>NC_132928.1:69652570-72052570 GCF_047675955.1 Chlorocebus sabaeus | reverse complement strand
ACCAGAAATTGGTCAACATGATCTGAAACCAGGATAAAAATACTTGGAATATAAACTTTAAAAAATCAAGATTATTTAGTTGGTATACACATAAATAAATTCTTCCATGTATAGGAAAAGTAAATTATGTAAAAGCCTACTGGGAAATGAAGGCATAAAAACCATGTTTCCCATTTTGATGTGCTGTGTTTTCACATCAGCATTAATGAAGTAATTGGCCAGGCAGCCTGCAGGCTTCATCATATTCAGCCACTAGAGCCAGCAGGTAGGCCTTCCAGGAGCCTGCTGTATGAAGAAAGGTCAGAACCTTCTGGGGAATGCATGAGAGCTCATCTTCACACCAGGGGACGCTGTGTTTGCGTAGGGCTCCAAGGAGGTAGGTCGGTTTAGAATGTTCAGAAAGGATGGCCTTGAGTCCAGCAGAGTATGTGCTGCTTAGACTTCTTTGGTTCCAAACGTTCTCTCCAGCCATTTAAACCAGCGTCCTGGTGGAGGAGGTGGTTGGAAGAAGATGTGGGTTTGAAAGCTCTGTATGAGATTAGAGCACAAGGTGGTGCCGTCTCCATTCCTGTATAAACAAGGCCAGCTCAAGTAAGAATGAAGGGCGTCCTCCGGGAACACAGAACCTGGCAGCCAGAATGGAGCATGGTCTGGGCAGTACGAGACTGGTGGCAATGAAATCAAGACACAACTGAGCATGGCGCCCATCAGGGACAAGGGAAGAATGTCTGAGCTGCAGGAAGAGCAACAGAAATGGCAGGGAAATGCAAGACTGTGTTAAGAGTGCTGGGGTGGCAGCCAAGAAAGGAATACCTCAGGGACCTTGGGACCCCTGTTCTGAGGACCCTGGGGTAGGCTGGGCTCCCATGAGTCTGTGAGTGAGGCCTAAGAGGACTCTTAAGTTCTGGCAACTTGTTCTCCACCTTTTGGCTCTCAGCATTGCAGACAGAGAGATGCTTTTAAAATAATAATCTCGGCTGGGCACGGTGGCTCATGCCAGTAATCTCAGCACTTTAGGAGGCCAAGGCAGTGGATCATGAGATCAGGAGATCAAGACCATCCTGGCCAAACACTGTGAAACCCCGTCTCCACTAAAAATACAAAAAGCTCACCAGGTGTGGTGGCACACACCTGTAGTCCCAGCTACTTGGGAGGCTGAACCAGGAGAATCGCTTGAACCCAGGAGGCAGAGGTTGCAGTGAGCCGAGATTGCACCACTGCACTCCAGCCTGGGTGACAGAGGGAGACTCTGTCTCAAAAAATATATATATATTTATAATATATAATATATATATTTAGATAAAATTATATATAGTATAAATATATAAATATGTATTTATACATAAAATTATATATAATATTATATATTATTATATGTAAAATTATATCATACATTTATATATAAAAATTATATATATTATATAATATATGTTATATATTATATAACATAATATGTATTTAATATATAATATATAATATTATATTATGTATATAAAATATGTAATATAATATATAATATAAAAATATATAAAATATATATAAATATGCTTTATATATATATATGAAAGTCTCAAATCTTATCCTGTCACTCCTCTGCTTGGACATTTCTTTATTCCTATCTCACAAGGAACAAAAGCCAAGGCATTTACAGTGGTCTGCAAGGCCTATGTGATCTGCACTCCTGCCTTTTCCTGCACACACACATGCGCACACACAAGCTTGCTCACACACACACCTCTCTGACTCCCAGATCCCTGGCTATTCCTGTTCCTACTTCTATTATAGTTCCTATTTGTGCCTACTTCTGTTTCAGGGACAGCAATTATGGCTTCCATGATGGCTTCTTTCGTAGCTAAGGCGTGGTGGCACACGTCTGTAATCCCAGCTACTCGGGAGGCTGAGCTTCTTTTTGTAGCTGTTAGCATGTGAGTCTTCTGTTACAGACTGTGAATTAGATGAGAGTCAGGGCTAACTCACCTTTGCATCTTTCACAGCACCCTTGACTGCATCTGGCTCGTAGCAGTTGTTGAAGTTTTCTTAATACATGAGTTTCAAGAGGAAGCCATAAACCAAAAGACAGGGACAGAGTGCATTCACTATTTCTGAAAGTTTGATGTGCATGGAATTTTTCGCATTGAATCCCACGTTTACAGTCACTTTCTTAACACATTTAGAGACACTTCATTTTCATTTCTGATGGAGTTTCAGTTGGCAGAGGCTCCTAACACTTTTAAGCTTATCTGTCTCCCTTCCAATCTCGTAAGTGGTTCATTATCCTTAAATTGCTTAAACATCTCTAGGAGAGCCATGAGGTTTTCATAATGTGAGTAAATGGCATTTAGTTGGAAGGCTCTCAGTTACCTGAAACCAAGCCCAGAATTTTGGAATAAGTAAAGCCCACCTCCGGAGGACAAACAGATATTTCAGAGGTCTTGCACCAAACCCAGCTACTTTATTTGAAGGTAATGGCAGAGGCCTTGTGCACAAATTACCCTTTCCTGTGTAACAAATCACCACCACCATGACCCATGACCCGTTCATTTGCTCATAATTCTGTGAATGAGCAAGCAGGACTGGACTCAGTCAAGCAGTTCTGCTGGTTTTGCCAGGGGTCATGCATGTGGCCTCAGTCATCTGGAGGCTCAGCTGGGGCTCGCTGGTATTAAATGTCCTCACTCACATGTGTGGTGGTGCTGGCTATTGGCTGGGACTCTTTTTGCCACGTGATTTCTTATCCTCTAGGAGGACAGCCCAAGCTTCTTCCCCAGGTAGTCTTAGGGTTCTGAGAAAAGAAGCTGTAAGACTCCCAGATGTCAGAGCTCAAAAGTTCCTTCTTAGGCTAAGCAAGTCATCTGATCAAGCCCAGAGTCAGAGTCAAGAAGACCACTCACGGATGTGGACATAAGGAGGGAATGTGCGGAGGTTGTGGTGCAAATGATCCACCACATCCTTGCTCAGAGACCATGGATCGGTGTTTAGATATTTTCGAATAAAATTTTTATTTGACTTTTTAGCCCATGGGATATTATTCTAGTATAGTTAGAATTGTCAATAGACATTGGTTACTATAGGTGAGTATGCTAAAGGTAGTGACAGTAGCCAGTTGAAATCTTCAGAAACAGGAAAATAATTGAGGCAAATATAAACACCTAAATTGAGATCTCAAAAAGCCTCAAATCAGTTGTCATCTGCAGCATGTAGGTAGAAAAAAAATCACAATTGCCTCTGCAATATCCTTATGTCCTTATTAAAATGGGATATAACAAATGATGATTGTGGTGATACACTTTGACAAATCAGAACTAAGAAAGCAGAGTAGAACAGTACACATTTAAGAAAGATATTTATTATAAGAGTTATTAAAAAAGTGTTTGATCCTTTAAGGGACTAGCTTTATTCATACACAAATTAAGTCATGGAATTATGTATTCCCTAATGATCTGCAGAAATTGGGTACAAAAACAGCCTGCAATAACAGAGATTTTAATATAATTGTGTGTGTGTGTGTGAGAGAGAGAGAGAGAGAGAAAGAGAGAGAAAGGGAGAGAAAGAGAAAGAGAGAGAGAGGGAGAGAAAGAGAAAGGGAGAGAAAGAGAGAGAGGGAGAGAAAGAGAGAGAAAGTGATGGAGGAAGAGAGAGAGAGAGAGAGAGAGACTGGATTCTATTATTTGCCCTCATCCAACTCCTATTTGAGAAGTGGGGCAGGGGCAAATGTTTTTATCTTTGGAAAGGAGAAGGCAGTGGGAAGTGAAGAGGAAGAGACCAGGAGCATAATGGAAGACAACCCTATTTCCATAGATAAGAAGGACACGGACTTCCTGGTGTCCTCCCATTCCTACCTCCACGGATTGCTTAAAAACCATGAAGAAACCTGGACTCACCGCTGCAGCCTGGAGTCCCAGCTAACGACCTTGGTGGGATCCAGAAACAGCAATGAGGCCAGCGTAGTTGGGGCAGGATGAGCAAGCAGAGAGTGGTACTAGATGAGGCCAGAGAGGTGGGGAGTGTGTGGGGGAAGAGAAGATCTGAGGGCCTTGGAGATTTCTCCTGGGAGTAAGATGGGAACCGCTATAGCAGAGGAGGGACCTCACCTGACTTCCCTTCCGCTGCTGTGCTGACAGAAGGCTTGAGCAACAGGCAGCCAAAGAAAAACACCGCGGTCCTAGTAACTCAGTGTTTCTCTTCATCAGTCTTCACAAAAAGAACTGTGAAAACTCGAATTCCTTGGGATTCCTAATATAATAATGATAATTATTTTTTCTCCAGCCAGCTACCGGACCCCAAACCACTCCCATTGATACGGATACCAGAGCAGAATCGTGCCACCAGGTGGCGCCAAGATGCAACCGGGACGGAACCGATTTGGCTCTTGCCTCCGGACCGCCGAAGGGCCCTCAAGTCATTCACTGACCTCACGCCAACGTCACCCATATTTAACGCAACTGAAATTTCTGAACCTCATGTATGGCAAGTTTTCCTGTATTGGTTTATTGTTTTAATCTTAATTTTAATTCATTTTATTTTCTTAAATGGAAGTACACTTATCTAAACTCATTCTAGAAAAATAGTTAATTTTGTAAATAAATGTTATGTTCATATAGTTTCAAGAAATTACTGTGGTTAAGGTGCAGTCAACCAAGAAATGGTTTACTTTCAAAAGGTCATACATATTGTTTTTAAATCTTTAACATCACATGCCCATCAAAGTAGCACATGATCTATTTTTCTCATAGCACTCATGGCAGACTCATATATTGTGATATAGAAATTTTATTTTAAACACAATAATAGTAAAAGGATATATGTATAAAAGTAAACCTTGCATTCTCAAGTCCTAAATCTCTATAGACCTGAAAACACAAATGTCAAACCAGAAGCTAATTTATTTAAAAAATAAGTGTTTGGGCCTGGCGCGGTGGCTCACGCCTGTAATACCAGCACTTTGGGAGGCTGAGGTGGGCGGATCATGAGGTCAGGAAATCAAGACCAGCCTGGCTAACATGGGGAAATCCCGTCTCTATTGAAAAATACAAAAAATTAGCCTGGTGTGGTGGCACACGTCTGTAGTCCCAGCTACTTGGAAGGCTGAGGCAGGAGAATCCCTTGAACCCAGGAGCCGGAGGTTGCAGTGAGCTGAGATCGTGCCATTGCACTCCAGCCTGGGAGACAGAGCAAGACTCTGTCTCAAAAAAAAAAACAACCCAAAAAAACCCAAAAACGTGTTTTATCAGATCTCACATCCCTTTTCAGCCTTCCTTTCCACTCTTACAACCATGACCACTTTAAGTATACAATAAAAACTTCCCAGATGCATGCCAACTGTGTCAATATTCTTTCTCTTACCATAGGCATGATCCACGTTTTGTTATAATCAGGTTACTTAAGGCAACCGGCACTATTTTTTGCTGTCTTCTTTTTAAGTTCTTATAAAATAAAATAGTCTTCAGTACTTTGATGCTGACCCTTCAGAATATCCCATTCTGGCCAGTTTTCAGTATCTGCTTTCTATACAGACCGGTGTAAATGCAGGAGAGTTCCTTACTGTCCTGGGTTGCTGTTAGAGATAAGAAACTTTAGTAACAATTTATGGCCCTAGGTACTATGATGCCCGAACTACATCTGGTCTACCCTGGGATCTGTTTGAACGCAGTGTTCTAAGGCAGTTAAATCAAACAATTATCATGTTTTAACTTGATTTAATAGCACACATTAAAATCCTACGGAATTAATTACATAAAATGAGCACAATTAGCCACAGCACAACTATAAATAAAGAGATTGCATGTGATTGTGTCAGGGTGAGCCACAGGACCCTGGGGGTAGCCTCTCCAGTTGTGTTATGTGACAGCCAAAACCTGCTGCAGGAAAACATCTTGCTTATAGACTTGGAGCAGAATTCTGGTGACTCCACTGAATTATAAAAAGAATGGTAAAAAGTTTTATATGAATTTTCTATAGCCCTGATAAATAACTGAAAATTATAATAAGATATATTTTGGTCTATTAAATATTAAATTAACCATAGAATAAAGTCCTTCTTATTCTAACATTTGGAGATCAAAAGCCCAGCAGCCAATTTCCCAGTCAAAAGGATCACTCACAAGATGCATAGCTGGAAAACAAAAAGAAATTCAAGGGAAATACACGGTCCTTTCTCAGATGTGATCAAGGATCCCCAGGCAATTGAGGGAATCTAGGGTTATGAAAGCAAAAGTATGAAACAGACAAAGGAAACAGTACCTTCCCCCAAAATTCAAATGTTTAGATATCTACTTCCAGCATGACACCATGAGGGGTTCCACAGACATGCTTCCCAGTGAAACTGGTGAAATAATAAAAACAAACAGTTAAGTGAGACGGAGATTTCATTCCGGGTGCGGTTAACAATACAGGACTATCTGGACCCTCAGCTCCTACATGTAGGACTATCTTCACAGAAGAAGCAGGCATTGGCAGGTCTCAGATCGTTCGTTCCTAGCTACTTGTTGATGAGGTCGAGTTCTAGGTGAATGCCAAAAAGTGGAGTTTCCCTTTTTCTGCCTAGTCCTCCATGATGGGATTGTGGCAGGCTGGGTCTCACTAATTCAGGCCTCCATAGCAACTGTTTCAGTATTGACTGAATGGTTAAGTTAAATATTAAAAGCTAAACAAAAGCCAGTGCCCTTATACCAAGGCTGAAATATAACAAAAGCCCATCAAGAGTGTTGCCTAGTTCTTTCCTAGGCCTTAAAACATGACAAAATAACAAAGGAATTCTTAACAGGACCCACTTAGGATTAAACAAGTTCTATAGGAGGGGTCTGAAGAAACTCTCCAGGCTTCCACAAACAATTTTATTGGGGGTCTGAAGGAACTCCGCAAACCTCTGTGATTTAGCAGGAGACAAGATAAGGGTAATCACCCCAGCACCTGGACCCATTTAGATTAAGTAAATTTACTGAGGCTCTAGAGGAAGATCTTCAGGACTCAAACCTTAGATTAAAAGAAGTTAATCACTTATGTCTTTAGATGCATTCACACCTACACATAGACATAGAGCTTAGAAGTTACATAAGCTCTGCAAATTTTTGCAATTTTCAGTTGGTCTGGTGATAATTTCCAGGCCTTCTCCCTGTAATGAGTTGCAGAAATAAAAACTCTCTTCCTCCCCAGTTCATCTGTATCTCCTCACTGGGCCATGAGAAATAGCAGCCCGACCCTCAATTTGGTCCAGGAACAGGATGGAGACCCTACTTTGGGCAGGACACTGATGAGAATCCTAGGACCCCGATGGCCCTTGCTGTTGCTCAGATCCTAAAGTGGAGGTTAAATTCAGAAGTATGTCATTGTTTCCATCCTCAGAACCTTGATTAAGAGATTTTGCTGGTGGATGGAAGAAAAGAACAGAAAACAGAATCTCTTAATTACTTCTTAAAGAAATTGACTTCATTTGCAACAGAGCCAGGAAAGTTCAGGCCTAAAGGCACAATCAAAACCAGTTGATATTGTGGTGAAAGACAACTTTAGGCTTACCAGTTTGCCAGAGAGGTCCAAGGAAGGAGACAGCTGGGAGGAGCCCTCTGGGGGTCCACATGAATCTCAAACGTTGACCTGAAAACTATTCAGAAGAGCCACAATAGACTGAATAGTCTGCAGAACAAGTTATGCCCCCACGACATAACCAGTTTGTACTTAGTGGAGTTTAATAGCTAGGTGTGACCAGGGCAAGAAAAAGTCAAAGACAGCTTTGCCAACACCACTATCATCCTAAGGTGACTATATATCCAAGGCCTTACCACCAAAGAATAACATCAGAAACTTCAGGCAATGGAACTATAATGAGAGGGAAGAAGAGGAAAATAAACTTCACTAAAATTATCCAAACAGTGACAAAAGTAGCCAGTAAGCAAAGAGCAATTATGAGTCCTAGGGATGGGGAGAAGTACTGAGAGTTAAAACAATATGTTCTCTACAGTGGGGTTTTAGGTAACATTTTTGTCTAGTATCCCAACAAAAAATACTGTGAGACATATAAGAAACAGGAAATTGTAACCCATACCTCCAAAAAATAGACAACAGAAACTGTGAGAGTGACCAGATGTCACATTTAAAAGGCAAAGTTTCAAATAACTGTTAAAAATATTTTCAAAAAAACTAAAAGAAACCATTCTCTAAAAGATAAAGGTGTAATGACAATGTTGCACCAAATAGAGTATCACTAAAGAGACAAGTGCAATTTTTTTAAATGCCAAACATAAATTCTGGAGTTGAAAAGTATAATAACCAAAAGAAAAATTTAGTAGAGGGGCTCAACAGTAGATTTAAACTGGCAGGAGAAAAATTAGCAAACTTGGGGATAGATGGACAAAGATTATGTAACCTGAAGAACAGAGAAATGAAAGAATAAAAAAATTAGCAGAGATTCAGAAAAGTTGTGACACTACTAAGCACACAAATTACCAATATATACATAATGGGCAAACCAAAAGAAGAGAGAAAGGAGCAGAAAAAAGTATTTGGAGAACTAATGCTTAAAACTGTCCAAATTTTGTAAAAAACAATAATCTACATATCCAGTAAACTCAACAAACTTCAAGTAGAATAACCAAAAAGAGATCCACAGACACATGATAGTAAAATCCTAAAATCTTAAGACAAAGAGAAAATTTTGAAAGCAGAAAGAGAAAACTGGCTTATCATTTAAAAGAGAATCTCAGTAAGATTAACAGCTAACTTCTCAATAGAAACAACAGTAGCCAAGGGGCAGTGTGATAACATATTTTTAAAAACCTGTCAACAAAGAATCCTACAACCAGTTAAGATATCACTCAAAAAATCATGACAAAAAAGAAAAGACAAGACACCTTGAGATAAACAAAAACTGAGAATTTGTTGCTAGAAGACAAGACTTATGAGAAGTACTAAAAGGAATTCTTCAGACTGAAAGCAAGTAACTCTAGATAGTAATTTGAGTTTACCTAAAAATACATGTACACAAAATGCCATTAAAAGTAATTATGTAATTATAAAGGACAGTATAGATGTGTATTTTCTTTTCCCTTATTCTCTTAAGTAATGTAAAAAAAAATTATATTAAAAAGTCTGTGTATAATGTATGTTGTGCCCTATAAGACATAGAAATAGAATATATTGCCAAAAATAGCACAAGATGAAATGAGTAGGAGGAAAGCTATATTGGGATAAGGGGATTACTCCAGATTGTAACTCAAATACACAGGAAGAAATGGAGAGAAACAGAAATGATTAAAGGTGGGGAAGTGATTAAAAATAAATAGGAGTAGGGTCGGGCACAGTGGCTCATGCCTGTAATCCCAGCACTTTGGGAGGCCAAGGCAGGTGGATTGCCTAAGCTCAAGAGTTCAAGACCAGACTCGACAATGTGGTAAAACCCTGTCTCTACCAAAAATAAACATAAAAAATTAGCCAGGCATGGCAGCATGTATCTGTGGTTCCAGCTATTCAGGAGGCAGAGGTGGGAGGATCACCTGAGCCTGGGAGGTGGAAGTTCCAATGAACTGAGATTGTGCTACTGCACTCCAGCCTGGGTGACAGAGTGAGACCCTGTCTCAAAATAAATAAATAAATAAATATAAATAAATAGGAGTAACATTCCTATAGCTCACTGCAATTAAGTTAGCACAAATCTGATAGAAATGACAGAAGAAATAGAAAATTCAACAATAATAGTTAGAAACTTCAATACTTCATTTCCAACAGTAGAAAAGCAATAAGGAAAAAGATCAACAAAGAAATAGAAGACTTCAATAACACTAAAAACTAGCTAGACCTAACAGACATCTATAGGATACTCTCTACAACTGTAAGAGAATATGCTTTCTTCTCAAATGCACATGAAATATCTCTAGGACAGACCACATGCTAGGCCGTAAAATAAAGTACTGAAATAACATTAAGTATGTTTTGTTATTGATTCCTAATTTCATTTCACTGGGATCTGTGATGGTTAATACTGTCACCTTGATTGGATTGAAGGATGCAATATTGATCTTGGGTATATCTGTAAGGGTGTTGCCAAAGGAGATTGACATTTAAGTCAGTCGGCTGGGGAAGGCAGACCCACCCTTAATTCGATGGGCACCATCTAATCAGCAAATATAAAGCAGGCAGAAAAACGTGACGTGGTGAGATGGGCCCTAGCCTCCCAGCTTACATCTTTCTCCCGTGCTGGATGCTCCCTGCCCTCGAACGTCAGACTCCAGGTTCTTCAGTTTTGGAACTTGGACTGGTTGTCCTTGCTCTTCAGCTTGCAGACGGCCTATCGTGGGATCTTGTGATCATGTAAGTTGATACTTAAGTAAGTCCCTTATATCTATATCTATATCTATATCTATATCTATATCTATATCATCTCCTATTAGTTCTGTCCCTCTAAGAGAACCCTGACTAATACATGATCTGAATTTAGGAAACAACAACAAAGACAATTTTGGGAAACTCATAAATATGTGTAAATTAAATAAAATAGTCTTAAATAACCAGAGGATTAAAGAAGAAACCAAAGAGAAATTAGAAAATACTTTGAGATGAATGCAAATGAAGACACACTTTACAAAAACATGAAAAAAATATGTGGAATGCAGCTAAAATAGTGCTTGGAGGAAAGTTTATAGTTATAAATGCCTGTATTAGGAAAGAAGACAGATATCAAATCAGAAATCTAATCTTCTACCATAAGAACTGAGAAAAGAACTAAACCTAAAAAACAAGGAGGAGGAAATAATAAAGATTACAGTGGAATTCACTGATATAGAGAACAGAAAAACAATAGAGAGAAATGGATGAAACCAAAAGCTATTCATTTGAAGAGAACAATACAATTAACAAACTTTTAGTAGCTAGACTGACCAAGAAGAAAAAGAGAAAATTCAAATGATTAGAATAAGAAATGAAACAAGGAAATTAAGGCCAACTTTACAGAAATATAAAGTATTATAAGGGAATACTAAGAACAACTGTATGCAAATAAATCAGATAACTTAGATGAAATGGACAAATTACCAGAAAGACGCAAACTACTGAAACTAACTGAAGAGAAATAGGCCATTTAAATAGATACATAATGAGTAAAGAGATTTTATTAGTCAAACAAACAATAAACCAAAGAAAAAAAAACCACACACACTAAAAGATAAGGAACACTCCTCAAATCATTCTATGAGGCAGCATTACCCAGATAAGAAAACCAGACAAAGTCATTCACAAGAAAACTATAGAATGATACTTCTTACAAAAATGGGTGCAAAAATCCTCAACAAAATAATACCATGCAAAATCCAGGGGCTGGGCACAATGGCTCATGCCTATTATCCCAGCACTTTGGCAGGCTGAGGTGGGAGGATCATTTGAGGCCAGAAGTTCTGAGACCAGCTTGGGAAACAGAGTGAGACCCTGTCTCTAACAAAAGGTTAAAATTAGCTGAGCATGGTGGTGCATGCTTATAGTCTCAGCTACTCAGGAAGAGGCCTGCTTGTGCCTGGAAGGTTGAGGCTATAGTGAATCATGTTCATGTCACTGCACTCCAGCCTGGGCAACAGACTGATATCCTGTTTAACAGAAATAAAAAAAAAAAAAAAAGAAAAACAAAATTCAGGAACATTTATAAAGACAATTATACACCATAACTAAGTGAGACTGAGACTTATTATAGGAATACAAGGTTGGTTTAACATTCAGAAATTGGTATTGTGAATGAAATATAAAGCAAAACTCCTCAAAAAACCCACAGCAAACCAAAAAAATTTGACAATATACAACACCTTTTCATATTAAAGCGCTCAGCAAACCAAAGACTAGAAGTGAACTTTATCACCCTGATAAGGGTGCGTATGCAAACCCATAGCAAATATTATATTTAACAGTGAAAGAATGGATCCTTCCCACTCAGATTGAAAGAAAGACACATGGCAGGGTGTGGTGGCTCATACCTGTAATCCCAGCAGTTTGGGTAGCTGAGGCGGGTGGATCACCTGAGGTCAGGAGTTCGAGACCAGCCTGGCCAACATAGTGAAACCCTATTTCTACTAAAAACAAAAAAATTAGCTGGGCATGGTGGTGCACAACTGTAATTCCAGCTACTAAGAAGGCTGAGGCAGGAGAATTGCATCAACCTGGGAGATGGAGATTGCAGCGAGCCAAGATCACACCACTGTATTCCAGCCTGGGCAACAGAGTGAGACTCTATCTCAAAAACAAAGAAAGACACAGATATCTGCTCTCATCATTTTCATTCAACATTAGACTGGAGGTTCTAGCCAAGGCAATTGAAACAGAAACAGAAATAAAAGGCATCCAAATTGGAAAGGAAGAAGTAAAACTATCTTTATTCACAGATACATAATCATATACACAGAAAATCCTAAGAAATTCACTAAACAGCTATTAGAATTAATAAAAATGAGTTCAGTAAACTAGCAGGATAAAAAATCAATTGCATTTCTGTATACTTGGGATGACCAGTCTGAAAATGAAATTAAGAAAACAGTTCCATTTACAGTAGCATAAAAATAATAAAATACTGTGGAACAAATTCAACAAATGAAGTGCAAAAGTTACATTCTAAAAACTAAAATGCTGAAAGATATTAAATAAGATTTAAATGAATAAAAAAGGATACCATGTTACTAGATGAGAAAATTTAACATTGTTAAATGGCAATACTTCCCCAAATTAATCTGCCTCGTCAATGCAATTCCTACCAGAATTCTCACTGATGCTTTTATAGAAATCAATACACAGATTCTAAAATTCATATGGAATTACAAAGATCCCTGGATAGCCAAAACAATCTTCAAAAAGAAAAACAAAATAGACGGAGTCACACTTTCTGATTTCAAAGCCTACTTGAAAAAAACAGCAATCAATACATTGGGTGCTGTCACAAGAATAAATATATAGATCAAGAAAATAGAGTTGAGAATTCAGACATAAACCCATACATCTATGGTTAACAGATTTTGACAAGTTGCCAATACCATACAATTGAGAAACAGCAGTCTTTTCAACAAACGGTGCTGGCGCAACTGGGTATCCACACAAAAAAGCATGAGTTGGGCCCTTTCCTCACATCATACACAAAAATTAACTTAAAATGAATCAAAGACCTAAATATAAGGCCTAAGGCTACCAAACCGTTAGAAGAAAACACAAGGGTAAATCTTCATGACCTCAGACTTGGCAATGGATTCTTAGATATGACATCAAAAGCATGAGTAGCAAAAGAAAAAACAAATGAATTGGATGAACCTTGAAAACATTATGCCAAGTCAAGGAAGATGTTCACAAAAGACCACATATTGTATGCTTTTACTTATATGAAATGTCCAGAATTGGCACATCTATAGACAGAAAGTAGATTACTGGTTGCATAGTGCTGGGTGGAGTGGGGAATAGCAAGTAAAACCAGGGGTATGGTATTTCTTTTGAAATTATTAAAGTGTCTAAAATTGACTGTGGTGATAGTTGCACAGATACCATGTACTAACAAACATTGAGTTGTACATATTAAATAGATGAATTGTATGGTATGTGAGTTATACATATAAAACTATTAAAAACATGTTTCAAGATGTAGAAGAAAATTAAAAAATAAATTGATGTCATTATGCTCAAAGACATTTAAGAAATAAACTCTGAGATTAATTGATATTCTATCTTTAAAATAAGAGCATGATTTTATAAAAAAGAAAAAGGACATCTTAGAAAATAAAAACGAATCAATAAAGTGATTGAAGAGTAAATGAAAGGAACACTTCTAGAATCTTGGGCCAAATATAAAGGTAAGAAACCATAAACAAAAGTAAAAGAGACACTCAAATCAATTCAGGAGATTCTGGCTAATGCAGTAACCAAGAAAAATTTAATGAAGACTTAGAAGAACTAGAAAACAAGCTACAAAGTTACAGGACAATATAATTGTCAATATGGTAAATCCAAGAGTTCAGTAAGTTTTCTGAATACAAAAATAAGTATAAACACTCAGAAGCATTTCTGTGAGCTGGTAATATCCAATTATAAAATATTTTAAAAGAAATCATCCACAATAGTAACAAAATCTAAAAGCATCTAAGAAGAAGCCTAGTAAAAGATAAGTAAAATCTCTATCAAATAACAAAATACAAAAATAGTATTAAGGGGTGTATTATCTTGGGCTTCCCTAACAAAATACCACAGACCGAGTAGCCTAAACAATGGAGATGCATTTTCTCACACTTCTGGAGGCGAGAAGTCCTGATCAAGGTGCCAGCAAATTTGGTTGCTGGTGGGAATTCTCTTCCTAGCTTGTAGATGGCTGGCTTCTTGCTGTGTCCTTAAATGATCTTTCCAATGTGCACACACATAGGAGAGGGAGAGAAAGAGAGAAGAGAGAGAGAGAGGAGAGAGGAGATAGAGAGAGAGTGAGAGAGAGCACACTCCCTGGTAACTCTTCTTTAAAGGCCACTAATCCTATTGGATCAGGGCAGCACTCTTATGACATAAATTAACTTTAATTATTTACATATGTATTGGGGTGGGGGGTACAAATATTCAGTCCAGGATATTCCACCCCTAGCTCTTCCAGAATTCATGGCCTTCTCAAATGCAAAATTCCTTCATTTCATCCCAACAACCTCCAAAGTATTAACTAATTTCAGCATCAACTCATCAACTCTAAAGTCTAAAGCCCAAAGTTTCATATAAATATGATCTAAATCAGATATATGTTGCAACTCAAGGTGAAATCATGCTGAGGCAAATTCCTATCCAGTTGTGAACCTGTGGAACAAGTTTATGTGTGTCAAAAATGCAATGAAGAAACAAGCACAGGATAGACATTCCCATTCCAAAAGAGAGAAATAGAAAAGAAGGGAGGGATGATGGGTCCCAAACAAGTTGCGGACCTATCAAGGCAAGTTACATTAAATCTTAAGGCTCAGGAACAATCCTCTTTGGCTCAATGCACTGCCTTCTGAACCCACTGGGCTCTACCTTTACCTTCTGGACCCATTGGGAAATTAGTCCTACCTTTCAGACCCACTGGGGCAGTCGTCCCACCCCTGAAACTATGCCAGGTGGTACCAACCCCAAGCTACTAGGTGGCATTGCTCCCAAGGCTCTAGGGAGCCTTACCTTCAAGGCTCCAGATGGTGTGGCCTGGCCAGTGAAACTGTGGTAGTGGCCCTAGCCTTTGAAAATGAGGTAGAGGCAGTTTTGACCCATGATCCCATGGTGGAAATGGTAGCCCTGATAATCTCTGGCTCATCTTCAGGTCATTCTTCCCTTTACTTGCAGGATGAAGCGTGTTCACAACCAGACAGCTCTACTGTTTAACACTGTCCCTTTTGGTCCAAACTGACAGTGTCTTTGCCAGTATAATCTCATCTCTATCTCTGGCTTCTGCTGAGATGGCTCATTAACATCATGGACAACCTCTTTATGGAGCGATTGTCCAACCACATCTTTGCTTTTCTCTCCAGAATGTTTCCTCATTTTTCATAACATACAAATGCTGAGAAATTTCCAAATTTTTAAGTTCTGGTTTCTTTTTGCTTACCACTTCTTTCAGTTTATCTTTTTCCTCTCACATTTTACTATTAACACTAGGAGAAACTAAGCTGCTCTTTCAACACTTTGTTTAGAAAATTCTTCAGCTAAGTATCCAACTTAGTTGCTTCCAAGTTCTACCCTCCACTAGAACACAATTCAGCCAAGTTCTTTGCCATTTTATAACAAGAATCATCTTCCCTCCAATTTCCCATAACTTGTTCCCCATTTCTGTCTGAGACCACCAGAATGGCTTCTGTTGTCCATACTTATACCAACATTGTGTTCACGATTATTCACTTATTTTCTAAGAAGATGGAGGCTTTCTCTTCAGTTCTCTTCTTACCTTTCTGAGCCCTCACCAGAATCATCATTAACATCCATATTTCTACCAGCAGTGCCTTCATAGTAATCTAATGTTATACTAGCATGGTCCTCAAAACTCCTTCAACCACCCCATCTCCACCAAAATCTACATAAGTCAGAGTTTTCCAGAGTAACAGAGCCTCTGTGTGTGTGTGTGTGTGTGTGTGTGTGTGTGTGTGTATGATTTCTTATAAGAAATTGACTCATATGATTATAGTGGCTGACAAGTCCCAAAATTTTCAGCTGACAAGCTGGAGACCCAGGACAGCTGATGGTATAGTTCTATTATAGTTCAAAGGCCAGTAGGTTCATGACCCAGGAAGAACCAATGATTCAATTTTAATCTGAAGGCAGGAAGAAAGCTGTTATCCCAGCTGAAGCAGTCAGGCAAGAGGAATTCCCTCTTCCTTGTGAAAGGGCCAGCCTTCTTTCTATTCAGGCTTTCAACTGATTGCATGGGGTCCACCCACATTGAATAAAGCAATCTTCTTTACTCAATCTACTATTATTTTACTCAGTCAAATGATAATCTCATCCAAAAGCACACTCAGAGACACACTCAGAATAATGTTTGAGCAAATATCCAGGCACCCTGTGGCCCAGTCAGGTTGACTCATATAATTAACAATCACAAGGGACATAAAAGAGGAACTGAATAAATGGAGAGACATATCATGTTTACATATTAGATAACTCATTATGATACATTTGTTGACTTTTCCCTTGGAAGAATATGAAAAAGTAAGCTATGCTTAATCAAAATCTCAAAAAGGGTTTCTACAAAACTTGACAAGATCACTTTAAAATTAATATAAAAGAACTATGGACAAGTACATTTGACATGACTAAGAAGAAAGCCAAATAGAGGATTTGAGCTGTCAGGGATTGAGACTTATAGTACAGTTAGAGTAACTAAGGTTGTGTGGCACTTAAATACAGGGAGATTCAGTGGATGAAAAAGAAACAAACCTACGTGTATGTGAAGTTCTGAAAACTGACAAGATGCACTGCAGTTGATGAGACTACTTAATACTGAAAAAAAACTAGAATTAGAGGTCTACTTCATATTAGAATTAGAGGTCTACTATCATTACAGACAAATTTCAAGGATTAAAAAACTAAATGCACAAAGGAAATGTTTAAAATTTTCAAAATATGTAGAAGAATATCTTTATAATCTCAGACTACAGAAGTACTTCTTAGACAAGAAGCATGTTGTATATATGAAAAAGTATAAACCATGAGTAAAATTATTCATAAATATTAACTTGCACAAACAAAAAAGACCTCATAAACAAAGTGCAAATAAAACCACAGCAAGGGAGAAGATTTTGCAATGCAGATAATTGACAAAGTATCCAGACTATATAAAGAATTACAAATGAGCAGCAATTTAGCAAAGAGGAGACTTGAATATGAAAATATGGTCACTCTCACTAGTAAGCAGAAAATTACTCAATACAACCATAAAAAGATACCATCCATTTCATAAGCATTAAATTGAAAAAGTATTTAAAATCTTTAATAGCAGGTGTTAGTAAGAATATAGAGTAGTGAGCCTTTAAACACTGCTTACACATTTCTAGAATAAATTTAATTTGGTGTAACATGCTCTTAAAAGCCAAATATGCTCATAACTCTGACCTCACATTTTACTTTGCTGTACACACTCTAGAAAAACTCTGTTATACATGCACAAAGAAAGCTACACAAAATGTTTCCTGCAGTACTGTTTTAAGTAGCAAAATGCAGGAAATAAACTAAATGTCCATCAACAGGTAAAGGATAAACATAGCATATTATTCAGCTACAATGGAGTATTGTAGTTGAATATTAGCATATCTATGTATTAACCTGAATAAATATAATAAATAGTAGTTGAACAAGGATATTGCTAAATGGTAGTCCAGTTCTGTGGCACTAATATAAATTTTGAAAAATACACAAAAATATATAATTTAAATGGATCCACAGATATGCAGTAAAGCACAAAAACATGCATGGAAATGATAAACACACAATTTGCAATAGTAATTCCCCCTGAGGATGAAGAAGGTCACAATTGTATCTGTAATATTCTATTTCTTTAAAAAAAAAAAAAAAAAAAAAAAAAACCTTAAAATGAACATGGTACAATAATAGGTTTTGATTAAGCTAGGTGGTAGATACTTGTGCATGTAATATGTTATTGTGCACTCTTCTTTATATCTTATTCTAGGTATACAGCACGTGGTTACAAGTGCAAGTTCTAGAGCTAGACTGCCTGGTTGAGAATCCTGGTTCTTGCACTTCATAGCTGTGTGACCTTAGGCAAGTTACTTAAGGTTACTGTTCTTCAGTTTCTTCACCTACAAAGCAAGGACTATACAGAGTAATACACCTACTTCAGAGCACTATTGTGAACTTTAAATGATTGCTATAGCTATCATATAGCAAGACCTCCACAAACATTAGCTATAATTATGAGATTTAAACTATATTGAAAATGTTAACTAAGAAACACAAGCTGAAGCACGGTAAATACAATCTGATTCTATTTGTGAAAACTTTATTATAAAAATATACTCCTAAGATAAATATAGGAAACACAAACTGTGAGGTTACACACCTTTTAGTACACGGGTTATGTCAGGAGAGGGAGAGGAGAATGAGTTCTAGAAGGCTGGCAACCAGCATTTCAGCTACAGGAGACACATACAAAACCCCTTCTACTGACAGGTGCTATTTAAATGCTTTACATGTGTTAATTCATTTAACTCTCACAGCAACCTTGAAGAATAGGGAGACTTACTCAAGGCTACTCATGAATAAAGATTTTACAATGCAGATAACTGGGAATAGATTTAATATTCAGAATATATAAAGAATTGCAAATCAGGATTTGAACTTAACCAGTCAACCTCCAGAGACTGAACTCTGACTCTCTAGGTGCCTCCTAAATAAGTAAATGCTTCATTTAGAAAAACACAGGATGACTACCACCCATATGACCAACACAGGATTGGAAATCTTACGAAGAGCTGTGACAAATTTATGATAAATAACCCAACTGAAAAAATGGGCAAAGGGAATGCACAGGAAACGCAGCGATGAGGAAACATTAATGACTAAAAAATGTATTGGTGGTCTACGAAATGTGAATTGAAGCAATAAAAACAAATAATTTTATACCCTTGAAATTGACTACAAATTGAAAATCTGATGATAACAAATGTCAACCCTGTAGAACAGCAGGACTTCTCATACATCTGGTGGATGTGTAAACTGGCAAGGCTACTCTACAGAGCAATTTGGCAATATCAAAGTCAAAGGTACATATTTCTTTCAACGGGACAGTTCTCCACTTAGCTCCCTTTACTACAAAATCTTGAGAGCAGACAAAGACAAGAATACTCTAAAACTTTGTTAGTAACAGGGAAAAACTTTTAAAACTTCAAGTATCAATCTAGCCCATTTTGTGTTGCTATAACAGAATCCCTGAGACTGGGTAATTTACAAAGAAAAGAGGTTTATTTGGTTCACGGTTTGGCAGGCTGGGAAGTTCAAGGGCATGGCACTGACTTGTGGAAAGGGCTTTCCTGCTTGAGCAGGGCATGGAAGAAGGTCAAAGGTGAAGTGGACACATGCAAGGGTGCCAAACACTATCTTGCAGAAACTAATCCATTCCCAAAGGAACTTAAGAGAGTCTCTTGTAGTGACTTGTAGTGAGAACTCACTACTCTGAGAAGTCCACCAAGCCACTCATGAGGGTGGAGCCCCCATGACATAAAAGCTTCCCATTAGGCCCTACCCAGTAAAGGTTCTACCTCTCAACATTGTTACAATGGCAACTAAATTTCAAGTTTTGGGAGAGACACAGCATATGCAAACCATAGCACCATGAGAAAAAGACTAGGAAAAGTATGATATAATATAATTATGTACCTTACAAAAGTGAAAGTAATTTGAGCTCATGTTGCTAGTTTATAAATATAAAAACCGATATTGAGTAAATAAAGCAAATTTCATAATGCTATGTATAGACTAATACAAAATACATAAGAGTTTGAACACCAGCAAAATAATTTTACATAGTTTACAATTACATTTATCTACTGATGTCATAAAACATCATTCTCAAAGGGTCCTGGAGACCTTTTCAGAGATTCTGTGAGGTCAAAAGTAATTTCATAATAATACTAATTTTTTTCCTTTACTCTTATATTCTCATGAGTGTACCAGAGTTTTCCATAGGCTGCATAACATGTAACACCACAACAGTTGAATGTGGAAGCAGATATGAGAATCCTGCTGTCTTTGAGCATGCCAGACATTAAAGAAATTTGCAGAGTGTAAAACAATGCTACTCTTCTTTAACTTTAGAAAATATATTTACTTTTCATAAAAATGTATTATTTATACCAATGTGTAAGTTTAATTTTAAATTAATTAAAGGATGTTTCTAAAATGTCTTAGCCTTTATTTCAAACACTGTAAATAATGATAGTTATAATCAGCATAACAGAAACAATGTTAAGGTCTTGAATAATTTTTAAGAACGTGAAGGGATTCTGAGATTAACATGTTTGACAACTGCTGGTGTAAGAGGATACCTAGGAAAGATGAACATCAAGTGCAGGTCACTCTGAGGAGCAGGAGGAGAGACAAAGTGATGGGGTCTGGAGGTAGGGATGGGGGCTCAAATGTATCTGCAACATATTCTTCTTAAGAAACGGAAAGCAACGTACAAAAAATTTTGCATTTAATACAACTAGATGGTGGTTACATCATACATTTGTACCTTTTGATGTAGTTAATTCATAATAAAAAGAAATAAAGTTATGATAAGCATATTACTTAGACTTATGGAAGTAATTAGCAGAACTACTAATAACCAAAATGGTTTTGAAGTTTTCAATGGGGTGTGAGACTAGAGGTTGGTGAGTGAAGGTGGAAGATGGCTGCTCGACAAAGCAGGCTCTTCCACACCATTTCAGTTGCTACTAGGGGCACCTACTACACTTCATAAAAGTAGGATCTTCAACACAAGGAAAGAAAAAAAGGAAAAGATTACATGCAGTATGCTTAGAACTGTGCAGAACATACAGATGGAAATAAACTCTGGAAGGAAATGAAGTTATAAAAATAATTGTGTCAGCTGGGCGCGGTGGCTCACGCTTGTAATCCCAGCACTTTGGGAGGCCGAGGTGGGTGGATCATGAGGTCAGGAGATCGAGACCATCCTGGCTAACATGGTGAAACCCTGTCTCTACCAAAAATGCAAAAAAATTAGCTGGGCGTGGTGGCGGGCACCTGTAGTCCCAGTTACTCGGGAGGCTGAGGCAGGAGAATGGCGTGAACCTGGGAGGCAGAGCTTGCAGTGAGCCAAGATTGCACCACTGCACTCCAGCCTGGGACACAGAGCAAGACTCCGTCTTAAAATAATAATAATAATAATAATTATGTCAGGATGTTGTGATTACGGAACTTTCTTTCATTCCCATATCTTCTGTGGTTGTATTGCTTACACAGTCTAAAATTATTTTTTAAATTAGCAATGTATCAAAAAAGACAGGTGCATGCTATTTAACTGGTGTTGGAAAAAAAACAAAAGAAAAAAGCATTTCTTTCCTCTTGGGGAAGATATTGATTATGGCTGTCACTTGGATTCTTTTTATTCTTTGGTTTTTTTTCCATCAGTATTTGCCAACCTTTTATATCCTAGAGACTATGATCATAGAGTCTTTTTTAAACTTGAAATTGTAGGAGCCTTTCTTTAGAGACAGAATTAACTTTACTGAATAATATAAATTTGGTACCGTATCATCAGAATGCATTAACCGTACCCCTGTTTCTTTCAGTGCTCTCATACAACTATTCTATATGAAATATTAATTCTGATACAAATGACTTGATAATGATCCACATGGAAGGTCCAATGGACTATTTATTATACTGCTTATTATGTACCATTATTATGTACCATTTCCTCTGACTCTGTCATTGGCTGCTGTTTGCTGGATAGAGAACCCCAAGGCAACTTGACTTCGGAGGAGAGAGGCAGGGAGGCAACTTGACGTCAGGGGAGAGTGACCTGCCTTTACTGTCTAGCAGTAGGAGGAGGATTTACTGGGCAGCTGGCCTACCTCTATGTGCATGGGCCCCACTGAAGCCATAAGGGGGACATGCACATGAATAAAGATGGTGGCATGAGCTCAGAGGGCGTCACCCAGGACTCCTTGCCCTGTGTCACAGAACCACAACAAAAATGATTTCTGATTTGACCTGCCCACCCAGCATCCACTCATCTAAGGATCTACTCAATATGATTGTTGAATACCTACATGCTTTTGCACTGTACTGGGTATTATGCGTGTATAATGGAAACTGCCTCCATAAAAATCACAGGTGTAATAGAATATAATCTCATTCACCTTCAAGTAAGTTGTGATGCAGTTCTGCTTTGCAAACAGAATCTTTGCTATAAAATGTGTAAGTGATTAGAAGAGTATTTGCAAGAACAATTACAAAACATGCTGTGGTTACGCTATTTTCTTTTAAATCTGCCACAGGTCTGTGTGAGTGTGAATGCATGTAAACTGATACAGGCAGCCATACCAGATGGATACCTGGATGTATGCTCTCAAACCTCATTTTTTCTTCCTGGACACAACTTCCTTTGCAGTTAGATTGGGTGCACGTGACTGGATTCTGGTCAGTGAATGTGGGTGGCAATGATGTATATCAGTTTCAGGTCTAGAAAGAAATACCTCCGTAGTCCTTTTCTCCCTTCCTGGAGATCACAGTGACTATGTACAGAAGGTAGATGTAGTACAAGAAGAATAATCATGGATTCCTGAGTCACCACTTGTAGGAGAAAGACCCAGCAGACGAGTGGTCTCACATCACACAGCGACAGGAGTGAGAAACAAACATTTAATGTGTTAAGCCATTGAGAATTTGAGGTTATTTATTACAATAGTATTGTTAATTTATCCTGTGTTTCACAATTAACTGTAGAAGCAGATTAGCCCTTTGAGTAATGATGTTGATGAAACCATTACCAAAGGACATTTTACGTGACTGTGCTGCTAAGAAAGTTAAAAATGAATATACCTCTGCAAAGATAGCACATGTGTTTCTACCCGTGGAAGGTCATTCATAGGATAAAAGGTCTTACATTCAGCCAACTCTCCTGCAGGACCCTGCGAATGATCCATAGCATTACTCATCTGTTCACGGCTGCAGAGTCTGGTTGAATTAATAACTTGGGTGCCTTCTATGTGGCAGGCCCAGACATATTTCTCTTGAATCTTTTTTCAGACAGATCCCAGAATAAAGTGGGTGCCCCAAATTTTCCTAGGATGCTGGAGCCTCCTTAGGTCCTCTTAGTTGTTAACTACTTTGTAACTCTCTCCTACTCCATCCTCAAGAGGCATCAAAGGCCAGAGTGCCTATGCAGCCTTGTCATCCAGGCAAGAGCCCGGACCATAATCATGAGGCTCTTTGGTTTCATCCATGACGGGCAGCAGTTGATGCAGCTAACCCACAAAGGAAAGTCTCAAAGCCAGATGCTCCTTGTGTCAGTGTGGATGCTTGTGTGGGTCTACCATACTTCCTTCTGCTAAATCATACCTTCTGAATGATAGAATCAGGAGACAGAGAAACTCTAGGCAGGCAGGGGCAGGTCCCTGGTGAAGCCCGGTCTTCAAGTCAAAAAGCCTGAAACCTGTGGCCCAAAGCGAGAACTTCTATCACTATTTGCCCTCTCTCTCCTGATAGGTTCTTCTGAATAATGTGTTTTTATACATCAAATGTTGCCCACCCTGCCCCCGCATTCTGTGCCTATAAAGACCCCAGATTCAGCCGGTAGAGGAGAGAAGTGGCTGGGTGTCAGAGAGAGGAAACTTGACTTCAGAGACAATGGCTGGACATTGGAGAGAGGCAACTTGACTTCAGGGGAGAGTGACCTGACTTTACTGTCCCCTTTCCAGCTGCCCTCTCCACTGAGAGCCACTTCCATCACTCAATAAAATTCTCCACATTCACTGTTACTCAATTCATCCATGTGATCTCATTCTTCTTGGGCACCGGACAAGAATTTGGGACTCACCAAGTGCTGGTACCCAAAAAGGCTGTCAAACTGGTCCTTTGCCCTCACTGGTGGATGTCTCAGTGCCTCTGCCTCTCCATACTTGTTTCATCTGGGAGCTGTTCCCTCCCTGCACTTTCTCATTCAGTAATTTCTACTAAGCAATGAGTACAGCTCAGTGAAGCCTCCCTCACCTTCCATGGGAGGTATTAAAACTTCTTCCTCAGGACTTCCATAACACTTGGTTCATACCCTATTTTAGTGTTTAAAAGCTTGTACTTCTATGTTTTGGTTTAGAAGCCTATCTTCCCAACCAGATGATGGCCTTCTTAGGGGCAACTTCTTTGAATGACTTCATTCTTTGACTTCGAGGATACTCTGCTGTCTGCATTTTCTATCACCATCTGCTCCTTTCATTCCCCTTTGTGGGCTTTGCTGTGCCCCAGGACTCATTCATTTAGCCTCCTCTCTTTTCTCTCTAAACTCACTCTGCAGATGATTTCTTCCTGTTTAGAGCTTTGCATACCTTTTAAAAACTGATGACTCTCAAATGTGTAGCTCCGGTACAAACTTCTTCCCTTAACTCTAGGCTCCAAAATTCACGATATCCATCCATCTCCACTCAGATGTCTATTAGGCATCTCAGAATGAAAACAGAACTCCATTTCTCCATGTTTTCCTCACAGCTTGCTCCTTCTGTAATCTTCCTCATCTCAGGATTGAAATTTTCCTTTTCGATTTTCCCAGTCCAGAAGCCTACGCTAGTCTTTCATATGCCACTTCCAATCCAGAAGCAAATCCTATGGGTGTTATCTGCAGTGATGTCTGGAATCTAACCACTCCTCACCATCTCTTATTTGGACACCATATCAACCTCAAAATGGACTCCAGAGGGCAGCCAGAATGATCCTTTTAAAATGCAAATTTGGCTTGTCAGTTCCCTACTTGACCCCTTCAATGGTTTCCCACTTCATTTTGAATAAAACACACAGTCTGACTCTTGGTCTACACCTTTGCGTGAGCTCTGTGCCTTCACCCTTACTACTCTTACCAGGCAAAGGGGCCTCCTTCTTGTTCCTCAAATAGGCCAAGCACACTCCTGTTCCAGGACTTCTGCACCTGAAGTTGCCCATGTTTGGAAAGTTTTTAGCAGATAACATGCCTAACCAATTTACATGCCACATTCAAGTCTGGTCAAATGTCACTTCATCAGAGAGGAATTCCTGAGCATCCTTCTAAAATAGCATGCTCCCGCATGGCTACCTAGCTTTACTATTTTTTTCCATACCTACCTGACATTCTATTATCCATCCACTTATTTAGTTGCTTGGAATGTAATCTATATAAATGCAAGCTCACTAGATTGTAACCTCCATGAAGTAGGGCTATTTTCTGTTTTGTTCACTGTACCTCTTGTGAATAGAATAGTGATATAGTTTAGACATTTGTCCTCTCCAAATCTCATGTTAAAATGTGATACCAATGTTGGAAGTGGGGCCTGGTGGCAGGTGTTCGGGTCATGGGGGCGGATCCCTCATGAATAACTTTGTGCCATTCTCGCGACAATGAGTGAGTAGTTTTTGCTTTATTAGCTCCTGCAAGAACTGATTGCTAAAAGCAGCCTGGTACCTCCCTCCCCTCTCTCTCTTGCTTCCTTCCTATTACCATGTGATGCCTGCTCCCCTCCACCTTCCACCACAATTGGAAGCTTCCTGAGGTCCTTACCATAAGCAGATGCTGGCACCATGCCTCATTTTATGTACAACCTGCAGAATTGTGAACCAAATAAATCTATTTTGTTAGTAAATGATCCAGCCTCAGGTATTCCTTTATAGTAACACAAAACAGACTAGGACAAATAGTATTTAACATCGAGTAGGCTTACTATAAATATTTGTGAAGTTAATGATTCCTTAGACCCTAAACCATTTTCTGTAGATTGTGTCCAAGAGACGTTTGATTAATACAAGTTTTTGTACATTGGAAAACTACTTACTTATCATAAATGACTTGGTTGATCTGAAGAAACTAAATCTTAGACCCAGCAGTGGGGAAAACTGAGAACTAAACTAATTATACTATAGAATCCCAAGAAGGCTCATAAATTAATGGCAGTGAATACCTTTGGAAGTGAGGGCAAATGAGGTGGAACTAAAATAAAGAAGCATTGGTGGAAAGTCTGTTTACCGAGAAGTTACACCCTCCAACTTCCTCTATTCCCAGCAATAAGATTACTGTCCCTCCTAACACTGACAAAAGACTAGAGCTGAATAGTCACAAAAAGATAAAACAGGATCTCTGGAATAGTGGACACATGTCAAAATTGAAGATGGGAATGCCACAGATAAAATAGGGAATTAATTACATGAACACCTGCCAGATGCTGATACTATAGCTCTCCTCCCTCTCAGCTCCCAGGAGGCTGTCAGGCCACTGCTCTCCATGAGGGAGACTGGAAGAGTCTTATCTTGGAAACCTGAAAGACCAAGAAAAAAGATCCAAAGATACGTACACTAATATTCCTCAATTAAATAGCCCAACTAAGCTGGGCATGGTGGCTCATGCCTGTAATCCCAGTGACTTGGGAGGCTGAGCTGGGAGGATTGCTTGAGCCCAAGAATTCAAGGCAAGTCTGGGCAATATAGGAGATCCTGTCTCTAAAAACAAATAAACAAAAATTAGCTGGGCACGGTAGTGCACACCTGTAGTCCCAGCTACTTGAGAGGCGGAGGGTGGAGGATTGCTTGAGGTAGCAATGAGCTATGATCGCGCCACTGCACTCCAGCCTGGGTGACAGAGTGAGATCCCACCTCTAAAACCAAATGAACAAACAAAAAAACCCCCAACTAGGTAACCCTAGAGTTAAACTCAAAGTCATCCATTCTAACCCATGAGCTCAGAGCTTCCCATCAACTTAATAGTGCCCTGCTCATACGCATAAGCGGACAGCCGAGGCTCACTGGAAGTCTCTATTTATTCTTCAACTTGAAATACAGGAGCTGAAACAAACAGAAAAAACAACCACTTTGGTGGAAACAGACTCTTCAAGGAGAATAAAGTTCAAAAGATCTGTTATGTGTTCAAAGAGATAAGAGAAAATATTGCATCCACAAAATGAGGATAGAATGTTAAATTTAAAAAATTGGCAAACAAAAAAGAGCTCAGGTAATTAAACATATAAAACAAAAATTTATAACTCAGTGGAAGGTTTGGAAAACAAATCTAAGGAGCTTAGAGAGTGGAGTAAGAGCACAAAGAGATAGGAAACAGAAGAGAAAAGCAAAGATAATTAGAGGGCTAGGGCCAGACCATGAAACTCAGCATGCACATAATACACAGTTTAGAAAAGAGAGATGGAAGGAAACAAATTATTTATAATACAACTCAAGAAGATTTACTAAAACTGAAACACCTGAGTTTCTGAGTGCTCTAATAGATGAAAACAAACCCACGTTAAGGCATATAATTCTGAAATTACAAAAGCTACTGCATGCTTCCAGGGAAGATTTTTTTAAAAGGTATTTTCAAAGGTCAGGAATTAATTTGGCTTCTGACTTCTAAATAATGATTTCGGATGTTAAAGGACACAAAAGCAAGAACTTTAAAATTCTCTAGGATCATTATTTTCAAATCTAGCCAAATTAAGTATAAAAATAGATTAAAGAAAGGTTCAGATGTGCAAGGTCTCAAAACATTTACTTCCATGCCCCCTTTCTCTGCATGCTCCTAGATGATGTGTTCTACCAAATAAGGGAATAATCCCAGAAAGAAAGATATAAGATGCAGGGATCAGAAGGCAGGGAGTGAATACCCAGAATGAGATGCCAGGATGACAGCTGCGCATTAGGTATAGTGGGAAAACTCTGGAAAAGATTTACCTGAGAAGACAAATTTTTTGGAATGTTTATGTGGCCTAAATTCTCGAGTAAAATTTAAAAAAAACTGGTGCAGAGTTTGGAGTTGAATTTATGATAGGGTCATAGAAAACCAAGCAAACAAAAAACACAATAATTAATTTTATGGAGAATTAAAAGGTTGCTCATGATGTAAGTTATTAAAAGCCATCTATGGATGGGCGCAGTGGCTCACACCTGTAATCCCAGCAGTTTGGGAAGCCAAGGTAGGTGGATCACTTGAGGCTAGGAATTCGAGACTAGCCTGGCCAACATGGCGAAACCCCATCTCTACCAAAAATACAAAAAAATTAATTGGGTGTGGTGGCACATGCCTGTAATCCCAGCTACTTGAGGCAAGAATCCGGAAGGCGGAGGTTGCAGTGAGCTGAGATCATGCCACTGCACTCCAGCCTGGGCAACACAGCATGACTCTGTCTCAAAAAATGAATGAATGAATGAATGAATGAATGAATAAATAAATAAATAAAAACAAAAGCCATCTACAACAAACGCACAGCCAACTTTATACTGAACGGGGAAAAGTCGAAAGTATTCCACCTGAGAAATGGAACAAGACAAGGATGCCCACTTTTACCACTCTTATTCAACATAGTACTGGAAGTCCTAGCCGGAACAATCAGACAAAAGAAATAAATAAAGGGCATCCAAATTGGTAAAGAGGAAGTCAAATTGTTGCTGTTCACTGATGATATGATTGTATAACCTAAAGACTCATCCAAAAAGCTCCTAAATCTGATAAATGAATTCAGTAAAGTTTCAGAAGACAAATCAATGTACACAAATCAGTAGCACTGCTAAACATCAACAGCGACCAAGCTGAGAATCAAATCAAGAACTCAACCCCTTTTATTATAGCTGCAAAAAACATAAAATACTTAGGAATATACCTAACCAAGGTGGTGAAAGATGTCCCCAACGAAAACTATAAAACACTGCTGAAAGAAATCATAGACAACAAAAACAAATGGAAGAACATTCCATGTTTATGACTGGACAGACTCAATATTGTGAAAATTACCACACTGCCAGAAGCAATCTACAAATTCAATGCAATTCCCATCAAAACACCATTGTCATTCTTCACAGAACTAGAAAAAGACAATCCTAAAATTCATATGGAACCAAAAAGGTGTCCACATAGCCAAAGCAAGACTAAGCAAAAAGAACAAATTTGGAGGCATCACATTACCCGACTTCAAACTACTATAAGGCTACTACAGTCACTGAAACAGCATGCTACTGGTATAAAAATAGGCACATAGACCAATGAAACAGCATAGAGAATCTGGAAATAAAGCCAAGTACTGACAGCCAACTGATCTTCGACAAAGCAAACAAAAACACCGAGTGGAGAAAGATACCCTATTCAACAAATGGTGCTGGAATAATTGGCAAGCCACATGTAGAAGAATGAAACTGGATTTTCATCTCTCACTATGCAAAAGTCAACACAAGATGGATCAAAGACTTAAATCTAAGACCTAAAACTATAAAAATTCTAGAAGATAACGACGTTGCAAAAACCCTTCTAGACATTGGCTTAGGCAAAGAATTCATTACCAGGAATCCTAAAGCAAATGCAACAAAAACAGATACATAGATGGGACTTAATTAAACTAAAAAGCTTCTGCACGGCAAAAGAAATAATCAGCAGAGGAAACAGACAACCCACAGCGTGGGAGAAAATCTTCACAAACTATGCATCTGACAAAGAACTTATATCCAGCATCTACAAGGAACTCAAACAAATTGCAAGAAGAAAACAAAAATCCCCTCAAAAAGTGGGCTAAGGACATGCATAGACAATTTGCAAAAGAAGATATACAAATGGCCAACAAACATAAGGGAAAATGCTCAACATCACTAATTATCAGGGAAGTGCAAATCAAAGCCACAATGGGATATCATCTTACTCCTGCAAGAATGACCATAATTAAAAAAAAAACATGTTGGCATGAATATGGTGAAAAGGGAACACTTTTACACTGTTCATGGGAATATAAACTAGTATAACTACTATGGAAAACTGTATGGGGATTCCTTAAAGAAATAAAAGTCGATCTACCATTCGATCCAGCAATCCCACTACTGGGTATCTACTCAGAGGAAAAGAAGTCATTATATGAAAAAAGACACTTGCACGCACATGTTTATAGAAGCACAACTTGCAACTGCAAAAATATGGAACAAATGCCCATGAATCAATGAGTGGATAAAGAAAATGTGGTATACACACACCATGGAATATTCCACCACAAAAAATACTCAGCCACAAAAAGGAATGAAATAATGGCATTTGCAGCAACTTGGATGGAATTGGAGACCATTATTCAAGTGAAGTAACCTAGGAATGGAAAACCAAACATTGTATATTCTCACTTGTAATTGGGAGCTAATCTATGAAGACATAAAGGCATAAGAATAATACGATGGACTTTGGAGATCGGGGGGAAGTATGGGAAGGAGGTGAGGAATAAAACTGTATTCTGTGTACACTGCTTGGGTGATGGGTGCACCAAAATCTGAGATCACCACTAAAGAACTTATTCATGTAACCAAACACCAACTGCTCCCCAAAAACCTACTGACATTTTTTAAAAAGAAAAAAATATATAAAAAGAATCTAAGAAAATGATGAAAGGTTGCTCATGAAAGAATAGCAATAATAATTTACCACAAGTTCTATGGTGAATTGGATTTATAATAATATAAACATGATAAGTATATTCAAAAATAATGATATAAATGAACTGGAGACTAGATGGCTGCAAAGGGTGCTTGGGGATCATATGAACACAGAGGGAAAAGATAGCTCAACTCTTATTTTTTATGGTACAAAGTCGATAGAGAATGCCGACAGCAGAACAATCAGGAAGTATCAATGCAAACATGCTATTTAGAAATATGGAATTAAACACCAACGAGGTCAACTGAAAAACTAAAACAAGTTGCCTTCAGGGATGGAAACATGGATTTGTGGGGAGGGGTGCAGTGGGCTGTTGTTTTTGTCTACATATCTTATAAAACTATTTGATTCATGTATTTGTCCATGATACACAAATTTTAAGAAACAAGGAAATGGTTCCAGGCTGTGTCTAGACAGTGTTGGCAAAGATAATGTTTGGTGTTCAATGTGGGTCTAGGAGTTAAGAAATGTACCCTGAATAACAGGCAGGAGACCTCGAAATGGACATAATTGTGACAAAAGCCATTTTCAGGATATGACTAGTGTAGAATCTACAGGTCAAAGAAGAGGAGTTGGGCTGGGGGCAGTGGCTCGCACCTGTAATACCAATGAGTTGGGAGGCCAAGGCAGGGGGGTGGCTTGAGGCCAGGAGTTTGAGGTTGCAGTGAGCTATGATCATGCCACTGCACTCCAGCCTGGGTGACAGAGTGAGGCCTTGTCCCCCCAACCCCCACCCCCCCAAAAAAGGAGTCACACTCAGAATATGGCAAATGGATTATCTTGGAAAGAGCAGGAATGTTAGTGTTGGAGCAATACAAGGCTCATTATGGCAGCTGGTGGCTGTGACTCTGCCAAGTTACCATTCTATGGTGTCAGTGGCCATGTGCTCCTTCACTGATACCCAGTCTGGAATTGAAAACGAGGTCCAACAGGCGTAGAGGGGACCAGGTCCTTTCTGAGTTCACACCTGGGTGATAGGGTCTAGGGCTGACTTATCATCTCCAAAGAAACAATGAAACCCACGATATGGTCCTTTGAACACAGTGGGTTTTTGCTGAATGACTGAGAACATGAGTGGAATCCTGTTGGAAAGACCATCTGCACACAGAAAGTGGGTGGGCTTGTCAGAAACAGCTCATCTGGAGCAAGAGAGGGGACTGGCACAAGAAGCGACATGGCTGTGGATCTTTCAGGTGCAAATGGTGTAAATTCCCAGCAAACTCTTGTATACATTTTGACTTTTCTTCTCTCTTCCTGCCTCCACTGACATGAATGACGGTAACAGGCTGAGAAAGCAACAACCCTGATTTAATCCATTTCCCTCCATGTAAGCAGAAAACTGGCAGAGTAATAAGATTTCATCTGCCTTGTTCTCCATTTGAGCTGAGACCTAAAAGTGGCAAAGACTTCACAAGCAATGTCGATTAGGAGAGTAACTGTTAGAATCATCTTTTCTCTTGGTTTATCCCAATCTTCCCTCTTGAAATACAAGAAATCTATGGATTGATACATGATGTTACAGGTGTTATAACTATATAGTGCCATGTGAATTCACATCATGTTGATATATTAGATGATATACAAAAACAGTTGTTTTTGTAGGTCAAAAAGTAGTCAAATGTCAGCAATTTCATACCTAATCTCCTCCTATTTTTGTTCCTGCCCTCTAAGTTAGGTATTTAATCCTGTATAATAGATGAATGAGTCTCAGAGGAGTTAACGCTTTGTAACTGTGCTTTCTCAGGGGAATGCAAACTAATCAACTGGCCCTAATCAATGAAAAGAGTTTTGAATATTCAGAGTTGACCCAGAAGCAGTGAGCCCTTCTCCTACTCTCTGGTACTGGGGTCTCTAGTTAGACTCAGAGCCAGGATAGTTGTCTGTACTGAAAGAGCTGTGGGGACCTGTGGGCATATTCTTCTTCTCTGGTGATCTCTAATGATGCCATAAATCCCCGGCAAAAAGGTTCATTGTTCCTCTAGATCCAAACTAACAGTGAGCAGCACAGACAGTGCTGTGGAAGGCTAATCCATAGGATGCAGCCAAGTGGTGGCCATAGGTGGGAGTGGAAGGGTCACAGTTTCTGTGGGAAACTGGGTTTGGTTATACTAAACAAGCATAATAATTTTCGTGAAAGATAATATTGGGAATAATGTATTCTGTCTGGGTGAATCATATTTCAGAAGAAAAATGATTATTAGAGCTGAGTGCTACATTTAATTGTACATATTTGAGTTATTGAATATAATTTGAACATTATTTGAATATTATTAGTCTTTAGGAACCTAACATCTCTTTGGCCAAGAAGTGTGGCAGAAAAACTAATTCTGAGACAATGGAAGAAAGAGATACAAGAAGAAATTCTGTATAGAACCAAATCTTCATTTTTTAAACTTTTAATTATTATTATTATTTGAGACAGAGTCTCTCTCTATTGCCCAGGCTGGAGCGCCGTGGCATGATCATGGCTCACAGCAGTCTTGACCTCCTGGGTTCAAGCGATCCTCCTGCCTCCGCTTCTCAAGTAGCCAGGACCATAGGCATGTGCTACATGTTCAGCCCAGAAGTGAAACTTTTAAAGAGTGTACAAGACAGGGAAACAGTTGGGAAAGGGTGGAAAATAGGAAGGAACCAAGGACTTTTTCTTTTCAGATTGGTCTCCATTGCTGCATTCTTTCCGTTAAAATAAAGGAATGTGGGTTCCTTCTGTCTGTAAATGTAGTCTCCTCAAACCACATGTAGCTTCTGGAAAGCCAGTATCACGGTTCTAGGGCACCTGGATTTAGAGCAGTTGCTTCAGGGGAGATGAACCATATGTCTCCACCTGCCACATCCAAATGCCAGGTGAGACCTGCCACCATGGACTGCTCCTCAGTAGCAAGATCCTTCAACACTTTGCAGAGGCCTTTCGCGGTTCTGTGTCTCACAGCCTGTGCCATCTGCTGGAATGCTCCTCCATTTGATGAATTCCTTTAGCTGCCAATTTAATAATCACCTTTCCTCCCTTTCGGTCCTTGAGCACGGGAGAACAAGGTCGTGAAAACAAGGTCTTGGTGAGGTGCCGCCATTTCATCCGTCCTCGGTCTCTGCGCCTTTCGCAGAGCTTCCAGCAGCGCTATGTTGGGCCACAGCATCCGGAGGTTCACAACCTCTGTGGTCCGTAGGAGCCACTATGAGGAGGGCCCTGGGAAGAATTTGCCATTTTCAGTGGAAAACAAGTGGGCGTTGCTAGTTAAGATGTGTTTGTACTTTGGATCTGCATTTGCTGCACCCTTCCTTATAGTAAGACACCAACTGCTTAAACAATAAGGATGTTTCAGTTCGTCCATTTACCAGATATGAAGAGCATTTTAAGAGATACAGCCTCTGGAAATGGATCAAACTCTAACTCATGGCATGCTAGATATATTTGTCAATAAACTTATGACATGAATGCTTAATTCCTCTTTTTTGAAATAGGGAATGTAATACTTGGCCATTTGCCTACTTTATTGGGTAACATTCCAGTATTACTCTGAGATTTAGCTTATTTAATGGTGTTAAACTGAGGTTATATTAAATTTTTGATTCCCAGGTCAGGATTTTGTTGGTAATTTATGCAATAAAAGGGAAATACAAATCAAAAAAAAAAAAAAAAAATCACCTTTCCTGATTCCACTCCCAGCCACAAGACCCAGTGTCTACATCATCTCTCTGTTGCTTCTCCCCCAGAGGCTGGGTCTATTTATTGCCTATCTGTTTCTCCTGTAGATGAAGAGCCCTGGAGTCTGGTTTCTTAATCAATGTTATCATCCAGCCCCAAGCTCACTGGGCAGAAAACGACTGATGTTTTTCGAATGAAAGAAACAGAAAGAATTTGTCAAAATGTTATTTATAAGTAAATTTTCAGGAGCAATATATCATAAAAAGTAAGATGCTTCCAATATTTCCATTTAAGTCTCTCATGCCTGAGTTCATTCAAGTTTTACCTGGGTCTTCAGCTCCCCATGGAAATCGTCGTGCTTGGTTCTAGACATTTCCTCTCTCACCCTCTACAGCAGCTTATCCAAACCATCGCCATACTACTTAAGCTCCTGATTCCAGCCTGCCCACCTCTCTCTCAGCAAACTCCTCCCACCTGAGAGGAAATTGAGGCGACCTGGTATGAATCTGCAGACACTGTTATAGGAAGAGACACCACTTTCTACACCTGTAGTCTGAATCCCACCTCCTGTAGCTTTGCCAGTTACCTCTCTTCTCTGCAGAGAATCTCTCTTGCTCTGTATTAGTATTGTGTTTCTTTCTCTTCAATGCATAAACATTCTCAAGACTTTTTTTCTTAAAACAAAATCCCAGTCCTTCGGTGATGGTATGGACAGGCGAGCTATGCTTGCCCCAGTCTCCAGCCTACCTTCATAGGACACCAGGACAGCAAACATCTTCTTTCACCCAGTCCTTGGGTCTCTTCCAACAGGGATGCTGGTGAGTAGATGTGGGAGGCCATGCGGGCATTCAGGTGCTCATCACCAACTGGGCCACAGCCCAGGAGCACAACAGCACGCAGAAACTCTCTTAACCTCACAGGCTCAAATCCATGAAACATTTCCCAACTTTACCCCAGATCATCACGTAATGGTAGAGCTACTTAGACCACACAGTGGCTCTGCCTGTAATTACAACTTACTTCACCGGTTTTATCTCAGGATCAGAGGCTGGATGGGGGGGCACAGCCAGTGCAAACAGAGGTGGAAGACGGACCCTGGAGCCTTGGCCAACACTTTCTGCTTGCAGGTCTCAGGATTCCTACCATGTTCCTTCCAGCACTAACTTTTGCAGTCAGAAGAACACACTCCAGTCTACAGGTCGGCCTGCTTTCTCTCCTCTCCATGGCTTTTTCCACAAGATCTAGCTGGCCTGTATAGTTTCACCAGAATTTATTAACTTAATTCCTTCTACTTACTGACCAAATTTGATACGTTACTCCTGTGCAATCGATTCCCCTCCTGAATTTCCCCTTTGATCAATACTGCTTACTCAACATGGTTGCCATCACCAGCTGAAATTACCTCACTTTTACACGGGCTTATTCCTTTATCACTTGTCTCCCTCCTCAGAATGAAAGCTCTGAGAGTGGGGAAATGGTCCATTGTATTCCCTGCTAAACACCCAGTGCTGAATTGGGACAGACTTCCAGTGAATTTTTACTAAATGAATGAACATACAGAATAAACAAACAAATGACCCTCTCTTCATCCAAACAACTGGTCACCAACTTTTATCAATTTTGTTTTCTTACTATCATTCACATCTGCTCCTTTCTTTCTACTATCTATGGCCAGTTTAGGCCCTTGTTTTTGTCTTGCTGAGATCAGAGAACAGCCTTCTAGCCTAACTATTGCGAGTCTAATACCCTGCTCTCCATTCTTTAAACCACTACCGAATGAACTGAAATTGAAAGCTAATCGCTATGGTTTGAATGTGTGTCCCCTTCAAAACTCAAGTTGAAACTTAATCCCCAGGCAGTTTTCCTCAGCTGTGGGTGGTAGCCGCTACCAGGTTTCAGCTTCCAGTCTGTGGATGGTGAGGTGGCATGGACAGCGGCCCTGGTGCCCCACACTCCACTGCCTGCAAGCTGCCTGCCTGTCTGCCGTGCCCCAAGTCCGCAGCTTCCCATCTCAACACGCAGCTGCCACTGCCCGCTGTGGCCCAGTGAGCAACCCAGATGCAGGCCATCAAGTGTGTGGAGGTGGGAGACAGAGTTGCAGGTAAAACTTGCCTACTGACTGGTTATACAACCAATGCATTTCCTGGAGACTATATCCCTACTGTCTTTGACAACTGTTCTGCCAATGTTATGGTAGTTGGAAAATCAGTGTATCTGGACTTATGGAATACAACTAGACAAGAAACTATGCCCCCTATCCAATCTGCACACAGATGTGCTCTTAATTTGCTTTTCCCTTGTGAGTCCCATGTCGTTTGAAACTGCTGGTGCAAAGTGGTATCCTGCAGTGTGGTACCACTACTTTCCACACACTCTTGTCATCCCTGTGGGAACTGAACTTGATGTTAGGGAGCCTTTGTACACTTTGCTGAGAAAATGGTGACACCTTCATACTCAATGCCAAGTTTTTGCTACAGATTTAATTTTCACATAAAACTATTTTGAACCAAGCAGTAATTTTAAGGTGCAAATTTTTTTTTTAGACAAGGTCTTGCTCTGTTGCCCAGGCTGGGCTTGAACTCCTGGTCTCAAGTGATCCTCTCACCTTGGCCTCCCAGAATGTGGGGATTATAGGTGTAAGCCACCACACCTGGCCAACAAGCCTTCTTAAACCCTTATTTTTCAAAGTTCCTATTCTTGTTTAGATTAAGAGTTGCCAACCTACCTTCTGAACTAAATTGTGTTGTTGTGCTAAGAACACTAAGCACTAAATGGTGTAAAGGCCCGTGTCCTAAAAAGACTGCAGCTTCTGAAGTTAGGAAATGCAGACACTTTCCAAGTAGTTTTCAGATATGTAAAGCAGAACAGCTTCCTTAACAAAACATTGCCATCTAACACACCAGTCATTTATCAACCTTTGTTCATTAGAGAACTATAAAAAACTATTCTAAAATTCATACTGAACCAAAAAGAGCCCAAATAGCCAAAGCAATTCTATGAGCATTTTTTCATATATTTGTTGGCCACATGTATTTCTTCTTTTGGGAAGTGTCTGTTCTCATCCTTTACCTATTTTTTAATGGGATTATTTGGGTTTTGCTTGTTGATTTGTTTAAGTTTCTGATAGATTCTGGATGTTAGACCTTTGTCGGATGCCGTTTGCAAATATTTTCTCCCATTCTGTAGGTTGTCTGTTTATTTGGCCCAAATAGCCAAAGAAGCATCACACTACCCTACTTAAAACTATACTGAAAGGCTACCAAAAACCAAAACAGCATGGTACTGGTACAAAAATAGACACATAGACCAATTACAGAATAGAGAGCCCAGAAATTAAGCCCCACACCTACAACCATCTGATCTTCATTAAAGTCAACAATAAATAATGGGGAAAGGGCTCCCTATTCAATAAATGATGCTGGGATAACTGGCTGTCCATATGCAAAAGAATGAAAGTGGACCACTACCTTTCACCTAACATTAACTCAAGATTAATTAACGACTTAAATGTAAGACCTAAAACTATAAAAATCCTAGAAGAAAACCCGGGAACTACCATTCTGGACATCATTAAGTTCCCAAAAGCAACAAAACAAAAATTGACAAGTGGGAACTAATTAGACCAAAGAGCTTCTGCACAGCAAAAGAAACTATCAACAGAGTAAACAGACAACCTACAGAATGGGAGAAAATACTTGCAAACGGCATCCGACAAAGGTCTAACATCCAGAATCTATCAGAAACTTAAATCAACAAGCAAAACCCAAATAATCCCATTAAAAAACAGGCAAAGGATGAGAACAGACACTTCCCAAAAGAAGACATACCCGTGGCCAACAAATATATGAAAAATGCTCAACATCACTAATCATTAGAGCAATGCAAACCAAAACTACAATGAGATACCATCTCAAACCAGTCAGAATGGGTTTTATTAAAAAGTCAAAAAAAGACATTGGTGAGCTTGCCAAGGAAAGGGTATGCTTATACACTGATGATGAAAATGTAAACTAGTTCAGTCACTGTGGGAAGCAGTTTGGAGATTTCTCAAAGAATTTAAAACAGAATTACCATTCAACCTAGTAATCCCATTACTGGGTATATACCCAAAGGAAAATAAATTGTTCTACCAAAAGGACACATGCACTTATAAGTTCACTGCAGCACTATTTACAGTAACAAAGACATGGAATCAACCTAGATGCCCATCAGTGGTGGACTGGATAAAGAAAATGTGGTACACAAATACCATGGAATACTACACAGCCATAAAAAAGAACAAAATCACGTATTTTGCACCAACATGAATGTGATCAGAGGCCATTATTCTCAGTGAATTAATTCAGGAACAGAAAATCGAATACCACATGTTTGCCTTATAACAGGGAGCTAAAAATTGAGTATACATGATCATAAAGATGGCAACAATAGACACTGGGGACTACAAGAAGAGGGAGGGTGGGATGGGGTGAGGGTTAGAAAATTACCTATCAGGTACTATGCTCACTACCTGGGTAATGGAATCATTTGTACAACAAACCTCAATGACACTCAATTTACCCATGTAACAAACCTGCACATGTACCCCTGAACCTAAAATAACAGTTGGAAAGAAAAAAAGAAACTAAATCCCCACTGTGGCAGTATCGAGAGGTTGAGCCTTTAAGAGGTGATTGGGCCACAGTGGTTCTTCACTCATGAAGGAAATAATCCACTGATAGATTAATGGATCAATGAGTTAGTGGATCATGGGTTATCACAGGAGCGGGGCTTTATAAGAAGAGGTAGAGGAATATGAACATGCACACCCAGCTCCTTCACCATGTGATGCCCTTCACCTGGGGACCTGGAGACTCGGCAGAGTCCCCAACAGCAAAAGGACTTTCATCAGATGCAGCCACTCCACCTTGGACTTCTGAGCCTCCATAACTATTAGAAAGAAATTTGTTTTCTTTATAAACTGCCCACTTTCAGGAAATAGAAAACAGACTAAGATACTAATCATGTCACTACTCTCCTCAGAACTTTCCCGTGGCTTCCAAACACCTCCACTGGGTGAAGTCTGAAGCCCGAGCTTGGTATGGATGGCTGTCTGTGGCCTGGTCCCACTCCTGTTCTCACCGTCTCCCCTCACCACTTCTCACTTCACTCTCTCTGCTCCAGCCAAACTGAATTATCTTCAGTTCCTCTAATGCCTAGTGATTTTTTTTTTTAACAGAAGCTTTTATTTTCAGAATAGTTTTGATTTATAGAAAAATTGAAAAGATAGCATAAATGGTTCCTATATACCCCTCATCTAGTTTCTCCCAATTGTGAAGATCTTGCATTACTTTGATGCATTTGCCACAAGTGGTGAACCAATTTAATACCTTAGTATTAGTTCATGTCCATACATTATTCAGATTGTCCTTACCTAATGTCCTTTTTCTGTGTGAGGATCCCTTCCAGGATATGGTATTACATTTAGTCATTAGGACTCCTTAGGTTCCTCTTGACTGAGACAGTTTCTCAGACTTTCTTCAGTTTCGAGGACCTTAACAGCGTTGAGAAGTATCGGTCAGGTATTTTATAAAATGGCTTTCAACTGGGCTTTGTGTATTTTTTTTTTTTTTCCAGAACTAGACTGGCATTATTGGGCTTGGGAAGACTATGGAGGTAAAGTGACATTTCATCACATCATGCCAAGGGTGCATATTATCAGCGTGACTTACCACCATGATGTGGACCCTGATGACTTGCCTGAGGTGGTGATTGCCAGGTTTCTCCACTGTTAAGTTACAGTTCCAGCCAACATCCCTTCCATACACTACTCTTTGGAAAGAAGTCACCATGCACAGCTCCACTTCCTTGAGAGTGGAGTGTTTACCTAAGTTATTTGAACTTGTACTGCAAAGGAGATTTGTCTCCCCATTTCTTAATTTATTCACTTATTTTTTTATATCAGTAGGTACTCATGCATATTTATTTCATACATATAATCAAATACTACTCTATTTTATTGTTCAAATTGTTCCAGCTTCAGTCACTGGGAGCCCTTTCAGTTGGCTTCTGTACATCACAACATACTCTCATCAATGGTTTGTTTTGCTTGAGTACTTCCTTACTTTCTGGTGCAGCAAGATACTCCAGGCTCATCTGTATATTTCTTCGCCAGTTCTAAAATCAGCTGTTTCTCCAAGGACTAATGCCCTGGTTCCCTTACTGGGGCAGGTATTAGAAATCAAGATGGCACTGGGCATGCCCTGGGTCTTCTCCCTTTTTCTTTCTCTGTGGACTGCGTGTCTTGTAACCTCCCCAGCTCTAAAATCAGCTGTTTCTCCAAGGACTAATGCCCTGGTTCCCTTATTGGGGCAGGTATTAGAAATCAAGATGGCACTGGGCGTGCCCTGGGTCTTCTCCCTTTTTCTTCCTCAATGGGCTATGTGTCTTGTAAACTCCTCTCCTCTTCCACCCCTCTCCCTTACTGAAATAATTCCTTATGTGTTCAAACCTTAGCTGAGACACCTCTTTTTCTGGGGAAACTTCTTTGATTTCCCTCTAAGCCTAGATTTCAGTCCCTGTTCGGTGATGCCACAGCCCCTTACTGCACTGCTGTACTAGTGTTCATTTGTTTGACACCTCTAATGGACTGAACCACCTCTGCACAGGGGCAGTGTTTTCAGCTTCTAAGAAAGAAGATGGGCATAGGCAGGATTGGCATAGGGTAAAAAACTCACTAAATATTTCTTATTAGTACTAGTATTAGTAAGAATAGCCAAAGTGGCAAGGTTCAATACAGTGGAACATGCTGTATACAGTAGAAATACATCTTCTTTTCTGAGACTTAAATTTTAATTACATGTACTGAGCCAGCGATGTTGAGTCTAAAGACTCCTAGGGAGGGATCCTGTTGGTTCACTGAACCTATGTGAACACTTGACCAGGCTAGAGAATCAAGTTGTTTGGTCAAACACCAGTCCAGATGTTCCTGTGAAGGTATGTTCTAGATGTGACTAACACTTAAATCTGTGGATGTTGAGTAAAGCAGATTGCTTTCCATAACATGGGTGGGCCTCATCTAATCAGTTGAAGGCCTTGAGAAAAAACCCCTGCAGTCCCCAAAGGAAGAGGAATTCTGCCTCCATATGGCCTTCAGTCTCAAGCTGCAATGTTGACTCCTTCTTGAGCCTCCAGCCCGCTGGGCTTTTGAACTTGCCAGCCTCCGCAATTGGTGAGCCAGTTCCTTAAAGTAAATTTCTCTGTTTCTCTCTCTTATTACACACATGCATATACATGCACATACACACCCTATTGGTTTTGTTTCTGTTTTCTGGAGAACCAGACTAATACAGTGGGTGACTCCAGACCTCAGCCTTCCAGCCTGCAACTCAACGGTTGAGGGGAGTCATGTTTCCTGACATGTGATCATCTCAACCAGGAAGAAGACCCTGTATTAATAAATGTATTAACTAAATATCTTGCCTGTAAATTATTTTGATGCTCTCCTTTGACATTTTTGAGAATAATGAACACTATCATCCCCCAACATGCTTTTCAGAAATGCCCAAGCTTGGAACTGACAGATGTACTCAACATAATAACCAAGGTCTGTATTCACCAGAGTGATCTCATGGGTAGAAAATTGGGCACAATACACTCCCGGGACTGTACAAATCTCAGGCTAGTCACAGTACTTGTCACTGCTCCATCCTTTGAAATATTTTTGGTAGATAAAAGCTTGAAAAAAATGAACATTATTTAAGATGGGGGAAAATTAACTGGGAATAAAAACCTGAATGGTGTGCATGGAATAGTAAAGCCAGTGGTAAACAAAGGGAGGTTCCAGACCCTACAGGTTCCCAAAGGCAATGTGAAAGTCCTTAAGCTCTTTCCCAAAATTTCAACAGCCTAACAGACAACATGGTGTAATTTCAACATTGGCTGTCTGCCTTTGGCTGGGTTATATCATTCGGGTGATGTAATGGTGATCCTGGGTAATATTAATATAATCAGGCCTGATTATCACATGTGGTTGTGCATGGCTTTGATGAACAAACAATGAAGCAATGACTAATCATGTAATAAGTCCAGTTGGTTGATAAAATACTTTAAATGGTAGAGCCATTGGGAAAGCTTTCCAACTTTCTCATTTCAAAGAAGGGATGAGGATATAACATTGATTGGCGTCTTTGGGTTTCTGATGATGAGGGGGCACGTACAGAGGATGCTGGGTCTATGTTAGAACCCAATGTCAAAATCCCTTTGGTTTCCCCTGCTGTCTTCCTTCCATTACTGCCCAGCTTCAAGAACACATTTTTCCAAAGCACCAACCTGTAGCAATTTGGTTACCTCAGCAGTGACCTGGTTGTGCAAGGTCTGGAGCCTGCTGGGGGCGGGGCAATGTCTCCTAGGGTCACAAGCTCTGTCTTGACATCAAAGACTTATTCAAGATCTGCTCTGCCTTTTAGGGTAGATGGTCTGATGCATCATGGGGGCTTCCTGAACCTCAACTTCCCTTGAAAAAGAAAAGGCTGGAAAGAAGGTCTTTCCAAAATCTAAAATCTCTGCAGCTATGCCTTTATGCGGTCTTCTGAGAACCAACTGTGCATTCCCCACATCAATTTTGCATTTTGAGGATCCCAAAGTAGCAACTGAATGCTCTGGACCATTTCCTAAATAGTATCTTTAAAGAATGAACTGAGAAATGCCTTTGTTCAGTGTAAGGACAAGCTTAGGAACACTGGAGAAAATTCTTGGGGCTGGGAGAGGATTGGCTGCTTGAGATCTGTGATTTTGAAGCCATTTTCCAGCCTAAATCTCAGGCTCTTATTGTATTCAGAAGAAAAAAATAATAATTCGCACACAATAAAATTCTGTAGCACTGAAAGAATTGCTTCTAATTACAATCTTCTTTAAGTAACATTCGTAGGAGTCATTGAAATAGAAGGACCAAACTTCAAGAGTAATTTCAATTTAAGCAAACTTTAAGCAATCTAATTTCTCCCACTGCCAGTTTAGTATCTAGAAAAATCAGAATTTTCAAAAAAGGGGGAGGGACAGAGAGGAAGAAGAAAAAAAGAAATAAAAGGTAGTGTGTTTCCTGCATATTAGATTTTTAATGTCAGGAAGAACAAGGACTTTATAATAATAGCCTGCTTTTGTCTATGTTTTAATCTAAATTTCTAAGTACAAAGATAATAATTTTGTTATGACAGAAATATATCCTCTTAAGGAGTTCATCCAAGGGCAAACAAATGAGAACTATAGAGGCACATGAAATATTCGAAAGCCAATAAACCAACAGAAACAAAAAATGCTAAAAATTACATCAGAATGACTAAAACTACAATACAATGAAATAACCACAAGATAACAATAAGGTAGACCCTCCCTCAAAACCACTGTTTCAAATTTCTTTTGTGTGGGATGGAATGGCGTGCAGCTTACCCACATGGCTTTGGGGATGCCCTAGTAACATAGATTCTCATTTTCAATCCTGTTGTCTAACTCATTCTCTCCTTGCTAAACATGTATTTTTCTTGCTGGAGCACTTCCTGGAGCAACAGCTCTCAGGCCACATTGCAACTCAACTTGCCCTTGAGTGAATCGTCAGAATGTGTCAACTGAGTAACACTTTCATTCAAATTTCACATTTGTAGTGTTAACTAGCCAACATGGCAAGGGACCTTACATGCTAAATACAGTAGAAATGTGTGTTATTTCTGAGACTTGAATTTTAATTATATGTACTGCGCCAGAGATGTTGAGTCTGAAGACACCTAGGGAGGGGCCTTATTGGATGGTTGAGCCTATGTGAACATTTGACTGGGCTGGGGAACCCAGCTGTTTGGTCAAACACCAGTACAGATGTTGGTGTGAAGCTATTGTTTGGATGTGACTAACACTTAAATCTGCAGATGTTGAGGAAAGCAGATTGATATCCAAAATGTAGGTGGACCTCATCTAATAAGTTGAAGGCCTTGAGAAAAAAAAAGCCAGATCCCCGAAGGAAGAGAGAATTCTGCCTCCAGATAGCCTTCAGACTCCAGCTGCAACGTCAACTCTTTCCTGAACCTCTAGCTCTCTAGACTTTTGAATTTGCCAGCCTCCACAATGGGCGAGCAAATTCCTTAAAGTAAATTTTTCTCTGTTTCTCTGTCTCTCTCTCTCTTTACACATACACATATACATGCACATACACACCCTGCTGGTTTTGTTTCTGTTTTATGGAGAACCCAGACTAATACAGGGAGTGACCTCAGACCTCACCCCTTCCAGCCCGCAACTCAACGGTTCAGGAGAGTCATGCTTACTGACATGTGATCATCTCAACCAGGCAGAAGACCCTAGTGAGAGTGAGTTCACTACTTCAGAAGGCAGCAGGAGCTGTCGGAAAGTCTCCTCTTATCCTTGGCTGGAATATGCTTTTCTGCGTTTTAGACTCTGGTTCTGGCAGACATGTGCTGGGCACATCCTCTGGGCCAAATCAATCCTGCTTCCACCTGGTCAGGTTGGGACATGTGCCTGGCTAAAAGTAGCTTTGCTCTTCTATCTTCAAACCTCTAGGTGCTATTTCCTGAATTATCAATGCAAGTGATAACACACAATTAATTTCTCTCCACAAAGTCAGCATGTACTCAGTGCACACACCCAACCAAAAAATTGTATGAGAGAGAAAGAAAACAGATGCTTAAACAAATGTATAGGAATATTAGAGAACTTCCCAAATGACACCCTGGACCATGTTGCCAAGATGGGTTCTGTGTCAAGGAAATGTCAATCGAAATGAATTCGTGGCAGAGATGCTTGAATCAGTGTTTGTTATGAATAGCCTTATTATCAAGCACAGGAAGGGAGATTCATAGAATGGATCTAGACTCCTCTTACTGGATTCAGCAGTGTGTTCATGAGATTACATGGTGCCTGGCATTTTGCTATATAAATGTTTGTCTTCCCAGTGCTGCAGTCCCTTGAAGGAAGAGGCGACGTCATGTGGTCTTTTTTATCCATTACTGTACTAAGCTAGGCTCTTGCACATGCCAAGAAGTGTGGAAGGAGGGAAAAAAGGCAAGAGAAGCAGGAGAACACATAGAAGGAAAATTGGGGGACAGTTAGCAAAGAGAAATCGGGGGATGTGCTCTTCCCCTACTGCTTCCTGTATTCCTGGCTGTACATTTCTCAGAGCCAGCTGAATGGAGGAGGTGGGGCAGGGCTGTGTCCTTGCCTGTCACTGTCTTTCTTCTAGGGCGTAAAGTAATGAGAATAATAAGAACTGACCACTTTCCAGAAATTACTATGTTAGGTACAGTGGATCCTCATTATTCAGGGATTCTGTATTTGCAAGTTCACCTACTTGCTAAAATTCATGTCTATCCCCAGATTAATATTCACGGCGTTTTCACAGACATTTGTGGACATGTGCAGAGAGTTGCCTGACACGTATTTTTCCAGCTGAAGTCAAAGAAGGCCTCTGCCTTCTTGTTTCATCTTCCATATTGTAAACAAGTGCCCTTTTCTAGATGTACTGAGTGTCACGATTTTCATTTTTGTGGAGTTTTATTTCAGTGACTTTGCTGTTTAAAACACCCTCCAAATCGAGTGGTGAAATGCTGTCTCCTCTTTCTAAGCACAGGGAGGCGGTGATGTGCCTTAGAGAAGCTTCCTTGAGGCATGAGTTGTAGTTCTGTTGGCCAGGGGTTCAACGTTAAGCAATCAACCATATATTTGCTTGGTGCAAAAGTAATCAGAGTTTTTGCCATTGAAAGTAATGGCAAAACGGCGATTACTTTTGCACCAATACTAAGCAAGGTGTCTTTTTTTTTTTTTTTGAGACGAAGTCTTGCTCTGTGGCCTAGGCTGGAGTGCAGTGGCGCGATCTTGGCTCACTCTAAGCCCCGCCTTCCAGGTTCACGCCATTCTCCTGTCTCAGCCTCCCAAGTAGCTGGGACTACCAAGGCCCACCACCACACCCAGCTAATTTTTTTTTGGATTTTTCGGTAGAGACGGGGTTTCACCGTGTTAGCCAGGATGGTCTCAATCTCCTGACCTCATAATCCACCTGCCTCGGCCTCCCAAAGTGCTGGCTGGGATTACAGGCATGAGCCGCTGCACCTGGCCACAGGGTGTCTTTAAACAGAATTTTGTTTGTCTTCAAACAAAATTGTGTTTGGTCAGTTGATGAAAATGTGACCAGAAGCTCACATGAGCCTAACCTTGTCTTTTTCCCAGGAGCAATGCTTCAGTATTCCTTAATTCAGGGTTCATGATGACTTTATAGAACATCACCACTTGAATAATGAGAATTATTATTTCTTTTGATCACTGAGTTTCTTTGGCACTCCAACCCTAGCTTTGGTGTTGGCAGCTTATGAAAAAACTGTTCAGTATTCACTAATTCGCTCTTCACGGTAACTTTGTGGAGCATAACTACTGCAAATGAGAATTGATTGTACTGGACACATTATTTTGCATAATTCTTATTGGTAACCCTATAAGGTACGGCCTATGGTTACTAAGACATGCAGATTGAGGAAATGACGTTTAATGGGGTTAAGTGAATTGCCCAAGTTAATAACAGAGCCAGTAACTGTTTGGGACAAGAATTCAAATCCAGGAAGTGTGATTCCAGAGCCCACATGTGTGCCCTTTGAACTATACTGCCTGCCATCTCCCTCCCCCTTCCTCCTGGAATGGTGTTAGGGGTGTAAGGGAGCAAAAGCACAAACCCTAGACCAGGGCTTCTTAACTGCTTTGTACCAAAGACTACTTGGCAGACTAGTGAAGACTATAAAAACAAATATTTGTAAACAAAATTCCTAACATCAAGCACATGTGATTACAAAATAAATCAATTGCACTGAAATACATTCATCAAATTATCCAAAAGTTTTGTGGCACAATAATATACGTGCTCCTCTCCCCACGACACTCCAGCCTCTGGTAACCATCATTCTACTGTTCATCTATGAGCTGAATTCCATACACACGTGAGGTCACATTGTATTTGTCTTTCCATGTGTGGCTTATTTCATTTAGCATAGTGTCCTCCAGGTTTATCTACATTGTCACAAATGACAGAATTTCCTTCTTTTTAAAGACTGAATAATACGTCATCATGCATATAAAATATACTACATTTTCTTTATCCATTCATCCACTGATGGAACCTTAGGTTGATTCCATAATTTGGTTATTGTGAACCATAACACAATGAATGTGAGAGTGCAGATATCTCTTCAACATACTGGTTTCAAATCCTTTGGCTACATATTCAGAAGTGGGCTTGCTGGTAATTCTATTTTCAACTTTTTCAGTTTTCCATAATGGCTGTTTTCCTTAGTGGCTGTACTAATTCACACTCCCATTAACAGTACACAAGGGTTCCTTTTTCTCTACATCCTCGTCAACACTTATCTTTCATTTTTTTGATAATAGCCACTTTGACAGGTGTGATATGATATTTCACTGTGGTTTTAATTTGCATTTCCCTAATGATTAGTGATGTGAAGCATTTTTAAAAACATATCTCTTGGGCATTTGTATGTCTTTTTTTGAGAAATCTCAAGTTCTTCATCCATGTTTAATTTGTTTGTTTTCTTGCTATTGAGTTCTTTTGGGTTCCTTATATATTTTGGATATTCACCCTTTATCAGATGTATGGCTTGTAAATATTTTCTCCCAATCTGTAGACTGCGTCCCCACTTTTTGTTTCGTTTGCTGCGCAGAAACTTTTTACTTTGTTGTAATCCCATTTATTTATTTTTGCTTTTATTACCGGAGCATTTGGAGTCAAATTCAAAACATCATTGCCCAGACCAGTGTAGCTTTCCCCTATGTCTTCTTCTCATTGTTTTATAGTTTCAGGTCTTATGTTTAAATCTTTAATCCATTTAGGTTTATTTTTGTATAAGGTGTGAGATGAGGTCCAATTTCACTCTTCTGCATGTAGGTATCCAGTTTTCCCAACACTCTTTATTGAAGAGACTGTTCTTTCCCCCATAGTGTGTTCTTGGCACCTTTGTCGAAAATCAATTGACTAAAAATGCATAGGTTCATTTCTGAGCTCTCTATTCTGTTCCATTGATCAATTTGTCTATTTTTATGCCAGTATCACACTGTTCTAATATCTATAGCTTTATAATATAGTTAGAAATGAGGTAGCATGATGCTTCCAGTTTTGTTCTTGCATTTTATTTATTTATTTTTTTGATATAGAGTCTTGCTCTGTGGCCCAGGCTGGAGTGCAGCAGTGCAACGGCTCACTGCAAACTCCGCCTCCCAGGTTCAAGCTATTTTCCTGCCTCAGTCTCCCAAGTAACTGGGACTACAGGGGCACACCGCTTTGCACCTGGCTAACTTTTGTATTTTTAGTACAGATAGGGTTTCACCATGTTGGCCAGGCTGGTCTCGAACTCCTGACCTGAAGTGATCCACCCACCTTGGCCTCCCACAGTGCTAGGACTACAGGCATGACCCACTGCACCCAGCTAGCCACCACACTTGGCCATTCAAGCTTTGTTCTTTTTGTTCAAGATTACCTTGACTTTCAGAGTTTTTTGTGGTTCTATATTAATTTTAGGATTTTCTATTTCTGTGAAAAGTGTTATTGAAATTTTGGTAAGGATTGCATTGAATCTGTGGTTTGCTTTGGGTACTATAGATATTTTAACAATATTAATTCTTCTTATCCATGAACGCACAATAGCTTTCCATTTACTTGTGCCTTTTATAATTTTTTTAAAAATCGTTATAGTTTTCAGTATTCAGATCTTTCACATCTTTGTTTAAATTTATTCTTATGCATTTTATTTTGTTTTTAGTTAGCGTAAATGGAATTTTTCTTAATTTCTTTTTCAGATAGTTCATTGTTAGTATATAGAAATGCTACTGATTTTTGTGTATTAATTTTGTAATCTGTAACTTTACCATATGCATTTATTAGTTCTAATAGTTTTTGGGTGGAGTGGTCAAAGTTATACACATATATAAGATCTTGTCGTCTGCAAATAGGGACAATTTAACTTCTTCCTTTCCTATCTGGATGTCTTTTATTTTTTTCTTTTGTCTAATTGCTCTGGCTAGTAGTACTTCCACTACTATGTTGAATAGAAGTGGTTAGAGTGGGCATCCTTATCTCGTTCCTGATCTCAGAGGAAAAGCTTTTAGTATAGTGTTAGCTGTGGGCTTTTCATATACGGCCTCTATTGTGCTAAAGTAGATTTCTTCTATATCTAATTTGTTGAGAGTTTCATTATAAAAAATGTTAAATTTGTCAAATGCTTTCTCTGCATCTAACGAGACGATCATATGGTTTTTGTCCTTCATTCTGTTATTGTGGTGCATCACATTTATGGATTTGTGTATGTGGAACCATCCTTGCATCGCAGGAATAAATCCCACCTGATTGCATGAGTGATTCTTTCAGTGTGCTGTTGAATTCTGTTTGCTGGTATTTTATTGAGGATTTTTTCATCTGTATTCATCAGGAATATTGGTCTACAATTTTCTTTTCTTTAATATCCTTGTCTGGCTTTGGTATCAGGGTAAGGCTGGCCTTAAAAAATGAGTTCACCTCTTATCAGATGTATGACTTTCCTCATAATTTTTGAAGGGTTTAAGAAAGATTGGTATTATTTTTTAAAATATTTGGTAGAATTCAGCAGTAGCAGTGAAGCCATCAGGCTCTGGGCTCTTTTTTTTTTTCATGGGAAACTTTTTATTACTGATTCAATCTCTTTACTCATTACTGGTCAGCTCAGATTTTCTGTTTCTTCACAATTCAGTCTTGGTAATTGTATGGTTCTAGGAAGGTATCAGTTTCTTCTGGGTTATTCAATTTGTTGGTGTATACTGATCCATAGTAATCTCTTAGAATCCTTTGTGTTTCTGTGGTATCAGTTGTAAAGTCTCCTCTCTCAGTTCTGATTTTATATGAGTCTTCTCTCTTTCTTTCTTAGTCTATCTAAGGGCTTTTTGCTTTTGCTTATCTTTTCAAAAAACACAGCTCTGTAGTTTCATTGTTTATTTTTCTATTGTTTTTCTAGTTTCTATTTCATTTATTTCTTCTTTGATTTTTGGTATTTCCTTCCTTCTCCTAACTTTGGACTTTGTTCTTCTTTTTCTAGTTCCTTGAGGTGTAACATTAGGTTGTTTATTTGAGATCTTTCTTCTTTTTTGACATAAGTGCTTATTGCTAAAAATTTCTCCTTAGAATTCCTTTTGATGTATCCTGTAAGTTTTTGCATCCTGTATGTTGTTTTAACTATTTTAATTTGTCTCAAAAATTTAAAAAATTTCTCTTTTGATTTCTTCTTTGACTCACTGGTTGTTCAGGAGCACGTTGTTTAATTTTTACTCCTTCATAAATTTTCCAAGATTTCTCCTGTTATTGATTTCTAGTTTGATACTACTGTGATCAGAAAAGATATCTGATATAATTTGAATCCTCTTAAATTTATTCAGACTTGTTTTGTGGTCTAACATATCCTCCATATCCTGGAGGATGTTTCATGTGTGCTTGAGAAGAATGAGCATTCCGTTGCTGTTAGATGAAATGTTCTCTACGTGTCTTTTAGTTGTATTTGTTCTTTTATAGATCAGGGCCAATATTTTCCTATTAATTTTCTGTCTAGATGATAGAGCCATTGTTGGGAGTGGGGTATTAGAGTCCCATACTATTATAATATTGAGTCTATCTCTTCCTTCCCATCCTTTAATATTTGCTTTGTATATTTAGGTGCTCCAATGTTGGGTGTACAGCAGGTCCTTGAATAGTGATGTTGCATTCAAAGTCATTTCATGATAACACTGATAAGAAAAATATCAATTCTGGGCTAGGGCCACCGTCTTTATAGAGTTTGCATGTTGTCTCCATGTCTATGTGGATTTTCTTCAAACACTTTCACTTCCTCCCACATTCTGAGATGAGCACATTATGTTAACTGGCATGTCTAAATTGTCTCAGTGTGAGTGAGTCTGGGTGTGTGTGTGTGCGTGAGTATGCCTTGCAATGTGATGGAGTTCTGTTCACAGTTGGTTCCTACCTTGTGCCCTGGGCTGCTGGGATAGGCTCTGGCCATTTGTGACCCTTGACTAGAATAAACACATTGGAAAATGAATAAATAAATACATATAAATTATTGTAAAATAAATATTTGCAAAGCATACAATAATTATACAAATGCAGAAGAATAAACAATGCAGTATGAAAGCACTCTGCAACCCTGTCATATTTGCAATTATTTTTGAACTGCATGTTGGTTGGAGGCATTCCTTATAATTTTTGCTTTGTAAATAACTATTCTTTGATTTAATCCACCACCATGATGACTGCCATCCTACATTGATTCACAAAAGATTTGGTAAATAATTATCTTACTTGTTTTTATTACTCTTTCATAAATGTATGGTAGCTCATGTTTACTTCAATATTTAATATTAGAAGTGTTTGGGGTCTTTATTTAGAAGTTTGGTGATGTTTTTGTGACCAGAAATATTCCATAGGAACTTAACTCTTGCTTATATTAATTAGCCTATGGTAAAATTGGTTTGGTTATACATTTTCACTTAAAATTTCAGTTTCCAAGAACCTACTGATGACATCAAGGGAAAATTTACTGTATATGTGTTAACAATTGTTATATCCTCTTGATAAATTGACTCCTTTATCACTATATAATGCCCTTTTCTATCTCTTTTTATAGTTTTTGACATAAAGTCTATTTTGACTGATATAAATATAGTTACTCCTGTTCTCCTTTTCTTTCCATCTCCTTCCATCCCTTCACGTTCAGTCTATATTTAGGTGCTCTAACATTGGAGCACCTAAATATACAAAGCAAATATTCAAGGATCTAAAGGAAGAGATAGACTGCAGTATTATAACAGTAGGGGACTCTAACACCTTTCAACAAGGGACATATCACCTCGAAAGTGAGGTGAGTCTCTTATAGGCAACATAAAGTTGAGTCTTTTTAATTTTTAAAAAAAATTTAACCAGCCACTCTGTCTTTTTATTGGAGATTTAATCTATTTACATTCAAAGTAATTATGGATAAGTAAGGACTTGTTACTGTCATTTGTAGTTTGTTTTCTGGTTATTTTGTAGATACTTTGCTTCATTTTTTCTCTCCTGCTGTCTTCCTTTGTGGTTTCATGGTTTTCTGTAGTGATACGCCTTGAATCTTTCAATTTATGTTTTGTGCATCTACTACAAAGCTTTGCTTTGTGAGACTTACATAAAACATCTTATAACCAGGTATTTCAAACTGATAACAACATAACTTTGATTGACTATGACAACTATCTATTTTTAGTGTCCCCCTTAAATGTTTTTGATGTCAAAACTTTCATCATTTTGTAATTTGTATCTCAACAATTTGCTTTATCCACAATTGCTTTAATAATTTTTCTTTTAAGCCTTGAACTGGAGATAAAATTGCTTTACATGTCACCACTGCAGTCCTAATGTATTCTGAATGTGACTTTATATTACTTATACTATCGAGTTTTAGATTTTTATATGTTTTATGCTATTAATTATCAACCTTTTATTTCAAGTTGAAGAACTCCCTTTAGCAATTCCTGTAAGGCAGGCCTAGTAGTGATAAAACTCTTGGCTTTTGTTTGTCTGAAGAAGGACAGTTTTGTCAGGTAAAGTATTCTTGGTTGCTAATTTTGTTCCCTCAGCACTTTGAATATAACATCCCACTCTCTCTTGGCCTGTAGGGGTTCTGCAGACAATCTGCTGATAGTCATATTGGGATTCACTTGTAGGTGATGAAGACTGATTTTCTTTTTAAAGCATCACAGTTTTTGTAGACTGCTGACAAATATGAAATTAACACAAATCTCACAGAGTAACATAGATTCTTTACATATCTGAACTCTGACAAGTGAAGGCTGTTCAGTGAACTGCACAATTCTGGTGTTCAGCTGAATGTTATCATACAGCAAAGGTAAGTAGGGTGGTTGGGATATACGTTATAACCCCCTGAGATAGAGCTGGGGAATGAGTTGTAATTTATTTGCCTTGACTCAAAAAGGCAGAAAACAATCTTAGAGTGGGATAAGCAAATTAAAAGAAAATTCTGGTTCAGAGGAGCCCTGTGTGATTACATGTCATTCTTCTAGTTGATGTGGGAACAGTCGCAAAGTTAATGGAATTATGAGCACTGCACTTGAATCAACTTGAATGTGAAATAAATCGATAACAAATATCCAAGAAGATTAAATTCCACTAGTGTCTTCAAACGCAGAGTTGCCAGTGGCATCTAGCATGGAATTCTGCAGTGTTTTGCAAAATACGTTTGAAAAATAGAAGGAAAAAAGCCTGTATCCATTTTCTGCTCAAATTACTCTATTTAAAAAATTAAATTGAATAGCTCTGGTCTGCTTTGTTTTCGATCGACAGGAAATTGCAGGAATTTTGGGGGGAACATACAGAAAGAGATCCACATTTCTCTGATTTTTAGCATCACTCAAAACTATGTTGAAGTTAAAACAAACAAACTTTGCTTTTTAGAATATTAGCTTTATGTAATTTGTGTAGGTGATATGACATCCAAAAAATGAGGTTTACCCTATATCTCCAGGAAAAAAGGAAAAGGGAACACCAGGAACACCAGGAATCAGTCTGAGAACTGAATGAAGTCCATCTTGTCCATCAAAAACTTGGAACAGAAATCAGCAAGGCAGCATCCAGGAATCTGGAGTCTCAGCTTGGAGACTACCAAGAACAGTCATGACAGAAGGGGTCCTGAGGGGCTGGGTGACAGCCAACAGTAGTTGAAGAAGCAAGTGTCATTTTGGGAAACACGAACAGGAATGAGCAAAGATGGCACTGTCAGATGCTCCTCCAGGGCAGGCTGTACTTGGAAACTCTTCCTAGAGCAAGTGCTTCTGTTTAATGAAGTATAACATTAAGCCTGAACAAGGGTAGCAGTAGAAGAAAGCAGCAGAGATGAGTAAAACACTTCAACATAAAGCTATGAAAGAACTTTCTGTAGTGCAGAAAAAGGAGACTCTATAGCAGTCTTCATAAACAAATGGTTTTACCATCAAGGACAAAAAGAAGAGAAAAGGATGAAAGAATGAACACCTTTAGACCCCTGACCAGAGAGGGACCTACTTCTGGCTAGGAAAATACGTTCTCTTTCATTCAGAGCATACAGTCCTAATACAGACGCAAATACCAGGGAAAAGCAATTGATGGTGCATCATAAGCAAGTATCTGAAACAACATTTTAGCTTCAGAAAACCTGGCTCCTGACAGCAAGTTTTTGCCTTCCCTGACTTTAATGCCAGCAATAATAGCAATAATGGCATCCTCCATTGGTGCTGACTAAATAGCTATCATATTGGGATCTTTGGAAGCTGAAACTGTTTTTAGAAGCATCTGAATAGAGAGTGAGAGAAGACAAGGAAGGAGAGAAGAAAGGTACATGCTGAGTATGTTCCAGTGCAAAGGCATCTGGGACCACAGAGCCTCTAAGGAATCTGTTCCTAGGACTCTAGAATGTGGAATGCAGGGGAAGGTCCAATGACAGCTATGGCAGCTTCCCACTTCATTCAGCATAAAAGCAAAGTCCTTACCAGGCCTCCTCTGATGCTTTGTACCCAGCTCTCATTCATCTTCCAGTCCCTCCCACTCCCTCATTCTGCTGCAGCCATGCTGGCTTCTGCACCCACACCAGGCCCTCCTCCACAGGAGAAACTAGGCCTTGGGTGTTCCCTCTGCTTACAACTTGTACTTGGTCCCCTCAGAGAGCTCCAGGGCTCACTCTCCTTCTTCAAGGCTTTGCTCGAGTACCACTTTCCCTCCTAATTAAAATTGCATCCTCATTCACTCAGCACTCCAAATCACCTTTCCCTGCTCAATGTTTTCCTTTTCCATAGCACTTACCTTCTAGCTATTATATATTAATAATTTGCCTTTTTTAAAATCAGGTTTATTGTTTATTATCTAGAACAGGGGTCAGAAAACTACAGCCTTGAGCCAAATCCAGCCCACCATCTGTTATTTATTAAGTTTTACTGGAACACAGCCAGGTCTATCTATCTATGGCTGCAGTTATCAATGGCTGTTTTGGATCAACAGCGGCAGAGTTGAGTAGTTGTGACAAAGCACAAAAAATGGCTACAAAGCTGAAAAGATTTTCTCTATGTTTTTTTTTTACAAAATCTTTGCCAACCGCTGGTCTAGAATAAAGATTCTACATGAACAGGAAATGGATTTGTTCATTGATATATCCCAAGTGCCCGCCACATTGTAGGTGCTAAATAAATATTTGTACAAGAAATGAATGGGCGAATGGTGCCTTCAAGGTAAAAGTTATTTTGTTTGTGTAGTCTGTGAAAAGTAGGGGAAACTGAGTCATCACACCATATACTTTAGTATCACACATGGAATACAGAAACTTCTGTGTAGTGACAGTGAGAAACTTTCGTGTTTATATTGACTGAGAAAACGCTGAGTGTGTATGAATTTTTTTCCCCATTAACAGGAGTCTGCACAGTTTGGGAAGCATAGGGATAAGGAGTTTGATCTGTAGGTAACCAAAGATTGCTCTTGGTGGCCATGAAATTGGTGAAGCAAAACAAATCACTCTATTTCCTGGGTTTTCCAGAAAAATCTTAATTTTAGTCTGTCCCTTTGTTCCTGGGGTTATACTTATAAACTTATGTGGCTTGGTTCATAGAAAATGCCTGGTTCACTGCAAATATGAACCAGCCATTTATTCTCTCATCAGTCATATATAAGGGGAAACAGAGTCTTGAGAAGAGGGATGTCACTGGTCCCAGTCTCCAGGCTGGAGGAGATAAAGGACTGGCTCCAGTAGATTCAAACCTCTCCTACATCTCGAATCCAAAAGAAGAACCAGGGAAACTCTTTAATTCTGTTTCTTCTGAAGTATTGAGGTAGTGAGGTACCAATGCATCATCCTGGAATATATCAGCAGGAAGGAATCATAAACATTATCTAAGTCAATGTGCTCATCTCCCAGAGAAAAAAAGCATGGTTCAAAACTTTGCCCAAAATTAAGAGATTGGGGTGGCAGCAGAGTCGGGATGGGTGATCTAGTCTTCTGTCTCTGTGGCCATTGTCCTGCCTCTAATGCTTCGTAGTCTTTCCACACAAACCATCCAACTTGATTTAGTGACTTCTGTTTCAATCTCACTTTGTCTGACTCCGGGCTTTAGAGATGGGAAGAGCCATTCCTATAACTCTCACTTCAAGAATCAGGTTAGGGCACCTCTTCCTGCCACCAATTTTGTGGCACTTAGCAACAACATAGGTATGCATCCAAATTAGCATACGCATATAGACAAATGTTTGTATCACCAAATAGTCATCCCCCACCGAAATCCCATAGGCTCCACACATCAACCCTGCTGCCATTATCAATATTATCTATTTGTCGTCAGCAGCAGCAGCAGCCTCCATTGCTTTAGTGGAGGTTTATTTTCATTTCACCTGGTGAATTAACACGAATTAGATGTGCAGGAGGCCCAGAAGCAATCCTCCAAGTGCATGATGATCAGGAAATAAGGAAAGTCAGGTTGTAAGGTGACTCAACGTCACAGGTACCACAGTGAACAAGTCACTCATAAGAAGCTGAGCTCAAGAAAATGGTTTCACCATAAGATTTAGATTAAAATGAAGGAAAAAAATTGCTTCCTTATTATTAGTCCTGTGTAGCTTTAGAACATTCTGATAACCTAAATTTTCATTCCCAGAGATCTGCAAAATGTCATCTAGGGTTTAGGTTAGGTTTTTTCAGGAGACTGAAGTGGTTGACCTCTTGTGGTTCCAATCCAGGCTTGAAGGAATCAACAAGTAATAAAAATTTGCCTTTACATTTTTTTGAAAGACTTTAAAGATTTTCAGTTTTTCTATTTTATTCTTTTAATCAAGAATAAAAAATTATTTCATTTTCTGCTTAAGATTCTTCCCTTAAAATTATGTTAAATAAATGCCTTTTATCTAAAGATTATTGCTTCTATGATTAATGAATTTCCATCTTAATGCATATTGACTGAGTTGTAAATTTGGAAGTGAGAGGATGATTCAGAACCTCTAAGGTAGAAAAGCCATTTGAAAATAAAGAAGAAAGGAAAATTACAGTGACTCATGTACTGGGGGCATGATACAGTTGCGTTTATCAGAAAATTACCTGATTTCTAACCAAGAAAAGCTACTTTCTCTTCAGAAATAAATGACAGCTCTTGGAATTTTGGTAAGTATGGTTAGAAAAACAATTTGCCTTTATGAAGAGCTGTAATTTATTATCTTTCCTTTTCTATAATTTCTTTCCGTAAAAGTTTTTATTTCTTTTCAAAATTAGTTTTTAATTTGACTCTTAATACAGGAGTCTATTTTCCTTGTTAAAAATAGACCATCAGTATATATTTTGTTCCACACTTCCAATCCCATTCCCCTTATCACCCCCAATTATAATCAAAATTATGATATTTTGAGTGTCATTAACTACCTTTAAAAATACTTTGATATCTATATGGATATAAACATAGAAAATACATTACACTATTCTGTGTGTCAATATTGTTTCCTTCTGCAATTTGCCTCTGAGAAATATTTTTGAGATACATCCATTTTGAAATGCAGATAGAAAACAGATAAAATAGATAAAAGGACAGATCTCATTCATGGCTTCTGAATGTGTTTTGTTTTTCATTGTAATCATTTAGTACATTTTATTTATACATCCTTCTATTGACAGACATTAGATTGTTTTTAATTTTTTGCTGTTATAATGATGTAGAGAATATTCCCTTTTGCCATATCCACGTGGATCTACGTTTGCATTTCTCTGGGACAGATATTTTAAAACTCACTTTCTAAGGCATAGGGGAAGCTTGGTGACAGTGTTATTAGATTCTATCAAATTGCCCTCCCTGGTGGTTGCAGTCATTTATTCTCGTATCAGTTATATATAAGTATTGTCTTTCTTAACATTGCCAACTGTGCATATTATCACACTGTGAAATTATTGGACAATCTGATCAACGAAAAATTATACTTCATTAGTGCTTTAATGAGCGCTCTCCTAATTATTGGTGAGGCTCCGCATCATTTAATTGACCATTCTGATTTTCCTTTTTTTGTGAACCGAATGCTTGCATTTCTTATTTTACCATTTCTTGGTTTGTCGTTTGATTATCATGGGTAGGAGTTCATTCCATATTCCTCGAAGACAACTTCCCTTAGCCTGGAACTGGTTTTATGCTGTCCTTTGTAATCCAGAAGGTTTAAATGCTGATGTAGTTAGATTGAACAATATTTTCCCATTACGGATTTTGCCCTTTTGTGTGTGTCTATTTAAGAAGCTGTCCGTCCTCTAAGCTTGTGCAAATATACCGCCACATTTTTTTCCAATAAAGTTTCATTTTCTAATGTTTGGATTTTAACTTATTGGTTAAATTGGCTGGTTGTAGAAGAAGCCTAACTTTCTTTTGTTATGGCTCACCCACTGGGCAATCTCATTTATTGAATCATCTGTTTTTTCCTGTTGGAAAAACCATCAATCATATATCATATTATTGTCTCTGATAGTGAAGCGTAAAGAGTCCTCTGCTCTTCCACTGACTATGGGAGTGATCTGTACAAGTAACATAACCCCTACAGGCCTCAGGTCCTAATATGGAGACAGTTGGACTTGATTACTAATTCTCCAGCATCTCTAGAAGCAAAATATTTCATATATTTCTTATCCATTTACTGCAAATATTTTAAAATATTGTTACAAGTGGAAAGAAAAGATTCACCCAGATCTTGGTTTCCAACACCACTCTCCAATGAAAAGAACCAGGGCTTCTTGGAGAAATGACTGATTCTAGGACTGGGGCAGGAAATATATAAAATGTGTCTGGAGTATCTTGTAGTGGCAGGAATCAAAGTGCTCAAAACAAAAAGACCAACAACAAAAATGTCAGACACAATGACGGAGGTATGTCAAAGGAACACAGTAGCCAACTGAAAGAGTTGCTAGTGGGCACATCTGGAACAATGCAAATAAGAAAATAAATAGTGTCGGGTTGTAGCTCAAAGGATAAAATAAATATCCATGAGTCCATACTGACATAAGTAAATGAATAAATACATGGGGGATGAGAGACAACTCTCCCTTGCAGAAGAAATTCAAATGATTTATGTAGACTCTCCACCTTCAAGGAGGTAGACGCAACACTCCTTAAGGGTGGGCTATGCATAGCAACTTCTTTCCAATGAGTATAGTATGAAGGAGTGCGGCAAAGAGTAACTTTATAGTGGTGGAATCTGACTAACACAACCTCAGCCAGGTGATCATGGCCAACATCAACTGTATAAGTCAAGTGGGTAGCATGTACCCTGGACACAACATCAAAAACGTGGCCTTTGTCTTTCTCCCCAAACCCTACCCCTAGTTTAATCATGAGAAAAAAAATCAAACAAATTCCTACTGTGAGACAGTCTATAAAATACTTAACCAATATTTCTCAAAACTTTCCAGGTCATGAAAGTCAAGGAAAGTCTGAGAAGCTGTCACAGCCCACGGGAATCTAAGGAGACACGATGGAAGTAAAGATAATGTGGTATCCTGGATGGGATCCTACAACAGAGAAAGGACCTTAGGGGAAAAACTCAGGACACCCAAATAAAACGTGGCCTGACATTAACAATAGTGCATCTATACTGGTTCCTCAATTATGACAAGTGCTTTGTACTAATGTGTGAGGTTAATAATAGGGAAACTGGGTATTGGGTACATAAGAACTCTCTGTACTATCTTCGCAATTGTTCTGTAAATCCAAAAGTATTATAAAATGAAAACACTTGTTTCAAAAAAATAGAGAGGTGCCAGACTCTCTGTTTATGCTGAAAGTCCTACCTACAGCCAGCAGCACGACTCACCCCGAGGCAGAGGCCAGTCCTCCTCCAGGTGAGTCAGTGAGTGCTTTTCAGACATTGGAGCAAACACACTTGTTTAAATGGATTCGCCACTGTTACCAAGTGCTCACAGAAAGCCTTTGGAAATTCAGGACAGCTTGTTGATGAGAGCCAGCAAAGAAGATGATGGATATGCCAATTCAGTGCCTATTTCCCCGCAAGATGAGGGAACAGCGGATTCATCCAAGAAATTTCAAATACACATAGCAGGATGCAGAGTGTAAAATCAATCTATGGTTTTGCCCTCTTCCTTGCTAAACTCTTTTCTTTCCCACAGAATAAGAACAATATTTCTTAAACTGCAGGACCTGTAAATAATCAACTACCAATAGTAATAATGTCTCTATTGCATCAGTAACACCCCTGGTCACTTCTGTTAGCTTCAGAGTTTTCTGGCATGTAAAATGGGCATGACACCTACCTTGTCTACCTGCCAGTGTTATCATGAGACTCCAGAGGGAATACTTAAGCAAAAACACTTGGAGTCTTATAAAGCACAATATATATGGAAATCCAATTTTCAATATTTGTCATATGAGTCAATGAACAGCAACCACTATTGCCTCATTGGCATTTTCCAGAGCTTATTTAAGTAAGTGTGGTTTGTTGATCAAGAGTTGGTTAAAACGAAAGATATCACCTGCATTACTGGCTTTCCTTGAGGCATTAAAAAGAAGTTCACATGTTCATTTAAGGTCTTGATATGTCATAAAGCATGACAAAATCTCTGAAAGTGCGAACACTTTGAGGTCCACAGATGTTTGCCTTGCCATCTGTCTTGGTCCAGCAGGCCAGCCATAGGCATCCTCCCTCACAAAGAAAAGAGCTTTTCCAGATGTGTCATGTGGCTGCACAGGTTACAAGCCAAACTGCCCTGTCTGGACTCTCTTTTCAAGAAGCTGACATCTATATGGATCAAGTTCTGTTTGTACTCCTGCCTCCTGGCATAAGACTTGCTCCTTCTCTTTGTCTCTCATAAATTAAAGTATTAGCCCTTGAGGAGAATGTCATTGTCACTGTCAAACAGTGGCAGCCATCCTCCCTTGATGCCAATTACAGCAACAATAGCCAGAGGAAACAGAGCTCAGCTTGAATAAAGAAATTAGCTTTCCCAACAGCTCCACACCCGCTCTGGCCTGTCCCCCATGAGCCCTGACAAACGGGTTGCTGTGTGGCCTCCCGTGTAAGCTCGATAATGTGCTAACTCCCCTTTTGTAGTATAAAAAAAATCAAAAACAGCTGGATTTTTACATTTCCATTCGCAGTGAATTCAGCCCTTTCCTAGCTTCTGTTCCATTCCAGTTTTTGGTCACAGAGGGGCACTCAACAATTGCTTTTGTAGTCTAATCCAGAAATCAGTAGCACTCCTTGTACATAACAATGGTTTCTAAACCATCTCTCTGTTTGATGTCGAGAGCACCTCCATGTCTTTCTTAATAATTTCCTATGGCACCTAGTACTGAGCCAAGCACATCAGGATGTCCAGTACATACATTGCTGATTTCAGAGAGCCTTGTTAGTCAGCAATGTGCCCCCTGCCATTGTGTAAAATTGGGAACAAAAGTAAACAATTTTCATGGTAATGTCAATATTAAACCTATATTGAAAGCAAAATCAAAGTGAATGGCAAGGAGTTAAATTCCATCTTTAGTGTCTGAGTTGGACTGCCATCTGCAATCCTAACTAACTACATATATGCTTATTGAACCAGGAATAGGGAGCCGCTTTTCACCAATGAAATGAAACGTAGCCCATGTTTTCTACTCTTTCGTGTACATTAATTCGTTGCTGAGTTAGAACCCTTGTGATTCACTGTGAGTATTCATACTCACTTTAAAAATCTTTGAATATCTCGTTACACAGAGATCAGAGTTTTTGTGATTAAGAGGATGCATTTTGTGGTTTTATATCGCCCTTTAAAGGGCTTTTCTAGGAACATTGTCATATTGTGTGAGAGAAGTTCAGGGGTCATTCTCATGATAAAAGGACTTTGCTTTAAAGAAGAAATCATATCCTAAATGTTGAAATATTTTCATTTATTTATTCACTCGTTAACAAATCTTTATCATCTTCCATGTTTGGTATAGTAATGCAGTGACGGATGCAGAGAGGTAAAGATGCCATCCCTGTTTTCACAAATTTTAAAGTCTAGAAAGGAAATGAATGCAAATAAATACACTGTAAAATAGTACAAACAGAAAATACAGAGGTATGAAAGAGTGTGGTGCAGAGCACAAATGGGCTCAGCCACTTGCACGGCAGAGGCAGCCTTTGACTGACACTGGGGGAAAGAGTCTCAGTAGGCAGGAGAGCAGGGCAGGAAGGGATAAATGGAGGCATTGCAGATGGGAAGCGAAACAGGGAACAAGCAAAGGCACAATACAGGAAAGCTAAACATGTACTGAAATGACAGCAAACAGGCCAGCAAAGCAGAATCTCCACATGGAACAGCAGAGACCAGTCTGGGGGGCGTTGAACGTAGGCTTTGACTTCCAGGAAATAAGGAGCCCTTGGAAGATACGGAGCAGTAGAGAAATAGGATCAGAGCGGTGCTTTGGGGAACCTGCTCTTGTGACATGCTGAACGAATGGAGGGGACAGGAGAGACACTGGTCACAAGGTGACAAGGCCAAGAAGGATTAAAAGAGCTCAGAAGCTCTGCCATGAATGATCACTCAGAATTGGTGCTAAAATATCCCGGAGTTTATATTCGAAGTCAGTGGGTAATTAGGACTCAGGGTGGAAAAAACATGGGATGACCTCAGCTTGTCTCAGGAACACAGCTGAGACAAAGTGGATACCCTGGGTTGCATCTGTCCTGTCTTCTCTTCCCAGCTTGAGGCCAGGAACTGACAGTCATATCCAGATCTCTAATGCTTGCTGTGTAGTAATAATGGAAGAATGAGAACTCTGACAGCTGCCATCTGTATTGAGCATGAGGCTCGAGGGCTTTGCATAATTATCCTATTTAAGTCCATCAATAATCCTACAAAGTAAGCATCAAGGGCCACACTCTATAGGTGAAGAAACTGTCTGGCACCAAGAGGCTGATACTTGCAAAATATTTATTAAAGTACTCATCATCAATAAGTACCAAAATGATTATTTAAGAACACATCAGTAAAATCCTCTACTTTCGACTATCATCAGATATTAGATGTTCCTTTAAATCCTGCTGCTATAACTGTCACAAGCCACATGTGGCTATTTAAATTTAAATTAATCAACATTAGATAAAATGTAAAATTCAGTTTCTTAATAAAACTAGCCACATTCTAGGCGCTTAGCAGTCCTATGTGACTAGTGTCTACTGAGTTGAACAGTTCCATAGAGAACATCTCCATTACTGTTCTTTTTGATAGGGCTTTTTTATAATCTTGCATGATTTCCTGAGAGAAATCCTTTCCTAAATAGAAAATCACTACGCTAGTCAGGCATAGCATCTCCTCTGAAGAGTCCTCCACATTCCAGCCCTGTTCCTTTACGTTTCAACAGATGGTCATTCTACATCTGGTATAATACTCACTAAGTGTTGGGAACACAGAGAAAAATCTGACATGATTTTTGCCCCGAAAGAGTTTATAGCTATATAGAGGAAGAAGAAATATATTAATTATACAATTAGATGCTGTCATATTTGCAACACGTATGACAAATCCCCGATATCCAAGGCGTATAAGGATAAGAAGCTAGCTAGGTAGGAGAATGATTGAATTGAGCATACTCATAGGATAGAATACCACAGGGGCAGTTCAAATGATTGAACCAGACTTTATTTGCTTACAGTGTGAGACATTAAAATTTAAACATGCAGAACCATAGTATATATTATATATGAATACACACATATCTGTCTACAATGTTTTCATTTTTGATTAAAAATAGACTTGAAGAAAATATGGGCTGGGCGCAGTGGCTCACTCCTGTAATCCCAGCATTTTGGGAGGCCGAGGCAGGTAGATCACCCGAGGTCAGGAGTTTGAGAACAGCCTGACCAACACCGTGAAACCCCGTCTCTACTAAAAATACAAAAATTAGCCAAGTGTGGTGGTGGGTTCTTGTAATACCAGCTACTTGGGAAGCTGAGGAAGGAGAACTGCTTGAACCCGGGAGGTGGAGATTGCAGTGAGCCGAGATTGTGCCATGGCACTCCACCCCGGGTGACAGAGTGAGACTCCATCTCAAAAAAAAAAAAAAAAAAAAAAAAAAGAAAGAAAATATGAATATGTTAGCAGTTGTTCATTCCCACTCAGAATATTATATTTCTCAAAATAATAGAAGTGAAAGAGCGCAGAAAAGAAAAGAATCAGTATTGTGGTGCAAGAAGGAACGGTGCACCCCCAGGGAGAAGGATGCTTATTATGAGGGTAGGAGGATCAAGAAACGCTGCAGGTGGAATCTGAATGTACGTTTTTCCAAAGAAGACCTACAAACGGCCAACAGGTATATGTGAAGGTACTCAGCGTCACTTATGGGAAAAATGCAAATCAAAACCACAATGAGATACAGCCTCACACCCGTTAGAGGGATTATTATCAAAAAGACAGGACTGGTGAGGAGGTGGAGAAAAGGAAACCCTTTTTGCATTGTTGTCGGGGCAGTGTAAATTGGTGCAGCTATTATGGAGAACAGTATGGAGATTCCCCCAAAATTAAAACTCAAATGATCATTATGACCCATCAATCCCTCTGCTGGGTGTATACCCAAAGGAAACGAAATCAGAAGCTCATCAGATGTCTGCATGCCCATGTTCACAGCAGCACTATTCAGAAGAGCCAGGATATGGAAGCAACACGAGTGTTCAACCACAGGGGAGTGGAGAAGGAAATTGTGGTGCATATATGCAATGGAATAGTCAGCCTGAAAAAAGATGGAAATCCTGTCATTTGTGACAACATAGATGAACCTGAAGGACATTATGCTATGTGAAATAAGCCAGACACAAAAAGACAAATACCAGATGATCTCACTTATATGTGAAATCTAAAAACACCCCAAAATGTCAAATATAAAATGGTGGCTACAAAGAGTAAGGGGTGGGGGTCACAGGGTCACCCAATATGGAGCCAAATCCCATTCTGCCAGTTGCCAGCTATTCAAATTTCAGCAAGTCTCTGAACCAAGTCGAACCTCAGTTTTCTCACTTTTTAAAATGGGGTGAGATTGCCTGCTTGCTGTGACTACCGAATGAGAGAGTGCGAATAAGTGCCACTCTGCACAGAGCCTGGTCCCTCCTACCCCCCAGTGATGGCTAATCATTATTAATCATTGTAGAGTGGAATACCCTTGGACACACCCTGTGTGTGAGTGAAAATGCTCACTACATAAGCAAATAAATGCCTTGCCATGGCACATTCCAGAGAGGGAAGGGTCTGACAACTAGTGTGAGGCTGCCAGGGAACCCACAAATTCCCTCCCAAGTCCACATCCTCCCCTGAGGACGTCTCCTAGCTCACCCTTCCTCACCTGAATTGTCAACCCTTCCACATTCACACCTGGTGGGCCGAGCACTAGGAATAACATGTACACACATGGAGTTGTACCTCAGTATCCATAAGGGATTAGTTCCAATATCCTCCTCAAATACCTAAATCTGAGGATGCTCCATTCCCACAGCACGGTGTTTGCATATAACCTACACACATCCTCCTATATACTTTGTTATCTCTAGATTACTTATAATCTCTAACACAATGTAAATGCTATGTAAATAGCTGTTATACTGTATTGTTTAGGGAATAATGATAATTTTTTAAAAGTCTGTACATGGTCAGTACAGACACAGTGAACCTTTATTTCCTGAATATTTTCAATCCTCAATTGGTTCAATCTATGAATGTGAAACCCAGAAATATGGAGTGCCAACTGTATATGTGTGTGTGTGTATGTGTAAAATAATATGTGTAAAATATCAATAGAATGCTCCGTCTGTTCAAAGATGGCAATGAAATGCTCACAGGTGAGGACAATTCAATTTAGTTCAATTGATAACTCTGCCAGGCACTCAGAATAAAGATAAGAAAAACTTTATTTGCTTTCCTCTTCTCTCAAGCTACGCTAATTCTAAAGGAGCCAGAAAGAAATGCTAGAAAAATATGCTAGAATGGGGGTTAACCAAGAGGCTGCAGATGTTTGATTTAGCAGTAGGCACAGGTCCCATCCATTACAGTTCGGCCTCCTTGCTGCAGAAGGGATGTAGTCACAGACTCACTGACTTTTGAAGGCTGCTGAACTTGTAACAATGGGGTGCCCAGATGCATGCCATGAGACATGTGCTGTTTACCAGGGATAAGCAGGGACCTTTGCCTTCCTCTCCTCTGCTGTTGTTGTTATACTGAGACTTGTCCAAGAAAAGCCTCTGCTTGAAGACATCAGAAAATATGTAGAAGCAATTTGGGATGCTGCCTGCCTGGCTGACTTTATCACAGTTCAAAGCAGCTTTCCCATCAAAGATCAGCAACCAGTCTTAACACAAGTGCAGGGACCAGGCATCCTTAACACTTCATTTAAAATAAATGCTCGCCCATGATATGCAGGCAGAAACGCCAGCCAGGCTCAGGTTTATCCATCTGGCCAGGGGCTCCCACCCTACTACCTCCACAGCTTGCAATCATGCCTGACTCTCCTGCCATCTCCTTCACAAGAAGCCATTCTCCGCCCTCACTCAGAAGCACTAATGGCAAATCCCCACTCCACGAACCTCCAGACCTATATATCTGTCTCTGTCCTGTGGAAAAATGTGCATGTCAGTATTTGATCAAGGATATGTTTTACACATACACTTAATATTGAGTTCTAGACTAGTTTTAATCCCATATCTCCCATTAATGATGATGCTGATGATGGTTAATATTTATTGGACATTTATTTACTTGTAGCTGGCATTGTGCTGTGCATTGCACACATGGTAGCATGTCTAATCCTCCCAATGACTCTATGAGGTAGATCATTCTATTTTTATGAATGTAATATCTGAGGTTTATGAAGATTAACTTAATAAAATTCACACAAGATGTGAAGGTGCTGGGGCTCAAACCAAGGTGAGCCATCTCCAGAATCTGCGTTCTTCCCATCAGGTTATGATGTAATTGCAAATTTTGAAGTACTTTTGGTTTGGGTCGTTTTTTTTTTTTGTTGTTGTTGTTGTTGTTGTCGTTGTTTGTCTTAGAGCTCGAAAAACTTAGAAACTGCCTATTCAACAATCCATTCTAGAGATGAGGAAATTGAGGGCTGGGGAACTGCCTTTTCCAAAGTCATGTGAGAGCCAGTGATTGAGCCTGGGCTACAACCTAATCACTTAATTTCCATAAAATACTTTTATACCAGGAAACCTCTCTAGATGTAATACTTGGCTGCATTGTGGAATAAGGAGAAAGAAGGGTAGGGAGGCCTCATTAACTCCCTTGGGCTGAGCAGGCTCTTCCAATGAAAGTCAAGAAGGAACAAACCAGACTGCTTATGCTTTGATTCACAACGTAACCAGTATCCAGCATTCAGTAAACAGGCCAGTGTTCCTACAGGAGAACTGACTGATACACACCACACTCTTCGACATTTACAGAGAAGCTGAATGGGGTTGTAGTTAAGAGCTGCACTCTTGAGTTGTAGCAACCTGAGTATAAAGTCTTACCCTATGCACTCTTATGAGGTCTGCCATTTTGGATAACCTTTCTCATCCTCAGTTTCCTCATCTGTAAAATGGGCATAATAAGAGCACCTATCTCAAAAACTTCTTATAAAGTTTCAAAGATCATGTACTCAGCATCCTAGCTAGTCCATAGTAAGGGCTCATAAGATTTTATCTATCATTATTAATATAATGGCTACTCTCTTCTCCACTGGCCTGTCTCCGCATGACCAATGTCAATTACAAGGCAAGACAAAGCTGCAGAAAGTAACACATGTTTCAAATCTATCTGTCAGGAACTTGGCCTTTGACTCTACTTCTCAGACTGCATGGTGACAGTTAAATACCTTTCCCCAATGGCTATAGAGAAGCACATTACTTTATATTTTTCACTCTGGTAACCAGGCAACTGACAGTCTTTTCACACAATGAAACTGCTCAAAACACCTCGCTCTGATTCATTTGAGCATGCAGCAGGCTGGGCAGCTGAGTCATCTGTACTTCCTGAGAGGCATAGTTACGGACCATGGTTTTGAGAAGAGCCATTAATCGTCCACCAGGTATTAGCTGAGCTGAGAACAGATACAGAGTCACCAGTGCAGATGAACTCTATGCTGACTCGGGTCCAGGATCCGAGATTTCAGGTCGGGTGTTGTTGAGGATAGTGATTGAACTAGACTTCAAAAGGCCAACTCTGGGCTCGACTCTGCCCCTAAGAGCCGTGTGATCTTAGATGCATCATTTAATGGCCTGGATCTCTGCTTCCTTAGCTGTAAAATGAGGGTATTAGAGCAGAGAGCCTCTCAATGGGCCCTTAGCACTGAAGGTCACTGATTACCTAAGAAAGGCTAGTTGTATGAAAAAATATTATTATACGATGCCTTTCAGATTTAAAAGAGAACTTTGATGAATCTATCATAAACAAAGCTATGATTTTTAGCAAGTGAGTTGGGGCTTCCAAGCAAGTTTCTCACGAGGTTAAGAAAGTTAGAGCTTCCCATCCAGCATATCACTTTCTCTTCCAAGGGTGAGTTCTACTTCCCTGGACCACCTGCCCAGGAAAACTGACCATCTCATGCTCACTGAGAGCTCAGTAAAGATGTTTGGTCCAGGCACGGTGGCTCACATCTGTAATTCCAGTATGTTGGGAGGCTGAGTTGGGTGGATCACTTGAGGTCAGGAATTTGAGACCAGCCTGGCTAACATGGTGAAACCCCGTCTCTACTAAAAATACAAAATTAGCTGGGCATGGTGGCCAGCTAATTGTACCCTCTGGATATTTTTTTTTTCTTCCATGGAAGTCAGTTTGAAGAGCAACATGAAGAGTAAAGGGAGCATTAGGCAAGGCACAGGTGTTTCAAGTACATGCAAATGACAAAGTGTATTTGGGAAGCATGTACAGCATAGAGGGTAAGCATTTGTGGGAGATGATTTTTGGGAGCTGCCACAGGGGCCCAGACGGGCTACCCTCCCACTTTCCCTTTCTGTCTTCTCTCCCTCCTTCTGCTCACTATGGCTGTGGCTCTCTGCTCTTCTGCTCACTAAGGCTGTGGTTCTCTGGAGTAGCACCTGCAGGATGCTGGGGCTGTGCCAGAGGTCCAGCCTTAGGAAGAAGGGCACAGTTACTGACACCACTGCAGGGATGGAAAGCGGGACTCATTGCACATATTTGCAGTTTCTCTTTAGAAGATCTACCAGGAACATTATTTGAATAAAAGTGGGGCCTTGGAGAGTTCACAACGCTAGCTTTGGAGAGGATGTGGAATACAGATGTACCCTTCTATTAATGAGGGAAGATGGGCAGCCTGCATCACCATCATCACTAACAACAGAATCTTCATTACCATTTCATACACACCTTTAGAGTAGATGCCAGTCATTTTCCAGTTACCATTTTCTAGGCATTTAATTAAATAGCTTACACATATTGCATATATTTTTTGATGCTTGAGTATTTTTTCAGCTTTATGGAGGTGTAATTGACAAATTTTAAAATGTGAGTATTCAAGGTATGCAATGTAATGTTTTGATATGTGCACACATTGTAAAATGATTACTGCAATCAAGCCAATGAACATATCCATCACCTCACCGAGTTCTTTTGTGTGTGTGTGTATGATAAGAATACCTAAGATCTACTCCCTTAGCAAAATCCAAGAATGCAATACATTGTTATTAAGTACAGTCACCATGCTGTACATTAGGTCTCTAGAAGTTACTGATTTTACAACTCGAAGTGAGTACACTTTGACTAACATCACCCCATTTTTTCCACCCCATGAATATTATTTAGGTTAAAGAAACAATGGAAAAAAATAGACAATTGGATGTCAGTTTTCCCATGTTCACATTGCTAATAAGTAACAAAGCTGAGATTAGATTAGAATCAAGGTTAGTCTACTCTAAATCCTTGGCTGTAAACGCAGTCTTTGTGTGTTATTAAATTCAAATACTCCAAACGCTAAAATAAAACTTGAGCATGCACTTCCAGTATATGAGTCACTTTTACATAAATTATATATTAATGAATAAATACTATTATGTCCATTGTGAAACTGCTAAAACATATATATTTTAAAGGATAAAAAACCTAAAGAGGAAATAAAATAATACTTACATTTTTTTCTTTATTACGAGTACAAGCTTCTGCTATCACTAATATTATGAATAACACATCATTATTTTTTAAAACCTTGGTTTGCTAGTTTATGATACAGTGATCTAAAGATCTAGATAGAACTTAAGTTTCCTTTGACACAGATACTTATGACTAAAAAATATTCTATACAAAGATATGGGGATCAAAATGCAATATGTATACATGAGTTTCTTATTAAATAATGATAATCATTTTTTTCAATCTCATCCACCAATTAGTCAAAGATTTTTGTGACAGCTCAGCTAATAAATTTCAAATTTTCTTGAACTCAGTTGCAAACTAAACAGAAAGTAAGATATTTATATATGTTTCATGAATGGATTCAAAACCTACTAAAGCTCTTCATTTCAGGAATATCTTTCAACTGGCTGGAAAATTTGTTTCTAATTTCTGAAAAAAAGTTTAGGTACGAGTTTTAACACGTAGCACATTTTTTTCAGTGAAAATATTCTTATAATACTAGAAATGTTTTAAAATATGTAGTTTCAAAATGTTCGCTATGAATCACCAGTTCCTTTTTAAAACACATTATTTTCTCACTCGTGAAAACATCACCTTTCCCTTTATTGAATAGAATGTGTTTGTTTCTTTGTGTGTAGTGTTTGCTTAGTACCACATTCTGATACCCTCTCTTGTAACAGAGAAGGCCACAGCTTATATTGCTTGACTTTTTGCAAAAGAAAAACACAAATGTGTAACATCCTTTAAGGTCAACATTTCTGAGGATTTTGCTATAATACAAACAGAAAATTTCATTATGAAACAAAAAAGTTTTCATAGAAATTTCATTATGAAACAAAAAAGTTTTCATAGAAATTCTCTGTCATTATAAAACGTAGTGAACATTACATTATTTTAGTCTTGTTTTAATGAAATTAGCCAGATCAAGCTAAGTTGGAGCACTATCAAAGGGTGACGTATTTCAACATTCTGAAAGAGAATGCGTGCAGCCCCACTGTCCAGCTTGCTACGTTAGGGAGTTCCCCATACTCCTTTGGTACCAGGAAGTCCTGGGCACTATGTAATCTGTGACCATCTTGACAAATGGATCAATCCAGCATCAAACATGAAAGTTTAGAATACTGACATTGTGAATCTACATTCTTTAAACTTTTAGATTAAAATATACATGGAAATTTTAATAGCTTTCTAATGCCAGTAGATCATCTGTCCATTCTCAGAGAACTTTGCTCTCCACCACCATGATCTGCTGCCTCTCGATCAACTCTACCGCACTGCTTTGACAATCAAATGGGCAGGAGTAGGGTTGGAATCTTCTTTTGGAACTGAAGGAGAAACATCTGGTAAGGCTTGGCAGAAGTTTTACAATTCTCTGGAAATCTCACTTAAATGATAGTAAAGGGGTAACAAGGGCAAAACTGCACAAGAACAGACAGAATGGGAGAAATAGTTGTAAGAGACAGAGATGTCAATGTAATTTTAGAAGTAAACAACAGATGGACAAATGGAAGCTTACTTAGGAACCCAAAGGAAGCTGAAAGTGTGCCTGTGTGGAGGATGGAAAGAGCATGTGGAGGGTGGGAATTAAGACAGAAGGCAAGTATGTTTGAGCCACAGGACTCTCAAAGAGCTCAGATATGGTTAGTACCAGGTACTTCTGAGGGCAAAGGCACAGGTGGGGTTGAAAATAGGGGAACTGATAGCAAGTCTGTATTAGAAGCAGTTAGATTCTGAATCTGTGTAGACAAGCAAGAGCTCTGGGATATCCAAATACAATTGACTCAATTGAAAGTAGGGAATTAAGTTCAAGTTTACATATCCAGTGGTGAGCCTCTGTCCCCATTCATTTTCTTAAAAAGCAGCAAACAGTTTCATACCTTTCAGGCAAGAGCCTGGATGATTGCATTCTGGAGAAACACAAGAGCAAAGCTTTCCAGTTACTAACACTTTGGAGTCTTTTAATGAAACCATCTGATCCCTAGACTGTGACCCTGAAATGAAGTTCACTGCTTGATAAATACTACTCATGCTCTCAGAGTTCCCACACAGACCTTGTGTATTTCTGGCTTAAAAAATGAATGAACAGTAAAAATCACAGACATGAGAGGAAATATTCTAGCATATAAAACAGACAAAAGCAAACAAAGAAACAAAATCAACGAAGAAGGCAGAAGACCACTTAAAATCTATTGCTATAATTAGTAACCTTCAATACTTTGAAGAGTGAGAAGAAACCGAAATAACAATATAAAAGAACTCATTAAAATTAAAATATGGTATCAGGAGGGAATAAATAAATAGAAAGGTTAACACATAAATTTGGAGAAATCTCTGTAAAAGGTAGACATTTGGAAAATATGAGATCAAAGATAAGAAGATTAAAAGATTAGTCTAGGAAGTCCAACATCTGAGTAACAGGTAGTCCAGAGAGAGAGAGAGAGAGAGAAGAGAGAAAATGGGAGGGAATGAATGAGCAAAGAAATATTATTCCCAAATCTGAGAGAATGTGAACTTTTGGACTGAGAGATTCCACCAGTTGGCCAGCAAAAATCATTTTAAAAGTCACAAAGTCAAGTCATATTATTGTAAGATGTCAAAATATCAGAGGCAAAATCAATATACTAAAAGCAGCCAGAGAGAAAAGATAGATCAAAATAAAAAGATGGGGAATCAAAAAAGCTTCAGACTTCTCCTTAGCAACACTGCAATATAACTAGAATAGAATGGAGAAGTACATTCAAAGTCCAGAAAGGAAATAAATTGATACTTAGAATTCCATACTCGGCAAATCTCAGTCAAGAAAAGGGCAGTAGAAAGGCATTCTCAAACAAACAAGGTCACAAATTTGTGACAATCTTGCATCATTTCTTTTTTGTTTGTTTGTTTGTTTGTTTTTGTTTTTCAAGATGGAGTCTCACCCTCTCCCAGGCTGGAGTGCAGTGGTGCAAACTTGGCTCATTGCAACCTCTGTCTCCCAGCTCAAGTGATTCTTGTGTCTCAGCCTCCCGAGTAGCTGACACTACAGGCATGTGCCACCATGCCTGGCTAATTTTTTTGCATTTTTGGTAGAGATGGGGTTTTGCCATGTTGGTCAGGCTGGTCTCAAACTCCTGACCTCAGGTGATCTGCCCACCTCAGTCTCCCAAAGTGCTGGGATTACAAGCATGAGTGCTCCCAGCCTCTTGCATCATTTCTTAAACTTCTGATGAAGGATGTGGCTCAATAAAATCAGAAAGAACACACACACAAAAAGAAAAAATGGGATGAGGAAACATAGAAGAGAACTAAAGGAAATTCCAGGAGGATAATGAAGGACGATCCCAGAAAGCCTGGGAAGTAATCAACCCATGTTGTGGCAGAACAGAAGGCTCCGAAAGGAATGTCTGCAAATAAATCAAAAAGTAAAAGAAACAGATGATCTAGACAGTTGAACCCATCAAGGGGAGATTTTCATCTGTTGAAGAGTATGGGCTTAGGAATACAAAAATAAGCAAATGTTAAAATTATTCAATTAAGAACTGCAAGAGAAAAAGTTAAACAAAGAGAAGAAATATACTCATAGCATACAAAATGCCTCAAACAGATACACATATATATATATGTATATTTTATCAGCTTGGCTATAATAGTATATAATACATAACAGCATAAGATACATACATATACATATATGCTATAGTCAAGCTCATAAAATGTCTAGATGTTGATGCAGAAAGCATGAGAGACAAATCTTTATTTTCTACATTTGGAAACTAAACCACCATGTTAAAAATTGGAAGTATATTCAGAATAAACATTTATGAAAGTAGAAAAAATAAGAGAGTTGAACGTGGCAGCCTCACATAAGTGGGAACCTGGGGTGGACAGAATTTGGGTAAACCTAAAATCCTCAAAGAATTATTTGAAAAATTTAAAAGAAAGATATGTATATTATTTTACAAAAATAAAAATTAAAAGAAACACAAAAAAGACTAATAAGGGCAGAATATAAGAGTAATAGCTAACATTACTGAATATATATTGTGTTTGAAGCACTCTACGTGATTTAACTCATTTTCTCTTCCCAGCAATTGTATGAGCTAAGTGCTATTGTAATAATACACATTTTTAAGACCAGGGTACTAATAGGTCCAGGGACCTTAAGTAAGTTGCTCAAGGGTGCACAGCTAGGAAGCAGTAAAAGCAGAATTTTAACCCACACAGCCTGACCCCAGGGCCTTCAATCTTCAACTTTCTGTTATACTACAAAGGAAGTCACTTAAGAGCTACAACAAGAACGTTTGTTTGATTGAAAGTTCATCAACCTCTGCAAGAAGTTTCTCCAGGCAGGACCAGGAACTTTCCCAAAGTCTGCACCCACATAAAGATTGGTGGACAGCTACGGTTCCAGTATTCTCTGCCTTTTATGTTTATGTATGATTTTAGCTTAGAGAATTATCCAACATGGTCATTTAAAAAGTTCCAATAAAGCACCCCCAGAATGTCTAAAGAAAGGCAGATTGCTGAAAGACTGTGCTGAAAATGTACCCTCACTAACTTACATCATGTACCAATGATTGTAATTAGAACTAGATGAAGAACTGTGTGGGTCTCAAGAGGATCCAAGAATCAAAGTGGAATTTTTTTCTTAACGGTCACAAGACTACTGCACACTTACATGTTAAGAAAAGAAAGATTTAAATCAATCTTCCATACCTCTAAATTTGGAAATAGTTGATAGATTCTTCAACTATAGATTCAATAAAAATAAGATCAGACAAAAGCAGAAATGACTGCATAATTTATGCAATATTTAATCCACACTACAAAAAGAATCTGCGTGGAGCACAAATGGAAGCTACATGAAAAGTTTTGCTCTGTTCAATTTTTCCCTTTAGACTCTACTGTGTGCTGTTTGGTAAATGTTATTATTTCAGAAGGGAGAATCTTACCTGGAATCAGAAGACATGACGTCATATGCCACTGAGGCGACTCACTGATTTTCTAGGAAAGAAACTTTGATGAATTCACAGTGAATTCTTTCTGTCCTTTAAGTGCCACTGAGCAAACCTCACCTCCAGAACATCAGCATCATTAATAGCCTTTTATATGACATTTTACACTTTTGAGATGGAGCAGAAACCCCTCTTAGGGGGGCCTGCCACCTCTGCCTGGAAATAAAGAAAAATCTTGATTTCCTTCAAAGGAAATTCTAGGCACCTAGCTAGCCCTGAGAAATAAATAAGCAACTTGATAAACAAGAAGATAATACTAGATCAAAACAATAACCAAAGAAGCTAGAATCATGGGATGTTTGGTTTTCCTATAGAAATTAAAGATTACATCTTAACATATGTCTCTGGGTTGCTTTTCAGAATCCTAGACCTCCACCAAAGACATCCACTGGCCTGTAGACCTCAGCTAAGCGGGAACTGAGGACGGAACTATGACCGCCGTTTTTTGTTCTAAATTTCTTCCTGAGGGTCCTGGAGGGAGTCACGCTCATGAGCCAGAGATAACATTCTTTTCTACTGACCCCAAATTTTTAAACAAAGCTTCTGTTCCTTAAGCGCTTGCAAATCAGAAAATCTGAGTCTACCTATGACCTGTAAGCCTTCACTTCAAGTCATTCCGCTCTTTTAGGCCAGAGCCAATGTGTAACCTCCACGTATTGATTTGTAATTTTGCCTGTGGTTTCTGCTTTCCTAAAACTTACCCATCCCTTTAAAAACTCTTACTTGCAAGCCATAAGGGAGGTCAGGATTTGAGCATCAGCTGCCTGGGCCTCCTTGCTTGGCACCTCGCAAAGAAACACCGTCCTTTCTACCGCTGCAAACCTCGATGTGGATATCTGGTCTTACTCCACGGGGTAAGAGGACCCCAATTCAGTTCTATAACACTTTCAAACTACTTGTTGCTTTTCTTGGGTTTTAGCCCAAATCTTACAGAGGCAGCAGCGCAGGAATATTCATACCATGGTGAGCTTAGGAGAACAAAAGAGCCGAGTAGCTTTCTGAACCCCAACATTAGGGAAGAGAATACCTTGCTGGGACCAAGCACCTATGTACCTCATCTTGGTCTAATTTCTCCTGATGACAGCATAGAGGAGAAACGTATCCAGAACAAGGCCACAGAGGAGGGAAAACACAGGGTGTGGTTGGAGCAACAATGCCTAGCAAATCAAATGCCTTGAGTATGATAATCCTAGTTCCTGAGCTTTCCGGCACAGTCTTGATTAGAACATTGTATCTCGGTGTGAGGCCATGCGGTTTTAGTTCAGTTCAGGAAGCACTGATTCGAAATCTAAAGGAAACTCACACATGCTCAGATAAACCGCCTCATGGGGCTTTTTTATTCGCTTCGAAAATTTTGATTGAGAGACATGAGCCCTATTTATTGCTTTTACGATGAGGACACCAGTGGGATATTTCACTTTAATTTGAAGTTATGTATATTGGACACTGATCATCTTAAATTCTGTTGATGAAATGGTTTCCAAAGGAGCTAGCTGGTAATAATTGCTAGCAAAGGAAGTAGGAAGTCTAAAAGATAGGATAAAAGTTAAGAAACAGAATGCATCAAAGATGTATTTTTCACATTTTGTACTCTTGCCTCTTGCTATGCTTCTGTGCAGGCTCTGCACAAATAGAAATCGATTGTAGATGTTTTATGAAATTACTCAATTTTTCAAAATTAAATTTGCATGGAGGATATTATTTATAATCCAATTCTGTTGTACATGAAGTTACCACCTTCCTCCTATAATAAGGTACTTGTTCCAGAGCTCAATGAAGGATTGTGTAATAAAGAAAAACCAACAGTCTTTCTTTTGGCTTAATTAATTTTTTAAAATCGTAATGTAACACGTTTGATGACGGCAAAAAATTTGAAATGTATTTTCTGATTGTTGAGAGATAGAGAGGGAGGGTGGCGGGGGAGGACTTGATCTCAGAGGTGAATATAAAATTATGTGGTGTCTTTATTGTTCTTTGTGCACTTTCTTATCAGGGAAGAAAAATGAGCTTCTAGTAAGAGCAGGGAGTGACGTGCAACCCTGTGAAGGGCTGCAAGAACCGCGCTCCTACCTGCCCCCGGCACACACCTGGCACACGCCTGCCACACGCCTGCTCCTGGTCATCTCCTTCTCTTTTAGATCTTGGTTCAGCTCCAGGGTTCCCAGCTCCCCCGGTTAGGCAAGGTCCCTCTTACCATCATCTGTTCTCATAGCACCCACAGGTCTCCCTCAGAGTCCTTTATGACCACAGCTAAAAATTTCTAACAGGGTAGTTGTTAACGTCTCCTTCCTGACCAGAGAATAAACTGTGTAGGCAGGGACGATGATGTTGTTCATTGCTGAATCCTCAGGTACTGTGTCGGTGCCTTGCATATAGTCAGTAATCAAAAAAGAAAAAAAGAAAAGAAGATGTGGGTATCTGACAAAAGACTCATATCTAGAATACATAAAGAACTCTCCCCAGCACTTTAGGAGGCTGAGGCGGGCGGATCACCTGAGGTCAGGAGTTCAAGACCAGCCTGACCAACATGGAGAAACCCCATCTCTGCTAAAAGTACAAAATTAGCTGGGCGTGGTGGTGCATGTCTGTAAACCCACCTACCCAGGAGGCTGAGGCAGGAGAATCACCTGAACCCAGGAGGCAGAGGTTGCAGTGAGCCAAGATCATGCCATTGCACTCCAGCCTGGGAAACAAGAGTAAAACTATGTCAATAAATAAATAAATAAATAAATAAACCTCTCAAACTGAACAGTTAAAAAAATCTAAAAATCAATTTAAAAATGGACAAAAGACATGGACTGACAGTACAGTTCACCAAAGCGGGTATTTAAATGTCAAATGGGCACACAAAAATATGTTCAACATCACAGCTGGGCATCATGGCTCACGCCTGTAATCCCAAGACTTTGGAAGGGCGAGGTGGGCAGATTGCTTGCGGCCAGGAGTTTGAGACCAGCCTGATCAACACGGCAAAATTCCATCTCTACTAAAAATTAAAAAAAATTAGTTGGACATGGTGGCACAAGTCTGTGGTCCCAACTACTCAGGCAGCTGAGGCACCAGAATCGCTTGGACCTGGAAGGTGGAGGTTGCAGTGAGGCTGAACCACTGCGCTGTAGCCTGGGCAACAGAGGGAGACTCTGTCTCAACAACAACAAAAAGTTCAACATCATTAACCATTAGGAAAATGCAAATTAAAAACATGGTAAGACATTACTACATACCTACTAGAACATTAAAATAAAAAATTGCAATGACATCAAACGCTGTCAAGGATGCAGAGAAATGAGATCATTCACACACTGCTATTGGGAATGTAAAATGGTACCACCACTTTGGAAAACAGTGTGGCAGTTCCTTAAAAAATTAAACATACACTTACTATGCAACTCAGAAATTGCATTCCTGAGCATTTTCTTTTTCTGGCGAAAAGAGGAAATCAGTCCACACAAAGACCTGTACATGAATGTTTATAGCAACTTTATTCATATCAGCCAAACACTGAAGACAACATGGATGTTCTCAATGTGTAGACGGTAAAACAAATTGTGACACATCCATGCTGTGGAATCCCACTCAGCAAGAAAAAGCAAAGAGCCTGCACCACGTGACTTGGATGAATCTCCAGGGCCTTCTGCTGAGAGAAAGAAGCCAAGTTCAGAAGGTTAAGTATGGTATGATTCCATGTCTATAGCATTCTTGAAATAACAGAATTATAGAGATGGGGAAGAGATTAGTGATTGTGTAGCATTAGAGGCGGCAGAAAAAAGGGAGTGAAGGTGACTGTGAAGGGGCAGTATGAAGTAGATCTTTGTGGTGAAGGATCTGTTCTGTGTCTTGATTACGAAATGCATAGAAGTACAGACACACACACACGTACCCATAAAACTGATGAAATCTTAATAAAGTCTGTGGATTGTACCCAAGTCAATTTCCTGGTTGTGATATTATACTATAGTTATGTAAAATGTTACCAGCGGGGGGAATCTGAATGAGGCATACACAGTATCTCTTTCTGTTCTTTCTGTATCTTCCCATCCATCTTTAATTATTTCAAAATTAAAAGATAAAAACTCAGACACTTCCCGTGTGTGAGTTAGGAGGACGAAAATGAACTAATCTATGCTTTAGTTCTTCACTTTCAAAATGCAGGAAATAATATTACCTAGTAGATTTGTCACAAGGATTAGATTTATTAATGCATTAAACATGCTAAGACAATGCTTGTCACCAAGTGCTCAAGGAATGTTGCCTATTATTATTTGATAATAGTAATGATTACTATCAATTATCATAACTGACTGTATGATGTGAAGGGAGCTCAAATTTCCCCTTTGTTTCAGTGTATTAACTAAAACCATGGTCATTCTTTTAAAAATTCGGTTTCACATAGGTACAATGATGAAAATATAACAATTCCATTTGGAAATTCTCAGCTTATTTCAGGCTGAGAATCCACTAAAGACCAAGACCTGCCCTCAGTCTTTAGTCACGCACCTTGCCTTCTCCCACGGGGGCCAGAAGAAGAGCCAATTCTGGCAGAGGATGGGGAGGACTGGTATGTTTGAGTTCCCACTGTGCGTGTTGTGTGACAGCTCTGCCTTTGCAACCGTTTCATTTAATCTTTACCACACACAGCCTTGTGAAGAACATAGGGTATGCCCTTGAAGGATGAGGAGGACTTTGATGTTGGGAGTATCTTAGAGGGGTACAACTGGTGGAGAGCAGGTGCAGGGGTGACAGCCCTGTCTGCTTTCAGGTAGCCCAAACCCACCTCAGCCTCACCAGGTCACCTGTAGTTGATGGTGACAAGACTGATGCCATCACAACCATGGGCTCCCTCACCTATCAAACGACGGAACCAGATGGAGTTCCCGTGGAGTTTCTTTAATTTTCATATGCCTGTGGCTACATATCACCCTTCCACATCAGACTGGTGCAGCCTGTTCAGAACCCGTAACCACTCACCTACAGAAGCAGGTGGCCCCAGTGCATTAACCCCAGAAGCAAGAAGTGAAAGTCTGAATGAAAAGCAGCTATCCGCTGCTGAAAGGGTTTTTTAAACAGTGCATGGAACCCAAGCAGTTCCCACCTGTTTTATTGCTTTGACCTAACCTATCCAATGACGAGGCAATATATCTAACCACAGAGCACACACTATTTAACATCTGTCCACCTGGGTAAGGTCTCGCAAGATGAATGAGCCTACTGCTGTCATTCGTAGAAGTGAGGGAACAAAGTTAGGCTGCCAAATATAAGGACAAAATGTCCTTTCTCTTCGTATCATGCTGTCTGAAAGGCTTGGGTACTGTGTGTACCCAAATTCACCCTATGCTTGCTTTTATTATTCCTGTAGGCCTTAAACTCAAATTGCTTTTCTAATCATTTTGGCAGAGTTAAAAATCCCCTAATGTGAAGAGAGACTTGAATGTACAGATGGAATCAATCTCCCATTTTACAGATGAGAAAACTGAGGCTGACAGGCCAGATATCTTCCTGAAGCACAGAAAGGAGCAGTGTAAGTCAGAATTGAAATTCAAATATTCTCAGACCATGTTCTGTGGACCTGGCCCTGAATCACACCATTCATAATTTCATTTAATTCTTTTTCTTTCCTTCCTTCCTTCCTTCCTTCCTTCCTTCCCTCCCTCCTTCCTTCCTTCCTTCCTTCCTTCCTTCCTTCCTTCCTTCCTTCCCTCCTTCCTTCCTCCCTTCCTCCCTTCCTCCCTTCCTCCCTTCCTTCCTTCCTCCCTTCCTTCCTTCCTTCCTTTTTTTCTGATAGAGTCTTGCTCTGTCACCCAGGCTGGAGTGCAATGCTATAATCTCAGCTCACTGCAACCTCTACCTCCTGGGCTCAAGCGATTCTCCTGCCTCAGCCTCCCGAGTAGCTAGGATTACAGGTGTCTACCACCAGGCCAGGCTAATTTTTGTATTTTTAGTAGAGATGGGGGTTTCACCACGTTGGCCAGGCTGGTCTTGAACTCCTGACCTCAGAAGATCCACCCACGTCGGCCTCCCAAAGTGCTGGGATTACAGGTGTGAGCCATCACACCTAACTTCATTTCATTCTTAATAACTACTTTCCCTTACTTTCTGGATGAGATCAGAGGTGACATCCTATAAACACCATGAATGATGCAGTGGCAAGACGTCAGGAGCAGAGCTCTCTGGTAGAAAATTATTCATAAACCCCCACAGGGGTGCACTTTCTTCCCCACAGGGATCCTGGATTGCAGCCGCAGTCCCAGCATCCGGTTTTGTCTAGGAAGACTTCAGCTGTGTATTGTCATTATAGTCATTATCTGTTTTAGTGTCTTATAATATGGGATGGCTTTGGGTAACAACGAGGTTCTTTGGAAAACAAATGTATTCTACACACACGTCTGTGCAGAAGAGGGCCAATAAAACCCTCACCATTACATATGTCTTTAAGAAGGCTTCTTTGTAAAATAAGAAATCAGTGCAATCAAATCACGTTGATGCAATGAAGCAGTTGTTCCACATACAACCTCAGTGTGGCATGAGCAATGTAGATTGATAGTGGCTAAAAACAGCACGGTGTGCTGGATACCTTCAACAAGCCACTGCCAACCCAGTTTCTCTGCTCTGTCCTGTCTCCCTTTACTACCTTTTTTTTCCTTCCTCAGAGCCTTGTCTCCTCCAGCAACCTCAGAAACACTTTACTGGATGCAGGGATAGCTTCTGGACACCTGATGGTATGGCTTAGAAGGAAACCTAAGAGTAACTATCCCTTGTCATCTCCAAACCTGCATAAAGCACAAGTACAGCTCTTTTCCACTTTCTGTTTGAGGTAATCAGGGTTCTCCTCATTTTCCATGTCAAACAGAAAGCATCTACTGACTGAGTCCAAATGCCCTGGCCTGACAATTGCTTATTTCACTGGAAGTCCTGCTTGGTAGACTTATTACACTTGTATCTGCATCTGGAGCACAGAGCAGCACCTGCAATACTGTGGGCAACTTAAGCAAATATCTGAACTGCTGTTGAAGGCTTCAGTCCCAGGACAGACTTGATGCCATAATTTATGCAAGCAAGTGGCCAAAATGTTTCATGGATGATGAGGATATTAGTATAATTTATCAGCACATAGCAACAGTACTTAAAATATATAGTATAGAGTAGCCCTCAGGAAATACTATGAAGTAGATACTTCATGATTGCAATCCTGAAAAAGAGAATCCAACAGCAAGGTCACTGTTGTATGTGCAGCTCCCCGTCTCCTAACTCTATCAGACAATACCAGAACCAGGTACTCTGGCACACTGGGAGGTGAGAGAGCTGAACTCTGAGCCCTTGCTTCTTTAATAGAGCGCTGTGACTACAAAGGTCTGCCTTCTCTGTGAATTTTCTCTTCTAAAAGACAAAGCTGCAATTTTATAATCCCATAAGCATATGGAGGCGGATGATTTGTTCAACTCTCCAATAAAATTACTTGCAAGAAACAGCTATCGCAGGAAGAGAAAAGAATCTTTGCAACTACTTGAGGGAAGCACCAGGCTCCAACGCACAAGCCCAGAAAGAAGCAGGTGCAGGGCTGCTATATGGAAGCCTGACTCTCAGACCCATGGGGAGGGGGTGGACTGGACACTGCTGAGCTAACCTGAGGGGCATGCGCAGAACCCCTTTCATCAGGTGACATTTGAATGTTCTACTCTTTAACTTTAACAAGGATGCTTTGAGAAAGGTCTCCCAGAATTGGCTTCTGTAGCTGCTGTAAACCCACTGTGAGATCAATGGTCAAAAGGCTACCAGTATCACATTTGGATGACAACTTCACTTTAAAATTGAGTACCAGCTGGGCGTGGTGGCTCACGCCTATAACTGCAGCACTCGGGGAGGCCGAGGTGGGGGGATCACCTGAGGTCAGGAGTTTGAGACCAGCCTCACCAACATGGTGAAACCCCATCTCTACTAAAAACACAAAAATTAGCTGTGCATGGTGGCAGACACTTGTAATCCCAGCTACTTGGGAGGCTGAGGCAGGAGAATCGCTTGAACCCAGGAGGCGGAGGTTGCAGTGAGCTGAGATCGTGCCATTGCACTCCAGCCTGGGTGACAGAGTGAAACTCTGTCTCAAGAAAAAAAAAATTGAGTACCAACCATACCATGAAATTATGCACAACATTACAGATTTTGTTTACAGATACCTTTAAATGACATAGTAATAAAAGTAAACTCAAAATAGGACATGCACTGAGAAAACAACAGGTATACCTTCATGGATAGTTTGAAGCCAAGAAGCTATTAAAGTACAGCAGAACCCTGACCACTGCTGAAGTTGTGCTGGATATATGGGACATCACTACTCTGCTCCCTACTTTTGTGTAAGCCTGCAATTTACCATAATAAGGAGGATTAAAAAAAAGAAAAATGAAAGGAGTGGTTAAAAATAGAATAAAACGTGAACTGTGTTTAATATTGGGTAGTAGGATCAGTGACAATTTCCGCTTTTTCCTATTTATCTTTTCATGCCATCTTAACATTTTCTACAAGGAGACTATAGTAAGCCAGGCTACTTAAAAAAACATTGTGCCATAAAAATGTAGATTTTCTTAAAAATTTGTATCCTCCTCCGCCTTTCTCCCTCTCTCCTCCTCCTTTGCCTTCTTCATAACAAAAATTATGCAACCCAGCATATTTTCTTTTTTGCACTGGTTCACTAAGGGTAATGATCTTATGTTTCAGGATTATCTTATTTCTTCCTCTTTCTCATGGCCCTGATATGCCATCTCTAACTCACGCACATATAAAACACACACCATATGTGTGTACACCTCTGGGTCATTTATTGAAGCACATCTTCAAGCCCTTTCTGAATGAGAGGGGCAGAAAGCCAGTACAGGCAGGTGTAAGGGCTGCCCAGTTCCACCCCTGCACTGGCAACCTGCACCTCTGAGCTGCACATGTGCTGCAGGTACTGAGAACTTCCTGAGCCTCCCGTGGCCACTCTGGGTGCTAGCCGACGCACACCGCCCTGGGCAGCAGCTCCCAGCCACTTCCTCACTGGATGGCCTGTTGCTCCTCGTTCAACCACGCCCCTGCCCATAGCAGCACCCTTCTCCTGCCGCAGAGCGCCCCTGGAGTCCCATCATGGATATCACGTCTATCACTAACAGTTGGCAAGGACGGCCCCTCTGGTGCCGCCATTTCCTCATTTGTCAAATGGGGAAAGAGCAAGTTGTCTTCATTCTCTCCCCAAACACAATCCGCCAGACTCACAGGGCCGTGGTTGACAAAGGTTATTTTAGCTTCTTGGAGAAAGGTATTCCGCAATTACAGCATACTAAGGTCCCCTGACCTTAGTTTCCAAGGTCCCCTGAGGGCTCTGGCTCAGTAGCCTGGAGGTGCCATCAGTGAACACTTTCTGCCATTAGCAACTACCAGGGGTCTATGACTTTCCAGCAGGGTGCTTGTTTTTAACATCAAAATGCTGCCCTTTATTTTATTTATCTACCCTTTAACTACCCTGTAAGGTTGTATTTATCAAAATATGGTCTATGGACTACCTACATAAGAAGGGCACGGGGCAGTTGTTAAAATGCAGTTTCCTAGGCCCCAGGCCTGGCTTCCTGACTCTGACTCTCTGCGAATGAGGCCTGGAAATCTTCATTCTGGCTTCTCTGTAGATGACGGTCTTCACTTGTTCAGAGCCTCTACTTTGCAGCCTGGCTCACCTTCCATGCCCGGAGGTCCCTGAACTATATAGCTCATCTTGGTGTCTTCTCTCTGAGCCTTTCTAAGCTTTGTGTCTTGTTATGCACAGATTAGAATCTGATTCCATTTACTTCTCTAACATTATGTTATGTGGTACATTTCCCTCCAACATTATGATCTCAGAATAATCAAGATCTACATCTCTTGTGCATGGTAAATGTCCGAATCCCTCTCATCGGTTTCTCTGGGACCTGTAATCCTAGCCACTTGGGAGGCTGAGGCAGAAGAATCGCTTGAACTCAGGAGGCGGGGGTTGCAGTGAGCTCAGATCGTGCCATTGCACTCCAGCCTGGGTGACAGAGTGAAACAAAATGAACAAAACTCTGACTTCTGAGAAAACTCAAATGTCTTTGCTGCACGTTTAGTACATTCACGTCACTGATATTTGTAGAGAGCATGAAGCCACTGCTTCAAAACTACGAAAATCAATCCCAAGAGTCGATGAGAACAAAGACATAAGAAACGGCAAGTGGGTAGAAAGTAGATTAAAATGAAAGGAAGTGCTAACTGGGCCACTATGAGAAAACTTAACTTTGCTCAAGGAGGAAGAACACAACTTGGTTTCCAGGATAATCACTCAAATCAGTTTTATTAGAAAACAAATAGAGGCTGGGCACGGGGGCTCACGCCTGTAATCCCAGCACTTTGGGAGGCTGAGGCAGGCAGATCATCTGAGGTCGGGAGTTCAAGACCAGCCTGGCCAACATGGAGAAACCCCGTCTCTACTAAAAATACAAAATTAGCTGGGAGTGGTGGCGGGCACCTGTAATCCCAGCTACTCAGGAGACTGAGGCAGAAGAATCGCTTGAACCTGGGAGGTGGAGGTTGCAGTGAGCCAAGATTGAGCCATTGCACTGCAGTCTGGGCAACAAGAGTGAAACTCCATCTCAAAAAAAAAAAAAAAAAAAAATTAGAACTACATCCTGGAATGTAATAGGCTCCTGCCCAAGAGTGGGTTTAGCTTTTTCCTGGAAGACTAACATTTTCAGAGAACGAAGAGAACACTGCAATCAGAGAAAGTTTCTGTTCAATAAGCAGACATACCAAGTCATCGGTATGGATTTACATGTAGCCAGAGGCTTGGAGAAATAATCAAAAATCATTATGAAGGTATTAGATAGGCTAAAATTATTTCTTCAGAATCCATTTTCTAGCCAAGTCTGTAATCAGACTTCTGGACTAGCTATGTAATACAAGGACAGTCTGCACTGGTTTCAAAAAGAAAAGAAAAGAAAAAAATTCATGCTTAGAAATTACCAGTTTCAGCAACAGCTGAACATGTTCACAATGTTAATAAAAATTTCATTAAGATTCGGGTTAAGCTGCTCTATCTCTGCCATGTGACCACGTGCATTTGTGCTTTTTTCCCCACACCTCAGGGGAAGTGTCTGCCTTGCTTCCCCACCCATGTGGCCAAAGAGACCTGTGTATACATCTCGCTTAGGCTTCTGTCAGTTATAAATTGTACCCACAGACTTCAGTCTCTCATCCAACTCATAAGCTTCTCAGCAACAGGAACCATGTCTCACAAGACTCTGCATCCTGAATTCCTCCCAAGAACCTGGGAAGCAGCAGAAGTATCGTAAATGTCTGAGTATTTCTGAAAGCTCATCTGTATTTACAGTCAATGCCATCAGGCTCCATTTTGCAATATCATACTCAATCCCCAAGTTGTTCAAGATTGCAGGATGACTGGGCCACCTCATGTGCCTGGACATGGTCTTCCTGGACCCCTGCTTGAAATGACCCAGGGCATCTATCATCCCCTCCTTGTAACCGTTCAGCTCTCCATGGCAGCTTTCACCACTAGAGGTGCCCAGACTGTGAAGTCAAGTCCTGGGGCTCTGCTTTGCAAGCTGTGACTCTCAGAGACCCTAGATTTCAGCACCAAAATATATTATTCTCGACTCTACAGGGGACACGGGAGCCACGTGCCTCTGCTGACTAATGCACCCTGCAGATGTGGCTGCTGAGTCACATGATTTTATCGTGACCCAAGGGGACAGTGTCTTTTTGCCTTCAGGCACATTTATTGCCAGAGACAAGAAGTGTGGTCAGATGAGGACACAGAGCTATGATGAGCCTGGGGCTTCTCTTTTAGTCGCAGTGGGGACCAAGATGACAGGGGAAGGGCAAGGCACAGTGGGCTCAGGTGGCTCTGGGTCAGGGCTGTCTGCAGTTGATTTCCAGCCTTGCTACTTAGTGACATGGTGAAATGGCCCCAATGCCTGAATCTTACTTTTCTCATCTCTAAAATAAATAAAACAGCTAACTATCAGACTTGAGTGACAATTAAATTATATAATGTATGTAAGTCATCACGATGCCTCATTCACCCAAGTAATGTTGTTTGAACAGAGAAATGAGAAAAAGGCTTTCGTTGTCCATCTTGACCTCTCCTCTGAATCTGCTGTAATAATCATGATGGTGATGATAATGATAATAACCATGAATTACCAGGTTGGCCATGTGCCAGGCTCTGTCCTAAATGCTGTGCATGCTTTGGCCCATTTGCTCCTCTAAACAGCCACGTGAGGTAATATCAGCACTGTCCACATCTTCAAGATGAGGAAACTGAGGCACAGAGAGGAGTCACACAGCTACAGGAGGTGGAGCGAGGACTCAAGCCCAGCTGGGCTCTTAATCATTACTCTTCACTGCTTATACCCATCTGGGAATGGGGGGAAATATATCATACATATATAAAACACAAAGAGCTCAATTTACTGAGTGTTCATAATGTTGCAGCCGTCATGTAAAATATGTTTGATGCTTCTTGACATATTATGCTGTTTAATGTTCAGATAAGTCCTTTGACCTACATGTCACAATTCACCTGTTTAATCCTGGGGATGCTGATGTAGGATTTGAAGCCCAGCAGTCTAACACCAAAGCTCATGGGCTTAAACAATCCACCACTCTGTCTTCATTTCAAACAGACCATCACGCATTTGGAGGAAGTAACGTTGGTTGTTCACAGCGAAATAGCTTTTGTACATTGATTCAAATACTGTTGCCCAAGGAGCCATGGCTGGGAGAGGAGTAACAGCCACCAGCTGCTGGGGCTCCCTCACCCCCTGGGTCCCTGCCACACACACAGCACTGGCACAGGGTGAGGCATTGTGATGCCAGCATGCTCTAGGCTGAGCTCTTGGGCAGTGGGGGATGTCCCTTCCTATCAGGGGTGACAGGCCTGGGCCACGCAGGATGTAAGTGGATGATCAATCCTTTCCAGTACATGCCTCGGTCGCTCCATCATGCAGCTGATGCCCAGCTAACGAGGACTAGTTTTCGGTCAACTGTGGTCCCATTGCTGACCACAAGGGAGTCAGCAGACGAGGCCAGGGTCTCTTTTTTTTTTGAGTCGGAGTCTTGCTCTGTCACCCAGGCTGGAGTGCAGTGGTGCGATCTCGGCTCACTGCAATCTCTGCCTCCTGGGTTCAAGCAATTCTCTGCCTCAGCTTCCCAAGTAGCTGGGATTACAGGTTACTGCCACCACACCTGGCTAATTTTTGTATTTTTAGTAAAGACGGGGTTTCACCATGTTGGCCAGGCTGGTCTTAAACTCCTGACCTCGTGATCCATCTTCCTCGGCCTCCCAAAGTGTTGGGATTACGGGCGTGAGCCACCACGCCTGGCTGGGTATCTTGATAACTCTCCTTATTTTCATAGGATTTGACCTGAAAAGCAGTTTCTTTCTCCTCTCTTTCCTTGTCGTCACCAGACACTATATTAAAATTTTGTTTGCCAACAGCTCTCAGAAGTGGTTCTTCTCCTTGGTAATGAGGTTCAGTTTTAGTTGGAGGGAACTATGATGAAGTGGGTCTGGAAAGGGGCTTCTCCCTTCTGGGCAGCCAGCGCTCCCTTTACATGGGTGATGACTCTGAAATTGGAGGAGAGGGTATGTGTGCACCACAGTCAGATGCATATGAATGACATTCAGATTCAGAAGCAAATTCTGCACATTGGCTCATGGTGCCTGTGATCAGAAGGGAAGTCCCTGGCTTTCGACATTCTGCCTCTGTATCAGGGTCTAGACATGAGTGAAGAGGCTAGCCACATACATAAAGATAAAAGCAAAACAATTCTTCTCTTTCAGTGCCACTGAATAAGCCCAGCTAAAGAGTATCCCGCAAGTTTAGGAATTGAACACAGTCTAAAATCTTTATTAGCTTGCTAGGACTGCCATAACAAAGAACCAAACAAACAGTGGCTTAAGCAATAGAAATTTATGCTCTCACAGTGCTGGAGGCTGGAAGGCTGAGATCCAGGTGTCTGCAGCTTTGGTCCCTTCTGAGGTCTCTCTCTTTAGCCTGTAGATGGCCGTCTTCTCTCTGTGTCTTCACATGGTCTTCCCTTGATGTCTCTGTCCCCAAATTTTCTCTTCTTATTAGGAAACCAGGCCTATTGGACTGGGGCCCAGCCTAATGACCTCATTTTAATTTAATTGCCTCTTCAAAGGCCCTGTCTTCAAATATAGCCGCATTCAGAGATACTAGGGGTTAGGACTTCAGCAAGTGAACTCAGAGGTGGGACACAATTCAGTCCATCAAACTCCACCCTCTGCCCCCTTAAATCCATGTCCTTTTCCTCATGCAAGATACATTCACCTCATGCAAAAGTCCCCAAATCTTAACCCAGTCTGGCATCAACTCTAAGGCCAAAATCTCATGTAATATCATCTGCATCAGGCACAGGTGAGACTCGAGGTCTGATCCATGCTCAGGCTGTGGGTCTTGCCATTGTTTGGATCACAGACCCTTGAACGGGGTGGCTTCTTCTGAAGAACTCACTGAGAATTCCCACCACTGTCCCTTTCCCAAGACCCCCACAAGGTGGCCGGGTGCTAACCCTGATGCCCACCCAGCAGACAGGAGCAGACACAATTAGTGGTGCGCCAGTCCCAGGTGTCACCATAAGGCTGGGTCAGGCTGTGGCAGAGGCCACCGGTGCCTGCCCATCATCTCCTTTCCTCCTTTTATTTTCAAACAGGGCCCTTGCATTGCTGAGAGGTAGCAAACTGGTCCACTTGAAGTACTTTTCCAAGCCTCCCTTAGACAGAGGGCATCCAATGAGGCAGGAGCAGAAGCCATTGGTCAGGGCTCCCAGGAAGCTCTAGAAGGGAGCCTTACTCAGCGAGGAGGGAGAACCCTTCTCCATTCCCCAGCCATTCTTCCTGCCTGGAGGGAAGGTGTGATGACCAGATCTCAGAAGCCAGGATCCTCGATGGGGGAGCAGACAGACGAGAGGGGCCTGCATCTCGCAGGATCTCATGGCACCACCCGACTAGCTTTGGATTACATACTTCTGGAACTCATGTGAAGTGAGAGAAAAACAGAGACGAATCTTTTCCTAAGATCACTATTTCAGGTCTTTTTTAGCAGTCATTCAAAAGAGCCATGCCTTCCAACACTAGGCCCAATGTCCTGTGCTGCAGTCTACATTCCAGACTTAATTACTTGTGGCTTTTATGTGACAGTTTTTCTTTGAAGAAGCAGGGGAGCTACACAGAAAGATTTCAAACAGCTAATCTTCCTCTCACTGCCCAACAGAGGTCCAGGAACACCAGCAGAAAAGACAGGAGGTGGCCACACTTAGGCAGGAAGGGCACCAGGGAGAAGAAAGGAACGAGGAAGGGCAAAGGATGGGAGGCGCTAAGATGAGGAGGCACCGCAGACAGCAGCCCCGAGCTGCACCTCCTGATGATAACACTACATCAGCTCTCCACCGACAGTGCACATGATGACTGCACACACGGCCGCTACAGGGAACTCTCTGCCCATTGAAAACCAGCCGTTCCTACAGCTTTTCAGATCCTCTGGGCTTCGTGGAAGGGAAAACATCCCATGAGAAACTAGATCTAAATCGGCATGGAGGAGCGTTTAGATTTTTGAAAACTGAAGATGCGAATTGCAAAAAAGGAGGAAAAATTAGGCAACATTTTGTAAGTTTTGCTTGGCTGCAATGTGCGTATTCTCTGTTATGGGCTGAATTGTGTCCCCCAAAAAATATGTCAAAATTCTAACTCCCAGTACCTCGTAATGGGATCTTCTTTAGAAATGGGGTCTTTGAAGTCGTTTCCTTTGCAGCAACACGGAAGTAGCTAGAGGCCAGTATCCTAAGCAAATTAACACAGGAACAGAAAACCAAATACTGCATGTTCTCACTTATAAGTGCGAGGTAAACATTAAGTAGACATGACCATAAAGATGGGAATAAGATACATCAGGGATTACTAGAAGAGAGAGAGTGGGAGGGGGATGAGATTTGAAAAACTACCTACTGGCTGGGTGCGGTGGCTGACGCCTGTAATACCAGCACTTTGGGAGGCCAAGGCAGGCAGATCGCTTGAGGTAAGGAGTTCAAGACCAGCCTGACCAAGATGGTGAAACCCCGTATTTACTAAAAATACAAAAATTAGCTGGGCATGGTGGTGTGCACCTGTAATCCTAGCTACACGGGAGGCCGAGGCAGGAGAATCACTTGAACTCAGGAGACAGAGGTTGCAGTAAGCCGAGATTATGCTACTGCACTCCCACATGGCTGACAGAGTGAAACTCTGTCTCAAAAATAAAAAAAAGGAAAACTACCTATCTGGTACTATGCTCACATGTGTATACCAAACTTCAGTGACACACAATTTACCCATGTAACAAACTTGCATATATGCCTTCTGAATCTAAAATAAAAGTTGGAAAAAAAAAAAAAAAAGAAATAGGGTCATTGCAGATATCATTAGTTAAGACAAGGTCATACTGGAGTTGAAAGGGCCCTTAATCCAAAATGATTTGTGTCCTTATAAGAAGTCAGCCATGTGAAGACTCAGGGACTCGGGGAGAATGCACTGTGGAGATATGAAGATGGAGGCAGAGATTGGAGTGATGGATCCACAAGCTAAGAAACGCCATTGACTACTGGCAACCCCCTAGAAACTAGACGAGAGGTATGGAACAGATTCTCCCTCACAGCTCTTAGAAGGAACCCACTGTGCAGATCCCTCCATCTGAGACTTCCAGCCTCCAAATGTATGAGACAACACAGTTTATTATTTTCAGCCATCAAGTTTGTGATAGTTGGTTTATGGCAGTCCTGGGGAAACAATACACCGTATATTCTTAAAACTTTCCATTCAGTGGTAAAATTGCAGTTTCAGTTTGGAGCCATGGGTTGCTTTTTCTGTTTCTCCTTTTAAAGTCAAAAACCAAGATTTATAATGAAAACACTAAATAACTTAGTTTTTGTTCTCGATAGCAATTAACCCTGTCTTAGGCCTCAGAATGAGTACTTGCCTTTCCGTACTCCGCAGTGGAAAAATTTACTGACACATGGGGCTGGGGCTGTTATTTTTCAGACTAAATTAAATCTACTTTTAAAAGATTCTTTAAATGCAAAGTCATCCTGCACGGAGTGGAGGAATATGTCTTCTTACTGGGTTCCACATTGGTCTCAACTCACAAAATGATAATGGCCTAGCTGCTTATCATAAACATAATCAGTAAAACACGGTTACCATGTTGAATAGAAGGCAGAAATGCAGATACTGACATTCAAAGTCATATTTTACATTTCCTTCTTATATAAAATACTGAAGAACAGGTATTATGAGATTCTCAATTGTTTACATTCATCATAGTTCATCGGTCAGATCATCCAGCTAAGAATTAATTCTCATCTAATAAGGTAAAGTTAAAACTACATACAGATGCCTAGAATCCTTACTAATAATCTTGGCTTTTCTTTTTTGAAGCTCTATAGTGGAATGATGTTCCTAAAAGAAAACTTCAAACACATGTCTGGGGTGGGGGCTTGCATTTTTCATTGAAATGCCTCTATGATAGGATTGCAGATAAAATACAGCATGCCCAATAAAAGTGAATTTCAGATCAACAATGAATTCTGGTTTTAGAATAAGTATGTCCCAAGCAATATTTGACATAGAATTACGCTGAGAAATTATTTTTACACTGAGAAATTATTTTTTGTTGATCTGAAATTAAAATATAATTTACTGCCCTGTATTTTTATTTGCTCATTCTGGCAACCCTACTCGAAAAGTATAGGTAGAAAGCTGACTCATGACCCTATAGAAGTTCCACAGAAGCAAAGGACCTTTTGATGCAGAAAAAGACAATACCAGCAATATCTCATACAGATCTGGAAGTTGGTTATACTTGTTCGTTCAGGGCCAGCACTGATGCTTTGTCTCCAAAGAAAATAAAGGAGCTGAAGCACAGTCATGAATTTCCTTTACTTTTCTATCAACCTCCTAAAACCACCCCCATAAATCTGTATTTGACCCTTTGCAGAATTAGCTTGTGAGAGAGGAAGGTTTTCTATGATTTAGAAAATTCTAAAGCAGTTCTTTGAATGAATGAGTTCTAGTTTTCTTCCTAAGTGCCAGAGGTTGCTTCCCTAATTTTATTATTTTTTAATGGGATCGTCACAAATTCTTGGAGTGGGCAATTTAGCTGGCTAGGGAGCAGGAGTTGGTGGGTGTCTCCCATCCAGATTAGTTCTGATTGGGCTTTCCCCATCCAGATTGGGTCTGACTAGCGTGTTCCCATCCAGATAAAATCTGATTGGCCATCCCCATCCAGGTTGGGTCTGATTGGGGTGTTCCTGTCCAGATGGGGTCTGATTGGGGTATACTCATCCAGATGGGGCCTCACTGGGAGTGTTCCCATCCAGATTAGGTCTGATTTAAGTATTCCCATTGAGATTAAGTCTGATTAGGGTATCCCTATCCTGATTAGGTCTGATTAGGGTATCCCCATTCATATTAGCCCAGACCCATCACCTCTTATTAAAAATCTTTCCCATCAGTTTTTGTCTCTTTTTTCTTTACCACTAGTCTTTTCTTCACTTTAGTTTTCTTGATACTTTTTCTTCCCAAATGTAAGCTTTTCCTGCTGGCTGCCAACAGCCTCTGTTACCTATAAATAGCTTACTGGAAGACCATTTCCCTCTTGTGGGTGGAGGCAGGCTGGGGTTTGTACTAGGGGCTGGTCTTGACCACTGTCTATCTTGACTCTGGGTCATCTCTCCTGCCCACAGCCAAGCCCCTGACCATGGAAGTTTCACCTCACAGACCCATAAATCTCTTAGAGAACTGCTGCCCATTAAAATATCCAACCTAGCCAAAGCCACTGCTCTTAGCAATCCTGGGTTAAATAGATAAATAAATGTATTAGTTTGCTATTCTACATAAAAAATTACCCCTATATAGAGGTTTATGACAGCACAATTAACTATTTCACAGTTTTGAGGTGTTAGGAATCTGGGCACAACTTTACTGGGTCCTCTGCTCAGGGTCCTACAGGGCTGTAATCAAGGTATTGACCAAGCTATGTTCTCATCTGGAGGCTGGACTGGGGAAGAATCCACTTCCAAGCTCACTCCAGTTACTGGCAGCATTTATTTCTTTGAGGTTGTAAGAACGAGGCCCTTGGCTTCTTTCTGACTGTTGGGAGGCTGTCCCCAGATCCTAGAGGTTGCCTGTCAACCCATGCCACGTGGCTTCCTCAAAACGCCTGCTTACTTCATCCAGCCAGCAAGGAGAGTCTCTCATGTTGGCTAGAAAAACAAAACGTTATATAATATAACCACGGGAGCAATGGCCCATCATTTTTGCCATATTCTATTGGTTAGAAGCAAATTACAGGACCTGACCATACTCAAGGGGAAGGAATTAGACAAGGATGTGAGCACCAGGAGATAGCGGTAAAAAGCTCAGCCCCCAAGCTGTAAGCCTGGTGTAGCTATTTAAATACTTTCATGCAGATTCTAAGTGCAAGTAACAGTTCCAAAGAATATGTGTCTATCTTTGGTCCCTTCCTTCTCTGAGTTAAATTTTTGAAGAACAACCATTTAATGTCCTTCTGAAAAACTTCAACCCTTAGAGAATTGCTTTAGTCGTATATTTCAGGAAGGACCATAGGCCCAGAGTCTGAAATAGGAATTTTAAAAGGACTCAAGCTATAAAGAAAGGTTTGGAAGATGTAATCTTGTATTTCTTTCTCCAGGTCCCTAATGTTCTGAGTCCAATTGCAATGACAACTTCCTGTCATTGTCCATGGCTAGGGACTGGGAAAAAAATTACTGATAAGAATCTTGGTGGTAGATCAATTTCATTTGACTTTCTGCAAGAGGTTAGTGTGCACTAGTTTCCTCTGATGTTAGTGCGGTCCTCTGAATTCTCAATCAGAGCAGTTGGTAACATGTCCTCAAGTGGGGAAATGGCCAGGCAGACAATGATAACACCCAGGATGGCGCAGCCCTGGAAGGAACTCATCAGCATGGCACAGGTGCTACCATCAGAACTCCTATCGCACTGCATTTCTTTCTGGCGCACAGCTCTCTGCTGTCACTCCTTTGTCCGCGTCTGTAACTCATTTGCTAACCCTTTGCACAATTGACTTCTCCCCTTGTTCAGCTCTCAGCTTGCATGCTGGCTCCTCACATGACTTCGCTGGACACATAAAAGTCTTATCACCCTGATTCACCTCCTTTACAGCATGTACCAGATTCTTGAAGTCATCTTGCTCTGTATTTAACTTCTTAGCTGTTGGTCTCATTCCTCTATAAACACCATATCTGCCTCCCTCATGGTGAGGTCCTTCATGCTGTGAAGGTGCCTGGCATTGGGAAAGCTCCAGATGAGTACCAGCAGATGAAGGAATAAGTAGAGTGGAGCTGAGGGTGCCCTCTGAAACCTTCGTTCAGCCCCAGGCCACTTCAGACGAGACTGCTGGTGGCAGGTTCTACATATGGCTGTACGCATTTTGAGCACGCCTCACATCTACCCCTCTTGGCACTAACTAGCAGTCTACTCCTTTGTGAGCTCAGAATCAGGATTTTCACTCTTCCACACCTGGGAAGAATTCAGAGTGGTAAATGTGGCACAAAGCAAGTCACTGAGCTCCCAGGCTGGAGCCCTGGCCTGTCGGACATAAAGTGAGGCAACTCCTCAGAGTATTAGGAAGTCCCAATGACATGGACCTTCCAGAGGCACTTCGAAAAGTTTGAACTTCTAGGTTTACACAGAGAGTAACTTGAGTTTCTGCTAAACTCTTTAGAAATGATGATAAGTCTTTCAACCTGCTGTGGGGAAGCTGAGATCTGGGGTACGGGCCCCCCAGGTGTATCAGCCAACCTGATCCCAGAAAAAAACTAGACTCCAGAACCCAGAGTGACTCCAGCTGAGAAGGACAGCCAAATATAAGTGCAAATGTGGGGCAATAATTGGGTGATAGTGAATGACCCCCTTACGGCTGTGCAGTAAGGTGCTCTGACACTGCTCTCCATTAGTCAGCAGTGTGAGATGAAACATGACCTTCACCTTCCCCACATCTGAGAGGCTGAAGAACATGCGGGCTTCTGTGTTTGCCTGAGGAACTGTCCTCACCCCGGCACCCGCCTCTTATGGAACTGACCTGCCCCAAACACTAAAGAAAGCTATGACCTGCCCCAAAGCCTCTCCACGATGGGGAGAAATGGACTGGAGAAATACGATTCAGATATGTGAGAGGCAGAAGTACCCACCCCCAACATTGACAGTGACCTATCACTTAAGATGCAGAAACAAAGCCCCAATGCTACCAGTGAAAGGCTGCAAGAGCAAAAGAAAAGATAGCTACTGAGGGCTGGAATGAGTCACAGGGCTAATGCTTGCCTCTGTACTCCAGCAGGGCTCTGCAGCTGAGGGTCTGGGACACATCCCCATCACGGTTGAAAGAGATTGTAGCTATGTACAAAATTCACTGTTGCTCCTCCAAAATGCTAAGCCATTTTGCTATGCAAGTCATAGCTTTCTTCATTACGAGGTATGTGCAAAGTATGAGGATTAATTCATCACTGCCATGCCGAAAAATGCAATATTCCCATTACAGTACTATCCTAGTCACAAGGCTCAAGTATGAGAAGGAATGCGCTGTAGAGGTTTTGAGAATATCTTGAAAATGTCATGTTTAGATTCTGCCTGAGATGTTAAACAGCTTATGCTGAATTAGGAATTATTATCAGTACCGTCTCCTTTAGTAATTAAGAACTGTGTCACCTGTGAAATGTTGAATGAAGCAACTCCGCAAGGTACAAAACAAAGGAGAAAAATGCACGGGATAAAAATACAAACACACTGACTTTAACTTTCTGTAGACGTTACCGAAGACCTTGATCCATTTTTTTATGAACTCTGCATATAAGCCCTTCACAAAGACCAAGATTCCACTGGGCTTAATTGTGCATGCCTGGCAATTAGTGTAAGGCACACTGGAATTCAATAAATGGTAAATGTGTGCACAGAGATTCATGGGCACTGATCCTTATCTCAGTGCTACTTATAATGAAGATGAACTGTAAATATCTTCCAGCAATAAGAACTTGGACAAGCATAGTTTGATAAGTATATACATTGCAACTATTTAAAATCAGATCACATTCTTGAAGAATACAGCTAAATAGAAACTGCTCATAATATTATGCCAAATTACATACAAACCTATATTATATAAATGGTAGGTCTTTCACAGGAAAACATCTGTAAGCATAGGCACCAAAATAAAATGTTAACAATAGTTTTCGGTGTGGTGGAAAATATGCATGGTTTTAATTTTTGATGCAAACACTTCCGTATTTAGTCAAGTTGCTACAATGATCATATCTACTCTTAGAATGAATGAATGAAGGAACAAATAAATGACCCCATGAGAATTCAAGAATGACCCCCTCATGATCTTGCAGTCTCATCCCTATGCCTTTGGATTAAAACACGCCAGAAGTTCTTCTGTTCCAAATACCACTCACTTCATTGCCATGTTGCTAGCATCACTGTTCTGGGTTAAGATGCTATCTCCATCCAGTTAAAATGCACCTAATTTTCATGAAATTCACCTATTTTCCATTATTATAATGAGCTAGAGAGCTATGATCTGATAGACAGCAGATCTCTAAAAAAGCTGAAATGAGAGGCCAGGCACTGTGGCTCACGCCTACAATCCTAGCACTTTGGGAGGCCAAAGCAGGTGGATCATCTGAGGCCAACATGGTGAAACCCTGTCTCTACTAAAAATCCCCAAGTTGGCCAGGTGTGGTGGTGTGTGCCTGTAATCCCAGCTGCCCGGGAGGCTGAGGTGGGAGAATCGCTGGAACCCAGGAGGCAGAGGCTGCAGTGAGCCGAGGTCGCGCCATAGCCCTCCAGCCTGGAGGACAAAGCAAGACTTCCTCTCAACAACAACAACAACAACAAAAAAAAAAAAAAAGAAGAAGAAAAAAAAAAGAAAAGAAAGCTGAAATGAGGACACGTCGATCGGGATTTGGGAGGTGGAAAGGCAAGTGTTCTGAAAGGTCTCTCAGGCAGCGCTTCCCAGTAGTTCTGGTTGGGGCCAAAGATCTTGCCTTTCTAACAAGCCCCCAGGTGATTAACAAGCTGCCAGTCTGCCCATTGCACTCTGGGTAGCAAGGTACAGAGAGTGCCTTCACAGGGTTTTTCAAAATCTCCACCTGTTCGAGCATTCAGCGGATATCCGTAGGTTATATCTATATTCTTTCTGGAGTTTCATCCATCCCTAAGGTAAAATCAGGCACCACGGCAAATATTCTGTTGCTTTTTGAAGAAGTATTTGATCCAACATCCTTCTCTCACAAACAGCCTTCTGCGGAGCTCGGGGATTTATAGGCAGTGTGAGGAACTGCACCACTAGCAAGACACAGCACCCTCCTGAGGAAGCATGCACTCATCTCCATGAGGTTGTTTTGATCTGGGCTAGGACCTTGGCATTGTGGTGCAGGTGTGTGGAGCCACCGACAGACACAGGCTCACTCTAATAACCTGCGCTTGCACAGAAGGCAGCTGATGCTCTCAGCTGATGGAGAAAATGAGTTACGCAAGGTCAAGGTCAAAAGAACTTATAGCTTGTTAGGTACCCCATTTCAGACATGCCTCATTCACTGGTCCTTCCAAGGGGGGTTGCTGGCAGTGGGGTTCCATTCTGGCCATTCTCCTAAACCCATCTTCTGTGACGAAACAGAGTTGACTAGGACCCAGTGGTGGCATTTATAATGTGGGAAATCTGCCAGGGGAATACGACAAATGATCCAACTTAAAAAGTTATGCTAATAACTAGCATTACCCAACAGCTGCATGGGCTGGGATGGGACGAAATGAGTTCCTTTCACAGCGGGCATCTAAGTCAAAGCCAGAGAGCCATCTGCCAGGTGAACAGAGAAAGGATTTCTACCCAATGAGACACAGAGCCAGATGATCTTGAAGGTCCTTTCCAACTCTAAATTCTGTGTTTTAAAGTGACACAGGGTTACCTGACTGGGGAGAAAAGTCGCCCTTTGTATTGGAGGATGAGGGAGAAAAAGACATGTTTAATTTCCTCACTTAAAGGCCAATGAGGAGGTCCCTCACCCTGTCTTCCCCTGGGTGAAGGAGAAACGACAGACTTGCTTCCCCAGGAAGGCAGAAATGAGGGTACAGCTGCTCATTTAGGTGAAGGAAGGAGAACGGATGGCATGTTAACAGCAGAGCTCTGCACACCAATCAGCATATTGGGCAAAGACAAACACACGCAGCTTATATGAAAATGGGACCCACACCTAGAAAGACAGGCTGGGATTTAGATTTCAACAATCTTGCTCAGTTTCTAGCTTCAGAAATGAGTCTGCAGGAGGCAGGAAGATAGAAAGGTACATGTGCTGAAGAGGAAACACTGTGGCAAGTATGTCTAGGTCCTGCCCCCAACAAAACACTGCACAAGGTGTGCAAGGATGTGGAAAGCATCCTGAAAGAGAAGCTGGGCACTCCAGGTCTCAATGTCCAGGTCACACCTGACCGATTACAATCAGGATATCTGGGGGTGGATCCAGGTATTGAGATTTTTGAGACTCCAGAGTGATTTCAAGGTACAGTCCCAGGTTGAGAAGCATGGATCTAATCCGCACTCTGCACCCACCAAGCAATCCTGGTCAAGTAACTTAACCTCCTCGGGTCCAGCTGAAACTTAGAAGATCAGAAAGATCCGTGGCTTAGGTCTTCTTCAGCAACACATGTCCTATTGTTCCATGAAACTTTTAAAGCTTGTAGTTATTTCTACCCATTTAGTCTTAAAACCTGACTGACATTCACAGTACTCACAAGGACCAAACCACAGAATTCCATTAGTTTTTTAGTGTGACCTGCTGTTACTGAAAAAAATTATACCTTTCATACCTCTTTTAATATTATTTGCTGCTAACTCTCCCTATGCCTGCTCCCCCGTGAAATGCTTTTCCCCTGGGCTTGGAGGAAATGAAAAAGCCATTGGGGAGAGATTTCCATTATGTGTACTTACTGCTTTTTTCTTTTCTGTAGCAGCTGCAGTTAAGGGCAAAAAGTCGTTAAGTATTTTGAAATATCTGGCTGTCAGATTATTCATTGCTGGAACTGCAGATAAGACTAAGCTGCCTCCTTTAAAAAAAAAAAAAAAAACCTAAATCAGTGATAAGTAACTCTAATGCATGACTACTGTACACTACACATGAGAATAAATTAGGTGATTAGGAAAAAGAGACTAAGCTTTAGAGCTACTCAAACACACAAAGGTCATTAGAAACTATTCCATAAGCAATTTAAATATGTATTATTTTACAATGGCCTCTAGCGATGAAAGGGAGATGGATCCTCAACCTTTCTCCTTCAGAAACCAAGGGCTTTTTCATTATCTTTGGTGTTTTCTGAGGCACCTGATCATACAGTTCCAAAAAAAAAACATAATATAAACAATTGTTGGAAATGTTTTTCTATTTTCTATCATGGAAAAAAGGGTAACATTTGGGGCAGCTGCTCATGCGTTTATTTTGTATTCAAAGGTCAAGTAAAACTTAAGTGAGGTCAAAAGAACTTGTTTGTCTTTTTCTTATTTCATATTATGTAACTTAGAACTAATCTTTAACTCTCTCCTCTCCAAACATCACAAGGTAACCTTGGATTTAAGTTCTGTGGTATACCTATCCACTGGGATCTTGAAATTTAGAGTCTAATAATACTTGCTCTTACATTTTGTAATTTTATAAATGCTTCCTCATGCATTATCTCTCAGAACACATCCTCCCACTCTTGCCTCAAAGCTTTCCCTTTTCTTGACCAAGATTCATAAAATCTCTTAGTTGGAAAAGATATCAGATGTCACTTGGTTGAAACTGCTGGAGTGTGTTCTACAAAAATCCTTATGGTGATCACCTGGCCTCAGCTGGAATAGAGCTCATAGGTATAAACAAGTTCATTCATTCATTCATTCATTCATTCATTCATTCATTCATTCAATAAATGCTTACTACTTGCCTACTATGCGTCCAGCAATACCTCTTGCTAGCCCTAAGGAAAAGAGTGAGAAAGGCATGACCATTTGTTAGGTTCCAGTCTAGCTGGGGAAAAAGTGGCAACTAAACCAAAATCTATGTTCAGGGCACACAGAACAGAGTGATCAGACCTCGCTTCGGTTGATAAGTGCTATTCAGAGAAGGCTTAAGGGGCACGTAGTTCATATCACGAAAAGAGTCATCATAAACAAAAAATTAGAAACATAAAATAGAAGAGAGTCCTCAGCATGGTGAAGGCAGCATTATGGACATTATGTCCATTTCTTGTCTCATCTCTAAGAGGACTGGCAGTTCTCTGTCCTTCCTTTGGAATGGTGAAGAAAGCACATGGAGAAGCTACACAAAGAGGCCGCATGGAGTGAAAAGTCCTAACATTTAGAAAGCAGTCTAGTCATCAAGTTCTAGTTGAGCTTCAGCAAAGTTGAGCCCTAGACCCACTTGATCACAAACGTATAAAAGGTCTCAACAACTATCAGCAGAAGAACTACCAAGCTGAGCCCAGCCATCCCATAAAACCACAAGCAAAAATCAAATGATGATTTTTTTTTTTTTTTTTTTTTTTGAGTTGGAGTTTCGGGCTTGTTGCCCCGGGTGGAGTGCAAGAGTGCAACTGTGTGGTCTCAGCTCAATGCAACCTCTGCCCCTTGGGTTCAAGCGATTCTCCTGCCTCAGCTTCCCAAGTAGCTGAGATTACAGGCACCTGCCACCATGCCTGACTAATTTTTATACTTTAATTAGAGACGAGGTTTCACCATGTTGGCCAGGCTGGTCTCGAACTCCTGACTTCAGGTGATCCACCTGCCTCGGCCTCCCAAAGTGCTGAGATTATAGGCACAAGCCACCACACACAGCCAGTTATTGTATTTATGCCACTAAGTTTTGATGTAGTTATGGAGGTAGAGCCAAACATTCAGAAAATTCAGAAAACATTCAGAAAACTTCACAGAATTTAGTAAGGCTAGAATACAGGGAATCCTGAAAGGAGTGGAATAAATGAGGCTAGAAAGGTGACAGAGACTACACCCTGATGAACTGAGTAGTGCACCAGTTAGTAGAATGAAGATGGAGTGGCATCGCTTCCTCCAGCCATTCTTCCTACCTGTGTTATGGTTCATCTTCCTTTACTACTCAGCCTCCTTAAGTAGTAAATTTCAGTCCAGTTCAAAAATCCAATTTCATATCTGACATAAAACAATCTCCTCCCACTCTGGAAGCTAGACTGTGAACTAGGTCTTGGAATAGGGGTGAGAGCTTTTATTCTTCTTCTACCCATCTTTCTTAGGGTCCTGGTCCTTCAGGGCAGGAGAGAGGACACCAGGAAAAATAAAACTGGCAAAGGCTTCTTCACGTAACTGGGAGCAGTTGTGATCCAGTCCTGGTTAGCTCCTGTGGCTAATAGAAGTGGTCAATGCCCTCCATGTGCTAACTCCTGCATGATGCATGGGCACAGCTTACCATTTGACCTCCACCCCTACCCTTTTTCTGGCATTCCACCACTAGGCAGGGGCTCCTGTGTGGGGTCACAGGGGACCTTGCAAGCTTCCCCACTAATGGGAAAAGGGTTCAGCTTCAGTTCTTTGCCCGCCTCTGCCATTTTCACCTCCCACTAGGTTTCATCCACAGCTGCTTGAAGCTGCGGTACCCTTGCTGGCAGGCAGCCCCCTTGGAGGGGTAATGGAAATGTCTCATGCCCAGTTGTCTTCCATGGAAAAGGCACACTTCATCAGCCATTCAAAGGCAGCTGGCAGGCTGCTCCCCTGTTGCCCTCTTTCCCTCTGCTCTGCCTCTCTTTCCAGTTATTTTTCCTGCTCAGATAGGCCTAGTACCTAAGCAGATGTTCATTCTACTCTTCTATAGGGGAAGAAGAAAGAACCAGGGAGAGGGGAGAAAAAGTCTCAGCACAAACACTGCCTTTCTCCAACAACCAGAGCAACAGCAAAGAACCCAGAAATGGTTTTATGGCCACACCCTGGCCCTTACCTTATATAAACTAGAGTGATGAGAGACTGTAGTGGGGCCAGCTCCTCTGCTTTCTACTGATACCTGGTTAGTTCTGCGTGTGTGTGTGTGTGTGTGTGTGTGTGTGTGTATGAAGAGGGTGCAGGAAGATCTGGCCCTAATATTTGCTGACTTTCTTTAGAATATGAACTCTGCTACCAATTCTAGAGCAATAGGAGAAGTCACACTCAACTTTTAACTTCTAAACTAACTTAATAGTTTGTGGGGCTGGGTGCTGTGGCTCATGCCTGTAATCCCAGCACTTTGAGAGGGCAAGACGGGAGGATCACCTGAAGTCAGGAGTTTGAGACTAGCCTGGCCAACATGGTGAAACCCTATCTTTACTAAACATACAAAAATTAGCCAGGTGTGGTGGTGCATGCCTATAATGCCAGCTATTCGACAGACTGAGGCAGGAGAATTGCTTGAACCCAGGACGCAGAGGTTGCAGTGAGCCGAGATCACGCCATTGCACTCCAACCTAGGCAAGAGAGCGAGACTCCGACTCAAAAAAAAAAAAAAAAAAAACAAATACTCTGACCGCCTCTGCTGACTCCCTTGTAGTCAGCAATGAAACCACAGTTGACTGAAGTCGAGCCTGGGAGACAAGAGCGAAACTCCGTCTCAAAAAAAAAAAAAAAAAAAATCACAGGAACAGATTTGCATTTCGGAAGCGTTACTGAGTATCAGTGTGAACAATTAGAGGCTAGGAGACCAGTTCCAAATGTCCCGTGGGAGTGCAGGTAAGAGATGCTTTAAAACCCTGAACAAAAGCAGCAGACAGGGAGAGAGAAGGGTGACCTGAAAATAATATCACCTACTTCACACATATCATCCTCATAAGTGTCCTCTGGATCCCAAATCCACAAATGTCACAGAAATAGGAGCAACTAAAGTGTCCATCAATTAGATATGCAGGTTGTAGGAGGACGAATCAAGGTTGACTCCTGGTTTCTGGCCGAGATGAGCAGATAGCTGGTGGGGACATTCATCAAATTGGGGCATACGCTGGGGGTTGCAGGGAGGAAGAGCAGTTTCAGAGAAAAAGATAAAGCAAGTCCATTTTATTGCTGAACTACTCTAATCAATAGAAAGACCTTCTTGGTGGAATTTAAATCTTTCTTCCTACAACTCAGAAGTGTATAGCTGTCTCAGTTAAGAATCAATTCCGCTGCAAATAATAGGAAGCTAGCCAACAATGGCTGTAACAGTAAGGCTGATTTTTTTCACATAAGAAGACTGGCCAGGTGCGGCTCACACCTATAGTCCCAGGACTTAGGAAGGCTGAGGCAGGTGGATCACCCGAGTTCAGGAGTTAAAGAGTAGACTGAGCAAGATGGTGAAACTCCATCTCTACGAAAAATACAAAATTTAGCCGGGCGTGGTGGTGTGTGCCTGTAATCCCAGCTACTCGGGAAGCCAAGGCATGAGAATCGCTGGAACCTGGGAAGCAGAGGTTGCAGTGAGCCGAGATCACGCCATTGCACTCCAGGTTGGGCAACAGAGTGAGACTCCGTCTCGAAAAAAGAAGAAAAAAAAAAATGAAGAAGAATGGGGATTCCTTGTCCCAGGCTGGTACGGATGTCAGCAAAGACCCAGCCTTCTTCTACCTTCCTGGTTTGCTATCCTTATCAGGGAGCTTTCATCCTCAAGGCTGCAAGAAGGCTACAGTACCATGTCTGTCCTAATCTCAGCAGGGGGGAAAGGGCAGGGAGGAGAAGAGCAAAAGACAAAGCCCTTTCTCTTCAGGAGGCTTTGCCCTTTTATTTAGAAAGGGACTCCTATACCAGGTACTTCTGCATATACTTCATTGTCCAAAACCACTGCATGTGGCCACCCTTAGTTACAAAGAATGCTTAGGATTGAGTTGCTTGCCAGAAGAGCTTTCACATTAGAGTGACAAGGAGAAGTCAGTCACAAAAGCACTCTAGTTTTCTGAGACTCCTTGTAACACCTCCTCCTTAGTATTCTCTTTCCCTGGCCTAACTCCTGCATGATACAGGGCATTTGACCCCTCCCACCGCTTCCCACGCCCCTTTCTGGCATTCCCTATTTTGTCAGAAGCTCAGTGTCTTTCTTTAAAAGAGGCTCTAGGCTGGGTGCAGTGGCTCATGCCTGTAATCCCAGCACTTTGGGAGGGCGAGGCGGGAGGATCACAAGGTCAGGAGATGGAGACCATCCTGGTTAACACAGTGAAACCTCGTCTCTACTAAAAATACAAAAAATTACCCAGGTGTGGTGGCACACACCGGTAGTCCCACCTACTCGGGAGGCTGAGGCAGGAGAATAGGAGGCAGAGCTTGCAGTGAGCCGAGATCATGCCACTGCACTCCAGCCTGGGTGACAGAGCGAGACTCCGTCTCAAAAAAAAAAAAAACAAGGCTGTAGTTTTGGACCTGTGTTCAGATGGAGCCCATCACTGAAGAAGTGAAATGGGCCTGTTGCCTGTCATGATTGTCAGGAAGGGCTATTTTCAGAAATGCACACTGGGCCACATCTTACTGTTGCTCACATGGTCTACACAGTTTTTTTTTTTTTCCTTTTTGATGCTGCACCTTCCAATACTGTCCCTGCCTCTTTGACTTACCCAGGTCTTTTGTCCCTTCTCATTCTATAAATCTCATTGCTCCTAAAGGAGCCAGTCTTAGTCACTGATCTTCTCTCTGTACATTCTTCCCTGTGACACTTCATGGATGTACGTGTATCTGTGCGGGCGACCACTTCTCTCCTAAATCTTCTTCCTGAAGAGCCAGCTGCCTGCTGCACAGATGCCATCAGCCAAGGCAGCATGGTGCATCCATCTCCTCCACAGGGTGGCTGTGCTAACACAGCTATGATGGAGAGTTGACAAAGATCACCGTCCTCTGGAATGTGATTTGAAGGACACTTGCAATAGCTTACAAAGTCTTTCCCGGTCTCTCATTCTAACCTAACTGCGCAGACCCACAGTGATTACTGATGTGTTGACTTTTAAGTTCCCTCTCAGAGGGTAATCTTATTTATTTTGTCAAAAATATCAAACCTCAGTGAATTCCCAGCTATAATTCCACAGTCCCATTTATTATGTCTCACTTAGGCTCGAAGTTTAAATCATTCTTAACCTTTTTCCTCTATCAAATCTAACATACCTTCAAGAATTGCTGATTTTTTGCCTTCTTAATATTCTTGTATCTTTTCTTTGCAATCCTATCATTATTAGCTTATTTGAGGCCATTATTCTCCCAACTCAATGTTATTTTAGGTTTCTAGCTAATCTCCCAGGCTCTAGTCCTATTTCGAGCTCATTCTTCCCAATACAACCACAATATTAACTCTCAAGCTCTTTCTTCACATTGTTTCACTATTCAAAGGTTTGTAATGGCTACCCATCTCTCACAGGCTAAAGACCAAAGCCCTCCATTTGGGAGGACTACTATTTTAAAGATGGTGGCATAAAATCAATATTTTTTCCCTCATCTTTTTGGAAATCATCCTAAATCAACAAAGAGAATTGTGGGGCGGGGAGGGGGTGAATTCCATCTTTTGATGATACTAAGAGTTAAAATCCTCAACTCCCAAAATGAGTGGAAAGCCTACCCGAGTCAATGGTAAATGGACAGCAGTGCATGTGTGAGGGAGAGGAGAGAGAAACCAGATGCCAAGGGTTACAAAGTGAAGAAAGCATGGTTCTCAAAGTTGAGAGGCATATCCTGAGCTGCAAAATCTAAATGCTTTGTTTGCCAGAGCAAGGGTGTGGTGTGTGGGAGACGCTGGATGTGGTTTGGTGGCAAGAAGAAAAGGAGACAGGACTTATGGACAAAACACAGGTCGGGGTCTGTGCGGAAGAAGCAGCCTATCTCTGTAGCAATGGTGGAGAAGAGACTCTGCCCTATGAAAAACCACAGTTTATCTTCATTGGATAAGGAGAAATAAAATCTAGGTACATTTAAGCATAAATCCCTGGGTTATAAGGAATTTCCAGCTATATTGGAGCACAGCCCACACCCACCTCAACCCCCGCTTCCCACAAATAATTATTCTAGGAGAAAGTCACCTGCTTCCAAGATAAGTAGTCAAAAAAGGAGGAAAGTCATGGTAAAAGCAAATGGCAGATAAAGATACAGAATAAATGTACCCACGGAGCAGACAAAAGTTGTATCATTGACCAAAGCATTTAACAAAGCATAATGAAGTAGGAACATCTCTGAATAAACTATATCTTCAAGTTCATGAAAGAAGTAGAATAAAAAAAAAAAAGAAAAAGAAAATGAAATTGTAAGAACAGAAGGAAGAATAACCACTGCTGACATCAGAAATGACAAAGGTTAGAAATGAAAAATCAAGCAAAACGAAAAGAAAATATAGGAAAAGTTATTGGGATTAGAGAAATAATGATAGATGTGAAAGACAGGCAAAGGAGAACCAACATATATATGAGAAATCCCAGAGGATAGAAACTCAAATAATGAACAGAGCAAATATTTTAAGATATATTTAACATAAAAGAAGTCTTGATAGCTGGACACGGTGGTTCATGCCTATAATCTCAGCACTTCGGGAGGCCCAAGTGAGAGGATCACTTGAGCCCAGGAATCAGCCCTGGCAACATAGTGAGACCCATCACTGTCTCTTAAAAAAAAAACAACAAAAACAAAACACACACACACACACACACACACACACACAAAATGAAGAGGAAGAGGGAAGAGGAAGAAGAAGAAGAAAGAAGGAGGAGGAGGAGGAGGAGGAGGAAGAGGAGAAGAAGAATCTACACGTCAAAAGGTTACAAAATATCCCAGGAAACTGATACAGAAGAGTCAGCTCTGAGACATCCTAGTTAAATACTGCTCCTGCTGTGCACCCCCATTCCTAACAAGCCATGAACTGGTCCACAGCCCGGGAGTTGGGAACCCCTGCTGTAGGCAATTATAGCATACAAAGTATTTATGTATCTAAACATATCTAAACAAAGAAAAGGTACAGAAAAAATATGATATAATGGATTTTTTTTTTTTTTTTAAAAGGTACATCTGCAGAGGGCACTTACTATGAATGGACCTTGCAGGACTAGAAGTTGCTCTGGGTGAGTCTGTGAGTGGGTGGTGGGTGAATGTGAAGACCTAGAACATTACTGTACACTATGGAGACTTTATAAACACTGTACACTTAGGCTATGCTAACTAATCATGCTACAACAGTTATGATGTCACCAGGTGATAGAAATGTTTCAGCTTCAGTATAATCTGGTGGCAGCACCATTGCATATACAGTCCATCATGGAACAAAACATTGTTAAACGGTGCATGACTCTATGTTCTTTCAAAACCCTGATTTACCATGTCCAGGCATACTTGATCCAAGAGACATGTTATCATATACTATAGAGCACGAAGCTGAATATGAAAAGCATTTCTCGCCAAGAAGTTGGACCCCACTCTCCATATCTCCTTCCTTCTCAAACTGTCCAGGGAAAAGTGTGTTCATTAGAAATCTTCCCTACTTCGTTACTTTTGGTTACTGTCATGAGAGCTTGTTACTCTAAAAGCTAGAAGGTTTGTTCAGTCAAACCTTAAAGTCAGATACTATTCTAGATACTGGGGATATTGCAGGGAAAAATAACAACAACAAAAGTTTCCATGTTAGTGAGGGAAGACAGACAACAAGCAGATAAATTAATAAAAATATAGATGTCAAGGGAGCTAAAATTCTGATGAGAAAAATAAAACAAAGTAAAGGGATAAAGCGTGATAGGAGATGTTCTTTTAGATTTTTTTCCTAGTCTCTCTGATTTGTTTTTCTCTGACATTTTTGTTTGAGGTGGCACTCAACACACTGAGGGAGAAAGGGATAGAGGGTTGGAGGGAGCAGGGAAGGAGGGAGGGACGGATGGAGGAAGGAGGGAAGGAGGGATGGAGGTAGGAGGTATGGAGGAAAGAAGGAGGGGGGAAGGAGGAAAGAGTGAAGGAGAGCAGGAGTAAAGGAAGGAAAAAGGAAGGAAGGAACAGAGGAAGTGGGGAGGGAGGGCTGAAGGAAGGAAAGAAGGAAGGAAGGAAGGAAAGAAGGAAGGAAAGAAGGAAGGAAACATTTCTTTGCTGACTGTTTTCTACTTTATTTTCTCTTTTTCTTCCAGAGAGTGTTCTGTTTGAGAACCAATCAATACAATGGAAATAGAAGACTGTCCTTTGTGTCCAAAAGTGCTGGTGCCCACAGGCTTTCTCACCTCGTGTGCAGAGGTGTCTGAAAAAAACTGGGCTGGGGACTAATAGGCTGTTCCCCACCAGACCTGACTAGGGGCTGCCTTTACCAGCAATGGACATCTTAGCTGTTTGCAGTGTCCAGGGCATCTTTGCTCAGGGTCTGAAGTATGGCTTTTGGTTCTCTCCCTTTGGCTTCTTGCTAACATTCTGCTTTGGGGCTGCCCCCCCAGGAACAGCAGCTTGGGTTCCCTGATGTCTTACGTTCCAGGTGCTCATTCAGTTTAGTGGTGCAGCAGACGGTATAAACATGCAAGTCTGTCAGAGCCTCACTCGGGCTGCTAGCGACACTAATTAACCTGCCCGGTGATCCTAACATCACAAGCCCCAGTGAATGCTATAAAAGGGCTAAGGTCTCTCTGGACTGCACTCTTCTCAAGTGCTCTGTAAACAGCACAGTCCTGGGGAAATTCTCACCAGCCACTTGATCCATCTACCAGCCATGGTGAACTCCAGGCTGGAAACAGAACTAACTTTTGGTTAATTCCCCCCATCTTTGCATTTTCCCTCTTCTATAACATTGCCCCACCTGGCTCCTTGAGCAAATGTACTGTTTTTCACTGGTCTTCCTCTCCGTCTAGACATTACACTCGTGGAATACCAACCATGAACATCAGGATGTTTAAAGTACTTGCCATATCTATCATCATGCTCAGGACTCCTGGCACACCAGGGAGGATGTAGGAGCCTTGGTTCACTTGCTTCATGTGCTCAAGGACCCCACTAATATAATTCAGGTGACGCGGAGGCTGGCATGAGAAAAGGGAAAGACAATGAGGCCTTCGAGGAAAAGTTAGGAGTGTGAAGAATGGCACACATCTGTCTTCCAAGGACTGAATGTGAGATTATAGGAGAACAAGCCCAGTGATCCGTGGGTCTACGTGACAGAATAGACAGAATTTTCAGATGAGACTGTGTGTGAACTGCTCATGGAAGGGGCTCTGGAATGGAAGGTTGGAGGCTCTAGTGCTGGTTCCACCACCAGCTGTGTGTCCTCATGCCAGTTCAGCAGTTATTCCTGGTCCCCTGCAAGGCTGTGAGAGAGAAACAGCCTCCCAGCTTAGAAAATGCTTGTGCCAGGCTTGTTTGCATTGGTGCATGCAAGTCTATCATAGAAATGCCTTATCTAACTTTCCACCAGTTTCCAGCCTTGTTTTTAATAATTTTTCCTAATTATCTAGCCTTGTGGTTTAACTGTAGTGTTACCCATTTGAGCCCTTCGCTTGGGAAGACGCTGACCTCCATTGCAAACCATTAAGATTGACAAGGAAATCCCTCCTGGGAGTCCCAGCAGGATCAAAGATGGGGCTGGAGGAAGGACAAACTTTGATAATGCCCACTAAGACTTCTCTTTTTTTTGGCTCCCAGCCTTGAGAATAAATCATCTTGCTACACATTCATACATTCTCTCTCTCTCTCTCTGTCTCTCTCTCTGTCTCTCTCTCTCTCTCTCTCCTCTCTCTCCTCTCTCTCTCTCTCTCTCTTTCTCCCTCCCCTCCCTCTTACTGTCCCAGGGAGTATGGATACATGCCCTGTGGGATGCTTGCTAAAATTCAGATCATCCTGGTTCCCACATGAGATGTAAGCAAACCTATCACAGAAACGCCTGTTTCCAGCCTCGTTTTTAAATAATTTTTCCTCATTATCTAGCCTTGTGGTTTAGCTGTTGTGGTACCCATTTGAGTCCTTCACTTGGGAAGATGCTGACCTCAATTGCAAACCACTGAGATTGACATGGAAATCCCTTCTGGGAGTCCCAGCAGGATCAAAGATGGGGCTGGAGGAAGGACAAACTTTGATAAAGCCCACTAAGACTTCTCTGTTTTTGGCTCTCAGCCTTGAGAATAAATCATCTTGCTACACATTCACACATTCTCTCTTTCTCTCTCTTTCTCTCTCTCTCTCGCTCTCTCTCTCTCTCTCTCTCCCCCCGTCTCTTTCTCTCACTGTCCCAGGGAGTATGGACTCATGCCCTGTGGGATGCTTGCTCAAATTCAGATCATCCTGGTTCCCACATGAGGCACAGCTAACTAATAAGAAAAATATTTATCCAGTCTGTCATTGATGGACATTTGGGTTGGTTCCAAGTCTTTGCTATTGTGAATAGTGCTGCAATAAACATACATGTGCATGTGTCTTTATAGAAGTATGATTTATAATCCTTTGGGTAGATATCCAGGGATGGCTGGGTCAAATGGTATTTCTAGTTCTAGATCCTTGAGGAATCGCCACACTGTCTTCCACAATGGTTGAACTAGTTTGCAGTCCCACCAAAAGTATAAAAGTGTTCCTATTTCTCCACATCCTCTCCAGCACCTGTCGTTTCCTGACTTTTTAAATGATCGCCATTCTAACTGGTGTGAACACTTGGACACAGGAAGGGGAACATCACACACCAGGGCCTGTTGTGGGGTGGAGGGAGCGGGGAGGGATTGCATTAGGAGATACACCTAATGTAAATGACGAGTTAATGGGTGCAGCACACCAACATGGCACATGTATACATATGTAACAAACCTGCACGTAGTGCACATGTACCCTAGAACATAAAGTATATTAAAAAAAGAAAAATATTTATAAGTTAAATATTTTCAAGTTGGCATAAACTTTTAGGATTATATATCAGAAATCAGAAGTTGGTGAATCTCAAGTAGCCTTGAGCCCACAGAATTATTCTTTTTGGCCCAGTGGGTTTTTAAAAGTAGCTTTTAAAAATGTGAATTAGTTGCAAATATTAAAATTTTAGAGTTTTTACCCAGAAATCCGAATTTTAAGTTTCGCTTGAAAAAGTCTAAGATCTATCCATGGTAACAGATGGCAGAAGGAGGTGACCCACTGCTCCCAAATGACCCACTTTAGTCATTTATTTTACTTGCTTATCTATCAATGACATTTGAATATTTTGCCCAAAATTTAATCCAGCTCTCCCATTTCACAGATGGTAAAATTGAGACCAGAAGGGGTGAGTGACACTTCTAGGTCACACGCACATTCCTAGGTGACTTTCTTGTCTGCCAGGCAGTGGCAGAAATGACTAGAACACAGGTTCTCCTGCTCTGTTTCCTCAGTCATCTTCACCATTTACCCATGCACTTGCGCTTCCAAATGCAGTGCCCATTTCACCTTGGGTGCACGCACAGTCAGTTCAGTGGTTACCACTGTCCAACACATGTTTCTCCTCCATGAAGTCCCTCGGAGCAGTGATTTCCAAATTCTCAACATCCACTGTCCATAACAAGCATGGGCACGTACACCACTGGTCTTACATAAATTGTCTTCAAAAACTCATCCAAAAAATTTAAATAAGAAAATTTAAATAAGAAAAAAAGATGAGTTCGTGTCCTTTGTAGGGACATGGATGCAGCTGGAAACCATCGTTCTCAGCAAACTATCGCAAGAACAGAAAACCAAATACCGCATGTTCTCACTCATAGGTGGGAACTGAACAATGAGATCACCTGGACACAGGAAGGGGAACATCACACACCGGGGCCTATTGTGGGGAGGGGGGAGGGATAGCATTAGGAGATACACCTAATGTAAATGACGAGTTAATGGGTGCAGCACACCAACATGGCACATGTATACATATGTAACAAACCTGCACATCGTGCACATGTACCCTAGAACTTAAAGTATAATAAAAAAATTTTTTTAATAAGAAAACATTATAAATGGCAAGAGTAATTGTTTCACAGCAATGAGATAGTTTGCAACTGTTCACAAGCATATCTGGTTCTAAGACAGAGAGTTTGGATTATATTCATTTGACATCTTTTCTTAATTTTTATTTGTATTCTATTAGTAAGTCCAAACAGAGTTATAGGCCATTTGGAACATGAGCAAGTGTTAGCTGGCTTTGTCAGAGTTCTGGATATTCAGATGAAACATGGATCCTGAATTTATGGAGAGAGAAAAGAATCTTGAAGAAATCTTTGCTTCATTAGATGCTACGTCAACAGCATCTTCAGTGCCCTTCAAGTGCTAAAGTTTGGGCAGTTGTACACCATGACTGCTCCAGCACTCTTTTCTGCACTGGGCTCTGTCAACTATTTCTTCCTGGTCAGTTGCAGTATTTGTACAGTCAAAAATTTCTTCCTTCAACTATGAAAGAAAACCAGTGACTACTGGGAAAGAGTCAAATATTTAGCAATCAAATTGTATGTACCAGTTTGGTCTCTTTAAGAAGTTCTGAAAGTCTATCTTCCACTTTAAAAGTTATCATAGTTTGGCCCCAAAGTGGTAGGCTTCGGCTATTTAAAACATCGAATATATCTGTATTAGTCTGTTCTGACTGTGCTAATAAAGACATACCTGAGATCGCTGAGGTTTAATTGACTCACAGTCACACATGGCTGGGGAGGCCTCACAATCATGGTGGAAGGTGAATGAGGAGCAAAGTCACATCTTATGTGGCAGCAGGCCAGAGAGCCTGTGCAGGGGAACTCCTGTTTATAAAACCATCCGATCTGGTGAGACTGACTCATTACCATAAGAACAGTATGGGGGAAACCATCCCCATGATTCAGTTATCTCCACCTGGCTCTGCCTTTGACACATGGGGATTACTATAATTCTAGATAAGATTTGAGTGAGGACACAGTCAAACCATATCAACATCCCTGAGATATGTGACCTGAACAATTTGCTCAAAATCTTAGGAACCTTTTCCAGATGCTATGGGTACCATGAAGAAACATTTCATTTCATCCCCATTACAAAACATCTTTGCTTCAATAACCAGAGGCATCCTTGTGGAAGAACAGTTTTGTACTTGCAGCTTATTGCTTCTTAAAAATCCTCTGAAAAGAAGTACACCTATTGTTATAATGTGGCTGAATTAATAATTTCCACTATTTCCTTAGTGCTGAATTACAATTGGAGGCATACTGGGGACTTCCAACAGCGCTCTGTAAATGAGGCTGCATGCCGCCTGGCCTTCAGGAGCAAAGGCTTTTATTCAAATAGCAGTGCCCTTTCTGCTTGTACATTTCACTGGTGCTCCATCAATATTGATTTTGAATCACCTTTTCTGGTTGACATCAGGGCTCACAACATAATCACCAACCAAATGAAAATTGTCTTCTCCTTGTATGGATTTTCAATTATGAACAGAACAACAAAAATCCACCAAGCCTTAGCCTCTCGTATATGCTCACAGGTATACTAATTCATACTTTGCACGCCAGTGGTTTCATCCAAGTGTAAAACAAGATACCTCCTAGGATGCACAACCAATAGCAATTGTTCTTCCAATTATATGCTACAGATATCATGCAGGTTCCACTGGTGTCATTTAACTAAGGAATGTTACGGTGGTCCCTTCCGTCCCCTCTACAAACTTACGTCATTACTTCCGTGGGCTCAAGTCTACTTGAGATTCACCAACTTCTGATTTCTGATATAGAATCCTAAAAGTTTATGCCAATTTGAAAATATTTAATTTATAAATATTTTTCTTACTAGTTAGCTGTGCCTCATGTGGGAACCAGGATGATCTGAATTTGAACAAGCATTCCACAGGGCATCATTTACCATTTGTCATTAACTTTGCAGCTGGTTTTACAAGCTTCTTGGCAATAGAGTTGTATCAGTTTCCGCAACGAGCAGGGCACTTTAAATACTTCTATAGTTTTTTTGTTTCTTCTCTGCTGTTAGCAAGAAAATTCAACCCTTTCCTACCGGGAACATTTATCCTGTGTTCCTCTAGAAATACCTGGTTTACTAGAAGTCAGTGTGCTTTCTATGAAACTGACTAAAACAGGGTTTGGATGTCTGCCTCAGCCCATGGGTAAAAACACAGTCAATCTGGAGGAACTGGAACTCCCAAGCTGGAACTTCGAGGATATGAGCTGCAGTTGTCACTCCCTCTACTAGATGTAGAGGTAGAAGCTTTAACCCAGAAACTAAAATGAAAACTGGGAACTAAAATGATTAGAAAATATTGAGAATTGTATGCATATACAAGCACTACACATCAAAACTTGGAATACAATTAAACTGGTACTGAGAGCCTTATATACATATATTAAACAATAAAATTTAGAAATAAATGAAGCAAGTGTTCAACTGAGAAGGCTTTAAAAGATTATAGCTAGCAGTCTATTTTATTACTTTTTTCAAAAAAAACAACTCCTGGATTTGTTGATCTACTGAATGTTTTTTTGTGTCTCAATCTCCTTCAGTTCAGTTCTGATTTTGGTTATTTCTTATCCTCTGCTAGCTTTCAGGTTGGTTTTCTCTTGGTTTTCTAGTTCTTTTAGTTATGATGTTAGGTTGTTAAATTGAGATCTTTCTAGCTTTCGGATAGGGCATTTAGTGCTGTAAATTTTCCTCTTAACACTGACTTAGCTGTGTCCCAGAGATTCTGGTATGTTGTATTTTTGTTCTCATTAGTTTCAAAGAACTTCTTGATTTCTGTCTTAATTCCATTTTTTACCCCAAAGTCGTTCAGGAGCAGGTTATTCAATTTCCATGTAAGGAAACCTCAAAGAAGAATGAAGGAATAAAAATTTAAAATGAAAGCTGATTATTTTCTTAAACCTCGATATTTGATAAAGTTGCATCACAACACACTTGTGGCTACAGGTAAATGGATGAGTTATCCAATAACTTTCCATTTCAAACTTCTTCATCAAGGTTTATCTTTTTACACCTTTCCTTTCATTTCTGTATTCAAAGTTATCACATTACCAGATATATATGGCCAAGCCCATGGAGATTTATTCCATATTTACACTGGAGCCCTTTGCATTTTTAAATTCAATGGGTTGTTCTAGACTGCAATATTTTTATGACTCTTTTATTCCTGTGCCTACACTTTGATGAATCAAACTTGCAACACTTACTCATTTCTTATACCAGGAAAATAACATCACACAACAGAAACAATGAAAAGTGTAAACTCAGTAGTTGTAATAACTTGGACATGACACATAAACATATTGGGCAAAGCTATTTTCATCTTGTTAACAGAACATGATTTGTGTATTGACAACTGAGCTATAAAGAACAAAATTGTGGAATCTTACTTTAAAATTAGGGAAATATCTGTGAACAAGATTATTTCACCACTTTCCCTGCAGAAAATTACCAAATTCCCTTTGGATTACTAATGATTGATGGATACCTATAGACCACTCTTTGAATCAGTTTATAAGCCTAATAAGGTAAATCATCTTGTGTCATAGGAAATGTTTGCTTTGAACGTCACGGAGCATTATCCACTATGATCAGCATATTCATCACCAGAATTACCTTGGAAATGATGTTCGGCTATTTCCTACAATAAAATCTAGCCTCTATTCATTCATCAAAGAACATTGGGTTGGTTTCATATCTTGAGTACCGTGAATAACAGGAAATCCTGCCACTTGCAACAGCATGAATGAATCTGGAGGACATTATGCTAAGTGAGGTAAGCCAGTCATAAAAGGACAAATACTACATGATTCCACTTATAAGAGGAGTCTAAAATAGTCAAATTTACAGAAGCAGAGAGTAGAATGGTGGTTGCCAGGGGCTGGAGAGAGGGAGAAATAGAGAGTTGTTATTCAATGGGTTTCAGTCACTGAAGTTCCAGTCATGCAAGATGAATAAGTGCTAGATCTGCTGTACAACATAGAGCCTAGAGTTAACAGTACTGCATTTGCACTTAAACATTTGTTAAAAGGGTAGATGTTGGCTGGGCTCAGTGGCTCATGTCCATAGTCCTAACACTTTGGAGGCCAAGGCAGGCAGATTGCTTGAGCCTGGGAGTTTGAGACCAGCTTAGGAATATGGTGAAACCCTATCTCTACAAAAATTACAATAATTAGCCATGTGTGGTGGCAGCACACCTGTAGTCTCATCTATGTGAGAGGCTGAATTATTTGAGCCTGGGAGGTCAAGGCTGCAGTGAGTCATGATTGTGCCATTGCACTCTAGCCCAGGTGACAGAACAAAACCCTGTCTCAAAATAAATAAATAAAACAAATGAATAAAGGGTATATGTCATATTAAGTGCACTTATCATAAGACACACAAAACAACATCAAAAACCCCAAGAGGCATTTGGCATCTCCCCATCCCCCTTTCTGGCATTCCCTATTTTGTCAGAAGCGCAGTGTCTTTGTTTAAAAGAGGCTCTATGCCGGGCATGGTGGCTCACACCTGTAATCCCAGCACTTTGGGAGGCTGAGGTAGGCGGATTACGAGGCCAGGAGTTTGAGACCAGCCTGGCTAACATGGTGAAATCCCGTCTCTACTAAAAAATACAAAGAATTAGCTGGGTGTGGTGGCGGAGGCCTGTAATCCCAGCTACTCAGGAGGCTGAAGCAGGAGAAAATCGTGTTAGCCTGGGAGGTGGAGGTTGCAGTGAGCTGAGATCGCGCCACTGAACTCCAGCCTGGCGACAGAACGATACTCCGTCTAAAAAGAAAAAAAAAAAAAAAAAACAAACCCAAGAGGCACAAGGAAACTTTGAGATGATGAATATGTCTATTACCTTAATTGGTGATGGTTCCATGGGTGTATGCATTCATCCACACTCAGCAGATTGTGTATATTAAATGGGTGCAGTTTTCTGTAAATGAACCGTATCTCAATAAAGCTGTTAAAAAATCTAGTCCTAAAGGTTAGTGATTTTCCAACCCCTGGATAATCAAATGAAAAGTATTCTTTTGGTGCAATATATAAATACTCTGAGCAATTGCAGGATTGGCGTCATTAGGTACAGAGCTCCCTGATCATCGGGGAGTTATGACAATAATTTGTGTGTTTCAGTTTGATATAATAAAAATTAGGGTTTTTTTTTTTTTTTTGAGGCGGAGTCTCGCTCTGTCGCCCAGGCTGGAGTGCAGTGGCCGGATCTCAGCTCACTGCAAGCTCCGCCTCCCGGGTTCCTGCCATTCTCCTGCCTCAGCCTCCCCAGTAGCTGGGACTACAGGCGCCCGCCACCTCGCCCGGCTAGATTTTCGTATTTTTTAGTAGAGACGGGGTTTCACCGTGTTAGCCAGGATGGTCTTGATCTCCTGACCTCGTGATCCGCCCGTCTCGGCCTCCCAAAGTGCTGGGATTACAGGCTTGAGCCACCGCGCCCGGCCAAATTAGGGGTTTTTTGAACTCCTAATTAATTGGTTAATTTACTTCACAAATGTGTTTTGAGCACAAACTGTGTGTCAGCCCCTGTTTTTGATGCCCAGCACAGCAAGATGACCCCTGCCTTCCTGGAGGTTCCTCAAACTGTGGTTGTCCTAATGGGAGAGATTCACATTAAATCAGTAATTACTAAGTGAAAATTGTTATACAGTAGCTTTAAAGACACATCCTTACTGCATCCTAGAAAATTCAGTTACAAGGTGATAAATCTGTACACTTATTCCAGTAAAATGTTATAATGCAAGGTTAAATCAGCTCTGAGAAACTGGGTATCTAGAAAAGGGTCTTAACGTGCTGTGAAAAATAACTGAAATACCAGTAGAATGACTGAGAGGTGGAAATACCATAGTTACAAAAATGAGAGGAAGGCAGGCAGGCATGCTCACAGAGACTCGGCACCTTGGTTATAACCATATACGGTGTGCGAAAAGAAGAGTTCATTGTCCTTACTGTTCCAACTGCCTACACTAAATGCAAGCACGATGCAGCAGTTAGTCAAGGGATTCTTAGTGGTGACAATTGGGGAAAAAATAATGAAAAATAAGTTTATGGCCTATCCCCTACATGAGGAACTAGGTAGGTATCTTCATGGGCAGTGGGTGAGTGTTGTAAATCAGTACATCCTTTTTGAAAGACATTTTGTAGTAATAGCATCTTATCAATAATATTAATGTGCATTCTCTGTGACCCAGTAACTTCATGTCTAAGAATCCATCACGCAGAAAACCCAAAGAGAAATCTACGCAATGAATGCATAAGGATAGTTAGTGCAGAAATTTTTAGCGACAGTGAAAAACTGGAAACAATCTAATTGTCTCTCAATAGGGAAAGACTTAAATAATCGATAGCACAATGCAAATAAAGGAACCCAAGGCAATATATCTTATTTGAGAGTTGGGTTTACTTTGGTCAAAATTATACCTGACTGGTGTATCCTCAGGTGAGTATCAAATGAAGGAGTTGACTTCTGTTTAGGAACCTTGCTTAGAAATCTGTCTTTGAATGGGAGAATCACGTTGACAGTGGCGAAGTGCACATACTTTGCACAGACTTAGGCAGGGATTGAGACCTACTAAGCGAAGAGCAGATGGAGCAGAATGGCAAGCAGAGGCTGCAGAACCACTTCAATTGTTTTATTCCTATTCTCTGTGTGTGTGTGTGTGTGTGTGTGTGTGTGTGTGTGTGTGTGTGTCTGTATCCCCCGGCCTTTATCTGGGTCCCTTCCTCTAAAACCCAAACAGTTAAATAGAAGTAAGTTTAATATTCATATGCTGCTCTTTTTTCCTCTATGATTGAGAGGTACTGGAACTGAAAGATATCAACAACATTTTATTTATGTGTGTGTGCATACATAATAATATATGCATACATATATTAAGTGAAAAAGGCAAACTGCGGAACAAAGTGAGGGTTATGATCCCATTCTAGCAAAAACTGTCTGTGCGAATGTACAGACTGCGTGTGGATGCCCATAATAAAATTAGTTAGGCTCATCCCAATATGTAAATGGTGGTCACCTCTAGGGAGTGGTTTTAGAAAACTGAGCAGGGGTAATTACTGGATGCTATTTATTGTGTGTATTATTAAGTTTAATATAATTTGACAAGGGGAAAAAAGTCTTAAAAGATGGAATAAAGAACCTACTGTGACCTTTGTTCTTTGAATTTTTAAATGGTTTCCATAGTTTCTCAGGCTCCATCCTTTTTGAAGTTGTGTGATGCCTTGATTCAGGATGTCTTCAGTCCCAGGAAAGCTTAAGTGAACGATTCTCCTGAACAGGCTTCACACTGACTTCTATAAGTGGTTCTTCCCTAAGTGAACCCCTAAGTGCCAAGAGCAGGGATCAGCACTGTCCATGGTTAAGGCACTCTGACATTTCTCAGCTGTAGCAATGACTCTTCTCAACTCTCTGGAACACACCCGTTCATAATCATGTAAAGAACACACTTCTAATATAAGCTGAGATTTAGCCTCTTCTTTACAACAGGAATGTTTTCAATTTTTTTTTTTTTTTTTTTTTTTGAGACAGGATATTGCTCTGTCACCCAGGCTGGAGGGGAGTGGCACCATCACAGCTCACGGCAGCCTCAACCTCCTGGGCTCAAGCAATCCTCTCACCTCAGGCTCCTGAGTAGCTGGGACTACAGGCACATGCCTCCATACCCAATCAATTTTTAAATTTGTTTTTGCACAGACAGGGTGTTGTTTTGTCGCCCAGGCTAGTCTTGAACTCTTGGCCTCAAGAGATCCACTTGCCCAGGGCTCCCAAAGTGCTGGGATTATAGGCGTAAGCCACTGCACCTGGCCAACAATACTTAATTATACCAGTATCGATGTCAATTAGACAAGAAGTGGTATTTATTTATTTAAGTTAGTGTTCTAAGAGCTGACTACCACTTGCAGGTCTTGGCAACCCAAAAGAACCAGAAGTATCATAACAAGGATTGGGAAGAATGGATAGTGGAGAGTGGGTGCTCAGGGACCCAGTAATCTACTAATAGTTAAGCCAAACGGATGCTTTTTAGTCTTCATCTTTCTTGACTGTAGTGTTGCAGTTTGACATTGTTAACCAATACTGCTTTCTGATCAGTTTTTCCTTTCCTCACTTCCGTGACTCCATTTCTTGTATTTGTTTTCCTTTCTGATAATTCATTTCCCTAGACCAGTTCCTCTGTGTCTATCCATCTACCCATCTTTCCATCCACCCATCCACCTATACTTCCATCCATCGATCCATCCATCCATTCATCCATCCATGCATTGTTAGCTCTTTGTCCCCTCACTGACTTCAGGTATAATTACCTTTTTCCTTAGGTATAATGACCCTTGTGTTGTTCTCCAGCATCCATTCCTCTGACATTAGAATCCCAAAATCCATTTGAAGGGAAATTTCCACTGTGTACAAGGTCAGAAGGCAATATTCTTAGGTTGCCTCCTACTGTAGCTTCCTAAGCCAAGGGTGTATGATTCTTCAACATTCTACCTCCTAGGAGAGCCACAGAAAGACCATATAACCCAGATTCAACCAATCATATGCCTGTAAATCTTAAGCCAGTACAATGAAGACAGAGGGACAAATTGAAGACTAGCTTTGACAGCTGCAGGCTTTCTTTTGAGGGATGAGCTTTATTGTATTCTCTGCTTGCTAGTATCTGGGGCCCCCACATCATGCCCACTTTTTAGGTCTGGTCATCTATTCTCCTACTGTTTCTGTGAATTTTTAGTATGCTGCCAGAAATTTATTTTTTTGCCTATGATGAAAACACTGGATGTCTGTTGTTTTCAACCAAGAACCCAAACTAATCAGTGGGGGCAATGGCATTGATTCAAGGCTTCACCTATTTCCTATCACCTATAATTTAATGATTATTGTCAACCCAAACTTCTCTCCTGAATTCTGCAAACTACTTCTAACTAATTAATGGACATCACTACCTGGACATTACCAAGTCACTTGAGTCAGAAATTTGAACACCATCCTCTACTCACCCCTCTCCTGCACTCACCAACACTATCAAACTCTCAGTCTCTCACCCTTGCCCCCTGACTATCCTCACTTCTATCTCACCTTCTGCATCCCCACTGACCCAGTCTTAGTTGTGACCTTCATCTTCTTTTGCTAAATTATAGCATTAGCTTCCTAACCAGGTAATGCTTTCAGTCCATTCTCCATTTTGTTTCAGAGTGGATTTTTCAAAATGAAAATTCAAGCCTATCACTTCCCTTTTTCAAATACTTCAAAGGTTCTTCTTTGCCTACAAATTTGCCCTTCCAAAACATCAAACAACTACAATGGAGCACTTTAGTGCTAAAATAAAATGACTGATGTCTCCAGGATTCACAGGAAAAGTCCTCATTTTGCTCATGTTGGGCAAGCATAAACTGAGGGATAATCAGATAGCTGGATTATCTTTACTGGTCTCTGCAGGGGTAGAAGTCTTCAGACAGGCAGCCTTGGGCAATTTTTCTCTTCACTTTAAAACAAAAGGTGTATCACATCTTGATTTGAACAGAATGGATATCCCAAATACTCTTTATCCATTTAATTTGCATTCAGCTACTTTTTGTATCCTGATCTTTATCAAAGATATCATTTTCTAAATTGCCCTTAATCTCCTTTTTAAAATCTAGGTTCTCACGTGAGCAGCACCCTAATTCACCATGAGGCTTTTTTTCTGTCTTTCATTACATTAAAGTTTGGTTCTTCTTGATTTTTCCCCTTTCTAGGAAACTTGGGGAAGTATCTTATTTCGATGTTGGTGCCAAGTGTTGTGAGCTGCTAGATTCATGGGGGTAGATGGGAGTGGAAGCAGGGATGGTAAAATACTGACTGGCAAGTCTTGTTATCACAAAATGTCGGAGCCTGTAAGAAGACAGAGGTGGGCAGATGCGGCGGTCATGCCTGTAATCTCCACACTTTGGGAGGCCAAGGCAGGAAGATCACATTGTAAATGAATCCTTAAAGGCAAAATATAGAGTAACATGTCCATTTGGAATAGGTGGATGTCTCAGCCACAGGGAAGCTTGCAATCATGCTCAAGTTCTTACCCCTGAGCCTCCACCAAGTAGCTCATGAGAAGAACTGGGGCAGGGCAAGAGACAGAAAGAGCCTCTCAGGGCAACATAAGCTTGTGGGAGGTGATCAGATAGTTGCTGCTGGGGGCAGGCATAAATCCCTGTCTACTTTCTCAACCCTTACAGAAAGCAAAAGTCTTAAGCCACTGGACAGCAAACTCCCTAACCCTAGGGCCAAGGGAAAAAAAAAATTTGTTGCTTCTGGGTTAGGAATAGGATAAACTTGAGCTCATTCTGAGGATGATGTGGGAAGTGCCCTGCCTCCAGGATACAGGCAAAGGTCAACTGCTGCTGGGGGAAAGTTAGAAGAGGCAGTCCAACACACTCAAACCCAAATCAATTCCCAGCTAGACTGACTCAGCCCTCCACTAATGGCCTGACACAAAAGGATGTGTGTCCACTTTTGGATATCAGTAATATATGGCTCAGTCTCTTCTGTTCTTTTACACACAATAGCCAGTATTCAATCATGTATTTTCAGGTACGCAAAAAAAAAAAGGCAAGGAAAACCCAGCTCATTGTGAAGAAATAAAGCCATCAATAGAACCAGATGCAGAGACAACCTGGTTTTACCAGAGAGAAACTTTAAAATAATCACAACTGAAATGTTAAGGTATCTGGTGGAAAAGCAGGTAAATATATATAACAAATGGAAATTTCAGCACAGAGGTCTTGCCTGCAAGTCAGCTCTTGAAACGGGATATTAAAATTACAAAGTAAACCTAAAGCTTCCAAGAAGTATGATGATAACCCATTTTTCACATGACGCACTGATTAGAATGTATGTAACCTATCTTGATCATCCTAAAAAAATACCAGGCTAGACACAGCTTCTTTGTAAAAGACAGGATACACTTAGATTTCATTGAAACATTGTTTATCTGTGTAGGCAGCTACCTTTGCTTCAGAGGGAAAGCCTGTGGCTTTTTTTTTTTTACTGTTTTAAAATTAGTAAGATCTCCTGTATAGTGGTATCTAAAAAAATCACTTACATGCCAGTGATATTCTGTTTCTTGCTCTGGATGCAGTAAACAAGGGTATAAATCATTTTGTAACAATTCATTGAGCTGTACACTTATAATTTACATTCATTTCATTTTGGATATTTTACTTCAATGAGAAGTGTATTTTTAAGATAGCTCATTAAAATCTCTCTGTACTAATTGATTTTTTTCTTGTCTAATGGTAATTTGTAAAACAAGATAAATGCATATGTAACTCAGTAGTATAACCCATCTAGCTGACTAGTTATTATCAGGGAAATTATTTGTATTACATGGGTGTATTTGTGAAGGTTTATTTTAAGAATAACGATTCGAACATATAGAAAAAACCTAGGAACAAATGTAATGGCAACTCAAGCAGCAAATTAATGTCTTAGAAAGTAAGGAACTGTCTTAGAAAATGAGGAACTGAATATTAACCCCTGGGGCACTCAGTTTCCCCTAAAACCTCACTTACGGACGTTTACCTGGACAAAGGCCACTTTTAATGTGTAGGATAAAATATGCATCCAGTTCATAGCCTGAATACTTCTGAATCCAAAGACATACTCTGAGTTCACTTTGAAGAATAACTGATATCTTATGCTATCCTTAGCAGGATGTGAAAAACGCTGAGCAAGTTATACAATAGTGTTCCAAATGGAATAAAGCACTTCCTGCTCATCTCTAGACTATTTGTGCTAATAGAGTAGAAAACAAAGAGGAGTGAATAGCCTCAACACATTAGATGATCTCTATGTGCTTTGGAAATAAAGCAACAGTTCCCCCTCTGCAACATCCTTCCTGGGACACTCTCCTTTCCTTCCTCTTCCATTGCTCCTCTTCCCTTTTTTGAGATTGAGTCTTGCTCTGTCATTCAAGTTGGAATGCAGTGGCACCATCTCCACCCACTGCAACCTCCACCTCCACCTCCCGGGTTCAAGCGATTTTCTGCCTCGGCCTCCTCAGTAGTTGAGATTACAGGCGCGCACCACCATGTCCAGTTTAGAAACCTTATTAGAAACAGGTTTTTGCCATGTTGACCAGGCTAGTCTTGAACTCCTGACCTCAAGTCATCTGCCCACCTTGGCCTCTCCAAATGCTGAGCCACCACACCCAGCCCTGTTCCCCTTTCTTACTTCCCAACTCCTGAAATGTTTTCCACCTCCAATTCTACAGTCCCTCATCAGAGTTCTCTACAAAAAATAAAAAAATTAACTGGGCATGGTAGTGTGCACCTGTAGTCCCAGCTACTTGGAAGCTGAAGCAGGAGGATTGCTTGAGTCCAGGAGTTCAAGGTTGCAGTGAGCTAGAATTGCACTACTAAACTCCAGCCAGGATGGCAGAAGGAGACCCTGTCTTTAAGGAAAAAAAAAAAGTTAAAAATATGTTTTAATAAAAAAAATTAATGGTATACAGCAATAATTTGGCTGGACTATTTGGAATTAAAGCATGGAAATCTACATAGGGAAAACCCCTCAAACCTTAGTTTAAGCTGCTTCTTTCATAAAATCTTGCAATTAACACAGATAAAACTTTTAAATGAACCGACTGTGCTTCACTACTCTTCTGCCTCCTTTTGGGGGAAAACTAATAAGCTGTAAAATAATGGCAAGGAATGGTATAGAGAGCCATATACAAAGTCCTGATTATTTTTACCATGGCCATAGTGTTTGTTTTGTTTTTTCACTTAAGTAGCCAAAACCTGTGGTTTTCTCTACACAATGCTCTTCAGAAATTACATTGCAATAAAGCAGCACTTAAATCAGTAAGTTTAATTTCCATAAAGATAAGAAAGGCAGCATTTATTTTAAGAGAGAAAATAAGAAGTGATTCCATTTACAAACATCTAGATGTCCAAAACAAATGGGATTATGTTTAAGAGTTATCTCACTATTCAAGACTAATGGAACACCGCCACCAACAAAGGAAGCAGAGTTCTCATTTTCCAGTTCTGATTTCCATAAGTCCTGGGTGGTCATCACCCTGTATAAACAACTGATCCATCAAGGATCAATGTCTGTATATGGAGTGGCCCTCTCTCCCTAAATAACACCTTTTTAAGAGATTTTTAAATTGTGATATAACATATCTAGCAAAGCACTTGATGAATTCTTACATACACACATACCTTTTTACATACATGCACACCCTTTTATACACATGTACATTGCCACCCAGATGATGATAGAATTTCTGCCACCCCAGAAAGAAGGCTTCCACACACTTCTTCCCAGTCCATACACCTAAGTGTATCCACTCTTTGGATCATTATCACCACAGATTGGTTTTGCTAGTTTTTGAACTTTTTATAGTTGGCATATTATACAGGTGACCTTTGAACAACACGGGTTTGAGCTGCAAGGGTCCACTTATACACAGATTAATTTATGCCTCTTACATCCCTGAGACAGCAAGACCAACCCCTTCTTTTTAAAATTATACTTTAAGTTCTGGGGTACATGTGCAGAATGTGCAGTTTTGTTACATAGGTATACACATACTATGGTGATTTGCTGCACCCATCAACCCCTCACCTACATTAGGTATTTCTCCTAATGTTATCCCACCCCTAGCCCCTCACCCTCCGACAGGCCCCGGTGTGTGATGTTCCCCTCCCTATGTCCATGTGTTCTCATTGTTCCACTCCCACTTATGAGTGAGAACATGCAGTGTTTGGTTTTCTGTTCTTGTGATAGTTTGTTCAGAATGATGGTTTCCAGCTTCATCCATATCCCTGCAAAGGACATGAACTCATCCTCTTTTATGGCTGCATAGTATTCCGTGGTGTATATGTGCCACATTTTCTTTATCCAGTCTATCATTGATGGACATTTGGGTTGGTTCCAAGTCTTTGCTACTGTGAATAGTGCCGCAATAAACATGTGTGTGCATGTGTCTTTATAGTAGAATGATTTCTAATCCTTTGGGTATATACCCAGTAATGGGACCACTGGGTCGAATGGTATTTCTAGTTCTAAATCCTTGAGGAATCACCACACTGTCTTCCACAATGGTTGGACTAATTTACACTCCCACTAACAGTGTAAATTAGTTCGTCTTTCTCCACATCCTCCCCAGCATCTGTTGTTTTCTGACTTTTTAATGATTGCCATTCTAACTGGCGTGAGACGGTATCTCATTGTGGTTTTTGATTTGCATTTCTCTAATGAGCAGTGATGATGAGCATTTTTTCATATGTTTGTTGGCTGCATAAATATCTTCTTTTGAGAAGTGTCTGTTTATAACCTTTGCCCACTTTTTGATGGTTGCTTTTTTTTTTTTTTCCTTGAAAATTTGTTTAAGTTCTTTGTAGATTCTGGATATTTGCCCTTTGTCTGATGGATAGATTGCAAAAATTTTCTCCCATTCTGTAGGTTGCCTGTTCACTCTGATGATAGTTTCTTTTGCTGTGCAGAAGCTCTTTAGTTTAATTAGATCCCATTTGGCAATTTTGGCTTTTGTTGCCATTGCTTTTGGTGTTTTAGACACGAAGTCTTTGTCCATGCCTATGTCCTGAATGGTATTGCCCAGGTTTTCTTCTAGCATTTTTATAGTTTCAGGTCTTACATTTAAGCCTTTAATCCATCTTGAGTTGATTTTTGTATAGCATGTAAAAAAGGGGTCTATTTTCAGTTTCTGCATATGGCTAGCCAGTTTTCCCAGCACCATTTATTAAATAGGGAATCCTTTCCCCATTTCTTGTTTTTATCAGGTTTGTCAAAGATCAGATGGTTGTAGATGTGTGGTGTTATTTCTGAGGCCTCTGTTCTGTTCCATTGGTCTATATATCTGTTTTGGTACCAGTACCGTGCTGTTTTGGACCAGCCCCTTATTTTCCTCCCACTGTTCAGCCTATTCAAGGTGAAGATGACAAGGATGAAGAATTTTATGATGATCCACTTCCATTTAATGAATAGTAAATATATTTTCTTTTCTTGAGATTCTCTTAATAACATTTTCTTCTCTCCAGCTTAATTTATTGTAATAACACAGCATACAATAAACTATAATAAACATGACATAAGAAATATGTGTTAATTGACTGTTTATGCTATCAGTAAGACTCCCAGTCAACAGTAGGCTACTGGTAGTTAAGTTTTGGGGAAGTCAAATGTCTTATGTAGTATTTTTTACTATATAAACACCCCAACCCCCTTGTTTTTCAAGGGTCACCTGTTGAGATATGTTGAGATAAGGCCTTTTTTCAAAGTTCACAAACTTCAATGGCACTCTGAGAACCACACAAAAATATGAGGGTCCTACGAATAAACTGTTCAATAGTTTTCATCTCACCTTCTAACATCTATAGATTGTCAGGTGGGAAATTATAATACCTCTTTGCAGTAAGAAAGGAAATCAAAAGATTTTTGATGAGCAACCAATCAAAGGGAGCTCATGCTGCAATGGCAGAGACAACTCTGTTCATTAGGAATCTCTAGGGGTAGAATAAATAACTCTACATCCAGGGCTGTGGTAGCTTCCCTCATCAATTGTTCTCAAAGCAACACCTCCCAGTAGCTGCACCTTTCAAGAACCTTTCAAAGTTTCTCTCTTTCTCTTTTCATTTTTTTTAATTTTTTTTTTTTTTTTTTTTTTTTTTTTTTTTTAGAAATGGGGTCTCACTCTGGCAGCCAGGCTGGCATGCAATAGCAGAATCATAGCTCATCATGGCTTCAAACTCATAAACTCAAGAGATCTTCCCACCTCAGCCTCCTGAGTAGCTGGGACTAGAGTCGTGAACCACTGTGCCTGGCTCTTAAAATTTCTCTATTTCTGTCATCTTCCTCACCTCCAGGAACAGGTCTCAGCCAGATTTCTTCTACCTGCTCAATCTCTAGAGAGCTACTCTCCACAAAGATCCCTATGAGCTTTGAAGTGACTTCAACAGTGGTGCACCATCCTATTCGAGAAACTTATTCTAATCCCTGTAGTTGTCACAGGTAAACAAACCAGTGAAAACCAGAGTGGTCTCTTGGTCGCCTCTTCTGTTTCCTCTGCTGTCTGGAAAATGTTACCCCAGAACCAGGTGCTCCTGGGTCCAACAGAAATAGTCAGGCTCTTTAAGGGTTGCATTAGAAATCCAAGCAGTCATTCCTCTCATTTCCAAAGCTTTGAAATGCAAACACTCAATCCACCATGTCGTAGCGTTCAACATAACTAATCCAAAGAGATTTAGTCAATATATTTTTAGTCAATGTACTAAAAGAAACAAAAAGGAAAAAGCATGAAAAGAAGAAAAAAAACCTCTTTTATTATGAGTGTCCGTTTCCAGTGATTTAGGATCAGGGGTAAAGTAGTGGGCTTTTTCCACTACAAAGTGAAGAGGTCAGATTAGACTACTTTTCTCAATAACCCTCATTTACAGAGTAGTACATTTTCTAAGACATTGTAAATAAATCTCAGACGCATTAAAAGTTTAGTGCTGGAAGAGATTCAGGATGCAATCTTGCCGAATCCCTTAACTGAACATAAAAGGTAATGTTGGTCAAGCTGGATAAGAGACTTGGTCTATGACACCAATGGAACTGGCAGCCCCAAAACTGGAATTCAGGTGTGCCCTAAGGGCTAATTCTGTTTCTCCACCCTTGTGGTAGATTGTATAATTGGGCCAAATCTTTACTCCTCACTGTATATCTGCACATTGCCATTGTTTCATGGTAGACAGAGTACTGTCTTGTCCTTTGACTTAGGATTGACCATGTGAATTATTTTGGCCAAACGTATTATATATTAGCAGACATGAGGAGAACACAGTCTTTAAATGTTTGTACTATTGCTTTAAGCCACCAAGACTTTATTTAAATTTAATTATTTAAATTGACAAATCAGACTTGTACATATTCATGGAGTGCATAGCCATGTTTCACTACATATAAGGTATAGCGATCAGATGAGGGTAAATTGCCAGGAAGCATTACACAGTAACAGCTCACTGATACTACTTACAACCCTGCATTATTTTAGGGAGTCAAATTATATTTCAAATACATCAGAGAAGGTCTCCTTTTGAAAGGGCCCTATAAAGAACCCCTTTCATAAGATTCCCTTTATAAGTCAAGACTTCCAACGATAATAATCTAATATTAACCAGAGCTGTCACTAACTAACCACCTTCCAAACACCAGGACTGTATTCAGCCCTTTGGATGCATTATCTCAAAATATTTTCAACAATTATCTGAACTGTCATTTTATGGAAAAGGAAAAGTAGGTTCAGAGAGGCTGACTAGTTTCCCCCAGAGCCCAGGCAATAAGTAGGTAGCGGGATTCAAACTCAGCAATGACTAATTAAGTCCATCATCTTAATCACTCTACTATATTCTCTCTCAGTAGATTTAGGTTATGTGCAAAACTGCAGGTTCCAATTATTATTATTATTCTTTGTGAGTAAAGGAAAGGGAGAGACAGTGACTCACTCACTCAGTGATATGCTGACTTTTCTTCTAAAAAACTATTTGATAAATTACTTCTTACAGAATCCATAGTGTGACCTCAGCACTCAGAAAATTATCCCATTTCTCCCTGGCTTTACCAGAAAATTCGTTCACTATGAGTCGACTTGACTTCCATGATTGCTGCTGCCCATTGTTTAATGCTGGCAACATGCAGCATTAAACAGGAAGCAGAGGGCTAGGGCTTATGCAGAAAATTTACAGTGCCAAGAACAGGGAAGGGTTTATCAGAGGTCTTCACACATTTTGACTTCTGTACCCTCCATCAAAGACTTCTGAAAAAAAATGTATAAAGTTTGAATGTTTTCATTCATTCTGAATTTTTTCCACAATAAATTTGAAAGTTATAAGATACAATTTTCAGAATTTATAAACATTAATATTTTAAAATAAAGCTACTACATTACTTTTTATATCTATTTCAGGAATCTAACTGCCATAGTTATTTGATACCAAAAATAATCTATTTTAAAATATATAAATAATAATTTTCTTTAGCAGCAAGCAATTTTATACCATTGCTTTTTCTCCCTTACATATCTCTCTGTGAAGCATCAGGGCAATAGATCATACTCTGGGAGACAAAAATCAAGTATAAGAATGGAAATTCAGTTATTTAATTTTCTGTGTCCATAAGTATTTAAGTGTTCAAAAATGTCTTCTAAATTGGGTTACCATTTCAGTTTTTATTAGTACTTTAAAAATGAAAATTATGCAAACATTTCACAAGTTTGATAATTATTTAACATAAAATTATTAGAATGTATCTCTTAAAATGGATGGAAATTTTTTTAAGTAGTGCATGTGCCCATACATGAGTATTACTGCTAGAATGAGAGAGCTTAGCATCAATCTTATTCTTATTTTTTGTTGTTATAGGTATAAATTTTGAAAAACCATTTTGAAGTAAATTAGATGATACAAATGTAAAAATTTTTCTTATGTAAATGTTACTCAATGTGTTAAGCTCATTCCTACTTACATATCAAAAATTACAGAGATCAATCCAGCAATCTAACTCTTTAACATTTACCCAAAGGAGTTGAAAACTTATGTTCACACAAAATCTACACATGAATGTTTGTTTATAGAAGCTTTACTCATAATTACCAAAACACAGGAGTAATCATGACATCCTCCAGTGGTAAATGGATAAATAAACTGGGATACATCTAGACAATACAATGTTATTCAAAAAAGAAATGAGCTATCAAGCTATGAAAAGATGTGCAGGAACCTTAAGTGCATGTTACTAACTGAAAGAAGCCAATTTGAAAAAGCTGCCCACCAGCAACATTTGCTGTTCTGCAGCCTCTGCTGGTGATACCCAGGCAAACAGGGTCTGGAGTGGACCTCCAGCAAACTCCAACAGAACTGCAGCTGAAGGCCCTGACTGTTAGAAGGAAAACTAACAAACAGAAAGGAATAGCATCAACATCAACAAAAAGGACATCCACACCAAAACCCCATCTGTAGGTCACCAGCATCAAAGACCAAAGGTAGATAAAAGCACAAAGATGGGGAGAACCAAGAGCAGAAAAGCTGAAAATTCTAAAAATCAGAGCACCTCTTGTCCTCCAAAGGAAAGCAGCTCCTCGCCAGCAACGGAACAAAACTGGACGCAGAATGACTTTGACGAGTTAACAGAAGTAGGCTTCAGAAGATCGGTAATAACAAACTTCTCTGAGCTAAAGGAGGATGTTCGAACCCATCGCAAAGAAGCTAAAAATCTTGAAAAAAGATAAGACAAATGGCTAACTAGAATAAACAGCATAGAGAAGACCTTAAATGACCTGCTGGAGCAGAAAACTATGGCACAAGAACTAGGTGACGCATGCACAAGCTTCAGTAGACAATTCAATCAAGTGGAAGAAAGGGTATCAGTGATTGAAGATCAAAAGAAAGAAATGAAGCAAGAAGAGAAGTTTAGAGAAAAAAAGAGTAAAAAGAAATGAACAAAGCCTCCAAGAAATATGGGACTACCTGAAAAGACCAAATCTAAGTCTGATTGGTGTACCTGAAAGTGATGGGGAGAATGGAACCAAGTTGGAAAACACTCTTCAGGATATTATCCAGGAGAACTTCCCCAACCTAGCAAGGCAGGAAAACATTCAAATTCAGGAAATACAGAGAAAGCCACAAAGATACTCCTTGAAAAGAGCAACCCCAAGACACATAACTGTCAGATTCACCAAGGTTGACATGAAGGAAAAAATGTTAAGTGCAGCCAGAGAGAGAAAGGTTGGGTTACCCACAAAGGGAAGCCCATCAGACTAACGGCGGATCTCTCGACAGAAACTCTACAAGCCAAAAGAGAATGGGGGCCAATATTCAACATTCTTAAAGAAAAGAATTTTCAACCCAGAATTTCATATCCAGTCAAACTAAGCTTCATAAGTGAAGAGAAATAAAATCCTTTATAGATAAGCAAACACTGAGAGATTTTGTCACAACCAGGCCTGCCTTACAAGGGCTTCTGAAAGAAGCACTAAACATGGAAAGAAACAACCAGTACCAGTCACTGCAAAAACATGCCAATTTATAAAGACCATCGATGCTAGGAAGAAACTGCATCAACTAACGGGCAAAATAACCAGCTAGCATCATAATGACAGGATCAAATACACACATAACAATATTAACCTTAAATGTAAACGGGCTAAATGCCCCAATTAAAAGACACAGACTGGCAAATTGGATAAAGAGTCAAGACTCATCAGTGTGCTGTATTCAGAAGACCCATCTCACCTGCAGAGACACAAACAGGCTCAAAATAAAGGGGTGGAGGAAGATCTACCAAGCAAATGGAAAACAAAACAAAACAAAACAAAAAAGCAGGGGTTGCAATCCTAGTCTCTGATAAAACAGACTTTAAACCAACAAAGATCAAAAGAGACAAAGAAGGCCATTACATAACGGTAAAGGGATCAATTCAACGAGAAGAGCTAACTATTCTAAATATATATGCACCCAATACAGGAGCACCCAGATTCATAAAGCAAGTCCTTAGAGACCTACAAAGAGACTTAGACTCCCACACAATAATAATGGGAGACTTTAACACCCCACTATCAACATTAGACAGATCAATAAGACAGAAAGTTAACAAGAATATCTAGGACTTGAACTCAGCTCCGCATCAAGCGGACCTAATAGACATCTACAGAACTCTCCACCCCAAATCAACAGAATAAACATTCTTCTCAGCACTACATTGCACTTATTCCAAAATTGACCACATAGTTGGAAGTAAAACACTCCTCAGCAAATGTAAAAGAACAGAAATCACAATGAACTGTCTCTCAGACCACAAGGCAATCAAATTAGAACTCCAGATTAAGAAACTGATTCAAAAACATACAACTACATGGAAACTGAACAACCTACTCCTGAATGACTACTGGGTAAATAATGAAATGAAGGCAGAAATAAAGATGTTCTTTGAAACCAATGAGAACAAAGACACAACATACCAGAATCTCTGGGACACATTTAAAGCAGTGTGTAGAGGGAAATTTATAGCACTAAATGCCCACAAGAGAAAGAAGGAAAAACCTAAAATTGACACCCTAACATCACAATTAAAAGAACTAGAGAAGCAAGAGCAAACAAATCCAAAAGTTAGCAGAAGGCAAGAAATAACTAAGATTAGAGCAGAACTGAAGGAGATAAGAGACACAAAAAAACCTGTCAAAAAAACAATGAATCCAAGAGTTGGTTTTTCGAAAAGATCAACAAAATTGATAGACCGCTAGCAAGACTAATAAGGAAGAAAAGAGAGAAGAATCAAATAGGTGCAATAAAAAATGATAAAGGGGATATCACCACCGATCCCACAGATTTACAAACTACCATCAGAGAATACTATAAATCCTCTATGCAAATAGATTAGAAAATCTGCAAGAAATGGATAAATTCCTGGACACATACACCCTCCTAAGACTAACCCAGGAAGAAGTTGAATCCCTGAATAGACCAATAACAGGCTCTGAAATTGAGGCAATAATTAATAGCATACCAACCAAAAAAAGTCCAGGACCAGATGGATTCACAGTCAAATTCTACCAGAGGTACAAAGAGGAGCTGGTACCATTCCTTCTGAAACTCTTCCAATCAATAGAAAAAGAGGGAATCCTCCCTAACTCATTTTATGAGGCCAGCATCATCCTGATACCAAAGCCTGGCAGAAACACAACAAAAAAAGAGAATGTTAGACCAATATCCCTGATGAACATCAATGCAAAAATTGTCAATAAAATACTGGCACACTGAATCCAGCAGTATATTAAAAAGCTTATCCACCATGATCAAGTTGACTTCATCCCCGGCAAGCAAGGCTGGTTCAACATATGCAAATCAATAAACATAATACATCATACAAACAGAACCAAGACAAAAACCACGATTATCTCAACAGATGTAGAAAAGTCCAGTGACAAAATTCAGAGCGCTTCATGCTAAAAACTCTCAATAAACTAGGTATTGATGGGACGTATCTCAAAATAATAAGAGCTATTTATGACAAACCTACAGCCATTATCATCCAGAATGGGCAAAAACTGGAAGCATTCCCTTTGAAAACTGGCACAAGACAGGGATGCCCTCTCTAACCACTCCTATCCAACATAGTGCTGGAATTTCTGGCCAGAACGACCAGGCAGGGAAAAGAAATAAAGGGTATTCAATTAGGAAAAGAGGAAGTGAAATTGTCCCTGTTTGCAGATGACATGATTATATATTTAGAAAACCCCTTGTCTCAGTCCAAAATCTCCGTCGGCTGATAAGTAACGTCAGCAAAGTCTCTGGATACAAAATCAATGTGCAAAAGTCACCAGCATTACTACACGCAAATAACAGACAAACAGAGAGCCAAATCATGAGTGAACTCCCATTCACAATTGCTTCAAAGAGAATAAAATACCTAGGAATCCAACTTACAAGGGATGTGAAGGACCTCTTCAAGGAGAACAAAGCACTGCTCAACAAAATAAAAGAAAATAAAAGAGCACTGCTCAACAAAATAAAAGAGGACACAAACAAATGGAAGAACATTCCATGCTCAAGGATAGGAAGAATCAATATCATGAAAATGGCCATACTGCCCAAGGTAATCTATAGATTCAGTGCTATCCCCATCAAGCTACCAATGGCTTTCTTCACATAATTGGAAAAAAACTACTTTAAAGTTCATATGGAACCAAAAAAGAGCCTGCAAACAATCCTAAGCAAAAGAACAAAGCTGGAGGCATCACTCTACCTGACTTCAAACTATACTACAAGGCTACAGTAACCAAAACAGCATGGTACCGGTACCAAAACAGACATATAGACCAATGGAACAGAAAAGAGCCCTCAGAAATAATACCACACATCTACAGCCATCTGATCTTTGACAAACCTGACAAAAACAAGAAGTGGGGAAAGGATTCCCTGTTTAATAAACGGTGTTGGGAAAACTGGCTAGCCATATGCAGAAAGCTGAACCTGGATCCCTTCCTTACACCTTATACAAAAATTAATTCAAGATGGATTAAAGATTTAAATGTTAGACCTAAAACCATAAAAACCCTAGAAGAAAGCCTAGGCAATACCATTCAGGACACAGGCATGGGCAAGGACTTCATGACTAAAACACCAAAGGCAATGGCAACAAAAGCCAAAATAGACAAATGGGATCTAATTAAACTAAAGAGCTTCTGCACAGTAAAAGAATATCATCAGAGTGAACAGACGACCTACAGAATGGGAGAAAATTTTTGCAATCTACCCATCTGACAAAGTGCTAATATCCAGAATCTACAAGGAACTTAAACAAAAATACAAGAAAAAAATCAAAGAACCCCATCAGAAAGTGGGCAAAGGATATGAACAGACATGTCTCAAAAGAAGACATTTATGCAGCCAACAGACACATGAAAAAATGCTCATCATCACTGGCCATCAGAGAAATGCAAACCAAAACCACAATGAGATACCATCTCACACTAGTTAGAATGACAAACATTAAAAAGTCAGGAAACAACAGGTGCTTGAGAGGATGTGGAAAAATAGGAACACTTTCACATTGTTGGTGGGACTGTAAACTACTTTAACCACTGTGGAAGACAGGTGGAGATTCCTCAAGGATCTAGAACTAGAAATACCATTTGACCTAGCAATCCCATTACTGAGTATATACCCAAGGGATTATAAATCATGCTGCTATAAAGATACATACACATGTATGTTTATTGCAGCACTATTCACAATAGCAAAGACTTGGAACCAACCCAAATGTCCATCAATGATAGACTGGATTAAGAAAATGTGGCAAATATACACCATGGAATACTATGCAGCCGTCAAAAAAGAATGAGTTCATGTCCTTTGTAGGCACATGGATGAAGCTGGAAACCATCATTCTCAGCAAACTATCACAGGGACAAAAAACCAAACACCGCATGTTCTCACTCATAGGTGGGAATTGAACAATGAGAACACTTGGACACGGTGGGGAACATCACACACCGGGGCCTGTCGTGGGGTGGGGGGAGGAGGAGGGATAGCATTAGGAGAAATCTAATGTAAATAATTAGTTAATGGGTACAGCACACCAACATGGCACATGTATACATATGTAACATATTTGCACATTGTGCACATGTACCCTAGAATTTAAAGTATAATAATAATAAAAAAAAAAGAAAGTAAAAGCTGCCTACTACGTGACTTCAACTACCTGACATTCCAGAAAAGGCAATGCTATGGAAAAAGATTAGTGATTGCCAGACAGGGTTTGAGGGGAGGGAGGGATGAATAGGTAGAGCATGGAGGATTTTTTAGGGCGATGAAACTATTTGATATGATACTGTAACGGTGGATACATGTCATTACATATTTGTAGAAACCCACAGAATGTGTGCCACCAAGAATGAGCCCTGGTGTAAACTATGGACTCTGGGTGATAATGATGTGTCAGTGCAGGCTCATCAGTAGTAACAAATGGACCCGTCTAGTGGGTGATGTTAAAGATGGGGGAGACTATGCATGTGTGTGTGGCGGGGGGATATGAGAAATCTATGTAGTTTCTGCTCAATTTTGCTATGAACTTAAAAGAACTCTGAAAAGCAGTCTATAAAAAAATTACATAGTGTTCTAATATAAAATGTTATTTTTGAGAATTTGATTTCCTTTGAAAGTGTATTTTGGTTAAGGGAGTTCTCTATGTCTTGTGGTTCTGCTTCTCTGAATCTTGATTTGTCTTCTATTAGTGATCTATTGCTACGTAGCAAATTATCACAAACCCAGCAAGACACATGTGTTATCTCACAGTTTCTGTGAAACAGGGATCTGGGTACAGCTTAGCTGGCCTTCTGTTTAGGGTATCACAAAGCTGACATCAAGAAAGCAGCCAGGGCTGTTCTATCTAGGGGCTCAACCAGGGAAGGATTTGCTTTTCTGTCTACAGCATTGTTGACTGTGGTTGTAGGACTGAGAGCTTCAGATTTTTGCTGGCTGTTGGTCAGAGGCTGCCCTCAACTCTTAAAGGCCACCTGCCATCCTTTGCCACATGGGCCTCCCAACATGGCCATTGTTTCATCAAGGCTGACGAGGGAAAGAGAAGTTCTGAAGTGAATTTGCTAGCAAGACGGAATCTCATGTAACATAATGCAATTCCATAATTGATATCCCACGATGCGCCATATTCTTTTGCTTAGAAGTTACTCACAGGTCGCACCCACACTCAAGAGGAGGTGATTATTCAAGGGTATGAACACCAGAGGCGGTACATGGTGCTCACCTTAGAGTTTGTCCGTCAGGACACTACAACCCTGACGTCCCTCTCCTGGGTGTGTATCAGAAATGAGTGCTTCCATTCATCTCACACAACTGCAAACGTGCTCATGGCAGCTTTATGAGTAGTGGTCATCTCTCCTCCTTCACGGTTAGCACGATCACACAGGCTTCCTCTCACAAACACTATTTGAAATTCAAATTCCACTCTTGCCTTCCACTCAATGCTCCTTTCTCCAACCTTGTGCATATTTCATTCTGAAACCAATCAATTGCTCCCACTCCCAGCACAATGAACACTTGCTCTTTAACACCATGGCATTTCTGCTTTCTCTGTGACCTCCCTTTTTCTTATTCTTAAGAAGCACATCTTCCCCTTTTAATAAGGGTAACCCCGTAACCTACAACATTGCCTCCAATTCTCATATATTCACCTTGAGACAAAAGCAATATTATCTCCGATTGAACTCCTGTGTAATCTCTTCATTACTCTAACTTCAGGTCTCTCTCTATCCGCTAACAGCATAACAACACCCTCCTAGAGATGGCTCACCCATGAGGTGAATCCTACCAAGGGTTCTAAGCAGCTGAAGGCAAATGGAAATCCTCAACAGTCTGAGGCCGGAGTACAGAGTGAGGAAGGAGACCGAGAAGCCCATTTGGTTCTTTCTCTCTTGCCACAAGCCCATCCGTCTCCAGGGAGCAGAGATACAGCAACTTCCTCTGGAGCAGCCCTCAAAAAGGTTTCCCCGTCCCCGCCGCCAGTCCGCGCCCCGTGGCCTCACCCTCAGTTTTGGCAGCTGGGCAAAAGGACAGAACGCCTGAGCATAAATGAGAGTTGGTCAGGAAAGATGCAAAATACAATAGGAAGATAAGACACCAGCATTCAGAAGACCAGTACACGAAATGCAATCTGCACTACAGGCCAATGAGTATTTTAAAAACCATCTATTTTGCAGACTAAGTTTCTATGCTACCTGCCCACTCCTGGGGAAGGCAAGTGGTCCCCAAATCTGGACATATGTTTATTTTTAGGGTGCAACATTAAGCCATTTAAAGAAACGAACTAGAAGTCTAAATCTCTGAAAAAACAGATTTCCTTTATCAAAAGAATTCTGGAGCCTGAGACAAGCATCTTTATTGGTCACCACACACCAGTGAGCATATCTGAAGGACAGTGATGTGGTCAGAGGATGGGGGAGTGCAACCAACGTGGACTCTGTCCTAGGCACAGTTCTATCTGGAAGATGGCGCTAAGTGTGGCTGAAGCCAGGGAAGACAAGTGCTGCCCTTTGTGACAAAGAATTTCCACCTTCCCTCAGGACAACTCGCCAAAATTCACACCATTCTCCTTGCTCTGGCTAACTTATTTTGTAATAACTGAAGTAAATAGGTATAGTATTTCCTTTTCAAGCCTGAATTATGCAAGGCCATTGGCTGAAGCAATGACATTTTTTATTTTGAAAATGTTAACATTTACAGAAAGGTTGAGAAAATGATCCCATGAATGTGTATATATATATAAAATTTAGATTCATCAAATATTAAAATTTGGCCACATTTTATTTGTCTGTCATTTGATGTATCTGTGTGTATTTTTGATGAACTACTTAAAGTACATTACAGACAAAATGACACTTTATCCCTAAATATCTCAGCAACTGTTAAGAAAAAGGACCTTCTATAACCACACTGGTACTAGTAAGCACAAGAAACACACACACACATACACACACACAGACACACACACAGACATACACACACACACAGACACACAGACACACACACACAGACACACACAGACACACATACACATACACACAGACACACACATACACACAGACACACACAGACACACACACAGACACACACATACACACGGACACATAGACACACACACACAGGCACACAATACACACACAGACACACACATACACACATACAAACACATATATAGACACACACACATACACACACACACACACATATATATATATATATATATATATAGAGAGAGAGAGAGAGAGAGAGAGATATGGAGTCTCACTCTTGTCGCCCAGGCTGGAGTGCAATGGTGCGATCTTGGCTCACTGCAACCTCTGCCTCCCGGGCTCAAGTGATTCTGCTGCCTCAGCCTCCCCAGTAGCTGGGTTTACAGGTGCGCCTGGCCCCCATACAATAATTTAATAAGCAATAGACCTTCAAATTTTCCCAGTTGACTCCAAAATGTCTTTTATAGCTATGTTTCCCCCAAATCACACAGACACCTCCACATAGAAAATGAGGCAGTCCCAGTGCACTGCTGAGGTCTTGGGACAAAAAATCCAAGCCCCTAGAACATGACTGTTATCTTATCACACACAGCAGTCTTATCATGCACAGGTGACCAAGAGATTCGGGCGGCCTAAGGTACCTCCCTCCCTACAAAGAAGCCACATCAGCCTAAAAACCATTGAGAAATCTAGGGCATAGCCCTGGGTATTCAAGTGACCTCAGACCACCGGCTGACCATTACGAGTCATCTGTTCCAAAGAGGCCCAGCCTTCCCTTTGGGACTCAGACTTCCATGTGCTCAGCACAAAGAAAAGGTGGGGATCAAGGCCAGAAGCAAGCAAGTCAGGAAGAGAGGAGCAGGAGGGATAATCCTTTAACAACCCAACCTTACCCTGTATTTTAGCTCAGCCAAATCCCTGACTCTTATCTTACATGTATTCACCAAGGGCAGTGATTCCAGGATCAACTCAAGCACGAAAGTGCTGAACAAAACTCCAGAGCTTACTGTTCTCGACATTACGTAAAGTTACAGTCACATTCACCAGGACATTTTGGTTTTTATTAGTGTATAAAAGTAGAGACTCCCCTCAGAAACATCACTCCATTCACATCTATATGAATTGGATAATGCTATTACTGTGAAGTGGAACAGTTAAGAAAACAGCTTTAAAAGATCATTTCTATGAACTTGGGAACTTTCTCCTAAAGGAATTGGAGAAATTGCACAAACATAATGTACAGTAGTGTGAGAGAGAAGAGGTAGAGCTGGGAGCACATCCCAACTCCTTTAAATTCTAGTCCATGTTAGTTCTGCTAGGCCTCTAGTTAGAGGAAGAAAAACGTCTCAGGCTAGCTTTCTTAGAGTTGGAAAGAAAGATAATGCCGGCAGCATAAAACATTAGAGAAGAAATGTGCTAGTTTAGTAGCTTGATCTCATAGACCCAGTCAAAAATCCTCATTGTTGTGTGATTTCATGAAAAAGAAAAAAAAAATGTTTAATGACTGGGATACACCAAATGAACAAATTAGAACTCTGATTTGAGCAGCAGAGCTCAAGTTTCCAAAGGAAGAGAAAATAAGTTCCCTGAAGTATTGCCCCCTGTAGCTAAGAAGCTGTTTGTGGTGCCCTACAATAAAATATTATGCAAAATTATGTACACAATATAGAGTTCAGTTTAAGACTGGTCATTGTTGGTTGAAAATACTCCCAAGATATTTAGGAAGAGCAAAAAGAGACACTTACTGCACCTGTGAGAGGGCTCCAAGATAAAGAAAGTATGGCATGGAACCAATCCAGTTCAGCTGATGGATCGAGATGTGCATGCCTTGTAATCCCACTACGTTATTTTAGAGACTTAAATGTTAGACCTAATACCATTAAAAACCCTAGAAGAAAACCTAGGTAGTACCATTCAGGACATAGGCATGGGCAAAGACTTCATGTCTAAAACACCAAAAGCAATGGCAGCAAAAGCCAAAATTGACAAATGGGATCTCATTAAACTAAAGAGCTTCTGCACAGCAAAAGAAACTACCATCAGAGTGAGCAGGCAACCTACAGAATGGGAGAAAATTTTTGCAATCTACTCATCTGACAAAGGGCTAACATCCAGAACCTACAAAGAACTCAAACAAATTTACAAGAAAAAAACAAACAACCCCATCAAAAAGTGGGCAAAGGATATGAACAGACATTTCTCAAAAGAAGACATTCATACAGTCAACAGACACATGAAAAAATGCTCATCATCACTGGCCATCAGAGAAATGCAAATCAAAACCACAATGAGATACCATCTCACACCAGTTAGAATGGCAATCATTACAAAGTCAGGAAACAACAGGTGCTGGAGAGGATGTGGAGAAATAGGAACACTTTTACACAGTTGGTGGGATTGTAAACTAGTTCAACCATTATGGAAAACAGTATGGTGATTCCTCAAGGATCTAGAACTAGATGTACCATATGACCCAGACATCCCATTACCGGGTATATACCCAAAGGATTATAAATCATGCTGCTATAAAGACACATGCACACGTATGTTTATTGCGGCACTATTCACAATAGCAAAGACTTGGAATCAACCCAAATGTCCATCAGTGACAGACTGGATTAAGAAAATGTGGCACATATACACCATGGAATACTATGCAGCCATAAAAAAGGATGAGTTTGTGTCCTTTGTAGGGACGTGGATGCAGCTGGAAACCATCATTCTTAGCAAACTATCGCAAGAACAGAAAACCAAACACCACATGTTCTCACTCATAGGTGGTAACTGAACAATGAGATCACTTGGACTCGGGAAGGGGAACATCACACACAGGGGCCTATCATGGGGAGGGGGGAGGGGGGAGGGATTGCACTGGGAGTTATACCTGATATAAATGACGAGTTGATGGGTGCTGACGAGTTTATGGGTGCAGCACACCAACATGGCACAAGTATACATATGAAACAAACCTGCACGTTATGCACATGTACCCTAGAACTTAAAGTATAATAATAATAAAAAATAAATAAATTTAAAAAAAGAAAGAAAATATATCACAATGTATACGTATATTAGGTCATCAAGTTGTGTATCTTAAATGCAAAAATTTTTATTATCAATTATACCTCAGTAAAGTTGTAAAAAATTAAAAAAATTAAAAAAAAAAAGAAATAACAACCATACCATATATTTAGTATATACTGCCCTGAGGAGCTAATGTATTTACTGCATTTTAGAGGTCGTGGATTATTTGATGATTGAATGAAGAAGGAATGAATGAATCATTGAATAGATTAACAAATAAATGAATTTACATTCAACAGTTAGATCCTTTATTTCATCTGCTTCCAACCCATTCACAAATGAATTCCTCCCTAAATGGCGTCTGAAATTTCATGTAGTGATTTTCTTAAGCCCCGACCTCGTCCACGGGCTTCTCTAGACGGACCACATGGTGGTGTTGAAAAATATTCCTTCTTCCACCTTCCAGCCACCACACAGGAAATCTCCAATGTATTGAGAGACAATCACCAGATACAATGTCAGTTGCGGATAGAACACGTTTTTTCATACACCAGTACTATGTTTTCTGAGGATTTTCACAATTAATCATAATTACATATGCTTTATTTACATGTAACTTTGAAATCATACCCACTGCTAAAACAGATAAACCTATATAAGAAGTTTATACTTTGGAAGGCTGAAGTGAGAGAACTGCTTGAGGCCAGGAGTCTGAGAAAAGCATGGGCAACATAGTGAGACCCTGGTCTCTACAAACTTTTTTTTTTTAAGTTAGCCAGATGTGGTAGTGTAAGCCTATAGTCCCAGCTACTCAAGAGGCTGAGGCAGGAGGATTGCTTGAGCCCAGAAGTTAGAGGCTGCAGTGAGCAATGATTGTGACACTACACTCCAGGCTGGGCAATAGACCAAGGCCTTGCCTCTAAAAATAAAAATAAACAAGTAAATGAAAGATTTTTACATTTAATAGTTAATAAAACAAAATGTCGACTTAAAGTAAAAGTGTTTGAGGTCGGGCGCGGTGGCTCACACCTGTAATCCCAGCACTTTGGGAGGTAAAGGCAGGTGGATGACGAGGTCAGGAGATCGAGATCATCCTGGCTAACACGGTGAAACTCCGTCTCTACTAAAAATACAAAAAATTAGCCACGAATGGTGGTGGGCACCTGGAGTCCTAGCTACTTGGGAGGCTGAGGCAGGAGAATAGCGTGAACCTGAGAGGCAGAGCTTGCAGTGAGCTGAGATTGTGCCACTGCACTCCAGCCTGGGCGACAGAGCAAGACTCTGTCTCAAAAAAAAAGTAAGTGTTTGAATAAACCTTTGAAACTAGTTGTTCCGGAATATGGCATTTAGAAGTCTTCAAACTATTTATCTGGCCAATTCTTTAAAGAAAAGAAAGTATATAGGAAGGGACTTCAGTTCTTCCTTGGTACTCACACTAGTGTAATGCACTTTTACCATGGAAAACGTTTATTAAACTCTCACACGTGTACAGCATGAACAGAATGCTGCACAAAACTCAACTGTCCCATACCTACTGATCTGATTTGGCTGTGTCCTCACCCAAATCTCATCTTGAATTCCCACATGTTGTGGGAGGGACCTGGTGGGGGATAACTGAATCATGGAGGCAGGTCTTTTCCATGTTGTTCTCATGATAATGAATAAGTCTGATGGTTTTAAAAAGAAGAGTTCCCCTGAACAAGCTTTCTCTCTCTTTGCCTGCAGCCATCCATGTAAGACGTGACTTGCTCCTCCTTGCCTTCCCCATGATTGTGAGGCTTCTCTAGCCACTTGGAACTATAAGTCCAATTAAACCTCTTTCTTTTGTAAATTGTCCAATCTCAGATATGTCTATGGACAGCATGAAACAGACTAATACACCTACCATCATCATTCTATTCCTTTTTTTTTTTTTTTAGAAAAAAGGGACTTTTTTTTGAAACAGGAATTTGCTCTGTCACCCAGGCTGGAATGCAGTGGTGTGATCATACATACATCACTGCAGCCTTGAGATCCTGGACTCAACCGATCCTCCCACCTCAGCCTCCAGAGTAGCTGGGACTACAGGTCTGCATCACCATCACTGGCTAAGAACAGGACATCTTAATGTACATTCATCAAAAGTGAGCTGACTCAATTTCTGAAAAGAAAGTAAGGCAGCAAAATTGACATACGGTAAGAAACATTTTTCTTCTGACCCTTTTGAATAAAACTTTGAGGACAGACCTGAATTTTTATAACACCACATTGTTACAAGTAGAGGGTGAAGAAAGATAAAAAATAGTTTCCTGATAGATCCTGATCTGGTCAAGTACTGGAAATGGTACATAGCAGATTGACAAGGAGAAAATGTGACTGTCACAGAAAACATTTATCAAAACCAGAAAACTGTTCTGAGCAGTTGCCCTAAGTATCTCTGTCTGAGGAGTCCAAAACAGCCTCTAGCCTTTAACACTGCAAATCACCTGAGGAGAGCAATTCTTTTCCTCCAGTCTCAAATGCTGTCATAAATTAAGCTGCATGAAAGGAAAATCTGTGCCCATGTCCTAGGCAATTGTTTCAGTGCTTGCCACCATCATCCACTGGAAGAATTTACCAGGTTCCTAACTGCACAAGTCCCTTTCTAGGTTGTGCAGTAAGATAATGAAACAAAACTGGTTCCTTGCTCTGTTAATCAATGCACATTCACCACTGCTTTGAACCAAAATACATCATGTGAAAAAAAAAAAAAAAGAAAGAAATATTGTTCATCCTCCTGCTGTGGGACAAGTAAGTACTTAATCCAGCTCAAGTGACTGGGGGTCCATATCTTTGTGAATCTCTCCAGTGACTGAGGCTTTCTGACCTTATTTATGATCTTAGTAGTCAGAAAGTGATTTTGTATTTCCAGTTGAAACTTCATTGGTACGTAGATCCTTATTTTGTCATGCATGGGCTTGAACGGAAATGGCTCTGAAATCCTATCCAGAAAGGAGCCTGCAGTTTCATGGAACAGAACCTGGTGTCTGCTCACTTCGCAGGAAGAAGGCTGCTGCTTTGCAACAGTGGTGTCTCAGGGGCTTGGAGAAGAAGCTGCAGCAACACACTGATGTAGGAGGGAAGCAGGCCCCAGCATGGAGTCCTGGAAACCACCACTGCTCTCTCTGGATTACCTGACACACCTGCCGCTGCCTTCTTTTATGCAGACTAGCTTTCTCTGCCGCTCTATCCATATGGGAGACAGACCAGCCTCCTCCACTCAATAGACCACTCTGTCAGACTAGACCCCAACTTTCTGGTGTTAACCTCGAATTGGAGGAGAGAGGAGCTGAGTGAGTTAGCAAGGATCAGGAGCCTACCCCTGGTCTAATCTACACTGCCCAGGAGGAGTGAGTTAGCAAGGATCAGGAGCCTACCCCTGGTCTAATCTACACTGCCCAGGAGGAAGATGATGCCAGTCTGGCTGCTAAGGGCCCAAACTGAGGATGTAGTGTAGGGCAGTTAAGGGGTCTTGAGTTGGGAAGACATTCCAAAGGTGTCTGCTCTGATGGTTCTCATGAAGACATGTCACGTTCTTACCTAATCTCCTCCTCCCCTAATCCTTTAACCTTCTCTGTAGAACACATGTTTGATTCCATTAATACATTTTTTATTTCCCTGGGCCTTGTTCATTTTTTCCATATCATTTTGTAAAGTTATCAAAACTGAACAGAACACGCCAACATAAGATTGGATAATGTAAGCTCTAGGAGTGTGATTACTTGTCAGTGTTTTTAGCAGAGTTAAAGTGAAGACTGAAGGGAACCAGCAATGGGAGTCCCATTTCTTGACAGAGGAATGCAATTAGAAGCATCTCTATGCAGGATAATTCTGGAAGATGCTACAGAAATGTAGATGCTTACTTAGGAGCCATTTGTGTAGGTGTATGAGGAAATGGCCACTTAGGCCTTTTATTAGTACATTTAACAAACGTTTATTGATTGAGATGCTCTGTGCACTGTGGAAGAATCACCAGAGTTCTATATGCCAAGACCACAGTGAGGGGTGGAGACATAATAACAAGCCCTGCTCCTAGAGAGCTTTCTATCTGCAAGAGCTTCAGCCACTTTCTTAAACTAGTCATGACTATGTAAAAGAGGTGACAACACTACAGGAGATGCAAGAGGACCTCCTGTAATCAGGAAAGGCTCTCAAGAGGAGGTGACACTTAGGCTGGGACCTGGATGAGGAAGGTGACAGGCATCAGATGACTGGTACTGTAATGTACTGTAGTCTGTTTCTGCTCACAAGTCCAACTTCATACATTACACTCCCGCCCCATGATGTTCCAATCAAGCGGAATTACCTTCTAGCAATAGCTGACTACATTCCCGTGCACATGCTGTCCCTTCACCTGGAATGCAAACCTCCCCTCTATTTCTGTTGTGAATGACTCCTCCAGCTGAAGAATGAACTCACCGATGTGAGAAAGGGCTCTCCAGGCACTGCAAACTGATCTTTATCATACCATACAAGCACTTCAGATTTCACCCACTTCAGTAAGTAAGGTTTTAGGGCAAGGACTGTGTCTGCCATCACTAATCTCTGCATTCTGGCACAAAGTAAAAGCTCAAAAGATTTGCTAAAATAAATGAATACAAAGGTGCATTAATAGATACCAGCTGTACAGACATTGAAAGAATCCTCCCTTATCCACGGTTTTGCTTCCCATGGTTTCAGTTATTCTTGGTCAACCATGGTCTGAAAATACTAAAAGGAAAATTCCAGAAACAAACATATCACAAGTTTTGAATTGTGTGCCATTTTGAGTTGCATGATGAAATCTTGAACCTTCCCACTTCATCCCACCCACGATGTGAATTATCCCTTTGTCCAGCATATTCACACTGTCTACACCACCTGCTCACAACTGTATAAGAAAAAATCATGTATATTGGGTTGAGTACTATCCATAGTATCCACTGGGGGCCTGGAATGCATTCTCCCTCCGATAAAGCAGGACTACTGTATTTCATTTAATCTTCATGACAATCCTAGAAACTACTTCTGTTATCTCCTTTTTTATTTTTATTTTTTATTTTTAGATAGAGTCTCACTCTGTAGCCCAGGATGGAGTGCAGTGGCACGATCTCGGCTCACTGCAACCTCCGCCTCCCGGGTTCAAGCAGTTCCCTGCCTCAGCCTCCTGAGAAGTTGGGATTACAGGCACCCACCACCATACTGGTCTAATTTTTGTATTTTTATTAGAGACAGGGTTTCACTATCGTGGCCAGGCTGGTCTTGAACTCCTGACCTCGTGATCCACCCGCCTTGGCCTCCCAAAGCTTTGGGATTACAGGCATGAGTCACCGTGCCCAGTGAAACTAGAGGCTGATAGCAGTGAACTTGTCTAGCTATGAAGCTGGGATGTGAATTCTATTTCCTCTGCTCCTCCAGACATTAAAAAAAAAAAAAACTGAGTGGACACCCCTCAGCTTACAGTAAACAGCTTACAGTAAAATGCTTAACAAACATCAATGGTGCATTTCCATGCGAATTTATGTTTGAACGCAACTAACCTGAATGTTTCCAGCTGCTGAAGGAAAGGACCAAGGCTCAAAGCTGGAGTGTTTTAACTACACTCTTTTTAATGAGATCCAGGAGGGACTTCTGAAGAGCAGCGAGAACTCTCCTTGCCCATGTCTCCTTAAAGCCTGGAAGACTTCACTTCCCTGGAGGTAAGGCCATTTCCCCATCACCACCACATGCGTACTTCAGATTTCACCTGCTCTAGTTGGAAAGCTTTTAGGGTGAGGAGGACTGTGTCTCCCATCACTTATTTCTGTATTCTTGCATGTAGTAAATGCTTTAAAAGTTTGCTAAATGAATAAATGAAAATAAAGGCACATGAATAGGTGTGAAGGATTTCTAACCCCACGGCAGATGTGAAGGGTTTATAACCCCACGGCAACGATCTGAGTGAGCTGGGGTCACCTCGTTTCCTTAAAAGATAATAGTTCTGCATTTTCATTACATCAAAACTCAGAAACTATTTACTAAATTGTTAGCATACGTAGGAATAAAATTAATTATCTGACCCAATAAAAAACGTTGTGGTCTAATGCTCAACTCACCACCCCCTCAAGCCCTCTAATTCTTTTCTTTTAAAATCTTTTCCATCTCATATTTCATATGCCAAGCTCCATTCTAGAATAAACTTTTACAACCAAATTATACATCTCTTACAAGTGGGTCATTTTTGAATTGCTGACCTGACCTTTACTATTTTAGGAGGATCAAACAGAAGTTGCTCGCCATGAATTCAATGATACTACAAGGCACTGTTCCATTTAGCACTGGTATCTACGCCAGCAACATATACTCACAGTTCAGTGTGAACTAACGGGGACACTAGGCAGATAGCCTTTCCTCATGAGCCCTTCCCCCTCACCTCATACAAACCCTTTACAACTTTTAAACCTGGAGAATCCTGAAACATGCAATTTCCTTGTCACCATGTGTGTTATTCAGTGCTCTACATTTTCAGCTTGAACTAGAAAACCTCCACCCAGATAAACTGGGATTTATTCAGTAACCTGTATGTTCCTGCCCCAGGTTCACATTGCCAATGGTGGGTGGAGTGGGTTAGAGACAGTCGGTCTTTTAAAACTGACCCTCTCTCCATTCTACAAATGACTTAAAACTCAATCCATTCACATTCTGAAAAAAATCATTTAAATCCCAACATACCAGAAACTGTAGTGAATAATAGTGGACATGCAATATAGTGTATAAATCTACTCAAATGATAATTGCACCTCCTGTTAAGCAACAAGCATGACCCCCTTCAAGAAAGCTATTCCTAAAATGTTTTGGGGTCTTTTTTGTTTCCCCAGAAAAGGATTTAAGAGTTCACTATTTGAAAACATTCTTTAGGGAAACCTTTTGGAAAGTGAAACATCCTGCCCACCCTTAGAATGTCTGTGTTCTAATGCAGGTTTGTGTTGACCTGTATTTCTAGATGAAGGCACACCTGGACAGTGCCTCTTCCAGCACTTCTCTCTCTACTCTGACATACACTGAATGCTAGAAAAGGTTTGCTAAATGAATAAATGAAAACAAAGGAGTATTCATAGATGTTCCTTCATCCTGCAGCAGAGCCTCTATCTGGAAACTCCAAGATATGTTCCTTCCATCATCCCTGTGTAGAAATGCCAGTGGCTGCCCCACCCTATCAGAGGCCTGGGGCTGGCTGTCCACTATACAGATTTTTCCTGGTCTTTGATTCTCCTCCTCCCTTCTCTGGGCATCTCCTCCCTAATCGGCATCCACCCCAGAGAAATGAGAAAGGAAAAAGAAGCAGAAGATGTTTTAAACAGTCATTTCTCTTCTACTGGGGCAAAAGTAGGGAAGAAAAGGAAGTTATTAAAAGAAACTGTTCAGAGTCTCCTGAATTCTAAAGCACATCCTACAGGGTGTCAATTTATGATGACTGGTTGTGGAATCATGCCAGCTGCAGAAGGAACAGGCTCTTCCAAATCTTCAGAAGACACTTGTACTGCCAGTGGTGATGATTACTCGATCTGGCCATCCTGAAAACCTAAAAAGTGGCCCAGGAAGAAAGGTGAAGGAAGGAGAGGGTCAGGAGTTTGTAAGGTAGGCCTGTGTGTTTAGCATTACTGGGCAGCAAAACAGAGTTCTACTGCAGCACAAATTTGGGGGCTACCCTAAACAAGTGGGTCTTAACTAAAGGCTGCCCCCCCCATGGGATACTGTGGTTGCTACAACTTCAGGGGCAGGGTGGTAAGCTACTGACATCTAACAGGCAGAGGTCAGAGATACTGCTGAACATCCTACAACGTACAGGACAGCTCCCTACAACAAATACTTATACAGCACCACGGGTTAATAGTGCTGAGACTGAGAAACCCTGGGCTAAACCAAAGCTTATCACCAAGAATTCTGGTCCAGTCTGTGGTTCAGGAAGCACTTGTGATGGAAGAACCAGGAAAGAGTAAAGCAATTCCACGTAACAGGAAGTCAGCATGAAGAAGTAAATGATACAAATCACTACAGAGGCACATTCAAAGTTCCCTGTCCCAGAGGTCAATATTTCAGGCAGCAGCCATCCATCTATTCAACAAATATTTATTGAGCCCCTCCTGTGGCCCAGGTGCTTTCTGGGCCCTGGATTCACTCACAGATGATAATTTGAAGAATTCCCAGGAATACTGCCAAGTGGTTTGGTTCAAAAACATGGAATGTGGAGCTTGGAGGACTTTTGCCACTGTGAAGAGGAACTGGGCCCTTCCCGCTTACTTGTTTATAGTTTAATTCTCAGTTGAATGTTTCATAAAAGCCATCCCTTTCAGACCTAGGAGCCTTTGGGATTTTTAAAAAAGAATCCGAGGCTGGGCGCGGTGGTCCGTGCCTGTAATCTCAGTACTTTGGGAGGCCAAGGCGGGCGGATCACGAGGTCAGGAGTTTGAGACCAGCCTGACCAACACGGTGAAGCCCTGTGTCTACCAAAAATATAAAAATTAGCCAGGCATGGTGGTGGGGACCTGTAATCCCAGCTACTCAGGAGGCTGAGGTAGGAGAATCGCTTGAACCTGTGAGGCAGAGGTTGCAGTGAGCCGAGATTGTGCCACTGTACTCTAGCCTAGGCGACAGAGCAAAACTCTTTCTAAAAAAAAAAAAAAAAAAAAAAGAAACTATTCTTGGGGTAAGTTGGATAAATTTTAAGCCAGGCACGGTGGCTCATGACTGTAATCCCAGCACTTTGGGAGGCCAAGGCGGGCAGATCACGAGATCAGGAGTTTGAGACCAGCCTGGTCTCAAAACCAGCCTGGTTTCACATAGTGAAACCCCATCCTTACTAAAAATAACAAAAAATTAGCCAGGCGTGGTGGTGCTAGTCCCAGCTACTTGGGAGGCTGAAGCAGGAGAATGGCTTGAAGCTGGGAGGCAGAAGTTGCAGTGAGCTGAGATCACGACATTGTACTCCAGCCTGGGTGACAGAGTAAGACTCTGTCAAAAAAAAAAAAAAAATTCCTTTACAAAATTCTCTTGTCTAGAGAGAAACTTGTGAATCCAAATGATTGAGTTGAGAATACTGAGCAAAGGTAATTTCTGTACTGTTCACAATTACCTCATTTATCTTAACAACCCAATCAGAATCTAAAAATGAAGAGGATACAAATGAACATTGGGTCATTCAAATGATTTATTCTGCTACAAGGGCAAGTGACTTACATCTCTCAAAGAGTCTAGAAACTTTCAATGGCAATTCCTTCAGTTAGAACATAGATAAATACTTTGAAAGATGACTGAAAGGTGACATAATAGCTTGGAGCTTCCATAACTCACTCTGGAGATCATGAGAATTTTTTTTTTTTGGTAACCATCATCTCTCCCCATTTGTAGAGTACAATTACCAACCAACAAATAAAGCAACTAGGTGACGCCTACAGGTAATAGATAAGCCTCTTCATTATTATTAATTGAGTAGAAATGGCAAACAGCAAAAGTTCTGCCTTAAAACCTGTTTTGGGCCGGGTGCAGAGGCTCATACGTATAATCCCAGCACTTTGGGAGGCCAAGGTGGGTGGAAAACCTGAGGTCAGGAGTTTAAGACCAGCCTCGGCCGGGCGCGGTGGCTCAAGCCTGTAATCCCAGCACTTTGGGAGGCCGAGACGGGCAGATTACGAGGTCAGGAGATCGAGACCATCCTGGCTAACACAGTGAAACCCCGTCTCTACTAAAAAATGCAAAAAAATAGCCGGGCGTGGTGGTGGGCGCCTGTGGTCCCAGCTACTCGGGAGGCTGAGACAGGAGAATGGCGGGAACCCGGGAGGCGGAGCTTGCAGTGAGCCGGGATCGCACCACTGCACTCCAGCCTGGGCGACAGAGCGAGACTCCCTCTCAAAAAAAAAAAAAAAAAAAAAAAAAAAAAAAAAAAGGCCAGCCTCGCCAACATAGTGAAACCTCATCTCTACTGAAAATACAAAAATTAGCTGGATGTGGTGGTGCACGTCTGTAATCCTAGCTACGCAGGAGGCTGAGGCAGGAGAATCGCTTAAACTCAGGAAGTGGAGGTTGCAGTGAGCCAAGATCGCAGCACCGCACTCCACACTCCAGCCTGGGTGACAGAGTGAGACTCCTTCTCAAAAACCAAACCAAAACAAAACAAATAAACAAAAAAACAAAAACAAAAACAAAAACCTCTTTTGCTACATGAATATATTAATAAAACATTACCCTCTCTAAATTTAAACATAACACCTAATCAATTCACCAAAATGTCAGTTGTTACCTAAAGCGTTATAGTAACAAGGAAATACCTTGGAATAAAGAAGAATCCTCACAGGAATAGAGGAAGTGGAATGAGTTCATTTGATTCATATTCAGTGATCACTGTAGCCTTGCCTGCTAATATTTACTCTTCCAATGAAGCCTCAGAGAGAGGCATTTAAGAATACCTCCAGTGATGCCAGGGACTCCATTTCCACATGGCTCTTCTCTTAATTACAAAATATGTTTGTACTGAACAGTCATCACTGCCGTAAGCTCTCTGCCAAGTCCCCAAATCACAAACCTTGGTGATAACTTCCACAAAGCACATGCAGCCAGTCACAAATAGATTTATAAAGATAAAACCTTTTTATGACTTCAAGCACTAAAGAGATGACTTTATGAAGGCTGTCATTTATACCACTGTCTTTTGTTATTAAGGAAGCAGAAAATGGAAATAAGAATAGAAAATTGCTATTTTCTAACAGAAATTTAGAAAGCAGAAATAAAAATTGAGTGTTCCATCCATGCCCATAAGAAATATGGTTTCCGATGGGGTTTAATTTTTGTTATCCCATGCCCAGGGTTTTCCAACCAAAAAGAGAATTTGGCCCCTTGTCTTCCTTTTGTAATCAGCTACAATTTTAGCAGCAGAGGCAAGAGATTGGAAGAGATACAGAAAATTTTTTAAAGGCTTATACCCAATGAAATGCAGTCTTTTAAAAGCTGCATGAAAGCAAAACATTCAAATCCTGTTTCTTCCTGCAAATAATTTAAAACTAACCAGCTCACTGCTAGCATACCACTGACCTTTGCCTTGGACTCGAAGGTTTTAGGAATAATCTAAAGATAGACATTTTTTTTTAGTGATGAATATTATTAAATTACAAACGCCCGTTTTTCCCCCTAAAGACCAATAAAGAATGTTTCAATTTTAAGCAATAAAAGGTAGAAAAAAACTCAAAATCAACAAGCTATTAATCTAGTCTTTATTTCAAATGAAAGAAGTCAAGGCCCATTTCTCATACTGACTGAGGTGGCAAATGGCAATCCTTTATGTCAAACTACAGTGATGACACCACCTAATTATGGTTATATTTATAGATATCTGGACTTCATCATAATCAACCTCTCTCTTGCAAAGTGAGAAAAAGAAATGTACATCAAATTAGTCCTGGTGACATAAGATAATGTCTGTCTAACTGATCATAGCATCCTCAAAGCCATTAGCTGGGACCCACTGGCCGAAAACCATTTCAGCTTCTCCACCTGACACCAAACATTCATCTTGCTTGGACCAACACCACTAACTAGAGAGATCCCTATAGAACCTCCTTACTGACGACCGATAAAATCCAGGGGAAAAGGGCGTGAACAGCATCTAAAATGAAGACCCCAAGAATTGTTCTCTATCATCTGGACTAGGAGATGCAAGGAAGAGTTAAAATCCTGGCTACCTAAATCAGTATCTCCAGCTGAGCCTGGTGAGACCTGACCCAGGACCCTGTGAGACTTTCTGATCCGCGGGGCGGGGAAGCTACACTGTCCGGGATACTTTGAGTTTCTGATCTGTTTCCCACGGTCTGCCACATAAGAGTGTCCCCAACATTTGGAGGTGGAGGGATAAGGATACAGAGAGATCCTGTGTGTGGGAGAAGAAGGAGTGTAAGAGAACGCATCAGAAAGCCTCAGAGGTCCAGGAGAACTCCGTCTCCAGGCCTCTTCCTCAAAGTTGCAAACCTGGGTCTGTATCAGCAGGCAGGGCGGGAGGGGGTGGCTGGACGCCTGGCTGCATGTGCTCCCCGAGGCTGCTGTGACAATGGTAACGAGACGGACCGGCGGACGAGGAAAATGACGGGAGGGGGTCTTACTTTTGCAGCTCGTTGCCCAGGGCTGGTAGCCATAGTAGCCAGTGATGCGCAGGATCCGCTCCTCGATGGACGTGAGCCCCACGGGCCCGCTGGTGAGATCTTCCACGGAGCGCGACCATTTCAGATCCTCCTTAATCGCCTCGTCCACCACCAAGTACTTGAGCTGCCGGAGCTGGGGGCTGATGTCGGACAGTCTCCGGGGGCTGACGTCCGGTGACCGCCTCATGCCACTGAGGTCGCAGGCGCCACGGGCAGGTGGGTGGACACGGGGAGCGTGGACAGAGAGGAAGGGATTCGTGAGGAGCAGATCTCAGGGCGAGAGCAAGAGCGCGGCCGGCGCCCTCCGGGGGCGAGCGCCGCGGCAGAGCCCGCGCTGCTCCCTTCCCGCCGCCACTCACCCACTTCCCCCGGCAGCTGTCCCCAGTGCCCTATCCTGGGCGCCTCGGGCCAGTGCGGGTTGTAGCGAGTGGCGAGGGAAAGAATGACTGAAACTTCCCGAGCAGCTCCGCCGCGCGCGCCGCCCTTCCCCGAGCCCCACACTGCCCAGGGTCCCAGCTGCGAAAGGCCACCCCCGGGGCTCCGGCCTCCCGCCCGCCGGCTCGCTCACCCACGCCCGGGGCTCTACTCACACAGCGATGCTCTTTCCCCTGGGTGCGCCGCTGGGAAACTCTCGGATCCCCATAGGCAAAGACAGAGTGGGGCCGGCAGCTCCCAGACTTGAGGCGGAGGGGCCGCGGGCCGGAGCTCCCTGCAGCCGCTAGCCGGGGGAGACTGGGGTGCGCTGCCCACCGAGGGTCCGCGCAGCGCGGGTCGCCCCGGGCCGCTTTGTGCGCGCCCGCGCGGTCTGTCCCCGAGCGCCTCCGCGGCGTGCCGCACGATGCAGGCGCGGCGGCTCAGCCCGGAGACTCCAGGCCGGCCCGAGCGCTCGCTGCAACGACCCGGCAGCCGAGGCAGCGCCGCGCCCCACGCCCGTCACCGTCGCCGCCGCCCTAGCACACCGCGGGCGTGAGTCTCGCCGAGCCCGGGAGAGCCCTCTCAGCTGTGCGCTCTCGAGGCACCTGGTCGGGAGGGGAGGCGTCGGGTCGGGGCGCACAGGAGGGCCAGGCGGGGGCGCTGCTGCCCACCTCCCACCTTCCGGGCGTGCGCTCGGCCCCGGAACCCGTACCTCGCGCCCGCGCTCCGCGTGGCAGCCTTGGGGCACGGGACGCGCTCCTCTGCCCCTCTCTTTTGACTCAAACCCTGCTGCTCCTGGTTCAGTACTTTCTCTCTCTCTCTGTATGTATTTATGTGTCTGTCTCTCTCTCTCTCTAAAGTAGCAAAACTACTTGGAAAGAAAGAAACCTGGTTCCGCGCTCAGCATGCCTAGTGAATAAATGGCGTTTCATAGACAACGCTGAGACACAAAATGTATTAATCTACTACGCTGTGGGGATGTCTCAGTCAGACCTGGTCCTCAGAGAGCTTACTTTCCCACTGATGATGCAATTACGAAATCAGTTATCTCTTCATAGATTTCCATTTTAAAAGCTTCTCATGTTTTTCCTTACCACCCCACCGCCCCCAACGGCCAAAAGACATTCTCTCCAGACTACCTAATCACCTTTCGTAATATTATTTTTCATCGGGGCAATTTTAGGAAAGACAGAAGTATGTGGAAAAGAAAATACCCATTATCCAGCCAAAAACGACGACTTTCAATTATAAACGTATTCTCTTCCAGGCTTTTTTCCAATGCAAAATACAGTTGTCCCAAAAATCGGAATGAAATTGTACACACTACTTTATGTACTGCTTTTTTATATTAAAATCATATTGTGTAGCAGCAAACTATGAATAGAAGGGAACTTTCTCAACTTGAAAAAGAACATTTACAAAAGCGTACAGTTAACACCATGCTTAATGGTGAGAAACTAGAAACTTTCCTGTTAAAATAAGGAGTAGGGCAAGTATGTCTCTACTCAGCAATCCTTTTCAGCATCGTACTGAAAGTCCTAGCTAATGAAATTAGACAAGAAAAGGAAATTAAAAGTATACGTATTGTGAAGGAAAAGGTAAAAGAAAACTATCTTTGCAGCTGACGTGACTGTTGATGTAGAAAAATCTCAGTTGACAAAAAAAAAAAAAATCCCTCCTGTTGCTAATAAGCAATTATACAAGGATAATTGAAGGATACAGCAATTATACAAGGATAATTGAAGGATACAAAATTAATGTGCAAAAGTCAACTGCTTTTCTATATACCAGCAATGAACAATGGGAATTTGAAATTAAAAACACAGTACTATTTATATTAGCACACCACTCTAATGAAATATTTAGGTACAAATCTAATAAATATGTACACTATCTATATGAGAGAAGCTACAAAACTGTGACAAAAGAAATCAAAGAACTAAATAAATAGAGAGAGATTTTGTGTTCATGGATGGAAAAATTTAATACTGTTAAGAAATCAGTTCTTCCCAACTTCATCTATAGATTCAAAGTAATTCCAATCAGAATCCCAAGAGGTTATTCTGTGACTATCACAAACTGATTCTCAAGTTTATATGAAAAGGTAAAAGACTCATAATAGCCAACACAATATTAAAGGAGAAGAACAAAGTCTGAGGACTGATATTGCCCAGATTCAAGACTTAATATAGTTACAGTAATCAAGACAGTGTGGTATTGGTGAAAGAGCAGACAAATAGATTAATGGAACAGAATAGAGAGGCGAAGATAGACCCACATACAGTCAAGTGATCTTTGACAATGAGCAAAAGAAATTTAATGGAGAAAAGGTCATCTTTTCAACAAATGGTGCTATAACAACTAGACATCTACTCACCACCAAAAAAAAAAAAAAAAAAAAAAAGAAGAAGAAGAAGAAAGAAAGAGAAAAAAAGAAAAAAAGCTGGATACATAGATACAGACCTTACACCTTTCACAAAAATTAACTCAAAATAGATCATAGACCTAAATATAAAATGCAAAACTATAAAACTCTTAGAAGATAAAAAGGAGAAAACCCAGGTGACCTTGGGTTTATAAATGACATTTTAGATACAACATCAAAGGCATGATCCATGAAAGTAAAAATTGATATTCGTTAAGATTAATAACTTCTGCTCTGTAAAAGACACTGTTAGAACAATGGGAAGAAAAGCTGCGGACCAATAGAAAGTATGTCAAATCGTATACATGATTAAGAACTGTTATAAAAAATAAGAATAATTAGAACTCAACAATAAGAAACAATAAGAAGTAAGAAAATGATCCCAACTAAAAAATTGGCAAAAATAATTGAACAAACATTATCACTAGAGATGATACACGGATGGTAAATCAGCACATGAAAAGATGTTCCACATCATACATCATTAGGGAATTACAAATTAAGACAACAAAGATGTATTGCTGCACACCTACTAGAATGAATAAAATCCCAAACCCTGACAACATCAAATGCTGGCAGGATGTGGAACCACAAGAACTCTCTCATTCATTGCTGGTGGGAATGCAAAATGGTACAGCACTTTGGTAGACAGTTTGAGTTTCTTACAAAATGATTCATACTCTTACTATGCAACCCATCAGTTGTGCTCCTTGATATTTACCTGAATGAGTTCAAAACTTAAGTCCACATAAAAATCTGCACACAAATGTTTATAGGAACTTTTTTCATAATTGCCAAGATGTCCTTCAGTAGCTGAATGAATAAACACACTGTGGTACATCCACACAATAGAATATTCAGTTCAGTGATAAAATGAGCTATCAAGCTGCAAAAAGACATGAAGGAAATTGAAAACTTATTCCCAAGTGAAAGAAACCAGTCTGAGAAAGGCAAAACTATGGAGATAGTATAAAGATCATTGGTTCCCAAGGGTTGGGGAGAGGATGGGATGAACACGCAGAATATAGAGGATTTTTAGGGCAGTGGACTGATTTTTTATAGTACTGTAGTGGTAGATATATATCATTATACATTTGTCAAAACTCAATGGATGCACAACTCTAAGAGTTAACCCTAATGTAAACTATAGACTTTGGGTGATAGTGATGTGTCAATGTTGGCTCATTATTTGCAACGAATGTACCACTGGTGCAGGATGTTGATGTGGGTGGAGAGAAGCTGTGGGTGTGTGACAGGGGGAAGGTATTTAAAAACTTTCTGTACTTTCTCCTCAAATTTGCTGTGAACCTGAAATTGTTCTAAAAAAAAAAGTCTATTTTAAAAATTTCATTATGCTGCTTTTCTATGTCACTATGTTCTTCTAAAATATTTTCCAGTTTTATTAAGGTTAAGTGACAAATAGAAGTTATATATACTTACAGTGTACAACATGATGTTTTGACATATGAATACACTGTGAAATGATTAAATCAAACTAATTATCATATCAGACACCTCAAACACTTAACATTTTTTTTTGTTAAGATAACATGTAAGACTTACTCTATGAACAGTTTTCAAGTATGCATACATTATTGTTAACCATACTCACATGCTGTATGTTAGAACTTTAGATCTTATTCACCCTGGCCAAATGAAACCTTGTGCACTTTGACCAACATCTTCCCATTCCTCCTCATAGTCACAGCTTCTAGCAATCACCATTCTGCTCTCCGCTTCTATGAGTTCAACTTTTTAAAATGTTCCGCTTGTAAATGAGATCATGTAGTATTTGTCTTTCCGTGCCTGGCTTACTTAGCATGATGTCCTTCAGGCTTATCCAAGTTGTTGCAAATGACAGGATTGTCTTTTTTTTTTTTTTTTTTGAGACTGAAGAGTATTTCATTGCGCGTGTGTGTATAAATACATGTGTATATATAATATTTTATTTATCCATTCATCCATCGATTGGCACTTAGGATGATTTCATAACTTGACTATTGTGAACAGTGCTGCAATAAACATAGGAGTGCAGATATCTCTTGATGTACTGCTTTCATTTCCTGTGGATATATTCCCAGAAGTGGGTTTGCTGGATCATATGGTAGTTTTATTTTTAGTTTTTTCAGTTACCTGCATACATTTTCCCATAATGGCTGTATTAATTGACATTCCCACCAACAGTGTATAAGAGTTCCCTTTTCTCCACAGCCTCACCAATACTTGTTTTTCTTTTGTCCTTTTGAAGAAAGCCATTTTAAAAGGTGTGAGGTGATATTTCATTGTCATTTTAATTTTCATTTCTCTTATAATTACTGATATTGGGTATTTTTTCACATACCTGTTGGCCATTTGTATGTCTTCTTTTGAGAAATGTCTATTTCTGTCCTTTGTCTACTTTTTTAAAAATTGGGTTTTGTCGCTACTGAGTTTTTGTGTTCCTTATGTATTTTGGTGATTAACCTCTTATCAGATATATGGTTTACAAGTATCTTCCTTCATTCCTTATGTTGTCTCTTCACTCTGTTGATTATTTCCTTTGGTGTGCAGAAACCTTTCAGTTTGATGCAATCCTATTTATCTATTTTTGCTTTTGCTGAGTGTGCTTTGGGAGTCGTATCCAAAAAATTGTGAAGTGAAGAGTTGATTTTTTTAAAAAAAAGCAAAATTGACAAAGCTTTAGCTAGACAATCTAGAACAAAGAGAGAATACTCAAGTAAATCAGAACTGAAAAAGGAAGCATTGCAACTGATACCATAGAAATACAAAGTATCTTAAGAAGCTACTATGAACAACTATACACTAACAAACTGGATAACCTAGAAAAAAATGGATAAGTTCCTAGAAGCATACAACTACCCAGACTAACTAATAAAGACATAGAAAATCTGAATAGGCCTATAATTAGTAAGAAGATTGAACCAGTAATTAAAATCCTCCCAAGAAAGAAAAGTCCAGGACCTAATGGCTTCACTGATGAATTCTGAAAAACATTTAAGAATGAGTTAATGCCAAAACTTCTCAAACTCTTCCAAAAACTTGAAGAGAAGGGAAGACTTTCGAATTTATTTGAAGAAGCCAGCTTACCGTAATACTGAAGCCAGAGAAGAAGGCAACAAAAAAGGAAAACTATAGACCAATATCCCTGATGAACGTAGATGCAAAAGTCCTCAACAAAACACTGTCAAACCAAATTCAACAGCATATTGAAGGGATCTTACACCATGATTAAGTGGGATTTATCCCTGGGATGCAAGAATTGATTAATATACACAAATCATTGTGATATACCACATCAACAGAGTGAAGGACACAAAACCATATGATCATCTTATTAAATGTAGAAAAAGCACTTGACAAAATTAAATATCCTTCCATGATAAAAAGCTCTCAACAAATTAGGCATAAAAGGAATATATCTCAGCATAATAAAATCCATGTATAAAGCCCACAGTTAACATTATACTCAATGATGAAAAGTTAAAAATGTTTCCTCTAAGATTTGGAACAAGACAAAGATGTCACTCTCATCACTTTTATTCAGTATAGTACTAGAAGTCCTAGTGAGATCAACTGGACAAGAAAAGAAACAAAAGAAATCCAAATTGGAAAGAATGGAGTAAAATTGTCTTTTTTGGCAGATGACATTATCTCATATATATATATATAAAATATATCATATATATGATATATATATATCTCCCTAAAATCTCCAACAAAAAACTATTAGAACTAATAAATGAATTCAATAAAGTTACAGGAGACAAAATCAACATACAAAAATCAATTTCTTTCCTATACACCATACACTATCTACAAAGATATGAAAAAATATTTCAAGAAATAAATCCCATTTATAATAGCTACCAAAAAATTTAAAAAATTTAGGAGTAAATTTAACCAAAGATGTAAAAGATTTGTTTGCTGATTTTAAAACATTGATGAAAGAAATTTAAGGTGACACAAATAAATGGAAATATATCCCATGTCCATGGATTGGAAGATTAGTATTGTTAAAATGTCTATAGCACCCCAAGCTATCCACAGATTCAATGCAATCCCTGTCAAAATTCCAATGACATTTTTTACAAAATAGAAAAAACAATCTTGAAATTTGTGTGGAACCATGTAAGACCCTGAATAGCCAAAGCAATCTTGAGCAAAAACAATGAAGGTGGAGGCATCACACTAAATGAGTTCAAAATGCACTGCAAAGCTATAGCAATCAAAACAGCATGCTACTGCCATGAAAACAGACCTATACCCTAATGGAACAAAAGTAAGAGCCCAGAAATAAACAGGCACATTTAGTCAAATGATCTTTGGCAAAGATGCTAAGAACATACAATGGGGAAAGAAAAGTCTCTTCAATAAATGGTATTGGGAAAACCGGATAACCACATGCAGAAGAATGACATTTGACCCTTATTTCACACCTTGTACAAAAATCAACTCAAGATGGATTGAAGACAAACATAAGACCTGACACTATCAAACTCATAGAAGAAAGCACACGGAGAAATCTTGACATTGTTCTGGGTAGTGATTTTTTTGGATAAAATATTCTCATTTGCTGTATTGTTATTGTATAACTGTTATAATAATAAAACTACAAAGCCATTATTTTAAAAGTAACAAGTAATACCTGGATGTATAAATTAAAAATAAGATCCTCCATAATTTTACACAAATTTTACTCTTCTTTTTGTGAGATCCTTAGAAATAAGGTGCTCTCTCTCTCTTTCTGTGTGTATGTGCGAATGCATGCACACTTTCGTGTGTGCCAGAAAGCTTTTAATCCCTTTTTCTGAGACGTAGGACAAGACTCCTTTTTTCCTTATACCTGAAGTATCTCATCTTCAGCAAGTCTTGAACTATTACAAAGAACACCTTATCAAATGTTTCTCAGAGCATCCTTAGGGGATCATTGAGCACAACCTGACATGAGATCACTCATGACAGTCGTTTAAATGCTGATTCTGAATCATCACCTCTCAATGTGGGCATGCGAGCTGTAAATTTCATTGAATTCCCCAGACAAACTTTATGCACACTAATGTTTGAGAACCACTAATGTAAACAATGACTGAAGTTTTTTAGCTCAAAATCTTCCCCTTGCTTTTAAAATCCCATTGTGTAAACTTTTGGTAAGATTCAGGCCTAACCAGAATATAGGCCTCTCCCCATTTAATCACCACATTCTGTCTCTTAGGCTGCCGTAACTCTGGGTAAGGTCTGTAACCTTTCTATCAGTTCCCTCATCAATATAAAAGGGAAGACCTTGTAAGACTGTTGTAAAGATACAATGAATTAATACATGTAAAGTGCTTAGCACATGCCCTGTACTCAATAGATCTGAGCTAATATAATTAGCAGTGCAGCTAAAGATTGACTTCGGCTTTTTGACAGCCACATGAAACTGTTGACTCATACCCAAGTTTCATGTTGACTAAAATCCCTATTTAAATTTTACATGTGCAGTTGCTAAGCCACATCAATCTCCTCTCCCTTTTTAAAAATAAATAGCTTGGGGTTTGGAATCAAATACAATGGCTTAAATACTGGCTTCTCCACTCACCAGCTGGATAAACTGGGAAATGTATTTAACTCCTCCAATCCTCATTTTTCACATCAATCTCAAATAGTTATTATAAAGATTAAATGAGTTGAACAATTAAGAAGTTAGCACAGTGCAGAGTCTGAGTTTAGTGCTCAGTAAATATTGCAATGATCATTATTGTCACTTCTATAACATTTCCACTTGTCAAATGTAGCCATTTCCATAACATCTCAGGAAGCTTCTGGATCTGGACTTTGTCAGCCATTGCAATTACTGCCGCTGCTACCACCAAATGCTACAGGGGAACCTCTTTTATCTCTTTACCCCTTGGTACCCTCACCTCTCCAGACAGTTCTCTTTATGGCTATAACTCTCAAGTTAAATACTTTGGCTTGGGCCATGTGATACCAGGTGTGCATTCACTAGTTGAGGCCAGCAAACTACTCTTCCAACCAGCTGTGGTCAGCCAGCATTATACCATAAATGCAACATTGCCGAACAGCTACCATAGGTTCTTCTATTATCCATATGTCAATTAACACCTAATACTTTGCATTTTGGCACAGTGAATATCAGAAGTAGGTTCTCACTGGTGAAAATTTTGCTTTTTAAATGGCATCTATAAGTGTAAGAAATTAGTTTTCCTTGGGGAATTACAGATGTACATGATATGTGGATTGGATACAATAGTTCAGAGATCCTCTCCATCAGGTTACCCAGGATTTAACTTCTATTCTTAGGGATAGTACCAAAATTTGCCATCCTTTTTCCAGCAAACTTTTATATAATTTTAGTTGCCTGATGTCAACTCTAAGATTAGTAGGGCAGGGCGCAGTGGCTCACGCCTGTAATTCCAGCACTTTGGGAAGCTGAAGTGGGTAGATCACCCGAGGTCAGGAGTTTGAGACCAGCCTGACAACTATGGTGAAAGCCGTCTTTAATAAAAATACAAAAATTAGCTGGGCATGGTGGCGCTTGCTTGTAATCCCAGCTACTTGGGAGGCTGAGGCAGGAGAATCACTTGAACCCGGGAGGCGGAGGTTGCAGTGAGCCGAGCAAAGAATCCTGCTCTAGAATATTGTTGCTTCTGAGTGAGCTTTTTATGTTTTTTTTGTGGTTAGAGGGCCTATAAGAACAAAATGCTGCCCTTTGCGTGAGTGACAAAACAGGCCATATAAACATTTTTCTGGACATTTGCTAGTAAATGCTGGTTGTTTAATAACTGTGCATGTGTGGTACAATTTGGTGTAAGCTGATTTTATTATAACCTATAGACATTTTGGGTGCTTCAAGAATATCAGTAAGATCTTGAGACCAGCTCTGCCTGGGATATTCAGAATCCTCAGAATCACAAAAGGCAATAGCAGAAATTCTCTATGCTCCTTGATCTTGAAGTTTATAGTTCTTCAGAATCACCTCAGATGCTCCTTCAAAATGCAGGCTCTCATATCCTATCCAATTATAGGGAGGGTTCCTCCGCCAAGTAGGTCTGATAAGCTAAATTTTAATAAGAAAACTTGATGAGGCTGATGTAGATGTTTAGTGAACTATACCCCTTAGAGACGTGAGTGTCTCAAAACCATGTGGAAGCATTTTTACACGCTAATTTCAGACTGCTCTTCAGATCCCTCAGTAAGAAATTTCTGTATATGGACTGCATTTAAACATTTTTTAAAGAGCTTCTCTGTGGTTCTTTAACATATTCATCATAGCTATGTTAAAGTTCTTACCCGTTAGCTCCAATATTGAGGTCATCTGTGAGTATGCTTCTATTGTCTATTTTTCTATTGATTTTTGGTCATATTTTCTTGCTTATTTGTTTGTCTAGTAATTTTTCCCTATTCTAGATGTTTTGATTTGAAACACTGTGGAGCCTTCAGATGATTGTATTCCCCAGAAGAAAATATTTTCTTCTTCTGTTAATCAGGCAGAATGACAAATAGAACATCTTAACCTAATCAGAGAGTAAACTGGCTTGAGGTTTAATTGCAGTTTTAGTAAGGTTCTAGCTCTACTTTTCCCTTTTTCTTTGTGCATTGTCCTCCCAGAGTTTTCACAGCAAGAAATCTATCCTTGCCCTTCAGAAATCCCCAACCCAGGTCTCCAACCACCTACCTTTAAGGCTTTAAAAATTGCTAAATAGCTTAAGAGAGAGACTGTTGGCATTTTTGAGTCAGGCCCTCTCTCAGTGAGTCTTTGTTGCTTAATCACCACTAAGACATGGCTTCTTCTGTCTTTAGAAGTTTTGACCTATTTCTTCCACCTCTCACCCAACCCCAGAACTTAGTAAATATTCCATGGGGAAAACTTGGGGCCCTTTAAGTTTCCAATTTGTCCCCCAGCTCTGTTCCATCACTAAAACCTGCACTAATTTCATTGATCTTGGGAAAAGGCCCTCTTCCAGGGTCTTTTTCAACCTTTGGCTTACACTCCAAATTGGCAAGTGCTCCCCAGTATAAAATAAATCAACAATAAACAAACAAATGGCTGTTGGCAACCATCAGCTCATCTTAGAATAGAATTAATTCTCTAGATTATTAATTCACCTAATACATATTCCTTCCACAGCTTTCTGATGTCTTTAAAAATATTATATACTGGCTTTTCTAATTGTTGGCATTCCAAAATTTGCTACATCCTATCTGCATGTAGATATATTCCTGATACACAATTTTATATATGTTTATCTATTTTTCTTTTTCAAAACATTTGTGTAACTATATCAAAGCTAACACATTTATCAGGATATATTCAGAAATGTAACATGTAAAGATACTTTTCCCCTTCTGTCTTCTCTATGGTTCCTGGGTTAATTTGAAGGAAAGGGGTCAAGGATAGAAATGATCATGCACTGGCTTCATTTTGCTTAGTTGGCACTGTCTTCACTTTTGATTGATTTCAGTTCTGAGACCAAGGTTTCAATAGCAACCAGTCAATGTATCTGTACCCTCTGTCTAAAGGAATTATATTCACTGCCTGAATGAAGTTATGTGCTTTTCATTTTCTTACCATACTAAAACCTCAATGAGTAGATTTCTTCAAATGAGTCCTGGGTTGAAAGCCAAGCTAATCATATGCTACTTTTAAATGAGGAATATATTCTGCATCTATGTTTCTAGCTTACAGTCAGCCCTCTGTATTTCTGAGGTCTGCATTGTTGGAGTCAACCAGTCTCAGACAAAAACTATTTGGAAAAAAACACAGTACAAAAGAATACAAATTTAAAAATCAACACATAACACACAATATACCCAGATAACAAACCTGCACATGTACCCCCTGAATCTAAAATAAAAGTTGAAATTGTAAAAATAAAAATAAAAACAATGAAAAAACCCAGCACATTATAACAACTGTTTACACAGCATTTACATTGCATTAGGTATTATAAGTAATCTATAGATGATTTAAAACATTCAGGAGAATGCGTGTAGTTTATATGCAAATTAATTGAGCAGACATGAGCATCTGCAGATTTTGGTGGGGTTTGGGGATAAAAGGGTTGCCTGGAATCAATCCCCCATGGATAATAACTGTATTTTTTAAATCACCAAATGAAAGTTTAACTCATTAACTTTTAAAAATAACTTTATTAAAAATGTGTTTTTTGACATGATAATGATTTTTTTTTACAAAAGGTCCAAGTTTCCTGAAGTATTTAGGACATTTACATATATGTCTATTTTTAAATTAATTAACTAAAAATTTATTGAGTACATGCTGTGCGCTAGGTTCTAAGTTGGAGGCTAGTAATACAAATAAGATAGTCATTTTCTGCCCTTAATAAACCCCTAATATAATAAATAAACAGACAAACAATTGCAATATAGTGCAACATGGGCCATGGTGGATGCATGCAAATGACACTAGGGAAGCATGCAGGAGGGATTTATAAGTCAGTACTGGAGAAAGAGTGAAGAAGATGGGGCACCAGAGAGATGTCAGATAAGGCATCCTAGATTAGACGACTGATATGGTTTGGCTCTGTGTCCCCACACAACTCTCATGTCGAATTGTAATCCCCATGTGTCAGGGGAGGGACCTGGTGGAAGGCAACTAGATCATGGGGGTGGATTTCCCCCATGTGTGTGGGAAGTCAGGGACCCAGAATGGTGGGACCAGCTGAAGCCATGGCAGAAGAACATAAATTGTGAAGATTTCATGGACATTTATCCCTTCCCCAATCAATACTCTTGTAATTTCCTAAGCCTGTCTTTAATCTCTTAATCCTGTCATCTTCGTAAGCTGAGGATGAATGTCACCTCAGGACACTGTGATGATTGTGTTAACTGCACAAATTGTTTGTAGAGCATGTGTATTTGAACAATATGAAATTTGGCACCTTAAGAACAGCATAACAGCGATTTTCAGGAAACAAGGGAGATAACCTTAAAGTCTGGCTGCCTGTGGGCAAGCAGGACAGAGCCATATTTCTCTTATTACCAAAAACGTGCAAGATAAATATCACTGAATTCTTTCCCCAGTAAGGAATATTAGTAATTAACTTCCCTGGGAAAAGAATGCATTCCCAGAGGAGGCCTCTAAGATGGCCGCTTTGGGGGTGTCTGCCCTATGCGGGTGCAGATAGTGATGAAACAAGCCCTAGTCTCCTGCAGTGCCCCCAGGCTTGCTAGGATTAAGAAATTCCAGCCTGGCAAATTCTAGTCAGACTGGTTCTCTGCTCTTGAACCCTGACAGTGCATACACAGCAGGACATGGAAGTTCATTAGTGATTCTAGTTTTGCCCTGATCTTGTGATCTCACCATGACCTCCTGCCTGTGATCTTTTGTTGCCCTTAAAGCATGTGATCTCTGTGACCCATACCCTATTCGTACACTCCCTCACCTCTGAAAATTGCTAATAAAAGCTTGCTGGTTTTACGACTCAGGGGGCATCATGCAACCTGCCAATATGTGATGTCTCCCCCGACACCCAGCTTTAAAATTTCTCTCTTTTGTACTCTTCCCCTTTATTTCTCAGACCAGTCGACACTTAGGGAAAATAGAAAAGGACCCATGTGAAATATCGGGGGCTGAATTTCCCCTGATACCTATGCTGTTCTCATAACAGTGAGTGAGTTCTCATAAGATCTGATGGCTTAAAGGTGTGGCACCTCCCCCCTCACTCTCTTTCTCTCTCGTGTCGCCCTGTGAAGAAGCTGCTTGCTTCCTCTTCACCTTCTACCATGATTGTAAGTTTCCTGAGGCCTCCCAGTCATGCTTCCTATGTAGCCTGCAGAACTGTGAGTCAATTAAACCTCCTTTCTTCATAAATTACCCAGTCTCACATAGTTATTTATAACAGCATGAAAATGGACTAATACAATGACACAAATTAGTTTTGAAAAATAAATAGAAATTAGCCAGAAAAACAACAAGAAGGAGTTAAAGAAGGAAAAAGCAATAGGTACAAAGCCCTGGAGGTGTAAGACAGCAACCTGTTTGGAGGGTACAGTATGGATGGAGAGGCTGTAATAGGTGGAGAGGGGAGAAGCCACAAAGAGCTTTGTAAATAAAGCCACCATTATTACTTCTTGGAATACTGAAGTAGAATCCTAACTGGCTCCCCACCACATTCACTCCCTCTACCTCCTTAACCAGAGCAATCCTTGCAAAGGCCATTTGATAATGTCACTTTCCCATGTAAAGTTCTTTCAATGGTATCTTTCGATGGTATCTTTCAATGGTATCTTTCAATGGTTTCTTTCCCATGTAAAGTTCTTTCAATGGTATCTTGCTTAAGCAAGAGACCTGTATTAGTCCCTTCTCATGCTGCTAATAAAGATATACTCAGGACTGGGTAATTTATAAAGGAAAGATGTTTAATTGACTCACAGTTCCACAGGGCTGGGGTGGCCTCAGGAAACTTACAATCATGGTGATAGGGGAAGCAAACAAATCCTTCTTCACATAATGGCAAGAAGAAGAAGTGCTGAGCAAAAGGGGGAAAAGTCCTTTATAAAACCATCGGATCTCACTCTCTATCATGAGACTAGCAGCATGGGTGTTACCATCCCCATGATTCAATTACCTCCCACCAGGTCCCTCCCACAACATGTGGGGATTATGAGAGCTACAATTCAAGATGAAATTTGGGTGGGGGCACAGCCACACCCCTCCCAAATCTCATGTTCTCTCATTTCAAAACACAATCATGCCTCCCAACAGTCACCCAAAGTCTTAACTCATTCCAGCATTAACCCAAAAGTCCAAGTCCAAAGTCCACCTGAGACAAGACAAGTCACTTCTGCCTATAAGCCTGTAAAATCAAAAGCAAATCAGTTACTTTTTAGATACAATGGGGGTACAGACATTGGGTAAAAACACCTATTCAAAATGGAAGTAATTGGTCAAAACAAAGGGGCTACAGGCCCCATGCAAGTCCAAAATCCAGTGGGGCAGTGAAATCTTAAAGCTCTGAAATGATCTCCTTTGATTCCATGTCTCACATTCAGGTCACGCTGATGCAAAAGGTAGGCTCCCATGGCCTTGGGTAGCTCTGCCTCTGTGGCTCTGCAGGGTACAACCCCCATCCAGGCTGCTTTCATGGGCTGGTGTTGAGTGCCTATGGTTTTTCCTGACACATGGTGCAAGCTGCAAGCTGTTAGTGGATCTCTCATTCTGGTGTCTGGAGGATGATGGCCATCTTCTCACAGCTCCACCAGGCAGTACCCCAGTGGAGATTCTGTACAAGGATTCCACTGCACATTTCCCTTCCGCACTGCCCTCGCAGAGGTTCTCAGTGAAGGCTCCGCCCCTGCAGCAGACTTTTGCCTAGACATCCAAAGGTTTCCATAAATCCTCTGAAATCTAGATGGTGGTTTCCAAACCTCAGTTCTTGACTTCTGCACACCCACAGGCTCAACAATATGTGGAAGCTGCCAAGGCTTTGGGCTTGCACCCTATGAAGCAATGGCCTGAGCTGTACATTGGCCCCTTTTAGGTACAGCTGGGACAAAGGGCACCAAGTCCTAAGGCTGCACAGAGCAGCAGAGGTGCCCTGGGACCAGTCCAAAAAACATTTTTTCCTTCTAGGCCTCCGGGCTTGTGATGGGAGGGGCTGCTGTGAATACCTCTGACATGCCCTGGAGACATTTTCTCCATTATCTTGGTGATTAACCTTTGGCTCCTCATTTCTTATGCTAATTTCTGCACTAGGCTTGAATTTATCCTCAGAAAAGGAGTTTTTCTTTTCTGCTGTATCATTGGGCTGCAAATTTTCCAAACTATTATGTTCTGCTTCCTCTTGAATGCTTTGCTGCTTAGAAATTTCTTCCACCGGTTACCCTAAATCATCTCACTTAAGTTCAAAGTTCCACAGATCTCTAGGGCGGGGCAAAATGCCACCAATATCTCTGCTAAAGCATAACAAGAGTCACCTTTGCTGTGGTTCCCAACAAGTTCCTCATCTCCCTCTGAGACACCTCAGCCTGGACTTCATTGTCCATATCACGATCAATATTTTGGTCAAAGCCATTCAACAAGTCTCTAGAAAGTTCCAAACTTTTCCACATTTTCCTGTCTTCTTCTGAGTCTCCAAACTGTTCCAACCTCTGCCTGTTACCCAGTTCCAGAGTCACTTCCACATTTTTGGGTATCCTTATAGCAGCACCCCTACTCTCTCCGATACCAATTTACTGTATTAGTCTGTTCTCACGCTGTGAATAAAGACATACCCGAGACTTGGTAATTTATAAAGAAAAGAGGTTTAATTGACTCACAGTTACACAGGGCTGGGGAGGCCTCAGGAAACTTGCAATCATGGTAGAAGGGGAAGCAAACATGTCCTTCTTTACCTGATGGCAGGAAGGAGAAGTGCTGAGCAAAAGGGGGAAAACCCCTTATAAAACCATCAGATCTCGTGAGAACTCACTCACTATCATGAGAACAGCAGCATGGGGGAAACTGCCCCCATGATTCAATTACCTCCCTTTGGGTCCCTCCCATGACTTGTGGGAATTATGGGAATTGCAATTCAAGATGAGATTTGAGTGGGGACACTGCCAAACCACATCAAGACCCAATCCTTATCCTGAGCTGCCCCCTGCCTTGCACCCTGTAGCTGTTCTTTATCTATACCAGCCTCTCGGAGCCCATGGAATATGCTTTACTTTCTCTTGCCTTCTGGGTACGGTACAAGACACTCTCCCTGCCTGGGAAGCCCTTCCGTCTCCCACCTCCATACCTTGTCAACTCCTTTACCTGCCTTGAATTTTCTACTGAGACTCCCTCTCTCCAGGAAGCCTTTCCTGACCCTTCCCAAATTGGACCAAGTCTTCCCTTTATAACGCTTTGATGCTCTATAATTGCTTTTATAACCCTTCTCAGAGTATTATTACAGATTAAGTTACAGGGTTATTTGGTTAGTGCCTGCTTCCCACACTAGGTTAAAGATTATATGAGGCAAAAAGTCTTTTGCTTTCATTGTGACCCTCATATCTGATGCAATACCTGTGTAGGTTCTGCTAAAAAAATTTGTTAAACAAATGAGCAAATGAATAAAACTGAGGGAGACAGTAATTGGACAATAAGCCATATAAGGAATTAATTGCATGCAACTTTACAAAATTTATTTAGACTGTCTGCTACTGTCAGTATCCACTTCTAGGTTAAACTAAATTCTCCATAAAAGGTTGGTACTGGGGAGACTTCGAATGTCCTCCCAGCCAATTTCTTCTGGGGCTTTAACCCAGACAGTATGTGTAGCAACCAACTGTCCTGAATTTTCTGAATCAATTATGATTTCGACTTCCCTGTTCCATTGTTTTCAAAGAGTATAGTCTTTGTCAGACAATATGTCACAATTTTGGGGTCAGAAAATATAGTTGTTGTGATATATTTATCTGATATCTTATGTAAGGTATATGGGTTATGATAGGTAGATAGATAGAGCTATGATATGTTTGTCTGTGTCCCCACCAAAATCTCATCTTGAATACCCATGTGCTGTGGGAGGGACCTAGTGGGAGGTAACTGAATTATGGGAGCAGGTCTTTCTCATGCTTTTCTCATGATAGTGAATAAGTCTCACAAGATCTGATGGTTTTATAAGAGGAGCTCCCCTGCACAAGCTCTCTCTCTCTCTTTGGCTTCTACCATCCATGTAAGACATGGCTTGCTCCTCCTTGCCTTCCACCATGATTGTGAGGCCTCCCCAGCCATATGGAACTGTAAGTCCATTAAATCCTCTTTCCTGTGTAAATTACCCAGTCTCAGGTATGTCTTTATCAGCAGCGTGGAAATGAACTGATACAAGATATATGCCCACACGTACTGCATTTTGTTTATTATGTCCCAATAAATGGCAGCCTCTTTTAATTTAGGCATCATGTTTTTCATCTTTTCTAACTCTTTCCCATTCTCAATGACTAAGTGTTGTTCCAGTGTTGTACAATGTGAGTTAGAAAACAAAGTCTTTACTCAGATCCTGCAAACATTTGACCAGATCAGGTAAGATCAATATCCTCAAATGTGACTATGACATGATTGTAGCAAAGACAATGCTACATGCTTCAAAGTATTCCTCTGTGTTGGCTACTGTATTATTCTGTGTTTACACTGCCAATAAAGACATATGCAAAACTGGGTAATTTATAAAGAAAAATAAGTTTAATGAACTCACAGTTCCACAAGACTGGGGAGGCCTCAAAATCATGGTAGAAGGTGAATGAGGAGCAAAGTCATGTCTTGCATGGCGGCAGGCAAGAGAGCTTGTTCAGGGGAACTCCTTTTTATAAAACTATCAAATATCATGAGACTTATTCACTATCATGAGAACAGCATGGGTAAAATCCGCCCCCATGTTTCAATTATCTCCCACCTGGTCCCTCCCATGACACATGGGGATTATTACAATTCAAGGTGAGATTTTGGTGGGGACACAGAGCCAAACCATATTGGCTACTAGCATCTGTGTTTGTTAAGGCATTATAAGAAAGAGATGAGTTCCAGAGAGAATGCTAACTTGTAAGAGGAAAAGAAAAGAAACAGATACTGGTCTAGAAATTCAGAGTCATGCAAGACTGATAAAGCCATTTGCTTCTAGACTCCAAAGAGTATGAGATGAGACTTTGAAGGCTCTGGAAAATGAAACGTGAATCTTCTCAGATTAACCTGTGTGGTCTTCCCAATCCTACTAGCCTCAGTGTAGTTGCCTTTAAATTAAAAGTCAAGAATTTTGGAAGAGAAAGCAAAGAAGTAAGGCAGACATGAAAACTATGTCTAGCAAAAAAATTGGGGCATAGTTGATGGCATATAGAACCAACTGGAAGCCAACAGATACATTTTTAAGAGAAATATACAGCCAAAGAAAACATATGTTCCAACTAAAAATGCCATTGATTATTAGACACCTCATACAATCTTTGGGCTCTGACCTAAGGACAGGAAGCAGACTGCAAAAGCTTTGTAGAGCTCATGGAGAGCATTCTCCCCTACACTGATTTCTGTTGTAGCCAAGGAGGAAAATGGAGGAAAAAAAAAAAAAAAAAAAAAAAACCACTTTGCAAAGGACTGAACCAAGAACCATGGGGAACAGTGGACAAGAGATTTCTTCTTAAAATGAGGAGCAGGATTTAGTTGAATAATTATGCCTACCCTGACAGTAGGGAGCCATTCCAAAGCCTTCTCTACAGAATTTCATCATGCTCTAGACCAGTGTTTTCTACCTATTCCCTTCCCTTTTCACCAGGGAGTATCTGTTGTTGGCATCTGTTGTTATTCAATGATTATGTTTTGAATGTGTATAAACAACCAGATAACTTCTATGTTTTCTTAAAGATTGCTTTAAGAAGTCACATTTGAATCTAGGAAGAGGAAAATAAAAAACTGACATCACTGAGAGGTCCTGGACTTTGAAGGATTCAAATTCAATGAAATGTGGAGTTTTTGTTGTTGCTAAGGGAAGGAGTGAGCATATAAGCTCAAATAGTGATAAAATGGATATTTGGCCACTGTGGCAGAGAATGCTTTATATTTGTCAACTTATTTCACCCATCTTATATGCCCCAACCTGGGCATAAGATTACATATCTGATCCTCCCTTAAAAGTGAAGCCATGAAATGCATTATTGCCACTGGAACATGTGTGGAAGTTATGTGTGCTACTTGCACACTTGTTCCCTGCAACTCCTTGAGAAATACTTTACATGCTCTCTCTTTGTTTTGATGCTGAGAATGATGAAGTCACTAGGAGGAAGCAACCTGGGTCCCTGAGTCTTCACCTGGAAGAGAGCTGCCTTGGAGAGCCATCTAATCAGGAACAAACTCTTTGGATATTTCATGATAAGAAAGCAAAACTTTAATTGTGTTAAAATATAAAACTAAAACTTTTAATGGGTGGTAAGACACTGACATTTTCAAGTTTCTTGGTTGCTGCAGCATAAAAGCATTATCTAGCTCACCTTGAATAATACAATGTACTAGCACAAATTTTGGTGGTTCTCCTCTCACCTTTCACTTGGCTCTATATTTCTGCTTATCTATATGGTTCATGCTTCTGGCATTTTTGTTGATTCACAGAAAATGAAAAACAAAAAAAGTTAATTCAGAAAAAAAAATCCTCTTGTATCTTTCCAACATTTTCCAGCATAATGAATATTATAAAAGCTGAAAGCTCTGTCCTCAAGGAATTACAAGGCAGTAGAAGACAAGACACAAACACAAATAATGAAAATAAAGGTGAAAAAAGTACAGGGTGCTTAAGTTAAACAGAAAGTTCTGTAAGAATTCAGAGGAAGAAGCATTTACTTTCTATATTGCAAATTAAATGCAATAAATGTATGGTCCAAATTATTTTTAAGAATTCTGACTCTGCCCCTCCCTCCATTCCTAATAATTTATCACTTAGACATGCAATTTATCTGCTTTGTGAAATATCCACTTCATACTTTAAATTCTAAGCTGATTTCTGCCTGCCAGCATGTATCAAAATTTTCAACTCTGTCAGTGTGTATGGGCTCTGGGAATTAAACTAATTTCAGTTTTAACTTGAACAGATATCAGTAGACATAGTAAACTAATTTCAAACAGAACACCTACAAATAAATGTAAGTTCTTTAAGTATTATTCATCTTGGGAGAGGTGTTTGTGACTTTGCCCTCCACATGGACAAATAACCAACATAAGATTCCTCACAATTGAATACATTTAGGTTTTCTCAAAAAAACTTGAGTAGTCAGCTAATCCTGGGGCCTTTTTCAGTGAGAAATACTTTATGTGACATCTGGCTTAAATACTTTAAGCACATGAATCACTTCCATTTTGAACTTTATTCAACGTTTGTTTCTTTCTTTCTAATAATGCTTCATTGATTCATTGAGGTAGGAATGTCATCTGAGTGGAGAGAAATAACAAATCTCTATATGGAGAAAGAAGAATGAGAGAAGGTACAGATATTTGTTCACAGTTCTTCTGTTGGAGAAAGGTGGATTCAGACTCTGGTGCCTCTTGCCCTTAAGCTCACTGTGATTTTTCTTGTTTTGTTCTCCAACAGGTGCTGGAGAGTTAGAGCCACTCCATCACGATCACTCTGAGCCATTTCCCTGTCTTCAGTGATGCTGAAGCTTCTGTTTGGAGGAATTCCAGTTTCTAGCTGTTTTGGCCCCGTGCTCTCCAGGACCTCCGAAGACTGCAGGGGAACTCAGTGAGTCAACACATGCATTCGACATGTCAGTCTTTCCTTTGCTAAAATAATCTTTTAATCCCTTTGAGATGCTGCTGCCAAAAACCGTAATGTCTCCTGGAGTGAGCAGGGATGTATAAGTGCACACACACACACACGTACAATTTAGAATATAATTTCAGGAAATTCACAGACATTCTGAAGATCACCTATGGTCCTCAAATTAGGAATTCACTCATTACAGCAAAACAGAATAAGGGTCCCTTTTCATTCCATTTAAATTACTGAGAACTTGCTAAACACTAACTCTGGTCAAACACAGTATTAGTCATTAGGCAAATGTAAATGAAGCATACCCTCTAACCCTAAGGACACACACCATCTAGGGGGAAACAGACACACACTTTATCTTTTTCTTTTTAAATTTTAAGTTCTGGAATACATGTGCAGGATATGCAGGCTCATTACATAGGTAAACGTGTGCCATGGTGATTTGCTGCACCTATCAACCCATCACCTAGTAGTAAGCCCGGCACACAAAAGCTATTTTTCCTGATGCTCTCCTCCTACCCACACCCTCCCAAAACAGGCCCCAGTGTGTGTTGCTCCTCTCCCTGTGTCCATGTGTTCTCATTGTTCAGCTCCCACTTATAAGTGAGAACATGTGGTGTTTGGCCTTCTGTTTTGTGTTAGTTTGCTGAGGATAATGGCTTCCAGCTTCATCCATGTCACTACAAAGGACATGATCTCATTCCTTTTTACGGTTGCATAATATTCCATGGTGTATATGTAACCACATTTTCTTTATCCAGTCTATCATTGATGGGGATTTGGGTTGATTCCATGTCTTTGCTATTGTGAATAGTGCTTCAATGAACATATGCCTTGCTTGTTGTTCATACACTTAATCTTAATAGGGAAGTCCCTTATTTGTTATCCTTGGCTAAAAGTGTTTGATATGGTTTGGAGTGTATGCTCTCCAAATCACATGTTGGAATGTGATCCTTAATGTTGGCAGTGGGTAGGAGGTGTTTGGGTCATAGAAGAAGATCCCTCATGAATGGCTTGGTGCCCTCCTTGTGGCAATGAGTAATTTCTTGCAAGATCTGGTTGTTTAAAAGAATGTGGAACCTTCTCCCACCCCCTTGTGCCCTCCCCTGCTATGTGACATGATGGCTTCCTCTTTGTCTTCCACCATGATTGGAAACTTCTTGAGGCCCTCAGCAGAAGCAGATGCTGGCACTATGCTTCATGTGGAGCTTGCAGAACTGTAAGTCAAATAAACCTTTATAAATTACCCAGCCTCAGGTATTTCTAGAAAGAAACACGAACTGATGAATACAGTGCTATTAGTGAGACGAGATAGTAGATTTGGCTGTAATTTGTGGCATACTTGACAGCCTCTTGCAATAGTAAGTCTATTACATTCAGTCATTCATCATTGCATTCTTGCCACCCTCCAACTGATGGTGTTAATGACATTCATACATGGTAGGATTGTAAATGTTGGTAACAAATAACTATATAATCTTAACTAGTAATTCCATTAACTTTCAAATACCTCAGTGCACTCTTAAGAAAAATGAGCATTGTACTACATGATTTCTAAGATTAATTCCAATTCTCTTTCTATGACTCCATGCAAAGTAATTTAAATTTTGCATCTGTTTTCTACTTGCCAATTCTACTTGTTTTATACTTGCCTGTTGATAAGTAAAGTCTTGCAAGAATGTCTGCAGTATTTTTTGTTGAAGATATTTTGTCGCTGCCAGAATTGATGAGCACTTGACTCCACAGTTCTTCCCAGCCCATCGATTGCAAGAAATACAGGCAGGCTGGTCCAGCAGGTATTGTGCATCCTGCAAGCATGGGAAGGAGGCGCTTGCTCTTGCACACAGGTTTAGGTGGATGAAAGCAATGTCATGCTCACAGAGAGAAGATTCAGAGTCAGAGAAGAGGATTCAAATGAAGCTTCAGATGAAGAGGCTTGAAGCAGGTTTCAGAAGTCAGAATGCAGAACCATAAGATTAAAGATTGAGGTGTCAGTGGGTTCAAAGAGAAAAGCAGGAGGGAATCTGTGCAAATAACAGGAATCGTGAGCTGTCACCAAGACAGGCCTTTCCTGTATTTCCAGCAGCATGTTCTCAACGGGCTGAATCCATTTAAAGGTCAGGGAATGTATCAGTGTAAGCACAATTTCTGCTATGGTTTCTGCTACCCCTTCCTTAAAGTTTGCTTCCAACTCCTTGCTACCATTGTTGATGAATCATCCATGTACTAGGCTCCCAATGATCTATTTTTAATAATAATTTGTTTTAAATGGCAGTTATAACCAATTCTCAGTCATGAAGAGGAGTAGGAAAGAGTGTGTGTGTGTGCATGCACATATGTTTGTGTATGTGTATATGCGTGTATATATATCTACACACATACATATACATATATGTGTATATATATGCACACACACATATATATATGTGTATATTTATGCACACACATATAATGGTATACTCATATTATTTAAAACTTCCATTTAAACCAACAGTTTTAGTTAATATCCCATCAAATCATTCAATGGGATTGCCAGTAAATAACCAAATAGTTTAGATCTTATGGCTTCTTCTTTTTTTCTCTTCTCTTTTTCTTTTCTCTTTTCTCTTGGCCGTCTGATAGAGAGTAGATGCAGTAAGAATTATCCTTTGATATCTCTAAGTCAATGTGTGTTGCATTCCTGTCCTCTGTAAATAATATTCTGTGGCAGCCATTTTGCTAGAACTCTAGGGGAGGTCAAATTGCTGAGGTAAGCTTGGGAAGTAGAAGAGAGTGTGTTGTTAGGGAAGACTTACCCAAACAGAAAGAAGAGGGCAGCTTCCCATCTGAATTATGGGAAGCAACAGAGAGACAGAACTAGAACAAAGAAGGCAAAGGTCAAGGTTTCCATTTCTTGTCAATTAGTGCAGTCACTGTGGAAAAGAGTTTGGAAGTTCTTTAAGAAACTAAAAATAAAAATACCGTATGATCCAGCAATCCCACTGCTAGGTGTATATCCAAAAGAAATAAAATCAGTAGGTCAAAGAGATAGCTGTATTCCCATGTTTATTGCAGGACTATTCACAATAGCCAAGATAAGGAATCAACCCATTTCTACCTAGACTGAGTGTACATCTCCAGAAGTTGGGTCAAGGCCATAGAAGCTTCCAGGAAAGTATAGGGGAAACCAAGAACATCAGGGTTAGTGGCTTATTTCCCAAGGCACAACAGAGGAAGGCTGTCGATTTCTAATATAGCAAATGACCTGTTTGGGGTACTTTCAGCAGCCAGTGGGAATGTAGGTAGAAGTTATGTGTGTTACCTCTAGACTTAGGAGCTACTTAAAGGTAATGAAACAAGCAAGAGAGAGAGATTGAGAGAGAGAGAGAGAGAAGGCAAAGGAGGACTAGCCCCTGGTCTCCCAATGCTGACAGCATGCCCCAATGCTAAGAAAACCATGGGATTGGAAGAATTCTAAGTTCTGCAAGAGAAGGCCCCTGAGGATATGACCCTCAATGACTAGAGGGAATGGCAAAGTCAGTGGTTAGTAGCAATGAATGCTATCACACTCCAAAAGGCTGGATGGGGCCATTTGCACCTCAGAGGATGCTGGTTCTAGCCAAGCCCAGCTCACCATTCTGCAAAAGATATTAAAAGAGATTCAGAGGACTCTGTCAACTCCCTCATACACCAAGGTACTTCCTAAGAGAAGAAGGGGGAGGGCGTAGAACTCTGAAAGCAATTATTCTTAACACGAAAGGAGACTGATTAAACTGGAAAAGACAGATATATTTTTAATGGCCAGGTTTGAGTTCCTTTACTATCCAGTGAGTTGGAAAGGAGGGATCAACTGAGGGCACAGTGAAAAATCTGTGTGTCATGATCTACTAATTGTCAGGGAAAAGATCCAGAGATAGGCAGCAGAAAGAAAGAATAACTAAGATAATGCAGTGGCAGAATAATTAGCTTCTGAATAATTAAGATCTTTTGATAATCAGAACTTCCCATTATTCTCACAGAGACAGAGAGAAACTCATTTCTGAAGGACTGAGTTTAATTCCACCCTAAATGCAGAGATGGAGGTGGGTTTTGCAGTGATTGAGTCCTTTTGTTAAATTTTAATCTCGTTTTACTCTTTTATTCATCTCACTTTAATTTCTTTTAAATATTCATCTCATAAAATATCTTCACAAAAATTAATTGATTTTTATGTATTGTGTCCTTGTGCCCATAATCTGGATGGAAAGGCTGAGGACCAGAAATCAACCAATGTGAATTAGCACCAGTTGGAATGTTGTGTTTCACTCCAGCTCATGTAGTCCCCTCAGCTCTGCAAAACCAGATGGTCATTCCCAGAGTAACTGTCCTCTAACAATGACATGGTATTTGGGTAACTCTAACTGCAGAGCTAATACTCAAGTAGATCTTATTTCCAGAATTAATAAAAGGGCAAGGACGTTTGGTGACATTGCTTGGAATTGTACAGAATTGGCAATGATAAATTCATCCTGCCAAAGGGCAGCTGGAAAGAAAGCTCTACCTTCATATTCTTAGAGTGCAAAAAAGGAGGGGTAAAAGGGTGGGTCAAATTCTCTAAAGAAAGATAACGGTGAGAAGGATTTACAATTGAGAACTGTCCCAGATAATTTTCTTAAAATTACTTCACAAGCAAAAGTATCACCCAAGCAGGGAAGCATCTATTCAAAGCCACAGACATCCTGCAATGCTTGGCTCTGACTTCTGAAAAGGGAAGATATAAAAGAGAATTTCAAAGACGGCAATTTATCACTCACGTCTGGATCCCACCAGTTAGCTCTAGCATCTCTATCCCCCTGACAGTCCTGAGGACTCAGCTTAAGTGAAACACAAGCAGCCTGGAACACCTAATAATAGCAAAAAGTGTTCTTGTTGTTCTAGACATGATAAAGGCAAAAAAAAGAAGCATAACTTGAGAATGATCAACAAAACCATTAATTTGAGGTTAAAAATACATGCATAGAAATGCAACAAAAACAAAAATAGGCAAATGGGATTTAATTAAGCTAAAAATCTTCTGCACAGCAAAAGAAATAACAGAGTAAACAGACAACCTACAGAATGGGAGAAAATATTTGCTAATTATGCCTCTAGCAAAGGACTAGTATCCACAATCTACAAGGAACTCAAACAACTCAACAAGGAAAAAATAAACAACCCCATTAAAAACTGGGCAAAGGACATGAACAGACATTTCTCAAAAGAAGAAATACAAGCAGCCAACAAATACATGAAAAAATGCTCAACATCACTAGTCATCAGAGAAATAAAAATTAAAACCACAATTGGATATCATCTTACATTAGTCAGAATGGTTATTATTAAAAAGTCAGAAAACAACAGATGTTTGTGTGGATGCAGAGAAAGGAGAATGCTTAAACACTGTTGGTGGCAATGTAAGTTAGTTCAACCTTTATTGAAAACATGATGATGATTTATCAAGTAACTAAAAATAGAATTACCATTCAACCCAGCAATCCCACCACTGGACATTTACCCAAAGGAAAATAAATCATTATATTAAAAAGACACCTGTACCCATATGTTCATTGCAGTACTATTCACAATAGAAAAATCATGGAATCAACCTAAATATTTGTTAGTGGTTGACTGGATAAAGAAAATGTGTAGGGAACTGCATCAAATTATAGGCGCAGAAATAGATGAGGATCTAGAAATGCAATTAAACCACTATCAGCTCAATACTTGTAAGTCCAAGTTTCCAGCAACCACACAAAAACCCTTAGGAATCTCCGTAGTTAACTAGCGTATCGGCAGTGATGACACGTGAGTGCTCAGATGGGGGTGGGCTAGTGAGGATTAACAGGCAACATGGACAGGAGTGAGGTTCAGAAAGGAATTCTGGAACCAGGTGACAAAGAAGAGGAAGGCTGTAGTACTCTATGGTCTACACAGTCATAAAAAAAGAATGAAATCCTGTCATTTGCCACAACATAAATAGAGCTGGAGGACATCACCCTAAGTAAACTAATTCAGAAACAGGCAGTTAAATACTGTATCTTCTCATTTACAAGTGGGAGCTAAACAATGGGTACGCATGGACATAAAGATGGAAATAATGGACACTGGGAATTCCAAAAGGGGAAGAGGATGGGAGAGGGGCGAATGTTAAAAATTACCTATTGGGTACAATGTTCACTATTTGGGTAATGGAGACACTAGAAGCCCAATCGCCATCAGCAAGCAATATACCCATATAATGAACATACACATGTATCACTGAATCTAAAATAAAATAAAAGAAAAATACATGCATAGACCCTTCAATGGATATCTATACTTATTCAACAAATAAAATATTATAAGCTATAGCCCTGTGTGAAGTGTTACCAGGTGCTGGTGAAACCCTTAGCCAAGAGCATCTAGGGAAGTGATCCTGCCCCAGCCTTCCTCTTCTTTGCCACCTGGTTCCAGAATTCCTTTCTGAACCTCACTCCTGTCCATGTTGCCTGTTAATCCTCACTAGCCCACCTCCATCTGAGCACTCACATGTCATCATTGCCAATATGCCAGTTAATTACGGAGATTCCTAAGGGTTTTTGTGCGGTTGCTGGAAACTTGGATTTACAAGTGTTGAGCTGATGGTGGTTTAATTGCATTTCTAGATCCTCATCTAGAATTTGATGCGGTTCCCTAAAACAGACTTTTCCTTTTTCTCCATGGGAAGCAGTATAGAAGTCCCATGGCTGCTAGTAGAAAAGGCTTGTAACCTGGGTGGTACCTGAAAAATTTTTCATCTTCACTTAAAAGTCACTCCCATTCTTAGTGCAAGATTAAGTTTCCCATCCGAAGGCACTGGGACTGCATTCCACATATTGCCTTTCTGAGGTTTTGCTGCTTCTTGCCCACTGGGATGAATGTTGCACAAACATTCTACTTCCATTGTTTAGACTTGTGGCTCTAGAGTCTTAGGTCTGACTTCACTACAAAATAGCCACGACAATGAAAGCATATGTACATAAGGACAAATACACACACGCGTATTTATGTCAGAGGCTATATGTATAAATATGACATGTAACACACATATATATGTATGTGTGTGTATATATATCATATATACCCAAGTAAGTGCTATTCTTTTCAGTGTCAGCCTGCATGTGTGTGTGTGTATATATATACACACACATATATATGTGTACAGATATATATCTCATATATACCCAAGTAAGTGCTATTCTTTTCAGTGTCAGCCTGTATGTGTGTGTGTATATATATACACACACACACACATATATATGTGTACAGATATATATCTCATATATACCCAAGTAAGTGCTATTCTTTTCAGTGTCAGTCTGGAAGATATTCCCTCCATTCAATCACACTGCTATTGCTTGAAATAATTTCAGAACTCGGCTGTTAAAATGTCCTTTAGAATCTATGGCACAAACTTTTCAATATCTTCTGTGGTGACAATCTTCATTCATGGAAAACAGACAAAAGTCATTTGGGGCAAACTCTGGCTAAAATATGGTTGATTAAGGTGAAGTAAAATCAACTGAGGTTTTCTTTTTTCCTTCTTTATTTGATAAATATCCACTTTTTTGGAGAATTTTCAGAAAACAGAAGAAATTAGTGAATGATGGCACAGGCTTTTCTCTTCCCACAGAATCTTCAGTTTTTACATAACTCTGCTGGACTGTTTGATGATGGAGGGTAAAATCTACATGAGCAATGCATTATGTCAAATAAACAAATCAATGTTTATTAAGTTAATGATATTTCCACATAGGCTTTCTGAGATCACCAAGATACACCATGTTTCTATTCTTAATTTAGTTTTAATATAAGAAATTGGCTCACACTATTATGGATGCTAGCAAATTTAAAATCTGCAGAGTCAATGTCCCAGTTTGAGTTTGAAGGCCAGTAGGCTGGAGAATTCTCCCTTACTTGGAGGAGGTCAATTGTTCTACTCAGGCCTTCCACTAATTAGATGAGGCCCACCCACAGTATGGAGGGCAATGTATTTACACAAGGTTTATCAATCTAAATGTTAATCTCATCCAAAAACACCCTCCAAGTTGACACACAAAATTATCCATCATAAGTTCATCTTTATCAACTTGGTGCCCATATACATCTTCATAAACCAAGGCTAATCTCCAAACAAAAAAAAGACAATAACAAGTTTAAAATTCCAACTAACATTCTACAACTACCTTGTGAATAATGCATCAGTCCTTTCCCCTGAAGAGGATGCAAAGTCCTTAGATAATGTTAGCTCTTCTCTTTGATATTCCATGACTTTAGTACTATAAGGTAAAGTTAACAATAGTTAAATACTATGACATAAAGTCAATACCTCTTATATTACATGAAAAATGAACAAAAGAGGGAAGAAAACAAAGTTATATTCATATATATTTGTAACAAAATAAGGAAGAAATGCTCATGACAATTATGTCTTTGTTTCTGTAACTAGTCAAATGGTCATAGCTGGTATACATAACTGTCTTCTTCCATTACTCATTACATATTACCTTTGCCTTCTGCAAGCACCTCAACTGGTCATGGTTCTTTACCTGGTGGGGCCAGTAGTCCTGCCCAGATTGGGTTGTAGTTTCCCCTTGACTTTAATCACACAGCATGATAATAATAGAAACTCCCTAAAGGGTCTCCTATATTTCAGACTTACCCTTTCTTACCTCCATTACAGAAGAGCAGTCCAATTTTCCCTTGTAGTCAGGATCAATCACCCCAACTACCACAGTAACTCCCTTCCTTGCCTGTTAATTCACAGATATGATGAGCTCAAAGTGAACCTGTGGCAGTCTTAACTTCCAGTTCCATGGAATCATTGTTGTATCTTCTAGTGAAAGCATTTCTCCCTCTGAAACTAATACGTGAAGACCAGCAGAGTATATCATTATGGATACAGGAGGCAAAAATTTTGTTAGTGGTCACTATGACCAATAGTGAGTGGTTCCACTCCCACTTCTACCCCTTGATTCCTGGACTCATGAATTCAGGCTATGGGAGAAGCAGCAGCATATACGGATGCTGATTCAGAGCATATGCTGCTGGAGATCCTTGTCCCACCATTGCAGGTGTTGCTACCTAGCTGGCACTATACTGAGTCTTCAAAATGCCACTCCACCACTTCAAGACTGCTGTTTCAGGATGGTGGGAAACATTATAAGACCGGTGAATTCTATGATCCTGGACCCATTGCCATAGTTCATTTGCTGAGAAGTGAGTTCCTTAATCAGAAATAATACTGTATGGAATCTATGATGGAGGATAAGGCATTTCATAAGTCCACAGATGGTAGTTTTGGCAGAAGTATTGTGTGCAGAGAAGACAAATCTATATCCAGAGTAACTGTGTATTTCAATAAGAACAAAACACAGTCCCTTCTATGATGGAAGTGGTCCAATATAATTGACCCGCCACCAGGTGGCTGGCAGGTTATTACCCCAGAAATAATGCCACATTGAGAATTCAGCGTTGGTCTCTGCTGCTAGCAGATTGGGCAGTAGCTGTATGTTGCTGAGTTCATGCATAACCCCCACCCCTGCCACCATGGTCACTTTGCTTATGAGCCCACTGAGGAATGACAAAAGTGACTAGGAAAAGAGACTGCAAAGTCAATCTTTGTTGTAATTCAGCCACTCAAAGTATGAGATTCTGGGTTTGGTTTTAGTAATCTCAGCCCTACAGCTATAGGAGACAGGGGTTTCTTTCAGGCAGACATGGAAGTTTTCTCTTCATTTATATGGCACTTAACCTGGGAACTGGTATTCCTCAGCTCATCTTCCTCCCCTACTTCATCCAGTAACATTAAAAGCAACCATCCAATTTCATTGTAATCATTTATCTGGCAAAGATTTTCAAAAATATCATATATGTGGTCTCCCAGATCCTTGCTTCTTATAAGTGATTCATTAGGAGTATCCAATTGTGATATTTTGTATATATCTATCGCCAGGCTATGAGCGCTCTTCTTTACTACTGAAAATAGAGTAATTAGTGTCTTTAATTGTGATCAGATTAGAGCTCCAATTCCAGAAACTTCAAAAGCAATTCAGAAAATTCATCTTAAGATACAATTTTTCTGCAACCACCCTCAGTACTCAAATCTATAGGTAAGACTTTTTCAGAAAAACAGAACTAATAGAAGATACATATTAAGAGATTTATTATATGAAGTTGGTTCCTGTGATTATGGAGCCTGGCAAATCCAAAATCTGCAGATTCAGTGTCCACATTTGAGTCCACTGGCTGGCAGGCTGGAGAATTCTCTCTTGTTTGGGGGAGGTCAATCTTTTGTTCTACTCAGAAGCTCACTTTATTGGATGAGGCCCATCCACATTATGGAGTGCAATCTGCTATAGTCAGTCTACCAATTTAAATGTTAATCCCACCCCAAAACAGCCTCACAGAAACACCCAGAATAATATTGGATTAAATATCTGAGTCCCCCATGGCCCAGTCAAGTTAACAAATAAAATTAACTATAACAATATTCTGTCTTCTTATTTTCTCATTATCACCCAAAAGAATGGCACAGTCTTGATAAATATTGTCCCTAGAGCATCATAGAATGTTTAAGATTTGCAAAGCTAATACAACTCTTTATGTTACAGCTGGACATGAAGAAGACTCAACTCAATCAACCGTTCAGGAGGAGAACCTAGTTTTAGAACCAAGTTTTTGAATTCTTATGGCCATATTCTTTTCATAATACTATTCTACTATCCTTTCTATGAAATCAGTACTTTCCTATGTAATGTATCTGCATCTTTCTTTACTTTTATTGCTTTAGCCATCATGGTTTAGGTTTGAAGAATATTTGAACCAATCAAAATTTTGACATTTGTTCCAGTTTAACCATAAGGATTCATGGTTACTTGCAGCACTGTGTCATTATAGCATCTTTCCAAACGTCTTCAAACCTCTCTGTGCCAATCAAAAACATTCATTTGACATTTTATACCATTTACTTCTTTTAATATCCCAGCTGTCTACTTGGCAAGTTGGCTTAACTTTATCCAAATTTGATGTGAATTGCTTCTTCTGATCAACGGTTACTCATTTCTATCCTGCCACACAGCAACATACACTCATGTTTGTCCTAAGAAAAAGTTAAAAAAGTACTTCTGATTTAGGGCAAGCTGAAATTTTCCATTTCAACTTGGAGAAGGAGTATCAAACTAAAAGTGAGAAGACATTAACTTTGAAATTTTACTGCAATTAAATTGCTTGGAGACCTTGATCTAGTCCTTTTATTTCTTGGAATATCAGTGAAAGGAGTGGAACTCCTTTCCTTCCTTCCTTCCTTCCTTCCTTCCTTCCTTCCTTCCTTCCTTCCTTCCTTCCTTCCTTCCTTCCTTCCTTCCTTTTTTTCTTCTTCTCTTTTTTCTTTCTTTCACAGGGCCTTATTCTGTTGCTCAGTAAATCTTGGCTCACTGCAGTCTAAACCTCCTGGGCTTAGTTGATTCTCCCACCTCAGCCTCCCAAAGTGTTGGGATTACAGGCATGAACCACCATTCCTGGCAGGAGTTGAATCTTAAAATATGTTATCCTTCACATGTGTGAATAATTTAAAAGACGTGTTCATATACATTGTCTCATTAAACTTTCATAAGCTCACTGTGAAATAGATATCATTTTCTAAACTGTAAAGTCAATGTTCCCATCAGCAAAAGTTTAAAATTAATTGTTACCATATGTCTACTATTATCCCTCCCTCTCTGCTTCTCAAAGCTGCAAAGGGAAAATTGTCTGCTTGTAGTTACCGCTGCTGCAAATCAAATGACTAATTACAGATCCATATGTGACGACGTCCTAGAAAGATTTTGATTAGCCACTCATCCCAGGTGCAGGAAGTAAGGAACACTCAACACTTAGGAGGAACAAAGGTGGCATTAAAACTTGTTAACTCTTCTTAATCATAGAAAATCTGAACCCTAAACCTGGGGGTGGCTGTGGTGGTGGATGGCATGTAGATTTAAGAACTTGTGAAAAGGAAAAACCACCATCTCTATTCTGAAAGGAGCAGGCGTAGGGTAAAGTATCTTTCTACCCAATGTGACATTCCAACACAAGCATCTCCAGCCCAGACTTCTCTAATGGGCGTGTTTACCTGAGTATCTAGTGAGAATCACAAGCTGAACATGTCAAAAAAAAATCTTGCTCTTCCCCTTCCACCATAAGATCTATTCTTATAATTATCACCTCCAATCAAAAGCAACTTTATCCTCTCAGTGGATCAGGAAAAACTCTTGAAATAATTCTTTCTTTTTTTTTTTTTTTTTTTTAGATGGAGTCTTGCTCTGGGCTCATTGCAACCTCCACCTCCCGGTTCAAGCGATTCTCCTGCCTCAGCCTCTCAAGTAGCTGGGATTATAGGTGTGTGTCACCATGCCCAGCTCATTTCTGTATTTTTGGTAGAGATGGGGTTTCACCATGTTGGCCAGCCTGGTCTCAAACTCCTGATCTTGGTGATCTACCTGCGTTGGCCTCCCAAACTGTTGGAATTACAGGTGTCAGCCACTGTGCCTGGCCTGAAATCATTCTTGATTCTTCTCTTTCTCTTACCCCCCAGTTCCAAACAACAGCAAATTCTATCAACTTCAGCTTCTTACCATTTTGATTACCACCACCACCCCACATTAGTCCAAGTCACAACAATCTACTAATTGTTCTACTTGATTTTACCTCCCCATCCCACTTAGAGTCTACTCCTAACTCAGCATTCAGTGTAATCTTATCAGAATACAAGTCAGATTATGTTACTTCCCTGCTCAGAATTCTCCAGTGGTTTCCACCTCAGATGGCACAAAAGCCAAAGACTTTGCAGCAGCCCAGAAAGCCCTTTGCTTTTTCTGACCTTGCTCCTATGCTGGCTTATGCTCCTTACACTCAGTTTACTGTCTACAGCCACAAGGACCCCCTTATTTCCCCTTGAAAACTCCCACCTGCTCCCTCACCTCTACTGGGTATTAGTTCAAATGCCCCCTCTTCAGTGGCACCATCTCTGAGCACCTGGTTTAAAGTTGACCCCTCGGTACTCCTTGTCATCCTTCTCTGATCTCTTATCTCCACAGCAATCACCCCCATTTAATATACAATACAATATTTTTCTTGGTTACTTTGCTTAACTACTGGAGTATAAGCTCTGCAGCAGCAGGAATTTTGTCTGCTGTGTTCACTAATCTATCCCAAATGTTTCACATCATGCCTGGTACCAGGTAGACATGGTTATATTTGCTGAATTAAATGTAATGAACAACCCAGTCCCAAACCACATCTTACACTATGGGACCTGGGGAAAAATCCCTCAATCCTTGTCTGGAAGGTACTTTGGTGGCTGCCCAGTGTTCTGCATCCAGACTTGTGGCTTCTTGTCTTCTTTAGCGTGAGTAGAGTCTCAGCCGTAAATGAACGCTGCTGGGCATCGCATGCATTTAAATGAAAAAGTAATTCAAAAGGATTTCGTTGGAAACAATTTCTTGACATGGCTTCAGGCCTCCGCAGAAATGCTTCTTAGTTTGTCTATGCTTCCTTCTTCTATCCAGCCACTCCCTGGCACAATGTTAAACAAAACTGGTGCCTCTTTTCCAAGGCTACATGCAGGTGACCTTGTCATCCTTCTTCACCCTCCCCATCCCAGATGAACCTGTGTCATCATGGAACATTCCAACTGAAATTTTACCAAATCCTGCCAGATCTTGTGTGCCTTGGTCTAGTACTTACAATAAGTAGCAATTTCAGCAGGACAACAAAAATAATGTTCACCCGAAGAACTCATTGACTTGTGGTGCATGATTGTAATACGTGTTTTATTTTATTAATGTTTTGTAGGTGATTTACAAAGTGTTTGAGAAAAGAAAGCTTCTGCTGTGGTCAGAGGTACAGAGTGGAGTGTGGGCAGGTAAAGGGGACTCCCAGATGTGGATGTGCTGTGTCCTTGGATTGTGAGCCCAGGGGAGCAGATCGACCACTGAAGCCTGTCCAGGGTCACGATGCCTTTTAAGTGAGGCTTGAATGATAAAATGAATGCAATGTGCTTCCTATTCAGCCAACATTATGAAAGACATATGGGGTATCACACCACCCCACCAAGTGCAAATGTATTTGCTTGATAAACTCTTTGTTTCAGTGACCTATCTGATATAACTCTAATGCTCATACTATTAATTTTAAGACGGAAATTAGCTAAACGTTCTTCTGCTGAAGCTTGAGAAAGAAACAAAATGAAATGATTTCAGCTGGATCCTGTTCCTGGGATAAGGACTAGACCATTCTTTCTTTCCTTTTTTTTTTTTCTTACCATGAAGAACTCCTCCATGACAGTGGGGACAGCCACACAGCTTAACACTCTTTGGTCTTTGTTAGGAAAATGCTTGCATTGTATCATGCTAACCTCAGATCTCTCCCCCTGCCTCCCTCTGACTCTCTGTCTCTCACATGTGTGAGTACATACCATGTAAAGCAGGGGTTGAGACACAAGCAGAGAGACTGAGTCAATAATTCAATTGAAGAAGATGTAAACAGATATAATTAATATTCTCAGAGAGACTCAAAAGGGTATTACATCAATAAACAAAAATATACTGTTATTTTTAAAAGATCTTAGAAAGAAATATATATATAAGCATTGACTTTTTAAAAATTTACCTTAGTAAATGGTATGAACAGCCAAATAGAACCAAAGAGTGGAGTAATAAAATGGAAAACGGAGCTCAAGAGTCTCTTTGAATATCTGGTAGAAAATTTTTTCCAAGCAAATTATAGTAGAAAGTATGGAGACCTGGAGGATAGATATAGAAAGTAGAAGTTGAGAAAACAGAGAGAACTGAAGGGAAAAAGGGAATGAAATAATTTTTAAAACTGAAACAGAATCATTTTTCTTACAAAGACCTAAATCAGCACACAAACATTCTGTAATGTCCCCCGCCCACATTCTTTTTTTTCTGAGACGGAGTTTTTCGCTCTTGTTACCCAGGCTGGAATGCAATGGTGCGATCTTGGATCACTGCAACCTCCACCCCCTGGGTTCATGCAAATCTCCTTCCTCAGCCTTCCAAGTAGCTGGGATTACAGGCACCCACCACCATGCCCTGCTAATTTTGTATTTTTAGTAGAGATGGCATTTCTCCATATTGGCCAGGCTGTTCTCAAACACCCGACCTCAGGTGATCTGCCTGCCTCGGCCTCCCAAAGTGCTGAGATTACAGGCATAAGTCACCGCACCCGGCCTGTAATATCCTCCATTTTAAGGAAAACTCTACCTTCATGCTTTATCCACTCACATTTCTCTGTTTCCTTTATAGAGAGCTCCTCAAATGACTTGTGGATGTTGGCTGGCCCAAGTTTAAGGCCTCTCTTAACGCACTCAATCTGTCTTTCATCCCAATGTTCTTGGAAACCCCTTCAACACCAGTGTTGCCAAACTCTATGGTCAATACTCCATCACACCAGTGTTGCCAAACCCCATGATCAATATATGCCATCATCGCCTTTCCAGAACACCAGCAGCAATGGGAGAGTTAGCTACTCCCTCCTTCTGGGAACAAGTTGTTCACTTTGCTTTTGGGGTCTCATGTTCTCCTGGTTTGGAGTCTCATGTTCTCCTGGTTTCCCCCATGATAACATTTAAACTCCTAACTATGCCTTGTATGCCTTTAATAATCTGACCTCCAGTTACCTGTCCAACATCTCCTACTGCTTTCACTTCATCACCTTTGTTCCGATCATACTATTAATAGTTATCTTTTTATACCTTGAATACACAAAATTGATTCTTTGCTAGTTACTCTACTAAGGCCACATTTTTTAGACAACTGATATGACTCACTCTCATGGCCTTCAGCTAAAATATCACATCTTAGGAGAGGTCCTCTCTGATGACCCAAATAGCAATGCCCTTCCCCCAGTCACAATCATTTCTATTTTTCTACTTTGCTTATTTAAATTCACATAGCTTTTGAATATCTGAAATTCTATCTATCTGTCTACACATACATAATATATATTCATTTGTGTATTGTCTTGCCAAGAGGAAGGGGAGTTTGTTGTATCTTTGTTATATTCACTGATGTATCCTTCATACATTATGAAAAGCCCTAGCACATAGTGTTTAAAAAACACTTGTTTTAAAAAAAAAATGAAGGAATGAATCACGAGAATGAAAAGCTTCATAAATTTTAGCTAGATGAAATAAGAGATCTAGTCATTATGTGTTAGTGTGTTGTAACGTTAAAGATAAAGAGATATTTTTAAAACTTCCATGGAGAAGAAAACAAACTATTTTCTTGGAACATGTTGTTCACTTTATCTACTGAAAAATAATAGAAAATACAATCAATAGGCTTAAGGAACAAAGAGGATGCTCTGGTATATATGAGAAAAGTCCAGTGGTAGGGCAGCATTCAAGTGCCGATTCATTCAGCAATTCAACGATGTCATCAAGGACCCATTTTCTTTCCATCTCTGTTCTGCTATACACAGAGTTAGGTTTTTTAACCTGAGACTGGCTTATATACAGACTGCCAGTCTCAGTTGGAGCTACATTCTTTGTTTCCATAAAAGGAGAGAGAGAGAAAGCTTTTTTATCAGTATTCTAACAAGAATTCTGCGATTGACCCTAGTACCTTTATTTAAAACACATGCCCACCCTTGAACCAATGGGTCTGCAGATACGCATTGTGCTGATTGGCTTAAGCCAACCTAAGACCCTGAAGATGTGATAGTGGATGGGACTGGGAGTAATATCCAGCCTTCTCAAAAGTAATGGAGTATGAAGGGGAGTGATGGTCACTCACAGGAAAGTCTGGAGATGAGAGGTAGGCTGGGTAGACTAGATGCTGGCAGGCAATCAGTGCTGCATATCATACCTGCAGAAGGTCAGCAATTAGACTGACACCAGGCTTCTATGGGCAACACAGTGTGATGGGAGAAATCATTTCAAAGGTCTGCATGAAGACACTCTGAATCTAGAATTATATAACCAGCTAAGTTATTACTCAAGTGTGAGGCTGACATAAAGATGACATCATACATGGAAAGAATGAAGTTTGCTAACCACAAAATCACTCTGAAATGTTACTAAAAATGTGCTCCAGTCAAATGAATGCTTTCAAGAAAGAGGAAGTTATGGAATATAGGAAGCAGTAGTGAACAGCCAAAGCTGAGTTAAAATAAGAATCAATCACCAGGTGAAAACAAGTTAACCATAATCTGATATTAAAATCACAGATGATCTCATAGAAGTGGCAGGAGAAGAGAGGAAGAAGGTAAGTTAAATCCTGCTATGAGTCTCATTAATAGGCAGGATGTAGATAATAACTCATTTAGTTATTGAAAGGACATCATATCTAAATATGTGCATATTAAAGCTAAGAACATTAGGCATAAAAAGCATATATTTTAAACTATTACAGGGAGTGAGAGAAATAAAACAATGAAATTACAATTAAATAAAATACTTTTAAAAGGTAGAAGAGGAACAAAAAGAGATAAAATATTGCAATGTTAAATAGAAAAAAATAAAAGGAATAAGTTAAACATACCAGTAATGAAAATAAATATAAAGAAATTAAATTTACATATTAAAAATAGGGTTTAAAATGTTTTAAAATCCAGGTATACTTTATTTACAAGAGGTATGTCAAAGCAAACATATTTTTAAAAATCTATAGGTTGGGCGCAGTGGCTCATGCCTATGATCCCAGCAATTTGGGAGGCCAAGGCAGGCGGATCACCTGAGGTCTGGGGTTCAAGACCAGCCTGGCCAACATGGTGAAACCCCATCTCTACAAAATTACAGAAATGTTAGCTGGGCATGATGGTGGGTGCCTGTAATCCCAGCTACTCTGGAGGCTGATGTGGGAGAATCACTTGAACCCAGGAGGTGGAGGTTGCAGTGAGCCAAGATCACACCACTGCACTCCAGTCTAGGCAACAGAGAGAGACTCTGTCTCAAAAAAACAAACAAACAAAACAAAACAAAACAAAACAACAACAACAAAAAACCATAGAAAGACAAAATTATTGAAATATAAGAATGAAAACCCTTACTTCATTAGGGAGTCAACAAAAAACATCGTGAAGAATATTATAATCTGTTTTTTCTTTAGCAAACCCAGTAATAGGTGTGTTATAGATTTCCCTTGAAATATTATTTTTCTTCCTCGAGTTCCCCTTTCTTATCAAAGAGAAATTATAGTAAGACCAATTTGTGTGAAAAATACATTTTAGGATTATCATATTTAGCCTGATTATTTACATAAAGTACTGCAAGAAGAGTGATTAGCCACATAGGCTACATAGGCTCCAGCCACATAGTTTTGCTGGAACTTTACATGAAAAAATATTAAACTTTGGTAAAATAATGTGTCCCCAATATCCTGTCACAAAAGAAAACATTCTTATTGAACTTATGTAAATAACTATGTTGCCATAAATTAAGAATACTCACGAATAGTTTCCAGGTTCTGGAGAAATCAGGGAAAGAGAAAGATAAATCCTTCAAATTTTTGTTCACAAAAATGTACTTTACAAAAGTGTACTTTACCTAATTTGTTGTAAGCTATAAATGGCTCAAAAAGCAAAAAAAGGTTTTCTTGACTCTGGAAAACAAATGGCTTTTAAAAATACAGATCATTTTATCATGCCACTGCACTGCAGCCTGGGCAACAGAACGATACTCCATATAAAAAAAAAGAAAAAAAAAAAAAAGAAAAGATCATTTTAATAGTTGTCCTTGTGCATCACCTCTAAGTATAATGTTCCTTAACATTAGCTGCTGTGAAGCATTGTTATAAAGAAAGAAAAGAAAAATTGCTGTTGATCTTGATGTCAATCAAAAATTCTTAGTGCTTAGCCTTTCTGCTTTAGCTACCTCATTATAATACAAGTCATGTCATAGTGATAGCTTCAGATGTGGAGTAGTGAGGAAATTTTCTTTAAATATGGAGTCCTTGATTCTAGGATATGGAGACAAAAGGTATTTTGCAGTCTAACAGATGGGAATAAAGAAATGTAACCCATGTCATTTGATGCTTGTGATTGTAGTTTAAAAAAATCATGGACATCTTTTCAAAATGTTTGCCCAAGTCCTCATGAACTCCTACAGGGTTTCCCCACTAATTGTGATAGACCCCAGGGCAGCTTCTTAGTACAAAATGATACTGTTCTTCCAGCCACAGTGGGGCACTTAATGCCCACTGGCCAAGCAAGAATTTCTTCTCAAGAGGCTTGGATTTCAGAAGTCAGTCTCTCTGCAAGTGATTAGACTTGCTTAGAAACTGCAGGCTGAACATCGTCCGCCCACTGGTGGGAATTGTTCAGTAGGGACAGAGTGGGTGAGGCAGACACAGAGACAAGGGCAGAGATGAGAGATGGAGAGAATGGGACAGCTCTCGAGTCCCTCAACCCCTAGACTCAGTCTCTCTCTCTGTCTCTCTCTCTCCCTCTATCTCTCTCTGTCTCTCTCTCAGAGACTCATTTGCACTTTTATCATTGGCTTCAATAATATACTCCTACATTCTGTGATGAATCCCCCTTTCTATGTAGATTGGCTCTAATTTGTTACTTTGAAACAAAATCCATAACTAATAGAGTGAGTGCATGACTCATTCCCTCCAACTCCATTGTAAAACCTCCACAGCAGAATCACATCATTCTCATTCAACTAATATTTATGAAGCACTTACTATACACCCAATTCTGTTGCTGGAAGCCTAGAATACAACAATGAGCCAGATTTCTAAAATGCTTACATTAGGATGTGCTGCTGTAGGTAGAGTGGTCAGGGAAGGCCTCTCTGGGAAGCAGATGTTTGGGCAGAAATCTGAGGGAGACAGCAGAATAGATGCTGATGTTGTAGGTAGAAGCAATAATAAATGCAAAGCTATGGTAATAGACTTGGCATTTGAGGAACAGAAGCTGGAGTAGCTAAGGTGGGTGAGCAAGGAAAAGGAGTCAGGATGTGAAGCTGAAAAGGAAGCCAGGAGCCATATCCTGTAAGGCCTTGAGTCTGGACTTTGGTGTGCCAAGGAGCCTCTAGAGGGCTTGGATTGGGATGGGGTAATGCCTGATTAAGGTTTCAGAAAGATCATTCTGGCTGATTAGCTGGAGTGGGGATGGGCAGAGGGAAAGCAAGATGGAAGAAGAGAGACCAGATTGGCTGATCTCACAGGATCCAGGCAAGACATAATCAAGTTCTCGCTAAGATGATAGTGGTGAAGGAAGTAAGGAGTGGGCAGATTCAGGATGGGTTCCAAAGATAGAGCTCACAGGATTTGCCATGGGTTGGATGTGCTATTTGTGAGAGAGAGAGAAAAAAAGGATTTGAAAATGACTCCAAGAATTTCAAATTTTGGCCCAAGTAACTGGTGGAATGCAATTGCCATTTACTGAGATGAGAAAGGCTTGGAGAGAAGCAGTTTGGTAAGGAAAACAAAGAATTATATTTTCCACATGCTACATTTGAGAACGGATATTAGGTATCTAAGTGGAGATTTCAAAGAAGCTGTTGAATATACCAATTGGAGCTCAGAAGGGAGTAGATTCTGAGGGTCTTTTCAGCAGATCTATGGCCCTTGTAGCTACTAAACTAATAAGGTCACCTGGAAAAGTGAGTGAGCGGGTTGTTTATTTATATACTTTCAACTTTTATTTTAGATGCAGGAGGTACATACGCAGGTTTGTTACGTGAGTATATTGTGTGATGCTCAGATTTGGGGTATAAATGATCCTGTCACCCAGATAGTGAGCATAGTACCTCGTAGGCAGTTTTTCAGTCCTTGCCCCACTCTCTGTTTCTTCCCTTTAGGAGTCCGCAGTGTCTATTGTTGCCATCTTTGTGCCCATGCATACCCATTGTTAAGCTCCCACTTACACGTGAGAACACATGGCATTTGGTTTTCTGCACCTGCACTAATTCACTTAGAATAATGACCTCCAGCTGCAATCACGTTGCTGTAAAGGACATAATTCATTCCTTTTTATGGCTGCATAGTATTCCATGGTGCATTTGTACCACATTTTCTCTATCCAATCCAATGATGATGGGCATCTGGCTAGATTCCACATCTTTGCTATTGTGAATAGTACTGTGATGAACATGTGAGTGCGTGTCTCTTTTTGGTAGAATGATTTATTTTCCTTTGGGTACATACACAGTCATAGGATTGTGGAGTCGAATGGCAGTTCTGTTTTAATTTCTTTGAGAAATCTCCAAAGTCCTTTCCACAGTGGCTAAACTAATTTACACTCCCACTAACAGTGTCTAAATGTTCCCTTTTCCCACAGTCTCGCCAGCATCTGTTATTTTTTGACTTTTTAAGAATAGCCATTCCTACTGGTGTGAGATGGTATCTCATTGTGGTTTTGATTTGCATTTCTGTGATAATTAATGATGTTGAGCATTTTTTCATATGTTTCTTGGCCAGAAAGTGAGCTTAGACAGGGAAGAGGTAGGAGGACTGAGTTCTGGGTATTCTAATACATAGAATAAGGCAAGAGGAGAGGCATCCAATATAGGGAACTGAGAAAAAAGGAACTCATGTGAGGTGGGTGGGAGGCTCTGAGAGTGCCCATCCAATGTGATCAAGAAGGAGAGAGAAATCAAGAGTGTCCACTGGAGTTGGGGGCTGATAATACAAGGCGAGAGTGTTAGCCTTGGATTTGTAAGGTTCGCGGTTGGAATGAACACTCAATTGGAGGGAGATAAGAAAAACTTGGATAAAGTACAAAAACAGGCCACACTAAACATTGCTGAAGGATGTAACTGTGGTAAATTATTATGAAAAGCAAATCAATGCTGAATACAAAATTTAGTGGAATATTTACCTGGGGTGGGGTAAAGGTGGTGGGATAGGAGAGTCACAGAAGGGGGTCAACAGACTAGCAATGTTGTATTACAGGGCGTGGTGCATACATGAATGATCACTTTCTTTTTATTCTTTCTCACTTTTTACCTGCACAAATGTTATAGACAATCTTTTGTCCTCATTCAACACTTTTTAAAATAATTATAACATTTTTAAAAAATGAATTGGAAGCAAACATGGTGCCAGTAACATTACAATCTGAAATTTGATGCAGAGATCACAGAAATGTGTTTTATTTTGAAGCTTCATAAATTACACATGTGTTGCATCTTTTCTTTTCTAAATAGAAAATACAACAAAAATGAAATAAGAGACTGGGAGGTAAAAACATGTAAACTTTCAGTGCAGAAGACTTTGATCTAAGAAAACTGGAGTATTTAGGCAGGGGTTGAAGTTTGATGTGAGATCAAGAGAGATTACTCTAAGGATAGGGATGATTACTGGCATGCTTGCCTGTAGAAGGGAAAAGTCAGGGAGAAAATATGATGCTACAGGAGAGTGAGGGACAAATTGAGGTTAACACGGGGAGCTGATGAGACCTACTGCACACCATTGCAGTTAGTCTTAGAGCTGAACAGAGGCCATTTACCCCAACCTCAGGAGGGAAGAGTCAGTTAATGGCTCAGACAAGAGGGAGATCTGCACAAATTCTGAGCGGTTCTCAGCTGTGGCTAAACATTGGGATACAATAGAAGCTTTTAAAAAATGCCTAACACCTGGGCCCCAACTCAAACTAATCAAAGAATAACCCCTAAGAACAAGGCCTTGGCATCAATATTATTTAAAAACTTCCCAGGAAATTGGAAATTGTAATGTGCATCCAGGGTTGAAAAATGGAGTCATAGCTTCTGAAAATGTATTCAACAAATAAAACAAGAAGGAAAATTGTGGTAGTGAATGAATTTGTCATCCTTTGGTGTAGCAAGGCGCTCAAGAACCTGGACATAGAGATGCTGCTTAGAAAACTCTCTCAGTCTCCATTAAGCTCTATCCTGGGATGCCTGTAAATTCTCTTTTCTCTCTATACAGCTTCTATTCTCAAATCTACGGTCCATAAAACTTCATTAGCATTCCCAGAGCACTTTCCTTTGGCAGAGTATTTCAGCATGGGGAAGGGAAACACATACTATTATACCCATAGGAGGAAAATAAATCTCATAGAAAACAGAAGCAAATAGGGTTTCCTTTGCAGACATGATGGTCAAAGTCAACGCATGCTTTATTTTCAGTTTCTCAGACGATTGGGTCTCACTCTTTTCTTCTCCCTGCAGTGTCCCTTAAAGACCTCTGTGACACTTGGAACTGGCAGAATCCTTGGAAATATCTACACTGATGGTTTGCTGTCTTTAGTTCTTCAATTTAAGCCCCCAAACACGACATCTTAGCAATATCTAATGCTGAGGGAACCCAAAATGTAGCTTCTCATGTTGAAGCAGAATCGAGATCTGGAGTTCAGCTTTTTGTGCTCATCTTCCTCAGTCCAGAGAACTCTAAAGAGTTTGCCATGAATACCTAGGCCCCCCGAGAGCAGCTAGAAAAGGGTTCAAACCCCTAGTTTGCAGATGAAGATGTTGAGGCTAAGAGAGCTTGGAGCATTTTCCCCAAAGACAAACAACCTGTAAACAACCCAAGCCAGCATTGCTCCCAGTTCCTCAGCCCCTGTGACTTCTATGTCACCAAACTGTCTTCCTCCTTCATGGGGACACTCAGACCTCATTGGCTGGAATAGGATCATTTAAAAACTATAATAAAAGACTACTCTGGTTCTAGTTCATAGATTACTAAATACGCTCCTGGAGTTAGCTTTCTAGAGTTAGCACATAAAATTATAGGGCACCTAGTTAAATTTAAATTTCAGAGGAGGCCAAGATGGGTGCATCACGAGGTCAGGAGTTCAAGACCAGCCTGGCCAAGATGGTGAAAGCCCGTTTCTACTAAAAATACAAAAATCCAGGCATGGTGGTGGGCACCTGTAATCCCAGCTACTTTGGGGGCTGAGGCAAAGAATTGCTTGAAACCAGGAGGTGGAGGTTGCAGTGAGCCGAGATTGCACCACTGCATTCTAGCCTGGGCAATAAAGCAAGACTTTGTCAAAAAAAAAAAAAAAAAAAAAAAAAAAAAAAAAAGGAAAGAAAGAAATCAGATACACAAGATAGTTTTTTTAGTATATCTTTTGCAGTATTTGAGACATACCTACACTTCAAAAATGATTCCTCGTCTATCTGAACTTCAAATTTAACTGGGAATCCTATATTTTATCTGCCAACCCTACTCAGAGTGGATCTGGAGAACATTGTTCATTTTACCATATTCTGATTGAGAGGAAGAATCATTTCAACACACTTTTACTTTCTTTGCTATGGGGATTATTAAATGAGAATTAAATAAACACCAGTCAAGAAAAATATACATGACCTGACAAGCAATGCTACATAATGTAGATTCAGGGTTGACAAATTGAGTTCTAGCTCCTTAACATACACTGGACAAACAAAATAAGAAAGAAAATTTCAGTAGTGAACGAATTTGTTATATTCTGGTGTAACAAAGTGTTCACTCATTCTACCAACTGTAAAATCCTAAAGTCTTTGCACTTTCTTAATGAGGAAAAGTAAACTTTTAAGTTTATGCTTTTTTTTCCCCATGATAGGATTCATTTTACTTTTCTAACGCCACAACTAAAGCCTGATTCCTTCTTATACGATGGCTTTTGGCCTGAGATTAGTCAAATGCTGTGGAAGATTTGCATTTTGACTTGCTCTTCTTGCATCACCCCATGACAATGGCCAAATGAAGAAAGCAAAAAGAGATTTTAGACCGTAGCTTGGAGAAGGTGTGTCCCCTTTGTCTGATACTTTTGGAAATTCAAAATGTCTTTAGGATCTTGATAACATTATCAATAAATTAGATCCAGTTTAAGGCCAAGCGCAGTGGCTCATGCCTGTAATCCTAGCACTTTGGAAGGCTGAGGCGGGCAGATCACCTGAGGTCAGAAGTTCAAAACCAACCTGGCCAACATGGTGAAACCCCATCTCTACTAAAAATACAAAAAATTAGCCAGGCATGATGGTGCATACCTGTAATCCCAGTTACTTGGAAGGCTGAGCCAGGAGAATTGCTTGAACCCAGAGGCAGAGGTTGCAGTGAGCTGAGATCGCACCACTGCACTCTAGCCTGGGTGACAAAGCGAGACCCCATCTCAAAAAAAAAAAAAAAAAAAAAAAAAAAAAAAAACAGAAACACAGCAACCACAAAGAATTTAGATCCAGTTTGGCTTTGCCAAGAGCTAAAAGAGCTTAAAAAATTCCATTCTGGGTCTGATCAGATTTGTCCCATGCACTGTAGCTTTCCCACCTACACATATGCATCAGTCTCTTAGAATTAGTTCCAGCCTGGAATCCTCAGGAAAGTCTCACAAAAAAGGGATAAGAAATACACATCACTGAGAAGAAAAGAGAGGGTGAGACATTTACCATTTTATTTGTAATTCACAGATAACCTCGAGCGTTACTTGTTAGGAGATTTAACTTGCCCTTTCCCCATTTATTGTTAAGCCAAAGATATGAAAACATCATGCAATGAACCATTTTCACTCTTTCCCTCTGCCTGTATTTGTAGGGAATAGGACCCTGACCAACAATGGGGAGGTCATCAGGCAGAGGAGAGGGAGAAAAAGTAAGAGCCCTGGAAAATTCACATACTCCATATTTATTTCTTTAAAAATTGGAGTTGCCTATGTGCCTTTGGGGAGAGCAAAAGAGAAAGGAAGGTAGAAGGCCATGTACAAAGGAAATCATAAAGAAACAGAAAATACCTTTGAGCTGCTACCTTCACTTAAAATATTTAACAGAAAGTGTGGGTGTGTACAAGGGAATTGGCAAAATGTTACAGTACAAGCCAGCAAGAATGTATTCTAGTCCTTTATTTCAGCCCAGAGGGCTCTGATTACCTGTCAGGCTGGGAGTTGAAGCAAGATAATTGTCTCTGAGCTCCCTGCTTAGAAGAAGCCTGATGGAAATCACAACAAATTGATAGTTCCTGGCACCTGTATTCTTGCTTGGACGCTACTAAGGATTAGGAACTGCTGGGCTGATTTTGCAATGAATCTCACTAGGCCTCCTTCCTTAAGAACTGTGAAGAACAAGCCATAACCACAGTAGAACTGATTTCCAGCAAGCGATGTCTCCTTGAAGGTTGTGGAACCAAGGGGACCAGGTAGGACCCTGTGCTTGGAGGGTGATTTCCACCCTTGAGTGTGAAGGCCTGTGGAACCTGATGCTTTGTGACATATTCTAGAGCAACACGACACTCTAGCCATTCAATCCTGAACCACAGGATCTGCAGACACTTATTAAAGGGGTAGTGCTGGTAAATGATGTGTTTGTTTCAGAGACCTACTAGGTCCATTGCAGAGAGAGGAGTTTCATGCGACCATGTTACTTTGCCCTGGTATTACAGGTATGCCCTCTATACCTTTCCATTGTCTGGATGATTCCTTCCTTGTTATGTGCCTCCCCCGTTAGACTATCAGCTGATCAAAAGTAGGAGCCTTGGTGTCAGGTAAATAGTGAATACTCAATGAATGAATACTCTCGGGATCCCCATTTTTAAGATGCCACTTTTCCCACAGTGATGGAAGTTCCGGACATCAACATGGATTTTGTACCTGGACCCACATTTTGGCAAATACCAGGTATGATAATAAGAAATACATATTTGGCTTTTGTCCCTGGTTCCTGGCACAGAGCTTCTAAAACCCTTAGAATTCTCTTTGTGATAGGAGTGACAGGAGAGTCTTTTGTTATTCATAATAAGCCCTTTCAACCACACCTGAGTTTATGCCAATAAAGTGACTCTGGAAAAGCCCCTAGAGGGTTTTAGGATGGAGGTTGCTTGCCAAAAAAACCAACCATGTGGTTAGATGGTGGGATGTCCAGCCTCCCCACCAACCTCTAGGAAGGGGCTGGAGATTAAATTCCATGACTAATGACCATTGATTTAATCAATCAAGCCACCATAAAAGCCCCTAAACGACAGGGTTTGGAGAGCTTTTGGGTTGAACACATGGAGATGCTGGAAGGGCAGTGTCGGGAGAGGGGAGGGAAGCTCTGTGCACCCCCCACTCCGTACCTTGATCTATGCATCTCTTCCATTTGGCTGTCCCTGAGTTGTATTGTGTGTAGTAAATCAGTGAGAGAAAGAAAATAATTTTCCTGAGTTCTGTGAGCCATTCTAGCAAATTACCGAAACTGAAGGGGAGTCATGGGAACCCCTGATTTGTAGCCAAGTCAGACAGAAGTGTGAGTAACCTGGGAACGCTCTATTAGCAAGTAGCCTCCAAAAAGTGAGGGCAGGTTTGTGGGATTGAGCCCTTAAGCCTGTGGAGTCTGATACTAACTCCAGGTAGTTCTTGTCAGAATTGAATTAAATTGCAGGATACCCAGTTGGTGTTAGGGAATTTTGTTGGTGTGGGGAAGGAAACCTACACACAATTGGTGTCACAAATGCTGTGAGTACAGTAGTCCCCCTTATCCACAGTTTTGCTTTCCTTGGTTTCAGTTACTTGCAGTAACCACAGTCCAAAAATTTTAAATGGAAAAATTCGAGAAATAAATAATTTCTACGTTTTAAATTGTGCACCCTCAGACTTGCATGATGAAATCTCATGCCATTCTGCTCCCTCCTATCCAAGACATGAGTCATCCATCCATTTGTCCCCTGTATCCATACTGTTTGTGCTACCCACCCGTTAGTAGACGTGTGATATATCTGATAGGAAAAACACAGTATATGTTAAGGTCAAAAAAACATAATACATATGTGGTTTGGTTCTATCTGAGGTTTCAGACATCCGCATGTGAAAGGAAAATAAAATCTCTGGGACCCCAAGCTCACTATGCCAAAGGGGAAAGTTAAGCTTCGGAGCTGAGTCACACAAAACAGACAGACAAACAAAAAAACTGCCTTCCTTTCAGTCCTAAACAGCTGCAAGATAGAAGGCCACATAGCTCACCAGGTGCTCTCCCTCACCCTAACAATGTGAATCAACAGCTTATCTTCAAAAGTACAGGACAAAGACAAGACTAGAAATCATCCCTCCACCTACCCACAAGACAAGTGCATATTTGACTTCTTCCTTTACTCTCTGTTTACTTTATCCTATGTAAAATACAGATCTACTAAGTATGAGATGAAGGCGTAATTGACTGTTTCTCTGTCCCACGCCTTTCATATTTAACATGTGGATTCAGTAAGTGCTAATCAAAGCCTTACAAGAATGTAATCACTTATCTCACTACCTACCCTCTCTTTTATTTTCTTTCTTTCCTCTGCTGCCTGCTCTTTCCCCTTTAAATATTGAAGTTCTCAAAAACATTTTTGGAAAAAGTACTGAACACAGATCTTATGGTAACTTGTGTCTCGTCTTCCTGGGTGCACCCTCAACCTTGGCAAAATAAACCTCTATATCAATTGAGATCTGTCTCAGACACTTTTTGCTTTACACACTGAAGGTCTTAGAATGTATTCCTGGCAGATAAAGGAAAACTACTTTAAAATAGTTCAGATCAGGACATACAGTTGCTCCCACTCTGTAGAAATCCTGAGAAAGCAGTATTAAGAGGTGGGAAAAAAATTTCAGTCTCCAAAACCTTACAAGGATTCATGTCTGGCACATTGAAGAAACTCATGAAATAAACGGGAAAAAAATCAGAAAATTCACTAGAATATGGGGGAAGAATATGAATTAGCCATTAACAGAAGTGAAAAGCTGACTAGCTAATGAGAATTTAAAGACAACCTCCATATTTGCCAGAAATTATTAAAGATTTTATAATAATAATATTATAAAATTATTATTAAAGACAACCTCCATATTTGCCAGAAATTAGAGATGTAAAATTTATTTTAAAAAATGCAGTACCACTCTAGTCGATATTTTTAAGGGTAGATGATATCCATTTCTAGAGGCATCAGAAGATACAGGGATCCTCATGCACTTCTGGAGAGGAGGTAAATAGATATGGCCTTCATGGAGAACAATTTATTTTGTGTGATAATGCATAATAAAATCAGACATGTGTACTACTCTAGCAATTCCATCCTGGGTATATACCTCAGAAAAATTAGCACCCAGTTCCATAAAGAAAGATATATTAGGAATTTCCAACTATATTGGCAATGATGGCAGCAAAGAACAGGTGGTAACCTTTATGTCTGTCCTTAGAGTGAATAAGTAAAATGTTAGTTGCATGCAATGGAACATTTTGTAGCAGTCAGAAGAAATGAAGGCAATGTGGATGGTTTGCAAAAACAAAGTAGAATATAGAAAATTGAGAAACTAAGATATATGTTTTCCAATTAAATGAGCACTACTATTAAAATATAGTTAAATTAACTGTTATATTAAATGAGCATTAGATATATTAAGAATATACCATTGTCCTTCAGTATAAGTGGGAAATTGGTTCCAGGCCCCCTGCGTATGCCAAAATCTAAGCATACTCAAGTCCCACAGTTGGCCCTGTGGAAACCTCACAGGAGAAAATTCTGCCCTCCATACACGTGGGTTGTGCATCCCTCCAATACTGTATTTTTGATCCTCACTTGATTGAAAACAATCCACATATAAGTGGACTTGCTCAGTTCAAACCCATGTTGTTCAAGGGTCAACTGTATTTAAATGTACATTAGGCTACGTACAGGCCACTATTTAAAATAGTTAAAAATCAGTGTGGTGTGAGTGTCAACCCATCAGAATGGGCTCCTCCTGGCAGGCTGTGCCCAGTGTGCCAATTGGATATTGGCCTGCATACACATGCAAATAAACACCTAGAATGTGCATAGTGAGGCTGTGGATGCAGTGCAATAGAATGAGTCTGTGCTGGGGACAGAATGAGAGCTGCAAGCTAATAAGGAGGAAAATGAGAGCCTTGCATGAAGAAAGGGGCATAATCAATTCTGTAAGGCAAGGTCAAGAAAAGGAGAGGGAGGAACCACAATGTAACATTGTAGAACAATACACACACACACACACACACATATACACACACTATATCTTTAAAGCCTAATTACCAAACCAAGAAAAGAACTAGCATTAAAAAAAATGTGTTGGTTTTCTCCTGCAGAAGGTGACTGTTCCTATAACTTTACTTCAATCCTTATTTGTTGTTTAATTCAAAAATGCTTTCATTCATCCACCTAGCCATCCACCCATCTATTCATCCATCCAACAACTATTGCCCAGCCACTATGTGCAAAGAGCTGTTCTAGGCACTGGAGATATAGCAGGGAAAAAGAAATAAAGCCCCTTGCTGTTGTTCTGAAGCTGGGGCTCTCATTGAGTGTCATGTAGCAGGTACAGGGTAAATACTGGGGTATCACCTGGTGCAGGCTTAACAGGGGGTGTGAGTGGGATTCACCATGTAGTTGAGACTTAGTGGAAGCCTCCTCCTTGTGCGTATGGTGAGCTCCAATTCCCCAGCACTCAATTCAATTCAATAAATAGGCAAGGTATGTCTGTCCCTACTACTTGTTCAACCTCCTTGTCATCATGGTTTCATTTTCCATAGAGAATCTATTGCATTGACATTTCCAAGGGATCCAACTGATTTTGGGCTTTAGTGGTAGTTTAATTATTTATTATCATACATTATAAATTGTTCTCTATAAAGACTTGGGTTAGTTCATTCTTACATTGCTATAAAGAAATACCTGAGAGTCCTGAGAGTGAGTAATTTATAAAGGAAAGAGGTTTCGTTGGCTCAAAGTCCTGCAGTCTGCACAGGAAGCATGATGCTGGCATCTGCTTAGCTTCTGGGGAAGCCTCAGGAAGACCTACAATCACGGCAGAAGGTGAAGGGGAAGCAGGCATGTCATGGTCAGAGCAGGAGGAAGAGAAACAGAGGGGAGGTGCTACACACTTTTACACAAACAAATTTCATAATAACCCACTCGCCCTCATGAGAACAGCACCACAGGGATGGTTCTAAACCATCTGTGACGGAGCTACTCCCATGATCCAATCACCTGCCACAAGCCCCACCTCCAACACTGGGAATTACAATTGGATATGAGATTTGGGTGAGGACACAGATCCAAACCATATCAAGGCTATATCCACTTACATTCTCTCCAGCAGTGAATAAGGATCCTTGTATCTTCTGATGTCTCTAGAAATTGATATTATCTAACTTTAAAAATATTGAGTAGAGTAGAATTGCATATTTTTAAAACTTTTTGCATCTTTAACTTCTAGTGAATATGAGCTTGTTTTTAAATACTTTAGTAGCTATAAACACCCGAGGCTGGGTAATTTATTAAGAAAAGAGGTCGATTTGGCTCATGGTTCTACAGGCTATACTAGATGCATGGTGCCAGCATCTGCTACTGGTGAGGCCTCAGGCTGCTTCCACACATGGCAAAAGGTGAAGGAGAGCCAGTGTGTGCAGATCACATGGCAAGAAAGGAAGCCAGAGAGGGTGGGGAGGTGCTGTGGCCTTTCTGACAGCCACTTCTCATGGGAACTAATAGAGTGAGAACTCCTCATTATCAGCAGGATGGTACTAAGCCATTCCTGAGTGAGCCACCCCCATAACCCACACATCTCCCACTAGGCCCCACCTCAACACTGAGGATCAAATTTCAACGTGAGGTTTGGAGGGGCTTAAATCTCCAAATCATATCACCAAAAATTTTTTTTATATATATACAGAGTTTCACTCTGTCACCCAGGCTGGAGTAAGGTGGCATGATTTTGGCTCACTGCAATCTCTGCCTCCCAGGTTCAAGTGATCCTCCCACCTCAGCCTCCAGAGTAACTGGGACTACAGGTGAATGCCACCACTCCTGGATACTTTTTTAAAAAAATTTTTTGTAAAGATGGGGTCTTGCCGTGTTTCCTGGGCTTGTCTCAATCTCCTGAACTCAAGCAATCTGCCTGCCTTGGCCTCCCAAAGGGCTGGGATTACAGACCTGAGGCACTGCGCCTGGCCACCAACAATCTTCTGATCACCAGTGATGACTTTGGCTCCCTAGACCATGTTTCCTCTATTTGCAGCATTCAACCCTGTGGAACACACCCTTTCTCTTTCAACTTTCATAGTGATCTCAGATTTATTTTAACAGACTTATTTATTTTATTTTATTTTGACATCAGGGTTCCCTCTTGGTGTTGTACATTATGTAGGCTTTGATAAATATATGACACGTATCCACCATTATATTAACAGTACTACACAGAATAGTTTCAAGGCACTAAACATCTTCTTACTCTACCTAGTCATTCCTCTCTCCCCACTGACCTCTGGCAACCCCTAACCTTTTTATTGTCTTTCTACTCTTGCCTTTCCAGAATGTTGCATAGTTGGATTCATACAGCATGCAGCCTTTCCAGATAGGTTTCTTTCCCTTAGAAATAGGCATTTAAGGTTCATCCATGTCTTTTCATAGCTGAAAGCTCATTTCTTTTCAGTGTTGATTAATATTACATTGTCTAGATGTATCATGGTTTATTTATCCGTTCACCTATTGAAGAAAATCTTGGTTATTTCCAAGTTTTGGTAATTTGGTAACTATGAATAAAACTACTATAAACATCTGTGTACAGGTTTTTGTGTGGACCTAAATTTTCAGCTCCTTTGGGTAAATATCAAGGAGGGTGATTGTTGAATTGCATGGTGAAAGTATGTCTAGTTTAGAGAAACACCAAACTGTCTTCCAAAGTGGCTGTACCAATTCATTTTCTTTTTTCCCTTTCTGTGCCTATTCTACACTTTCTATCCATTAATGTCATTGCCATCCAATTAGACTCCCATACCAGACACCAGGAGTCAGGCTGGACTCTTCCCTTATTCATTTTCCACAAATATTTGCTGAGTGCCCACTATGTACCAGACACAGGGCTAGACTCTGGCTACATATTTATCAATAAAGAGATCTAGTCCCTTGTGTTGTGGAGTTCAGCAAGTGCCAAGTGTGTCGTAAGCATTATGTAAACTTCTGGTGGAAGGGACTATAAAACATAAATGTCGTGAACACTGAAATTATTTTCTGTGTCATTACATTTTACTTGGCACTTTAATCCATAACCATCTATTTGAGGGACTTCAATGCATATGTGACTGATATTTAATATTCAAGATATTTTCCAAGGATACACTTTTGAATTTTTTGTGATATATTTCAGAACGGTGGTTGTCAATAAGAAAGTTTGGGGATCGGAATTACATGAGATGATGGGATTATTACACATTGCATGCCTGTATCAAAATATTTCATGTACTCCATGAATGTATATAATAACTATGTACCCACAGAAAGAAAGAAAGAAAGAAAGAAAGAAAGAAAGAAAGAAAGAAAGAGAGAAAGAAAGAGAGAGAGAGAGAGAAATTACATGACAAGCTTTGTTCAACATTACACCCTTACACAATGTGTGTGCACACACATATGCACTTGCACATATATGTGTATATGCCCAAGGCCACATTGAAAACCACAAATTTGAAAAACACTCTGAAATATCTGGGAAGCCAGCCATACATTTGCTATTTACTTATTTATAGTTGATCATATACAGAAGTACTAATTCTGAAACTTCCTCTTTTGTGTTGCAAAGCCTTGTCAATCAGCTATAAAATAAAGAGCTTTCTAATTGTGAGGATGAAGAAAGGGGTCTAGGGTTTTTCTGCATGTAATTTTCATTAAATTAGTAATATGTATATATGCCTTTGCAATATTTTCTGTTCTGAGTTTCAGGCAGAACTCGAAAAGCTGCATATGAAAAGCTCTGATCCTAGAGGACAAAGTTTCTTTTCTGCCAGACACACAACTTATCAACTTTTCAGTCTTTTTTCAGTAGGTGTCTATGAAGAAATATGAACCAGAAGTCATTCCTTCCTGAGTTTCACTAATTTATCTCAATTTGATGGCCTTTTTAATGGCCACAAACTGGGCAGTAAAATCATGACATAAACTGCAGAAAACTACAAAACTACAATTGTTACTGAATATATGGAAGAACCAGGAAGAGAAATCTTGGTTGGTCTACAGGATCTTTTGTCCAGCTTCTGGATCCAAGATAAAATTTCTCCACCATTGTGGCTGATTAACTATAAGCAATTTTAGCAAAGTTTCAACTGGTAAGGGAAAAATTAGGTCAATCATTTAATTTGAGCCAGCAAAGGGCCAAGAATCAGTATGAAAATGTTCAATGAGCAAGATGAATGAAAATGTTGCCTTTGATGGTCTTTATAAATGACCATGATATGATAGAAGAATGAAATGCAAGACTTTTAAAACTTACATCCCAAGGAATCACTTAATATTTGCCAGAACATCTAGGTTTATTTTCATGTCCAGGGTACTAAAGTCAGAAGAAAAAGATGTCTAGCTTTGAGTTTTAAAATCTATTTGTAAAATGCATGCACAGATGATTTTATACATCATTTATATTGCTACATGATGAAAACCAAAGGATGCAAAACATTGCTTAGGATATAAGGACAAGATTTCCAGGACAGTTTCCTAGTATGAGGGTTAGAGTGGGTTATCCATATTTGTGAAGCTCTTTTGACTATTTAAGAATTATTTTAAAAATTATTAAAATCGTTACCAAAAATTCCCTTCACTCCTCTCATCTCAATCTCATGCCTGTACTTCCATGTGCATTTTTCTAGGGTCTATGAAATTTGGGCTGGGTCTTGCTAGGTCAGATCATATTTTTTAAATTAAATTTTTTATTTTGAAATAATTGTGGATTCACATGTAGTTGTCAACAATAATATAGAGAGATCCCATGTCTCTTTTACATAATTTCCCCTACTGGTAACATCTTGAAGAACTACAATACAAATTTTCACACCAGCATATAGACATTGATACAGTGGAGATGCAAAATATTACCATCAACACTAGGATCCTTCATGTCCCGCTTCTTATTCCTCTGCAACCACTAATCTATTCTCCATTTGTATATTTTGTCGTTCCATAAATGTTATATAAGTAGGGCTATATGGTACATAACTTTTTGGGATTAGATTTTTTTTCCACTCAGTGTAATTTTCTGGAGATTTATCTGTACTGTTGTGTGTATTAACAGCTCATCACTTTTTATGCTGCATAGAATTCCATGGTAGGGACATATTACAGTTTGTTTAACCATTCAAACATTGAAGGACATCAGGTTTTTTCTAGACTTCATTAATAAAGCTGCTATAGACATTTGTATACACATTATTATGTGAACATAAGGCTTCATTTCTCTGGAATTAACTCCCAGAAAAGCAATTACTGGCTAGTATATAATTGCATGTTTAGGTTTCTAAGAAACTACCAAACTATTTTCTAGACTGGTGTACCATTTTAACATCCACACCAACAACATCTGTGTAATCAAGTTTCTCTACATCCTTGCCAACATTTAGAATTTTACTATTTTTTATTTTAGCCATTTTGATAAGTGTGTATTAATATCTCATGTGATTTTAACCATACTTAATCCTAAAGCTAGTGATATTGAGTATCTTTCCATGTGCTTATTTAACATCTCCTCAGTGATATGTCTCTTTGAAACTTTTGCCCACTGTTGAATTGAATTGTTTTTGTGTTACTTAATTTTTGAGAGTTCTGTATATATTCCAGATATAGCCCTTTGCTGGATATGTGGTTTGCAAATATTTTCCCTCTTTCTTTACTCATCTTTTTATCCTATTAACAGGGTGCTTGAAAAGAATGTGAATTCAGCTGTTGTTGGGCAGAATATTCCATAAATGGCAATTAGATCCTGTTAGTTGAAGGTGTTGTTGTGTTCTTTCATATCTTTGCTGACTTCCTTCTAGTTGTTCTGTCAGTTGTTGAGAAAAGGGTGTTGAAGCCTACAACTATAATTTACATTTGTCTATTTCTCCTTGCAATTCTATCAATTTTCACTTCATGCATTTTACAGCTCGATGGCTTGGTATATACACATTTAGATTGCTATGTGTCCTTGGCAGATCGCCCCTTTTATCTTTATGTAATGTACCTCTCAGTTTCTGGTAATTTTCTTTTGTCTAAAGTCTACTTTATGTGCTATTTATGTTGTCACCTCTGCTTTGTTTTGATTAATGTTTGTATATCTTTTAATATTTTTTGTTTTCAATTTGCTTGTATTATTATATTTGAAGTGAGTTTCTAGTAGACAGCATATAATTAGGTTATGCTTTTTTAATCCACTCTAGCAATCTTTGTCTTCTGGTTAATCTTTTTTTCATTCAGCCTGAGATTTCTCTGATTCTTCATGTGGGAAATTTTCTATTGAAACATCAACATTCTCTATATTATGCCCTGAGACTCTGAATTTTATTTAAATCTCCTCGTTTATCTTGCTTTTTCTGACACCACTCCAATAGGGGAAAGGGAGGTTCTACCCCCTTACTGCTAAGTTGAGGTAGAAGTTGGCCTCAGTTAGCACACGGGTGTGAAGGGGGCTCTCTTCATTTCTGCTGAGTAAGAATGAGAGTTTTGGCTCCTCACATGGCCTCTACAGTGGAGTTGGCCTCATTATCACTTTGTGATGGTAAAAGCCCTAATTGTCTAGTAGGCATCCTCTGACACCCACCTCAGCAGTGAGGGAAGGGGCGCTTGATGACTGCTGAGTGGGAGTAGGGCGCCGGATGACAGGCTTCCCATGTGGTCTCCACTGACACCATGTAGGTGAGAAGAGGGGGGCTAGTGGTTTCATTATAAACCAGGGCAGATAACAATCCCTACTTCCTACTTGGTGTTCTCTGAATGCATCTGAAAGAGTATTGAAGCAAATTGTTACAGCATAGGAATGGCTGGAAGTCTGTTCTTTTTATGAGGTTTTTGCTGATATGGGTGGTGGTGGGACCATAGATTTTTTTCAGCAATGTTTGACTGGAGTAGGACTAATATTATCTAATTTTTTTGTTGTGTTAGACTGTGATCCTTCAGTTAGAGAGAGTGGGCTTTTGCTGGGCTTATTTTTCATCTGTCCATTGGCATTTCTGAGTTGTTAGCCTCTCCAGCTCAAGATCTGGCATCTATGAGGAAGAAATAACAGCAGAGAACTCACCACCCTGTTATTCCTCTGCTCCCAGTGTCACTGGCCAGTCTGCCTTCTTCTACTTTTCAGAGTCTTCTTTGTTATTACTGTTGTTGTTTTAAATTAGGATATAATTTATATACCACAGAACTCACCATTTAAAAGTGTACAATTCAGTGGTTTTTAGTATATTCACAAGGTGCAGCCATTAACATTATCTAATCCCAGAACACTTTATTCTATTCTATTCTATTCTATTCTATTCTATTCTATTCTATTCTATTCTATTCTATTCTTTTTTCTTACCCCCAGAAGAAACCTTGCATCTTATCCATCACTTCCTATTGCCTCCCACCCCACCACTAGCCTTATTCTGGACATTTCATGTGAATAGAAGCATAAAATTTGTTACCTTTTGTGTCTGATTTTTTTTACTTAGCATAATGTTTTTAGACTTTATTCATGTTGTAGCATGAATCAGTATTTCATTTTCATGACTAAATGATATTCCACTGTACGTATATATCACATTTTATTTATCCATTCATCAGTTGATGGGCGTTCAGTTATTTAACTTTTTCACTAATGTGAATAATGCTACTATGTACATTCACATACAAGTGTTTCTATGAACATATGTTTTCAATTATTTTGGGTATAATCCTAGGAAAGGAATTGCTGGGTCATATGGTAACCTTATTTTTAAATTTTTGAGGAACTGTCAAACTATTTTCCAAGGTCACTGTACTATTCGACACTCTTAATAGCAATGCATGAGGATTCCAATTACTTCATATCCTTGTCAACACTTGCTATTGCCTATCTTTTTAATTTTAGCCATCCTAGTGGGTGTGAAGTTAAAGCTCATTTTGTTTTTTAGTTGCATTCTCCTAATGACTAAGAATGTTGAGCATCTTTTTATGTGGCCATTTGTATATCTTCTTTGGAGAAATGTCTATTCAAACCCTTTTCTCATTTTTCAATTGGATTATTTGTCTTTTTATTGTTAAGTTGTAAGGGTTGTTTATATATTTTGGATATGAGATTCTTATCAGTTATAGGAACTTGAACTACTTTCTTCTATTCTGTGAGTTGCCTTTTCATTTTCTTGATAGTTTCCCTTGATTTTCTGCATCTTGTTATATTTGCTCTGTATATCATGACCAGGATTTATAGTTATACTTAGTGGGGATAATACAGAAGGTTATACCAAATCTATTTTTCCAGAAGTAGAAGTCTAGACTGCAGATGATATTTCAATAATATTTTAAAAATATCAGTCAGTGAAAACCAAAAAAAAAGAAAAAGAAAAAACCCAACAGGTACAAACTGGTCCAATTTTTTCTCATAATCATCCAATGTAGAATAAATACACAGGCGACACTGACACCATATTCTGCAACCTCCTGGCAAGTCCTGAGCCTCAGAGCTGATGCTGTTCACGTGGTTGGTTGGATGTGGATAACAGAGGGGTTTTCACTGGAGCGTACAGTTGAGCCCCTGGGAGAACAACAGGGCAATGGCTTCAGTGGCACTAGTTTAAAAAAAAAATAAAAAGCCACATTCTACAACCTGTGTTACTTTCTTTGGAATACAAATTGTGGGCCTCTGTGTTACACAGTCACAACTCTCTGACCTCATTCTGTAAAGGGAGGAGTAGGTTTCTTCAATCCACCCTTTCTATTTTATAAAGAAAAAACTAAAAGAAAAGAGACAGGATTTCTAATTCCACGTTCTTCCTATGAGAGAGAAATATATAACATGCTGGGTTTGATGGCCTCAGGCTCCATGCAAGTGATTACCTCTAAGTCTGTTCCATAACTCTAGATGATAAAGATGCAACGTTATGTAACATTCACCAGTAATAATACTATTAATAAACCAAAATAGGTAGCTTCTGTATAAAATTAGAAGGCTAGCCCTTCCCCCCTTTCACATTTGGGATTTCAAACCCAATTTACTTACTCTTTTTCTTTTTCATGAAACAGAATACCCTGTCATTTAGATTAAAAGTATGACATAATTGTAATAAATGTTAAACATTAAACCATAATTCAAACTACATAATGCAACATTTTTTGGACTCAAGAGCAACTAGAAAGAAAATCATGCAGAGTGGTTAATATACTACCCTTGCACTGGTTTTAGACCAGGGCTAAGCAGGCTCTGCTCTTGTCTTCCACCATCTGACCCCTTCAGGCTTGGGATAAAAAGAAAACCAAGCTGAAGGAGGAGGACTACTTAAGGTCCAGACCCAGGTCACTCACTGTGTACTTAGGACCCAGGAATTTCCTGCTCAACTGGCTCCAATCACATTTTCAGAACCGGTACACATCTCTTCTCCCAGGTTGGTTCTCCTGAGGACAGACTCTATCTACCTAGGACTGTGGCTAATTGGGGGCTGCTTTAGGGCATTGTGGATGACATTTAGATGAATGGAATGTGTGTCTCTAGGTCTGCATGCTTGTAAATTTCTTCGTGGTGCAAGTCTGAGCCTCAGTAGGGAAAGCGGGGGCGGGAACAGCCCTTTCATCATGGCCAGGTTCAAGTGTGGAATATAAGGAATAAACTCTATTTGAACTTGGCCTTTCCAAAAATTAGAAAGATATATTTGTCAATGCAGAAGCATAAAACATATTTAACAGTTGGTTAACTTGACCTGTAACATTTCAAATATTTAGGAGGGTCTGACATTGTAGTTCAGCTCCACCTTAAAAATGTGAAGGGTACTTCTAAGCGTTATCAGTCTTTGATAACTCTAGTTCAAAAAGTGAATAAGAAAATTGAGGGTCTGAAATAATTAATAATGCATCCTTTAAAATGTTTAGGCTTGCAAGCACTGTATGTACCTTCTTTAGTACAATCTTTATCACATGGTTTATACATCTCCCTTTTTATTAATATATGCTGGTTGTCTTTCAATACCTTAAAAAATAGAAGACAATGAGAAGTCACCTTTCAGTTTCTTCACAACATAAGAAACTTCTACCTGTCTAATCCCTCTCCTGTCAGAGAGAGACTGGCTGCATTCCCTGTCCTATGGGACCCAAGCAGCTCTCAGCTGACACTATGATGGATGGAGCAGCAGAGACCCACACGTCAACTCTCAGGAGGGAAAAACCAGTAAATCAGGGGAGCATGTCCAGAGAATGTCAGAAGAAAGGCTGCATCAGGAAGTGGATTGCAAAGCCACGTCGAGGAAGGTCAGGAAAGAAGCAGGGACAGCAGACAGTTCAGCACACAGGAGAGGACAGTGAGAATGCATTTGTCAGGGCCCAAGACAGAGCTGTGGCCAAGACTGGAATTTGGGGTTTCCTATGCGTGTATGATCTGAATCTATTTTTAAGGGTCCAGGAAGGAGTGAGCACAGACTCTCATTCCTACCATTTTGTGTGAATGCTGTAAAGTTGGTATATTGCCTAATTTATCTCTTTCTTTTTAATTCTGGAATATTTAAGTGACTTAAACATTTAATAAATAACTGACATCTGTTGTTTTATTCATTTGTCAGACATGGTTCTGACCACTTAAAGATTGTTCTAAAGAAGGTAAGCACAGTATTTCTAAGCCTTCACTCCTCACCACAATGCTATGAAGTTGCTATTATTATTATCATTCCCAGTTTGAAGTTTAAAAAATTTCTGAGTGACAGGAAAATTAAGTAACTTGTCCAAGGTCATGCAACTAATAAATAGCAGAGCTGAGACCCAGGTAGGCTGACTCCAAAACCCTGATCCTTTTTTACCACTTCATTATACCATCTTCCAGTGGGAGCCTTAGCTTGTCCATATAGTTGCCTTTAGCTACAGGTAAATAGGCAGGTAGGTATAAAAAGGCCTTGGATATGGGCTCATACATTTTAAAGTGCCCTGAATCTTTTGCAAGGGAAAAGCTCTTGCAACACTTGAATAGCACTTTGACCTGCGGTTCCTCCCCCATCACCTCCGGCCACCTCTGCAGGATAGTGTGGAGGTACTATGGGGACAGTCACCATGTGAAAGGACCACTTGGCTCAGAAAAGTCTCAGTCCTAAACAGTGTAGCCTTTGAATGTCAGAGTCTGGAAGCTGTGTTAGGCACTTTACCACCTTCCACTCATATCTCTTTTCTCTCTGCCAGGTCAGTACACCAGGGCATATTTACCTACTTCTTTGGGCATAGCTAGACCTCATGAAGAAGTGGCTCTAAGCAGCTTTGAGGCTGCTGAGTGCCAAGAGCTATCTTGAGATTAAACTTTGGGGTTTCTACATGTCCACTGATATAAAATCAAGTCTTGCTAATGAATTTATGGCACTTCCCGCTCTCTTCAGTAAATATGACAGATGCTCACTGCTGACTGCAGACAGCCTGTGAACCATGACTAAGTCACTCTTCCAGATCTAATGATGTAATTAAGTTGGAATGCTCCCTACGTGGTGGTTGCAGATATCAGTAAAAATTTACTTTAGCCGAGTGTGGTGGCTCATGCCTGTAATCCCATCATTTTGGGAGGCTGAGGCAAAAGGATCACTTGAGGCTAAGAATTTAATACCAGCCTGAGCAACATAGCGAGACCTCATCTCTATGAACAATTTTAAACACTAGTCAGGCATGGTGGTACACACCTGTAGTCCCAGCTACTCAGGAAGCTGAGGCAAGGGGATCACTTGAGTCCAGGAGTTTGAGGGTGCAGTGAGCTAGGATCATGCCACTGCACTCCAGCCTGGGCAACAGAGTGAGACTCTATATCTAAAAATTTATTTTAAAAAATTAAAAAATATTCACTTTGAGGGAGGTTTTGTCTGCCCCAGGCAGTCTTCCCTGTAAAAAGATGCAATTCCCTAACCCATCACAGGCCCACCCTGTCTTCAGAGGGGCTGTATGTGGACAGAACTTGGCCCTCACCTACCGCCGCTAGTTTCCCTCTCACTACAGCAGAGCGTGGCAGTCCAAACAGCTGCCATGACTTAAGAAAGGGATGAGCTGGGTCAGGAGTGGGTAGTAGAGAGGGAAAGAGAGAGTCTCTCAGAGTTCTAGACCTTCCTCTCCACGCCCTGATGCAGCTGGTCACCTCTATTCACACACCCACCAAACTCGTTTCCCCTGCTATGTCTCCGGTCCGTTGCCATTGCCTGGGCTTCAGCTCCCTTCAAATCCCTGTTTTTAGGCATTTGGACTGCTATCATGGCCACATGACTGATCTCTCTGCCTTTAGGCTTTCTTCTTTTCTGCCCAGGTAGCTAGAATAATTTTCCTGAATAGAGTTTACACAATGCCTTGCTTTAAAAAAATACCTTGCTTTAAAATCATGCATTCATTCATTCTCAACTAGTAAGTACCTATTACGCATCAGGCACATTTCTAGGGGTTGGATATATCATAGTAAACTGAGAAGATCCTTGGCCCATGGAGCTTGTATTCTAGCATGGGAGAAAGACAATGAGCCAATAAACATGTACAGTAATGTCAGATAGGAACTTATAAGTACTACTGAGAAGAAATAAACAGGAGAGAGGACATAGAGTAATACGGATGAAAGTAGATAAGGGTGGAATGATAATAAGGGAATCCTTTACTGAGAAGGAAACTGGCAGATAGGCACAGATGTGACCCCTAAGCATTCCACCTTCTAGTGTTCCCACCATTTTCTGCAACTTACCTCTAACTGATGGACTACAACAAAGGCTATGGGAGGTTGTCATCCCATGATTACTTTACCTTACACATGCCTCCATCTAACTAGCAATCTTGCATGTGCTCTCTCTGTATCACTGTCTTTGAAAAGCTGCTAAGAAGATTTGTGTGAAAGTCTTTGTATGGACATTTATTTTCATTTATTTTAGATAGATATCCAAGAATTACTGAATTGCATGATAAATTAATGGCTAAATATTTAAGAAACTGCCAAACTATGGCTGCATCATTTTACATTCCAAGCAATGTATGAGAGTTCCAATTTCTCCACATCTTTATCAACTTTTGCTTTCAATTTGTACTTTATTCTATTTTAGCCATCACACAAGACGTAAAATTGTTTGTCTTTTTGTTGTCAAGTTGTAAGAGTTCCTTATACATTCTGGATACTAGAACCTTATTTGTTATCAGAGATGTGATCTGTAAATGCTTCTTCTTACTCTTTAAGTGGTTTTATTTTTCTGTTGTTTTATTTTGTTTTTCACTTTCCTGACAGTGTCCTTTGATGCACAACAGCTTCTAATTTGGATAAAGTCCAATTTACCTATATTTTTTTCTTTTGTGGCTTGTGCTTTGGGTATCATTTCTAGAAAACTATTGCCAAACCTAAGGTCATGAAGATTTACTCTTATACTTTTTTTCTAAGAGTTTTATGGTTTTATAGGTGATTTTCGAAGTTGTGAAGTAGGGAACCAACTTTACTCTCGTGCATGTGGATACCCAGTTGCCCCAGTACCATTTGTTAAAGAGACTATATTTTCCCTGTTGAATGGCTTTATCGTCTTTGTCAAAAACCAATTAACCATAAATGTGTGGGTTTATTTCTGGATTCTCAATTCTATTATACTGACCTATAGGTTTATTTTTATGTCAGTACCACACTGTACTGATTATCGTAGATTTGCAGTAGGTTTTGAAATCAGAATCTATGAGTCCTCCAAATTTTTCTTTTTCCTTTTCAAGATTATTTTGGCATTTTGAAGTCATTTGCAATTCTACATGAATTTTAGAATCAGCTTTTCCATTTATGCAAGAAAAAAGGCCATTGGGATTTTTATTGGAATTGTATTGAATCTGTAGATCACTTTGGACAGTATTGCCATCTGAATAATATTAAGCTGTCCATTTCACGAACATGGGCTGTTTTTCCATTTACTTATGTTTTATTACTTTTTTTCAGCAGTTTTATAGTTTTCAGTATTCAAGGTTTGCACCTTCTTATTTAAATGTTTTCTTAAGTGTTTTATTCTTTGGATTCTCTTTGTGAATTGATTTTTTTTTCTTAATTTTCTGTTAGTATCATTTCTTGTTAGTATATGGAAATATAACTGACTTTTATGTGTTGATCTTGTATCCTGTATGTTTGCTGAATTAGTATGTTAGCTATAATGGATTTTTCATAAATTTTTTAGGATTTTCTGTACAATTAAAATTGTTGCATCTTTTTGATTAATTGACCCTTCTATGATTATGAAATTTTTAATACCTGGTAATGCTCCTTTTCTTAAGGACTACTTTGTTCAATTGTTAACATCCCAGATTTCTTTTGGTTGGTGTTCGTGTGGTATATTTTTTCCCACATATTACTTTCAATCTGACTGTGTCTTTATATTTGAAGTGTATTTCTTATAGACAGTATGTATTTGTAATTTACATTATTATTCAACAAATTCAAAAATTTGTATCCAACAAATCCTCCTTTTAGTTTGAGTATTTATTCCATTTACTTTTAATATAATTATTCATATGCTGGGTTTAGGTTTATCATCTTCTTTTTGTTTTGTGCTTCCCCCTCTGCTTTGTCATGGTTTCTTGGGAGATAACCAAAAACTTTTTAATATTTTATTTTATCTCATCTATTGGTATTTCACTTATAACTATTTGTATTTTTTTATTGATTGTTCTAGTGATTGCAATTTTTACCTGTAACTTATTACAGTTCAAGTTGAAATAATATTAAACTACCTCTCATATATCGTAAAAACATCACATAATGTAGGATACGTAGAATCCCTTTGTGCTCTTGTCATATTTTTACTTCTAATTATTCTACAACACATTACTAATATTTTTGCTTTTAATAATCAGTTTTCTTTTAAATAAATTAAGTAAAGAAGACATCTTTCTCATATATTCACAAATAATTTACCACATCGATGATTCATTCTTTTTTCGGGTCTGTTTTTTGGTAGGAGTTCCCAACTGACATCCTTTCCTTTTAGCCTGAAATATGTCCTCCAGCATTTGCTTCAAGGTGGATCTGATGGGAAAGAATTCTCTCAGCTTTTGTTTACTGTGAATTTGTAGTTTACCTTCATTTTTGCAAAATATTCTCACTGGTATTCTAGGTTGGCTGATTTTTACTTTCAGCACTCTAAAAATGTCATTCTTTTTTTGCTGTTGTTTTCTCTCATCTGTTGTTTCTGATGAGAATATGGCTTTTTTTTTTTTTTTTTTTTTTTTTTTTTTTTGGCTTTGATCCCCCTGTGTGTAATGGACTATTTTCCTCTGAATCCTCTTGCTACTTTTCACCTTATTTCTCTTTCTTTCTATCTGCATAGATTTGGCCCAATGTCAGCCTTTTGTAGCCCATACATATAATTTTGAATCTGTAAATTGCATCTTCCTCAGCTTGGAAAAATAAAATTTGGAGAGTTACCTTTTCCTCCTTGTTGCTTTTGTGTAACTTACAAGAGGAGAAGGGGGAAAAGACTGACTTAGACAACCGTTCTATCATTAACTATACCGAGTTCAAGGCATCTGAAAATATTATTTACAATTCTTTTATTTGCTTTCCATATTGCTACTTTGTTTTAGGGTGGAGAAAGTCATTTACTTGACTTGTGCCACAGTCTTCCCGGTATCATTAGAATGATCATCGTTGAGATAAGGTTTAGTGGAGCTGAGGGTCTGAAATATTTAAAGTGATTTTGTCTATGTGAATAAACATTTTATGTAGATTTTTAAAAGTTAATGCAATTTTGGTCTGCCTGTAGATGGAGTTACTTATTCTATATTCTAGCCTAAAAACAACAAATAGGAAAAATGTGAATAACCATAATGTGAATCACTATGATTATCATCTCTTCAGGCCTCAGGCAGAGAGATGCGGTACATTCTTTCTTGGGTTAGTTCCCAGTTTCTTATCCACACATGCTCAACTTAAAGGTAAAACATGAACATAATAGATAGCTACCATATTTAAAATCGGGCTTTTCATGAATAGAACTTTCATGGGAACTTATCTCTTATAAAAATATGTAAATAAATAAAGGTTTACAATGCTGTTTTCATAAAATATTTTCCACTGCATGGATTTTCTGTCCTATCTGTGATTACTGACCATAAAGAAGGAAAAATATTAAGTGCATCACGGAGAAGTTTTGTCCTTAAGTAGCAATGTGAATGTATTTATAAAGACTGAATCAAGCTTTCAGAGTTACAGTACACATACATAGAGTCAGAGTAGCTGATAAAGAATTATTAATTAAGAAAAAGTTCTTACGCTTTTTGTACAGAATGGCTGTATTTCCTGTGGGTTGTCAGTCCTTCAAAGCTTTTAGTGTTGATACATTTTTGGTATTTTCTCACAAGACTTTCATATATGTATTAAGTAGTTTTTATTAGATGTTTTTATATTGTATTATTGTGAAACATTTTTACTTTTTTTTTTTTTTTTTTTTTACTTTAAGTTCTGGGAAACATGTGCAGAATGTGCAGGTTTGTTACATAGTATACACGTGCCATGGTGGTTTGCTGAACCCATCAACCCCATCATCTCCATTAGGTATTTCTCCTAATGCTATCCCTCCCCTAGCCCCCTACCCCTCAGCAGGCCCCCGTGTGTGATGTTCCCCTCCCTGTGTCCATGTGTTCTTATTGTTCAGCTCCCACTTCTGAGTGAGAACGTGCAGCGTTTGGTTTTGTGTTCCTGTGTTAGTTTGCTGAGAACGATGGTTTCCAGCTTTATCCATGTCCCTGTAGAAGACATGAACTCATCCTTTTTTATGGCTGCATGGTATTCCATGGTGTATATGTGCCACATTTTCTTTATCCAGTCTATCATTGATGGGCATTTGGGTTGGTTCCAAGTCTTTGCTAGTGTGAACAGTGCTGCAATAAACATATGTGTGCATGTGTCTTTATAGTAGAATGATTTATAATCCTTTGGGTGTATACCCATTAATGGGATTGCTGCATCAAATGATATTTCATTGTATTCTTATACCCAATATTCATGTTTAAAAGTCTTTAAGCTAATTTCCTTCCATCTTACTGTCTTTTCATTTTACATATGCCTGGTTTTCAGTTATTTTATACATTATAGCCATCTGCATTATCCCCAACTTTATTTTTAATAGATTATGATACTTTAAAAATATATAGCATGATTAGTTCTTTAGAAGTTCACATACTCATTCTACACATTTATAGAGTGTAGACAAGTATAAAGAATAAAATAAAAATATAATTTAAGCCTCTATTTTGTATCTTAATTAAAGACTTAAAATTTTAATCACACATACCATTTTTGAATAAAACCTTCATTTTATGTACTTATTATAGAATATGCATAATATATATTCGATTATATGGAACACTTTCTAGTTTAATTATATGATGGTTAATTTCCATTTCTATTGATATTCCTTAAAAATGCAATTATAATGACTATGCAATTTTTCATGTTTGAATGTATTTCGATTTATAATTTCTCCATTGTTGTATAATTTATTAGCTCTGCTTTTCCCTGTCATAAATATTGCAGTTAAAACCTTGTACATAACTCTTTGACCTCATCTCTCACTATTTCTTTAAGTTAGTTTGTTAGGAATGTTATTACTGATCAAAGACTAGGAACATTTTGAAGGTTCTTCACTTACATGGCCAATTTATTTTTCCTGAGAAATTGCTCCGATTTGTAATTCCATTGGCAGTATAATGGAATGCTCCTCTCTCTTAATCTTCATCAATATTGAGTATTATAATTTAAATTATCGAATTTTAGCAATTTATAACCATCTTATTTTACTTTTAATTTTTCTGATTAAGAGGTTGAATATTTTCATTATATTGATTGACCATTTGTATTCCTTCAGTGAATTCTTTTTAAATGGCTTTTGTCCATTTTTTTTCTACTGTGGTATAAATCTTTTTCTTTATTTACCAAAGATTTTCATATGCAATGGGAGACAATTATTCAATTTTTAAATAGCTTTCAGTAACTTTTATTTGCTTTTTGTTAAAAAAATTTTATTTCCATAGATTTTTGGGAAACAGGTGGTATTTGGTTACATGGGTAAGTTCTTTAGTGGTGATTTGTGAGATTTTGTGCTGATTTGTGAGATTTTGGTGCACCCATCACCCAAGTGGTATACACTGAACCCAGTTTGTAGTCTTTTATCTCTTACCTCTCCATACCCTTTCCCCCAAGTCCCCAAAGTCCATTGCATCATTCCTATGTCTTCGCATACTCATAGCTTAGTTCCCACTTATGAGTGACAATGTAGAGTGTTTGGTTTTCCATTCCTGAGTTACATCACTTAGATGATTGTCTCCAATCCCATCCAGGTTGCTGTAAATGCCATCGATTCATTCCTTTTTATGGCTCAGTAGTATTCCTTTCTATATATATAAAATATACACATTTATTTTATTTCGATTTTTATATTTATATACCATGTTATATATAATATTTATAAACAATATATAAACAATATATATTTATATTTATTATAGTATAAATAGAAATATAATATAATACAAATATTATAACATATAATATAATATATTTATATTAGATATAATATAATTAAATATTATAAAATACTATGTTTATTAATATAGTATATAATATATAAATATATTAATTTTTATATTTATATATTTGTATTTATTATAAATTTATAATTTTAAAATATATTTATATTTATTATAGATTATATATTATATAAAACATCTAAATATATTGTATATGTATACATATATGTATATATTATATATCATATGTATATGTATATATAATTTTTATTATATATTGTATATAATATATATTTATATTATATATAATTATAATTCCCTATCTCCTACCCAGCCACTTCCGGGTAGGAGGTGCTGCATTTCTCAGTCAGTGCGTAATCATGTTCCAAAGCCCAAAGCCCCAGCTCTTTGTTCAGTTGACTTACTGTTTCTTACCTTAAAAAATAATTGTAGATGGAAATCAGTTGTGTTTGGCAGAAGAATAAATAAAAATCTTTGATTCAGACCGTTTATGGGGTATATTAAGCATTCTTAGACGAGTTGAACATCTCACTTTACCCCAGTTACAAAAATAGTAGAACAAGCAACATAAAATATAATGAAGGAAAACCTCACTTGAAGGCCCAGGTCAACGTCTAAGCCCATTGAGACTTAGATAATCAAGTCTACCTCTTCAGTAGGTTCGTGTGGATGGCCTGATGGAGGGCAGGTGCCCTCTGCTCCCCTGTGCTACCTCTCTCTTGCCCAGGGCCTTTTATGGATTAATAGTAGCCCCCTCCATAGGAGCTTACAGTCTAGATTAGAAGTGTTTTAAGTTATACACACCCATAGTGCACACTTGTATATTGAAAAGATAGGCAAGAGAGAAACATTTATGGAATCAGTCGTTAGCACCTTCAATACTTCATGACTTTTGTCAAGTTTACTTCGTGAGGAAGTCAGCTCATTGGCTCCCATCTGAACCACTTTGCCTCTGACACTTAATTACCTCCAGAAAGAAGGACACCTGTATGCTAGTCTATCTATGGTCAGTTGAGGAATATGACTGTTTTTATATGCACATGTAACCCAAATGTCCAATATAAATTGGTTTATTTTAAAAAATAATTTAAATTTAAATTTAAAAAGTTGGGAATAGTTTTATTATTTAGCATGCTTAAATATTAAGTATTCTTCATTAGCATTTAATAAATGTATAGGCAGATATAGGTAATTTCTGTGTATTTTGAGATGTCAAAATCATATATTTCAAAATATACTGGAGAGTTACAAAAATACAACTAGAGATATTTAAAAAATAAAATAAAATGGAATACTACTCAGCCATAAAAAGGAATGAATCAATGGCATTCTGTGGGGAAAAGAAAGAGAGATCAGCCTCTTACTGTGTCTATATAGAAAGAAGTAGACATAAGAGACTCCATTTGTTCTGTACTTGAGATGCTGTTAATCTGTGACCCTACCCCCAACCTTGTCCTTGCAAAAGACAAGTGCTGTGGTGACTCAAGGTTTAATGGATTTTGGGCTGTGCAGGATGTGTCTTTGTTAAACAAGTGCCTGAAGGCAGCTTACTGGTTAAAAATCCTGCCCATCCCTGGGCAATGGGACATCTCGGTGTAAAACCTGATTGTATGCTCTGTTTACTGAGATAGGAGAAAACCACCTTACAGCATAAGGCGGGACTTGCTGGCGGGACTTGCTGGCGCAATGCTGCTCAGAGGTTTGTGGAGATGTTTACATATGCATATCAAGGCACAGCATTTTCCTTTGAACTTATTCATGTCACAGAGATCTTTGTCCATATGTCTTACTGCTAATTTTCTCCCTTCGATGATCCTATTGTCTTGCCACTCCCTTATCTTTAAGATGGTAAAGATAATTATCAATAAATACTAAGGGAACTCAGAGACCGGTGCCGTCGTGGGTCCTCTGTAAGCTGAGAGCAGGTCCCCTGGGCCCACTTTTTCTTTCTCTATACTTTGTCTCTGTGTCTCATTTCTTTTCTCAAGTCTCTCGTTCCACCTATCGAGAAACACCCACAGGTGTGGAGGGGCAGGCAACCCCTTCATATCCAGCAACCTGGATGGGATTGGAGACAAACATTCTAAGTGATGTAACTCAGGAATGGAAAACGAAACATTGTACATTCTCACTCATAAGTGGGAGCTAAGCTATGAGTATGGGAAGTCATAGGAATGATACAATAGTATGCGAAGGCATAGGAATGATACAATAGGACTTTGGGGACTTAGGGGAAAGGGTAAATATAAATATATATTATATATAAATATTACATATAAAATGGAATATAAATATATATTATGTATATAATATATTGATATTTATATAAATATTATATACAATGGAATACAAATACATATTATTGGGTGGAATATATAATATATAATTCTCTCTCTTGCTCTCTGTCTCTTTCACAGTTTCTTTATCCACTCATTGCTTTTAAACCCTATCCTTTTCAAGATCACTCCCAGGTATTTTATAAATTGTTTTCATTGTAGCTTTGATAAAAGAAATCTATTCCTATTATACCATCTAATAACTTACTACTAACATAAGAAACTACTACTATTTACATATTTATCTCATGTTTTGCCCCTTAAAGTTAAGCTTGTAAGCATTTTTAATTGACTTTCTGTTTTTTAGATATATTATCCCATAAAACATAGGCAAATTAAAATTTTCTTCCTTATATTCAGAACTACTCATTTCATTTCATATTTATTTCATTGGGCAGAACTTCCCAAAGTATTACATGAAAATGATGTTCTAAAGTGTTCTTTGCTATTCAATATGTTGTTGTTTGTTGGATTAAGAATCACATGAAGAAGGTCAGGCGTAGTGGCTTGTGTCTGTAATCCCAGCACCTTGGGAAGCCGATGTGGGTGGATCACCTGAGGTCGGGAGTTCAAGAACAGCCTGACCAACATGGAGAAACTCCATCTCTACTACAAATACAAAATTAGCCGGGTGTGGTGGCTCATGCCTCTAATCCCAACTACTCGGGAGGCTGAGGCAGAAGAATTGCTTGAACCTGGGTGGTGAGGTTGTGGTGAGCTGAGATCGCGCCATTGCACTCCAGCCTGGGCAACAAGAGCAAAACTCTGTCTCAAAAAAAAAAAAAAGAATCACATTAAGAGTATATTATATTCGCTATTTTCTAAAAGGTTTAAGAAATCTTAAATAAGTGTATAAATAAAGAACTTTTACCTACTTTTAGGCAATATATTAAGATTAGCATATGGTGGTATTAGAGTGATGATTTAATAGATTGCCTACTATTAAATAGCCCTTGAATTCTTTTAATGTACCATTGAATTTAATTTTCTAGTACTTTGTAATCACCCTTTCTATGTTCATAGTGAAGTCTATCTATAGCAGCATTTCCTAATTTGTTTCATGAACACAGCTTCCACAGTAAATTCTCAAAATCAAATAACATGTGAATTCTATGTACTAACCCACCCATAGAGATTCAAAGTACATATGAAATATTAAATACAATAACAAAAAGATCAGCAGAGAAAAAGCTTTCTCAAGGTTCTCCCCAAAATCTTCCATAGATTTTTCTCTGTTTAGGTTTTCAGCTTTATTTGGAGTCCATTCAGCCAAATCATATTTTAAAGAATATATTCATTTCCTGGAAAGGTATTTCATTATAACAATTATGTTTTTGAACATTTTTCATGAATTAATTTCTCATTTTACCTTTATTGACACATTTTTCCTACTATTGTCATATTTATTATCCTTTTCCTATCATTTTGCGTAGAATGGGTAGTTCACACCTCTGTCATTATTGCTTTTTCTTTCTTTCAATCTTTGTTTTTTTAAAATAATGAAAGTGTTCAAGGCTGTGAATTTGTCTCTGATTACAGGCTTTGGCCACATCAAATACAATGGCAATAGCTTAACTATATGTATTAAACTTCAGTTTTGATAAAAATGTGTTTCTGGAATGATGTCAGCAAGATGGCAGAATAGGAAATCCTGACCCTTCCTTCTCCCTCAAGAGATATCAATTTAACAAAAATATATGGAGTGAGAAATCAAGAAACTAGTTGAGAGGCTCCTGTATCCCAGGCAAGTGTGAAACCAGCAAAGCTGGTGGGAGTATCTGAGACACCCTTTTGCCATAAGCCTTTCTTCCAACATGGTACCATATGATCAGAAGGGAATCCCCAGCTTCCAACTTATCCATGGGAGAGGGAAGGCAAAAGCTGGACCATAGATCCAATGTTCTGATTTTTGGGAAGCTACTTGAGGCACTGGAATTTGTCTCACCTGTCTCAGAGCACTTAAGAGACCTGGCAAACTCAAGTAACCTGGGGGTCACTAAGAATAAAGACCATAAATTGAACTAGCAAGCTAGCAGGTGCCACAGTCTCATCCCCTAGCTCAGTGTTAAGCAAGCAAGTGAAAAAAATGACAGCTCTTTGGCTATTCTCAGGGGATGGAAAAAGAGGAAGAAACCACATATTTATTTTTTAAAATAAAGTTTACCCAAGGCACTGCCTTTCATCTTAACCTGTCTTAGAATGCTTGCAGGACTCAGCATATTCTAGACACTTGGGGGACACTGAGAATAAAGATGGTGGTTTGAACTAGCACAAAGGTTTAAGAGGCCCCGAGAATCTCTGACTGGGCTGGTTATTAAGGGTCTTTTGGATATGAGAAAAAATGCATAAAGGATGAGAGAGTTGGCTGTTTTGTCTAATAGGCAGACGCCACACTAAGAGTCAAAAAAAATTGAAGAAACAAGAATATGTGTTTCAAGCAAAATAATAAGATAAATCTCCAGAAACTGACCCTAATGAAACAGAGATATATGATTTATTTAACAGATAACTGAAAACAACCATAAGATGCTTAATGATGTCAGGAGAACAATGCATAAATGAAGTGAGAATGTAAAGTATATTTAAAAAAAAACAGAAATTATAGAGCTGAAGAATACAATAACTGAACCTAAACATTCACTTGAGGCTTCAATAGCAGGCTAAAGTAGAAGAAAATATCAGATAACTAAAAAATATTATTGAAAAAAATATTCAGTCAGAGGAGGTAAAAAAAAAAAAAGAAAAAGAAAAAAGTGAATAAAGGAACTTATGCGATACCTTCAAGCTGACCAATATACTCATTATGGCCATCTAAGAAGGAGAAGAGAGAGAGAGAAAGAGACAGAGAGCTTATTCAAATAAATAGTGATCATAAACATTCCAAATATTAAGAAGGACATAGACATCCAGATCCAAGCAGCCCAATGGAATCCAAACAAGATGAAATTTAAAAAACCAATACTGAGAAACATTATAATCAAATTGTCAAAAGTCAAAGACAAAGAGAGAATTTTAAAAGAAGCCAGAGAAAAGTGACATACAAGTACAAGTAAACCTATATAAGACTACTAGTGGATTTCTCAGTAGAAATATTGCAGGCCAGAAGACAGTAGAAGATATATTCAAAGTGCTGAAATAAATAAACGCTAACCGAAAACATAATACCTGGAAGTACTGTCCTTCAAAAATGAAAAGATAGGCTAGGCTTTCCCAGATAAGCAAAAGCTGAAGGAGTTTATCATCACAAACCCTGCCTTATAAAAATAATAAAATGAGTTCTTTAAATTGAAACAAAATGATGCTAAATAATAATGAAAATGACTGTAAAAGTACAACACTGGTAATGGTTAATATAAAGACAAATACAGAATACTGTGATACTGTACTAGTGGTAGGTAAATCACTTTTAAATCTAGTGTAAATGTTTAAATATGACAGTATGAAAATTTAAAACTATATGTTAGATACAGAACATAAAAAGATATAAATTATGAAATAAACAACAAAGTGTAGGGGGAGGAGTAAAAACATATAATTTTACATTTGTTGAAGTTATCAGCTTGAAATAGACTTTTATAACCATAAGTTGTTTCATATAAAGCCAATGGTGACCACAAAGAAAATACCTATAAAAGATAAACAAAAAAAGGAAAGAAATCAAACCGTATCAATAAAAAATAAACAAAACACAAAAGAAGATATCAAGAGAGGTAAAGAGAAATAAAAGAACTACAAGACAAACCGAAAACAATTAACAGAATGGCAGTAGTAAGTCCTTTTCTAACAATAATTATTTTAAATGCATGTGAATTAAGCTCCACAATCAAAAGACACAGAGTAGCTGAATAAATTTTAAAAACTCACATTCAGTTATATACTGTGTAAAAGAGACTCACTTTAGATTTAAGAACATACATAAGCTGAAAGTGAAGAGACAGAAAAAGATACTCCATACAAACAGTGACCAAAAGAAAGCAGAGGTGGCTATACTTAGACAAAACAGACTGTTGGTCAAAAACTGTCACAAGAGACAAAGAAGGATATTATATAATGATAAGAGAATCAATTCACCAGAAAGATATAACAATTATGAATATATATACACTCAACATTAAAGCACCTAAACATATAAAGCAAATGTTGATAAAACTGAAGGGAGAACTGGCAGTACAATAATACTAGAAGACTTCAATATCTCACTGACATGGCTTGGATTCGTGTCCCCACACAAATTTCATGTCTAATTGTAATCCCCATTGTTTGATGAAGGGCCTGGTGAAAGATGTTTCGATCATGGAAGCAGATTTCTCCCTTGCTATTCTTGTGATAGTGAGTGAATTCTCACAAGAACTTGTTGTTTCAAAAGTGTGGAGCACCTCCCCTTTTTCTCTTTCTCCTGCTCCTGCCATGTAAGACATGCCTGCTTCCCCTTCATCGTCCATCATGATTTTAAGTTTGCTGAGGCTTCCCCAGTCATACTTCTGCTCAGACTGCAGAACCATGAGCCAATTAAACCTCTTTTCTTTATAAATTACCCAGTCTCAGGTATTTCTTTACAGCAGTGTGAGAACAGATTAATGCACCCACTTTCAATAATGGATAAAGCAGCTAGACAGAAAGTAAATAAGAAACAGCAGACTTGAATAACACTATAGACCAAATGAACCTAGCAGATATAAACAGAACATTTCACCCAACAGCAACAGAAAATATACTCTCAAGTGCACATGGAATATTCTCCAAAATAGATCATATGTTAGGTCACAAAATAAGTGTTAACAAATTTACAAAGACTAAAATTGTACAAATTAATTTTCTCAACTATAATGGGATAAAAGTAGAAATCAATAGCAAATGAAAAACTGTAAAATACACAAATATGTGGAAATTAAACACATTTAAACAACAAATAGTCCAAAGGAAACCAAAAGAGAAATTAGAAAATGTCTCCAGACAAATGCAAACAAAAACACAATATGTCAAAATTTATGAGATGCAGTAAAAGCAGAAATATGGGCTGTTTATAGCAATAAACACTTGCATTGAAAATAATCTCCAACAGCTTAACTTTATACCTCAAAGAACTACAAAAGGAAGAACAAACTAGCTTGAAGAAGAACAAACTAGGGTTTTTATGGTTTTAGGTCTAATATTTAAGTCTTTAATCCATCTTGAGTTAATTTTTGTATAAGGTATAAGGAAGGGGTTCAGTTTCAGTTTTCTGCATATGGCTAGCCAGTTTTCCCAACACCATTTATTAAATAGGGAATCTTTTCCCCATTCCTTGTTTTTGTCAGGTTTGTCAAAGATCAGATGGTTGTAGATGTGTTCTGTTATTTCTGAGGCCTCGCTTCCGTTCCATTGGTCTATATCTCTGTTTTGGTACCTGTACCATACTGTTTTGGTTACTGTAGCCTTGTAGTATAGTTTGAAGTCAGGTACCATGATGCCTCCAGCTTTGTTCTTTCTGCTTAGGATTATCTTGGCTATACAGGCCTTTTTTTGGTTCCATATGAAATTTCAAGTACTTTTTTCCAATTCTGTGAAGAAAGTCAATGGTAGCTTGATGGGGATAGCGTTGAATTTATAAATTACTTGGGCAGTATGGCCATTTTCACAATATTGATTCTTCCTATCGATGAGCTTGGAATGTTTTCCCATTTGTTTGTGTTCTCTCTTATTTCCTTGAGCAGTGGTTTGTAGTTCTCCTTGAAGAGGTCCTTACGTCCCTTGTAAGTTGTATTCCTAGGTATTTTATTCTCTTTGTAGCCATTGTGAGTGGGTGTTCACTTATGATTTGGCTCTCTGTTTGTCTATTATTGGTGTACAGAAATGCTTGTGATTTTTGCACATTGATTTTTTATCCTGAGACTTTGCTGAAGTTTCTTATTAGCTTAAGGAGATTTGGGGCTAAGAGATGGGTTTTTCTAAATATACTATCATGTCATCTGCAAACAGAGACAATTTGACTTCCTCTCTTTCTATTCGAATACCCTTTATTTCTTTCTCTTGCCTAATTGCCCTGACCAGAACTTCCAATACTATGTTGAACAGGAGTGGTGAGAAAGGGCATCCTTGTCTTGTGCCGGTTTTCAAAGGGAATGCTTCCAGATTTTGCCCATTCAGTACAATGTTGGCTGTGGGTTTGTCATAAATAGCTCTTATTATTTTGAGATATGTTCCATTAATACCTAGTTTATTGAGAGTTTTTAGCATGAAGGGGTGTTGAATTGTATCGAAAGCCTTTTCTGCATCTATTGAGATAATCATGTGGTTTTTGTCATTGGTTCCGTTTATGAGATGGATTACGTTTATTGATTTGCATATGTTGAAACAGACTTGCATCCCAGGGATGAAGCCGACTTGATTGTGGGGGATAAGTTTTTTGATGTGCTGCTGCATTCAGTTTGCCAGTATTTTATTGAGGATTTTCGCATCGATGTTCATCAGGGATATTGGCCTGAAATTTTCTTTTCTTGTTATGTCTCTGCCAGGTTTTGGGATAAGGGTGATGCTGGCCTCATAAAATGAGTTAGGGAGGAATCCCTCTTTTTCTATTGTCTGGAGTAGTTTCAGAAGGAATGGTACCAGCTCCTCTTTGTACTTCTGGTAGAATTCAGCTGTGAATCTGTCTGATCCTGGGCTTTTTTGGGGGGGGCCTGTAGGCTATTAATTACTGCCTCAATTTTAGAATGTGTTATTGGTGTATTCAGGGATTCAACTTCTTCCTGGTTTCATCTTGGGAGGGTGTATGTGTCCAGGAATTTATCCATTACTTCAGATTTTCTAGTTTATTTACATGAAGGTGTTTATATTATTCTCTGATGGTAGATTTTTTTTTTGGTGTTTTTTCTTGTTTTGTTTTGTTTTGCCTTCCATTTGCTTAGTAAATATTCCTCCATCCCTTTATTTTGAGCCTATATGTGTCTTTGCACGTGAGATGGGTCTCCTGTACACAGCACACTGATGTGTCTTGACTCTATCCAATTTGCCAGTCTGTCTTTATTTCTGTGGGATACTGGTGATATCCCCTTTATCATTTTTTGTTGTGTCCATTTAATTCTTGTCTTTTTTCTTCTTTATTAGTCTGGCTAGCAGTCTGTCTGTTTTGGTAATCTTTTCATTAGACCAGCTCCTAGATTCATTAATTGTTTGAAGGGTTTGTTGTGTCTCTATCTCCTTCAGTTCTGCTCTGATCTTAGTTATTTCTTGTCTTCTGCTAACTTTTGGATTTGTTTGCTCTTGCTTCTCTAGTTCTTTTAATTGTGATGATAGGATGTTGATTTTAGATCTTTCCTGCTTTTTCCTGTGGGCATTTAGTGCTATAAATTTCCCTTTAGACACTGCTTTAGCTGTGTCCCAGAGATTCTGGTACATTGTGTCTTTGTTCTCATTGGTTTCAAATAACTTACTTATTTCTGCCTTAATTTCATTATTTATGCAGTAGTCATTCAGGGGCAGGTTCTTCAGTTTCCATGTAGTTGTGAGATTTTCAGTGAGTTTCTAATTCTGAGTTCTAATTTGTTTGCACTGTGGTCTGAGAGACTGTTTGTTACGATTTCCATTATTTTGCATTTGCTGAGGAGTGTTTTACTTCCAATTATGTGGTCAATTTTAGAACAAGTGTGATGTGGTGCTGAGAAGAATGTATATTCTGTTGATTTGGGGTGGAGAGTTCTGTAGATGTCTATTAGGTCCACGTGGTCCAGAGATGAATTCAATTCCTGAATGTCCTTGTTAATTTTCTGTCTCGTTGATCTGTCTAATATTGACAGTGGGGTGTTAAAGTCTCCCACTGTTATTGTGTGGGAGTCTAAGTCTCTTTGTAAGTCTCTAAGAACTTGTTTTATTAATCTGGGTGCTCCTGTATTGGGTGCATATATATTTAGGATAGTTAGCTCTTCTTGTTGCATTGACCCTTTTATCATTATGTAATGCCTTTCTTTGTCTGTTTTGATCTTGTTGATTTAAAATCTGTTTTATCAGAGACTAAGATTGCAACCCCTGCTTTTTTGTTTTGTTTTGTTTTCCATTTGCTTGGTAAATATTCCTCCATTCATTTATTTTGAGCCTGTGTGCATCTTTGCACGTGAGATGGGTCTCCTGCATACAGCACACCAATGTGTCTTGACTCTATCCAGTTTGCCAGTCTGTGTCTTTTAATTGGGGCATTAGCCCATTTACATTTAAGGTTAATATTGTTATGTATGAATTTGATCCTGTCATTATGATGTTAGCTGATTATTTTGCCCGTTAGTTGGTGCAGTTTCTTCATAGTGTCAACGGTCTTTACACTTTGGTAAGTTTTTGCAGTGGGCTGGTACTGGTTGTTTCCATGTTTAGTGCTTCCTTCAGGAGCTCTTGTAATGCAGGCCTGGTGGTAACAAAATCTCTCAGTATTTGCATATCTGTAAAGGATTTTATTTCTCCTTTGCTTATGAAGCTTAGTTTGGCTGGATATGAAATTCTGGGTTGAAAATTATTTTCTTTAAGAATGTTGAATATTGGCCCCCACTCTCTTCTGGCTTGTAGGGTTTCTGCAGAGAGATATTCTGTTAGTTTGATGGGCTTCCCTTTGTGGGTAACCTGACCCTCTGGCTGCCCTTAACATTTTTTCCTTCGTTTCAACCTTGGTGAATCTGATGATTATGTGTCTTGGGGGTGCTTTGCCTGAGGAGTATCTTTGTGGTGTTCTCTGTGTTTCCTGAATTTAAATGTTGGCCTGTCTCGCTAGGTTGAGGAAGCCCTCCTGGATAATATACTGAAGAGTGTTTCCCAACTTGGTTCCATTCTTCCCGTCACTTTCAGGTACACCAATCCAACATAGGTTTGGTCTTTTCACATAGTCCCATATTTCTTGGAGGCTTTGTTAATTTGTTTTCATTCTTTTATCTCTAATCTTGTTTTCATGCTTTCATTAAGTCGATCTTCAATCTCTGTTATCCTTTCTTCTGCTTGATGGATTCATCTATTGATACTTGTGTATGCTTCACGAAGTTCTCCTGCTATGTTTTTCAGCTCCATCAGGACATTTATTTTTCTCCTCTAAACTGATTATTCTAGTTAGCAATTCCTCTAACCTGTTATTCAAGGTTCTTAGCTTCCTTGCATTGGGTTAGAACATGCTCCTTTAGCTTGAAGGAGTCTGTTATTACTCACCTTCTGAAGCCTACTTCTGTCAATTCATCAAACTCATTCTCTGTCCAGTTTTGTTCCCTTGCTGGTGAGGAGTTGTGATCCTTTGGAGAAGAGACATTCTGGATTTTGGAATTTTCAGCCTTTTTGTGCTGGTTTTTCCTCATCTTCGTGGATTTATCCACCTTTGGTCTTTGATGTTGCTGACCTTTGGATGGGGTTTCTGTGTGGACATCCTTTTTGTTGATGTTGATGCTATTCCTTTCTTTTTGTTAGTTTTCCTTCTAACAGTCAGGCCCTTCTGCTGCAGGTCTGCTGGAGTTTGCTGGAGGGCCACTCCAGACCTGTTTACCTGGGTATCACCAGCAGAGGCTGCAGAACAGCAAAGATTGCTACCTGCTCCTTCCTCTGGAAGCTTCATCCCAACTCTAGCCAGATGCCAGCTAGAGCTCTCCTGTATGAGATGTCTGTTGGCCCCTGCAGGGAGGTGTCTCCCAGCCAGGAGGCATGGGGATCAGGGACTCACTTGAGGAGGCAGTCTGTCCCTTAGTAGAATTTGAGCAGTGTACTGGGAGATCTGCTGCTTTCTTCAGAGCCAGCTGGCATGAACGTTTAAGCCTGTTGAAGCTGTGCCCACAGCTGCCCCTTCCCCCAGGTGCTCTGTCCCAGGGAGATGGAAGTTTTCTCTATAAGCCCTTGACTGGGGCTGCTGCCTTTCTTTCAGAGATGCCCTACCCAGAGAGGAGGAACCTAGAGAGGCAGTCTGGCTACAGCAGCTTTGCCAAGCTGTGGTGGGATCCACTCATTTCAAACTTCCCAGTGGCTTTGTTTACACTGTGAGGGGAAAACCACCTAGTCAAGCCTCAGTAATCCTGGATACCTCTCCCCGCACCAAGCTCAAGCATCCCAGGTCGACTTCAGACTGCTGTGCTGGTAGTGAGAATTTCAAGCCAGTGGATCTTAGCTTGCTGGGTTCCATGGGGGTGGGATCCACTGAGCCAGACCACTTGGTTCCCTGGTTTCAGCCCCCTTTCCAGGGAAATGAAGCATTCTGTCTTGCTGGTGTTCCAGGCACCACTGGGGTATGAAAAAAAAAAAAAAAGCCAACAACAACAACAACAACAACAACAACAACAAAACATGCAGCTAGCTTGGTATCTGCCCAAATGGCTGCCTAGTTTTGTGCTTGAAACCCAGGACCCTGGTGGCATACACACCCAAGGGAATCTCTTGGTCTGCAAGTTGTGAAGACCATCGGAAAAGCATAGTATCTGGGCTGGAGTGCATCATTCCTCATGGCACAGTCCATCACGGCTTCCCTCAGCTAGGGGAGGGAATCCCCGGACCCCTTGTGCTTCCCAAGTAAGGTGATGCCCTAACCCTGCTTCAGCTGGCCCTCCATGGGCTGCATCCACTGTCTAACTAGTCCCAAAGAGATGAGCCGGGTACCTCAGTTGGAATGCAGAAATCACCTGCGTTCTGCATTGACCTCGCTGGGAGCTGCAGACCAGAGCTGTTCCTATTCAACCATCTTGCCAGGCACCATAGTTTATATCAAAAATCAGTTCAATTTCTATACACTAGAAAGAAACTATCTGAAGTAAAAATTAAGAAAATAATTCCATTTCCATTAAGAAAAATATAATATTTAAAATACATGTAATCACGATCATGAAAAAAATTGTACATCAGAAACTATTTTAAAAATTGATGCAATTAAAGAAGATACAAATAAATGGAAAGACATATTGTGCTTATGGATTGGAAGAATTATATTTGTTAAGACGTCCATAGTACCCAAAGTGATTTACAGGTTTAATGTATTTTCCACAAATTCTCAGTGGCATTTTTCTACAGAAATAGAATACTAAAATTCACATTGCATCACGAAGGACCCCAAATAGCCGGAACAGTCTTGAGAAATAAGAGCAAAGCCTGGAGGCATCAGGTTTCCTACAATAATTAAAATAAATTGGTATTTGCAAAAAGACAGACATATAAATCAATGGAATAGAATAGAGAGCCCAGAAACTTACCTTTGTCAACTTATCTTTGAGAAGAAGGATGCCAACGATAGACAATGGGGAAAGGAAAGTCTCTTCAACAAATGGTGTTTGAAAACTAGACAGCCACATGCAGAAGAATGAAATTTAAACTTAAACTTTATACTCAAAACTCAAAATAGATTAAAGACTTAAATATAAGACCTAAAACTAAAACTTCTAGAAGAAAACATAAAGGAAAGCTTCATGACATTGGTTTTGGCAATGACTTCTTGGATATGACACCAAAAGCGCAGGCAATGAAAGCAAAAATAGACATTTGGGACTAGATCAAACTAAAAAGCACCTGCATAGCAAAAGAAACAACTGACAGAGTGAAAAAGCAAACTGCAGAATGGGAGAAAATATTTGCAAACCATATATTTGATAAATAGTTAATATTCAAAATATATAAGGAACTCCTTCAACTCAATGGCAAGAGAATGAATTACCCAATTAAAAAATGGGCAAAAGACTTGATAGACATTTCTCCAAAGAATACAAATGACCAAGAGGTTCATGAAAAGATGCTCAGCCAGGCACATTTGCTCACGCCTGTAAACCCAGCACTTTGGGAGGCCGAGGTGGGAGGATTGTGTGCGCCCAGGAGTTTGAGACCAGTCTGGGCAACATAGTAAGTTCCCAGCTCTACAATTATTTTTAATTAGCCTGGTGTGATCGTCATGCCTGTAGTCTCAGTTACTTGGGAGGCTGTGACAGGTGGATCACTTGAGTCTAAGAGGTTGTGACTGTGGTGGGCATATTTTCAGCACTGCAGTCAACCTGGGTGACAAAGCAAGACTCTGTTTCAAAACAAACCAACCAACCAAGAATCAAATGAACAGAAAAGGTACTCAATATCACTAACCATCAAGGGATTGTAAAGAAAAACTACAATGAGATATAACCTCACACCTGTCAGGATGGCTATTGTCAAAAACAAGAAAAAATTGTAAGTGTTGATGAGGATGTGGAGAAATTGGAACCTTTGTGCACTGTTGGTAGGAATGTAAAACTGTGCAGCCCCTATGTTTTGAGAAACAATATGGAGGTTTCTCAAAAAATTAAAAATAGCAACACCACATGATCAGTCTTACTTTTGGTTATTTATCCAAAAGAATTGAAAGGAGGAATTTGAGGAGATATTTGCACTCCCATGTTCATTACAGCATTATTCACAGTAATCAAGATGTAGAAACAACTAAATCTTCATTAATGGATGAGTAGATAAAGAAAATATGCCTATTCGTCCTTTTAAGCAACCAGATCTCACAATCACTCACCCACTATCACAAGAACAGTACCAAAGGGGAAATCTGCCCCCACGATCCAATCACCCCCCACCAGGTCCCACCTCCAACACTGAAGATTACAATTTGACATGAGATTTGGGGACACAGACCCAAACAATATTAATGTGGTATACACATATAATGAAATATCTTTCAGCCTTAAAAAAATGAAGGAAATCCTGCCATACGTGACAACATAAATAAACCTTGAGGCATATGTGACAACATGAATAAACCTTGAGGACCTTATGCTAAGTGAAATAAGCATGATAGCAATATTTATAAGATATATAAAGTGGTCACAAAGAATGATGGTTTCTGGGGTAGGGAGGAGAAAGAAATGGACAGCTGCTATTCAACGGGTGTAACATTTCAGCTATGCAAGATGATTAAGCTCTAGAGATCTGCTGTTCAACATTGGGTTTACGGTCAGCAATAATATATTATACACCTAAACATTTGCTCAGAGGGCAGATTGTATGTTAAGTGTTTTTACAGCAATGAAAAAGAATGTTATCTCTTTCTCTATTTTTACAAATATTTTAGTGTGTCTACGAGAGAGGTTGCAAAGGGTTTATCAGTTAGATACTGTTTTAAAGTGAAAATTCTTTGCATTCACAGTTGATATTGCCTGTATTTTGTATAGTTTTCAAAATAGCAAGAGCATCATTATTATCATCATCATTTGCACTTCATATTCTCTAGTGCAACATGGTAGAAGAAATCAGTAGGAAAGAAACATAAAGCTTTATTCCATCAGGAAATTCAGTATCACTAAAAATATCCACAACTACACAGCAGGGTGACTATAGCAAATAACAATGTAGTATGTATTTCAAGGCAACTAGAAGAGACTTTGAATGTTATCACTGCCAGGAAAGGATAAATGTCTAAAGTGATAAATATGGAAATTACTCTGATAATTATACTATGTGTAAATTCCCTGAAACATCACACTGTACCCCATACATAGGTACAACTGTCATCTATGATATTAACTAGACAGGAGTAATACGTTACTTCATTCATTTTACATGCTGTAAAGGAATACCTGAGATTGGGTAATTTATAAAGAAAAGAGGTTTATTTGGTTCACAGTTCTGCAGGCTGTATAAGAAGCATGGCATCAGCATCTGCCTAGTGTCTGGTGAGGGCCTCAGGAAGCTTTTACTCATGATGGAAGGCAAGGAGAGCCTACATGTCTGAGTAGCTGCACGCAGAGAAGCATCCTGAGCCATCAGAAGGAAGGTAGCTCCTTTAAACCACAGGTGCCTTGGCAGAAGGGCAATTCTTCAGAAACACACATGAGTATTATTTGAAAAAAAAAAAAAAAAAAAAAGGTGGAGGAGGTTAAACTCCGATGTGGTGGCGGAAGACAGAAGGAATTAAATTGTTTTGGTTTTGGTTGAAGAGGAAAGTCTAAGGCTGGTGACCTTCTAAATTAACTACCTACCCATCCGATGTTTTCCTAAGTCATCTTCCTCTTCTGCTCTCTACCAAAAAAAAAAAAAAAAACTAAACCAAAAATTGAAACCTTTGCATTTTCTGCATACATACATCCTTACTCCCACTCTGCTCACTCTCAGCAAATTACCTCACCTCCTACTTCAAAGAAAATAGCAGACGCTATCAGAAGAAATGTCCTTGAAATTCCTACTACCAAACCAATAATCTTTTCTGCACCTTCTCACACACTTTCCTCCATGTCCCTGGTCACAGTAGAGGACTCTCTGCCTCCACCAGTACTGCATTCTATTATATCTCTCCTAGCTCACCACCTTATCAAGTAACAGGAAACGTTAGGCCACAGGGTTTATTCTAGGACAGTCTTTTCCTGTGCAAATATGGCTCAGTTTCTGATCTGCACCGAGGGAACACAATTTTTATAGGCAACGTTGGTTTCATTTTGGGCCACTGGAATCTTACAAAATCTCTGGATTGATCTTATGTTTTAGAGGAATTATGGGAGTTATTTTGTACTATTTTCTCTGGTTTAAAAAGAAACAGGGCTGGGCACATTGGCTCTTGCCTGTAATCTCAGCAACTTGGAAGGCTGTGGCAGGAAGATTGCTTGAGGTCAGGAGTTTGAGACCAGCCTGGGCAACATAGCAAGACCCCATCTATACAAAAAAAATAAAATAAAATGAAAGGAAACATGTTACTTCACTGACAGGTTTTCCAGGAACAATAGGTGATTGCATATATTAGAATTTCACAGGCCAAGAAAACTTATATATTGCCTATTTGTATTTTTTTCAACTACCTTCTATATTTTTAACCAGCTAGGCTTTTGGAAGAGTCATCTGAGTTAGAAATGGAAGATGTTCATGTCTTTCTCTTTCCTGCAGAAATTGCCTATCAGTATGAGCAACTCATATCATAAAGGTCAGGATTGACCCTCAGCCTCTTTGTTTGGGGGCAATCACACTTCCAAGTCTTTTCCTTCACAATCTCCAAACATTCTGTCTCCTGGTTTCCTGTTTCTGGCCTCTCCTTCTTTTCTGGATGCTTTTCTGTATCTGTAGCAGGTCCCTCTTCTTGTCCCTGAGACAGGTGTTTCTCAAGGCACAGCCTTGGGCTTTCTGCTCTTTCTTCTTTACTAGTTATCACTGTACCTGGACTAAAGCACTCATTCTGAGGCTTCAATGATCACTTCAGTGCTACTGACTCCCAAATCAATAACTCCAGCACAATCTTTCTTCTGCACTCCACTTTGATGTCTGATAAGTGTCTCCCACTCACCATGTCCAGGATGGATTTTATCCTGGTCTCCCCCACTTCCTGTGTTCCTCTTTCTTCAGATAGCACCATGATGGCCCAGCTGGAAACCTTCCCTCTTACTTGCCCACCCAAGTGCCTCACACCCCAGCAACCACTTCTTCATGTAGACATTTCATTTGGCACTAATTCTGTTTACCTGAATCTATCAACAGAGCCTACCCTGCTGCTCAGATCCAATTACCTAACAGAGATAAGATAGTATTTTATCACTTGGTAGCCTTTTATAAATGATTCCTGTGCTGCAGACTGAAATTTCACAAAAAAAAAAAAAAAAAAAAAAGGCCAATCCTTAAAAGCAGTGAAGAAAGGAATGGTGATGATACTAGGAAAATTCTCTTCAGTATTACCAAATTGCCAAGCTTTTTTCTTGTACTGTTTTCATGTTCCTTTCATGAGCACTAGACTAATTCCTGCTCTGTGAAGTTTCACTGACAAGTCCTGGGGATGCAGACACAAAATTGAATATTTGTTCCAAAAAAGTAGCTTACAGAGTAAAGGAGGAGAGTGGTAGGAACATCGTCGCCACTCAACAGGGCTGTCTTTCAACACTAAGGTACAGAAGCCAGGGGACCACAGAGCACCCCTCCGACCAGCAAGGTGGGACAAACTTCCCAGAGGTGCAGTGAAATCTAAGATGAGTTCTGAATTCAGTCATTTATTCAGTTCATTTTTTATTCAGTCACTTATTAAATGAATATTTACCTTAATTGCTTCACAACTGCTCTTTAGCCATCTGATCAGATACTAAATCTCTAGCACCAAGCAAGGCTTTGCTGTTATTTTTTAAAACCTCGGAATCCCAGAGTTTGACACAGAAAGGAGGCCAGATTAATTAATTAATTAATTAATTAATTTGATGCAGGCCAGATCAAATTAAGAAATTAACAAGAAAAACAGCTTCCCCAGTATGCTCTCTTATTTTCAGGGAGTCAGACTGTCAGGCCAACTCAGGCAGATGGAAAAGGAGATTAGGAGCTGCATTCAACATGCTCATGGCATGCTGATAGCTTTTCGTTGCTGCTGCCTGTCATTGCGAATACAACGTGCCCTCCTTCCGAATAAATTACAGAGCAATTACAGTCTAAGGGATAGGAGTTTTCCCGCTACCTTGCTGAGCACTGCTGTGGCTCAGAAGCTACTTGATCCGCAGTGTGAGTGGGTCTCAGAGAGAATAGCTGCCCTTCCTAACTTACCACCAATTGCCTGGGGTGGGGTGAGTCAGCGAGGGCTTGATCCCAAGACTCAAACATCAGCCTCGCTTTGATGGCTGACACATGAAGTGATGTAAATGGATGAATAATCCAGTCTGAGCTTCGGTGCCTTCAGGAATTTTAGCCTTTCCTGGTAGGGCAAAGCTCTACCTCCTGGTTCTCACAACACTAATGAGAGACTGAATAGACAAACAGAAAGCAGCCAGGCCATGCCTAAAAGACAGAACTCTGACCTACAGCCTGTAGCAACCTGCCCAGGAAACCAGCACCGTGTGTACAGTAGCCAGCCCAGGAAGCCAGCTGACTGTGTCAGACTTGTGGGAAGTCAGGTTGCTTTGTCTAGCAACAGTCCAGGAAGCCAAAGAGTAACCCCTGTAACAATTGGCCCCAAAACGCCATGACTAACCTTTTTTTGCTTTATAAGTCTTTTTAAAAAACTTACTAATTTTTGATACATAATAATTGTAGATACATGTGATACTTTGATACATGCATACAATGTGTAATGATCAAATCAGGGTATTTAGGACATCTACTGGCTAAAACATTTATTATTTCTTTGCATTAGGAACATTCCAAATCTTCTGTTCTAGCTATTGAAATATACAAGATATTGTAGTTACCCTATGGTGCTATCAAACACTAGAACTTAGTCCTCCTATCTAACCGTATTTTGTATTCATTAATCAACCTCTTTTTCCCTGCCCCCACATCATGTTTCCCAGCCTCTGGTATCTATCATTTTACTCTCTATCCCCATGAGGTCAACATTTTTTAGCTTTCATATGTGAGTGAGAACATGCAATATTTTTCTTTTTGTGTCTGGTTGATTTCACTTAACATAATGACCTTTGGTTCCATCCATGTTGCTACAAATAACAGAATTTCATTCTTTTTTATGGCCAAATAGTATTCCCTTGTGTATATATGCCACATTTTTAAAAAGCCGTTCATCTGTGGATGGACACTTAGGTCGATTCCATATCTATGCTGTATCCAATAGTGCTGCAATAAGCATGGAGATTCAGGTATCCCGGTGATATATACTGATTTCCTTTTCTTTGGATAATAAATATCCATAGTGGAATTGATGGATTGTATGGTAGCTCTATTTTCAGTTTTTTGAGAAACCTCCATACTATTTTCCACAATAGCTGCACTAATTTACTTTCCCACCAACTGTGTATGTTTCCTCTGGGGCTGGGCACAGTGGCTTGTGCCTTTAATCCCAGCACTTTGGGGAGGCTAGGGAGGGAGGATCACTTGAGGCCATGAGTTCAAAGTTACAGTGAGCTACGCATGATTGCACTACTGGGCACAGTGGCTTGTGCCTTTAATCCCAGCACTTTGGGGAGGCTAGGGAGGGAGGATCACTTGAGGCCATGAGTTCAAAATTACAGTGAGCTACGCATGATTGCACTACTGCACTTCTGAGCAAGACCCTGTTTCTTAAAAATATATAAATATAAATAAAAAATTTAAGAGGAGTTCCCTTTCTCCACATCCATGCCAGCATTTGTTATTTTTGGACTTTTGGATAATAGTCATTCTAACTGGGGTGAGATGATACCTCATTGTCGTTATAATTTGCATTTCCTTGATGATTCATGATGTTGAGCATTTTCTCAAATAATTATTGACCATTTCAATGTGATTCCTAATTGACAAATTCCCTAATTTGAGTTTCCACTTCTAATTTAGGACCGACCAGTGAATGTAGAATATGCTCCCCCAACCAATCACCTAGGTTGCTCACTTCTAGCCAGCCACCTCCAGCTTCCCTCTCACAGCAGCCTCCAATTAGGGCACACCTGAAGCCTTCCACTGAAGGATGTTTCCACTGCAGCTCTTCTAGTCGTCTGCCAGTTTTTTAGCCTCTGCCAAAACACAAGTGATGATGGCTGACTCCCTTGCTGTAGCAAGCTCTGAATAATAACAGCCTTTGCTTGTTCTCATTGGGTGGGTCTCCATTTATTGCCACATTGCCATTCACACCCACTGGCTTTGCCGAGCAGCTTCAAGTTCTCACCTCCTGGTTGTGCCTCTTTTGTTATTTTATGAACATGCAGGTGAGAATGAACAGTAAAAATCTAAATTTATTGGAAAGGAATGAGATAGGACAAGATGACTGATTTTGGATAATTTTCTAGAAATGTGAGAAGATAAAAGTAGCTTTTTGATTGTTGAAAAAAGTTTTTATTGTGAAGCACAGTAGCAAAGATAGATGTAGAGACAGAGAGATATATTTTCCTCTGATCAGAAGGATAAGGAGAAGGAGGGAAAGATCACATTGAGGGGAAAGAGTTTTACCCCAGTTAGATAATAAGTGAATAAGAAAGTAGAAAGAAAAGAAAAGTCATGCTTTCCTTTTCTTTTTGGGAGAGAAAAGAAGCCACTCTAACCATAGCAGCAAAATTTCTCTTTGAAAATTGGCCACAGGTCAGCTGACTTGTGTATGCATTTACAAACTGCCCTCCAACCACCGCCCCTACACACACACACACACACACACATACACACACACACACACACACACACACAGAGATTCCATTTTAACATCCAGCAATATGCTCCTTACTTTTCCTCTTCCTTATCCAGAGGCATTCCCATTATCCTTCATAATTGCATCTAAAATTATTATATGCAATGAAATATTAATATTATCAAACACATTATTAATACTTAGAATATTCTAAATATGGCAAAGGAGACAAAGACTGACTGATATGGGTTGACTCTATGTTCCCACCCAAATCTCATGTGGAATTATAATCCCTAGTGTCAGAGGTGGGGCCTAGTGGGAGATGATTGGATCATGGGGATGGTTTCTAATGGTTTAGCACCCTCCCCTAGTGCTGTCTTGTAATAGAGTTCTCACAAGATCTGGTTGTTCGAAAATGTGTAGCATTTCCCCCTTTCCTCTCTCTCTCTGTGCTTCTTGTTCCCGCCATGTAAGATGTGCCTGCTTCCCGTTCGCCTTCCACTGTGATTGTAAGTCTCCTGAGACCTCCCCAGTCATGCTTCTTGTGCAGCCTGTGGAACCGTGAGCTCAGGAAACCTCTTTTCTTTATAAATTACCCAGTTCCAGGTATTTCTTTATAGCAGTGGGAGAACTGACGAATACACTAACCAAAATAATCTAAATCAACACTCTATTCTTATACCCTTCGTAAAGTAGTAGTTCTATTCATATGGCACTAACACCAAAATTCTAGGGAGAGCCAGGAGGAAACTTGGAAGAAGCTTGTTGTAATCCTGAGTTTCGAGAGGGGCCATATGGTCTTTCTTAACTAACTCACACCAAACTCTACTCCCCTGCCCACCCCAGCCCACCAGCCTCAGCAATCTTTCACTCAGTTCCATCTCTGTCATTTGCAATTCAAACAGCATTCTTTTAACAATTCTTGTTTTGATATCCAGAAAATTAAGAATTCAGTGGTTACATCCTAGGGCATCTCTCTGAGGTGAGATAAATAAGAAATATGTTTGACATTGAAGTTCCTTTGACATTGGTGTGGAATCAGCAAATGTTATCCAAAGTCCCTCCTTAAATGTCTCTTTATTTGTCCCTGTACCTGGTTAGTCTCATTCTCCTCATGTGACCCAGTTCTGGGCACAAGTTAGAACGCTAATTAGGCAGCAAGCAATCTCAGTTACTAACCAATTCGCTTCATGATCGTCTCCTGATACCTGCTGTATGTGAGTCATTCTGTAAGGTACAAACATTTTACATAAAGAATTCTATGGGGAGATGCATCTATCCCTGAAATCTGCTTTCCACCTCTTTCTTTTAAAACACCACCTTGTTTTCTTTGAAATACTGATCAAAACACACCTCCACGAAGCTCTCCCAAACAAATCCCAGTCGGCCCTTATTAAAGGGGTCTCTCCAGTATCTCCACTGCACTCAAACTGACATATGGAACTCCTCATATTCTGACAATTTCTTACCTCCACTCTGGCCTAGTGACTGTACACATTATTTTCAACTCCTATGTGGCATTATTAATTCTACTTCTCAAGTAACACTCTTCATGATGCCTCCGCCCTGTTAAAAGTAGAAAGGAAGGAGTCTTGGGGGAGTCCATCTCTCAACCAAAACACTTCATCACATTCTTAATCTGTAGAAAAGGTGTGAAACAGAAAGCAAGCTGAGAGCCGAGAAGTGTAGCAGTGCTTGGGCAGATTTCTTTCATCGGTGGGAGGAAAAAGTTGTTTCTCATCAGCTAAACAGAGGAAGAGACTTTTAAGCAGTCCATAGGCAAGAAAAGCTTGTGAGCATTTTTACCAGCCTTCACCTAGCCTTTCAAAGTGCAGTTGAACTCAGTGTGATTGGGACAGAAATGCTGACTGTGTGTAGCCTTGAATCCCTTCAGAGGAAACCACTTTTTCATGCCTCACACACTAGGTCTTGCTTTCCCTGAATAGGGTGAGAGCTGGAGATGCAGGCTTGGAGAAGATGAGAAAGGTTGAATTGATCTACCTAAGAGAGGTCATCAAGACAGATACCTGGAGCAGTAACAACAACAACAACCACGACAACAATTTGAAGGGCAGGGAAAGGCTTAGAGAAGGTTGGCCAAAGTAAGAGAGAGTAGAAAACGGTGACTTGGCTTGGGAATGTTTGGAGCCAGAGGGCAGGAGGAGTTGGGGACAGCCCCTATACAATAGTTTGCAGGGACAGAGATATCTGAGCAGGCTTTCCAGAAGTGTCTCTTTATGTTGTAAGAAGTAAGTTCCACCTCACCTACACTCCACAGCTCCCAGGACACTTCCACAAAAAAATCTGCATTGTTTTTCAGTGCTTTTCTGGTATTGGATTTTGTTTCCTCAGATGTCGTGCCATGCTGTGCTCCTACCTTCGAGGCAGGAGGAAAGGGCCTGTTTGTTTTTGTGTGGACTGTCAACCAGGAATTGGAGCCTACCCAACCATGCCTTTGTTTAAATAGCCAACCTAGAACTGGGTCAAGAGAGCAATTTCACCATAACTGCTGGACCTACAGTGTGAAGGGCTGGGGCAATAACAAGCACCATTTGGGATGTCCCTTGGAGTCCCCCTCTAAGTAGAAGGGGAAGCAAGGAAACTACTCTGAAGTCAGAATGGCATTTTTTGGAGAAAGCACTGTGAGTGCCTGCATGTATGTTATGGGAAGCAAACCTTTCTTTGCTTGGTCATGTAACTTATCACTCCATGATTAGGAAAGTCTGTGAAAATTCTTCACACGTACGCAGGCTGGAAAATAACATTTGTCCAGAATTCTGGGCGAGTGCATGATTCCGTAGAATTTGGCTACTTCAAAGGAAGGAAAGAGGTGTTTGATTGCCTTTGGATCCATTGCCCAGTATCCTGGCTGAGACCACTGCTGAGCTGCCATGAGGGTATGGAATCAAGTAGATTTAGAAACCCTGTGTTGAAGCAATGTTTGAAAGATTAGACATAGCTTCACTGGATCACCGTAGGAGCAATTTATAACCGAGAGTTACATTAAACACTTATTCTTCTCCAAAAGCCATATGAATTCTAAGCACTTGCAAAGCTAATTTAGACAAAGATGATACTGCCTGTATTCAGAAAACAAGAGCAAATAACAGCACTGGGATCAAAATTGCTAGAGTAGGCCTAGTGGGAAAGTGTCATATGTGTGACACAGCCTGTTGAAGGCAAACTTTAACAGAAAAGGACTTAATAAATGGTAAAAATTGTGTCTCCCACGGTGGCTCACGCCTGTAATACCAGCACTTTGGGAGGCCAAGGTGGGTGGATAACCTGAGGTCAGCCTGACCAACATGATGAAACCCCCTTTCTATTAAAAATATGAAAATTAGCTGGGCGTGGTGGTGGGGGCCTGTAGTCCCAGCTACTTGGGAGACTGAGGCAGAAGAATCACTTGAACCAGGTGGCAGGGGTTGCACATCGTTGCACTCCAGAGTAAAACTCTGTCTCAAAAAAAAAAAAAAAGTGTCTCTCCCAGACCAAATCAGTGCCTTCCACCCCTGAGCCATCTGGTTTGGATCATACACTGTGCTTCTAATTTAATTCCAGGTAATAAGGGCCATAATAAATACCTGGGCACTAAGACCCTGTTGCTTCATGTTCTAGAACTTCAAGGAACATAGTAAGAAACCCAGCACTACTCATGACGTGGGACGATGGATATATCCTTGTGCAATCTGGCATGGTTGTGGTGAAAAAAAACACCTGGTGGCAGATTATCCTCAAGAGGAAAGAACTCTGTGAAAACCCATCTTTCTCCTCTAGCAGAAGGCTTAGACTCTGGGACCAGGGGAGTTACCTGCACACCATGTCCTGGAACCTTCCACAGGGTGCCTTTCCCAGGACAACCATCCAAGGCTGGTGTGTTTTCTAAATTAGTATTTATTAAATGTGAAAATTGTTTGAATATCTTGGATTGGGATGAAATGCACATATTTTTGTGCTTAAAATTTAGTACTTACAAATATTAACATCTTTCTACTTGATGGTGGGGTTTTTGAGAAGAAAAAAAATCAATGATTTTCAGAGAGGGCTACTTTTACCAAGGTTTTTGTCCAAAGAGAAACATGGTACCTTTAGTTTACTGATGCCAAAAGCACGTGAACCTCTTGAGAGAGCCACTTCTGCACTGGGTGCAACCTACCCCAGTCCCAGCCATGGACTTGTTAGAAACCTGAGGAAGGTAACTGCTTCTGTGAGAATTAGATCTTAGGAACAGATAGAGATGTCTAAAGTGTATTTCCTGAAAGTCTTGCTGGGTGATGTACAATATAAACTCTCTCTTCACTCCTCATGAAAGAAGCTTAGAAAAAGATGAGGTCTTGATGATCTTTAGAAGTTCTATTTTGTATTTCCTCTGGATGTTATATAATGGGGAGACTGGCATCAAGGCTGGACCCAGAAGGCCCAGTTTCATGCTGTTAGGATATCTAAGAATATCAAATCCATACATTCAAATGTAAAGACACAGTAAGCTTGTCTTTGTGGAGACTAGACTGTAATTCAGACATGGGCAAAGCAAAATCAATTTTTTTTCTTTTTTACATTAGAAGTCGTATCAAGTTAGATCATACATGAGTTCCTACTGGCAGGTGAGAGAGGTGAGATCTGGAGAGGGGACGTGTCTCTCTCGTTTGGACTAACCCTACTCCCTGAACTAGTTCATGAGCCATGTAGAGAGTGAGCAATAGGCAAAGTCAAGGAGTCTTCACAGGTGCTTGGTGAAACCAGAAACAAAAGCAAGATGGTTCATGGAGGGTGGAGGAAGACTCTCTCCTCTTGCCTGCAGCTCTGAGTGTGATGTTGCTTTGACATTGTGAGGGTTTGCACTGGGTGACCTCAAAGGACCAGCAAAGGACTGGTGCAAGTCTCTCAGCACTGCCTGCGTGAACAGCCACCATTGGTGTGCATCATGGACTGCACCTGTGTGGACACCAACATGGGGCTTGAGGGAAGAGGTGCATTTAGAAACCTCAAGCAATTCCTTTTGAGTTGAGGGACTTTGAGAAGAGGTGAGGTGTGTCTATGGTATGTGGGTAGTGGCAGGAGGTAATAACATTAAAAAAGATAATAATAATGTATGCATAGGCTGGGGAGTCCTAAGGAAACTAGGATCACTCAGGCTTAAAAGTTATGACTTGTCCATTTAAACAAATAATACAATTGTTCTACCTACATAAAGATGGCACTACTGATCTAACATTAGGAGAATATGTATTTGGCATTTTTTTGTCATTACTGTTGTTTTTGGGTTTTTTGGTTATTATCGTTGTCCATTTGCTTTTGCCATTGTTTAGCTATGATGACAGATTATCAGAGAAATGTCCACAATCCCTTAGGAATGATAATGTGCATATTGGTTACTTCACTAAGATCAGAAATGGGACTAGGATTAGAGGCATAGTCTGTAACTGAGGATTAGAGAAAAGCGAATTGGTGAACATGAAGATGAAATCCAACTTGCATTATTCTATTCATGAATTTAACAGACTTTTAGTGAGGTTCTACTTGTGCCAAGCATGTAGGGACATAAAGATGAAAAATACACTGCCTTTGTCTTTGAAAGCAAGGAACTTGAGCAAAAATAATTTCAATGCAATGTTAAATGTGCTAGAATATAACTGCATTTGAGAAAATATGTATATAAAATTCTTTGCCGGAATATCTGGGAAGATTTCACAAAGAAGGGGACAGTAGAACTGTATTTTGAAGAATAGGTGTAAGATTTCCTTAATCAGAAAGAAAAGAGAAACATCTTGTACTAGCTACCAAGGCTCTCAATGGAAGGTGGGCTTCCTTTCCAGAGTTGTAATCTCCTCTTTAAATAAGATAATCACTATTTGGCTTTAAAACTCAATAGATTGTGTTAGTCAATCAAGAATTTGTCTATATGTGCTTAGCATCCTACTAGGTGCTTCAGGGAATACTCTAGAAGCCTGGACAAGGTTTCCATTCAAGGACTGTACTGCTTATGTCTTTTGCATATGAAATAATTAAAAAGTAAAATAGCATACATTAAGCCTCAAAATCAGAATAGAAATATGTATGATTGTCTTTGTCAAAATAGCTCAGTTGGGAGAATGTTAGAGTGAAGAAATATGAATGGTAGAATTTTGGAGAAAGAATCAAATAGCTGTAATTTATGTTATGTTTATTTGGTCTTTTGTAAACATTTGATTTTTTCCCCATGTTTTCTCTACTATTCACTATCTTTTCATTATAATATTTAGAAGAACAAGATTTTTCTTGATATTTCTATCTGTATTAGTGGGTGAATAGTACAGCTTTTGCACAGAATGTGTACTTCCTAAGTGTTGCTAACGAACCTCACTTCAACGTTTTAGATATCAAATTCCTCCAAATGTACATCTCTATGGTGACGAAGAAGATTCTCAATCTATTATCTTCAGTTCTAAGGGAAGGGAAGACAAGGGCAATAACAAAAAGACAAAAGAAAACCTGAGTCTCATTTCTTGAAAGAGACTTCATAAAAAGAATCTCAAGTCTTCATTAGCAAAGCTGCAAGATCAAATCGTTTTAGGAATGATCTTTAGTAAAGGATCTTCTTTGGCAGAGGAAAAAAGGAAGTTAGGCAAGTTTATTAAAAAGAGTTGAAAACTGCCTGCAGGTAGATAAAAAGACCACACGAGCATGTAAACAGTAAGGCAAAAATTAATCACTTTTTTGGGAATGAAGAAATGAACTTGAACAAGGACAGGATTGTCTATTAGCATGCTCTAATCATACTCCCTGGACCAAATGTGTAAATCCCTCTTAGCAGAAGGAATGATAACATTCATACTTTTTACCTTAGCTAAATGAGCAGGTTCAGAAGTATCTTCCCATAAATGAAATCCTTTTCTTGGACACCTGGGAAGGAGAATTTGCAGTGATGATCAGAAAACACATGTGGTGGCAGGTACACAGGGATTACTCCATGACAAATTACAGGAATTTCTGCTGGCATACTTTACTGATTTTTTTGGAAAGGCCATTAGAATCTATAAAAACTGGCAACTGCAACATGGTTTCAGTGAGGATTGTGCCTGTGTCTACAGAAAACATTGAAAAAGAAATAAAATCAAGCGTTCAAGGATTCAATGATGTGTGTAATTCATATATGTGAATAAGTACAAAATCTTCAAAAACTACTTTTTTTTAGCAGGTTTAAGTTTCCAGAAAAATTCAATGGAAAGTACAGAAAGTTCTCATATGCTGCCTCTCCACCCCCTGTAATTTCCCCCTATTATTAATATCTCGCATGGGTGTGGAACATTTGTTTCAATTAATAAACATATATATATACACACACGTAGGCCCATACAAAAATATGTGTGTATATATACACATACATATATATGTACACATACACATACATATATATAATATATGTATTTATATACATAACATATATTATATATATATATGTGTGTGTATATATATTTTGAGATGGAGTCTTGCTCTGTCACCCAGGCTGGAGTGCAGTGGTGCGATGTTGGCTCAATGCAACCTCTGTCTCCCAGGAATGAACCCGTATTAATACATTAATATTAATTGACTAAAATTCATAGTTTACATTAGGGTTCACTGTTTGTGTTGTATAGTTTTTGGATCTTGACAAATATATAATGATGTGTATCCACCTAAATTATATAATAATATCATAGAGAATAATTTCACTGCCCTGAAATCCTCTGTGCTCTACCTGTTCGTCCCTTTCTCCCCCTACTGCAACTCTAGCAACCACTAATCTTTTTATTACCTCCCTAGTTTTGTTTTTTCCAGAATGTCGTACAGTTGGAATCATACAAGCCTTTTCAGATTGACTTATTTTACTTAGCATTTTTCATTTTAGCTGTCTCTGTGTCTTTTCATGGCTTGATGATTCGTTTCTTTTTTAGCACGAAATCATGTGTACTCTATTGTCTGGATGTATCACTTTATTTATACATCCACATACTGAAGAACATCTTGGTTACTTTCACATTTTGGCAATTATGAATAAAGCTGCTATAAACATTTATGTGCATGATTTTGTGTGGACATAAGTTTTCAGCTAATTTGGGTAAATACCAAAGAGCATGATTGCTGGATCATATGGTAAGGGTATGTTTAGTTTTGTAAGATATGTCGAAACTCTCTTCCAAAGCGGCCTTTACTTTCCCACCAGTAAAGGGTAGAGAATTCCTGTTGTTTCACATCTTCATCAGCATTTGACGTTGTCAGTGTTTTGGATTTTGGCCATTCTGGAAAGTGTGTAGTCTTATTTTATTGTTGTTTTAATTTGTAATTCAGTAATGACACAAGATGTTGAGTATCTTTTCATATACTTATTTACCATCTATATATCTTCTTTGGTGAGGTGTCTGTTCAGATATTGTACCTGTTTTTTAATTGGATTGTTTATTTCCTTATTTTTGAGTGTTAGAAGTCCTTTGTATATTTTAGAGAGAAGTCCTTTATCAGGTATGTGTTTTGAAAATATTTTCTCTCAGTCTGGTGTGTCTTTGCATACTCTTAACAATGTCTTCCATAGTGCAGAAGTTTTAAATTTTAATGATTTCCAACTTACTGTTTCTTTCATGGATATTGTCTTTGGTGTTCTAAGAAATCATTGCCAAACCCAAGGACACCTATTTTCTCCTCTTTTATCTTCTAGGAGATTTATGGGTTTGGATTTTACATTTATTTCAGTTAAGTTTTGTGAAAGGTGTAAAGTCTGTGTCTTGATTCTTTTTGTTTGTTTGTTTGTTTCCATGTGAAAGTCCAGTTGTTCCAGCACCGTATGTTGAAATGACTATTTTTTTCCATTGAATTTCCTATGCTCCTCTGTCAAAGATAAGTTAGATATTTTTGTGAGGGCCTATTTCTGGGCTCACTGTCAGACTCCATTGATCTGTCTGTGCATTCTTTTGCTAACATGTACGGTCTTGATTACCACAGCTTTATAGTAAGCCTGGAAATTTAGTTATGTCAGTCTTCCAACTTCAATTGTCTCCTCCAATATTGTGTTGTCTATTCTGAATCTTTTGCCTTTCCATATAAAGTTTATAATCATTTTGTTCATATCCACAAACTAATTTTCTGAGATTTTGATTTGGATTGCATTAAGTCTATAGATCAAGTTGGGAAAAAAGGACAGTCTGGCAATATTGAGTCTTCCTTTCTGTGTACATGGACTATCTCTCCATTTATTTAGCTCTTGTTTGATTTCATTCATCAGAGATTTGTACTTTTTCTCATATAGGTCTAGTACCTATTTTGATAGATTTATACTTAAATATTTAATTTCTTGTTGCTAATGTAAGAGGCATTACATTTTTAATTTTAAACTCCAGTTGTTCATTGTTGGTATATGAGAAAGAACTGACTTTTGTATAATAATGTCATATGCTGAAAATTTTCTATAATCACTTATTAGTTCTAAGAGACTTCTGTTGATCTTTGAGTTTTTTGTTTTTTAACATATATAATCATGTCTTCTGCAAACAAAGATAGTTTTATTTGCTCCTGCCTAATCAGTATACCTTTTCCTTTTCTTGTGTTATTGCATTGGCTAGTACTTCCAGCAAAATGTTGACAAGGAGTGATGAGACAGCGCATTCTTGCCTTGTTTCCCATCTTAGTGGGAAAGTTTGGAGTTTTGTTTTGTTTTGTTTTTGTTTTCATTTTTGCTTTGAAACAGAGTCTCACTCTGTCACCCAGACTGGAATGCAGTGGCACGATCTCAGCTCACTGCAACCTCTGCCTCCTGGGTTCAAGCACTTCTCCCACCTCAGACTCCCGAGTAGCTGGAATTACAGGTGCCCGCCATTGCACCCAGCTATTTTTTGTATTTTTAGTAGAGACAGGGTTTCACCATCTTGGCCAGGGTGGTCTTGAACTCCTAACCTCGTGATCCACCTGCCTTGGCCTCCCAAAGTGCTGGGATTATAGGCATGAGCCACTGCACCCAGACAAAAGTTTGGTGTTTTTCACCATTAAATATGATATTAGCTATAGGGTATTTTTTGTAGATATTCTTTATCAAATTGAGGAAGTTTTCTTCTACTGTTTACTGGGAAGTTTTTAAAATCATGAATGGGTGTTGATGTTGTCAAATGCTTTTTCTGCATCTATTAATATGATAATATGATTTTTCTTCTTTAGTTTGTTGATGTGATTGATAATGTTAATTGCTATTCAAACATTGATCCAGCCTTGTATTTCTGCAATAAATCCTTACTGGTTATGATGTACAATTTTGAAAAATAAATTATTTGATTTGATTTGCTAATATTTTGTTGAGGATTTTGAATCTAATTTCATGAGGTATATTGGTCTTTGGGTTTTCTTTCTTGTAATGTTTTTATTTGGTTTTGATATTAGGGTAAGTCTGGCCTCATAGAATAAGTTAAAGTTTTCCTCTGCTTCTATTTTAAGGAAGAGAATATAGATAATTGCTTTTAATTTTTTCTTAAATGTGGAATTTGTTAGTGAACCCATCCAGGCCTGGTGTTTTCTGTTTTAAAAGATAATTGATTATTGATTTAATTTCTTTAATAGATATGGCCCTCTTCAGATTATGTATTTATCCTTGGGTGAGTTTTGGTAGATTCCACCTTTCTAGTCTTTCAAGTAATTAGCCCACTTCATCTAGATTAAAATTGGACATAAATTTCCTTAATAATATTCCTTTATTATCCTTTTAATGTCCATGGAATCAGTAGCTACTGCCTCTTTCATTTCTGATATCAGTAATTTGTGTCTTCTCACTTTTTTTCTTACCTAGCTAAAATTTTATCAATTTTATTGGATGTTTTCCAAAAGCCAGCTTCTAGTTTTGTTGATTTTTCTTTATTGATTTCTTGTTTTCAATATAACTCCCTTTTCAAATTGCCTTTAATTCTTACCTCCAACAAAAGAGATGAAAAGGCAATATATTTACTTCAATGAAACAACTGTCACTACTTATCTGAATCCCATTGAATCTACAGGTGTTTTAAGGCACACTATTGACAGTCTGAGGAGTGCAGTAGTCATGTCAGGGAGTGAAAGGTCTTTCACCCAGGGAGCAGGAAGCGCTTTGGCTCAGCTCAGGTGTTCTTGGATACCTGTCTCCTCCTCTCCCACTGGGTGAGTGTGATGACCAAGCAATGTTTGAAATAAGCTAGTGACTGGATACACACAAGAGAAACTTAGTGGAGTCCTCATCATTCACAGCCCAAGACTGGGCCATCAGACCTGAGAAGTGGGACGGATCTGCCAAAGTGTCCAGATTCCACTTTTCCAGAATCACGCGGAAGATCCCAGAAAGAAGAACAGCTGTTCTACTGAGATGTCAGGAAAGCCACTGTGAAAGCAGATACTGATTTAGTTAGCAAGTGTGCTGAGGGTGTTGGAGGAAGGGGTACATCTCAAACAGAGCCAAATAGTTCTCATTACCAATCCTAGCACTATGTTCTAGGTTTCCTACTGAAATCAGAAAACAAAAGTCTGTGAGCATCTTTATGAGAGAATTACTCTCTAGGAAAAGAGAAGAAACTCTGGTAGAACATGAACGCCCATAAAATAGAGTATAGCCAGAACACAGAAATCTTAAGGAACTCTACTGGAAAATAATTTAGCAAAGTGGCAGGAAGTCCTTGTGCCCTTAGGAAATATTTTCTAATAATGGTATTGGTGTCTGGAGAAATAAGGGCTGCTCTATCTATATTACCAACTGAAATGAAGTGAACTGGCCCCTCCACAGGTTTTTGGTGATGCCAGTGATTTTGAGACCAGATATTCTGTGTTAGACAATTCATTCATTATGGCAGCTTTGTCACCGATGTGGACTCTCGTGTATGAGGAACGGGGCATGAGAAGAATCCTGGAGAGGGGCTGTCGGATCAATCAGCCTGTCATCCCTCTCGTCTCTAATGCTGGGAGGCTGTTTACCCACTACTGCTCTAATTCTGAACTTCTGTGAACAAATATTATCATAGATTGCTTCAATAGACGTTTGACCCCCTGTTCCCCTCCAGGTGAAGATTATAGAACTTTTAAGCAAAAAAGCCTCTGTGCTCAAAATAATTGTTGCTATCTTAACTCATTTCAATGGAACATTTCCAAAAGACTGGAACCATTTCAGTTCATCTTACTTTTATTTTTCTCTCAGAGAAATAAAGAGGTTCATGAATAAAGATTAAATTCTCTTTTCTTTCAGTTCCCTTAGGAGCTCACATGATCTAAAACCCTAGCCAGGAACATGATTGTTTATCGTGAGACACTGTCTCTCTAAAGGAGAAAAGTGTTTGCTTTCTCAGACATTATCTATAACGAGTCAGTACTTTCATAGATTAAAATACTCTTCCAGATATGCTATACAAGTTTTTTAAAAATTGTAATTGTTTTCCGAGCAATCATGAATTGGTTTTTCTATTTTACAAATGAAGAATTAAAGATGTTTGGGGAAAAACAGAAATTCCACATCAAAGACTGAGAAGAGGTTTTAAGACGTGTTTATCATCACTTGAGGGAAAGGAGTCAAATAAGTATCATTTGTTTGTTAGCTCGTGTGTGTGTGTGTGGGGGGGGGGGGGGGGGTGGGGCAGGGCAGCTCTTTTGTTTCCAATATCTAATTATCAAATTGAGCTGAGTCTGAAAAGATAAGAACCAGCTAGCTGTTGTGGGAATTTGAATTGCAGACCAATTTTAACGGACAGTTTATTACTTCCATACGTCTACAAGAACAGCAGCTTTCGAGTTATCTAGGTTGCTGAGCCTGTTTTCATGAAGGTGTTGTTAGCACATTCTTGTTTTTATGGGAGTATGAGTCACTGACGTTCTTTAAAATATGTTCTCAAGTAAAATTTTCCCATCACAATCTCACTTACATCTGTAGAGTCACCTGGTTAAAAAGGCAAACCTCTGTAAATCTGGCTGAATTATCCTACAATTCCAGAGAAGTGGGTTCTGTATTAATGAAGTTTTAGAATGATTTGCAAACATCAATGGACTGACAGCCTGGTCTCAGTCCCAGTCATCAAGCGAGTAGATCCCCACCTCCCCTTCTTCCTCAAGCTGTCCTCTGGCCTCCTATGGACAGTGCAGCCCACAGAGAACACAAGGTCTGCTCCCAGGAAATCAAGGCAGAGCCCTCTTTAAGTGAAAAAAGGTGGAAGGAGACTGCTGGGACACTTGGCTCACTTTTTAAGCTCATTGGGCAACCACCTGATTCATCCAGGCTGTGCACCATGTATGTTTCCACAGTTTTGTACTACATATTGGAAATGAAGAGCTCCAATGCACGAATCTACCTTTATTCCATAGGGTTTCACAAACGAGGCTGTAGAATTTCTTTCAGAGCTTTCAGGCTGACATAATTCCCGGTAAGTCATTTCCCATTCCATCCCTTCACGTCTCAGACCACTCTCATTCTCATTGCGTGTCACCAGCTCTGTGGGAACTACTTCCCTCCTATCACTTGAACTCCTCACTGACCCTTCTCTATAATAGTCTCTGTATTCTTTACAAATAGTAATCTTTACAAATAGTTTCTGTAGTCTTTCCTCTTTTTTTCCCCCTTCACTGTTCCTTAGTAATTTGTATGATAAAATGGGGAAGTTAATATTCGTTCTGGGTATGTGACAAGATTGTTGCAAGGATTAAATGAGATAATGGAAGTGTGAGAGATTCTTTGTGTTTGTCTTGTATTTATCTCTCTTTTTTTTATGAGCATATTTTTTTTCTTTTTTTAATTTATTTATTATTATTATTATACTTTAAGTTCTAGGGTACATGTGCATAACGTGCAGGTTTGTTACATATGTATACTTGTGCCATGTTGGTGTGCTGCACCCATCAACTCATCAGCACCCATCAACTCATCATTTACATCAGGTATAACTCCCAATGCAATCCCTCCCCACTCCCCCCTCCCCATGATAGGCCCCGCTGTGTGATGTTCCCCTTCCTGAGTCCAAGTGATCTCATTGTTCAGTTCCCACCTATGAGTGAGAACATGCGGTGTTTGGTTTTCTGTTCTTGTGATAGTTTGCTAAGAATGGTGGTTTCCAGCTGCATCCATGTCCCTACAAAGGACACAAACTCATCCTTTTTTATGGCTGCATAGTATTCCATGGTGTATATGTGCCACATTTTCTTAATCCAATCTGTCACTGATGGACATTTGGGTTGATTCCAAGTCTTTGCTATTGTGAATAGTGCCGCAATAAACATACGTGTGCATGTGTCTTTATAGCAGTGTGATTTATAATCCTTTGGGTATATACCCAGTAATGGGATGGCTGGGTCATATGGTACATCTAGTTCTAGATCCTTGAGGAATCACCATACTGTTTTCTATAATGGTTGAACTAGTTTACAATCCCACCAACAGTGTAAAAGTGTTCCTATTTCTCCACATCCTCTCCAGCGCCTGTTGTTTCCTGACTTTTAAATGATCGCCATTCTAACTGGTGTGAGATGGTATCTCATTGTGGTTTTGATTTGCATTTCTCTGATGGCCAGTGATGATGAGCATTTTTTCATGTGTCTGTTGGCTGTATGAATATCTTCTTTTGAGAAATGTCTGTTCATATCCTTTGCCTACTTTTTGATGGGGTTGTTTGTTTTTTTCTTGTAAATTTGTTTGAGTTCTTTGTAGGTTCTGGATATTAGCCCTTTGTCTGATGAGTAGATTGCAAAAATTTTCTCCCATTCTGTAGGTTGCCTGTTCACTCTGATGGTAGTTTCTTTTGCTGTGCAGAAGCTCTCTAGTTTAATTAGATCCCATTTGTAAATTTTTGCTTTTGCTGCCATTGCTTTTGGTGTTTTAGACATGAAGTATTTGCCCATGCCTATGTCCTGAATGGTATTGTCTAGGTTTTCCTCTAGGGTTTTTATGGTATTAGGTCTAACATTTAAGTCTTTAATCCATCTTGAATTAATTTTCGTATAAGGAGTAAGGAAAGGATCCAGTTTCAGCTTTCTACTTATGGCTAGCCAATTTTCCCAGCACCATTTATTAAATAGGGAATCATTTCCCCATTTCTTGTTTCTCTGAGGTTTGTCAAAGATCAGATGGCTGTAGATGTGTGGTGTTATTTCTGAGGACTCTGTTCTGTTCCATTGGTCTATATCTCTGTTTTGGTACCAGTACCATGCTGTTTTGGTTACTGTAGCCTTGTAGTATAGTTTGAAGTCAGGTAGCGTGATGCCTCCAGCTTTGTTCTTTTGACTTAGGATTGTCTTGGAGATGCGGGCTCTCTTTTGGTTCCATATGAACTTTAAAGCAGTTTTGTCCAATTCTGTGAAGAAACTCATTGGTAGCTTGATGGGGATGGCACTGAATCTATAAATAACCTTGAGCAGTATGGCCATTTTCACGATATTGATTCTTCCTATCCATGAGCATGGTATGTTCTTCCATTTGTTTGTGTCCTCTTTTATTTCACTGAGCAGTGGTTTGTAGTTCTCCTTGAAGAGGTCCTTTACATCCCTTGTAAGTTGGATTCCTAGGTATTTTATTATCTTTGAAGCAATTGTGAATGGAAGTTCATTCATGATTTGGCTCTCTGTCTGTCTGTTACTGGTGTATAAGAATGCTTGTGATTTTTGCACATTAATTTTGTATCTTGAGACTTTGCTGAAGTTGCTTATCAGCTTAAGGAGATTTTGGGCTGAGACAATGGGGTTTTCTAAATATACAATCATGTCATCTGCAAAGAGGGACAATTTGACTTCTTCTTTTCCTAACTGAATCCCCTTGATTTCTTTCTCTTGCCTGATTGCCCTAGCCAGAACTTCCAACACTATGTTGAATAGGAGTGGTGAGAGAGGGCATCCCTGTCTTGTGCCAGTTTTCAAAGGGAATTTTTCCAGTTTTTGCCCATTCAGTATGATATTGGCTGTGGGTTTGTCATAAATAGCTCTTATTATTTTGAGGTATGTTCCATCAATACCGAATTTATTGAGCGTTTTTAGCATGAAGGGTGTTGAATTTTGTCAAAAGCCTTTTCTGCATCTATTGAGATAATCATGTGGTTCTTGTCTTTGGTTCTGTTTATATGCTGGATTATGTTTATTGATTTGTGAATGTTGAACCAGCCTTGCATCCCAGGGATGAAGCCCACTTGATCATGGTGGATAAGCTTTTTGATGTGCTGCTGAATCCGGTTTGCCAGTATTTTATTGAGGATTTTTGCATCGATGTTCATCAGGGATATTGGTCTAAAATTCTCTTTTTTTGTTGTGTCTCTGCCAGGCTTTGGTATCAGGATGATGTTGGCCTCATAAAATGAGTTAGGGAGGATTCCCTCTTTTTCTATTGATTGGAATAGTTTCAGAAGGAATGGTACCAGCTCCTCCTTTTCCCTCTGGTAGAATTCAGCTGTGAATCCATCTGGTCCTGGACTTTTTTTGGTTGGTAGGCTATTAATTATTGACTCAATTTCAGAGCCTGCTATTGGTCTATTCAGGGATTTAACTTCTTCCTGGTTTAGTCTTGGAAGAGTGTAAGTGTCCAGGAAATTATCCATTTCTTCTAGATTTTCTAGTTTATTTGCGTAGAGGTGTTTATAGTATTCTCTGATGGTAGTTTGTATTTCTGTGGGGTTGGTGGTTTTATCCCCTTTATCATTTTTTATTGCGTCTATTTGATTCTTCTCTCTTTTCTTCTTTATTAGTCTTGCTAGCGGTCTGTCAATTTTGTTGATCTTTTCAAAAAACCAACTCCTGGATTCATTGATTTTTTGGAGGGTTTTTTGTGTCTCTATCTCCTTCAGTTCTGCTCTGATCTTAGTTATTTCTTGCCTTCTGCTAGCTTTTGAATGTGTTTGCTCTTGCTTCTCTAGTTCTTTTAATTGTGATGTTAGAGTGTCAATTTTAGATCTTTCCTGCTTTCTCTTGTGGGCATTTAGTGCTATAAATTTCCCTCTACACACTGCTTTAAATGTGTCCCAGAGATTCTGGTATGTTGTATCTTTGTTCTCATTTGTTTCAAAGAACATCTTTATTTCTGCCTTCATTTCATTATGTACCCAGTAGTCATTCAGGAGCAGGTTGTTCAGTTTCCCTGTAGTTGAGCGGTTTTGATTGAGTTTCTTAGTCCTGAGTTCTAGTTTGATTGCACTGTGGTCTGAGAGACAGTTTGTTATAATTTCTGTTCTTGTACATTTGCTGAGGAGTGCTTTACTTCCAATTACATGGTCAATTTTGGAATAAGTGCGATGTGGTGCTGAGAAGAATGTATATTCTGTTGATTTGGGGTGGAGAGTTCTGTAGATGTCTATTAGGTCTGCTTGCTGCAGAGATGAGTTCAATTCCTGGATATCCTTGTTAACTTTCTGTCTCGTTGATCTGTCTAATGTTGACAGTGGAGTGTTGAAGTCTCCCATTATTATTGTATGGGAGTCTAAGTCTCTTTGTAAGTCTCTAAGGACTTGCTTTATGAATCTGGGTGCTCCTGTATTGGGTGCATATATATTTAGGATAGTTAGCTCTTCCTGTTGAATTGATCCCTTTACCATTATGTAATGTCCTTCTTTGTCTCTTTTGATCTTTGATGGTTTAAAGTCTGTTTTATCAGAGACTAGTATTGCAACCCCTGCTTTTTTTGTTCTCCATTTGCTTGGTAAATCTTTCTCCATCCCTTTATTTTGAGCCTATGTATGTCTCTGCGTGTGAGATGGGTCTCCTGAATACAGCAGACTGATGGGTCTTGACTCTTTATCCAGTTTGCCAGTCTGTGTCTTTTAATTGGAGCATGTAGTCCATTTACATTTAAGGTTAATATTGTTATGTGTGAACTTGATCCTGCCATTATGATATTAACTGGTTATTTTACTCGTTAGTTGATGCAGTTTTTCCTAGCCTCGATGGTCTTTACATTTTGGCATGTTTTTGCAATGGCTGGTACCAGTTGTTCCTTTCCATGTTTAGTGCTTCCTTCAGGGTCTCTTGTAAGGCAGGCCTAGTGGTGACAAAATCTCTCAGCATTTGCTTATCTGTAAAGGATTTTATTTCTCCTTCACTTATGAAACTTAGTTTGGCTGGATATGAAATTCTGGGTTGAAAATTCTTTTCTTTAAGAATGTTGAATATTGGCCCCCACTCTCTTCTGGCTTGTAGAGTTTCGCTTGTAGAGTTTCTGCCGAGAGATCTGCGTTAGTCTGATGGGCTTCCCTTTGTGGGTAACCCGACCTTTCTCTCTGGCTGCCCTTAAGATTTTTTCCTTCATTTCAACTTTGGTGAATCTGGCAATTACGTGTCTTGGAGTTGCTCTTCTCGAGGAGTATCTTTGTGGCATTCTCTGTATTTCCTGGATTTCAATGTTGGCCTGCCCTACTAGGTTGGGGAAGTTCTCCTGGATGATATCCTGAAGAGTGTTTTCCAACTTGGTTCCATTTTCCCCCTCACTTTCAGGCACCCCAATCAGATGTAGATTTGGTCTTTTTACATAATCCCATACTTCTTGCAGGCTTTGTTCATTTCTTTTTCTTCTTTTTTCTTTTGGTTTCTCTTCTCGCTTCATTTCATTCATTTGATCCTCAATCGCTGATACTCTTTCTTCCAGTTGATCGAGTCGGTTACTGAAGCTTGTGCATTTGTCACATATTTCTCGTGTCATGGTTTTCATCTCTTTCATTTCGTTTATGACCTTCTCTGCATTAATAACTCTAGCTATCAATTCTTCTACTTTTTTTTCAAGATTTTTAGTTTCTTTGTGCTGGGTACGTAATTCCTCCTTTAGCTCTGAGAAGTTTGATGGACTGAAGCCTTCTTCTCTCATCTCGTCAAAGTCATTCTCCGTCCAGCTTTGATCCGTTGCTGGCAATGAGCTGCGCTCTTTTGCCGGGGGAGATGCGCTCTTATTTTTTGAATTTCCAGCTTTTCTGCCCTGCTTTTTCCCCATCTTTCTCACTCTGATACCTGTGAAGTCACATTTTTCAGCAATCAAAACTAGCCTGATAGGAAAACAAACAAACAAACAATTTCCAAAAAACTAAATGACCTTGTATGTCTAGCTTTTGACCATTTCCCAGTATCAGTAAGTATTCGCACCATGGTTTATTTTAAGGGATTCATGTGACATGCACAAGCTGGCAGAATTCCTGAAGATACTTCCAATCGGCACTCAGGAATCTGTATGGGCCAACTCTAGCTCAACACTGAATGTGGCCCAGATTTCCAGGTTATCAGCACATGACAGCTTTGCTGCCCAAACCATGACCTGTTCCAGCTTCCTAACCCCAGACCAATTCTGCTACCTCCTCTGGTAACAAACTTCATGAGGGGCTGCCCCTCTGGACACAGCTGCCCTTGCCTACACCCCTGCTGTGCCCATTCTGGCCTGGATGGGGGAGTCAGGAGGAGGTGGTTTCCTCAGCGTGTGCTGGCTCACAAGGACACATTGTTAAGTAATGAGGAATTCTGAAGCCAGATGTTAAACCACCAGTAGCTTGAAATAGGCTATGGTGGGAGTATTTACACTACAGAAATTGGCAAGCGCTGGAGATTGGGAGAGCCAGGTTAGCAGCAAATCACAAGACTAAGGTTTTCTCTTTCATCTACTGCAGCTGCCTGAGACCTGGCTTTAATCTGTGACAAAAATTGATGGAAGGGAAGTTCATGATACAAAGACAAGTCTATACCTGTGACAAGGGCTCTCAATCTCAGGGTTCCCCCTGGCCTGTCTCTCTGTTCTACTTTCTCTTCATAATGCTGGGAAGCAGCCCACTCTTTTGTTGCTGGAAAGGATGCTGGTATATCCATGATGAGTCCCTTGTAGCAATGGCTCTATCTGCCATAGAAAAACAACATTTTCCTTTCCTTTAGTCTAAGACCAGTCTCTAGAGTCATTTTCTGGCACAAGAGTGATCTCTTTCCAGAATGATTAATAGCATAAAATCATTCCCTCCAGGAAACTTGAACCTACACCCAGGGGCTCTGGAATGGCTTTGTGGTTCCAACAAAATAATCAAGGAATAACCAAACCTTGATACATACCCCCAAACCAGAAATAGCCTTAGAAGCCCCACTCTGGGTTCAGATTGGGCTGCACCTTGTTTAGACCAATTATTTTTCAGTCTTTTTTAATTAAATATTTTTAGAAGTCTCAGTCTCATCTTAGTGTCACCAGGTTACACAGACCTATTCAACACTCTTTTAGCCCATGGCTGTTATGGTTTTATGATGCCGTAATGGTTAATAGAAAATGTTATTAACCTGAAATATGAACTTAGTGTTGAACATCACAGAGTTCTAGGAACCCATGCACCATGGGGAGGTCCTTAGCAAGAACGAGTCTGGAGCCCTAAACCAGCTTTAACTATTCATGGAGAGTTGGCCAGCTTTAGAAAACCCAGGAATTGCCCCTCTATGAAATTTTGCCTGGGTTGATAGGTGCAGCAAACCACATAGCACACGTTTACCTATGTAACAAATCTGAACATCCTGCACATGTACTCTGGAACTTAAAAAAAAAACAGAAGAGAAAAAAAAAAGAAAATTTCCCCAGCATCTAAGCCCTCTCCAGATTAACTCCTACTGTAGACCTTTATGCCTTTGACTCTTAAACTAAAGGCACCTCCCTGGCAAAGCTACACCTGAACACATAGCAGGCTTGCCCTTTGGGATGACTAAAGAACCTGGAAACAGGGAGGAAAAGTGCAGGGGTGTCTACATCAGGGAGAGAAGCATTGGCAAGGCCAAAAAAGCAAGGAAACCTTTTCTTCGATGCCAGCTGTGAGATGAGGTCTTGAAAGGAGGATGGCAAAGGCCGTGAAGCAACCCAGGATGGGGCTGCAGTCAGATGCAGGGGATTTAAGACCCTGCCACAGGTGGGACCCCACCTCTGGGTGCAGCCACCACTGATGGTGGCCCTAGAAGAAGTATGTGGAAGAGTTATGTGGCAGGAAGGGCCCCACATTTTTCTTACTGTTTTCTTATTATGATTTTCTCTGGGTCTCCTTTAACTTCTGATTGGCTCTGGGATATGGATCAGTTTAAATTTTCCTGGTGAAAGTAAATCCTCCAAAATCATAAACACTTATGTTGAAAGTGCCCCAGGTACATTTTCCTAAGGCAACCCTAAGTATACTCGGCCTTCAGTATCCGCAAGTGCTGCAGTCATGGATTCAAACAACCATAGGTCAAAAACATTAGGAAAAAAGCAAAAAAAAAAAAAAAAAAAAAAAAAAAAAAAAAAAAAAAAAAAGTGAAAATAACAATAAAAAATAATACAAATTAAAAATGCAATATAACAACTGTTTACATAGCATTTACATTGTTTTAGGTATTATAAGTTATATAGAGATGATTTAAAGTAGACAGAAGGATGTGAGTAGGTTATATGTAAATGCCATGTCATTTTACATAAGGGACTTGAGCCTCCCCCTGGAACAAATCCCCTGTAGACCCCGAGAGACGACTTCATTTTGCAAGTAGTATCTCTCTAACATTCCTTAAGACAGAAAAGCAAGCTGGGGAAACTATGATTTCCCATTTTTCATTGTGGAAACTGTCCTGTGAATGTGATTTATTGGAAGTGATGGGAGAGTCAGGAATGCTAGCTTGCCAACCATTCATTCTACATATTTCTTTCATACCAACCATGGGCCTTGGCATGCACCATCTTGGGAAGGATGACAGAAGGGACTCACACATTTCTAAAGGCCGCAGCAGCAGCCTTTGAAGGCAGCTCATCTGGGCAGCCCAATGGCTGGGCATCCGTGTGGATCCTCCAGCTGACAAAAGCTAATGGGCTTGTGATAGAGACTGGGAGGCAGTGAAGGAGAACATGAAACCTGCCCGACAGACCACATCCCTGGACAGAGGCAAACATGGTGTGTCTAGGCCATTTCAACGGCAGGGTTAAAAAATATGCTTTCAAGGGTCCTTATTGGTAAAGTTGCCAATCAGAGACTCAACAAAAGTTTTTCTCTTTGGCAACCAAGTCCTCACCCACACCAGAGACTGTGTGGCTTTAAAAACGACACAACCTGGAGTACCAGTGTTTGGCCTCTCTGCAAGTACTGCGATGGCTCAGCTAGGAAGAGAGTCCTTGTGCATAGCCACCCTCAGAGTAAGAAAGATCATTTATACATTTCTGTGTAGAGTCAGTTCACCCCAAAGGTGTAGCTCGTTGTTCAAAACAGCCTGGGAGCATCCCCCTCTCTCTTGCTCCCTTCTTCATTATGTGGCACACCAGCTTCCCTGCCTTTTCTGCTACAACTGAAAACTTCCGGAGGTCCTCAGAAGAAGCAGAGGCTGGTGCCAAGCTTCATGTATAGCCTGAAAAACCAAATAAACCTCTTTTCTCTATAAATCATGAAGCCTCAGGTATTTCCCTGGCCTGAGTGCCCTCACAACACCAAAGTGGGTGATTCCTGCCTTATCCTACGAGAGGGGCAGTGGTATGGTTCAAAGCATACGAGATGGAACCATAAAGCCTATATTCAAAATCCAAGATATCCACTAGGGTGACCTTGAGGTTAAACTCTTTCTGCCTCAGGTTCACTGTTTGTAAGGTGGAGGGCAGTAATGGTAGCCAACTCATGGGCCAATTAACTTAATGAGCTAATGCATCTCAAGCTCTGAGACCAGTGTCTGGCTGATACAAGCACTCAGTAAACACTGCTAATAGTAGTACTTCCAATTAGCTAATTAGCCCTGTCTTTTCATGTAGGAATTTGTGGGGTTTTTTTTTTAACTTTTATTTAAGTTCAGGGGTAGTTATGCAGATTTGTTATATAGGTAAACTTGTGTCCTGGGGGTTTGTTCTACAGATAATTTTGTCACCCAGGTATTAAGCCTAGTGACCACTGGTTATTTTTCCTGATCCTCTCCCTCCTCCCACCCTCCACTCTCCGATAAGCCCCAGTGTGTGTTCTTTCCTTCTATGTGTCCGTGTGTTCTCATCATTCAGCTCCCAGTTATAATTGAGAACATGTGGTATTTGGTTTTCTATTCCTGTATTAGTGTGTGAAGGATAATGGCCTCCAGCTTCATCCAGGTTCCTGTAAAGGATATTATCTCATTCTTTTTTATGGCTGCATAGTATTCTATGGTGTCGATATACCACATTTTCTTTATCCAGTTTATCACTGATGGGCATTTATATTGATTCTGTCTTTGCTATTGTGAATAGTGCTGCAATGAACATATGCATGCATGTGTTTTTACAACAGAATGATTTGTATTTCTTTGGGTGTATGCCCAGTAATGGGATTGCTGGGTCAAATGGTGTTTCTGTCTTTAGGCCTTTGAGGAATTGCCAGACTGTCTTCCCCAATGGCTGAACTAATTTACACTCCAACCAACAGTAAATAAGCATTCCTTTTTTCTCTGCAATGTCACCAGCATCTGTTGTTTTATTTACTTTTTAATAATTGCCATTCTGACTGGTGTGAGATGGTATCTCATTGTGGTTTTGATTTGCATTTCTCTAATGATCAGTGATGTTGAACTTTTCTTCATATGCTTATTGGCCACATGTATGTCTTCTTTTGAAAAGCGTTCGTTCATATCCTTTGCCCACTTTTTAATGAGGTTGTTTGTTTGTTTTTTTCTTGTAAATTTGTTTAAGTTCCTTATAGATGCTGGATATTAGGCCTTTGTCAGATGCATAGTTTGCAAAAATTTCCTCCCATTCTGAAGGTTGTCTTTTTACTCTGCTGATAGTTTCCTTTGCTGTACAGAGGATCTTCAGTTTAATTAGATCCCATTTGTCAATTTTTGCTTTTGTTGCAATTGCTTTTGGCATCTTCATCATGAAATCTTTGCCCATTCCTATGCCCTGAATGATACTGCCTAGGTTGTCTTACAGGGTTTTTATAGTTGTGGTTTTACATTTAGGTCTATACTCCATCTTGAGTTAATTTTTGTATATGGTGTAAGGAAGAAGTACAGTTTCAGTCTTCTATATGTGGCTGGCCAGCTATCCCAGCACCATTTATTGAGTAGGGAATCCTTTCCCCATTGCTTGTTTTTGTCAGATCAGATAGTTGTAGGTGTGTGGCCTTATTTCTGGATTGTCTATTCTATTCCATTGGTCTATATATCTATTCTTCTACCAGTACATGCTGTTTTATTTACTGTAGCCCTATAATATAGTTTGAAGTTCAGTAAGGTGATGCCTCTAGCTTTGTTCTTTTTCCTTAGGATTGCCTCGGCTATTTGGGATCTTTTTTGGTTCCATATGAATTTAAAAATACCTTTTTCTACTTCTGCGAAGAATCTCAATGATAGTTTTATAAGAATAGCATTGAATTTATTAATTGCTTTTGGCTGCATTGCCATTTTTATGATATTGATTCTTCCTATCTGTGAGCATGAAATGTATTTCCATTTGTTTGTGTCATCTCTGGTTTCTTTGAGCAATGTTTTGTAGTTCTCCTTGTAAAGGTCTTTCACCTCCTTGGTTAGGTGTATTTCTAGTTATTTGTTCTCTTTGTGGCAATTGTGAATGGGATTGCATTACTTATTTGGGTCTTGGTTTGACTGTTGTTGGTGTATAATGTGATTTCTGCACATTGATTTAGTATCCTGAGAGTTTGCTGAAGTTGTTCATCAGCTTAAGAAGCTCTTGGGCTCAGACTATGGGGTTTTCTAGATATAGGATCATATCATTTGCAAACAGGAATAGTTTGACTCCCTCTCTTTCTATTTAGATGTCTTTATTTCTTTCTCTTGCCCGACTGCCCTGATCAGGACTTCCAATACTATGTTGAATAGGAGTGGTGAGTGAGGGCATCTTTTTGTGTGCCAGTTTTCAAGGGGAATGCTTCCAGCTTTTGCCCATTCAGTATGATGTTGGCTGTGGGTTTGTCATAGATGGCTCTTATTATTTTGAGGTATGTTCCTTCAATACCTTCATGAACAGGTTTGAATATGAGAGCCCTGACACCATTGATCCTAGAAAGTCTTAGAATATAACCAAGTGAGTCTAAAATTTTCTCTTGTACAAAGTGAAACCAGTTTAGGTTTTTATTTTATTTTTTTGTCAAAATATTTTGTGAAATTACTGAGGTCACTGACTCTTTGTAAATAAAAGTTTTTAACAAATTTTATGACACTTCCATAGACTTAGGACTCCCTAGACCATGCCTGGGCTCTCTCAGACCCCAATGTCCCCAACAAAGTTTACAGAAAAAACAGAAACAACATTAGAGGTGAATGTTGGAGGGGAGGAGAAGCTGGCTAAGAACCAGATGAATAATTAGATAAAGCAACTGTCCTTTTGCTGTCTTCTTTTAGGATCTAATTTTACTTCCTGCGTTAGAGAAGTGTGGGAGCTCTGGAGTCACCAGGTGAGGAAAGTGACGCTGCTCTGAGAATGTCAGGACTTACGAAGACTGGGCCTCTCATCCAGATTGCCAGTGTCCTTTTATCTGCACTGAACTGTCCTTCCCTGGCACACTGTCTTGCTTCCAAATGTCCAATTTCTCTTTCTTTCTTTCCTTCTTTCTTTCTTTCTTTCTTTCTTTCTTTCTTTCTTTCTTTCTTTCTTTCTTTCTTTCTTTCTTTCTTTCTTTCTCTCTCTCTCTCTCTCTCTCTTTCCTTCCTTCCCTCCCTCCCTCCCTCCCTCCCTCCCTCCCTCCCTCCTTCCTTCCTTCCTTCCTTCCTTCCTTCCTTCCTTCCTTCCTTCCTTCCTTCCTTGCTTTCTCTCTCTCTCTCTCTCTCTCTCTCTCTCTCCCCCCCCCCCTTTCTCTCTTTCTTTTTTTGATAGAGTCTTGCTCTGTCACCAGGCTGGAGTGCTGTGGCATGATCTGGGCTCACTGCAATCTCCGCCTCCCGGTTTAAGTGATTCTCCTGCCTCAACCTCCCGAGTAGCTGGGATTACAGGCTAGCGCCACCACACCCAGTTAATTTTTGTGTTTTTAGTAGAGAAGGGGTTTCACCATGTTGGCCAGATGGTCTCCATCTCCTGACCTCGTGATTCGCTCATCTCGGCCTCCCAAAGTGCTGGGATTACAGGTGTGAACCACTGCACCTGGCCTCTACGTCCAATTTCTAAAAACTGCATTTGTTGTTGTTATTATTGGTTGGAGTGGGTTTTTTGGTTTTTTTTGTTTTTTTTTTTTTGCTTGATTTTAAGAAATGCATTTTGGCTAACTGGTCACATAGCCCAATGCCTTTGACCAATTACATGACTCGAGTCCTTAGAAAGTATCTTAAAGACTGACCGCCACACAAGACATTTAAGGAAAGACTCAGAACATAAGGAAATATGGCTGTCGTCAAGACAGTGTGAGCACTGTGTAAACTCTGACAAAGGACATGCCACTCGGCCAGTCATCTGTTTCAGAACATGGCTTGGGGAAGAGTTTATGTATTTACAAATCTCTGCTGAGTAATAAAAGGAGCAAGCGGTGCACAGTATATGGAGCTGAATAAATAACACTGAAGCGAGGAGGGCAGAGCCCATAAAGTGTGCCACCTTATGTCACAGGAGCCACTGCCGGCCTTGCTAGTTTATGATTGTTTGTGCCATGAAGCATCAAGGACACATGGCTGGGCTGCCTTTGAGGCAATGTGGATTCTGCAGCATCTGGTATGTGGAGGGAGAGACACAAAACGTCAACCGGCTTATGCAGAACTTTAGTGCCAGAGTGGACAGAACACACATATCAACATCTCCATTCACACGTGATTTGCATTCACTTCGTCTGAATGCTGAAAATTACCACTTACTTCTGCCTTGTTGAACTTAGTTCAAAAGCATGTGATATAAACATGCTATATTATCCTCTATTCTGGATCAATGACCAACTCAGACCCAAGGGCATAAATTAGAATTTTGCATTCCCATTTATATTATGTTCAAATTGTGACCTCTATTTTTAAAAAGTGAAAGTTTTTTTAAAAAAAAAATCCAAGAAGGCTGAACTCCAAATTTGACTATTTTTAATGTTAAATGAGATGGTATGGTTTTCCTACCATTGACTATGATATCTTAAGTAACTGACCATTTAAAACATGTGCATCCTAACTCACTAGGAAAACAAGGTGCGGAATAGTAATGCTTGTCATCCCTATGGCATTATCTGAACATCTGTGTTATGCTCCAGCAGTGCCACTAGAGGGAGCACAAGTTAGCTAACATGCCCTGGCCTCAGCACTTGGCATCTTTGAAGATGCTCACAATTTGATTGGGGAGGACATAGCATGCATCCATCTTGGCATCTGTTCTGCAAAAACACTGAGTGAACTGGAAAAGAGCGAGGTCATAGGACTGGAAGGGCATCATTCCCCATTAGAGTGCCCTTCGTTCCTGGAAATTCCAGGCACATCAAGAGCTGACAGCAAGATGATACGGGAATGTATCATCTGGTTAAGGAGTTTTAGGGCAGAGCATCCAGAGACACACAGGCGTCAAGAAGGGCAATGTGTCCAATTCCCTTTTCCTGGGGTGGGGGCGGAGGTGTGGATTCTGATGTGGAATCCAGCAAACACCTTTGGAGAGAAGCGTGGTAGAGAAAGGGAGGTGTGAATGTACTTGTGTGTGTAGAGAAGGACATGAACTCTCTGATTGGATTGATGTCGTTCTTTCTGATGTCTCTTGTCAGATCAGCAACCAAGAAACATCTCCTGAAGCCTAATAACCAGAAAGAGTTTTCCAGTGAGAGCAACAGCAGGGAAGCCTTTTGTTTGTTTGTTTGTTTGTTTGTTTTTTAAAAAAAAATAGGTTCCTGGGAAATACCGTCTACACTAATTTGGTGAAATTGATAAGTAATTTATTTCTCCCAGGAAGAAAATAGAATGTCCAGTTTACATTATCCCTTTCTCATCTATTTTCTACTAAGGAAGATCCTTCTTTTTTTACACTCAAATTAGACCGCAGAGTACATTAGAATTCCCCAAAAGGATCTTGATGGTTTAAAAAAGGAGCCCAGAAAGTCCATTTTAGGGGCAGTACGCCTTTGGGAAGGCATTTTCTCATTTAGCCATCATTTATGAAGTGCAGACTATATGCCAGTTGGATAAGATGCTCTCCAGGGGCAGGTAGATGGATAATTCAATGTCTGGTACGTGGCAGCCACTCAGTAAGTGTTTGTTAAATGAATGAATACGTGAATGAATGAATGAATGTTCTGATAGAAGAAAGTACAGACTGCTGAGGAATCCTGAAAGAGAGATACATAACTTGGGCTGGGGTAGAAGCACTGGGACTCTTAGGGGAAGCTAAGGCCTGAGCTGAGTCCTGAAGGCTGACTGCAAAGCGGGGTTCAGGGGAGATGGGGGAGGTGGGGAGCAGTGGGGTGGGGAATACTAGGCAAAGGGAGCAGTGTATCCATAGTGCTGAGACATGAGGGAAAAAGTACCTTGAGGAAATTACAGGTAACTTAGGATAATGGGAACAGAAAGTTGAGCAAAAAATTACAAAAGTCTTCGGTAGCAGAATGAACTTCTAGGTAAGTTTGACATTGGATAGCATTCATAATAGTAACAGCAAACAACAGACCCAGTACTGGAAGCTTTATGCGTATTAACATAGGTAGACTCACAAACACAGAAGGTTAGTTTTCTTTCTCTCTCCTTCCTTTCTTTCTTTTCTCTCTCCTTCGTTTCTTTCTTTCTTTCTTTCTTTCTTTCTTTCTTTCTTTCTTTCTTTCTTTCTTTCTTTTTTCTTTCTTCCTTTCTTCCTTTCTTTTTCTTTCCCTCCTTCCTTCCCTCTTTCTTTCTCCTTCCTTCCTTCCTTCTTTCTCCTTCCTTCCTTCCTTCTTTCCCTTTCTTTCTTTCTCTCTCTCTCTTTCCTTCCTTCCTTCCTTTCTTCCTTCCTTCCTTCCTTTCCCTCCCTCCCTCCCTCCCTCCTTCCCCTCCCTCCCTCCCTTTTCTTTCTTTCTTTCTTTCTTTCTTTCTTTCTTTCTTTCTTTCTTTCTTTCTTTCTTTCTTTCTTTCTTTCTTTCTTCTCTTTCTTTCTTTCTTTCTTTCTTTCTTTCTTTCTTTCTTTCTTTCTTTCTTTCTTTCTTTCTTTCTTTCTTTCTTTCTTTCTTTCTCTCTCTCTCTCTTTCCCTCCCTCCCTCCCTTCCTTCCTTCCTTCCTTCCTTCCTTCCTTCCTTCCTTCCTTCCTTCCTTCCTTCTTTCCATTTTTTGAGACAGGGTCTCTCTGTGTCTCCCAGGCTGCAGTACAGTGGCACGATCCCATCACGGCTCACTGCAACGTCAACCTCCCAGGCTCAAGCGATTCTCCCACCTCAACCTCCTGAGCATTAGGGATTACAGGCATACACCACCATACCCAGCTAATTTTTGTAATTTTTGTAGACACAGGGTCTTGCTCTGTTGCCCAGGCTGTTCTGGAACTCCTGTGCTCAAGCGATCCTCCTGCCTCAGCCTCCCAAAGTGCTGGGATTATAGATGTGAGCCATGTACCCAGTCAGTATTCTTATTTCTTATTATCCCAGTTTTACAAATGAAGAAACTGAGGTGCAGAGGATTTAAGAAACATACACAAAAATCGCATGGATTTAATATATTATTACTAGATACTTAAAGATGTGTCAAAAAAGGACAACAACTTGGGAGAAGTATGTAATAAAGAGCCATTCCTACAGTCTTTCGTGAGCTATTTCTTGGAGTGACTTTCAAAAATTGAAATGAATCAACCACTGGTTTGACAGAATCTGGCTTTATTGGTATTTAATTGGGGAAAAGTTATATGAGTCATTCTGTCGAAACAAAGAAGACCTCCACATCTTAGTTTAAATCATTCTCTGGAACTTGAATCTTGCATGGGGAAGTATAATATTACATATGACTTAAATTACTCAATTTTGAGTACTAATAGTGAATTCAAAGATAACATAATAAAGTAAGTCTTCAAAGTTGAAAAAGAAGAGTTGAGAAAAAGAAAACTAATCAATATTTGAACCCAGGGCAACTGATTAACTCTTAGGGAAAGTATACACATTTATATAATATAAAACTATACCCCTACCTCATACAATTAAAAAATTTACTTTCTAGATAGGCCAATATTTAACCATTAAATAATGAAACTACGAGAAAGCATAAATATAAACATTTGTATAATCTTACAATAAAGGAAACATGAACATAAAGATCAATAAAATTAACGAAAAGTTAAGTAAATTTTCTATGTTAAAAAAAGTAGTCACTGGGCACGGTAGCTCACACCTGTAATCCCAGCACTTTGGGAGGCTGAGGTGAGCGGATCACGTAAGGTCAGCAGTTCAAGATCAGCCTGGCCAACATGGTGAAACCCCATCTCTACTAAAAATACAAAAATTATTTGGGCATGGTGGCAGGTGCCTATAATCCCAGCTACTAGGGAGGCTGAGGCAGGAGAATCACTTTAACCCAGGAGGCAGAGGTTGCGATGAGCCGAGATTGTGCCATTGCACGCCAGCATGGGCAACAAGAGCAAAACTCCATCTTAAAATAAAGTAGTCAAATTTTAAATGTATGCAAAAAAAAAAAAAAAAAAAAAAAAAAAAAAAAACGCCTGAGAAACAACATTTGCACAAAAAAGAAAGTGGGCAACAAAGCAAGAATAGAACATTTGTTTACAAAAACAAAAAGAGTTATGTAAGTAACAAATGACCTGAAAAAATGTTTGAACTGACTAGCTCACTAGTAATAAAAGAAGCTCCAATTGAAATATAATACCTGGTGAAATGGTCATCTTTGTGTGTGTGTGTGGGAGAGGGCCTTGTTCTGTTGCCCAGGCTGGAGTGCAGTTGCATGACCACAGCTCACTGCAGCCTCCACCTCCTGGGTTCATGCGATTCTCCCACCTCAGTCTCCCAAGTAGCTGGGACTGAAGGCACGTGCCAGTAGTTCGGCTAATTTTTTATTTAATTTTTTGTAGAAATGAGGTCTCACTACGTTGCCCAGGCTAGTCTCAAACTCCTAGGCTCAAGCCATCCTCCTGCCTCAGCATCCCAAAGTGCTGGGATTTCAGGCATTAGCTACTGTGCCTGGCCTGAAATGGTCATCTTAATACATGATGGGTAAGATAGTGAATTGGTTTTAAATTTTGGAATATACAAAATTTGGAATATACAAAATATTTACACTAAAATATTGAAGGATTCAATCTTTGTTGTCAACATAGGTGATCTGGGTGGGAAGAATGGGGTTCACACATACGTGGATGTGGTAGGATGCAGGTGTTGAAGGGAAGAGGAGACAAATGAAAAGAAAAAGGGCTGAACTAAAATGTGCGTGTGTGTGTATGTGTTTCTGTGTGTGTACATAAGGGAATGGGGAAGAAGAGTGGGGCAAGTTGGCTAAAAACTTTGAAAGAATAAAGTGTGATTTCTATTCCATATCAAAGACATTTTAAAAAGTTTATTCATATCTTTTCACCTAGTAATTCCATTTCAAGGAATTTATTCTAAGAAAATCACCAGAGATGCAAATAAATATTTATTCTCAAGGATATTTACTGTAGTGTTATATATTCTGGTAAAAGCTAGAATCAAAGTAAATATGCAACAGGATGGCTTATAGTTACATGAAATATCGCACCTGTAGGTGATAAATTTTAATGTAGTCACTGAAAATCTTGATTTAAAATTATTTAAATTCGTGAAGAAATGTTAACTACATTGTTGTTTAAAGGTTTAAAGCTTTGTCTAGTATTATGCCAGTTTTATTTTTTTTAATTGTACATTGAAATATAAGTCAAAAAACAACAGGGAAGTAAATCTAGGGAGAGTCTAGTAGCAGTTGGGTATAAGAGGCCATTTCAGGTCCGGGTGCAGTGGCTCACGCCTGTAATCTCAGTACTTTGGAAGGCCGAGGTGGGCAGATTATGAGGTCAAGAGATCGAGACCATCCTGGCCGACATGGTGAAACCCCGTCTCTATTAAAAATACAAAAATTAGCTGGGCGTGGTGGCACACGTTTCTAGTCCCAGCTACTTGGGAGGCCGAGGCAGAAGAATCACTTGAACCCGAGAGGCGGTGCAGTGAGTCGAGATCATTCTACTGCACTCCAGCCTGGCAACAGAGCAAGACTCAGTCTAAAAAAAAAAAAAAGAGGCCATTTCAGAATTACTTTTAAGTGTCTTCTATATAATTTTCCTTTTTCACTAAACTACAGAAGCTATGCGCTCTTTTTCTGATTTGTAAAAAAGAAAAAAGGGAAGCATGTTTCCTGTAGTTTGCAAAGAAGAAAAAGTCTTGCCATCGAGTTTGTTCAGCTGTAAGGCACCCTGCCCTCATGTTCAAGAACTTTGGGACTAACTTGTGTTGGATTTCTCATGACGGAGAAGTGCCCTTTGTTTTTGCTTGGGGTTAAACAATTCTAACTCACATTTTATCTACTGTTGAGTGGAATGTCTTGTTGAGTAATGCTTTCTCATTTTCCTTGCCTTTGACTTTACTGAACCCCAGGCCGGTGCCTTGGGTCAGTGGCTCAAATTGCCATATTACTTGTACACATCATTCCAGACTTCCCTGTAAAATGGCAATGCCATTTTAAAATCTTATTTTTATGTTCTTTGGGAAGTCCTAAAACATTTTGTATAGTAGCAATTAAAAAATAAAGGCCCACATTCCCCTTGAGTAATGAATCATTCACAAACTGGTGTTTCCCTTGTAAATGAGCCCACTGGCTAAGTGCAGTGTATACAGTTCAACCTCTGCTTCACAAAGGTTTATTGCATCTATGTCATAAATGGTGTTTATAATTTTTACTGAAGTTGTACGTGGAAAAATTTAGAGTGGTTTATGATAAAATATGTGTGTATTTATTTATGTATACAGGCATACACCCATTAGAACAGAATATGCACTTTCTTTTTTTTTTATTTTACTTTAAGGTCTGGCATACATGTGCAGAACGTACAGGTTTGTTCCATAGGTATACATGTTCCATGGTGGTTTGCTGCACCTATCAACCTATCATCTAGGTTTTAAACCCTGCATGCATTAAGTATTTCTCCCAATGCTCTCCCTCCCCTTGCCCCCGACCCCCTGAAAAGCCCTGGTGTGTGATGTTCCCCTCCCTGTGTCCATGTGTTCTCATTGTTCAGCTCCCACTTATGAGTGAGAACATGCGGTGTTTGGTTTTCTGTTCTTGTGTTAGTCTGCTGAGAATGATGGTTTCCAGCTTCGTCCATGTCCCTGCAAAGGACATGAACTCATCCTTTTTATGGCTGCATAGTATTCCATGGTGTATATATGCCACATTTTCTTTATCCAGTCCTATCATTGATGGGCATTTGGGTTGGTTCCAAGTCTTTTCTATTATAAATAGTCTGCAATAAACATACATGTGCATAGAAAATGCACTTTCCATGGGGGTGATGTCACTCCCAGCAGGGTGAAAACCAGTTCATGGTTGGTGGGAGCATATAAAGAAATCTTAGCATATTACAATAGTTTGCAACTCTTGGAAGCTCAACCCTATGAACAGTCTTATTACTTAGTATTAAGCTTCTTTCATTATAAAGACAGGTAGCCTATTTTAAATCTAAATTAATTTCTTAGTAAACATTTAAATTTAAATTAAATTTGATAACTTAATAAATATTTAAATTAAATTTAAGCCTAATTAATTTTTCTCTTTAGTGATGCAAAAGTGAAAAAAAAAAGGCTGAGAAACACTGTGATAGAAGGCAAGAGGTCCCAGGCGGCAACAGAGTTTTGCAGTTACAACCGTCAATCAAGGGGACATTAAAATGAGAGTGGGAAAATGCAAGGTAAGTGACACAGATGGAGGTAGAATATTATAATCATAAGCTGGAGTTTTGTTTTATTATTGGCTCATCTATGAACATGGACCTCACGTCTTATCCATGCATCACATTCACTTACACACCTGCCTCTGTGATATTTTACCCACCGATCACACGAAAGTATAAATACCAAGCTAGCAGGTGTACCCAAGTTCTCTTCATAGGATAATCATGGCCCTGGCATATAAACGCTCTCACAATGTTGCCCCGATCCTAGTATTTCTAGGAGGATCTCTCCTGGCCTTGCCACTTTATAATGTGAACCTACGCACACCCCACTGGGTGACTTTCCAATTGTGTAACTGCCACAGAAGTAAAATTGCCCACAAAACTGTAATGCATTTCTGTCTCTGCATAGTCTTCCCTAACCTCTATTTAACTGCTTTGCTTCTCACCGAACTCCATTCCCTCTCTTCTCTAACCATAACAGAAGATGTGGCATTCCCCAAACCCAGCAGACACCTAACTGTGTCCCCACCTTTGTCTGGGCTTTTGTTTTTGTAGCACATCCTCTCTCTCCCATCACTTCCTGATGAAATTTCACCTCATCTGTAAGATTCAACTCAGATGTCAGCTCCTGTAGGAATTCTTACTCAATTTCCCCCACCCTGTCACCAAGTTGTAATGAATATCTTAGTTTTCTGTGCCCTTGGTAGCTCATTACAGCACCTATCACATTCTGCTCATCTCAGGCTTGTGTCAGTGCCTCTCTCTCCCACTTGCTTGCCACTTTTTGCAGGAAGGACAGGGCCTTGTGGATATTTCTCTTTGTGTGTGTGAGACAGAGTCTCGCTTTGTCGTCCAGACTGGAGTGCAATGGCGCGATCTCAGCTCACTGCAACTTCTGTCTCCCGGGTTCAAGCGATTCTTGTGTTTCAGCCACCGGAACCACAGACAATGTTTAGCCTTTTAAACATGGAGAATCTCATCAACAGGGGTTTAAAAATAACTACCAGAACCTGGGTGGTCAGTGTTAACTGAGGACCTACCAAACAGACAGAATTCCGCCACATTGCCGTCTACCGTGTTTTGTCTAAATTTTGAGAAATTAGGCCAAGGAAGAAGCTCGTGAGCACGGTTCACAGAAGGCGCAGGTGCAGTTAATTCACTCAGTGTATGCTTTTCAGCCCACTGTGAACAGCTCTCTGTGACCCTCAAATGTGTTGAATGATCCAAGCCTTTATTTACTTATTTATTTACTTATTGAGACAGGTTAGCACATTTTGAAAGACGGGTTGGATTATTTATATTTTAATCTCTGCCAGTCCCTGGGATATGAATTTTTAAAGCAAACATGGCTCTCAGAGGTAATACGGTCGTGCACCACATAACAATTTGGTCAACAACATACTGCATATATGTCGGTGGTACCGAAAGATTATAATGGAGCTGAACAATACCTATTGCCTGGTGATGTCGTAGCCATGGTAATGTCATAACTTCACATTGTTCGTGTGTTTAAGGTAAATATATACTATTAGTCATTTATTACCAGTGTTAAATGCATACTGGTTTATGTATCTACCATACGTACTTTTTTTATCATTATTTTAGAGTGTACTCCTTCTACTCATTTAAAAAAAAAAAAAAAAGTTTACTGTTAAACAGCCTCAGAAGGAATCCAGAAGAAGGCATTATTATAACAGATGACAGCTCCATGCGTGTTATTGTCCCTGAAGACCTTTAAGCGGGACAAGGTATGGAGATGGAAGGCAGTGATAGTGATGATCCTGACTCTGTGTAGGCCCAGGCTAGTGTGTGTGTTTGTGTCTTGGTTTGTAACAAAAAAGTGTAAAAAGTTAAAAAAAATTAATTGATAAAGAGCTTATACAATAAGGACATGCAAGATATTTTCGTCCAGCTGTACAATATGTTTTTGTTTTAAGTTATTATCACCAGAGTTAAAAAGTTAAAAAAAATAGAAGTTTATAAAGTGAAAAAAAGTTACAGTAAGCTAAAGTTAATTTATTATTGAAGAAAGAAAAATATTTTGTAGAAATGTTAGTGCGACGCAGGTATAAAGTGTTTGTAAAGTCTACATTACAGTAATGTCCTCGGCCTTCACGTTCACTCGCCACTCTTTCACTGACTCACCCAAGCAACCTCCAGCCCTGCAAGCTCCATTCATGGTGAGTGCCTTATACATGTATGATCATTTTTAAATCTTTTATACCATATTTCTACTGTACCATGTCTGTGGTTAGAGATGTTTGGATATACAAATACCTACCACTGGGTTGTATAATTACCTTCAGTATTCAGTACAGTAACGTGCTGAAAACATTTGTAGCCTACAAGCAATGGGCTATACCGCAGAGTCTAGATGTGTCGTAGGCTTCACTATCTAGGTTTGTGTGAATATACTATGATGTTCACATGATCACAAAATTGCCAAATGAAGCATTTCTCAGAAGGTATCCCCATCTTTAAAAAACATATGACGATATGGCTCGCTCTCTCTGTATTTTTTTTTTTTTTTTTGAGACAGGGTCTCATTCCATTGCCCAGGCTGCAATGCAGTGATGTGATCTCAGCTCACTGCAACCTCCACCTCCCAGGTTCAAGAAATTCTCCTGCCTCAGCCTCCTGAGTAGCTTAGACTACAGGCACACACCACCACACCCGACTGATTTTTGTATTTCTACTAGAGACGGGGTTTCACCAAGTTGGCCAGGCTGGTATCCAACTCCTGACCTCAGGTGATCCACCCGCCTCGGCCTCCCAAAGTGTTGGGATTACAGGCATAAGCCAACATGCCTGGCCTGTATGCTCCCTAAATCGTGATTGAAGAAAACAAAAAACTCTTAAAGGCATTCTTTAAGTACAAATGTATCTGAGTCTGGGGTACTGTACAGTCAGGTAAAACATGAATTCTTGAAAGAACTTCCATCTACATAATGAAAATGATTGGAGAATTTGGTACAAGAAATATGTTTCTCGCAAATGCACAGCCCACTGAGCATGCATGGATACAGGAGACATAGAACCAGGGCTGGATACTCTCACTCTCTGCCTTATTGTTGCGTATGGCTTCACAACTAATCAAGTTCCCGGGTTGGAAGTCAGGAAAATTGAACACCAATTTTCTGGGCTTGCTTGTTTGTCCAGCAATTGACTCACCCACTGTTGTAGAAGTATTCATTAAGTACAAATGTGCTAGGCATGGCTGAAGCAAGGAAAGATGTACAAGAAATCTAAATATTAAATTGAGAGGTAAGATGGACATACAAGAAAGTTAAATATTGCTGTGATAGAGCATATGCTTAAGAACAATAATGAAACTTAGAGATGGTAAAATGCCCTAAAAATTCAGAAAAAAAGTAGCAACCAGGATTGTTTTAGTCAATCTTGGCTGTGTTATGGAGGAACTGAGTTTGAGGTCTGTGCAGATGGTCTAGGAACACAGCTCCTCACCATGGATATTGCTTGTGAAGTAAACTCATGATGCAGGTTTTAGAAATTACAGTAATGAGAAAGAAGAATGCACTTTCCAAAGTCTAAATCCTTAAAACTAGAACACATTCATGAGAAACTCAGGTTCATCCCAACACTTGCACAGTGTCTAGGACAAGGGCACAAATACAGGATACATACCAGATGACTAAAACATATAAGTGAAAAAGCCAACCCAATCACCTTAACTAAAACCTGTTTTCTCTTCTGGGCTGGAAGATGATGGAACAGGTAACATTGGCCCCAGACCCATAGCTCTGGCCCAGCTTCTTCTCTTCCCACCTCTGGCTTCATGCTACTCTGCCAGGCTCTTAATGTGCATGTGTTTGCCACTCTCTCCCCCACTATTAGGACAACAACACAGTCATGTTCTGTCAACACTCCCTCACATCTACAGATTTAATGCAATTCTTATCATAACACCAACATCATGCATCACAGAATTAGAAAAACCAATCCTAATTTCAAAAAAAAAAAAAAAAGAAGCCTGAAAGCCAAAACAATCCTAAGCAAAAAGAACAAAGCCATCATATTACCTGACTTTAAATTGTACTACAAAGCTATAGTAACCAAAATAGCATGATCTTGATGTAAAAGTAGACACATAGATCAATAAAACAGAATAGAGAGCCCAGAAATAAAGCCTAAAGCCACATATCTACAGACAACTAATCTTCGTAAAGTAGGCAAAGACATACACTGGAGAAAGGACACCCTATTTAATAAGTGGTGCTAGGAAAATTGGATGGCCATATGCAGTAGAATGAAACTGGACCTCTATCTCTCACCATATACAAAAATTAACTCAAGATAGATTAAAGACTTAAATGTTGCTGGACACAGTGGCTCACGCCTGGAATCCCAGCACTTTGGGATGCTAAGGTGGGCAGGTCGCTTGAGCTCAGAAGTTTGAGACTAGCCTGAGCAATATGGTAATTCTACCAAAAATGCAAATATTAGCTGGGCATGATGATGCCCTGTGGTCTCAACTACTCGGGAGGCTGAGGTGGGAGGATTACTTGAGCATGGGAGGCAGAGGTTGCTGTGAGCTGAGGTTGCACCACTGCACTCCAGTCTGGGTGACTTGGTGACACAGTAAGACTCCATCTTAAAAAAAAGAAAGACTTAAATGTAAGTGTAAAAACAATAAAAATTCTAGAATAAAACCTAGGAAAAACTTCTGACATTGGCCCAGGCAAAGAATTTGTCACTAAGACCTAAAAACTAAAAAACAAATTCAACAAAAACAAAAATAGACAAATGGGACTTAATGAAACTAAAGAGCTTCTGTACAGCAAGGGAAATAGAGTAAACAGATAACCTGTGGCATGGGAGAAAATATATGTAAATGATGTATCTGGCAAAGGACTAATATCCAGAATCTATAAGAAACTCAAATAATTCAACAACAAAAAACAAATAATCCCATTAAAAAGTGAGCAAATATGTGAACAGACACTTCTTGAAAGAAGACATATAAATGACCAACAAATATATGAAAAAATGCTCCACATTGCTAATCATCAGAGAAATGCAAATTAAAAGCACCATGAGATATTATCTCACACCAATCAGAATGACCATTATTAAAAAGTCAAAAAACAACAGATGTTGGTAAGGATGCAAAGAAAGAGTAATGCTTATCCACTATTGATAGGAATGTAAATTAGTATAAAGCCTGTGGAAAACAGTATGAAGATTTCTAAAAGAACTAAAATAGAGCTGCCATTTGATTCAGCAATCTCACTACTGGTTATGTATCAAAAGGAAAATAAATCATGCTATCAAAAAGATAACCTGCCCTTGTATGTTTATCACAGCACCATTCACAATAGCAAAGATATAGGATCAACTTAAGTGTCCATCAATGGATGATTGAATAAAGAAAATGTGGTGCATATATATAGCTCACTGTAACTTTGAACTTCTGGGCTCAATTGATCTTCCTGCCTCAGCCTTCCAAGTAGCTAGGACTACAGGTGCATGCAACCACACTCTGACAAATTTTAAATTTTTTTGTAAAATTTAAAAAATTAAATTTATATATAGAGATATATATATATTCTTTTTATGGCTGAGTAGTATGCTATGGTATATAGACATAGAATACTACTGATATATATATATTTTTTATATATATGATATATATACACCATAGAATACTACATAGACTATACATAGAATACTACTGATACACACACACACACACACACACACACCATAGAATACTACTCAGCCATAAAAAAAATGAAATCATATCTTTTGCAACAACATGGATGGAACTGGAGGACATTATGTTAAGCAAAATACCTCAGAAACATTCAAATACTGCATCTTCTCACTTAAAGTGGAAACTAAATAATGTGTACACAGGGACTTTGAGAGGAGAATCATAGGCATTGGAGACGAAACGTGGGAGGGTGGAAGGGGGCTAAGGGATGAGAAATTACCCAAGAGGTACAATGTACACTATTCAGATGATGGTTACACAAGAATCAAAGAAGCTTGTTAAAATTCAGATTTCAAGTTCCTGCCACTCAGAGATTTTGATTCAGTAGGTCTGAGGTGGAGACAAGTAACCCTCATTTTCACTAAGCAACCAGGATAATGTTTTGTTTCTGAGATGAGGTTTTACTGTGTTGCCCAGGCTGGCCTCAAAGTCCTGTGCTCAAGTGATCCTCCAGGGAAGTTGGGCTCAAGTCCTGGGCTCAAGTGATTCTCTAGAGTAGTTGCGAGTACAGGCCCATGCCACCACATTTGGCTCACCCAGGTAATGTTAGCAGGGGTGGTCCACTGAGCCCACTGATAATGAACTTGTCTTGAGTAGCACCTTTTATGAAAAAGTAACCTACATTTGGCTTGAGAGTCTGCTCATATTAAAGGGTCAGATGACCTCTAAATTTGAGCAGGTTTGGGAATCTAGATTTCTTTCAACTTCTTTTAACTCTCACTAATGTCGTAATTGTTTACTGGGTAGATTAATATATGCAAACTGCTTTGGGTGCCTTGAAAGATGGGCATTGTCTCAACATGGAAATAGATAAGCGAGTATTTGTTATAGGCTCTGAGGCTCCCAGAGGAAAGAAGAGCTGTGTGAATGCAAATCAGTGTTGTGCCCTGTGTAATTGCTGTTTTTAGCAGCTCTGAAGTACTGAACCTCAGTGCTCAGTTAGACTCCTGGGAATCTGATTTTTCCAATTATGGTAAGAACATGCAGTTTCTATCAAGCTTACTCTCTCAAAAATGTTAAATATTGGCTCTGGGTGCAACAATTTTGGAGAACATTATTATTCTACCTCTAAATCAAACTGTTGTTTTTGATAACAATAAAAAAATACGAACAACAAGAAATTATTCTACCTTTAAATCAAACTGTCGTTTTTGATAACAATAAAAAAATACAAACAACAACAAGAAGAAAAGGTATAACCCCGGCAACCAGGAGACCTGGTGTTTCTAGGTTCTGATCTGTTGCTAAGTAGTTTTGTGACTGGGCAGCAAAATTACCTCTTTTCACCAGTTTATGGAGCAAATGAGATAATGGCTATGGAATCCCTCTGGACATTGGGAAAGCATTCTTTATGTCATTCTAAATAACAACGTCTCTCAAAATGGTACTCATGAAGTTTCTCCAGAATCTGTCAAGCCTAAATATTAGAAGATCCTAGGAGAGTTTAGGATGGCTGAAAGTAAGGGTGAGGGAGTCATGATGGAAAGGAATTGTGGCAGAGGCAGTGTGTGAAGGAAGGACAGCAGAGGTTGTGATTATTGTACCTACCACTGAAGATATCATTGAGCCACAGTTTCTGTATTGACTCAAACCACAGGGCACAAAGGAGAAAATAACTACTGGAAGCCAGCCACCTGTCAAATCTCATCAGCTCAGATAGTAGGCCAGGGAAGGCGATTCAAAGATGAGACACATCCAAAGGGTGGAGAGAGGTGGCAACTGCTGCTATCAATACTCGCAAAGCTGTTCTGTCCACCCAGCTTAATTTCCCTGTTTATCCTTTTGTCTTTCATTCCATTTGGTTGTCTTAGATTTATTTCTTGTTTATATTGCAGTCGCTACAGTGGTTGCTTCAAATGATCCCCTCTCATTGCAAGCAATTGGTATCCACTTTGCCTCTAAGCTAGTGATTTCCACTTGGAATTTCCTAAATTACAGATGTAAAGGTAAATTGATGTGGGCATGTTCTGTGGTCTCCTTTCTACCAGCTTCTCTCTCTGTAATAAACACTGTGGGCTAGGCACAGTGGCTCATGTGTGTAATCTCAGTGCTTTGGGAGGCCAAGGTGGGTGGATTGATTGAGGCCAGGAGTTTGAGACCAGCCTGGACAATATAGCAATACCTTGTCTCTACAAAAAAAATTTTTTTTAATTATCAGAGTGTGGTGGCATGCAGCTGTAGTCTTAGCTACTTGGGAGGCTGAGGCAGGAGGATTAATTGAGCCCAGGAATTCAAGGTTACAGTGAGTTAGGATTGCGCCACTGCACTGCACTTCAGCCTGGGCAGTGGAGTGAAACTGTGTCTCTTAAACAAACAAAGAACAACAACAACAAACCACTGGCTTTGATTTGAATCCAGCTTTCTCACCTGTCTTCTCTCATGCTCTTTTACTCTTTCCCCATCATCATGTGGAAAGTTATTCTTCCTCTCACCTCCACCCTCCAACTCTCCTCCTCTCTACCACCAGCCTGGCGCTTTCTCTTCAAAGTTCCAAAATTACATTGCCTCCTAGGGATTACACATGACAGTCCAACATTGCCTCAAACTCTGATAATGAACCCATGCATTATTCCCCTCTGTCCCCTACACAATAAAACAAAACAAAACAAAAACCTACATTGTCTTCTAGAAAGCTTCATTTCATTTTGCTGCCCAGGCTGCAGACTCCAGAATTCAGAACCATCTTTATTATTATTATTATTATTAATTTAGAGACAAGGTCTTGCTCTGTCCCCAAGGCTGAAATGCAATGGTATAATCATAGCTTACTGTAGCCTTAACCTCCTGGGCTCAAGCAATCATCCTGCCTCAGCTTCCCAAGCAGCTGGGACTATAGGTGCTTGCCACCATGCCTGGCTAATTTTTTAAATCTGTTATAGAGATAGGGTCTCACTATGTTGCCCAGGCTGATCTTGAACTCCTGGCCTCAAGCAATCGTCCCTCTTTGGCCTCTCAAAGTGTTGGGATTACAGGCATGAGCCACTGTGCCTAGCCCAGAACCATCTTCGACAACTGTCATCCCTTATATCTAAGAGGCTGATTATCAGGATTTTTTGCTTTAAGACCTTATACAGTCCTAACTTAGGAGAATTATACATTCAGTTTGAAAAGAATAAAAACTTAAGTCTAACCATGTGACTCACCTTCTGCCAAAACTGAAACTCCTCTGGATCTAGTTAGGCTGTGATGTGATTTGGATTTGTGTCCCCGCCAAATATCATGTTGAATTGTAATCCCCAATGCTGGAGGTGAGGCCTGGTGGGAGGTAACTGGATCATGGAGGCAGGTTTCTCATGAATAATTTAACACCATCCCCCATTGGTATAATTCTCTTGATAGTGAATTCTTGGGAGATCTGGTCATTTACCAGTGTATAACACCTCCTTGCTCTCTCTCGCTCCTGCTCCTACCATATGAGGTGCTTGCACCTCCTCCTCCTTCCACCGTGATTGTAAGTTTCCTGAGGTCTCCTCAAAAGCCAAGCAGATGCCAGTGTCATGCTTCCTGTACAGCCTGCAGAACTGTGAGTCAATTAAACCTCTTTTCTTTATAAATTACCCAGTCTCAAGTATTTCTTTATAGCAATGCAAGAAAGGACTAATACAGGCTGCCTATGCCTACTGTTTTCTGTTTAGGGTTGCTCTCGTGTTCTTACAGCCTGCTGGTGTTAGGCTGGTGTAGCTATTGCATTGCAATAAAAACAAGAGGGCCATCCACCTCTCACAGCAGTGTCAGAGAGAGAAGATGTTTGTAGACAAATTCTCCCTACCCAATTTGATGCCCCTGAGGATTTCCTCCAGTGTCTGCATTCATTTCTCAGGCCTTCTTTAACCAGCCTGCTGTGTGTGTGTGTGTGTGTGTGTGTGATCTCCAAGGCTGAGATCCAGAGAAAAACAGCAAACTTCAAACTCCCATCATTTCCAAAACAATAAAAACACTAAGAAAGTGGAATAATAATAATAATAATAATAATAATAATAATAATAAATAAAAGTTTCAGAAAATGAAAATATTCTAAATTATTAAAATGAACAAAATTTAAAATAAATATTTTACATTTAAAAAAACTGAAAACAAAGGGAAAAAAGGCAAAACGACTTAAGCAGAATAGAAAAACAAATGATATCATGAATATAATACCAGAGACACAATACATGAAAGAAATAATTGATAATTTGGATTTCGTTAAAATTTAAAGTTTCTCCTCTGTCAAAAACACTGTCAAGACAATGAGAAGACAAGCCATAGACTTGGAGAAAATACCTGCAAAACACACATCTGATCAGGAACTGTTATACAAGATATACAAAGAACTGTTAAATCTCAAGAATAAAAAACAACCTGATTTGAAAAGACCTTAGCAGATACCTCTCTAAAAAGATATATAGATTGCAAATAAGCTATGAAAAGATGCTTCATATCATATGTCATCAGGGAAATAAAAATGAAAACAATGAGACACCACTACAAATGTATTAGAAAACTCAAAACCAGAACATCGACATCACCCAATGCTGGTGAGAATGTGAAGTAACAGGACCGCTCATTCCTTGTTGGTGGAGATGCAAAGTGGTACAGCCACTTTCGAAGACAGTTTGGCAGTTTCTAACAAATCTAAACATACTCTTGTCATATGATCCAGCAATTATACTTCTTGGTGTTCACCCAAAGAAAAGATGTGAAAATGTATGCCCACATAAAATCTCGCACACGGTTGTTTATAGCAGCTTTATCCATAATTGCCAAAAAAATGGAAGCAACCAAAATGTTCTTCAGTAGGTGAACAGATAAACCGTGGTACGTGGAACAATGGAATATTATTTGATGTTAAAAAGGAAATGAGCTATAATCCACGAAAAGACATGGGTGAAATGTAAAGATACATTACTAGATGAAAGAAACCAATTACTAAATGAAAGAGGCCATATATTATAAGATTCCAAATATATGACATTCTGGAAAAGGTAAAACTATAGAGACAGTAAAAGGATCAGTGGTTTTTCAAGGATTACAGGGGAGAGAAGGATGACTAGGTAGACTCCAGATGATTTTTAGAGCAGTGAAACTACTCTGTATAATACTAGAGTTGTGGATACCTATTGATATGATTCGGATGTTTTTACCCTCCAAATCTCATGTTGAAATTTGATCCCCAGTGTTGGAGGTGGGGTCTGGTGGGAGGTGTTTGGGTCATAAGGATTCCTCATGAATGATTTGGTGCCTTCCCCATGGTAATTAGTTCTTGCTCTATTAGTTCACACAAGTGTTGGTTGTTTAAAAGAGCCTGGCACCTCCTCCTCCCTCTTTTACTCCCTTCTCTCTTGCTGTCTCTTGCCATGTGACACACCACCTCCCACTTTGCCTCCTGCCATGAGTAAAATCTTCCTGAGATCCTGACCAGAAGCAGAGCCCAGTGCCATGCTTCTTGTACAGCCTGAAAACAGCAAACCAAATAAGCCTCTTTTCTTTCTAAATTATCCAGTCTCAGATATTCCTTTACAGCAATGCAAAATGGACTGACAAATTTATCATTATACATTTTTCAAAACCAATAGAATATACACCAAGGGTGAGCCCCAATGTAAACTATAAACTTTGGGTGATGATGCATCAATGTAGATTCAGCAATTGCAACAAATGTACCATTCTGGTGGGGGATGTTGATAATAGGGTAGATTATGCATATGTGGGGGCAGGGAGTACATGAAACTTCAACCTTCTGTTCAGTATTGCAGGGAATCTAAAGCTGCTCTAAAAATAACATCTCTTTATAAAAAGGTATACAAATAATTTTAGAGTGTAAAATAACAAAAATAAAGAATGATAACTAAAAAGGCAATTTTTAAAAAAATATACAAGGAATCATGAGGATGAGAAAAATAAATAGTGAAGATGGATGAGAACGGGAAGAAAAATGTAAAACATAAATCACCAACACAAAGACAAACCCAAAACTATAAAATATTTTTTAACAAAAATTCATAGTAAAATAAATAATTATAAAACTCATAAAAATACAAAAACCCTTGGAAATGAGTCTTCAAAATGTTTTCTTAAGCTAGAACTAGTTTACCACAATGGGGATTGTGATGGTTAATATTAAGTGTCAGCTTGATTGGATTGAAGGATACAAAGTATTATTCCAGAGTGTGTGTCTGTGAGGATGTTGCCAAAGGAGATTAACATTTGACTCAGTGGACCGGGAGAGGCTGACCCACCCTCAATCTGGGTGGGTACCATCTATTCAGCTGCCAACATGGATAGGATAAAAGCAGGCAGATGAACGTGGAAGGACTAGACTAGCTGAGTCTTCTGGCCTCCATCTTTCTTCTGTGCTGGATGTTTTCTGCCCTCGAACATCAGACTCCAAGTTCTTCAGCTTTTGCACTCTTGGACCTACACCAGTTGTTTGCCAGGAGCTTTCCAGCCTTCAGTCGCAGACTGAAGTCGCAGTCTGCGACTGAAGGCTGCACTGTCGGCTTCACTACTTTCGAGGTTCTGAGACTCAGACTGGCTTCCTTGCCCCTCAGCTTGCAGACAGCCTATTGTGGGACTTCACCTTGTGATCGTGTGAGCCAATACTCCTTAATAAACTCCCCTTCATACATACATCTATCCTGTTAGTTCTGTCCCTTTAGAGAACCCTGACTATTACAGGGATTCTGGAAGTAGAATAACAGAGGAGGAGAGCCTTCAGGATGAAGTTGTATAGCACAGTGTCTATACTCATGCCTGTACCACGTGGCTAAAGGACACAGACTTTGGAGATAGACTAGCAAGAATCTAGTCCCTAGTTTTCCAGTTAATAGCTATGCTGCCTTGGGCAAATTAGTTAGCTCTCTGTGCTTTACTTAAATATAAAGATGCTGGTGCCTTCTTGTACAACCTCTACAATGGTGAGCCAAATAAACCTCTTATCTTACAAATTACCCAGTCTCAGGTATTCGTTTATAGCAATACAAAGTGGACTAACATACCTGGCATTATACATTTTTCAAAACCCATAGAATGTACACCAAGAGTGAGCCCTAATGTGAACTAAACTTTGGGTGATGACACATCAATGAAGCTTCATCAATTGTACAATGTAAAATGATTACCCAAATATAAAATAAGGATAATAAGAGTATTTATTTCACTGAAGTTCTAGTAAGAATTAAATAGATAGACTGCTTGCAATAATGTTTGGACATCCCATAAGTGCTTCATAAGTTAGTGGTTATTAGTTATGAGTCTCAAACAAAATAGTTGATATAAGTCTCCAAAATGCTCAGGGCTTGTACAGGTGCTTGTACAAAGACCAAGTCTTATTCTATTATTATTCCCTTTAGGCCCTAGCATGTAAAGCACATACTCAACAGCATTTGCTAAACTAAAACTAATTGAATTTTTAAATTTTTATTGTTTAACAATTTTTTGGGATCTCACATTATATAATGAGAGGTAGTTCTGTTCCTTTTAAAGTGAAAAATAACCAAAGCCATTTTTTACTAAATGTCAGTATATCCTGAGAGGTATACTTCAAGGGAACATTATCAACAACTATACTTTTTCTCATGATTTATTCTGTGTAAGAAAGTTTCACTGATATTACCCATTGAATTCTTGACAATAATGTTTTAGTCTGTTTTGTGCTGCTTTAACAGAGTACCAGAGACTAGATAGTTTATAAAGAAAAGAAATGTATTTCTTACAGTTACAGAGACTGAGAAATCCAAGATCAAGTTACCGGCATCTGGTGTTGAACTTTCTTCCTCACATAGCAGAAGGGGGAAGTGCGAGAGAGCACACCCCAGGAGCACTTTTTATAACAGCCTGAATCCACTCTACCCTCATGACCTAGACACCTCCCTTTAGGTCCCACTTCCCAACACTGTTACCCACATGATTCAGTTTCCAATACATGAATTTTGGAGGGAATAAAAACATTCAAACCATAGAAGATATCAAAATTCATCATATGTCCTGTAAGGGAGTTCTTTCTTTTATTTCCTAGTCAAAGACAAATTTCAGTTTTAGAAATGTTACTGTTAACTATACCATATCCTTAAAAGCAATTATTTAAAAAACCAAAGCCAAAACAAAACCAAGTGCATTGGCCTACACATACACACGCAATACATACACATGCCTTCTGGATGTGTATGAATTCATGCATGTATGTATCTATGAACACACAAATGAGAGCACACTGTAGGAACTGATGTGTATTCTTTCCTTCATTTTATTGTAAATATTAATTAACATCAGTAAATAATCACCTATAGATTTTTAAAAACATATTATTACCATGACTTTTGAGCTTCTTTTAGTACCAAAGGAAAGATAAGCCAAGTGAAAAACGTTGGAAATTCCAGGATTCTGTTCCAAGATGGCTGAATAGGAACAGCTCCGTTTTGCAGCTCCCAGCATGATCGATGCAGGAGATGGGTGATTTCTGCATTTCCAACTGAGGTACCTGGTTCATCTCACTGGGACTAGATGGACAGTGGGTGCAGCCCACAGAGGAGCCAAAACAGGGTGGGCCATCGCCTCACCCAGGAAGTTCAAGGGGTCAGGGAATTTCCCTTTCCTAGCCAAGGGAAGCTGTGACAGACTGTACCTGGAAAATCGGGACACTCTTGCCCAAATACTGCGCTTTTCCAATGGTCTCAGCAAACAGCACACCAGGAGATTATATCCCATGCCTGACTCAGCAGGTCCCACACCCACAGAGTCTTGCTCACTGCTAGCGCAGCAGTCTGAGATCGACCTGTGAGGCAGCAGCCTGGCATGGGGAGGGGCATCTGCCACTGCTGAGGCTTGAGTAGGTACACAAAGCAGCCAGGGAAGCTCAAAGTGGGTGGATCCCACTGCAGCTCAGCAAGTCCTGTTCCCTCTGTAGATTCCACCTCTAGGGGCAGGGCATAGCTGAACAAAAGGCAGAAGAAACTTCTGCAGACTTAAATGTCCCTGTCTGACAGCTCTGAAGAGAGCAGCAGTTCTCCCAGCATGGTGTTTGAGCTCTGAGAATGGACAGACTGCCTCCTGAAGTGGGTCCCTGACCCCTATGTAGCCTAACTGGGAGACATCTCCCAGTAGGGGCTAACTGACACCTCATACAGGCAGGCGCCCCTCTGGGACGAAGCTTCCAGAGGAAGGATCAGGCAGCAATATTTGCTGTTCTGCAGCCTCCACTGGTGACACCCAGGCAAACAGGGTCTGGAGTGTACCTCTAGCAAACTCCAACAGACCTACACCTGAGGGACCTGACTGTTAGAAGGAAAACTAACAAACAGAAAGGAATAGCATCAACATCAACAAAAAGGACCTCCACACCAAAACCCCATCCATAGGTCACCAACGTCAAAGACCAAAGGTAGATAAAACCACAAAGATGGGGAGAAACCAGAGCAGGAAAGCTGAAAATTCTAAAAACCAGAGCACTTTTTCTTCTCCAAAGGATCACAGCTCCTCGCCAGCAACGGAACAAAGCTGGACAGAGAATGACTTTGACAAACTGACAGAAGTTGGCTTCAGAAGGTTGGTAATAACAAACTTCTCCAAACTAAACGAGGATGTACAAACCCATCACAAGGAACCTAAAAACCCTGAAAAAAAGATGGGATGAGTGGCTAACTAGAATAAACAGTGTAGAGAAAACCTTAAATGACCTGATGGAGCTGAAAACCATGGCATGAGAACTATGAGATGCATGCACAAGCTTCAATAGCTGATTTGATCAAGTGGAAGAAAGGGTATCAGCGACTGAAGATCAAATTAATGAAATAAAGCAAGAAGAGAAGTTTAGAGAAAAAAAGGGTATAAAGAAACGAACAAAGCCTCCAAGATATGGGACTATGTGAAAAGACCAAATCTACATTTGATTGGTGTACCTGAAAGTGACAGGGAGAATGAAACCAAGTTGGAAAACACTCTACAAGTTGTTATCCAGGAGAACTTCCACAACCTAGCAAGGCAGGCAAACATTCAAATTCAAAAATACAGAGAAAACCACAAAGATACTCTTCAAGAAGAGCAACCCCAAGACACATAATTGTCAGATTTACCAAGGTTGAAATGAGGGAAAAGATGTTAAGGGCAGCCAGAGAGAAAGGCTGGGTTACCCACAAAGGGAAGCCCATCAGAATAATAGCAGATCTCTTGACGGAAACTCTATAAGCCAGAAAAGAATGGGGCCAATATCCAACATTCTTAAAGGAAAGAATTTTCAACCCAGAATTTCATGTCCAGCCAAACTAAGCTTCGTAAGTGAAGGAGAAATAAAATCCTTTACAGACAAGCAAATGTTGAGAGATTTTGTTACCACTAGACCTGCCTTACAAGAGCTTCAGAAGGAAGCACTAAACATGGAAAGAAATAATCAGCACCACCACTGCAAAAACATGTCAAATTGTAAAGACGGTGGTTGCTAGGAAGAAACTGCATCAACTATTGAGCAAAATAACCAGCTAACACCATAATGACAGGATCAAATTCACACATAACGATATTAACCTTAAATGTAAATGGGCTAAATGCTCCCAATTAAAAGACACAGACTGGCAAATTGGATAAAGAGTCAAGACTCATCAGTGTGCTGTATTTAGGAGACCCATCTCACCTGCAGAGACACACATAGGCTCAAAATAAAGGGATGGAGGAAGATCTACCAAGCAAATGGAAAGCAATAAAAAAAGCAGGGATTGTGATCCTAGTCTCTGATAGAACAGACTTTAAACCAACAAAGATCAAAAGAGACAAAGAAAACCATTACATGATGGTAAATGGATCAATTAAACAAGAAGAGCTAACTATCCTAAATATATATGCACCCAATACAGGGGCACCCAGATTCGTAAAGCAAGTCCTTAGAGACCTAGAAAGAGATTTAGACTCCCACACAATAATAATGGGAGACTTTAACACCCCACTTGCAATCTTAGAGAGATCAGTGAGACAGAAGGTTAACAAGGATATCCAGGTCTTGAACTCAACTCTGCACCAAGCTGACCTACTAGACATCTACAAAACTCTCCATCCCAAATCAACAGAATATACATTCTTCTCAGCACCACATTGCACTTATTCCGAAATTGACCAGATAGTTGGAAGAAAAGCACTCCTCAGCAAATGTAAAGGAACAGAAATCACAACAAACCGTCTGTCAGACCACAGGGCAATCAAATTAGAACTCAGGATTAAGAAACTCACTCAAAACCGCACAACTACATGGAAACTGAACAACCTACTCCTGAATGACTACTGGGTATATAACGAAATGAAGGCAGAAATAAAGATGTTCTTTGAAACCAATAAGAACACAGACACAATGTACCAGAGTCTCTGGGACACATTTAAAGCAGTGTGTAGAGGGAAATTATAGCACTAAATGCCCACAGGAGAAAGCTGGAAAGATCTAAAATCGACACCCTAACATCACAATTAAAAGAACTAGAGAAGCAAGAGCAAATAAATTCAAAAGCTAGCAGAAGACAAGAAATAACTAAGATCAGAGCAGAACTGAAGGAGACAGAGAAACAAAAAAAATCAATGAATCCAGGAGCTGTTTTTTTGAAAGATCAACAAAATTGATAGACTGCTAGCAAGACTAATAAAGAAGAAAAGAGAGAAGAATCAAATAGATACAATAAAAAATGATAAAGGGGATATCACCACCGATCCTACAGAAATACAAACTACCATCACAGAATACTATAAACATCTCCACACAAATAAACAACAAAATCTAGAAGAAATGAATAAATTCCTGGACACATACACCCTCCCAAGACCAAAGCAGGAAGAAATTGAATCTCTGAATAGAACAATAACAGGCTCTGAAATTGAGGCAATAATTAATAGCCTACCAACCAAAAAAAGTCCAGGGCCAGACGGATTCACAACCGAATTCTACCAGAGGTACAAAGAGGAGCTGATACCATTCCTTCTAAAACTATTCCAATCAATAGAAAAAAAGGAATCCTTCCTAATTCATTTTGTGAGGCCAGCGTCATTCTGATACCAAAGTCTGGCACAGACACAACAAAAAAAGAGAATTTTAAACCAATATCACTGATGAATATCAATGTGAAAATCCTCAATAAAATACTGGCAAATCGAATACAGGAACACATCAAAAAGCTTATCCACCACGATCAAGTTGGCTTCATCCCTGGGATGCAAGTCTGTTTCAAGATACACAAATCAATAAACATAATCCATCACTTAAACAGAACTATCAAAAAACCCACATGATTATCTCAATAGATGCAGAAAAGACCTTCAACAAAATTCAACAGCCCTTCATGCTAAAAACTCTCAATAAACTAGGTATTGATGGAATGTATCTCAAAATAATAAGAGCTATGTATGACAAACCCACAGCCAATATCATACTGAATGGACAAAAACTGGAAGCAATCTTTTTGAAAACTGGCACAAGACAGGAATGGCCTCTCTCACTACTCCTATTCAACATAGAGTTGGAAGTTCTGGCCAGGGCAATCAGGCAAGAGAAAGAAATAAAGGGCATTCAATTAGGAAAAGAGGAAGTCAAATTGTCCCTGTTTGCAGATGACATGATTGTGTATTTAGAAAACCCCATCTTCTCAGCCCAAAATCTCCTTAAGCTAATAAGCAACTTCAGCAAAGTCTCAAGATACAAAGTCAATGTGCAAAAATCACAGGCATTGCTATATACCAATAATAGACAAACAAAGAGCCAAATCATGAGTGAACTCCCATTCACAATTGCTTCAAAGAGAATAAAATACCTAGGAATCCAGGCTTACAAGGGATGTGAAGGACCTCTTTAAGGAGAACTATAAACCACTGCTCAATGAAATAAAAGAGGACACAAACAAATGGAAGAACATTCCATGCTCATGGATAGGAAGAATCAATATCGTGAAAATGGCCATACTGCCCAAGGTAATTTATAGATTCAATGCCATCCCCATCAAGCTACCAATGAGTTTCTTCACAGAATTGGAAAAACTACTTTAAAGTTCATATGGAACCAAAAAAGAGCCTGCATTGCCAAGTTAATCCTAAGCCAGAAGAACAAAGCTGGAGGCATCATGCTACATGACTTCAAACTATACTACAAGGCTACAGTAACCAAAACAGCATGGTACGGGTACCAAAATACAGATATAGACCAATGGAACAGAACAGAGGCCTCAGAAATAACACCACACATCTACAACCATCTGATCTTTGACAAACCTGACAACAACAATAAATGGGGAAAGGATTCCCTATTTAATAAATGGTGCTGGGAAAACTGGCTAGTCATATGTAGAAAACTGAAACTGTATCCCTTCCTTACACCTTATACAAAAATTAATTCAAGATGGATTATAGACTTAAATGTAAGACCTAAAACCATAAAAACCCTAGAAGAAAACCTAGACAATACCATTCAGGACATAGGCATGGACAAGGACTTCATGACTAAAACACCAAACACAATGGCAACAGAAGCTGAAATAGACAAATGGGATCTAATTAAACCAAGGAGCTTCTGCACAGCAAAAGAAACTAACATCAGAGGGAACAGGCAACCTACAGAATGAGAGAAAATTTTTGCAATCTACCCATCTGACAAAGGGCTAACATCCAGAATCTACAAAGAACTTAAACAAATTTACAAGAAAAAAACAACCTCATCAAAAAGTGGGCAAAGGATATGAACAGACACTTCTCAAAGGAAGACATTTATACAGCTAACAGACACATGAAAAAATGCTCATCATCACTGGTCATCAGAGAAATGCAAATCAAAACCACAATGAGATATCGTCTCATACCAGTTAGAATGACGAACATTAAAAAGTCAGGAAACAACAGATGCTGAAGAGGATGTAAAGAAATAGGAACGCTGTTACACTGTTGGTGGGAGTGTAAAGTAGTTCAACCATTGTGGAAGACAGTGTGGTGATTCCTCAAGGATCTAGAGCTAGAAATACCATTTGACCCAATGATCCCATTACTGGGTATGTACTCAAAGGATTATAAATCATGCTACTATAAAGACACATGCACATGTATGTTTATTGTGGCACTATTCACAATAGCAAAGACTTGGAACTAACCCAAATGTCCAGCAATGACAGACTGAATAAAGAAAATGTGGCACATGGAATACTATGCAGTCATAAAAATGGATGAGTTCATGTCCTTTGCAGTGATGTAGATGAAGCTGGAAACCATTATACTCAGCAAACTGTCACAAGGACAGAAAACCAAACATCGCATGTTCTCACTTGTAGGTGGGAATTGAACAATGAGAACACTTGGACACAGGGTGGGGAACATCACACACCAGGGCCTGTCATGGGGTTGGGGGCGGGGGGAGGGAGATCATTGGAAGAAATACCTAATGTACATGATAGGTTAATGGGTGCAGCGGGCCAGCATGGCACATGTGTACCTATGTAATGAGCCTGCATGTTGTGCACATGTACCCTAGAACTTAAAGCATAATTTTTAAAAAATGAAAATTCCATGGCATCTTTCAGGGTGCAGCCTACAAATGTCAGGCTTTCACTTCTACTTGGCTAAAATAGATTATTACGAGTGACTGACGTTTTGTTAAAGAATGACAGTAGTCTTGTCAGACCCAAATGAAACGATTGTTCAGCTCTTTTGACAATAGCTTGTGTCTTCTAAGCATATACACACGTAAATGTGCCTTCACAGACATCAACAGTTTGTAAACCATCTAGGCTTACATTTTAAAGAACAGATGCCAATAAATTCAAGGCCTTGAGTTACTTTATTTTGTCTTCTTCTATAGCTGAAGGCTGCTCCAAAGTTAAGGCTGTCATCTGTTAAGTCACAGCAGAGATGAAGTGGAAGAGAGTGATTGGGCTAAAGCAATTGGAAAAAGGAAGAGTATACTTTTATTTTGAGTGTTTAGAGAAGAATAATTTAAGTACCTGCTCCAAAAATAAAAATTAAAAAAAAAAAAATTAACTGGCCGGGCGCCATGGCTCACGCCTGTAATCCCGGCACTTTGGGAGGCCGGAGCAGGTGGATCATGAAGTCAGGAGATCGAGACCATCCTGGCTAACACGGTGAAACCCCGTCTCTACTAAAAATACAAAAAATTACCCAGGCATGGTGGCGGGTGCCTGTAGTCCCAGCTACTCGGGAGGCTAAGGCAGGAGAATGGCATGAACCCAGGAGGCGGAGCTTGCAATAAGCCCAGATCGCATCACTGCATTCCAGCCTGGGCGACAGAGCAAGAGTCTGTCTCAAACAACAATAACAACAACAACAACAGCAGCAACAACAAAAACCTCAGTGTGGTATTGGACAAATGTGTTTTTTGATTAATTAAACAATGAAGTTGTTTAATAGCTAGAATTTGTCTTGTTTGTTAGGAATATATTCTAGGGGTGACATTTTAGGGTAGAGTTTTTTGTATTTGTTTTTGTTTTTGTTTTTGTTTTTTTGAGACGGAGTCTTGCTCTGTGCCCCAGGCTGGAGTGCAGTGGCGCGATCTCGGCTCACTGCAAGCTCCGCCTCCCCCCAGGTTGACGCCATTCTCTTGCCTCAGCCTCCCGAGTAACTGGGACTACAGGCGCCCGCCACCATGCCCAGCTAATTTTCTTGTATTTTTTAGTAGAGACGGGGTTTCACTGTGTTAGCCAGGATGGTCTCGATCTCCTGACCTTGTGATTCGCCTTTTTTTTTTTTTTTTTTTTTAAAGAAAACTTTGTGTTTTAAAATAGTATTAGGGCCAAATTTTTACTAAATCTAACTTTTATTTTACATTAACTCTGTCTTTATGATTCTTTACTTACTATTTATAGCATAATTTGAAGAATTAATCTGTTAATGCCTAAAAAGTACTTTTTCTATCCCAAAATACCATGATAGGCAAAATAATCTAACTTGGATTTTTTTCTTTTAATTGTAAATTCACTAAAAAGAAATCTACTGCAACAACTTTGTGAAATAAGTGCAGAAACCGAAATCAAAAAGAGATTTTTCAGAATGTTCTCAAGTCATCTGTCCTAGATAATAAATCAGATTCTTGGTAAAACGTCATAATTATAGACATACTGAGAACTGAAATTGTTTTGGTTCAATTGTTAAAGGAGTTAAACAGTCTGAGTTTATGAAAGCTCTTTCAGGGTCCTTATGTATAATGGGAGGACTTACTTCTATCACTGACATCATGCAAGGCTTTCACCTTGCATTCTGCAATTATGATAATCATCTTCTCACAGGCAACATAATTAAACTGCATTTTGAAATTCTTAAAGATAAATTAGCTTTGGAGAAAAATAAATGACGATGGCTGTAACTTATGCCAATTATATCAAACTGGAAATGACAGTGTTTGTTATATAATCTGTTCATGCAATTGTTCTTTCTCATAGAAAATAATGTTGGTAAAGAAAATGTAGAATATAAGTAAAAACTAAAATTATCTATAATCTCATCATTTAGAAAAATGTTAAAATGTAATCTCATTAGTCAGAAAAATGTAAATTTTGGTGCATTTCTTGAAAAATAAAGATAGATCAGCAAAATTGAGATCATACTGTATTTTCAGTTTTGTATCTAATTTTTTGTATTTACATTATATTGGAAAATTTTCTCACCATTGGATTTGTTCTTTAACAGCTTATTTTTTTAATTGCTAGTGACATAACATCATAAATATATACTATAATTTATTTAAAACATCTATTTTTGAACATGCAGGTTATTTCCATTTTTGATTTTACAAATGATAAAATTGATGTTTGTACATTAAAATCAATGACTAAATCTTGTCAATGGCAACTGTTCATTATCTCTCAAATCCATCTATTTTTCTCCATTTTCACTGTTATTTCCATATTTACCTCATTTGTAGTATATGACTCTTAATAGTTTTTTTGCTCTGAGAGTTCTTTGCCCTTGAGTTCATTTTCCAAAATTCAGTCAAAGTAATCTTTATCTTTAATATTTCTTTACCTTATAAGGTTTGAGAACACACCATGTGTAGCAAGGATATGGGAAAACTGGTACTCTCATTTATTGTCAGTGGGAGTCTAAATTGGTACATTGTCTGTGGGAGGGAAATTTGTCATATCTATAGAAATTTTAAATTATAAATTAAAAATACTATAGCTTTTGCTATAAGTGAGAGCAATCCCGCTATTAGAAATTTATCCTGCAAATATACACATATACATATACAGGGATAGAATGAAATTAGTTTGTATAAAGGTTTTTTTGGTAACTTTTTTTTTGTAATACCAAAGATTGGAACCAACTAAAATGCTCATCAAGACATAAAGTAAATCTTGATTCATCCATCCAGTGGATTACTATGCCACTAATAAAAAGGATAAGGAAGTGCCATATATTCAAGTACAAATTCATATGGAAAGAACTCCAAGGTATATTTTTCAATGAAAAAAAGAAAATGCAAAATAATATTCATAATATGCTACAAATTTCGTAAATTATAAAATAAGAAAAAACACAGACCTTTATTGAATATGCATAGAAAAACACAGGAAAGATACATAAGAAACTGATAAAACTGGTTGCCTTCAGGGAAGGAAATGGCTTCCCAGGGGATAGGGTTGGAAGACAGAATTTTTACCACATAACTTATCATGACCTTATGAGTTTTGTGCCATGTGAATATATTATTAATCAATAAAATTAAGTGTTTAGAATTTTAAATCAAGAATATTTAAACATGGTGAAAGAGAATATTATAAACAACATTCATGTATTGAATGAACAACACTTATTGTTGACAGATCTGAACATTTTTCTATGGATGTGGTTGAATTGCCCACCTTCCTTCCTTGATCACCCTTCCTAGCTTACCAGAGGTAGTTATGTTCTTGAACTAGTATTTATCATTCCTTAGATATATTTTAATTATATATGTATATAGTTTTGTATATATACATAAACAACATTATAATAGTTCTTTACAATTTATCCAAATGTTAGTTTTGTTCTGCAATTTGCTTTCTCCCTCAACTTTATATCTTTAAGATTTATTTTTGTTTTGATAATATAGTCCTTGTTCACTCATTTTAACTGCTAGAGACTATACTAAACCACAATTTATGTAATAATTCTCCTGTCACTTTCAAGTTTTTGCTATCAAGCAAAAGTGCAATAAACATTCATTTACTCATTTGTCCCATTCCATTATTGAGGAACTACTATATGCTAGGAACTGTTTCAAGAGCCAGGGATACAGCTGAGAAGGAAACAGATAAAGAGCTCTGCCCAAAGTAGAGTTGACCTTTGGAAGAGACAATAAACTTTATTTTAAAATATTTCATGTTAAAAAAATGTTAAATCTGTAGAAAACACAGAGAATAGTAAGGACTATTGGAAATTACAGATGTAAGAGCACAATTTAAAATAGTTGGTCAGGGAGGGTACACAACTGACTTATTTCCCTGATAAAGATACATAGAAAATAATCCACAAATCTCAATTGTTTACAATAATCTTTGGTCAGTGGGTCAACTGGACTTGGACTATGCTGTGGGTCGAGTTCAGGTCTGTCTCATGTATGTCCTCATTCCTCTTGAACAAAGATGTATTTTTCTCATGGTCAATGCCAAATCACCTAAACATATTCAAGACCTCTGTTTATGTCTTGTTTGCTAGCATTCTAATGCACAAGCAAGTCCCATGAAATAAGCCCAGGTAGGAAGAAAGCATGCCACCCCCTACTCTAATGAGATTTGATCACCTAGATGTCAATGTATAATTCTATAGGCGAGAAGTAGTGAAGAGTTGCAAACTATATTCCAATCTGCTTCAAAGAACCTCATTGTGCAGGTAAAATCTGAGCAAGTACTTGAATAAGGTTATGAGGTCAGTCTGAAAATATCTAGGAGAAGAACATCCAGGGAAAGTAATTAAGACAGTGCAAAGTCCCTGAACCTGGAACACGGCTGCAACATTCGAAGAACAATAAAGAGTCTAGAGTGATTGAAGTGGCATAAGTAATAGGAAGAAAGTAAGAAATTGGCATAGAGGCAAAATGAGGGGCCAGACCTTGGAGAACCTTATCTGATATTGTATAATTTTACATTGAGATGGGAATCATTACAGGATTTTGAGTAGAGGAGTGATATAATCTGGCTTCTGTTTTGAAAGGGCTAAGGAGAATGGATTGTAGCGGGACAAGGAAAGAAAGACAGCACCCTGTTCAGGGCTATTGGAACTAATGCAGAGAAGTGTTGGTGACTTGGACTAGGGTTATAGCATAGAAGTGGTGAGAAGTAATCAGGTTCTGGAGATGTACTGTGGAAAAATTTAAACATATACAGAAGTATGCATAATAGTACACATAGATGTACCTTTCATCCATCTCAACAATTTACCCAGTGAATGACTCACTAAACTTGAACGTATTTGTAGTAGCTACTTGAAAGTCCTGGTTGCTAATTCCAACAGATGTGTTATCTCTGTATCTGTTCCTATTGTTTATTTTCCCTGGTTATTAGTCACTTTTTTTTTTTTTTTTTTTTTTTTGCTTAACACTAGTAATTTTTTAGTGTATGCTGGACATTGTAAATACTGCTTTGTTGAGAGTTTGAATGTTGTTATTTTCTTGTACAAAGTGTTGAGTTTTTTTGGCAGGAAGTTAATTGGCAAATGGGCTGGATCCTTTAGAGTTTATTTTTTTTCCAGATGGAGTCTTGCTCTGTTGCCCAGGCTGGAGCGCAGTAGTGCGAACTCAGTTCACTGCAACCTCCTCCTCCTGGGTTCAAGCAATCCTCCTACCTCAGCCTCCTGAGTAGCTGAGATTACAGGCACCCGCTACCACACCTGGCAAATTTTTGTATTTTTAGTAGAGACAGGGTTTTACCATGCTGGCCAGACTGGTCTCGAATTCCTGACCTCATGATCTGCCCTCCTCGGCCTCCCAAAGTGCTGGGATTACAGGCATGAGCCACTGTGCCTGGCCTCTTTTTAAGTGGTTGTTTAGCCTGTATTTCTAAGGCATACCCTTTTTTTTTTTTTTTTTTGAGATGGAGTCTTGCCCTGTTGCCCAGGCTGGAGTACATTGGCAGGGTCTCAGCTCACTGCAACCTCCACTTCCTGGGTTCAAGTGATTCTTTTGCCTCAGCCTCCCAAGTAGCTGGGATTACAGGCGCCTGCTACCATGCCCAGATAATTTTTGTATTTTTAATAGAGATGGGGTTTCACCATGTTGGCCAGGCTGGTCTGGAACTCCTGACCTCGGGTGATCCACCCACCTCAGTCTCCCAAAGTGCTGGGATTACAGGTGTGAGCCACCACGCCCAGCCAGGCATACCTAATGTTTAAATTCAAACATAATTTGGTTGTATATTGCCTTATCTTTTTTCAGACACAATTCATTTAGTCTCTGCCTTCTCTGCAATTTCCAACATGCTCTATAGTGAAAAAACAAAGAGGCAAATTACAGGAGATATTTATAATATGGAAAATGATTAAATTTTTACTCTATAACAATTTGTTCTTTCCTCTAAATTAGGCTTTATTTTCTTTGACCAGAAAGTACAGTTTGAAAATTCAATGGTGATTTAACTAATTCTCCTCAGAGTTAAACCAACATTACTCTTCCTGAGTTATAAATGGAAAAATTAAGGCACAGCCCACATGCTAAGGACATTTTGTCAATCTTGTAATTATTCAGGCATAGTAACCCTATTACATCAGTATTTTATTCCAGTAAATAAATTATTAGAGGATTAGTTCACATAGCCTAGTTAACATTAGTAACATACACAATAAAGAAAAACCCAACTCAATACCAGTAGCATACAATTGGAGTTTAGATGTTTATAAAAAGCTCTCCAAATGCACGTTACAAAAAATCATAAAAGGAGAACACAAATTAAGTTCAGACTCTTTGATTGCTAGGACTACACCTGATTACAAGCTGTCATGTATTTCCTGGCTGAACTTTTGCATAATTGCTCTTGATTTCCCTTAATGAAACCTTGGAAGTAGGAGATCATATTGTGAAATCCAAAAAATAAAACGTTGCAAATGATTACCTTGCAATTCAATCCATTGGGTCATCAGTTTTCCTAGGGACAAGACGTCAGGACTGTTTGACAATTGGGAAGCAGAATAAAGGTTTACCTGGCTACTAGCTAGGCAGGCAGCCATGCTGAGTACATCTTGATCTGGGGCTTCAAAGGAACTCCCAGGGGTCCACGTATGATCTTCTGCAATTGTCTTCAAAATGTGACATCTATGAAGGCAAGTTTAACTTTCATCAAACTCTCACCTGATTCATTTACTCCTGGGTGCAGATACTCAACAATAGTACCTGCTAGGAGTGGTCAAGTCAGTAGTGGAGGTGAGGGGCTGGGAGATTGTGAAGACAGAAGACCAGCTTAGACCCTCATCAGAACAGGGGTGCATCGTGCATTTCCTTGCCCTCGCTATCACTGCCTGGAGCCTGGAGCGCTTTCCAGTAGTGATACCTGAGGAGCACAGCCATCAAGCCCCATCTGTGCCCTGCCCTTGCCCCTTAGGCTGTGCTGCTTTTGTGCACTCCAGCCAACATTTGGCCCCCAGATTCATGTATCCATGCCCTCTTCTAAAACCATGAGAGGCAGCTCTGTCTCCCTGCATGCCAAGCTCAAAGTACTAAGGAGTGCATCTGCCCTGGGAGCCTCCCTTAACCAGTGACACTTGGAAGCTGGTGTGTCAGTACTCCAGCCTCCTCATCTCTCAGATGAGGCAATTCTGAAATGTGTGTTTTATACCACCTCTCAGAGTTCCCCCACAAGACTAAGCCCCCACAGCCCACTGTGGTAGCTGACTTACTAATGCACATTGGGAAATAGAATCAATTTTTCATCCCTGTATCACTTCCCCACACCTTTGTCTTCCCTGCACCTTCCAGGCAAACTATTTGTACTTGAACCCATGTGTTAGGAGTCCACTTCTGGGGAAAACAGGACTAAGACCAGCCAACCTCTGTTCTTTGCCCTTCAGCACTAGCAATTCTTTAACAACCATCATAATTTCTGGACAGTCGTCTTGAATTTACCACAGGAGTTTCCAAAGGTCTCAAGACGAGCAGAGTGAAAACCAAAGCTCCTACAAGAAGCCAGAGGCAGACTCTTTTTTTCTAGGGTTTCTCCATTATGAACATCATCGGAGTCCAGCCTTCTCCTATACTCTAAGTTCTGGAAAGTGCACAGTCCCTTTTGGCCTCTTTGCTTCCTGGGAAGGGTCCTTTCCTGAAGCGCCTTGACCCTCTAAGAATCACTTGTTGCTCTCTGGATACTGCAGGATTTGCCTTCTGACTCATGCAAATGAATGCCAAGTTTGAGTTCTCCTTGGGCTAAGAATTGCAAAGCTACACAGTCCTCTAGACCTCAGAGGCTTCCTGCAACCACCTGAGCCACAGCCATTTTCACCCACAGGAGGCAACTGTGGGCTTGTGGAAAGAGAACTGTCTTCAGCAACAGAACGCCTGAGTCTGTGCTCTAGTTCTATTCGTGTGACCTTCTGCAAATCATTCAAGCTCTTAACTTAGAGTTTCTCGTCAGGAAAATGGCCAAAATTATGTGTATTTGACAGGGTAATGATGTACATTAAAAGAGATGGATGGCTTTGATGGTATTTTTGTAAATTCAAATTAAGCCAATTGAGATAGCATTTTCCACCTATCAAATTAGCAAAGACAAAAATGTTTGATAGTACGTTGTGCTGGTGACCATGGGGGAAACCAGAACTCTCATAATTTTCCTGTGGGAATGTTAACTATTATTACTTCCCCGGAGAAATACCTGGCAAAAGCTGTCAAAATTATGAAGGTACATCCCCTTGAACTTAGCAATTCCACACACCAGAACATGATCTTCACAGATACTCACATGTGCAAAATGACATACACACACACACACATACACACATTCATACACAGAAATTTGAATGCTAATTGCAGCAAAGTTTATGATAGGAAAACCCTTGCGACAACCTAGTCATCAAAAAATGAAAGGGTTATGAGTCATAGTTCAGCAGCCCAGTGCAATTCCATCAACTGTTAGAAAAAGCAAAGCAAGTTTATATATTTTGATATAAGATAATCTTTGAAATAATACATTGTTAAGTGAAAAAAGCAATGTGCACAACAGTGTGAATAGTGTGCAATGACTTGTGTAACAGCAATTACACATATGTGCAAACACCACCTCTGGAAGAATACACAAAACACTATTGGCATGTGTTAGCATCCAAAGGGAAGAAGCACTTAGCAGGAGGACAAGAAAGATGAGGGGGGACTTATCTTTCATATACCTTTTGTACCTTTTGAATCTCATACTATATACAATTATTACCTATCCAAAAAATATCAATAAAAACACCTAGAAAATGTCCATGCAGTCTACAGTATTGTAAGATCTAATAATCAATGTGAGTAAAAACTGATAATCCTTTTTGAAAAGCAAACTTCTGCACAATTTATGCAAAAGGCTGCCTGGTGCCAGGGGCAACTCAGCCTCCACCCCAGACTGGCATCATGATGCTCCAAGTTCCTGAGATTTGCTTCAGCTTCATCCCACTGGGTTACAGCTTTGAGGTAGGAGCAACCTGGTTTTCTCTCATGATGTGAAACTTGGCAGGTGGCCAGCTGATTGGCATAATCACATCAAAGCTTTTCTGCATTTTCTTATCCTGAAATCCCTCAACACACTTGCCTATGGCTTGGAGGGATCAGCAGCGATACGGTGACAAGCTCCATAACCACATGTGTGTTTATTTGTTCCTGCTCCACATTTCCCTATGTTCGTTTTGCTCACAGTTGGTCTCATTAGACTGTCTGGGACTCGCATGCATATGCAGAACGGGTATCTTCTTGCCTTTCTTATGGTAGGTCCGAGATCTCTAAGGGATATTGAATGGTGCTGAAATGCACCTGGCTGGGCTTCCTTTTACAGGAAGTGCACCTGTGGAAGTTGCCACAGAGGCGTCACTGGATATTAGCCCAACCACCAGTCCAGCAAAGAGCCCAGATGAATCCCCGGAGAAAGGTCAGCAGTAAAGTAAGCATTACTTTGGGTATGTTAACTTGTGAAGCAATGGCTTCCAGAGCAAGAATGTGTAGTGTGCTTCCACTGCAGGGGCAATGAAGTCTAGAGCAATTCACACTGGAGTTTCTCAGTCCCATCAGACCAATATTCTCTTCCTATAACAAATAAATTGTAACATCTGCATTACTATTCTGAAATGAGATTTGTAAATAATATTACCACCCATGCAATTTCAATCAAATAAATCACTTAAATGATGGTATAAATTAAACCAAAAGAAAAATCATTTGTAATAAAATGATGTGCATTTCCATACACAAATACTCAGGTCTGACTACACTTAAGAACAGAGTATATTGCTTACATATTTGTAGCTATATGTTGAGTGACCTGGAATGCAACAGCTACAAGAACAATGATGGAGGTGTGTTACATGAATAAGTTACATGCCAACAGGGCAATGACAGAGGTAATGAAATTTTCTGAAACCATAAATTATTCCTGATTTATGTTCTAGGCAAAACAAAGTATATTCTTGTGGTATAAGTATATCTTATCTAAGCGTTGAGTTAGATAAATATCAATCATGTTTTCACTGGCATAGAGGTCCAATGGGATACTTGAAAATCAGGCAGAATGGGCGGTACAATTCTTTACTGGGGATGACTGCCTCAAGGGTGGAAGATTATACAGCATTCTCAACCTCTGTTTAAATGCCATATCAACCCTACTCCCAATTATTGTGACAATCAAGAAATGCTTATACACATTTCCAAAATCCACTGATACAGACTGAGAAAGCTTAATCTGGGGTCTGCTGCCCTAAATGACTCTCCAGCTGGCTCCCAAGATCCCTTAAGTTTCCACCTGTAGAGTCATTGGTTTGGGTTAATACATCTTTTTCAGAGCATTATTGCAAAACACATGTTACCTGGAAGAGGACGTAGAGCCAATGCTTGCAACACTTTACATATTGACTACATTTATTGTTATATTGGAGAATTTGTCTTTGCAGTAATAGAAAGTGGGCAGAAGGCCAGGTGTGGTGGCTCACACCTGTAATCCCAGGGCTTTGGGAGGCTGAGGTGAGCAGATCACCTGAGGTCAGGAGTTCAAGACCAGCCTAACCAACATGGAGAAACCCCATCTCTATTAAAAATACAAAATTAGCCTGGCATGGTGGCACATGTGTGTAATCCCAACTACTCGGGAAGCTGAGGCAGGAGAATCACTTGAACCTGGGAGGCAGAGGTTGCAGTGAGCCGAGATTGCACCATTGCACCCTAGCCTAGACAACAAGAGTGAAATTCCGTCTCAAAAAAAAGAAGTGGGCCAAAATGTTCAGATGTGGGCTGAAATTCGGGAGGGGATGGGAAACGCCCTAACTAAGAAATTCTGTGAGAGGAAGCAAGTCTAGATGTCATGCTCAATGCACATGACTGGCTTCAGGTGAATATTAGTGCATCTGTCTTCAAACTTCTTTCTCTGTGAAACCTGAAAGATTTGTAAAATCTATCACCTAGAATGTTAGGTTGACACCCCAAATTTTTATCATAGGTTTATATAGTTGCAAGGGATATAACTTCTACAGTATTGTACATAGTGTCAACAAAATAAGAAAACTTTGTAAAATATTTAAAGAGGCTTATTCTGAGCTAGTATAAGTGACCACGGCCAAGAGAACAGTCTCAGGAAGTCCTGAGAAAGTGTCCCTGAGGTGATCAGGTTGGTTTTATACATTTTAGATAGACAGAAGTTACAGGCAGATATAAATTAGTACATGTAAGGTATACATTGATCCAGCCCAGAAAAGTGGGACATCTTGAAATGGAGGTTTACAGCTCAGAGGTAGATTTAAATACTTTTGGATTGGCAATTGGTTGAAAGAGATGAGCTAAAGATTTGAAGTCAGTAGAAAGAAATGCTTAAGATAAGGGAGGTTGTGGAAACCAAACTTCTTCTTATGTAGATGAAGCCTCCAAGTACCAGGCTTCAGAAAGAATAGATGGTATTCTGTTCTCTTAAGAGGTGTCAGTTTCTTAGTCAATCTCTCTTAGATTGGGGAAAACCCTAGCTGCATTAGTGGAAATTCTCTACAGATGCAAAATACCAGCCACAAAAGATGGCTTTGCAAGGTAATTTCAAAATATGTCAAAGAAATATATTTTGGATAAAATATTCTGATTTCCTTCATGATCATGTGATGCTATACAAGAGTCAGGTTGGAATTTGTTCTTATTGCCAAAGAGTCTGTTTCGGCAGTCTTCAGGTCTCTATTTTAACATTAATGCTGGTTAGTTTTGTCTAAACTCCAAAAGGGAGGTAAGATCCATTCAGTTGGTTGGAGAGTTTAGGATTTTATTTTTTGTTTACAATATTGTGATTTCAAAACGTAACTTTTACATTTATCTTCTATATCCTGTGTAAACTAAATACCAAATGGTTTGATATCATCATTCAATTCCTTCCATTTTATTATGAAACATTTCATACACACAAAAAAGTCAAAATAATTTTACATTAAGCACCTATATACTCTCCACCTTGGTTCAACAATTAAAATTTCTCTACTTGATTTATTATGTATCTATCCATCTCTCCATTCCTCTATCCAGCCATCAAGCCATCTTAGTTTTTATGCATTTCAAAGTAAATAAAAACCATCAAGCTCTCTTCCTCAAAAATTTCAGCATATGCATCATTACCAAGAATCAATATTTGCTTATATATTTTTTTATTTTGAGAAAACGCAGAAATCTTTTAAGCATGTTACTTGAACCTCAAACCCTTATCAAGTAGACTATATTGTCTTTATCTTAGAAAGTAACTCTCCAACCCCATTCCCTCAAAGTTCTGATTTTTTTCTTATACATTAGTTTTACCTATTATAGTACTTCATAAAAATGAAATCAGACAGCACGTACTCTTTCACCAAGCATAACATTTCTGACATTCATTCATAAGGTTTTGTGTTAGTAGTCCATTCTATTTTAGAATGACTGAGTAGTATTTCATAACTGAGTAGTATTTCATAGCGTGAATTTACAACAATTCTCTTATTGGTGGATACTGGAGTGTTTCCAGTTGGGACAATTATAAATAAAGCTGCTATGAACATTCTTGTATAAGACTTTTGGTGAATACATGTATTTACTTCTTTTGGGTAAATACCTAGAAGTAGAATTTGGACTATGTTGAGTTTTATTAGAACCCAAAGAGTTTGTCCCACTTTACATTCTCAACAATAATATATGAGAGTTCTGTGTGACACTGTTAGGTTTCTTTGTTGTTGTTTTATGTTAACCATTCTGGTGGATGTATTGTGTTATCTGATTGTTGTTGTTTTATTTTGCATTTCTCTAATGACAAAGAATGTTGAGCACACTATCTTCATTGCTGAAACTTTGTAGTAAGTTTTGAAATCAGGTGATGCCATTTCTTTGTTTGTTTTCAAAACTGTTTTGCTATTTTAAGTCCTTTGCATTTTGTATAAATTTTACAATTCAGTTGGCAATTTTTTACAAAAAAAATCTATGGGATTTTTATTGAGATTGCACTGAATCTATAGATTATATTGATAATAATTGACATTTATTATGATGTTAACAGCATTAAGTCTTCTAATTCATAAACATGGCATACTTCTCCATTAGTTTAGTTTTTTAAAAAAATTTCTCTCAACAATTCTTTGGAATCTTCAATGCAATGACTTGTTAAATTTATTCCCAAGTAATTTTTTAGTGTTCTTAAAAATAAAGTTTTATCAAATTTTATTTTTCAGCTGTTTTCTGTTAGTACATAAAGATACATTTAACCTTGTATCCTGCAACCTGATTTGCAAAGCACTGACATCATGAAAGATATTGAATTTTGCTAATTATTTTTACTACCACTATTGAAATAATCATATAATTTTCTCTTTTATTCTATTAATATGACAAATTAAATGACTAATTTTGAATTTTAAACTAAGATCCTATTCCTGAGATACACCTTATATGATCACAATGTATTATTCTTTTAATGTACAACTAGATTTGATTTGCTAATTTTTTTTGTTAGGGAATTTTGTATCATTGTTCATAGTGATATTGGTCTGTATTTGTTTTCTTTTCTATTTATTTCTGTCAAGTTTTGTTACTGGATTATGCTATTCTCATAAAATTAGTTAAAAAGTGTTCCTTGTGTTCTTTCCTTTATTTGCTGAAATTAGTTTCATAAGATTGGTATTATTCTCTCCTTTAATATTTGAAAAAATTTACTATTGAAAGTTTCTTTGCTGAAGTTTTCTTTGTGGTAAGGTTTTTGATAATTCAGTTTCTCCGGTAGACATAATGCAATTTTTACATTCTCTCTCATCTTGTAAATTTTAGTTTTCAAAGAATTTGCCTCTTTCATCTAATTTGGCAAACTGTCAACTTCAAACAGTTATTTCTTAAACATTCTTTTAATGTTTGTGGGGTCTGTAATGATAACTGTTTTTTCATTTCTGGTATTAGTGATTTGTGTTCACCTTTTTTTTTTTATGAAATCAATCTTGCTTTGGGTTTATCAATTTTGTTGATCTTTTTAAAAGACATTCTTTTGACTTTGTTAATTTTTTACTTCTATTACTTTGATTTGTGTAATCTTTTCTATTGCTTTCCTCGTACATACTTTGGTTTTTAATTGCTTTTCTTTTCATAGCTTCTTAAGATAGAATTTTAAGTCATTGATTTGATGCATGTCTCCATATTAAATAAAAAAGAAATCCTTGTATTTTGAGAATATTTTTACATACAGAATACTTCCTTCTGTATTGTCATCAAATAAAAAAAAATGTTTTCCAACTGAAGAGTAGTCTCCCTTTAACAAATATAGAAATGTGTAAAAGGGTTTGGGTGAAAAAATTATTCAGTCTACACTTAACCTATAATATAAATTGCTATACGAGGAAATAAACTAACATTGGTTCTCTTTAATTTAAAACTATCAGCTGGACATGATGGTCCACCTGATTTTTTAAATTAGTACTTGTAGTCCCAGCTACTCAGGAAGCTAAAGTGGGAGGATTGCTTGAGCCCAGGAGTTTCAGGCTGTAGTGAGCTAAGAAGTTGCCACTTTACTCCTGCCTGAGTGACAGAGAGAGGCCTATTTCTAAAAAAAAAATTATTTACATGCACATATGAACAAATAAAATGATAATGAATGAAAAGATATAAATATCTCTCTCATTCACACATTTAACTTTGATGTAATACATGCTCAGTATGAATATATTATGTACAATGTACTCTAGATACTTCAGGATAAGGGCTAAGTAGTGGGGGAAATAGGAATGAATTTGAAGAGTGAGGGTATTTCACTCACCAAATGTCAGTGCATTTATGAAATGAGTACAATGGCAAATAAAGATTTAATGAGAACATTGTAGAGGCCCTTGGAGCTTGGACTGAAGAAAAGCTTGAGTAAATTATGGGTTGAACAAAACTTCAAGGCATTAAAAAAATGTCCAGTAAGTCACTACTGCTGTCTTCTAACCCATTGTAAAGATGCAACATGCACAAAAAGTATTATCTAGCAACCATCAATTTTCTCAGTCCTCTTCTGGAGAGTTCAGCTTTACATCAATCAATTCAATTTGCCATTCAATTTGTCATTCAATTTGCCAACTTTGGTACTTACACTTAGCATGTTTATGGTTTAGTGAGATTAAACTTTGCAATTTCCTAGCTAAAACTAGTTTTAGAATATCAATAAATAATACTGTTTGCTGTCTGTGTAGCACATTAGCTTGGATAATTAAGCACTGTATTTTTAAATAAGAATACTTTCAAATTCCAAAAGTAGGGTTCTTGTCTCCATTTATATTTTTAGGCAATTAGAGAACTTCTTCACTTTGATTATCTTATTTTAATTTTAGGCATCACATATATGTTACCCTTCAGTGGGTGTCTTTATGGGTCTCATCACTAAATCTCATAATAGGATTATGAAGTAGACATTTTTATTTCTAATTCACAGGTGATAAAACTGACACCCAGAGAGATTAGCTGACTTCTCTGAGGCTCAACAACTGTGTTAGTAAAAAGTATGCTGCTTAAAGAGGATTTAAATAAATGGAAATGCAACCCATGCTCATGGATGAGAGGACAATATTAAGATGGCAATACTCCTCACACTTATCTACAAATTTTATGTAAGTATTATTTTTAAAAACTCAGCTGCCTTTTTGGAAGAAATTGACAAGCTAATCCTAAAATTCATGTAGAAATTCAAGAAATTCATAAAAATCAAACTGTATTTTTAAAGAAGAACAAAGTTGAAGGACTCACACTTACTTATTTCAAAATTTCCTACAAAGTCACAGTAAACAAGATTTTGTAGTGTACCATAAGGACAGACACATATATCAATGGAATAGAATTGACAGTTCAGGAATGAACCCCTACACTTATGGTTGATTGATTTTTGACAAGAGTGCCAAGAAAATTCAATGGAGGAAAGAATAAACAAATGTGCTGCAACAAGTGAATATCCACATGTAAAAGAACGAAGGTGGACCCTTTCCTCACACCATAAACAAAAATTGACTCAAAATGGATTACAGACTTAAATGTAAGTGTCTAAAACTATAAAACTCTTAGGAGAAAATGTAAGAGTGAATCTTCATAAACTTCAGTTAGGCAAAAGCACAAGAAACCAAATGCAGAAGTAACAAAAGAAAAGATAGATAAACTGAACTTTATAAAAATTAAAAATGTTTGTGATGCAAATAATTATCAAGAAAGTGAAAGACAACATACAGATTGAGAGAAAATATTTATAAACTATATATCTGGTAAGAGACCTGTAGCCAGAAAATGTAAAAACTTACACAATCCAAAAATAAAAAAAGAAACCCAATTTAAAAATGGATAAAGGATCCCAATAGACATTTCTCCAAAGATGATATACAAATTGTCAATGACTACACAAGTCCAACATCATTAATCATTAGAGAACTAAAAATCAAAAGCACAGTTAGGTATGATTTTACTCTCATTAGGATGGCTATAATAAAAAAGATAGACAATAAAATTGTCAAGGATAGGGAGAAATTGGAATCCTCAAACACTACTCGTGAAACGTAAAATAGTACAGCTGTTGTGGAAAACAATTTGGCAGTTCCTCAGAATGTTAGCCATGGAGGAGCCACATGAACCAACAATTCTATTTCTAGGTATATACCCAAGAGAATTAAAAACAGATGTTCACACAAATATTTGCATGCAAATGTTCATGGTGGCATTTACTTAGAGTAACCAAAAAGTGAACACAGCCCAGATGTACATCAACTGATAAATGGACAAATAAAATGTGATAAAGCCATATAATGAAAGATTATTCAGCCATGAAAAGAATAAAGCTCTGATTTATACTATCACATGTATGAACTTTGAATACATTAAGTGAAAGAAGCCAGTCACAAATGACCACATGTTGTATAACTGAATTTATATGAAATGTCCAAAATAGGCAAATCTATAAGAGACAGAAAGTAGTGGCTTCCTAGGACTGGGGCGGGGTAACTTGGGAGGGGAATGTAGAGTGACTGCTAATGAGTATGGGATTTCTTTTTGGGGTGACAACAATGTTCTAAAATTAGATTGTAGTAATGGTTACACAACTCTGAATATACTACAAATTATCAAATTGCATATTTTAAAAGGGTGAATTGTATGTGAATTACATTTCAATACAGTTGTTAAAAATTAAGATAGTATTGTCTGATATTACAATCATAATAAATTTAACTTGTATTTATTCCCATTATTAGGGACAAATTATTAGGGGTAGGTAAATCCGTGACAAATATGTCATGTGCAAATACTTCAGAAGCCAGACAACATTAGAATGAGAACATATGTGTAAACACAAGTCTATTCTACAAATGTGAACTTTGACTGGATTTGGCTATGCTGTGTATAGACTTCATCAAAAGAAGTATATTTGAAATAATAACACTGGTTTTCATTTCTTCATATGACTTTTGATGGTTTTAAATCTATTGTATAACTTTTACATGGACACATTGATCCTCTAGCATGCACAAACACAGTTGAGCTTCACTCTTACATTTTTCTTGAGGCTATTGTCATTTATTATTTTACAGAGTCAACAACATCACAGTTTCTCTGTTTTGGGAGAATTTGCCCTTCTTACAGAGCTATAATCAGATGGCTGCTGCTATTTCTTCTAATTCCTAAAACTATTACAGAGTGATTTACATTTTATTTTCAGCTCTTCTCCACTTGGACTAGATGCAAAGTTGAAGCAATTTAAAACGCAGTCAATGAAAAACAGATCAGCAGGGTGTCTCATTTTTGCATCCTGATGCAGGTTCATTCTTAAAGCACTGTGCCAGGCTTGGGCCTAACTCTTTTTTGGAAACAGCCAATTTCATTTGGCTAAGTGAAGTACGAAGTGAGGTCATAACAAGGATTGCTGCAAAATGGCGACCAGAGGCCAGAAATATGAAGTATCTGATTGAGTTTGATGTTTCCTTCCTTAACTGATTCTATTCTGTGAAAGATCTATTATTTTCCCATATTGCAGGGCTTTGTTGCACACGAACATAATACATTGCCAGTCATTCAGGAATCTCCTTTTGTCATTGTTTCTGAATTTCTTACAGGGACAGATTCCACAGAGGCACAATTTGGGTCACATTTTATGAAACTGTTGAGTCATATTCTTTATTCTAGATTCCAGAGGTGAATCTAAATTTTCTATGGAAACTTAAAGGAAGAACAAATAAGAAGCTTAGAGAGTGATTTCTAGGATGTCATTATAAAAAGAACTAGGCAATTCTTGATATTAGAGAAAATTAATGTCTAATGACTTCATCTTAAAGTAAATCCTTATAAGCATAGTTTCTACCAACCCATGCAAGTTCAGTACAGCACAGAGAATGCCTGGAATCATGGCATCTGTGTTTCTCCCAGTTTGGCTTCCAGTTAAATAACACATGGCCAGTTCTCTGATGATGCTCCACTACTGCTCATATGTGCCCCTCACCACTCCACACGGAATAGGCTAGGGTAGGAGGAAGGAGGTGGGATCTGAAAAATGTCTGAGTACATGGCTTGTCCTTATTGGGGTGTGTGTGTGTGTGTGTGTGTGTGTGTGTGTGTGTGAGATTTCCTAGCACCCTCAATACTCTCCCTCTAACTTTGAGGTCAGCACAATACTGTTGCTGTCTATTTAATCTCAGTCTCCTTTCACTATAGCATTCTTTCCAGGATTGGCCTCACGACGGTGCACCTTTACATTGCGTGTCACGACAACGATCTCATTAAATTCTGTTATTACACTATCATTAAAATATAGCTCTTTTTAAACCTTATGACTCTTGAATTCCTGTCCCTTCTTATTCATTTGTGTTAAGCAGTTCTTGACCTGAGGCCGGGTAATTTATAAGAAAAGAAGTTTAACTGACTCATGGTTCTGTGAGCTATACAAGCATGACACCAACATGGCTCAGCTTCTGGGTGGCCTCAGGGAGCTTCTGGGTGGCCTTAGGGAGCTTTTACTCATGGTGGAAGGTGAAGTGGGAGCAGGCATGTCACATAGTAAAAGCAGGAACAAGAGAGAGAGGTGCCACACTCTTTTAAACAATAGCCGGTGCGAATTCACTCACTATCACAGGGGCAGAACCAAACGGATGGTGCTAAACCATTCATGAGAAATCTGCCCCCATGATTTAATCACCTTCCACCACCAGGCCTACCTCCAACACTGGAGATTACGTTTTCTTTTTTTTTTCTTTTTTTTTCTTTTTTTTTTTTGAGACAGAGTCTCACTCAGGCTGGAGTGCAGAGTCTCTCTCAGGCTGGGTCACAGTTTCATAAAATGTCTCGCCCAGGCTGGAGTGCAGTGGTGTGACCTCGGTTCACAGCAACCACTGCCTCCTGGGTTCACACGATTCTCCTGCCTCAGCCTCCCGAGTAGCTGGGACTACAGGTGCCCGCCACCACTCCTGGCTAATTTTTTGTATTTTCAGTAGAGACGAGGTTTCACTGTGTTAGCGAGGATGGTCTCGAGCTCCTGACTTCATGATCCACCTGCCTCAGCCTCCCAAAGTGCTGGAATTACAGGTGTGAGTCACCACAATGATTTCTTTAGTTCACAAGTCTGAGTGGTGATTGGGCCAGGCTTGGCGGGTCTCAGCTGGACTTACTCATGTATCCATGGTCAGCTCCCGGTTCAGCTAAAAAGGGCTTGTCAAATGGAGCCTCAGTTGAAAAAAATACTCTTCTGTGATCCATGTGGTCTCATCCTCTAGCACACCAGCCCAGACTTAACAAAGAACAGCTGGACAGACTTATGAGACAGACATGCAGAAGCACCCAAAGCTTTTTGAGATCAAACTCTGAATTGGGCCTTCAATTCTGCAGCATTTGTATTGGTCAAAGCAAGAGAAAATTCTAGCCCAGAGTCAGGGGGTGGAAAATAGGCTCTTGACAGAACAGGCTGCGAAGTCACATGGCAATGGGATGTGGAGACAGAGAAAGAAACAATGGCAACTATTGTAAGGGGTAAGGAGACAGTAAATTATTTCCCGATTTTTTCAGAAATAGAGCTTATTCCAAGGAGATTTTTTGAAATATCTTCCATTTCCAAATATTTGGAATGATAACAAGTTAATTCCTGACATCTTGGAGTCAGTGGGGCTTAAAGAAAAGCAGAAGCACATCTTCATTAAATTCAGATGGTTGGAGGTTGTGTTCGGTGGTTCACATCTGTAATCACAGCACTTTGGGAAGCCGAGGTGGGTGAATCACCTGAGGTCAGGTGTTCAAGATCAGCCTGGCCAACATGGTGAAACTCTGTCACTACTAAAAATACAAAAATAAAATTAGCCAGGTGTGATGGCGCAAGTCTGTAATCCCAGCTATTCAGGAGGCTGAGGCAGGAGAATCACTTGAACCTGAGAGGCGGAGGTTGCAGTGAGCTGAGATTGCACCACTGTACTCCAGCCTGGGCAACAGAGCGTGATTCTGTCTCCAAAAAAACCCAAAAAAACAAAGAAAACCAGACGGTTGGAAATGAGAGACTGGAGCCACAAGCACATGCTCTAGCGAGAACCCAGAGCTCAGTGATTCTGCCCTCAGCTTCCTTGGCCCCCTTTCAAAGACCATCTCTTTCAACCTTGTGCAGACATGCTTCATTTCACTATATAAATACAATATTAGTAATTTTCATTTATGAAAAAGAATTTTTCACTAGACTCTAATTACTGAATTGTAGAATAGCCATGTCTGTGCCAGATTCTGTCAAGTACATTTTGTTTTATGCAAACATTAAACTCTCTATATGTGCAGTCTTCATAATTTGTTATTATCATAGCTTGATTGTCCTTTTCCAACTTAAGATATTATGGTAAATACTGGCTGTAAGACAAAATTCAGCCTGCTCCTGTGCTGGGTCTTGACTGTCTAAGTCCTGGTCCTTCATCTGTTGAGGATCAGCAAAGCTTCTAAATTAGGGTTGCCAGATTAAGAAAGGAAAACACAGGATGAAACTTTGCATGGCATCTACTTACACTAAACACTTACTCATTGCTTATCTGAATTTCAGATTCAACCGAGCATCCTGTATTGTATCAGCAACTCTATTCTACATGAGCAGGAAAGATAGAGGGGCAAAATATAGGCGTGGGGACAATAGCCCCTGATAAAGAGAGTGACACATTTAATGCAGCAATAATAGGGGACTGACTTGAATTTCTATTATAATAATAATATCATCAGAAGGACAGAACATTGTAAAAAAAAGAATTATATTTCCTGGGTTAGACATTGATAAGAGAGTTGGGTGGTAGATATGATTCTGTTAATTTTTATATGACTCAGGAAAATTAACATGTTTCCAGATATTAAGACATTTAGTATGCACAGTTTTTAATGAAAGGTAGAAAACAAGACTAATTCCTAAACTGAAAACTACTGCTCTTTTCTTCTTTTAGAGGTGAGGTCTCACTATGTTGCCCAGGCTGAGCTCAAGTTATCCTCCCACCTCAGCCTCCTAAAGTGCTAAGACCACAGACACGAGCCACCACGCTCGGCCGTGGAAACTCCTGCTTTATATAAACAAGTAATTATGTTCTCTCTTTTTTTTTTTTTTTTTTTTTTTAGGTGGAGTCTCACTCTGTCATCAGGCTGGAGTGCAATGGCACAATCTCGGCTCACTGTAATCTGCGCTTCACAGATTCAAATGATTCTCCTGCCTCAGCCTCCTAAGTAGCTGGGATGACAGGTGCGTGCCACCATGCCCAGCTAATTTTTGTATTTTTAGTCGAGACGCAGTTTCACCATGTTGGCCAGGATGGTCTCGATCTCTTGACCTTGTGATCTGCCCGTCTCAACCTCCCAAAGTGCTGGGATTACAGGCGTGAGCCACTGCGCACGCACCCAATTATGTTATCTTATTTTACACTGTGCTTTGCAATTTTTTCTGAATCCCTGTTACATCTGTTTTATTTTTTCTCACAAAGATGCTGCGAGAAGCTATTCTGCATCCATTAATTTATATTATCAACACTGAGGTCCCTGTAGGTCCATTTGAATATCCTAAAGTCCATAGTGAAGAGACTCCTTCCTGATGTCCAGTCTGGTGCTGTATCCATGTGACCACAAAAACTCATAGAGAGGTGAGTTTTCAATTTTGCAGGCAATTTTCCTTACCACCTTTCATGTAACACATATGGTGTCCTGCCTACCTCACGTTAGTCCTGGCTAACTTTGGAGGGGCCGTGAATTGCCTTGCTTTCCTTCTCCATCCTCCCCCAACAGGAAAAGTAAAAGGACAAATAATCTCTCCTATCAGCATTGATTTTTATGCATGTCAGTCCTTATACAAGGCATTTCCTATTGATTGCCAGCTACACAGAATTTACATGCTAACCTACCACATCAGTGTATTTTGTTGTCTTCTCTGACTGAATTTGGAACTTGCTTTTACTAATATGGGGATTCATTGCTACGTCAAGTTTAGTCCAAAATAAAAGAGCTTGTTTGAAGATAAAAAATTAAAATCTTCAATTTAGCAGTGAGCTAATAGGGTTCAAAGACATTACCTTGATTCTATTTTAAAAAGTAAACGAGGCAGCAAAAGCAGGATTCTTTTATCTCTAGCATGTTGTTTACAAACTGTCAGCTTTGAAGATTTTTTTAATATGTATTTTGAAGAGACAAGCACATTGAATATACCTTCCATTAGAAAGCAAATTGTAAGTTTTCAGGAGGACAGGATTTATGGAAGAATTCATTGAACTATCTACACTATGAATAAGAACCCTTCTGGCATCACAAATATTTATACGATACCATTTATCTCAAAGGCAGTATAGTGGATTAGGAACTAGCAAACCTTATGTAATTCAATATAACCCTAATTAACCAGAATCACATTCTGGAATTTGGTCAGAGAAGTAGCTAAAGATATAGTGTTTTCTGTTCGCAGTGGAAAAAGAAGGAGTTCCCAATAGACACTGACTGTTATTTATGAAACATCTGAGCCAGATGATATCCTAAAAGCTTTATATGTAAAATTTTATTTTATTCTCACAAAAACCTTGTAGCTTAGGAACTATTATCGCCTTCATTTTGCAGATGAAAACATTAGAACACAGGAAGATTGGTCAAGATCCTATAACTAAATGTGACAGGGCCAGGATGCAAACCCAGATGGTCTAAGTCAAGATTGCAAATGCAGAATCTATCCTTGATCTGCCTTTTAAATTAAATCACAGGTTCCAACTTCCAGTAATAGTGGAATAACTTGTATCTGACTACCCTTCTATAAACAACAATTATAAACACTGGGATAAAATACTGAAAACAGATTGAAGACACTAATGGACAAAGAAAAGCAAGCTGACAACAGAGAGGATGTGATCGAAGAAGGTAACTACGTTTTTGTGATGCACATTTATTTAGCTTTTCCCCTGAGTGCACGTATTAGTCTGCTGATAAATATACCCGAGATTGTGTACTTTGTCAAGAAAAATAGGTTTAATGGACTCACATTTCCACGTGGCTAGGGAGACCTCACAATCATGTTGGAAGGTGAAAGGCATGGTGGCAGACAAGAGACAATAACAGAATCTGTGAAGAGAAACTCCCCTTTATAAAACCATCAGATCTTGTGAGACTTATTCACTATCACGAGAACATCACAAGAAAGACCCGCCCCCATAATTCAATTACCTCCCACCTGGTCCCTCCCATGACACACGGGAATGGTGGAAGCTACAGTTCAAGATGAGATTTGGGTGGGGACACAGCCAAACCATATCAGTGCACTTTTGGGTCTGTATAGTCTGTAACAAACAGAACTCAAGTAGAAAAGTCCACTTGCATTGGCCTAAGCAGTCGGGAAATAAAAACAGAGGAAGAACATCCTAGAATAGAAAAAACTAAGGGAGGGGAAGCCCCTAGTCCTTGACTGACACCTGAACTACGTGTCTGTGGAATAAATTGAAGAATTCACTCTGAAAGGCTGAGTTGCTGAATAGTAGTTTCTGGAGACCAAGTTTCAGTTTGTGTCCCGTTTAGTTATTAAGGCTTGAAAAACGCATCTTGCTTTTTACTAGACATCAGAAAAGACATGCCTTAGAGGAGTAAAGCTCATGACTAAAAGATCTGCCCTATCCCCAGTGTTAAAGGAAAAATAAAGACCTAGTCTAACAAAGCTTAAAACCATGCCCATACAACAAGATCAAGGGTCTTTTCCAGTCTATCTGTTGGATAGACCCAATGTTGGGCAATGAAATAAGTCCCAGTAAATTTCAGAGGACTGAACTCATATAGCACATATTCTTTGACTACAACATAATTATATTTGAAATCAGTAATATTAAAATAACTAAAACATCCTCCAAATATTTAGAAAGTAAGCAACACTCTTCAAAAGAAGCTCATGGGTCAAAGAAGAAATCGCCAGGAAAATTTTTAAAAATGTAAAACACTATGCAAAAGAAAGCTGCTGTGTCTATATTAATACCTAACATTATAGACTTTAAAACAATGAGGGGTCTTTAGTAATAATGAAAGGTTGAGTTCATTAAGAAGATGACAAAAATCCCACATGCCTATGCATCTAATAAGTGTGCCACAAAGCAGAAATCAGCAGAATTGAAGGGAGAAATAAACAATTACACAATTATGATGGGATATTTTAAAACCCCACCTATCTCAGTAATTGATAGAACACTTAGCTAGAAAAACCAATATGAACATAAAAGATTTTAGCAGCACTAACAATTGACCTGATCTAATTGAAATTTATAGAACATTGCACCCAACAAATGGAGAGTAAACATCCTTTTTAAATCCACTTGAAACATTCTCCAAAATAGACTACATGCTGGATCATGGAATACATTTCACAGGATCAAAATAATACAGAGTATGCTCTGTGGTCACGATGGTATTAAATTATAATAATATATCTAGAAAATGGAAGAATATTTAGAAACTGAGCAACACATTTTAAAAATAACTCATATAGGTCAAAGAAGAAATCACAAGGGAAATCAGAAAATAATTTGAGGTTTGGTGCAATGGTTCACACCTGTAACCCCAGCACTTTGGGAGGCTGAGCTGGGAGAATCACTTGAGGCTAAGAGTTTGAGACCAGCCTGGGAAACATGGTGAGACCTGTCTCTACAAAAGAAATTAGCCAGCCATGGTGGTGTGCATCTATTGTCCTAGCTCCTCAGGAGGCTGATGCAGGAGGTTTGCTTGAGCACAGAAGTTTGAGGCTGCAGTGAGCCACGATCATGCCACTGTGCTCCAGTCTGGGTGACACTCGAGACCTTGTCTCAAAAAAAAAAAAAAAAAAAAAAAAAAGAACCTCTATGAAAGCCTACATCATACAAAATGGTGAACTATTGAATGCTTTGCCCTAAGTTCAGGAACAATCTTTGGATAAGTATATCCAATTCCATAACTTGTATTCAAGATTGTGATAGGATCCTAATCGGTAAAAGAGAAGGAAAATAAATAAAAGGCATTAAGATTAGAAAACAGAAATAAACTTTATTCATAGATGACATGGTCATATGCATAAGTAATGCTAAGAAATCTACATAGCAACCACTAGAATTAAGTGAATTTAATGTGATTGCATGATACAAGGTCAAGATACAAAATTTTATTGCACTCTACATAATAGGCACAATTAGAGATTAAGATTTTAAAATACTACCTTTTATAAAATCATTTAAAAATTAAATGCTTAAGAATAAAATTAACAAAAGACAAGCAACACCTGTAATGCTAAAAAGTACAAAATGTGTGCAAAAAGTGTAGAGAGAAATTTTAAAAAGCTCTAAATAACATCATGGATTGAAAGGCAGTATTTTTAGTACGTCAATTTTCCCCAAGGCTACTGGTTCAATACAATCACCACCTTATTCCCAGTAGCTTTTTTTGTAGATATTAAGTTCATTCTAAAATGTGTATGAAAATGCTAAGGTTATCAATTAGCCAAAACAATCTTGAAAAAGAACTCAGCAGAACTTACTCTAATTGGTTTAAGTACCCCTTATAACACTACAGTATTTAAGATAGCATGATACTGGTATAAGACAGACAAGTAGATCAATGCTATCGGAAGAGTCCAGAAATAGACTATTAATATTCAATTAATTTTCAACAAAAGAAGGCATCAAGGCAATTTTGAAACAAAATAAAATCTTTTCAACAAACAAAGTGACAATAACCAAATAAACATATAGGAAAATGTGAGCCATGATTTCTATTTTACACTATGAACAAAAATTATTTGGGGATGGATCATAAGCTTAAACGTAAAGCCAGAAAACTTGCCGATGAAAACAGAGACTATCTGTGCAGCTTTGAGTAGGCAAAAATTTCTTAGGTGGGCCATTAAAAGCACTAACTATAAAATAAAAATTATTAGTTAATTGCAGTTCATCAAATAAAAAATAATTTTTTTGACACCATTAAGAAAATAAAAGGTGAGACACAGAGTAAAATACTTGCAATACATATATCTGACATATGTTCAGGAATATATCCAGAATGTATATCCAAAATACAGAGATAATTCCTATATATCAATATTTAGGCTGGGTGGGGTGGTTTACATCTGTAATCTCAGCACTTTGGGAGGCTGAGGTGGGCCGATCACTTGAGATCAGGAGTTTGAGACCAGCCTGGCCAAGATGATGAAACCCCATCTGTACTAAAAAAAAAAAAAAAAAAATTAGGCAGGTGTGATGGTATGCCCCTGTAGTCCCAGATACTGGTGAGGCTGAGGCAGAAAAATCACTTGAACTCAGGAGGCAGAGGTTGCAGTGAGCCAAGATCACACCACTGCACTCCAGCTTGGGCAACAAAGTGAGACTTTGTCTCAAAAAATAGATATAGAGATATATATGTAGATATATAGATACATGTATATCTAAAAAGCAAACAACCTAATATAAATTGAGCAAAAAGCTTAAAATGAACACATTGCAAAAGACAATATGAAATGTTTGTAAGCACAGGACAAGATGCTCAGAGTTATTAGTTATTATGAGGATGCTTGGTAAAACCCCCATGAGATACCACTATCCACCAGTATAACGACAAAACAAAAAGAAACAAAAATCTGACTACCTCAAACGTCAGTAGGATAGAGAGCACATGGAATTCTCATACATTGCTAAGTCAGCGTGTAAATTAACATGACCACTTTGGAAATGTTGACAATTTACCCAAGAAAGTTAAACATATATCTATTCTATGCCTTAGCAATTCCGCTCTTACATATTTCTTCAAAAATTAAAAAGTGAAAAGATATGACTCGAAAAGCCTTGTAAAAGAAAATGAAGGTTCATAGCAGCTTTATTCATAATAGCCAAAAATTAGAAACTACTAAAAGGGCACGTGAATGGCTTTCATTTGGAATCATACTCAGCAATAAAAAAGCAAAAACCTATCAATACAACATGAATGCATCTTAAAAAGCATTATGTTATGTGATAGAAACCAGGCCCCCAAAAAAGTGTGTAATATTTGATTCAATTTTTAGAAAGTTCTAGATCTGGCAAAACTAAGCAATATTGTTAGGAAACAGAATAGTAATTGACTCTAATGAGAGGATTGACCAAAAGAACAGGTGAGGAAACGTTCCAGGGTAGTGGAAATGTTTTAACATATCTATGGGTGGTGGTTGCACGGGTGTACATGCGTGTCAAAATTCACTAAGTAGTATGCTTAAATGGGTGCATTTTATTTTATCCCAATGAAATACTTCAAAGTTATGTAACAATTAAATTATGAATGGCTGATGCTTCTGCCATATCCTCTCCCTTGAAGCATAAATGCATTCTTTTTTTTTTTTTTTTTTTTTTTTGAGACAGAGTGTCTCCCTTGTTGCCCAGGCTGGAGTACAGTGGCAGGATCTTGGTTCATTGCAACTTCCATCTCTTGGGTTCAAGTGATTCTCCTGCCTCAGCCTCCCAAATAGCTGGGATTACAGGCACATGCCACCAGGCCTGGCTAATTTTTTGTTGTTGTTGTTGTATTTTTAGTAGAGACAGGGTTTCACCATGTTGGCCAGGCTGGTCTCGATCTCCTGACCTCAGGTGATCCACCTGCCTTGGCCTCCCAAAGTGCTGGAATTACAAGTGTGAGTCACCGTGCCTGGCTTGAAGCATAAGCACATTCTATGGCTTGAGAAAGCAGGTGCCACGCCCATGAAGAGCACAGATATTCCGGTGTAGTGCAGAGGGCAGTGTCCTCAGGACAACTACATGCGCTGCTTCTACCACAGGCCACAGCATTTGTCAGTCTGCAGTTCAGCTCCACAATCCCTCAGATTTGCCACACTTATCATCCCTTTTCCAAGAGGGGCAGCTCTCTGCTTGGAATGGTTCCCCCAGTGTCCCCAAAATTGAGTTGAAGCCTAAAACGCACATCTGATGATCCATCTTCCTTCAGCCTTTTCCCTTCCTATACAAGTTATGAGTTAAGCCTTTCAACTCTGGACTCTGGATAGTGAATGTTGTCATTCTAGGCGACTCTAAGGAAGCTTCAGGTATTTGTCTACTAACTCTGCATTCCGTGACATGTTCATCTTGTAAAGTAATTTTTAAAATAAGCAAATAAACAAATAATAATCTCTCTCAAACCCAAGAACGTAGCTTTACAAATCTTTACTACTAGGCATGATCTCTTTTTGGTAATGACTTAATTCTAGAATCAAATAATCCCCAAACATCCTTCTTACAACCAAGTATCAATAGCTCAGGAAATGTTGCAGAACTCTCTCCTTAGTTCAGCTAAAACCAGGCTCTTGTCACAGGACCAGGAAAGATTAGGCTCATGGACACATAGAAAATGTGAGGAAAATGGAATTACTGTACAAAAAAAAAAAAGGAAAAATAATTCTCAGCAAAACGAGAAAGAGTCCTGTTAGCAGGTTTACAGACTGAATCCCAGGTCACCACGCAAGAACACCAGACACCAGGCTCCTCCCCTGGGCAAAGGTTGCTAACTTCCCGAGGCTCCACTCCATCCTCCCAGCCTGTGGGTGGGCATTATTCGGAAAGAATCAGACGGGAAAGGTCATCCGGGACCAGAGTCCGGCTTTTCGGCCTTCAGGCTGTTTTAGGCTTGGAGGCAGGGGTTTCGCCAGGGACTCTTGGCTACCTTTTGTCTCTATCAGAAACAGTCAAACCATGACGATTTTCCAGTTTTAAGTTTTGATCATTAACATTTGCTGTGAATAACCAAGTTTCTGATACAAACTTCCTGGTTAATTTTCTTATATTTAATTAATTTCTATTCAAAACATTTTTTCCTATGAATTATTATGTCCATTCTTATTTTAAAGGTCATTCGCTCAGCATTTATGGTAAATACGGCCTTAGCAGCTATTCTCACGTGAGTAGTTGGACCTAGGAGAATGCATACAGGGCTGGCAATCTGGAAATCTGGATTCTAGTGTTGACTGTGTTATAAGGTATGGATTTTTGGTGACTTCCAACCTATTTGGATCTCAGTGTCTACAAATGTAATACAAAGGAATTGGACTAAGCGTTCTCTGAATTTTCCCTTCTGTTGAAACCTTTGGTGACGGCGTAAACCCTAAACGGGAATTATTTTATTTCTATTTTTCCGGCTAGGTTATCATACAAGGATTCAGATGAGATGAGGCGGCTATAATATTCAGGGACTTTAGCAGGGAAAGAAACGCTGCCTTTTCCGCGAGGCTTTCTTCACTTAAAAGTACCACTTAAGGGGCAGAGGGGTCTATTTTGTTCACAGCTGTGTCCCCAGCACTTAAACCTGTGCCTGGCCCTCTGTAGACACTCAGTACACGTTTGAGTGAACTGTAATTAAACATTTGCATAGGTAGTAAGGAAGCTTGTCCGTAGGTGCAAGCATCCTGTCTGTCTTGCTCACTGCTGTACCCTGATGCCTGGAATGTGCTTGGCATATAGCATACGTGCAATTACTATCCATGGGAAAAATAAACGAAAGAAAAATAGTCATTCTCACAAAAGTGTTAGTCACAGAGCAAGCGCGGAAATTCAAAATATCTGTATCTTCCTTGAATGGTTTTAATATCCAGATCAAGTGCAATGCCAACTATAGCCAACTCCCCTGAGGAGGCCTGGAAAGTTATTTGTAACTTCTCGTTTGGTGGAATCCTAGTGGGTGTTTCTGAGACAAGGAGGGAAGGGGCAGTGAGGAGTACAGCAAAACATAAGCAGCACCAAAAACTCTTTAGAGGTTCTGGACGTGGCTTGATCTTTACTTTACATATACGCTGGGTCTAGAAAAAGCAAAAGTTTAGAAATAGAAGTAGAAGCCAGTGGTGAAGATTTCTGTCCTAACGCTCAAAACAAAAGTGATTGGCAACTTTTTTCCTAATGGCAGTAACCTCCTTTGAAATCTTTACCATTGGTTTTTACCTATTAACTTTTGCTTTATAAGGTCCTGGCACCTTATCTTTTGTAACAACTACACGGTTGGGAAAGACAAAAGAGCAACTGGGGTATTTCCAGCCCCGGGGATCTCGTCTTAGCTTCACTGAGCTACATACAAGTTTTTCAGCAAACCGATTAATTGCCTACGCTTCAGTCTTCTCCTCAAGTAAAGAAGTAAAAGTGCAAGCTCTTATAACAATTTAATGTAAAAGAGCTATTAATCCTCATCATTGTTATCATGTTCCCAAAAAGCAAGACCCAACTATATAGTGTCTGAGGGATACTCACTTTAAATACTAAGGCATATTTAAAAGGGGTACAACTTACAAGTAGTTAAAAGTAAAAGAATGCAAAGTACAAAACTCGAGCAAAAGCAGAAATTTGTGGGGGACCTGACATAGCCCCAGGAAAGTCAGGGGTGAGGCTTGCTTCAGGGAGCAGCTAACCCAGGGATACAGGGTGGTGGGAAGGCATTGCTATCTATTTTTGTCTGTCACTCTTACTTTTTCCACTGTGCTTTTTCTTAGCTCTGATTATCTTCTTCCAATGGGTAGGGAACAGAGATAGGAAATGGCAGCTACCATTTCTCACAAAATGTACTGAAAGTTTATTGTGTGCTGAATATTGTTCTAAGTTTTTTAGATGTGTTCACTAAAATTTCACCACTTTATCAGGTTAAGTGCTATTATTATCCCTATTTTACAGAAGGAAACTAAGAGACAGAGAGTCAAAGTAACTTGCCCAAGGTCACACAGATAAAAGCGGTGAAACTGGGATTCTTAGGTTTAGCCCCAGAGACACTGTGTTTTTTTCTCTGGCTTCGGTTAGGAAATCCTTCAAGTAAGACTCTGAGTTGGGGACGGCCACCAGGCCTCTTCTCTCTTTTTCCTTTTGCCCAGGTGTACTCTCTAACGACAAAGCAGCTCCCTCCCACTAAACCAATATGCCTGGAACAGGTGCATTTCCCAGAGGAGAAAGGAGAGCTGGATTCTAAAATCAGTATGCATTCACGCAGAGTCACCTGGAAATGAACCAGTCAGAGGATGCCTTTGAGATGTGCAGGTTCAAAGGGGTAAATGACACCAGTCTCCTTGCAAGTTGCTTCTCTTTCTCCTCAACAGTAACTTCCACTATACTTTGGAGATTTACCTTCTACATATGTGAGAAAAGAAAGAAGTGTGTGTGTGTGTGTACACATGTATGTACATATACACAGATATGTATACCATTATATATATGTATACACGGATATATACACATCCATGTGTACTAAACTTTAAAATTCTCATTGCTTCAGTTTTTATACCATGCTAATGTTTCAGTAAAACAGGGCTCTGCTGAGATCGCACCACACACTCAAGCCTGGCGACAGAGCAAGACTCCGTCTCAAAACACAAAAAACAAACAAACAAAAACAGGGCCCTGTTTTTTATAAACTAACCATCATCAGACAGGCCTGTAGCATTTTATTGTATTTTGTCACCACATATTTGCTTAATATTCACAGCTGACAGAGGCACTTAACTGCTTCCAGTCAATGTGGTTCAGAAAAGATAAGACATATGTTAATAACCTGTTAGAGAAATTACACCTGGAGGCTTTGTTGTAGAAAGGGAACTGCTCCTGTATCTAACTTAGCAATCTTATTTAGACATTCCTTTCTCAACTGAACATATAATTCTCTGTTTCTCAAATATTTTCCTATGCAGTTCTTTTGTCTTTCTTTAATTGACTGAATTAAACTTGGGCACTTTCTATCAAATCTGTTTGAATGTTGCCTTAACATATGGAAGGCACATGTATTTTCTGACCTAGATAAAAGCTATGATGTTGGAGCTATAATACCCCTTCCCCTCTTCTGATGGAAGAAATGCTGCTGAGTACTGGACTGGGCATCTTGACACCATCAGCCACCTCCCCCTTTCATGAAGGGTCCTCCTGTGGTGAGGGAGCCTTAGATGGGGAGGCAAGGGCATGGGAACAAAAGGTAGGGGTCAGCCGGCCATGGGTGAGGAACGTCCAGTCTGAGAGCTGCTATTCTGAAGTACAACCTTAGAGCATTTTCTATTCCTGGCATTTTTGCTGTCCTGAGGCTGTCCTGACATTGAGGCTGAGTTATGCTCTTTGCTTCAAAGGCAAGATAAAATCTAAACAAGAGCCAGGGAATTAAATGGCCCCCTTTTGGCATTCAAAGCACTCTTGAAGCCCTTTTCAGAGACAATAGTTGCAAAAAGCTAGAGCTAGACTTCTTTTGAGAGAAAGAGATTTTCAAGTTCCAGTGAGCCAAGGCTTCTGGGAGTCTAGGTTTATAAACTAAACAGAGGTAGGAAAGATGAGGATGTCACGTTAGAACATTTCTCTGGCTCAAAGTGTTACCGGAAAGGGGTCTCAGTCAGGACCTCAAGAGAGGGTTCTTGGACCCCACACAGGAAAGAATTTGAGGAGAGTCCATAGAGTAAAGTGAAAGCAAGTTTATTTGTTAAGAAAGTAAAGGAATAAGGAATGGCTACTCCACAGGCCCTCAGGACTTCTGGCTGTCTATTTTATGATTATTTCCTGATTATATGCTAAACAATGCATGGATTTTTCATGAGTTTTCTGGGAAAGGGGTGGGCAATTTCCGGAACTGAGAGTTCTCCCCTTCTTAGACCATATAGGGTAACTTCCTGATGTTGACCACGGCATTGGTAAGCTGTCACAGCTCTGGTGGGAGTGCTTTTCAGCATGCCAATGCAATATAATTAGCATATAATGAGCAGTGAAGACCACCAGAGGTCACGAAGTGAAGACGACCAGAGCAGTGAAAATGATCAGAGCAGTGAAGATGACCAGAGCAGTGAAGATGACCAGAGGTCACTTTCATCATCATCTTGGTGGGCTTTCTCTGGCTTCTTTACCACATGCTGTTTTACCTACCCCATTGCCAATTCTAGGTCACTGTCCCAACCTGTCGTAAGTGTGGGGAACACACTCTTGTATTGACCTCCTCTCTCGTCCTGTGACTTAGAATGCAGCCCAGTAAGTCTCAGCCTTATTTTACCCAGCCCCTATCCAAGATGGAGTCACTCTGGTTCAAACACCTCTGACAAAAGGAAGGCATGGAAACTTTTTCTGACCTGCACAAGGATGCAGGAGATATTTGAAGCCAAGGAGCAGATGGCGGACTGAGTAGGGATCCAGTGGCCCACCCACCCTGGCCCTTGTGTGTATATGTGTAGGTGTATGTATGAGGGATGGGACAGCAGGTGATAGATTAAAGAATTGATAGGGCTTGTCTTTTATTTTCTGTTTGGAACTCTTGGAAGGAAACCAACTCAAAAGGTTCCCCATACTTATGAAGGGTTGGGACAGTGACTTAGGATTGGCAGTTGGTAGGCTGGAGAGAAAAAAAATCCCAAAATAGTACCTTTCTGGCCTCCCTGAATGAGGAGAGAGGCAGGTGTTTCCGCAAGTCTAGTGAGGGTCGAAGGAATGTAGAGGGGATTGGTGGATTGGAAGAGGCCTGGGGCTGGCAAGAGAATGTTGCAGAGTGTGCAGACTTTGAGGTCCCACACCTGACAGAAAAAAAACGGTATCAGCAATAAGTGAATTGTCCCCTCTGGAAGACTAGGTGGAACCAAGGAGATCTGTAGTAGGTTCAGAAGGACTAGAGACCACCTTACAAAGATCTAGGGTTTATGCAGATCAAAGCTGGTAGGACCCAGAGGACAGCACCAGGACGTGAACCCTGCTGTACACAGATGCCATCCTAGGAGACAGGCAAGACACAACAGAACTGATAGAGAATCTGAACTTTAAGTTTAAATCTTGGATTGAGTGAGTAATCACCCCCAAACGGGATGTACTTCTAAACCAAAGAAACCAAATCTTCCTAGGCAGAATTAAGTGGGAACTTTGGAGCTAAGAAAAGTTCATTTTCTGAAAAAACGTCCCATCTCTATGTGAACTAAACTCTGTCCTTTTTTTCTCTTTTGCCCAACTTTCTATCTAAGCGGCCTGGGAGTCATGCTCTACACAGTGTAAAATCTTGCCAGATGGGTTTCATTTAACCCTATATAATATTTACTTTTCAACCTGACTCTGGCATAACATCACATGGAAAAAAAGAAGGAAACCAAAATATTTTAACACAAAATATGTTTCTTTGCCATATTTTGAAATGATTCTGTGGAGTGGTCTTTTGTTGGAGGGAGATTTGCATCCTATAAAGAATTATTAACACAATGAAATATTTTCCCTTCCAGACCCTCCCAATCCTGAAGAGATTAACTAAGAATCTAGCACTTTTTACAGGTGTGAATAGGAAACATTTGCCACTTATTATCTCTAAGAGTGGCTACTTCTGAGACTTGATGTACATAATAAGTACCTTGGTTTCCACAACCCCTTCTTTTAACACAGACACTTCTTTCTGTTGATTCCAGGCTTTTAGATCATAACTTAATTCTTTCAACCAATTGACAATCAGAAATTTTTTGGGTTTGTGTGTGTGTGTGTGTGTGTATTTTTTTTGAGACAGTCTTGCTCTGTTGCCCAGGCTGGAGTGCAATGGTGCCATCTTGGCCCACTGTAACCTCTGCCTCCTGGGTTTCAAGTGATTTTTCATGCCTTAGCCTCCAGAGTAGCTGGAATTACAGACAAGTGCCATGCTGAGCTAATTTTTTGTATTTTTAGTAAAGATCAGGTTTCATCAGGTTGGCCAAGCTGGTCTCAAACTCCTGGTCTCAAGGGATCTGCCCACCTCGGCCTCCCAAAGTATTGGGATTACAGGCATGAGCCACGATGCCTGGTTGCCAATCAGAAAATCTTTGAATCTACCTATGACCTGTAAGTCTCCACTTCAAATTGTTCTACCATTCTGGACCAAACCATGTATTAATGATTGACATTTTATGTCTTCCTAAAAGGTATAAAACCAAGCTGTAACCCAACCACCCTGGGCACATGTCCCAGGACCTCTTGAGACTGTGCCTTGGGCGATGGCCACTAATATTTGGCTCAGAATAAATCTCTTCAAATGTTTTAGAGTTTGGCTCTTTTCGTCGACATCTACATGTATCAGCATTCACACAAAATTCTCTCATAGAATCATAAGATAATCATAAGATATAGGAGACTTCAGCCCCAGATCAGTCTTACCCACATCAGATCTAACCTATGACTGTGTACAAATAAACTAAAAGATCTAATTTTTAAGATAGCTTTTTACCAGCAAACCGTCTTATTAAAAACCTTTCTTAGGATAAAAAAAGCTTGCTTTCTCTTTTCTTTTCTTTCTTTCCCTCCCTCCCTTCCTCCCTTCCTTCCTTCCATCTCTCCCTCCCTCCTTTTCTTTTTTCTTTTCTTCTTTCTCTTTTTCTTTCCTCCTTTCTTTCTTTCTTTCCTCTTTCTTTTCTTTTCCCTCCCTTCCTTCCCTTCCCTCCCTTCCTTCCTTCCTTCCTTCCTTCCTTCCTTCCTTCCTTCCTTCCTTCCTTCCTTCCTTCCTTCCTTCCTTCCTTCCTTCCTTTCTTCCTCTTTCTTTTCTTTCTTTCCTTCCTCCTTTCCTTTCCTTTCCTTTTCTTTTCTTTTTTCTTTTCTTTCTTGACAGGGTCTCACTTTCTCATCCAGGCTGAGTACACTGGCAAAACCTTGGCTCACTGCAACCTCCACCTCCCCAGCTCAAGTGATTCTCCCACCTCAGCCTCCTGAGTAACTGGGATAGAGGTGCATGCCACCATACCCAGCTAATTTTTGTATTTTTTGCTAGAGATGGGTTTTCACCCTGTTGGCTAGGCTGGTCTCGAATTTCTGGTCTCTGGTGATCCACCCACCTCAACTTCCCAAAGTGCTGGGATTACAGGTGTGAGCCACTGCGCCTGGCCCAAAGCTTGTTTTGTACTAGGTCTCTCAATTCACTCATACAGCAGTGTCTTGTTGGGTTTTGTTTGTTTGTTTTTGTTTTTGAGACAGAGTCTCACTCTGTTGCCCAGGCTAGAATGCAGAGGCATAATCTCAGTTCACTGGCTCACTGCAACCTCCACCTCCCAGGTTCACGCAATTCTCATGCCTTAGCACCCTGAGTAGCTGGGATTATGGTCATGTGCCACCACGCCCTACTAATTTTTGTATTTTTAGTGATGACGGGATTTCACCATGTTGGCCAGGCTGGTCTCAAACTCCTGGTGATAGATACAGGAGGAAGATATGGGGGCCTGGAGAATCTTCCACTGGTCTGCCCACTGGGTGGATGGGGTGGAGCCTTGGGAAGTTCCTGCCATTTGCAGGGGCAGGAGCATGGTTCCTCCTCAATTTGTGAGATGGGGGCCTGTTAACAGAAACCCCTCTCACTTTGCTGAGAGTTTATCTTCCTTTTCACCAAATAAATTCCATTCTCCCTTACCCTTAAAAGTGTCTGCATGTCTAACTTTTCCTGGTCGAGTGACAAGAACGCAGTTTTTTTTTTCTACAATATTTTTGGCATCTAGACAAAGGGCGTGAGGGAGGGTGAGTATCATGCAAACCAAAAAATCTTTTTTTCTTTTGCTTCTAAGCCTTTTTGTCCTTATACCTCTTCTGAGGACAGAAGAAACTGTACACCACCCCACCCCAACAGCTGCAGGTGCACATGGGATGGATCAGTGAATGGTGCCTCTCCTGCTTCCCTCCTGGCCAGGGCTGGAATGCATGGCCCAAGGGTGCCCAATGGCAGTCTGGCCAGCTCCCCACCACACAGCCACAGAGCCTTCCCCTCCACCAGCCAAGGGGTCCCACTCCATCGGACAGCAATTAAGTTACTCTTCCTGGTGGAAGAACCCATTTGCATAAGAATAAAATGTTCTTCCCCAGGCATCTTTTTCCTTTTCCCTACCCTGTCAGCAGTTGACTTTTAAGTGAGGTATTTTTCTCTTTTGAAAGACATTTTGCTGGGCCAAAAATAATAGAGATCACTGTTTATATTCTCTGTAAAGTTTTAATTATGAAAAAGGATTTGTGAGATTGGTCTTGAGTTGTAGCCAATCTGGTGTGCTTTGCGTGTCTTTCTGTATAGTCTGTAGCAAACTCCGTGGCAGGCCTCCATCTTGTTTCACATCTTTGGGAGTGTGGCCTGTAACCACGTGACAATGCTTTTGTTTTGGCCTCTGCCATTTTACATTGGTGGCCTGGGGTTCAATCCTGGTGTAGGGAATGATTCCTTTCTGGTTTGGTATCTACGCAACATTTGCTATCTGTTCTCTTCCCCTCCACAAACAGTCTTGGATTTTCCTTTCTCTGAGCCTTTAATACAGATTGAAAGCCAGAAATATTGGCCCCCTGGCGTGGTTAAAGTAAGGTTATAAGAGAGTTAAAAAGATTTTCTTAAAGAGAGCCCAAGTTAATTGTAAGTGGATATAAGTCATAAGTATATTTAAAAGCCCTTTACGTTTTTCTTGTCTTGGATCTTGTTTTGCTGGAAAGAGGTTTTTTTCTCAGTCGACTGAATTATTTTTCTGTATTTTGCCTTGCCACTCTCAATGCATACATGAGAGAAGAGAGACCTCTGTTTTCCTTATGGAAGCCCAGGAAATAAAAGTGGATAGATATCTCTCAAAACCGGGTTTTTTTTTTTTTTTGCCCCATTTATGCCTGTGTATTAGGCCTTAGAAGCTGCATGTTTTCCCAGCCCTGTTTCTTAAAGGGCTCCACCTGGAGGCCAATAATCCATTTAGGAGATTGGCCAATGAAAGATCTTATGGTGACTGGGTTTTCTTCTGCCTGTCTCTGTAGCTATGTATGTGTTGTGTGTGATGCCTATAAAAAGACCTCTAATTAATTGACCTAAAGGAAGATAAGTGCTTGGATCAAATTTCTTTAAAGGGAAGATAAAAGCTGTGGTATCTTTCAGTTCATGTGACTTTAATCTTTGAGAAATAAAAACAGTATTAAAGATTACTGGCAAAAAGCAGATGTTGTCAAAATATAAATAGATTGGCTAAATTATGCAGGTCAGGTGCCAGGTTTGCTAAATGTTTTAAGGTTATAAACTGCTTTTGGATTTTGAGAACTGTTTGATTTGCCTTCTCCACATTTGGTAAGGCCTGAGGACATACAGAACTAATCACACAATTAATTACGCTGGAAGGAGTCAAACCTTGGCTGCACCTAGCACATAATCAAAACAACTTGCCAAGTTTTACATTAAAGTTAAAAATTGCTAGGAGTTACCATTGTAACACGTAATTGAAACTACTGGAAATAAATTTACATGCTAGGTGTGCAGGAACACTAAAATGTGTTTTTAGTCAAAGATTATAAGAAGGCATGGAAATGTAAATCCTTGCCTAGAGTTAAAGGATTGTTTTGAATTAGATATAATAAAGTTAAAAGTTTGAACAAGTGGTGGAAAGATTGACAGAATTAATCTTGTAAAAATTCTGTGTGTGAACATATTGATGAAATTCAAAAAGGTATTATATGGCTTTTCTGTAAATTGAACACTGAAATAAACGCACTAATCTGCACTAGCAAAATTTTTAAAGGATTATAAAAAGTTCTTGCTTGTTATAAATTTCTGAGTCATCATTTTGGCAAAATAAATAATTTATGATAATCTGGAATTCTATTTCATTACATCAAGTATTTTAAATCTCTAACACTTAACAGGCTTCCCAAAATCAAACCTCAGTTTCAAAACTGTCTTTCCTCACCCCTGGCTTTTGGATGCTTCAGAGGGCCCCTGGAGTATCCAAAAGAGAGGTAAACAGGATTATTTGACATGTTTAGGTATATGGGATTGCCAAAATGGTGTTCAATTATCTTTAGGTTAAATTTTGGTGAATAATACTGACATATGCTCCAAAATTGTATGGGATTTCTAAAATTCTAATGTCTAAACTACATGCTATTAATCATGATTAAGGTTATGTTAATTTATTATAAACTACAGAGGTAACCAAACTGCTTTTTCAATTGTATTTCCAATTGTAACTACCCTGGATATTTTGTTATTCACAGAAAATCATTGTCTTGTTTTATGCTTTTCAAAAGATGGTTTACAGTAAGCTATAGGACTCTGACAGGTGCTCTCAAATACGGGTTTCTGATAACTTAGGAGATTGTGACTATGGAACAAAAGAAAAATGTACAGGACTCATGAAGAGCTAAAACCTTGATGAGTATCAAGCAAAACAAGAGTTAACTAAATGATAGACTGAACTCAGAATGCTGAATCAATCTTTTTAACTTTTTCTTGGAATATTGCTGATCCTTGTTTTGTTTTTCAGAGTCAAGGAAACTTATTTTGAACTATTTATGGCCTTTAATAATTGAGTAAACTATACTCCTGTGGACAAAATTTGGAGTTTGTTTCTCTTTGCCTGGTTCCTCTAGAATTTGAAAACTATCATGAGTATTCTTAATTTATGGCAATATAGTTGTTTGCATCAGTGCAATTAAGAATCCATTTTCTTTTGCAAGACAATGCATTTAGAGAAACTGGTTGTTCTATCAAGGCTTTGACTGGAAGAGTATGCTTCCTTTTAAGGAGTCAAGCTCAACTTGCAGAGCCAATAAAAGGCCCTTGGGAAAACTGGCCTCATACCCTTGTCTACACAGTCCCTGCACAGGGTTCTGACAGGCCCAGAAGCTCCAAGTTAATTTTGGGACTTTAGAGGAGAGGATCATCCAACTCACAGGTATTTGAGGATGCAAACCTGTGGCTGGCCTTGGCTTCAAAAGTCATATAAACCTATGGCTGGGCTCAGCTTAAAAGGTCTTATCTGAGAATCCTTATGGAACAGAGTTCCATCAAAGCCAATCTAAAAGGCCTATGTAGAAATAGTCATTCTTGCTGCACTTTATGCAAATAATCAGGCCAAGTATAAGACTAAAATTTATTTTGCAAACAACTCAGTCCTATCACGATTTTTTTTTTTAACAAAAATGAGGACCTGAGAGATAGAAATTATGTTTCAAACCTTATCATATATTTGTCATTAAATTCTAAACTCATTAGTTATTTTTAAGTTTTTGCCTGTATTTTAGACTAACCCTACTTGTTTCTGTAAACCAACCAGCAATCTCTGGCTGCAGCTCAGAAAGAACAAAAGGGATGCGTAATGTAGAAATATGGATCAATATTCTAGTTCTAAACAATTATCTTGCAAATCCTGCCAGGTGATGGGAATAAATAGGATGCCCATCCCTAGAGGTTTTATTTTGGGGGGGGGTGGGGAGTAAGACCAGGGGCATTAACCAAAGCCAAGCACTATGTACCCAAATCTTAGAAAGCATAACTATAGCCACCAGTTATCTGGGCATGTCACAAGACATCCTTTTTTTCTCCTTGTTGGAGGAGGACTCAATTCCCCAGCTTAACCTTGGCATTTGGCTTATGATAAGGCATCCACGCAAACCCCGAGACAAATTTTTGTCCCAAACTCGATGCCAAGCTTTGAGCCAAAGCTCTAGGAAAGGAAACTGGATCTGAAGCATCCAGAGGCAGATAATAACAGAAATTAAAAATGCACAGCACAGGTGAATGTGGCTGATTCCTGCCAATTAAGCCAAGCTTCCCATTTCATGGATAAAGGTCACACTCGTATCCATGGCATAAATGAACACTAGGGAATTCAAGGCTATTGACCCCAGAGGATATAGGGCATACATGGGAAAGAGCAGATATTCCCACCTACTAGGCCCCACTGTTAATATGGGTGAAAGCTGCTTTAACACTTACGTGTGGCATCCTGTCGCCGTCACCAGGACTCAGGGATACAAAGTCAGAACAAAGAGGAAGGCCTCACCTTCTCTCCCTCACATACCCCAGGTATTTGCTAGAAAGAGAAAGAAACCAGGGTCACCTGCTCTACTCTTTCTAGATGAGTAGCCATTCATCTTCAGTCTGTACCACTTTCAAATGCATCCTGAACCCCTGGGACTCCTTTGAAAACGAATTTTTTTTTTTTTTTCCTTCCTCCTCTTCTGTCCCCTCTTTACTAATAGGTAATTGCGTCTGCATACTACAGGACACTTCCCTCAGATGCATCCTCCAAACTGGAAACCGTTAATTTCCCAAACCTTAAACTGGTTGCGTTAGGATTGGGCTCAGGGGAAGAGAACTCAGAAACTTGACATGCTCCCACATGGGCTTCTGGCCTCCCTTTCCCTGTGAGGACTGGTAAAACGCTTTGGGATTTTCGAGCTGTTCTTACCCGCCCGCAGCCCAAACCTTGTTTCATTTTGATACATGTTTTCTAATAACCCGGTTTGTCTCTTCTCACCTTCAGGCCATCCCACTCCAAATGGTTATGCAACTGAAGCCTCAGATGCTGGCCCCTTCTGCCAGGGACCCTTAGATATTCCTCTGAGGGAGCTCTGATGGCCATTTCCTCAAAACAGCGCCCCCTGTCAGCAGAAGGCAGTTAAGATTGGTCTTCATCCTTATCCTTACTCTAATGGCAGGTAGATGTACTTCTTTAGACGGGGGAATGACAGATGCAGGAGAAAGATAAGGGTGAACATCCCCAGAGAATCTCCCACCAGCCTGCAGGATGGAAGGATGGGGTAGAGTCTTGGGCAATTTTCATTGTTTGCATGCGGGGAGCCTGGCCCCTTCTTTTCCTGGGTGGAACCTGGGATTCAAACTGTGAAATGGGGGCCTGTTAACAAGAACTTCTCTCACTTTTCTGAGAGGTTATCTTCCTTTTCATACAATAAATTCCATTACCCCTCACCCTTCAAAGTGTCTGTGTGCCTAACTTTTCCTGGTAGTGTGACAAGAACCTGTTTTTTTCTACAACACTGGCCCCAAGTGACCCACCCGCCTCAGCATCTGAAAGCGCTAGGTGTGAGCCACCGCTCACAGTCTGCTGCAGTTATCTGACTTATTGCAACCACCAGACACATCACTCACTCCCAACACTCTTATTCCTTGAAAATGTAAGTAATTTTAGAGCAGGGCATGGTGGCTCACACCTATAATCCCAGCACTTTGGGAGGCTGAAGCAGGTGGATCACCTGAGGTCAGGAATTCGAGACCAGTCTGGCCAACATAGTTAAACCCCGTTCTCTACTAAAAATACAAAACCAGCTGGGTATAGTGGCAGGCTCATTAATCCCAGCTACTATGTCCAGAACTGATGGGTTCTTGGTCTCACTGACTTCAAGAATGAAGCGGTGGTGAGTCTTACAGTTCTTAAAGATCGTGTGTTCAGAGTTTGCTCCTTCTGATGTTCAGACGTGTCTGGAGTCTCTTCCTAATAGTGGGTTCATGGTCTCCCTGACTTCAGGAGTGAAGCTGCAGACCTTCGTGGTGAGTGTTACAGTTCATAAAGGTGGCATGTCGGGAGTTGTTCATCTCTCTTGATGGGTTTGTGGTCTGGCTGGCTTCAGGAGAGTAGCTGCAGACCTTTGCCGTGAGTGTTACAGCTCATAAAGGTGACGCAGACCCAAAAAGTGAGCAGCAGCAAGATTTATTTTGAAGAGCAAAAGAACAAAGCTTCCACAGCATGGAAAGGAACCTGAGCAGGTTGCCTCTGCTGGCTCTGGTAGCCTGCTTTTATTCCCTTATTTGGCCCCACCCACATCCTGCTCATTGGTCCCTCTTGGAGAGAGCTGATTGGTCCATTTTACAGAGAGCTAATTGGTCCGTTTTACAGAGTGCTGATTGGTCCGTTTTGACAGAGTGCTGACTGGTGCATTTATAAACCTTTAGCTAGACACAAAAGTTCTCCAAGTCCCCACTTGATTAGCTAGACACAGAGTGCTGATTGGTGTGTTTACAAACCTTTAGCTAGATACAGAGTGCTTATTGGTACATTTAAAATCCTTTAGCTAGACAAAAAAGTTCTCCAAGTCCCCACCTGACCCAGAAGCCCGCTGGCTTCACCTCTCACTTCTAGGGAGGCTGAGGCAGGAGAATCTCTTGAACCCAGGAGACAGAGATTGCAGTGAGCCGAGTTCACACCATTGCACTCCAGCCTGGGCTATAAGAGCGAAACTCCACCTCAAAAAAAAAAAAAAAAAAAAGAAAGAAAGAAAAAGTAGATCATTTTTAAAATATTTGTCTCATGTAATGCAGAATTACTATTTACCTTTGGTGATTTTATTTTATTTCTAGACCTTTTCTTAACCTCGAAGAAGATGTGTGAACCCTGTAACCACAGGCCAGAGGAATGAGAGTGCCAACGGTGTAAGGAGGCTAAGGTTGTGACTGAGACAGGAGCTGGATGCAGAGTGCAGCAGGCTCAAGTGCCACTGACGTGGTTTTCTTATTTGTCCTGCAAGCTTAAAAGAGGAGAAATAAGAGGCATGCTCTTCGGGGGGTCAGCTCTTATCTGGTGGGATGAAGAGTAACACAGCTCCATGTTATCCTAACTGGGCAGCCTTCCCTGGCACCTCTCAGGCTAGCTGAATGCCTTTTCTCCTTCTTTGTCATCCTAGTATGACACTATATTATGATGGCCCGTTTGTCCAGTCCTCTAATAGGTGAGCTCTTTTAAGTCAGTGATTTTTATTAATAATCTTAATAATCCTGATGCCTTGCACATTGCTCAAAATTTAATAATGTAACTGTGGGACCAGTCCAAACTGGGCCTACTCTGATGATAACAACATGTCAAGTTACTTTGTAGGTATAACAGTGAAATAACTGCAAGTCATGTAGCCCAGGGATGCTCAAGAGAAAAAACTTTGACCTCTAATAATGTCTGTAACCAGCCAATTTTCTCAGAACCAAGACTAGGATATGACCAGAACCTGAATATTAGAACTCTTTCAGAAGCAAAAGCTTCACTGGCCTGGAAGATCTTGTGCTAAAATCTGTCTCAACATACTTCCAGTCAGACCCTGTCAAGTCAACATTCCTAAATTCTATCCCTAGCCCTCTGATCCCTTAAAATTTGTCCCAGATCCCAAATCAGGGAGCCAGATTTGAACCTACTTCCTGTCTTCTTGCTTGATGATTTTGCAATAAAGCCTTCCTTTTCTCAAAAGCTGGTGCCGTGGTTCTTGGTTTCCATCTACATCAGGCAGAGAGCCCATTTGCTCAAAAACAGTAGAAGCTTATTAATTGAGAAGTGAGTAGAATAAAACTAGGGAGGAAGAAGAAAGAAAGAAAAGAAGGGAGAAAAAGGAAGGAAGGAAAAGGAAGAACAAAAGAGGAGAAAATATATAAAAGGGAAAAAGAGGAGATAGAAAAGTTGGAGTGGGAGCTTCAGGGCATTGTGCCAAACCTCTGATCTCAAGGCATCATCCTGGCCTGACATGAACTTGGAATTCTCTGGACACAGGAAGCCAGGACCTCTGTGCACTAACCTTGCTAAAATTCTCTCCTGCCTCTGCACTTTGCCAAAGTTGAATTCGGTAGCATCCATTCTTTTCCGTTTCCACCCTAGAGCAACATTTTAAGTAGTAGAGTTATTCTGGGTTCCACAGGCAACAGAAATCAATGTCTGCCCAGTCTCTTTGACCTTGCATGTGAAGGGGAGCTTTTTTAGGTAATGCAAGTACAAAGGGAGAGTGAAGCCATAGGCAATTTGGAATGCTAAATATAGAGTGGCAATTTTTAAAATGTTGTCTTGGCTGCTCTGAGTGTCTGGAAAGACCTGCCGGTCACTGGCAAGGACAAAGGATCAGCTTTGACTGGACTATCTGAGGATTCAAGGACCTATATGGAATTGAGAAAGATTATTTGTAGCATATCTTTGGAAATTGCCATGGCTAATTATGTGCATCTTGCCTCCTGGCATAATTTCCCTGCAGGTGACCAATATAACTGTTTTTATCCCTGTTTCACAGCAGCCCTGAAAGCAGGCTGGAGTGACTAATCTGGTTTTATAAAAAAGTGTTGGGGCTCAGGAAATGACTTCCCAAAATATGGAACTAAACAAAAAGCCTCAAGGTCCCTCTAACCTTCTCCCGACCCCCATCTCTCACACCTTTGTCTCTCCCAAAGCAGAGGACGAGGCTATTCTCTGAAGTTTCCTTATCTACCCAGAAACTGGACTCCCAAAGAGAAATCCAATTGCCTGCGATCCCTTCCTTGAAATTTCATTAACCAGAGAAGATTAAAACTCATCACAGAGAAAAAGACTAAAAATTGAACACCAAACCTAGAGCTCAAACTCTGAACTGTGTCTGTTCTCCAGTCCCATTCAGTTCCCTAAGAGAATTATTTAGTTATCACCATCTGAATATTGGGTACATTCATTCCCCCTAAAAGTTATTTAGTCCTGCCCCTTCTCCTATGAAAAAAGGTTTATAAGCACCTGGACCCCATTGAATTATTGAATAATCATTCTGCTGCAATTCTCCCATGCTATACAAGTTAAAATAGATGTGTATGCCTTTTTCTCCTATTAATCTGCCTTTTTTAGTTCATTTTCAATGAACCTTCAGACGATGAAGGGGGAAGCTTTCCTTGCTCACCCCTGCGCAGAGAAAACAGCAACTGTGATCTAGGGTCATTGCCCTGGGCATAGCTGCCGTTATAATGGTAATAAATTGCCTAGAAGCCAGTAAAGTGAACTCTTCAGCTAAAGCCACTCTCGGCCACACAGTGTCACTCAGCCAGGTCCCTTTTAGGTAATGGCAGAAACTGGAAATTGACAAGGAGTTATTTCTCTATGATACAGCTTTTACCTCCTAGCCTTCATGTGACTCCTACTCCACAGTCAGGAAAATTGGTTGCTGAATCACAGACAATGAGCTGAGGCTCCTCGGAGGTCTCCACAGGTGAGTTGGGCGTATGGATAAAGAGAACAGCCTGATTTGGAATTGCATCAGATCCGAACACCTTTAACAAGATAGACAAAGCTTGCTTTTCATCAAAATAAAACGGTCACATGCTTCTATCCTTGTGTCATTGGACTAAATTATGTACAAAGAAACATGCACAGGCATATTCTTGCTTTCTTTTTTAAATCTTTCTTTTTTTTTTTGTTTTTTTGAGACAGGGTCTCACTCTGTCACCCAGGCTGGAGTTCAGTGGCATGATCTTGGCTCACTGCAATCTCTACCTCCCAGGTTCAAGTGATTCTCCTGCCTCAGTCTCCCAAGTAGCTGAGATTACAGGCGTCCACCACTGCGCCCAGCTAATTTTTATATTTTTAGTAGAGACGGGGTTTCACCATATGGGCCAGGCTAGTCTCGAACTCCTGACCTCAGGTGATCTGCCCACCTCGACCTCCGAAAGTGCTGGGATTACAGGTGTGAGCCACTGCGCCTGGCCCATATTTTTGCTTTCTAAGATAACTGAGATACAAAATATGAGAGGCAAGATTTTATTATGACATGAGTTCTGGTGCCTGAACAGATTCAAATTCATTTCCATTTCTCATTTTCAAGGTGGCATTGGACAAGTTACTTAAGTTCTATGCCTCATCTGAAAAAGGGAGTCAAAAAGAATACTCGTTCATAGATAGGGTTGCCCTGAAGATTAAGTCAGGTAATAATGTGCAAAGTGTTCAGAAATGTATCTGGCATTTAAATCATGGATAAACAGCTGTTATTCTAAATGCACAGAGCATAGGGCAATTTGAAGACCTTAGTTGTGCAGAGTTGTACAGACAGGGACAGGCACAGAAAGAATTCACCGATGATCTGCATTCACTCATGAATTCCAGCACTCTCTCATGACCAGAGGCCAGAGCCAGCTGTCCAGGAGAGCCCTGTCATCCCTCAGGCAAGCACAACCAGATTCTGTGGGGTGCAGGTGTACTGGGTGTACGTGGCAAAATGTTGCTCTTATTTGTATGAACGGAACAGGCTGTCTCATATACTGAACCATAACTTGCTATTGCCTTGTTCATCTGTCCTAGAGAACTTCAAGGAGATTGTGGTGGGCAAACCAGATGATGCCAAAGCTCAGATGTTTAGGGCCTAGTGAATGAACGGAAGGAATGGGGGTTGGCGCTTGCCAGGTTTCTGTCTTTGAACCAAGTACCAAATGTTTGAACAGTTTTCATAAGTATGTCCCAAGTGCTTCCCTGGATGTGTTAGATAGTTTGGTGACAGCAGTGCTGAGAGTCAGAGGAGCCCTCAGGAGGTGCAGTGTGGTTGTGCAGATGAGTCCTTGGATTGAGCACAGTGTGGCTGACGTGTGACTGTAGGCACTTCGGGGCAGACAGAATTAAAGGTATCCAAGTCTTATGCAGAGGGAGCTGTAGGTTTTGTCCTTAGCTCTGGGCCTTCCAAAACAAAGATCAGATCAAATAAGGTAGTTAATGATCCTTCCTGGCAGGGGGTTCCTTTAACTCATTGAAACAGTGTCTGGAAAGGTAGGATAAGGAACCTAGATACAGCATCCTGAATAGGATTACGATTGCATGAACCCATAGGACATCCATTCGTTCGGCCAACAAATACTTATTCAGTGCTAACTATTCAAAAGGCACTGAGGTAGATACTCAGGTGGTTCAAATTTTCTTTGGCAAGATATTGAGCCTCTAAAAACAGTCACCAATAAAGGTGCAGCCAGCAGCCAAGCAGTCCTGGAGTAGTGACTCCTATCTCCTAATGGAAGGGACCACCCACATTCTATGGTGACTGGTATCTCTGGGGAAAGGCTGCTTGAAAGTGGTTCTTAGGGACACAAAATCTCCATTGAATAGTCTTATTTACTTGGAAATAAATACATACACTGAAGCACAGCAGGCCTCCCAGCCAGTATTGAGAGATTCACAGAAAGAACTCAAGTTTAAGCTGTTGATACTGTTGATTAGATGATTTCTCTTACCATATCTCTAAAGTTAGCTGAGATTCTCTTTGGAAGAGGATCATAAATAAGAGGGAGGGATTGTTAACATTGTTTAGGAGCTGAATTATCATCAATTATCATCAAGAATCTTGACTCTTCAGAGGACTCAATGATTAAGGCAAATTGAAATGCTTTCTTCTTCATCCCTCCAAGAAGTTGAGTGTTCTTTCTTTATTCTTTTAATTGGTAAAAGAGTTTTATTTTCATTTAACCTCTAAAAAGATGGAAATGCCATTTTAAAGCCTCGACATCAAAAGGTGACAGAGTCTCAGTGATGAGATGTGAGAAATATACTCTACCTGAGATCTATACAGAACTTTGCTCAAATCTTTATGCATGTAAATCCTTGAGTGCTCCATACTTCATATTTTTTTTAAAGCACTAGAGGTAGAAATTTGTAAATTTAGTTCCTTGGAAATTGAAAAAAAATTATCTCTAAAAACTAATAATCAAGTTTTTAGTCCTCAAAAGTATATTTAAAGAAAACAGAATCATTCTAAAAAACCTAATCCCTATTTATGAGATAATAATAGGGGAAGAGGCTGGGCGCAGTGGCTCACGCCTGTAATCCCAGAACTTTGGGAGGAGGCTGAGGCAGGCGGATCACCTAAGGTCGGCAGTTCGAGACCAGCCTGACCAACATGGGGAAACCCCTCTACCAAAAATGCAAAATTACCCGGGCATGGTGGCACATGCCTGTAATCCCAGCTATTCAGGAGGCCGGGTCAGGAGAATAGGTTGAACCGGGAAGCAGAGGTTGCAGTGAGCCGAGATTGTGCCATTGCTGTCTAGCCTGGACAACAAGAGCGAAACTCCATCTCCAAAAAAAAAAAAAAAAAAAAGAAAAAAAAAAAAAGAAAGTGGGGGAAGAGATCAATGGTTATCATGGTAGAGAGCCTTTAAAAGGACTCCCAGTGATCCCTGGATCTGGACATTTATGCCTTTAAGCAAGACCCTCTCCTTGAGTGTGGGCAGGAGCCTAGGGACTCTCTTGTAATAAACAGAATATGACAAAAGTGCTGAGTATTCAAAAGGCATATGGGATGTCCTTTCTTAATTAGGTTACAAAAAGACTGTGGCTTCCATATTGTCACCTCCCTGCTTGCCTCATATATCTCTTTGATCCTCACTCTATGGAAACCAAGGTGCTATGTTGGGAGTAGTTCCACTGAGAGACCTGCATATCAAGGAATCGATGTTGCCAGCCAATAGCCAGTGAGGAACTGAAGCCTACCTGCTGGCTATTGGCTGGTGACATCAATTCTTTGATATGCAGGTCTCTCAACAGAACTACTCACAATATAATGTGTGAGTTAGAAGCACATCCTCACAATACATGTGTGAGTTAGAAGCACATCTTTCCCCAGGCAAGCTTTCAGATGAGACCACAGCTTCAGCCCACAGCCTTGTGAGAAACCTGGAGCAGAGGACCCAGCTAAGCTGCACTCAGATATCCAACCCACAAAAACTGTGAGATAATAAATGTTTTTGTTGTTTTAAGCCACTAAGTTTTTGGGTAATTTGTGACAGAGCAATAGATAATTAATGCAATTATCAAGTCCCTAGAAATGTTTTTAGCATCATACTTGTGCTTTCTTGATAGAGTATTTTGGTTAAGAATATAGTTTCTGAAGCCTGTTTGTCTGGAATTAATTTTCACCCCTAAATCTTGTCATTTGTACAACCGAGGAAACCTTACTTAGCTTTTGAGTGCCTCAGTTTTTAAATCTGTAAAATGAAGATAATAACTGATAGGGTTATTGTGAGAATGAAATGAGTCACTATATGTGAAATATTTACTGCCCAGAATATTCTAATAACTCAAACTCAGTAACTATGAGCTACAATTATTTTGATCTTCACAATAATTTTGTAAGGTAGATAATGTTATTCTTCTTTAGTAGACAACAAAATTGAGACCTAACCAGAAAATTGTATGCAAAATAGAGCCTCATCACTCACCTGAATATACAAAAATCAACTTGAAATTGATCACAGACCAAAATGCAAGAACTAAGACAATAAAACTTATAGAAAAAACTTAAGAGAAAATCTTTGTGACCTTGTATTAGGCAAAGATATCTAGGTTTTTCTCTCCCTATTGGCTATTCTGAATAATGCTCCTATGAGGATGGATGTACAAATATCTCTTTGAGATCCTGCTTTTAGTTCTCTGGGGTATATATCCAGACATCAGATTGCTGGAACATGAGGTAGTTCTATGTTTAGTTTTTTGAGGAACCTCCATACTGTTTTCCACTATTTTACATTCCCCAAGAGCTATTTACATTCCCCACTATTTACATTCCACTATTTTACAAGGGTTCCGATTCCCCAACAGTGCACAGGGGTTCCAATTTCTCTCCAGCCTTTCCAACAAGGCAACATAGCAAGACCCTGTCCCTACAAAAACATTTTTTTTTAGTTAGCTGGGTGCAGTGGTGTGCACCTGTAGTCCCAGTTGCTCAGGAAGCTTGAGCCCAGCAGATCAAGGCTGTAGTGAGCTATGATCATGCCACTGTACTCCAACCTGAGCAAGAAACTCTGTCTCCAAAAAACAGAAAAAAAGGTACAGCAAAAATATGGTATTATAATCTAATGAGACCACCATTGTATATGCTATCTGTCATTACCCAAAAATCATTACATCATTCATGACTGTAGTTGATAAAAAATATTTGTCCTGTAAATGAGTGAAAGCAATGATCACCTATTAATATTCATTATTGTCAGTACATTTCTAACACATTTACTAATGAGGGGGGCTTCTGGCTGAAGAGACGGGGAGATACGGGGTTTAGGACAGAAGATCCAGACAGTCTGGGACTCACATAGACCCAGAGCCTAGTGGTTATTGCTAAGTTCTTGCATAGAGGAACCCATCATTTTACTTGTAGTGGATGTTGCTATTCTTTTGGGGGCCTTCTCCTGAGCTACACTTTGGTTAAGCTTCAGTTCATCTTCAGTGTGACTTTGTTGCTGCTCAGTTTGTATGTGTCCTGTTAAAATATAATAAAATAAGTGACTCTGGAACATTGGAGTAGTGAGACTAGCTTTTCAGCTGCAAGTGGAGAGATAGAGCACTTAGTAGAGAAACGTTCTTTGATAAACACCCAGAGTAATTGCCAGCAGCAGAAGGTGGAGAAAAGAAATACGTGTGATAAGCATACCCACCCCCCGCCTTTATTTTCCCCAGGTGACTTTGAAGAGTTTTTTGCCCAAGTACAGGATATAAGGAATAAAGTGCATTTGTATTAAAAATAGGTGCAGAATCAAACTTTCTAGCAACTAACGATGGTGAAAGTGATAGTTATCGGCCATCTTCTGTTTAGAGCTGAAGTGATTAATTGGGGTGGGCAGAGGTATTCTTAGAATCTGAAGAGTACTTAAAGGAACTGTGTACAGTTATTAAACGAAGTATTATTAAAGTGTATCCATTTAGTTGTTAAACTATTAAAATGTATCCATGTAGAGTTGGTGAATGATATCAGCATTCAATACATAAATAAAATTATAATACCCGTCCAAATTCACAGAGCTTTTTCTCTCACCTCCGGTATCATTTGCCTACCCAATTATGTTGTGACCATTCCCCAACAGTGCTCCTATTATATTGTCAGTGTGGTAACTTACTTTAAAAATTCTTTAGAATAAACATGTGATGTGTGTGCTAATTAGTTTTAATCTGAACATGAAAGGTGCTTAGCAGGCAAAGTTTCTTAACCACCCATTGACATGTACTCATTCATTCGTTCAACTGTCAAATATGTACCAACAGCATAAAGTTGTTGAGGCACTGTTCTAGGAGTCAGAACAGGTTAAAGCACCCGCCTCAGTAAAGCTCATGGTCTGGTCACAACTGATCATGACTCCAAGTGCTAACTTAGGACCTCCCAATATGGCTATAGAAATCATATCCAGGGATTTGATAATTAGAAGGGATTTTAGAAACAATTATTATATTGATAAATAGGTGGTGCTGAAAATATTCAGTGGACTAAAAGGATTCTCCAGCCCCTGCTTATACATGAAGACCAAGGTCTAAACAAGGGACAGACTCAGCAGCCTTGTGTGTTCAAAGCAGGGTTGAAGTGTAATTTCCTGGTGCTCCCATTGGTCAGAGTCCTCCAAGAAGTGGAGGACTGATCTGTCACCTGATCTGATTCTGTGGCTGGCTGACCTTGCCTTCAGAGTATTATTGCCTTGACTTTGGAGCAAACAATTTATTCCAGGTGCCTTTGGAGTGCCTGAAAACAGAGTAGAGCTTTGCTGAGCTTCCAAGAAAGGTTGTCTGAGGTTTCTGCAACTGCTTGCTGAAAGTGTTTGTACACTTGGCATAATTTGATAAAATATTTGCTTTCATTGTAATCTACTGTCTGAAAACAACATTATCAGGGAAGGGCTATTTAAACCCTACCTTCCTCTCATTGCTAGAGGATACCCATATTTACCAGAAACACATGCCAACTCAATTAGCCAAATGAACTGGATCAGTTCCTGAAAGCCCAATACTTTCTTCCTCACCAGACCTTTAGTCTTCAAAATGGTCATGCCTGTGATCTCAGTTCCTTCTTTCTGCTGGACTCTAAGGGGTTAGTTATATTTGTCAATTATTATTAACTATGCAGAACACTCACACTTTAATAGTTTAGGTCAGTTAGAACTGAACTCAATAGGGTAGATTTCAGGCACTGAGAATTGCTTAATCAGAGCTTGAAGTGATTAGGCAGCTGGGTCTTTTGATTTCTCTCAAAATATTCAACTCAGGAAGCTGTTCACTCTCCTAGGGTCATCCCAAAACATCGTCCAATGCCATGGCACTAACTTCATGGAAAATGACTCTTAATTCAGCCATTTTCCACAGAACTGCTTAATTTCCCATTAGGAGCATTTATAGAGTATTTTTGTTTCTTGGGCATGTAATACCTTATTAAATGTTGCAATAAATCATCATTAATGATGACAACAAATAATTACTGAGTGTCACCTGTGGTCTCTTGAGAGTGGGGGTGAGAGTGGGCAACAGTGAGGTGCCTGAAGTACTTAGAAATAAACCCTCTGTATCACAGCTGGGATACACAAGCTTCTGTTAAGGAGACGCAGAGATCTGAGATCTATGGCTGATGAACCTATTAAAAGTGAAATGCACATCCTGACATAATCATTGAGAAGTGGGAATGTGGTCCTGGAAATAGAAAACTTAACTACCCAGTGCTAAACAGACTCACGATATACATTAATAAATCTTATGAATCTACAATATTTACAGCATTTTGTTATATTCAATATAAATGCCATTAAAGGTTTATTGGCTGATTTCTATATCTTCTCTGCATTCTTTAGAATTGTTTTAGTGATTCTCTTAATCTGGGCAGGGTGCTATAACAAAGCACCATAGACTGGGTGGCTCACAAATAAGGGGAATTTATTTCTCACAGCTCTGGAGGCTGGGAAGTCCAAGATCAAGGTAACAGCAGATTCGGTATCTGGTGATGGCTTTTCCTGGTTCATTCATCTTTTCAGATAGATGACTATCTTCTCACTGTGTCATCACATGGTGGAAGGGATGAGGGAGTCTCCTGGGTCCCTTTTATTAGGGACACTAATCCCAGGGACTGAGTCAACTACAAGAGGTTCCACCTCCTAATTCCATCTCCTTGAGGGTTAGAATTTCAACGTATTAATTTTGAAGGACACAAGCATTCAGTCCATAGCTGTGATGGATCTACTTAATTCTAGAACATGACCCATATCTCCCTAACTACTTAATGTGACCACAGTGTTGGCGGGGCCAGGTGAGGGGGTCCTTGCCAAGGAGGAAGAGATGGGCATGGAACCAGTGCTTGCTTTAGAGTGAGGCTGATGACCTCTATCCTGATCAGTGCTGCAGGCAGCCTACCAAACATGGCAGGCCTGAGTTAACACACACACACACACACACACACACACACACACACACACACAAATGACTGGGTCAGAAGGAGTTGGGCAGCAAGGATGCAGAGAAAAAGGAGAGTCTCACAGTTGACAGTATCCATCTGTATTAATCCATTTTCACATTGCTGATAAAAGACATACCCAAGACTGAATAAGTTATAAAGAAAAAGAGGCATGGTGGCAGGGAAGACAGAATGAGAGCCAAGTGAAAGGGGAAACCCCAACATCAGATATTGTGAGACTTATTCACTACCATGAGAACAGTATGGAGGAAACTGCCCCATGATTCAGTTGTCTCCCACTGGATCCCTCCCCCAACATGTGGGAATTATGGAAGCTACAATTCGTAATGAGATTTGGGTGGGGACACATCCAAACCATATCACCATCCAACTAATGTCTGCTTATTAGTCAGAGAAACAGAAACCAATAGGATATGTCTAGATACATAAGAGGAGACTATAAGAATTGGCTCACATGATTGTGGAGACTGAAAAGTCCTGTAATATGCTGTCTATAAGCTGGAGAACAAGGAAAGCCAGGAGGTCATTCAGTCAGTGCAGGAGAAGATGGATAGCCCAGCTAAGAAAAGAGAGAATTTACCCTTTCTTCACCTTTTTGTTTGTATGGGCAATCAATGCATTACGCTCACTGACTCTGGGCAGTGGGGAGGATCTTTATTCAATCTATTGTTTCAAATGCTTATTTTGAAACACCCTTCCAGAAATATCCCTGCAGACACACCCAGAAATAATGTTTCACTAGCTATCTGGGCATCCCTTAATTCCGTCAAGTTGACACATAAAATTAACCATCAGAGTTACAAAGAAGATTCACTCTACCTTTATACATCCCGGCTGTGGAGGTGAACATAACAAGCTTTCAGAGCCTGATGACATTGAATATTCATATTACATAAATAACATCCCTTGTTTTCCTTCTTTTCTCTGTAGGCCATCTGCTGATTATTCAAGTTCTATTGACGTTAAGACAAATTTTAATATTCTTTAAAATACTATTGGGTTCTGTTGGAAATGAAATACTCTACAGCCTTACATGAGAGTGGAGTCACAAAATGGAATGAGCCTGGATCTTGAATCACTATGTGAAAAGCCACCCACTCAACACACATTGGACTGCTACATCTTAAACTTCTATTGTGTAAACCTCTGGATTTTTAGATTTATTTGCACAGAAGCTTTCATTACCTTAACTAGCAAGGTTAGTTAAGGTTAGAAATTGCCCTAGCAAATCCCTCATCTTCTTAAACTTAATGACTTTTTACTTCTCTTTTCTGCTTCTGATAATTGTGGTGGGAAGATTGGTGGCCCAGAAGAATAGAAAAGGATTATATTATTTCAAATGACACTGCTACAACGCAAATACTGTGAATGTGGATCTACTGAGTGTACCACAGCACCTCTCCCCAGCATATTGTATGCTCAGTCAGCATCTGGAAACTGTAATGCTCTCTCAAAATTGGCCTATTACGTTTGAAAGTGTATTGACATATAGAAGCCAAAAAATGTTTATGATGAACAATTTCATCCCATATAATTTCCTTCACAAATCAAGGGTAATTTCTAAGATCACATAGGTATAGGATTTATAGATTTTATTTTGCTGGTAGCATAGGAATTACTAAGTAAATGATGGACTTTCTGTTTAATACAGGGTATTCCATGAAAATAACAGAGATTAGCCTCTGCAGAGGAATTCAGATGTAGTAGGAGATAATGAACTATTATGTAATCTGTGCAATGAATTAAAATGAGTGCAATCAAGTATAATTTTGATGCTTTGAGAAAAAGGTATTTGGTATCCAAAATGGTTAATAATGCCTCTTAAGGAAAAGCTCCTTAAAAATAAGCTTCTAAGTTCTTAAACAAAGCAAAACAACGACATATTATGAATAATAGATTATTGCTAGGACAAATATGAAAATGAAGAACATCAGGATAGCATGATTGACAACCAGCTTGTTTTTCTCTGTCTTCCTTGAGCATTTACAAGAGCAGAGATCTGGTGTGTTGGAACATCAGCTGGAAGGTGTAGAGGACTGTGTCCAAGTATAAGGGCTCTGGAGGCAGACAACCTTGGTTTCCATCACTCCCTGGTTACATATTCTTGAGAAATTGACTTTTCTCTGTGCCAAACTTCATTTTTCTCTCCTGTAAAATGAGAACATTAAGAGTGTCTATTTTTTAGATCAGTTGTGAAATGTAAGACAAAATTACAAAAGAAATTCCACAGCAAATTACCTAGCAAAAACTAAGCACTCACTAACACTAGCTAGATGTACATTCAGAAAAAGATTAATACAAATACAAACAATAGAGAGTTGTCATGTCCTGAGACCCATCAAAATGAGCCAACACTAGGTTAATCTGAGTACTGAAGATGATGGAGACGTTTTAATATTTCAAAGCACTTTTCACACTCTTTCATTTTGTTCCTCAGTTTTCACTGTACAACCCCACCCTTTATTATGAATGACAAAACTAAGGCATAGGCAAATTACGTAAGTTATATAGATTACACACCTTGTTAATAGCAAAAGACTAGAATCTAGGTCTACTAGTTCTCATTATACTTTTTAACACTAACAGGAAGCATACTTTTGTGTAGTTAGTCACACAAAGATTGTGTTATTGCAGAAAATTAATAAAGCACCCATGTTAAACCCCCCAGAAATAAGAGAGTTTACATACACAGGGTTTTGGGGTCTGTGCTGGAGATGAAATGTGGGTAAAGGGCCCCAATGACCAGAGTTTTTACTGGGGTTTCATCACTGAGACAGGAATGAATAAATCAATCAAGCTGGTCCGAAGAGTCAATCTTCTAATAACGTGGCTGATCTTTCTGGGGACCAGCCCCCATCCTGAAGCAATGTAGGGGGCCCATGAGGAGTTCCTTCAATAGCATAGGAAGAGCACTCCTGTCAGTCAGGAAAGCTCAAGGGTTTTTGAAGCTCAAGTTGATAACCAGGCACAAAGACCAGATACATTTTTTGTTATATCACACAGTATTACTTTGAAAAACCCAAGCCACCACCTCAAGTACTGTGGAGGGAATTCATTACTGATTAAACCAAAAGAATACTCAATCCCCTGATATGCCTTTTAACGATTTCTTTTGACATTTGTCATTCATACAGTTTATACTGATTTCAGAGGTGGAACGGTATTTTAGAGCCCCATCTGAGCCCCTGAGATAAGTTCTCATCAACAACTCTCTCTCTCAAGGACTGGACAATGGGTCTTCTTAGAGACAGTTTTCCATTGGGCAGCCTTATCAGGTAGTCCTAAAGTGTAATACCATCATGGATGCGTTTTACTCTATAATTCTTGCCTGTGTTTACCAGGTTTTCAATGATGAACGTAAGTGACTTGTTAACAGAAATTTTTTTTTAAAAAAAGGAGTAGCAGCCTATAATATGGTATATCCATAAAATGGCACTATGCAGCAATTATGAAGAATGGAAAGAAGGCCAAAATATAGCTTTAGATAAAAACATCAATGCTATATAAAAATCATTATTAAACTTAAAATATATATCTACCCTTACATATACATACACATATACATATATCTAACCATAATATAGCTTTAGATAAAAATGTCAGTGCTATATAATAATCATTAACTTTAAAATATATATCTACCCTCATATGTACACACACATACATAAATGTATCCTTACATACACATATAAACACACAAATATGTATCTCTATCCTTACATTATACATATATGTACATATAAATACATATTTAACATACACATATTAAAAGTATGTATATGTATACATATATTTTATATATACATATACATATATGTATGTATATGTAATAGGTATATATACACACATATATGTATAATATGTTAGGATATATATATTTTAAAGTTAATAATGGTTATCTCTGGTAAGCGATATTGGGAGAGTCAGTAAACATGGAGGAAAATTGGCTTCTTCCCACTGGATACTCTTCTATAGGTTTGGTTTTTAATATATAGGTAAATGCAAATATGCCTTATTGTCAAATTTTCTTCTTTGTGTTTTTTTTTTTCTTTTGAGATGGAGTCTTATTCTGTCACCCATGCTAGTGTGCAGTGGCTCAATCTTGGCTCACTGCATGCTTGAACTCCTGGCCTCAAGCAGTCCTCCCACGTCAGCCTCCCAAAGTGCTGGGATTACAGGTGTGAGCCACTGTGAATAGCCTGTGCCAAGTTTTCTCTTTGTCAATGGCAGGGAGTGGCCACAATTATGAAGTGGAAAAAAGGTATCTTCCGTACTTAGAGGAACTTACAAGCACTTAGTAAAGTCATATTTTGTAATAAAAAGTAAGATAGAAAAAAGAATCAAGCAAGGAAGAGAAGATAGGAAAAGGAGAGGAATGGAGGGAGGGAGAAAGAGAAGGGGCTGGCATGAGTTCCGTGACTGTGTACCGCATCTTGTGTAGAATTTGACAAATAGCAACTATAACTAGTTCCTTTACAGAAACATAGCAAACTCAGTCATCATCCCTGATGTTATTATGTAGGTATCTAAGATAAGTTTTTGCAACAACTGTTCTTTTTGTTCTTTTCTCTCTCTCTCTCCTTTTTTTTAAAATACAGGATCTTCCCCTGTTGCCCAGGCTGGAACACAGTGACACGAACTCAGTTCATGGAAGTTTCCACCTCCCAGGCTTAAGTGATCCTCCCTCCACAGCCTCCCAAATAGTTGGGACCACAGGGGTATGCCACCATGCCTGGTTAATTTTGTTTTTCATTTGTAGAGACAGGGTCTCCACATCTTGTCCAGGCTGATCTGAAACTCCTGGGCTCAAGTGATCCTCCTGACTCAGCCTCCCAAATGCTGGGATTACAGGCATGAGCCAACATGCCCAGCCAACTACTGTTTTTGTAGTCCGGAAATTATCCCCATAAATTGTGTAGCCAAGGTGACAAAGACGTTATTAATAAGTTTATGACACATTTCCCTTTTCTTCTATGTCCCTTCTAAAATGTTTAATTTTATTAGCATAGTAATATGGATTTAATGACAACACAATGGAGAAATCTAGAATTGCAGAATGGTGATGTTACACTGCTTTCTGGGCAGAGAATTTTATCTTGATTAAAAGTTAGTGATTTAGGGGTACTCTTAAGATTATAAACCTCCTTTTATAGAGCTTTGGAACAAATAAATGTTCTTAATAAACAGCAGGAAGTGAGGAGAGGCTGGACTCAGAGGGGTGACCTGTTAGGAGGCATTGTCTAGTCTTGGCACAGCAGGCAGAGTAATTGCTAACTGAAGGAAGCTTTCAAAGATAACTCTGGGAGTCCTCATCTGGGCTGAAGACAGGACTACTACCAGAGGGGCAGAGGGATCAATGGGACTCCAAGTGTGTGCATGTCACAGAAGCCCTGGCCCTGGTCTCCCAAGGCAGGGATGCCTGAGTGCTACTTGTCATGTGTCTCTCTGGCTGACCACAGCTGGCTGTCAGGCCCTGCAAACATCTCTGCAGCTCTTTCTGGGGCAAAACGTCTCCCCTTCCAGACATCCAGTGTCTTAATTCTCCTGACCTTAGAGCCCATCTTAAAACAAAATGAAAAACAAACCAGGGGATCAAGTTGCTGGATGACGCGTTGCAGAATTTCTCCTTCTTTCCCAATTACACAGGGTATCTAAGATTAGATTAGCCAAGGCCAACAGTGCAGACTATTGTGCACCTGGCCAGCAGAGTCTTCCTTAGGCATTAAAGTAAAAACACTTGATCACATAATACCACCTACCAACATTCAGCCTCCTGTGCCCATCAGCCTTGCTGACACAGGGAGTGGTGAGTTGTGTAGAGAAATGACTCATTCAGATATGACTTAATCTAAACCGTAAGTGTGTGATTTATTAATGCGTCACCAGTCCTTACACCATGAGAGCCATTCCAGAGAAAAGTCCTTTTTCTCCTGAGAACAGTGCCAACGGCTGGCTTTGTGACATTCTGGAAGCCCCATGCAATGCCTTCAGGAGCATAAGGGTTTTACTTGATCTTCCTTGCTTATGTTCCACATAACTGAAATCACTGGAAGCTGCAGCAGTGCTGGCTCCTTGCACAGCAATAGGTGACCACTGCAGAACAATCAGCTGGAGAGACAGTATGGACTACATGGAGAATGGAGATAAGGACAAAGTGAAGAATACACAGGAACCAGTGCCTCCTACTGGAACTAAGCAACTCCAAGCTGCTTCCATCAGCAGCTAGGTCCACTAGGGAGGGACCTACTGGGAGGTGATTGGATTAAGGGGGCGGTTTCCCCCATGCTCTTCTCATGATAGTGAGTGAGTTCTCATTTGATCTGATGGTTTCATGAAAGGCTCTTTCCCCTTTGCTTTCTCTTCTCTCTCCTGCTGCCATGTGAAGAAGGCGCCTGCTTCCCTTTCCGCCATGATTGTAAGTTTCCTGAGGCCTCCCCAGCCATGTGGAACTGTGAGTCAATGAAACCTGTTTCCTTTATAAATTACTCAGTCTCTGGTATTCCTTTATAGCAGTGTGAAAATGGACTAATATACTTGCCCTTCATCCCAACGATGGGTTTAAGACTAGAGACATTTCAAATAGTAAGTTTTTTGCCAAATGCTCTAGCTGTAGAAATTCTATTCATGGTCTTTGTCCATTACACTGGGAGTCCCGCCACCCCTTAGATGGTGGAGATTAAAACAGCGATTGCTTGTGCTGGTGGTGGGGCTGGGGGTGGGAACATTGAGGATAAGGTGGGAGCTGCTCATCTCAGACACTACTGAGATAGTGGGTACGGGCAACATAAACTTCTATGGAAGAGGTGCCCTTGTCGTACAATTCCTTCAACAAATACTCATTGATCACGCACCACATCTGGGGATGTAGCTGAGAACAAAACAAAGCTCCTGTTTTGAGGAGCTTTGTAGAGAAAATAGGAAATAAGCAAACAAATTGATGTTTTTAAGTGGCAAAAGTGCTATAAAGGAAACAAGTAGTGGGATAAGATGAGGGGAGGAGAACTTCAGGTAAGGTGGCATCAGAGCATGAAGCTGAACTGAGGGTGAGTGAGCTGAGCTCAACAGTAAGGCTAGGACTGAGCCAGCCACACAGAGACCTGAAGAGGGGAGAGGGCACTACCATTTTGTTTTTGTTTTTGCATTGGATTTAAGACACCACTATTGTACCTCTAAAAGAAAAAAAAAAAAACCTGTAATTATAATTGCAAATTGTAAGTGACAAAATTGATTGTAAAACACATTTTGATAACAATGATATTAAAATATGTTAAAATACACGCCTTAGCATCAATATATTAGTTCAAAAGCCCAGAAGTGTTAAACAATTAAAAAAAAAGGGCTTATCTAAGCAACCAAAACTAATTTGATATGTTTATAGTTGGTGAATGACAGAGAAAAAGGTATGAGGTTTCAGGGGGGCAAAAGGATAAGTCTTGAGGTCTTAGTTTGATTAAAAACGGGTGATGATACCATTTACTGAGATAGGAGAGACTTTCAGGTTGCCAAGATGTCAATTTTGGACATATTTTATATATCTTAAGTGACAATTAAGAGAACGAGGGTTAAAAGGAGACTTAAGATTCAGTGAAAACTCAAGACTTATGAAGACTTTTGCTCCATATCCATCAGGAAACCAGAAATCCCTGAAATTAATAACTGAATGAATAGAATAAGGTCAACATTATTTTTAATATATATTTTTATGTCATCTGCATACTATGTCACCATAATCTGTAAACTGTTAAAGTGCCAGAATGCTTCTACATCATTTTCATTCTGACAGGAAGTAGATAGAAATGGCATGTTATCTACAAAGCCAAGTTCTTTCAAAATTTACAGCTTAATTTCACCAATTGTTTAGAGTGATAAATTTTTCATTGAGGCCATTGACCAGCACAATAATCGTGTCTACACAGCATGTTTATACAAATACCATTGCATCTGTTATGTCCTGTTCATGCTATGACCTTCCCAGAAGGCAGTTAGGGATTGAAACTAGTACCCACAATAGTGAAGATCAGAAAACTGATATCAGGCTCTAGTGACATGTGTAGGTAGTGGCAGAACTAGAATTAGAACCGGATTTCTACAATTGCACCCCTGGTTCTTTTCTCCAAATGCTAAAGCCCTTGCTTATTTGATTTTCCTGTTGTCTTTATCCTATCCCCAGGCTCTATTTGTGTTTCTGTAGTGAAATTAAGGATAACCACATCTGCATGCTGTACTTTCTTAAATAGATTTTTCGAATCTCCCGTACTCCCACAACCATAAATGACAAAATACAAGCATGCTCAAGATCATTGTGCCCCACAGTAAAAAAGGCTGTTGCTATGTTTTGGAAACAGATCAGTCTTGGTATTTAAGCGTTGTTTGAACAAAGATTAACTGAGCCTGTTCTCCTCCCCCAGGTACTCAGACCCAGAACATATTGTTTTCACTCCAAGAAAGAGTCTGAATGTCTCTTTTCCGAGAAAGATGAAGAAAAAGTACTTTTTTCATGAATTTAATGCTCATTAAAGTCAATAGTTGGAAAGCCTGGCTAATTAGCAGACTTCTTCAGGGTGCCTTTAAATAATATAGTTACTGTATTTTTATTATATTGAAATCTCCAAATACATAAAGTTAGAATCTTCAAGGTGGGAGGAAGAGGAGAAATTGGATTTCTCTAAGCTCCCTAGTGACTCTGATGATGACTCATTTGGGGAAATGCAGCGTTGAATGGCCCTCCTAAAATGAGGACAGCTATTTTCTTGACTAAGTAGCATTATCCCTCCCGACTCTCCCCATTCCTCATCCTCTCAGAGACTTCTCTCTCTCAGATTGCCCCATCTTCTTCGTGTATTATAATCACTTCCCCTCTACTGGTTTCTTCTCATACATTTAACTTGTTCAAGTACCTTTCATCTTTAAAAACCGTCAAGGCACAGCCCTCGATTTAACCATAGGAAGCCCACTCCCCACCACCCTGCCCGCAGCTCTCTTTTTCCTGTGTAGCCAGCACTGCTTCTTTGAGCTTCTGAAAGCTGTAGTCACTGCCTCTTGCTGGTAAGTGAAAGCACACTTCTTAGCTTGCATATTCCCTGACTTCTTGACAGCACTCGTGACTCGCCATCTCCTCTTCTGGAACACTGTTTGCTTGGCATTCACAATATCACCCTTTTCTAGTTCTTTTTCCTTTTCCGGACACCGCTTTACAGAGAATTAATATTCCTCCTTTTCCCGCTGACCCTGAATCAAGAAAGAATCATGTTTCTTTCTTTATTTTTTATATCTTAACTGTTGAGTGGTGGATTTTCAAGCATACATAAAAGTGAAGAAAACAGTATAATGAACTAGGTGTACACATGACTGCATCTTAGCAATTATCAGTGCAATACACACCCATATTACTTTTTCTATACTTCATCCATTTCCTCCCCACTCCCTGACTTGAATCAAATCCCAGACATTATATTATTTAACCTGCAAATATTTCATCCTATATATGTGAGAATATATAGATCTCTCTTACTATATATAGTGACAATTTCTTTCAAAGAAAAGATAATCACAATATCATAATCTCATCAAATGTAGTTGTTATAATTCCTTAATATCAGTCTAATAACAATCCTGTTTTCACAATTTCTTCTCTTGTAGATTTTTAAAAATTAATTTCATTGAATTGAAATCTAAATAAGATACAAAGATAAAGATTCATTGACACGTCCCTTAAGTATTTTAATTTATAGGCTCTCCTACTATATTCCCTGCCTCTCCTTGCATTTTATCTTGATTCAGTTGAAAACTCTGGGTCATTTGTCTTATAAAGTTTCATGGGGTCTGCAATTTGGCAAAGGTGTCCTTTTGGCATCATTTAACATGCATCCCTGATCCTTGTATTTTCTAGAAATTATTGGTTCTATCTAGAGGTTTGGTGAGATTCAGGTGGAATTATAAAAAGATTCCTTCATAGGTGATTGTATGGAGTTCCATCAGAAGGTACCCATCTGGTTTTCTCTCCTTTTATGATGCTAACAGTCACTGAATATAGTAATCTACTCCAACCATTCAATCAATTTCTTCTCTGGAATTATTCCAAAAGAGAAACTTTTTTCATCTGTATTTGGTTGTCCTGAGTTATGATTGTATAGGAAAAATAGGAAAACCTACTGATACTTTCTCTTTAAACTAGTATTCAAAATAATAAAATTAGTTCCCTAGTATTATCTAAAGATTTCAAAAGACTTTTAAAAAATTATTAATGATTTTATGAGCTCAGGGATTAAATATAGTCAATCTGTTTCAATCCCTTGCAGTTATTCCAATTAATAATCAAATTTTCCTCCCTTTGGCTTGCGGCAGAGTATTCATGTTGATTTCTGGGTCACTTTGACATGGCTCTAGTTATCTTCGATGGTATCCTTTTTGTGACAAACTGTTCCAGGATTATAATTTCCTGTCCTATACTGGGAAACAGCCAGTTCTCCAAAGAACTCTGGAACCATTCAGTGAGAAATTTATTTAGAAGCAACATTCTGGGTGCTAAGCATGCCCATTAACCTGATCAGTCTTACATCTTTCCTTTCTTTCAGCATTGCCAGAAGACTGATTTCTCAGTGACACCATTGCAATTACTCATTTGATTATCCCACAATACACATATAAGAGTCTCAGAAAAACAGTACCATCAGCATTATATGGTAATATCTACAAGCACTTTAATATTTTCTTATTGGGGGTACACTTTTTTCCATAGATAATATTTTAGTAGGTAAGAACAATAATATTGATATGTTTTAAATTTTCTTGGAGTGGTTCTTCTTTGTGAGGTTATATCACCCAGTAGATACACAGTTGTTATGTGATTGTTATGCATTGCTTTTCTTAAAATTTAATTTTGTTTTAAAGCTATTAAAATCAGGTTTGTTAAAGAAAAAATCCTCATTCTATCTGGATCAAAATCACTTTCAGGGCTAACTAAAAATGTAGCTTCCTGGATCATGAAGCCAGAATTGCTGAGGAGATAGCCTGAGAATCTGAATTTTTAGCAGACTTTTTTTTTAGGTAAGAATGTCCCAGTTATTTTACCACAAATGAATTAAACAAGATGTAAACACCCTCAGCTTTCTAGTGGCTTGTGGCAAAGAAAGCCACAGGCCCTGGGCTGATTGCCTTCCTGCATGAGCGGCCTCATTCATTTCTCTCAGGTACCTTACCCGCGGGATCATTTCAGTGAATAGCATGAGGTGGAAAAAGACAAGGAAACACTGTCCTAGGTAACTTTTTTAAAAAGTTTATTTCATTTATATATATATATATATATATTTTTTTTTTTTTTTAGAAATGGAGTCTTGCTTTGTCACCCAGGCTGGAGTGCCCTGACATGATCACAGCATACTGCAGCCTCAGAGTCCTGGGCCTCAAGCAATCCTTCTGTCTCAGCCTCTTGAGTTGCTGGTACTCTAGGCACGAGCCACCGTGCCAGGCTCTAGGCAGTGCTATGCATAGTGAAATTTGAGGACCACCGCCTTGAATATCCGTGTGTTGGGTTCTTCTGTCTGGGCCAGATTCCTTACTCACTACTCTGCAACCCTGTCTGAGACAATTCCATCACACCCTCGCTTCAATTCCCATAACCACAGATTTGCAGGGTCTCATACCTGGAGTCTACAGCCACACCCCTCATTGTCTTTTGGCCATCAACTTTTAAATGTGTCCCAAAGGCACCAAATCAATATGCATCAGCCCCAAGGTGGAAGACAAATCTCCCATGTGTCCTAAATCAACTCACCAGGACTGTATCCCACCTTTCTGCAGTCTAGCAAATCATTTTAATTGTAACAGTTGGGATGAAATATTTCACCCCCACTAGACTATATTGTTATTAATGGCAAGAACTTTGTCTTCTGCAATTTAAATATTTCTCAGTAGGGTTAATATTACATTTTATATAAAGGATACTCAATAAACAATAACTTCCACCTGAACTCATTTCTGAGCTAGCAGCGGAATTGGAAAGGAGCGAGTTTAAATTCACCTCTGCTGCTTAGTAGCTATGTGACTTTACACAAGTTATTCTACTATTCTGATAATTAGGTTTTTTAACCTGAAAATTGAGAGGAGATAATTCATTTCATAGGGCTGATGTGGAAAAGCTTATAAAACACCTGGGGAAAACTGCGAGGCTACCGTAGGTGCTCAACAATCATCAGTGTCTTCCCCTGACATTTATCTATATAAGGGAGGCATTGGCTGCCAATCACAGATGATAAAGTGAAGACTCAAACAGGCAACAAAAGACGTTCTCAATGTTATCTGGGGGTGGCACCCACCTTATAGGGTTCATGTGAGGATTTAATCAGATAACTCATGTACATTATCTAAGCTGAGCCTAGCATGTAGTATGTATCCCCTTAAATGTAAGCTTCCTAAGAACAAGAATTTTGTCTCTTCTCTTCATTACTGGGTCCCAAGCGCCTAAAACTGTGTTGGTTGCATTGTAGAAACTCAATACATATTTGTTGATACATATTTGTTGATAACACAGATATTAATTCCCAATCCCCATTTTCAGTATTTCATTCATTGTGAACCTAACATTGAGAAGCTTCTGCTCACCATGTATCCTGCCTGTGGTGGTGTACATTCAGCTCACTTTTGCTGGACGCAAGAAATAAGGAGAAAGGGCTCCTGTTTAGTGGTTTGACGGATCATGTAATAGAAAAACATTAAAATCCACCTGGGCAAAACAAAAAAGAAAGACATAGTGTGAGATGTAGCCAATCCCTGTGGGAGAAGGGGTTAAGAGAGAATATTGGAGTTGAACAGCATGATTCAAGGGAGCAGCTTTGAAACAATGAAATAATCTAGAAATGATTATGATGTGGGTACATAGCAGGTGGTGGGGTAGAAAGGAGGCGGGGGAAGAGAAAATTAGAAACAGCAGGGACAGGGCTGGCATTAGCACAGGCAGCGAGGTGAAAGCTGGCACTGGAATAGGATTAGGCTATTAGAACAGCAGCTGATGGCAGTCAGGACAAATGGACACTGAGCTGGTGCCAATAATGGCAGAAAATAAAGGAGAAAGCAAATAGAACCTGAAGTGGCAGTAAATTTAAAATTAGACAGATGACCATGTAGTCTAAGACCCATTTATTAATCCCTGCTTTCACTCTTCTGTAGTAATATATAGTCCTTACAGGCCTGGTTCCCTCCCCCTCCAATAACATTTTCCCCAAATATCTTGAAGGAATAAACGAAAGAATAAATTATAAATTACGGCTTTTTTGAGCACTAAGCAATTTCTAAAGGAATGCAAGGATCCCCTAATCAAATAGCTCTGTATCAATAATAGGACTTTTTAAAGGAGCAGATCTGTTGTGTGGGATAAATCAGAGATTAGTGTGCCAATGCTCCAAAGAAACGAGAGGAAGGTAGAAGAAGGTCTGCAGTAAGTAGATTTCAGTTTGTGCATACATCAAAGAGAACCTGCAACCTGGTAGAGAAGTTTAACAGGCACTCTCAAGCTTTGAAATGTTAAAAAATAGGATTGCTGTCAGAAACTAAGACTTGTCTTACAAGATAAGTTTTTATCTCTATCTTTATTCAAAAAGGAAACACGAAGTGTCTGGATCAAAGAACACACTATTGCTCACAGATCACCTTCATAGCATTGTTCTTCATGCCCCAGTTGCCCAAGGGAATGGCAGGTTGAGGACTAGATGTACTTGCATGTTCAGGGGATGCAGCACAGAAGGGGAACACCAAAATTGTTATTATTATTATTATTATTATTATTAGAGACGGAGTCTCGCTCTGTCACCCAGGCTGGAGTGTAGTGGTGCGATCTCAGCTCACTGCAAGCTCCGCCTCCTGGGTTCACGCCATTCTCCTGCCTCAGCCTCTCGAGCAGCTGGGACTGCAGGCGCCGCCACCATACTCAGCTAAATTTTTTTTTGTATTTTTTTTTTAGTAGAGACAGGGTTTCACCATGTTAGCCAGGATGGTCTCAATCTTCTGACCTCGTGATCCACCCGCCTCGGCCTCCCAAAGTGCTGGGATTACAGGTGTGAGCCACCGCGCCTGACCAAACTCCAAAATGATTAAACTCTGAACTTCTGGAAGGGACTGACATATCTGCCCTTCCTTTCCTCCAGGGTGTGGGGAAGAGCGAGAAAAAGATTTCTGCTCTGGAAGGTAAACAAATACTCTCTGGAGAGAGAAGAGGAATGTCCCTAGCAGATGTCTCCAGAGAAGACAAGACTTGAAATTCCGCCAGGGAAATATACAAGGTCTAACTTTGAAGGCACATTTGCCATTCAATCATGCTTTCACCCACATTGCCAGAAATTTTTGCTCACTAGATTTTGACTATACAGGAATGTGAAAATATTCATGAAGAGTTGTTTTCCAATGCTAAAGAATTGATGTGTTTTAATAGTTGAATTAATTGTATTGATTATGATCACACCTACTTTTTATATATCTCAATTTCTAAGGTTTCTGTACAATCCTGCCTTTCCACCTGATATGGTTAGGCCTTGTGTCATCATCCAAATCTCATTTTGAATTGTAATCCCCATAATCCCCACGTATTTAGGGAGAGGCCTGGAGGGAAGTGATTGAATCATGGGGGTGGTTTCCCCCAATGCTGTTCTCATGACCGTGAGAGTAAGTTCTCATGAGATCTGATGGTTTTATAAGCGTCTGTCATTTCCACTGCTTGCACTTCTGCGTCCTGCCACGTTGTGAAGAAGGACGTGGTTGCTTCCCCTTCCACCGCGATTGTGTTTCCGGAGGCCTCCCCAGCCATGCTGAGCTGTGAGTCTAATAAACCTCTTTCCTTTATAAATTACTCGGTCTCCCTATTGCTTTATATCAGTGTGAGAACGGACTAATACTTCCCCACTTTATTTACTTTACTGTCTCCCCATACCAAGATTTTCTACCTTTTCTTTCTAGGGCTCTAGAGTTTCTGCAAAGATCCTTTATGGAACTATTAGGGAAGCTGGAATGTATAATAAATGAAGGACTCTTTTCTTTGAGTCCCACACCCATTTTCCATGTATAAAAATCTTCAACTCCACTTTTGTCTGTTCTATTTTAATGTGTGCACATTTCCTTCTAATGTTGTATATGAAAAAGAGACACCTCTTAGCAGTCTTTCATAGAGCAAAATTTTTTATTTTGATAAAATCTCATTTATCAATTTTTTAAATTTTATGGATCAATCATGCTTTTGAGGTTGAGTTTAAGAACTTTTGCCTAGCCCTAAATCCCAAGTATCTTTTAAAAATTATTTTTCTAGATGCATTCTAGTTTTATGTTTTACATTTAGGTCTATAATCCATTTTGAGTCCACATGTAAGATTTAGGTTAAGGTCAAGATTTATCTGTTTTTGTTGTTTTCCCTATAAATGTCAATTTCTCCAGCACTATTTGTTTAAAAGCCTATCTTTCCTCTGCTAGCAGAGTTCTTCCTATAAGTTTGTCAAAAGTCAATTTGGCATCTTTGTATGAGTTTATTTCTGGATTCTCTATTCTGTTTTATCGATCAGTGTATCTATCCCTCTTGATTAACTAGATAGTAAATCCTACAGTAAGGTGGAATTCTTCCCACTTCATTCATATTCAAAATATTTTAAAGTTATTCTAGTTTCTTTTTATTTCCATATGTATTTTAAGATAATCTTATCTACATTTACAAAATATGTTACTAGGATTTTGATAGAATTTGTTTTAAATTTGTGTATCAATGTAGGGAAGACCTGACGTCTTTACTATTATGTTGCTCTTCTAATCAATGAATATGGTATATCTCTCAGTTTATAGCTATTATCTTTTAATTTATTTTATCACGGTTTTTAGTTTTCAGCAGAGAAGCCATATACATATTTTGTTAGATTTACACTTACATTTTATATTTTGAACAATTGTAAGTGGTATTGTTTAAAAATTTTATTGTCTATGTGTTTACTCCTAGTATATAGAAATAAAATTGATTTTTGTGTATTTATCTTGTAACCTATGACTTTGCTGAGCTTGCTCATTAGTTTTTTATTGTGATAAAATATACATGAGATAAATTTCCTCATCATCATCAAGTTTACAAATCAGTTGCATTAAGTACCTAAATGCCTTATGCAATCATCACCTCTATCTGTCTCCAGAACTTTTTCATCATCCTAAAATGAAACTCTGTGCTTATTGAACAATAACTCCCAATTCTGCCCTCACCCCAGCCCTTGGTAACTACCATTCTACTTTTTGTCTCTATAAATTTGACCATCCCAGGTACCTCATACCAGTGGAATCGTACAGTGGTTATCCTTTTGTAACTGGTTTCTTTCACTTAGTGTGATGTTTTCAAGGTTCAACTATGTTGTAGCATGTGTCGGAATTTCATCCCTTTTTAAACTTAAATAATATTCCACTGTAGGGATATACCACATTTTGTTTACTCATTCATCTGTTGATGGACATTTGGGTGGTTTCCACCTTTTGGCTACTGTGAATAATGCTGCTATGATTATGGGTATGCAAATGTCTCCTGGAGTCCCTGCTATCAATTCTTGTGGGCATATACCCAGAAGTGGAATTGTTGCAACATATGGTAATTCTATGTTTAATTTTTTGAGGACCTGCCGTAATGTTTTCCACCGTAGCTACATTGTCTTACATTCCCATTAAGAGTTTGAATTTCCTCACATCTTCACCAATACTTATTGTTTTCTGTCTTTTAAATAATAGCCATCATAATAAAAGTAACATGGTATCTCATTGTGGTTTTAACTGCATTTCCCTTTTTACTGGATTGTTGGTAATATTTTTGTAATTGAGTTGTAGGAGTTTTTAAATATATTCTGAATAATTAATTTCTTATTAGATATGTCATTTGCAAACATTTTCTGCCATTCTCTGAGTTGTCTTTTCACTCTTTTGATAGTGTACTTTGATGCACAGAAGTTTTGAAATTTTGATAAAGTTTAATTTACCTATGGATTTATTTTGTTGCTTATGCATTTGGTGTCATATCCAAAAAATTATTGCCAAATACAATGTTATGAAGATTTTCCCCTATGTTTTCCTCTGAGAGTTTTATAGTTTTAACTGTTACACTTAGATTGATCCACTTGGAGTTAATTTTAGTATATGGTGTAAGACAAGGGCTCAAATTTGTTCTTTTGTTTGAAGATTCTAGGTCATTTGTGATCTTTAGGATTTTCTATATAGACAATCATGTCATCTTCAAATATGAACAGTTTATTTCTTCCTTTTGTATATGTGTGAATTTACTTTCCTTTTCTTGCCTTATTGCACTGGCTAGAGCTTTCAGCACTATGATAAATAAAAACAGTGAGAGCAGACATCCTTGCTTTGTTTCCAATCTTAGGAGGAAAGCTTTCAGTCTTTCGTCATTAGGTACACTGTTAGTTGTAGGTTTATTATAGATGTTCTTTATCAGGTTGAGGCAGTTTCCTCCTTGGTTAAGACTTTCTATTTTTCATTTTCAGTTATGACCAGGCGCATTCATAACTGCTCATCAAAACTTTGAATTAGTGGCTTCTTTAACATCCTTCTCAGACAATTTTAATATCTGTTTTGTTGGTGTTGGCATCTATTGATTGTCTTTTCCATTCAGTTTGAGATCTTCCTGGCATTTGGTATGAAAGTTTTTTAATATTATGTCATGAAACTGCATCTTATTTAAACCTTCTGTTTTAGTTGGCTGTGTCTGACATCACTTCTTCAGGGGAAGGTGTTGTTACTGCTAGTGGAGGGTGAGAATTATGGCTCCCCACGGACATTGTGGTGGGATTGGTCCCATTACCACTGGGCAGTATTGAAAGTCCTGACTCTCTACTAGGCCTTATCTGACCTCATCTCAGCAGGAGGAAAAGATGCTTCTGGAGTTGAAGTCAGGTTGCACCGACACTGTGAGTGTATGGAGGTAGACTGGGGTGGAAGTGGAGACTCATTACCATATGGTGAGTAGTTTCTAGCTCTCTATTTGGCCTTCTCTGATACCACCCAGACAGGGACATTGGGGCACCTCATTACAGCCTAGTGAGGGTCAAAGTTGAGGCTTTCCACTTAGTCTTTGCTATCACGGACAGTGTAGGACCACAGTTTTTTCTGTGGTGTTTTCTTGGTGTGCCTTCCTTGGACCCGGAGTTCCATAGCTGGCCTGCATTCCTCTCTCCACCTCTAAGACGTTTTCTTATGTTTATTTCATATTTAACATCCAGGGTAGTAATTAAAGGGAAGAATATGGAAAAGTACAGTTGCTTTTTGAACAACATTAGTTTTGAACTGCACAGACCCACTTCTCTGAGTTTACCCGGGGATGACTGTACTTCTATAACTTTTATCTCCCTGGATGCAGAATTCTAAATGGACTGTGAAAGTTCATAACAAAGAAAACAGTGGGGAAGACAAATCTAGAAATGAAGAAAATAAAAATTAAATAGTGAGACCACCCATGGAGCTTGTGGCAAAGCCTGGATTGAATCTGCTGTATCTTAAGATTGTGCCTCATTCTAAATTTAAGTCACCCTTCTCATTATGAAAGTGTCAGAACTTCTCAGTAGGTGAGGAGACAGTCTAAATTTGAGAAAAGAAAGGTACAACAAAGGTTTTGAGGAAGCAAGCTGCTAAGTGGATTTATTCATGTTTGAGAAATCAAACATATGGTTAATGCACTCTTTAACTAGAAGCCAACACTAGGGAGGAGTAGACAGAAATCACGGGGAGGGAGCCCCCTGACATTTCAAAAGACTTTGCCCTGCAACATCTCCACATTTAAGCTTTTAGTTAAACGTAGCCACATCACAAGCATGTTCCATACCCAGATATTGTCTGCACATTATTCCCAAAATGTTCCCTGGGTCTTAATATTAAGGAGACTCTCCCCCACGTTAGACCCCTTTGGCTTGTTCAGGAACAGATTTAATCAGGGGGACAATCCAGTAGCACCCACCTCTGGGTTGCAGAAATATCTGAGGTGACCAGGCAGTGTTTGGAGTCCCCTCAGTTAGCTAGCAAAGTGAGCTGACAGCTTCCAAGACCCCAGACTTTCCAGGCTAGTAAGGAGCTGAGGTTATAGGCTCCCTTATCAAATGCTCTTTGGCAGCTGCCATAGCCAATCCAAGTGTAGTCCTAGAATAGAAATGACGCGGTTTCAGGAGCTGACAGATGGAACTTTAAGCCTTCCTTCCTGCTATGTCTGAAGTTCTGTTTTAAAAAAATAGAAAACCGTGACAATAAACATTCCTTGAATGACCTGTGGGAAAGTATACCCCCTCAGAATGCACTAAAGTGGGGTGAAGCAGTGGGTTGTGGTGTTGAGAAAACATCCCTTCCCCTTGGCAGGATATTGGAATCTCACAGAAGTTTCTGTGGCTGGGAAGCAAACACGCTCTCTGCCCCATTGCTCTTATTCATCTTTAGACCTGATAATACAGTTTGAACTTCAAGTTGCACTTTAAAAGGCATGCATTTTTGGCTGGGCGCGGTGGTTCATGCCTGTAAGCCCAGCACTTTGGGAGGCCGAGGCAGGCGGATCACCAGGTCAGGAGATCGATACCATCTTGGCCAACATGGTGAAACCCCGTCTCTACTAAAATACAAAAAATTAGCTGGGCGTGGTGGTGCATGCCTGTAATCCCAGCTACTTGGGAGACTGAGGCAGGGGAATTGCTTGAATTCGAGAGGCAGAGGTTGCAGTGAGCTGAGATCACACCACTGCACTCCAGCCTGGCGACAAAGCAAGACTCCGTCTCAAAAAATAAATCAATCAATAAAAGGCATGCATTTTTAACTTTTACCTAAGGAAAGCATCCATTTAAAGAGTCTGAGAGACCTATTGTAGGAGCACTCAGTGATGTTTTAAATGTATTTTATTGCAAAGTATATAGTTGTAAAGAAGTATGAAGGGTAACGAGGTCAGAGAGCTGCTCAGAGAAATAAAATAATGCCTCGCTTGAAGAGAAAAAACGGTGACAACTTTTTCATGCAGTTGGTTTGAAGTAGCTGAATGGAGGAGCTAAAAAGTCAGATTTTGTTTCTTCAGCCTGGAGACGGCCACATGGTCAAGGATGCCGAAGGAAAGCAGCTCTCAAGAAAAATGTTGCTTACTCTAAACACATTGGAATAAGCCAGTACCATGCAAACGTTTATCTCTATGGATAAAATTAAATATATATTGTGTTTTTTGGAATATTTTTACCTTTACGCCTGAGATAATGACACTGACTTAGCTCACGGAAACATTGTGGGCATTAATTAATTAATTTTGAGGCAGAGTCTCACTCTGTCACCCAGGCTGGAGTGCAGTGGCACAATCTCGGCTCACTGTAACCGCTGCCTCCTGGGTTCCAGAGATTCTCCTGCCTCAGCCTCCTGAGTGGCTGGGATTATAGGCATGTGCCACTATGCCCAGCTAATTTTTGTATTTTTAGTAGAGACAGGGTTTTACCATGTCAGCCAGGCTGGTCTCAAAGCCCTGACCTCAGGTGATCCGCCTGTCTGGTCCTCCCAAAGTGCTAGAATTACAGTTGTGAGCCACCGCACCCAGCCTGTGGGCATTAATTTAAATAAAGTGTATATGAAGTACTTACTTACCATCCACAAGGAGACCTAGATCTGAGGTTGTTTTTCGTGTTCTCATATAATAAAGGTTGCATTCTGTGATGTAATATGGCTTTAGTTTCGATTGTGATTTTGGCAACATATAATTCTTCATCTGCACATGATTTTTATCAGCCAGGTGACAAGTCAAGTGTTATATAGAGGACGACCAGATGTCAATCAGAAAACTTGGTTCTGCTTATTGATGTCACTAATTGTATTTCAGACAACATATTTTCTTGCTTTATTGTTTGTTTGTTTTTGTCCTGGTTTCCTAAGTTACAATTGTTTCATATCTGAAAATCGAATACTCGTGAGTTGCTTTGAGATCTCCTAGTGATGGCTAGAAAAAAATCATAGAAACAAATGCAATATCAGAATGAGAACAGTTAAATACTGACAGGGTTGGGTCCAGAAAACCATTCCTACTTATTTTTTAACCACACCATCCTTTGCTCCTGCATTTCTTTCTACAATTTTGTCTCTCTGACATCTACATGCCCCAGTCTGACCCACCTCTCTTCTCTCAGGAGGACTAAGATCTTTCCAGACCCAAAAGGGTAAAAGTTCCCGGCTCTTTCCCTTCAGAAACAGGAAGTCAAATTCACTGATCTCTGTGGAAAGTACTCTTAACAGAGCGTTCAATGACAAACTTACTTTACCTTTCTTCTCACTTAATAGCCCTCTCGACCAGGTGCAGTGGCTCATGACTGTAATCCCAGCACTTTAGGAGACTAAGAGGGGAGGACCACCTGAGGTCAGGAGTTTGAGACCAGCCTGGCCAACATGGTGAAACCCCCTCTCTATTAACAGTACAAAAATTAGCCGGGCATGGGGCCGGGAACCTGTAATTCCAGTTACTTGGGAGGCTGAGGCATGAGAATTGCTTGAACCTGGGAGGTGGAGGTTGCAGTGAGCTGATACCGTGCTACTGCACTCTGGCCTGGGAGACACAGCAAGACTCTGTCTCACACACACACACACACACACATGCACGCATGCACACACACACACACACAGCCCTCTCTTTACAGCAAGGCTCTCTGGTTTCCTGGGTAAGGGATCTCAGCACGGTTTTTTGACACAGGGAGGGTTTGGAGAAGGTCCCAAACATCTATGTGCCCGCAAAGTGATGGGCTCTAGAGGCAATGTCTCAGGGATCACATTATGAGTTTTCAAGCTCAAGATGATTTAACAGACCTTGTACCCACCCTCAGTGCACTCTGCTCCCTTTCTCATTCAAAATTTACTGGAACCGGTAGTGATGTCCACTCATACTGCAGGTGCCTGAGCACCATCCTGAAGAGGAAGATGTTTTGTGAGGCTCCAAGCCCTGAGGCTGCAGAGAAACCATGGAAGACCTGCTCATGGGCTCTGCAGTGGCCATACATGGGGTGTCAGGGGAATAGGCAAAGCAGCTTCATGCTACGAAGGGTAGGGCCTCACAGGCTCATCACCCCATAATTGGCATATAACATTCACACAAAAATATTATTAGTTGAAGAAATGAAGGGTGAGAGGGAATAGCAAAGCAAAAGAGACGGGTGACAAGAGAAGGGCTATTGGAGGTGTCAATTTATATCAAAGAATAGAGAATTCCCCTACCCCCATCTGTTTTCTTTACCTTAAAAACAGAACACGTTGTTTGGATATGATGGTATAAAATGTAAAATCCTCTGCTTTCCTGTAATTATCATGCTGGCTCTTTCCTCCCAGGCTCTAATTGATTCAGCTGAAGCTCTTTGACCCCCTGCTTATAGGCTTAGCCATGTTCCAAACTGGGATGATACTGGCCCTAGGTGTGGGGGGAGTCGCTGTGGGGGACTCGTAAGACCTGGGCCAGTGTCCAGCATTCTATCATCCTTGCTTGCTACTGGCTCTAAAGTAACTGTGGCATCTTGCAAATTTCATCCCCTACACTTAGGGATCTGTAGGGTCCTGCTACTCCCCTGCCTAAAACCCTCCACTGGCCTCTCATTGCTCTTAGGATATAGACAATCCTCCATCCCTTAACCCGGTGGGCTGCCTCTGTGGCCTTAGCTTTTAGCCTGCCTGCTCCTCTTACTGTCAATGCTTGGGTTACATTCGGTCCCTCCTCATCGCCATAATGGTCTTCTCCACTACAGGGCCATTGTTCATGCCATTGGCTGTGGCTAGAACACTTTGTGTGGCATGAACACTTTCCCTTTCTTGTTTGCCTAGTTAATTCTTGTTCACTCTTAATCTGCTCATTAGGTCAGATCTTTCTCTCTTAGCATCCCACAGTGCTAGGCACCTTTCCCTCTGAGCACCTGGCACCGTTGCAATGTTAGACATTGGTCATAGGTTGGCTTCCCTGGGGACTGACTCTGGGACTCAGAAGTTTGTTTGTAAGAGGTAGATTGGTGAGGAATCCTGGGAACAATCAATGTGTAAGAGAGAGAGGGAGGCATAAGGAGGAGTTGAACTGTGATGCAGTTGCAGCAGGTATCTCAGATGAGTCAATAGGGTGCACTGGAGCTAGAATGGCCCTTGAAGTTGCCTGGAATGGAACAGGAGGGCTGGACCTTTGCAACTTACATTGGCCATCACTGTATCAAGACTCTCCAGGGAGGAGGTGCAACCTTGAGCAGGAAAGCTTTCTTCAGCAGAGGGCGATTACTAGAACACACTCAACATGAGCCATTAGTAGGCAACACTCCCACCCGCTAGGAAAGGGAGGGCCTCGGTCCTGAAGGGGTCCACTGCAGGGTGCACTACAGCATTTGTGTTATTTAATCAGTACCTTACTCAACCACCATATTGCAAGCTTCTCGAGGAACTTTTTGTTTCATAAAGGCTTAGTGTAGTACTTGGCACAGTGTAGGATCTTGGTAAGTATTCGTCGAAAAAAAAAAAATTAATCCAGTCTTGCTGTGACCCCTAATTAGGGCAACCAACTATTCAGGTTTGCCCAGAACTACCCTGATTTTAGCACTGAAAGTCCTACATTTGAGGAAACCTTCAGTTCAGGGAAAACTGGGGCAGTTGGTCACTCTACCTTTAATATTCTTAAGTACTGTTTACTGACCCAGAACAGAACTCACCAAAACTGTTGGCATGTTCTGCTAATAATCTGTTTTCCAGGGATTGGCTGGAATTACTTCACTAGCTTAAATGCTCACCGTTAAATGGGCCAGTATCAGCCCAGTCTGGAACATGGCTAAGCCTGTAAGAGGCAGTCAGATACTGACTTTAGTTTGGCTTTTCTACTTTCTATAAATAGGTCCTATCATCCCTTTCTTTTTCGACATCAAGCCTGTGGTTTCTGACCTACTTAGCCCTTTATGCTAACCCTGCAAGTCTGTTCAGCTTCCTGATCTCAGGACTCTCTACTGAACGTATCCTGTCATCTCCGGCATATGTCTCATTTTCTTCCCACTCTTTCCCATTCACGTGAAAACATGGAGATGGTGTGATGTGTTGACACCTGTTATGTGTTGGAATGACTGTCTATCTTTTCAAAACTGTAGACTCAGTGGGAATCGCAGGCTTCCTGGATCAGAAGCAAGGTCAACAGTATAGACGGGACAGTGTGATCTGTGTCATCATTGTGAGTCTGAGCCATTCAGAGACAGGAAGATAGAAAACCTGAGGAATTCTGATACTGACGGCAAATCAGTCTTCCTAACTTGCTTTTGACGAAGTGTTGGGTGATCACTTACTCACTCAACAAATATTTCTGATCTCAGTAATCACTCTCAATATAAGATTCTAAGATGAAATAGGAAATACAAAGAACTTCATTTTCCTGGCAACTATGATTTTTTACTTCATAGGCACATTTCATTCTTACACTAAAAATCAAAACAATGAAAATAAAAATACCCCTTTTTTCCCTCCATGTAGCTCACTGCATGCTGTAGTTCCATACTTCCTAAATGCAACAGCCCTTCAATAATCTTCTTCATCTCTCTCCTCTACCAAAAAACAGTTTTATTTTTCTATCTCTTCTCAATCTTTATGAATATGTCTAAAATGGCTACTTAATTAATTTTGTTCAATGTTGTCCCGATGAATGCAGAGATTATTGGTATTTGTTCCATTCAAAGGAGGAATAAATTAAACTGATGAAGAAACAGGCAGCCAGTCTGGCGTCACTCAGCACACAGACCTAGTATTATTGAGAGAACAGGTGGAAATCTCCTGAGCTCTGGGCATATCTGCAGATGAAAACACACTGCCTTCATTTTAGAGCAGTGCAAGAGAGAAGGGCTGTTGGAGGTGTAAATTTACATCAAAGAACAGAGAATCCCCCCTCTCTTTTTTCCTTACCTTAAAAACAAAACAAATTCTTTGGATATGGTAGTATAAAAATATAATCCTCTGCTTTTCTGTAATTATAATGCTGGCTCTTTCCTCCCAGGCCCTAATAGCAATGTTCCCACAGATATCCAACAAAAGAAAAAAAAATCAGAGACATTGCAGTTCTTAAGCACTATTAGGCAACTTTAAGGAATGTTCATGAGTACATATGTATACATTATTTTATGTAGACATGGCTAAGGAATAGTGTATGCATTTTGCAGAGTAACCCAAACTATCCATTATCAAAGAATCGGTGTGCATTGAGGTCCCTGCAAGACTACAACTCTACTGGATATCTTCCTTTGGTGCTTCAGAAGGTACTGCCATCTTCTGCATGGTCCCAGGGTCACCTGTGAGCACTAATTATCAGTACACAGCAAGAACATGTTAAAATAAATTCCGAGTTGGTGGCTTGTTTGTTATTACCCGGACATACAGCTCATACACTACAGGATTTAAATACTGATGAGGCACAAAGAAATGTTTTAGAATTATGTGGGGAAATCTTTCCATTGAGATAACTGATTTTTAAAGTGATCTTCACTCTGATCAGGTTTCACCTCAAGGACTGAAGAGGTAGCTCTCACTGCAGGCCCTGGGGGTGACTTCTGTAGTGTGAACTCATATTAAGGCCACCTCATGTCAAATGCTCAGTCTGCAGGGTGTCTTGGATAGACAAATAATTTTGGAAATGGATACATTTGACAAATAACCTTCACCGGTTAAATGAGGTGAAATAAAAATAAAATACGTTGCATAATAATTATTATAAAAATATCTATAGATACAATTGGTTCTGTAAGTAGCTAAGAACATTTTACCAAATTAGCCTTTTGAAATTAACACCATAACCACATAAGAATGAAATAGAATGGTATTAGATGTTATATTTGTGTGTGTGTGTGGTGTGTGTGTGTGTGTGTGGTGCAAAACTGGGATTTTATGCAGGACACAAACACAATGTTTGAATCATTGCTAAAAATTTCAGAAAGTACAAGTAAGCATTAAATTCTACTATTTGAAATGTTTATCAGAACTATTATCTCGTAGGCAATTATTACGGTCGCTATCCCTTCAATTTGGGTATCTACACAGCCTCTCCTAGTCTTTTCATTCAATTTCAGAAGCCCACCTTGTAATTAAATCCAGTGTCCTTTTCATCAACTCATTTGGACATTTTTCAGCAGTTGACACTTTGACCATTTTCTGAGTCTTAATATCTTCCTTCCGAATGTCAGACATTGTAGCCAGGCCTAGCGGTACATGCCTGTGCTTCTACCTACTTGGGAGGCTGAAGCAGGATGATCCCATGAGCCCAGGCGTTCAAAGCCAGCCTGGGCAACATAGCAAGACCTCATCACTAAAAAAAAGAAAAAAGTCAGGTCAGACATCGTGATAGGTATTTTGCACAGGTAATCTGATTTAATCTGTGTGAACATTTCCATTATACCAAATCCAACATTACCATGAAACAAACTCACCTTCCCTTCCCTACTTTTTTTGTTAAAGCACCATTATCTTAGTTTCAGGTTGGAAACTTCAGTATGTTTCTGCATCATAATCATTACGGGTTAGGAAGACATGTTAATTATGCATTAAAACTGCCCTCAGCATTATTTCCCCCTTCTATCCCCTCTCCTTTGCTTCACTTTCGGACTTTAATGACTAGAACTGGGCCCCAGCTATACTTGCCAGCTCCAGTTCCCCTCTCAATGATCTAGCCTGTGCATCCCTGGGTGGCCCAGTCTTCCTTACGTCATGCCTTCGGTATTCGTTTTCTCCCGACTAATGACAGTCTCACTTGACTGCACTCTGGACTCAGGTCAGTCCTCAGGTCAAAGTACTCTGGAACTTCCGTCAAGTCTTCAAAAGCCCACATCTCTCACCCTCCTGAACTGATGCAATCTCTCACTACTCCTCAACACACTTTAGTTGCCAATATTATTTAATAAACAGGCTGAATGACAAAATTCAGAATGGTCATTCAATAACACTGGCAATTAAATTGTATTATGATACATAACGGACCAGGCACTTCGCTAAGCGCTTTCCAAAAAATCACTATGATCTTTTTATCCCCCAATGGGGTGGCTAGTAGATGAGGAAGCTGAGATTGAGAAGCTTGCCCAGGGTGCCACATCTGGAGACTGGCACAGGTGTGCCTGGTGGCAGCATCTCTGCCTTGAGCCACTGTGCTGTATCCCAAGTGACCATCCTACTGCTGGTCCCTGGCTGGGGCCTTCACTTTGGCTTGTACTGGCCTCCTCAAATGCCCTCACCCTCAATCTCCAAGGACCAGGTGTCCCACAAAACCTTTCCTAATGTTGGAATCAGAAAACAATACCCCAAATGAAGGCCTCAGAAGCAAAAGTTATTCTCTGACCTTCTTCTACCCTCCTGTCTCTCAGTCCCAATCTCCCCCAAGGCTAGTCATAGAAACTAGAATCCCTCTTCCCCAAGGCAGGTCATAGAAACCAGAACTCCTTTTCCCCACGGCCATCCATAAAACGAAAAAATATGACTAAGTGTCCCCCTCCAATCTTTCTGTGTAAAAATTTATTTAAACATAAATAAATTTCCTGACCTACCTCGTTTGATTGTATATCATAAGACCCCCATTCCAGGGAGGGTGCTGCCTCACACCCACAAGGAAGGAATGTGTGCTCAGAGAGGCTGAGAAGAATCTAGACAGACAGGCCTTGCTGGGTTTCCCCTCTTAGTCTGTCAGCATTCAATCATTCCCTTTTGGTCCAATTATATTTCTATATAGCTATCCATACTTCTTTGAACTAAAGCATAAGAACTGACAGTTTCACCTGTATCTTTGGGTCTCCGTTCCGAAGGCTCCTTTGTCACATACAACTATGATGAAATAATTGTGTATGCCTTTTCTCCTATTAACCTGCTTTTATCAGCTGATTTTCACAAACCTTTGGAAGAAGAAGTTTTCCTTTAGCCTTGACCTTATCCACCGGAACCCTCAGGGACCTCTCTTCCCTTGAGTTTATTGTTTCGCTGACTACTTGCAGGACACCAGCTAGCACTGGAATTTCATGACCCTGTGTTGCTAATTGGTATGTGTTTATACTCCAAATAAAAAATGAGCAATTTCCTTGAAGATCTGTGCCACATTTCACTTCCACAGCAGTGGGTATCATTTTGTGTTTTAGAAAAATGACTAAAATTGGTTTTAATAGTAGCAGCTAACGATTGTGAAAAGTGTTTGCTAAGCACCAGTTAGCAAACTAATTGCTTTGCATTCATTATTACAATCTGCCTCCAGAAAAGCTCTCTTCTTTTAACACTTGAGCTCTAATACTTCTAGACAACCCTTGGATTTACCTCTTTCCAGAAGAACTAAGCCCCCTTTAGAAACCATTTAATTCCATTGTTGTAGAACAGACAGGGGTATAGCACTTAACGTGGACCCCTTCACAGCCTCTACCATCTGACTAGGGGCTCCATGTCTGATCTGAGGGGTCTGGAAATATATAGCCACATGCAAAGGAACTGGAAGCGACAGCCCATAACTTAAGTGTGCAAATGGTGTAAAATTACATTGAATTGTTTGCACAGAGATTCTATTTACCCATAAAGATAATGATTCACTGTTATGTTATTTATAGTTGTCTCAGAATACTGATTTTTAGTCATTGTTTAGAATTTAAAAAATTTAATAAGCCCAGGCTTTTAAATGAATGTAGTAGCTTAAATTGAATTTTTAAAAGTGTTCCTTAAAAAGTGTTCACTTATTGAGTGAACTCTACATTCTTTCTCTAGCCTCATTGATTGCATCTTTTTCTTTTTCCTTGGTTTACAGGTATAATTGTCAGGAAAATCATATTCATATCCATCTCTTCTAAGTGGGTTGTTCGTTTTACTTCTTTATTTTCAGAGATGGGGTCTTGCCTTGTTGTCCAAGCTGGAGTGCAGTGGCATGATCATAGCTCATTTCCACCTTAAATTCCTGGGCTTATGCGATCTTCCTGCCTCAGCCTCCCGAGTAGCTGGGACTACCGGCACATGTCACTATGCTGGGCCAATTTTTTTTTAATTTGTGGGGTTATTTTATTGTTGTTTGAGACAAGGTCTTGCCCTGTTGCTCAGGCTGGAGTGCAGGGGCACCATTATGGCTGACTGTAGACTTGACCTTCTGGGTTCAAGTGGTCCTCCCACCTCAGCCTCCTGAGTGTGCACTACCGCAGCCAGCTATTTTAAAAATTGTTCATAAAGATGGGGTCTTGCCATTCTCAGTGGATTTGACTGGGTCTGAGTGGGATCTTGCAACTGGACTTTTTACATATTATGTACGAAGGGAAATAAATACACAAGATGTTCTCATTTTGCAACTTGGGTAAAAAGCTATTTCACAATCACTTGGCCAGATATTCTGCCTAACACTCATAAAATACTTCTCCTCTTTTTGCCTTATATATAGCCATGGAACCTTGAAATCTACAGACGTAAGTAACACAGATGATCAGCTGGAAAGAAAAGAAATGTGAGTGCAGTGATTAGGCTCTTTCAGACCCTCCACAGTGACCCGAGAAGTGTTCCAGGTGGCACAGCTAGGTTTCCACACTGACCCACTGTGCTTGTCGTCCTTCTCCAGCCAGTGCCCCTCTTGGAGGGAGTCACCAACGGAAATATGTGGTGTCAATGTCTGACTCTGCCCATGCCATGGGCTCTGCTTCACTCACCAAGACAGGGGTCCCTGGGGCAGCCTGATCTCCTTCTCAGCTCCCCAAATTCTGAGGGAAAAATGATAGACAGTGACAAAAAGGCAGTCTATTATTTTACTTTTCAATAGAGTTCTGCCAGCTATAGCACGTGCCATAAATTACAGTGACCTTTAAATTCTAGCTTGGTCACTGCTGAATGGGTGAGAATAGGCTTGGTTCCAATTTTTAAGGTCACACTGTCCTAAATTGCAATGCATCACACCATGTACTAAGTTGGTAACAACCGCTTAGAGGAAAGCTTTCGTTATGCAAGGGAGAACATAAAAAAGGGCACTTATCCCAAATGAATGCAGCAATTTAAACCAAAGATGTTTACGCAGGGAAAGAACAAAGTAAGGCAGGAGTTTGGGGTCAACTAGGCTGTCTTTGAACACCCGTGGACTCATTGGAAGGTCTGAATATCTGGTGACTGATGGACTCGCGGTGTCTCGTCATTGCTTAGAAGTGAAAATTAAATGCTGAGTTATGTGGGTGAAAATATTTATGTGTGCATTTACACATGGAATTTAAACCAAAGATACAATTCTAAGCCCCGCAACCACTGAATGGATCCCTCCTCTCAGTCAAGGGCATTCCAAAGTTAACCTGAAACACTAGTTCAGGCTGTGATGGAAATGAGTGGTTGGACATGCCTCCATGGAAGGAATTCAGACACAACTGACCAGCATGAACATTCAAACTGAGACCTTAAGTCTAACAAAACAGACTCTTTGTAGCTTTAAATAAAATGCTGACATGACAGCAGGCCCTGACAGCAATAGAAATATTTTACCCCAAAATATATTTCTTTGATATATTTCGAAATGGCCCTGCAAAGCTCTTTCTTGTGGGAAAAATCTACATTCTATAGAGAATCCTCTTCCCTTTCCGGGTATTTTTTCTCATCTGGGAGAGAATTAACTAAGTCTGGAACCTTTTTACGTCTGATAGGAAACCATTTATAATCTATTCTCTTGGAAACCTGCTACCTGGAGACCTCATCTGCAAAATAAGAGCCTTGGTCTCCTTCACCCCTTATTTTAAACCAAACACACCCTTCTATTGATTCTGAGTCTTTAGATAAACTCTTTCAACTAATTACCAGTCAGAAAATCTTTGAATCCGCCTATGACCTGGGAGCCTGCCCATCTTGAGTTGTCCTGCCTTCCCAGACCAAACCGGTATATACCTTACATCTATTGGTTGATGTCTTATGTCTCCCTAAAACATGTAAAAGCAAGCTGCAGCCCAACCAACTGGGACATATGTTGTCGGGACCTCCTGAGGCTATGTCACAGGCATGTCCTTGACCTTGAAAAAATAAATTTCTACATTCACTGAACCTGTGTCAGATACTTTTTGGCTTATAGTCATCTACGTAAATAATAAAACCAAGAGGCTGAAAAAGACTCTCAAAACTTAGCTAATTTCTTCACCTAAAATAAATAATATAGACATTTATTTATGTAAAATTTTAGCAGCAGTGTCATCTTCATATGTAGACAGTAAGTTACTTCATGGCAGAAGATAAGATGCTTAGCCTGAGGGAATTTTCTATACAAAGAGAATAATCACTTAAAGAGGAAACATCTTAAAACAAATTTTAATCATTTTGTCTGGAAATACTATTCACTTACTTTATGTCTGTAAACATAGTTTAATGTCGTGCAAATTGTGTTAATGAAATAACATTTCATGATGAAAATAATGAGACTCTTATGAAAATAATGAAAATCATTACAAAAATAATGAAAATCCATTTTTTTCCACAAGTATTCATACTTTGTAATCATATTTACCCGAGTACTCTCTGTCATAGGCTTAAAATGTGGCTTTTCCACATTGGTAAAAATTTGCTAGGCCACCTGTATGTGGTTTGTGGCTCTGACTACACTGTGGTGCCCGCTTTAAGAGCAGCATGTGAGCTGCCATGCTACCATTTAAGTGAGGCTCCAGACTTAGGTCAAAGTTGCTTTCAGTAAGATAGGTTGTCATGTCTCTAGAGGATGTGACCATTTCTCCTTCTCAGTATGAAAAAGAGTGGTCAGACTGTTCTGCTCAGATGCTGAGTGCCACAGGATGCTAAGGGAATGGTGCAAGTACTGTGGATGCTTTTACAGAAACGAAGAGACTGCCTACTATTTTAAGGCCGCCTAAGTGATTGCACAGTGATTATTGCCAAGACTTTCACATTTTTTATTGTGTCATCAAAAATTGTAATGTCATCTATGTTGACACAAAATTTGGGTAGCAATTGTTAAAATACTTGAGAGGCCATTAGGCTGAGATGGCCCCAGAGCCCTTTGTTTCCTAGGTAAACAAATCCAACCAAGCCCAATTCAACATAAACAGTAGAATAAAAATTTAAAACACACACACACACACACACACACAAACCTTTACCAGTCAGAAACCACCAACTAGCCCAGGGACTTTCCAGTAGATCATACTCAATTAAGACAAATACGTAGCTGTAGCCAATCAAGTAATTGCGTTGCTTTGCTTGCATGTTCAGCCTATAAAACGCCGCACCTCTTGCTGCTAGAGGGAAATTCTCTGAACCTCTTCAGGCTTTGAATGCTATCCAATTCATGAATCCTTTAATGTTCAGATACATTCTGTTGAATTAATTTTGTCTTAAATTTTTCTTTTAATACAACTCTCTCCTTTATTTTCTGTGGGTTGGAAAAACAGAGTAATAATTTTATTAGAACTGTGTGCAAAGTAAGTATGTGTTTGCCCTGAGTGAAGCAAAGAGACAGCTTACTTCTTATTAAAAGTGCTTTCCTACCATGGCATGAAAAATACTTTAAAAAGCATTTTCATTTACTTCTGGGTCCTTTACTGCACTCCAAAAAGCTGAGTTTGCCTGACAGTACATATTAGATACGAGAGATGTTAGGAAAATTGACTTCAGCAATTTTACATCTTGCCTCACACAAAAGGCTTGGATGCACCAAATTTCCACAATGTAAAACCCTTGCAGGGCTCGGCGCGGTGGCTCAAGCCTGTAATCCCAGCACTTTGGGAGGCCAAGATGGGCAGATCACAAGGTCAGGAGATCGAGACCATCCTGGCTAACCCGGTGAAACCCCGTCTTTACTATAAAATACAAAAAACAGCCGGGCGAGGTGGCGGGCGTCTGTAGTCCCAGCTACTCGGGAGGCTGAGGCAGGAGAATGGCGTGAACCCGGGAGGCGGAGCTTGCAGTGAGCTGAGATCCGGCCACTGCACTCCAGCCTGGGCGACAGAGCCAGACTCCGTCTCAAAAAAAAAAAACCAAACAAAAAAAACCCTTGCAAAAAAAAAAAAAAAAAAAGTCACCATAGGAAAATCTTAAATGTGCTACAGAGACAGATTTAAAACATTACTGGGCATAGTCAAATAAAGTAAATGGTATACTGTCTCATTTCAATTTCAGCTATAAGTTACAGAGAAACTTTTGTTTCTAAATTTGCCATATATACATTTCTGAAATTACATCCTACAGGGACTGCCTTCCTAAGTTGAGGATATCAGTATTTATCACAGCTCTTCCCGGCATGGAGGCTTTGACAACAACAAATACCAAAATAAATGTATTATGCCACACAATCAGGAGGCTCTGCTCTCACTGAATTCTGAATAAGAGACAGATAATCCTGTTCTGATTCTCCAACATGTGCTTCTGCCAATTTCAAACTTTTCTTCTTTGAGACAAATAGCTGTTTTTAGTAAGAGGTCAGTGTACTAATGATAACTTTAAAGAGTTAAGAAGATTTTGCATTGACTATTTCAGTTATCTTGAGGTCTCCAGATTTGTAGAGACCTCCTCATTCATTTTCCACAAGGCCCATAAAGCTGGTTTGGAGAAAGTATGAGTGTGATTTTTTTCTCAGGTAGAAAAAAAAAAAAATGTGACCCCATATCAGTAATCTAAACATTACTTGATTTTTTTTTTTGAAGTCATACCAAATTTCTGTCTTCAGAAAATGTTTCTTTTTTCTTCCACTTGTCTTCTTCAACTTTTGAACAAATACTTAAAAAATATCTTGGTGGCATGATTACTGTAGAAAGAGACCAGTGTCACAAATGGAGTGATCTGGGCTAACCTTCATCCGTCCTGGGAACCTCTTTTACATGATTATTTTAGAGACCACTCCCATCCTTTAGTCTCTCCTCCCTTGGATTTCTGAGAGCTTAGGAACTCCCACTCTGAGATACTCTCTGTTCTCTCCTCACATGGAGCATATCTGCTACTTTGAAATTAACATCCCTACCAGACACGTGTCACATTTAAGGTCACACACAGTACCATGTCCTGGAATAATAAGGCTTTCTGCTGCTGTTCTACCCTGAGGGCATTCCGTAGGCATTTTAGGAACTCAATCTTGAAGGCTCAAGCTAAGCAAGTGAGTTCAGCTTGTACTCATCACCCAGAATCCTCTAGTATTCACTTTCACCTCCAACTTCCCACTCTCTCGCCTCCAACTAAAGGGTTCCCAAGGTCAGTTCTGGCTTAGCTACATCATTCATCTTCTACCTCCTTGTCATGCCTGCAGCAAGCCGTGTTTCTCTTCTCTGAGAGGCTGACCCAGAGCTCCTGGTTGACCAAGCTCGCTTCTCCCTGAGGACCAAAGGGCAGCATTATCGGCCAGAGACAAAAAGAACCCTGGGGAAGACATCCTCCCTTGCTTTCCTGCCTGTTGGAGTGGGGGCCAAGGCAAAACTTGCTCCTACTTTTCTACTTTGCCCTTTACATTAACAACAACAATTTGAAGGGTATTCAGGTTTAATGTATTCTCCGCGGATTCAGACGAGTTCCTAAAATTAAGTACTACACTCTATTACTTATTAATGACACCTGATTCAGAAGTTTTTCTTCACGTACTTCCTCATTTTCCGGTCTTTGAACTTCCCTCTCATGTTAGAGCCAAGCAGCTGTAGCAAACTAGCCATTATTTTTTCCTGCATTGCAGAAAATAGAATAACACTCTCCAAGTGTAATCCAGCTTCTGTGATTTATATTCATCAGCACCTCAGGGCTCTGCACCACACCAAGCCTTGTGACCATCCGGAATGTTGCAGACCCAGTTATGGCCATGATGCACGCCTGTATTCTCCAAGGATTCTCTATTCTACCCTCAGCCAACCATCTGCCCTCATGACAGCAGTCTTCATTGCAGGGATATGGTCAGCAGGGAGAAAATACGCTTACAGGGCAGCACACCTGGATTTCTCTAAAAATCATATACTATCCCTCTAAAAATCACCTACATTTTTCCATCTCCCTGTCCCCTAGTCAGTAAGATATTTAAGTATCAGAACCCCCATTGAGATATTGGACAATCACTCTATAATTCTTTCTGTGTGCACGGTAGTAATAAATGTGTATGCCTTTTCTCATTAATCTGCCTCTTTGTGAGTTGATTTTTCAGCAAACCTTCTGAAGGGAAAGGGGAAGCTTTCCCTTTGCCCTGCAGCTGGTAATAATTTGCTCATGGCAGCACATGGTACAAAAGGTAGAAAGTTACTGAGTGAGCGACCCACTGTCAAGAGACTGGCCCAGGATCAGAGTGCTTACCTGGCTCACCAGGGGGCGCTGATTTTGTACTGATTTTTACCAACCCCTCAACCACCGACTCCTGGGCAGCTACCCATGGGAGGTAAGGCTCCATTGCGGGGAGAAGTCAGTGGGCATTCATTATCAGACAGGGGCTTTCTCATTTTCTTTTCTAAAATCCTTAATAGTATCCTGTGTACATCATTTAAATGTGACCTTTATGTTTTCTATGAAGGAGTATATATATATGTGTGTGTATATATACATAGTATACATATGTATATACTATATGTATACTATATATATACTATATATATAGTGTGTGTATATAGTGTACATATAGTGTATATATCCAAATATACTATATATACACTGTATATACTATATATACACTATATATATACTATATATACGCTATATACACACACTATATATATACACACATATATATATTCTACATAGAGGCACACTTCTGATATATGAAGGCATAGGATTACAACCAGCTGTGATTTGTATTTTATTTTAGCTTCTGAACTTAAAATTCTCTGATTAATGTCACGTAATCTGTTCATTTAGGGATTTGTGTTTAAGCTCTGTGCTTTAGTGCTAGGTGGCTGCAAATCACAATGTACTTTCAAAACAGAGTATCTTAACCTTTTAATAAATCCTATTCATAACTTGTTCAATTCAAAAAAACTGTTTATAAACATGTTAGACATCTGACACCATTCTATTGCAAGAGGGTAGAAACATTTATTGCAGCAGAATACTACGGTTATTCACTCGAGTTTATTATTCCCCTTATTTTATTGTAGCAACTCTGGATTCTTTAGTATAAAGAGGAATCGAAAGAAACAAAATATCTGTAGTCTTGGTTTGAGAAGTACACTGGGATCTGGTGGCCTAAACCATATATACAGAATATAAACATATGTATACTTTATATGTACATAGTTAATGGTTACCTATGCATTATAAATAGTAAGTTTAACTTAGATTCTACAAAAATAATCATTTTGGATGGGTACATGCAAACCAGTACACATAAACCTATTTATAAAACACATCTCTAGGATTTTCTTTTTTTGCTTCTAAATATAAATTTCACTATTTAGCCATCAGCTAAATGATTTAAATGCAAACCCCAAAGTTTCCAGGTAAAAGTATAAAATCTGCTTCTAACCACAGCAGCATACTGCTTCAAGTATTCTCCTCCTATGTAAGGTCTAGATAATTTTGTCACATGTGAATTTTAAGTGCACATCCCATTTCCTCACATATTAGTCATCCTGCCAGGGTCACAGCTTCTTTGTTCCATTTTTTTTTTTTTTTAATAAGACATTGCAAACAGTAGCTATTTCTTAAAGTGACATCATTTTTGCTTTTGCATTCTGATAAAAATGAACATACTTAAACCTCTTCCTTGCACCCTGACCCTGGTGCCCTAGGATAATGCAAACAAATTCTACGCTCAATGGTTTGCAGGGCCATCCGTGCAGGCAGATGACTGAGTGGCCACAAAAGGCTCATTTTGCTTCTGGTCCTCTTTCATGCCAGCTGCCTGGTCTGTGATCGAGGAGAAGGACAGCTGGTCATGCTCTATGATGTGCACTCGATCCTCGTCCTTGTCCTTCTTCACATAGAACATTTTTCTGAATTTTTTCAGCTCATGGAGTTCACAGAAGGTTTCCAGAACTACCAACATGGCAATAAGGCCAAGTAGCAGGTAACCTGTGTGAGAAACAGGACAGTGTCTCAGTGTGATCTCAACATGGATAAATCAAGTAGCAAGTGATTTACCTCCCCACCTCATTCCAACACAGTGTTTGTTAAGGAATAAACTCATTGCAAGGTTCTTAATTTTTAGAAGTGTTTTTAAGTTCATGGCTCAAAGAGGAACTACCCATTATTAAAGAGTGAAAGATAATGAAGAATGATTTAACCTCCTATGAACTTGGATTAGTCAGAATCACAGGCTGCAATTTTTGAGAAAAAAAAAAAAATACTTGGGGCTGACGTGGCATTATTAAAGACACATAACATACTGCACTTACCCAAGTGTGATATTTCATGCAAGGAGGGCTTGCCACCTCTGTTTTATAATCAGTGGCTCACAAAATGCCAGTGATGTTTTAGAAAAGGTTTTGTTTTATCACGGGGTGCTCGAAAGAAAGCTTCATGCCTTTTTAAGCACTCAAAACTCTTACAATTTCTACTACAGAATAAGAGTTTAGTAATAGAAATTGCAGTCTAAATGCTATGGTTTGGCTGTGTCCCCACCCAAATCTCATCTTGAATTCCCACGTGTTGTTGGAGGGACCTGGTGGGAGGTAGTTGAATCATGGGGACAAGTCTTTCCCCTGCTCTTCTCATGATAGTGAATATGTCTCGGGAGATCTGATGGTTTTAAAAAGAGGAGTTCCCCTGCACATGCTCTCTCTCTTTTTGCCTGCTGCCAGCCATGTAAGACGTGACTTGCCCCTCCTTGCCTTCAGCGATGATTGTGAGGCTTCCCTAGCCACGTGGAACTGTAAGTCCAATTAAACCTCCTTCTTTTGTAGCCTGTCCAGTCTTGGGTATGTATTTATCAGCAGTGTGAAAAAGGACTAATACACTAAACTAAATCAAAATTTAAGAATGGATGTTGATATTAAATAGGTCCTTGTGCATGGCTATCTACACTTGCACCTAAATTCAGCAGCAAAGTCAAGCTCTCCATTATCTTCCAGTTGTTTTTGGACATGTGGACTATTCAGTGGCCAACACTACCAGTTTCTTACTGGGAAAATAAAGGATAACTGTTGACTCAAGTAAAATGTGTTGCTTGGAATCTGTGATGGGAAATGGTGATTTACAATTCCTTCCATCATTTTAAAAATGAGTTTTCAGAAAAAAAAGTCATCATAAAAAGGAACAGAAATGTGAAGATGAAAACTCCAAGAATAACAAAAATTCTGATTTTATGTCCCAGTGGTAAAACATTTGAGAAGGATTTTCAAAAATGTATGAAGTAAGGAAGCTAAAATTGGCAGCATAACAGGAATAAGAAGGCTGATTAGCCCAAGAATACAAAGTTTTAGTATCTTCAGAATCTGACTATAGGTTTTGAAAACAATATCATGCATTCAATGTGCTCTCCTGTACTTTAAAAATAGTAACGACATTGTTAGACGAATTGATGGATCAGTGTCTTTTCCTTTATTATTATTATTATTACTATTTTGTGAGACACAGCCTCATTCTGTCACCTAAGCTGGAGTACAGTGGCACGATGTCGGCTTACTGCAATCTCTGCCTCCCAGGTTCAAGTGATTTACGGCTGATTTTTGTATTTTTAGTAGAGACAGAGTTTCACCATATTGGCCAGGCTGGTCTCGAACTCCTGGCCTCAAGTGATCTGCCTGCCTTAGCCTCCCAAAGTACTATGATTACAGGCATGAGCCACCGTGCCCAGCCTCCTTTATCAAATTTTTGAACGCTGACAAAAATACCCACGGGGTTTCAGACAAAAACTGTGGTATTTTATCCTACCCACATCTAATATATGTTCGGAACATTCATTTGTTAGATACTCAGGTTCTTGACGCTCAAAACCTAAACTAATTCTATGTACACTGCTTTTTTAAAAAAAGATCCATGTTGTAAGAAGTGATAAAATGTTATGCAAGGATTTAGTATTATATGAAACACTGAGGAAGTAAAGTGGTTGGGCAAAATTTATGAGAAGAATTTATATAAGAGAAAATTATTGCAGCTAGCAAGCATAATTACAGAAACATTCTACTTTCCAAGTCACAGAATAAAATAAAATAAAGTAAAACAATCACCTATTATATGAAAAGAAAGTTAAGATAATGTTTATTTGGCTATCAAACTCACATACACAAAAAACATCTCTAATGCTACTGGCCTTCACCACCCCACTGTCACACTCAGATAATGCTGGTGACGTGTCAACGCATAACATTTGGAAAGCACCAGGTCATTATGTTCTATGAGTCACAAAAAGGCATATTCACTTTGAACCAGCAATCTCATTTCTTGGAAGAATATCAGAGGAAATGTGTACACATACAAAAGTATTCTTGGCCTGGCACAGTGGCTCACGCCTGTAATCCCAGCACTTTGGGAGGCTGAGACAGGCAGATCACGAGGTCAGGAGTTCACGACCAGCCTGGCCAACATGGTGAAACCTCATCTCTACTAAAAATACAAAAAATTAGCCAGGTATGGTGGTGGGTGCCTGTAATCCCAGCTACTCGAGAGGCTGAGGCAGGAGAATCGCTTGAACCCAAGAGGCGGAGGTTGCAGTGAGCCAAGATCATGCCATTGCACTCCAGCCTGGGCAACAAGAATGAAGCTCCATCTCAAAAAAAAAAAAAATTATCTGTAGTGTCATTTATAATACTCCTGAATTAGAAAAAGCTAACTAGTGAGTAATAGAGGCATGACTGGATTATGGTATGGCCACCTGGTGAATATCATATGGGCTCTAAAAATAATACCTATGGTAGCTACAGGAAATACAAAATCATCCTAAGTAACCATTTAGAAAAAAAAAAAACAAAAAACTATCGAACTTGTATGGTAGCCAGGTACTGTTCAAAGCATTCCCCAGTGATTTATGAGTGAAGTCTCTGTTTTGGCTGAGCCCACGGTTTAATGGAAATGTCAAAATACACACAATTCAACTAAGCATTTTGTAGGGTTAAGAATCACAAGATAGAGCCAAGACCGAGCATCTGGCTGCTTGAGTATCTACTATGATTTCCTAGAAAACATGACATGAGCCGAGTCATAACTTGAAAAATTCTTAAGAAGGCAAGACAGAAATGAAAACAGCAGGTACATTACACCTGCAATTCTGTGCATCCTGAAAAGGACAGGAAGGCTCACACAGAAATGAACGGTTTCTCGAAAATAGATGGTTAAGTTTTCTATGATATTATACTAAATTTAAAATGAAAACTGTTAAAACATTATAAATCCCTGGCCATCTGAATTTCAATGCCCGTTTTATTTTCCACATACAAAATTCTGGAAACAGTTAATAGAGGCTAACTTCTTCTAAAAAGAACCAGATGGACAAATGAGGTAAGCAGCTCTTTTAAGACTTTTCTGGTAAATTAAAGAGCATGATTGATAACACGCTCTATCCGAGGCCTAGTTTTCTTGGCCTTAAAATATTTAATAAAGTAGAGCAATCTTTTTTGTTTTACATTAACAGTTGGTTATCAAGTACATTCTGTATGAGGTATTTTTACACTGTCATTTATAATGCCTACGTTATTAGTAAGAAATTGATCTGCAATTTTAAGGTGCTTGTGAAAAATAACTCAGTAATAAGATTTTTGCATAAAGAGTTTTGAAGGAAATCACGAAATGGTTGAGAAGGTGGTAAATTCAGAAAACTTCTCAGTGAGAAGAAAGCAATCAGTGTTTCTATGAATAACTCCTCATTGGGAGGTGAGGTGGAGCTTGGAATGGCAAAATAGAGACAGAAGCCTGTAATCCCAGCTACTTGGAAGGCTGAGGCAGAGAATTGCTTGAACCTGGGAGGCGGAGGTTGCAGTGAGCCGAGCCGAGATTGCACCACTGTACTCCCAGCCTGGGCGACAGAGGGAGACTCGGGCTCAAAAAAAAAAAAAAAAAAAAAAAAAAATAGAGACAGAAGGAGCAGCCAGGGAGCCATAATACTCACACGTGATCCCAATCTTGTAGAGCTCTCTGAATTTTTGATTGTAGCCTTCCCCAGGCACATAATCTCCCAGGCCAATGGTGCTCAGGGAAATAAAACAAAAATAAAAGGATTCCAGGAAGTTCCAGTCATCCTCCAGGACTGAGAAGACAGCAGCCGGGATGAAGAAGAAGCAGGACACAGTGACAAACCCAAGGAGCACGGCGTGGACGATGGCCACCACCTGCTTGGGGAAGCCCCAGCGGATGTGGAAGTAGAGGACCGGCCTGCGAGTGACGTGCACGGTGATGCGCTGGACCACAGCCGTCAGGAACAGGAGGGTGAAGGGAATGCCGATGACAGAGTAGATGATGCAGAAGGCCTTACCCCCATCTGACAAGGGCACCGTGTGGCCATAACCTGCAAGGAGAACAAGGTCACTGAGGCGAACAGGAAGAGACTAAGTGGCAAACACATTTTTAAAAAATATATGCCTACCGTCTGCACTTATTGCCCTCAAACTAAAGAGAAGAGCGAGACTTCAGGTCTGCCACTTTAGAGGCTCTAGCATAATTGTCACGTCCCAGTAAAATTCAACAGTGGTCGCCATAAGTTTGGAAGTCCACCATTCTTTGTAAAATCCAACCAGCAATTCCAATACATCAGGGTCTCTGGTCTTGAATTCACTATCAGGCTCAAACACAAGTTCTGTGTGCTAAGGAACTAAGGCCCACACCATCTTAGACCATCAGGAAAAACTCATCTGAGGCCACCCATGTCACCAGGGCCAGTCTATCCCCTCCACCCCTTCACTTTCCCCAAGGATCCTCATTAGTGTCTAAACCTCAGTCTACACTCACCTCCCAAACAAACTACTCAGAATGTTCTAACAGTAACGACTGACAAATAAAGGTGTGTGAACAGAACCAAGATAATATGAGTCCAGTAAGAGGGTGGAGTAGAATCAATGAAGATAGAGGTATCAAAAAGAGGAAGAAAAATGAAGATTAAAGCACGCCATGTCACAGGATGGAGCACTGGTATACAGCACCCTTGACATGAGTAACTCCATCTTAGAAAAAGACTCCATCTAACATTTCATAGGGCTCTTTGCCAACAGGGACAAGATGTTATGCTTAATAAATAAAGTCTGCATCCAACCAGATAAGGGCAAAAACAAGCACATTGTGTCACTATCAGTCCTTGCCAGAGGACTCCGTGGCCATAAAAAGAGCAGGACATCAGTAGCTCAAAATGGCCACCTCAACTGACACTGCCTTGCTGTCAATTGTGATTAGCACTTGGCATTTGCTGGGAAGGCTCTGCTCCCACTGAAGACTCTTCGTTGCAAAACCTGTGGACCACTCGCCTGGCCCGACCAGGGGATCCTTTGTGTCTTTGTTGCTCTCCCAGTCTCCCTGGACTGGTTTGTTAACCCTTCTTCTTGTCCCTTTTCTCTTGATGTTATCTGTTACTTTGTTTGTTGTGAAATGTTTGACCTGTAACACCTATCTATTGATTAAGTATACTATTATGTATGGTTTGCAATACAATTGACTTGTGAGTGGCTTATGTGCCTATGGCTCTGACTACCGAGTAAGCAGGAGGTACTAGGGAAAATTCCCTCCTTGGAATTCCATGCACCTCCCCGCTTTTGTGACTGAAATAGCATCAGTAAAAGTCTGACACTATGGAAAGACACAAACGTGCATGGACGTGGTTATCTCTGACTCTGTACGGCTCATGAGAATACTTCTTGTCAAATATTTTGCCCAATGGCACATTCATAAACTGACACATTTCCCCTACCCCACCCCTTGTCACTTCTGTATTTTCAAAGATATCATAAATTCCACAAACAAACATTGAAAAAAGTACATTAGGACCAGTAGTTGAAACACATGTCTGTTTTACTTTCTACCAGGTTGAGGTTATTCCCAAATCAAGCCAATCAGGGGACTCTTCATCCAACCAACGCCAACAGAGAATCCAGCTGGGCATGGGGCCTGGTGGCTATTTTTAAAATCTCATGAGCACTTCATCTTAGAAGAACTAATATGTCTGAACAAGTCAATTCAGGAAAAAGCCAGCTAAATACATTTTTTTATGAAATTGGATTCTGAGAAAAATCTACATAGGTGATTATAATTGAAAAGTAGTTTCAAAATCTGATCTGTAAAATACACTCAGCTTAAAAATAAACAGACTCCTCAGTTGCAAATCCACCAAATTCTCTGCCTTACACCTAAGGCTTATACAAGTGTATGTGGATATTAAAAAGCTTCCTCGATTATTCCCACGTACAGCCTTACCACAGCAGAGGCACGGTTCTTGACCCACTGTCCCAGAAGCTACACAGTTTATGAATGAACTACAGCACAGTCCAGGAATCCTCTGAGATTGTACATCCACTTTCCCATGGAGAGATTCCAGGGCTTCAATTCTCAAAAGGGGTACGCATCCTCAAATGGTTAAGAACCACTCTTGTTCTGAGTGTCGGTTCCTGAATCCATCTGGTCCCTGCACACCCAACTACTCCTGGAATGCGGTGACTAATTTTGGGCATGATATTGAAAGAGGGAAGTGGGCAAGTTGGAGAGTGCCTTGAGAATAACATGAAGGATGGTGCCAAATAATGTTCATGCTACACATGGAAGCAGGAGCCTTTGAATGTTTCATTTTGAGAAAAAAATATGTGAAGGAAGAAGGAGACTTGTTCTGAGGAAAGCAGCTGATATCACAGAACCACCTGAACTAATGGGAGCTTCGACTTCAGCGAGGCACCAAAGAGGGATGTTCCCATGCTTGCAGAGATCCGGAAATAGAATCTGAAAATGCAACTTTATTTAACCATAAAAAAGCAAACTGGAGGCTGGGCACGGTGGCTGGTCCCTGTGATCCCAGGACTTTGGGAGGCCAAGGTGGTCGGATCACGAGGTCAGGAGTTCAAGAACAGCCTGGCCAACATGGTGAAACCCTGTCTCTACTAAAAATACAAAAATTAGCCGGGCATGGTGGCAGGTGCCCGTAATTCCAGCTACTTGGGAGCCTGAGGCAGGAGAATTGTTTGAACCCGAGAGGCGGAGGTTGCAGTGAGCAGAGATGGCACCAATGCACTCCAGCCTGGGTGGCAGAGCAAGACTCTGTCTCAAGGAAAAAAAAAAAAAAGGCCAACTCAACTGGAAAGCGTTTCACAAATGTAGTCACCAGCTTGTGACTGAAAGTGCTAGATATTAATAATAGTACTCACACGACCAGAGGGTCAAGCAGAAGCTGCAAGAGATGAATTTAGCTTTGGCACTGATTTTGTCGAGAAAACATAAGTTCAGCTGAGTCAGTTGGAATCCACGAAGGCCTTTAAGTCTATGATTTTATGACTTTTTTTGGTAGCCTTTTTATAAATTAGCTTTACTAAAAGTGTAACACACAATCCAAATTTTCCATACCATCTGTTTCAATAAATTACAGGATTTAGGTTCTAGTAGAGAAAAAAAAGTAAACAAACTTCTAGCTTAAAAATATTTTAGCTTAGGAATTTTCTCTCAAATTGTGATAGCTCTTTTCATTAGAATGTTAACTAAACCTCATTTACTAAAATGTTATCTTCAAGCAATAAAGATAATCATTATAAGATTCTAAGACCTCTCTCTGCAGTGATGGCATTTTTATGCTAGTACTGTAAAAATATTACATATTCCCACTAAGAGATTAAAAATCATCACCATGCAGATCCTTACTGAAAGTAATTTTCCTCTCCTGATGTGTACATAAATAATGTTTTGGTCATGGAAAGTAAAATTTAAAATTTACATCTCATTTGCATTCCACACACTTAGCGCAGGCCATATTGAGCAAACCGCCCTCTGCACCAACTACAACACAGCGCTTCGTTTGCAGTAGACGGCTTAATGCATCTGACGGAAACTTTCAGTCCCATTGAATTTTAGTGAAGTGGTGAATAATTTACTCAAGTCCAGTCAATTGAATCTTCAGCTAAACCATGAAGCAAAACTCATATTTTTAAATCTTATAATCATATTTAACTCCATTACAAACCACAAAGAATTTAGCAAAATGTTAATAGACCTGGCTTACTTGGGTTAAATTTTTCTAAGGCCGGTCATCACATCATTTTTGGAACCAAAAGATTGAACATAACAGACTGCTGGAAAAACTGACCTCAAAATTAGTTACAATCCTGAGACAAAGCTCTCACTCACTAATGTTCTTGTATTCTAGCCTCCTACTCCACAACTGCTGGGTTTCCTGTTATGAACTTGCACCTGTGAGGCATGTATGAGTACATGTATAATGGGTGGTTGTAATGATGACAGTCTCCTACTAAATTTGCCTTCCCATCTGGCTACTCTAATTACAACAGCCCCGACACTATGCTGGCTAATACCCAATCAGGGGCTATGCCACACTAGATTTTTCTGGTATTTAAATGCTCTCTAATGAAGGCCAAGACAGAGAACCTTTGTGGGCTCCTATTGAGTACATCAGAGCAAGTCACTGATATGCAGCTTCTTCACATATACCAGATGCTTCTGAGAAAGGTGTACCTTACAACGGCCCCACGTTATGACCCTGAGCCTGTAACAGTATCACTTATTTGCATTATTTAGTATCATATGGAACAATGTATACATTCTCCATTAAGTTAGCTTGATATATGGAAGAAGGAGGAGGAGGGGGAGGAGGAGGAGGAGGGGGAGGAGGGGGAGGAGGGGGAGGAGGGGGAGGAGGAGGGGGAGGAGGGGGAGGAGGAGGAGGAGGAGGAGGGGGAGGAGCAGCTACAGAAGAAGAACCTCAGCCTCTCCTCTTCAGCAGAGATACTGACATCAGTCACAATGTTTCCTGTTCTGTAAAACAGAATTTACTTTGCAATCCTGGACTTCAGCTTATTAATTATCTCTTTCTCCCTGGACTGTGTGGCCCTGGAGGGTAGACCACATCCTCTCCTACTTTACATTTCTCCAGGATCCCCAAACACAGCGCTGTCCAATCTACAGTGAACCATAACACCGGTGCTGTTAGTGACTTCAGTGTCACGTGGGTCAGAAACTCACTGTATGGTGAAACTCATTGCACAGTGATGAATAAGCTTCAGGTCAGGTTGACTTTTTCTGTGATTTTCATTTTGCACTTTGCTGGAAATAAGTTGTTTCATATTTTTTAAAAAAGTTAACTTCAAGATATCTTGCATACAACAGGTCTTCACAATTCCATTTTTTGACGGCAATACTTTTTCATGGATAAACTCTGTTCATCCTTCCTATCCCTGCCATGTACACAACAGGGAATGTACATCTTCTGTTATTTTGCTTATGTTATAAAAGGAAGTTTGCCAGAGAGAGAAGGCTCAAGGGAGCTCTAAATAGACTGAAGAGAAATGCTGACAGAATGAAAGTGGGCTACAGTCAATACACGTGACCAAGGAGGCACAGATGGTAAGAGGTCACAGAGGTAACAAGTCATGGCAGGTGCGAGTGGTCTAGGATTTTCTTGGATCACTTTTTACTGCCTCATTCATTTAATACTTTTCTAAACACTTATTGTTATTTCTACTCAATCATGAATGGTTTCTTGTTAAGCAAAGATAGAGAGGCAATGGCATTCCTAGTTGGGACATAGCATCAATTCTTTACCTTACAGTGGATATCTGAGAGAGGGACTAAATTAATACACTGCCCTTAAAAGCTAGAGGAGGCAGCAAACAGCTCAAGTGCCACAGGCGAGAACCTTGCACTTTTTGCAATGAAGTTTCCACTATAAATGGCAGCACAGTGAAAGAACAATCAGAAATAATAACTTAGGCAAGGGGAACTCATCATGCATCCATCAATCTGAGGAGATATGTTCGGGAAAGGAGGAATATGGGCTCAAAACAGCCATACATTGTGGCTTGCCACATGTGTACAAGCTCTAGTGTATGCAGAATTGTGAACCTTCGTAACAATTTCCAAATCCTAGCATTGCTATTTCTACTTCATAAATACAAAGACTGAGTTTTTGAGAGTTTAACCAACTTGTTCAAAGTCATACAAATAACAAATTGAGCCCATAATCTTTGCACTCTACCACTCCAGATATATTATATGACACAAAGGACATGGATGCATCAAAAGTCAACTCAAGTCCTAACATTATTTCTTAGGTGCTCTCAGTGAGAGGGTGGTGTTACTGGCTACTTGCAAAAGAAGAACAATGACATCTTTCCTATGGTTCCATGTAGCTGATTCTAAGATAGTGAGAATGAAATGAGAGGACATGAGAGCACAAAAACAATGTTTAGTAATGAACAAAGGACTGTGTAATTCACACACAGAACTGGTTGGTGGAAGGTGGAGCCTAGGGTAACTCTACAGATACCCGGAGGTGGGTCAGCAAAACATCTATCAAGGGTCAGAGAATGTAGGCATAACCTACATGCCTTTCATATTCTTGAAATAGAGTTTGCAGCCACATAGATGAACTTCTATGGTAAATAGTAGGGTCATCAATGAAGAAGATACAGAAATGTTCCTAAATTGTGACAAACAAACATGAAACATAACAAATTAGTGGTGATCTTGAAAAGTAGAGTTTCTGTGGCAATAATTAACATCAGTGATATAAGCATAAACTAAATTCTAATAAACTACTTATCTTCCTATTCAACTACTTAATTTAAATAACTCTGAAGGAATCTCTGTTTATAAATAAATATCTAATTGCAGAGATACCAGCTAAGTAAGATAGAATGTCCAATAGCCCAAAGAATGAGTTATATTCTAAAGACAATAATGTAAATATCAGGTAAAAGTAGAAATCAAAATTGTACAATATGATTATAAATTACTCAATACATAAGTACATTTTCATTGTAAAAAATTCAAACAACACTGATGCAGCAAATGTCCCCTTAACTACTCATGTCCTCTTCAATTCCAGTTCTCTCCAGAGATTACTGTTAGGAGTTTTCTTTGAATAGTACATCCTGGAGATGGCTCCATTTTGAAACATGAAAAGCTCCCTGTTCTTTAAACACAATATTCTACTCTATACAAGCACTGTAACTTATTTTATCCACCCCTCAACGGAAGGACATTTAAAGTATTTCCAATTCTTCACTATTAGAAGCAAGTCAAAGACAGTGTAGCCAGGTCCTCTGAGTCACTGGTAAGAAGAGTATAACAGAATGGGCCATACAAGCTCTGATATTCTTTATGAGTAACCTTATGCACTACACAAATTTTTGGCTTGAAATACAGCTTATTAACAGAAAGTTAAAAATAACTCCCCTAAAGCTCTAACAACCCCCTAGCTCCTGGCAGATGCCATTCTCAGGGGTAGGTACACACACAGTGCCTGGGTGGTGTGTGTTCAAATGGCAATCATCTGGCTGAAGTGTGCAGAACTGTGTCTTCCAGGTGAGAACTGGCCCCTTGCCCTGATGTAGCTTCCTTTTCCTAAGGAGTTTCTCTTATCTTCCTTGGCCTTTTTACTGGACTTCTCATGTTTGTCTGTGTTTATGATGTTTGTTTACTTAAATAGGAGCTTGCCGGCAGTATAGTGAATGTATCACATAATGACGCTTGAGTCAACAATGGGCCACATATATGACAGTGGTCCCATCAGATTAGACTGGACCTGAAAAACTCCCATCACTTAGCAATGTCGTAGCCTTCATAAGGCAATGCATTACCCAAATGTCTGTGGTAATGCTGGTGTAAACAAACCTCCTGAGCTGCTATTTGCATAAAAGTATGGCACATATGATTACAGTGTATGTATATATATCGATAATGATAATAAATGACTGTTACTGGTTTATATAGTGACAACATTTTACTAATTTTTATCATTATTTTAGATTGTATTCCTTTCCTTCTACAGGACTTGCCTGAAGCTGGTTTACATTTAACATTTTTTAAAACAAAAAATATTTAAAATAACAAAATGTCCAATGTAAACCAGCTTCAGGAAAGTCCTTCAGGAGGAATTCAGAAGAAAACACTGTTATCATAGGAAATGACAGCTCCATGCATGTTACTGCCCCCTGAAGACCTTCCAGTGGGGCAGATGTGCAGGTGGAAGATCCTGATCCTGTGTTGGCCTAGGCTAGTGTGTGTGTGTGTGTGTGTCTTAGCTTTTAACAAGAAAATTTAAAAAGTAAAAAAAACCTGAAAATTTAAAAAATAAAGCTTACCAAATAAGAATATAAAGGAAATATTTTTTTACAGCAGTATAACGTGTTCGTGTTTTAAGTTAAACGTTATCACGAAAGAATCAAAATTAAAAACATTAAAAAGTTTATAAACAAGTGACAAACGCTAAGATTAATTTATTATTGAAGAAAGAAAACAATTTTAAATAATTGAACTTAGCCTAAGTGTCCAGTGTCTACAGAGTCTACAGTGGTGAATAGTAACGTCCGTCCGAGGCTGTCACATTCACTCACCACTTACTCACCCAGAGCAACTTCAGTTCCTGCAAGCCCCATTCATGCTAAGTGTCTCATACAGGTGTCCCATTAAAAAAAATCTTTTATACTGTATTTTTACTGTATCATTTCTAGGTTTGGATATATTTAGATACACAAATACCATGTGCTACACTTGCCTACAGTCTTCAGTACGGTAACATACAAGTTTGTAACCTAGAACCATATGCTATAGCATTCAGGTTTGTACACTCTATGTTGTTCACACAATGACAAAAACACCTAAGGATGCATTTCTCAGAACGTATCTCCGTTGTTAGGTGACGCTTGACTGTAGTCTAATTTTCTCTCTTGGCATCTAGGAGTTAGCATATAGTCTTTTATATATAAGGAACTGTTTTTGTTAGATGATTTTTGCTTAATATGTAGTTTTTCTTTTTAATCTACCTGCTTATTAAGTATGTGTCCAAAATTATACAATCAAATATTTGAATTTTCTAATGTTAAAGTAAGCAATTTGGTCAAATTAAAATTTCCATAATAAATGCTTTCTTTTCTAAGCATTAAACATTTTCAGGGTTCATTCTCTATGATTTTAAAACACATATAATTATTTCTTTTGCCCCTCAAACTAGTAAATGAATGATATCCAACTCTAATGGATCCCTGTTGTCCCATTTCTATACGTTTTCTTTTCCCTAGCACTGTTTACTATTTAACTTTGAAATGTGTTGAACCTTTCTTAGCTTGAGAATTTAAATTATGATTATTTGTCCTTATTTTTTCATATTTTTAGAACTGTTTTTCCATCCATTTTAAAAATATGGATCCCTGCCATGTCTTTTCACACCACCCTCTGCATACTCTCACAGATGAAGATCATCTCATCAAGCCTTGCTTCCTAAAACTGAAATTTCAAAAGAAATATGTATGTTACATACAATTACTCAAATTCTTTATACTCCTTTTCTCCATTATCTCTAAGCTGGTGAGTACCTGGTTGACAGTCCAACTTTTGACCCATCACCTTCCGCTGTAGGAGCCTGTTTGTCAAAGTGCTAAAAAACAAACAAACAAAAAAAAAGCTTGACGTTTTTAAGTTATAACTTACTAAAATTTGCAGTAAGATATTAAATGCTATAGTAGGACAGCATAGGAAACAGACCAGGCTCTCTCCTCTCTTTCTCTCTCTCTTTCTCTCTTCTTTCTTTTCTTTTCTTTTCTTTTCTTTTCTTTCTTTCTTTCTTTCTTTCTTTCTTTCTTTCTTTCTTTCTTTCTTTCTTTCTTTCTTTCTCTCTCTTTCTTTCTTTCTTTCTTTTTTTCTTTTTCTTTCTTTTTCTTTCTTTCTTTCTCTCTCTTTCTTTCTTTCTTTCTCTTTCTTTCTTTCCTTCCTTCTTTTCTTTCTTTCTCTTTCTTTCTTTTTCTTTTTTTCTTTCTTTCCCTCTCTCCCTCCCTCTCTCTCTCTCTTTTTCTTTCTTTTGCTAATCATTGTTATTAGGCAGTTCCTTATGAATATAAATTCTGTAATAGTCTCTTTATCATCCCAGATTCCTGCAGACAATATGGCTTGGCTTGTTCAACGGTACCATCTACCGTGCACTGTGATTTTATGTCTTACTAGGTTACTGTGGGCAGGTAAATGTAGCACAGGAACATGACCCACTACTGGATATGGGTAATAACCACATTGCTTCACGATTTTAGTACAGCTTTCCCCCAATTCCAAGCAGTCACATCTCAAAAACAGAATCCCACCTACGGCTTTTCCATCCCAAAATGTACTGACACTGCCTTGGTTGCGGGGGTTGCAGAAGAAGGGGGACAAAACGCGATGAGAAAGCAGCTCTTGTGAAAAGGTGGATTTGTCCCCCTCTCACCAAAGCTAAAATAAACTCATCCTCACTCATCCTCACTGCTCATCCTCCCAGACACAAACCAAATGGGCTTCTTACTCAGTACTGGCCATCTCTCAGGCAAGATTCCCCTTTAATATTTTCTAACTAAATTACATGAACAGGTTAACTAGAAAATATTTAAAAAACAACCATCTATCTAATTCTGTAACGGAGTATACTTACAATGTGTTATGACTAGGACCAAAAAAAGGAAATAAAAGAGACTGAAAATGAAGTTTGGGGCTGGGCATGGTGACTCACACATGTAATCCCAGCACTTTGGGAGACTGAGGTGAGAGGGTTTCTTGAGGCCAGGAGTTCAAGACCACCCTAGTCAACACAGTGAGCTCTGTCTATACAAAAACTAAATCAATGAGCTGGGCATAGTGGCATGTGCCAGCAGTCGCAGCTATCTGGGAGGCTGAGGTGGGAGGATCACTTGAGGCTGGGAGGTTGAGGCTGCAGTGAGCCATGATCGTGCACCACTGCACTCCAGCCTAGATGAAAAAAGAGGCTCTGTCTCAAATTAAATAAATAAATAATAAATTTATAAATAAATAAATGAAGCTTTGTCACCCTTGTGTGAAAGCTGATCACATGAATGGAGTCATTTTTTGTCATACCCAACGAAGACAGAATCAAGAAGCCAAGGGGAAAAGCACTCCGGGTAAAGAATATTGCTCCAAAAAACATAATTCTCTGCAGGCCTAGCAGCTGACACTGCTTGCAGTAACCTGAAACCAGTGTTGTCTAATGACTAGTGAGATGACCTGCTGTAACTCTCAGACTGGGTTTGCGCACCGCCCTCACTTACCAATTGGAGCTTGCCAGCTCCTCAAAACCTCACTGGTGCCAATGAAACTTCTCAAAGAGCAACTTGCAACATTTCTCCTTTTTATAAAACCTCTAACCTTCTCTTTGTTGTTCAGAGATAGCATTTTCAGTTCACACCGGAGACTCTCTCTTCCAGGTTTGTAAACCAGTATTGCCAGTGAAATTCTCTTTTCTGTTATCTAGCCATCCTGGCGGTCCTTTGGATGATACTTGTTTAATCCTGCAACCCATTTGAAAGCAGAGATGTCAATATTGCAATTGCTGATGGTCTCACAAACCTGTTGTTTCCTTCAGCATCCTTTCCTAGGGACTTGGAATCCACAAAAGTAGAATACTTTATGATTAACTAAAAATGACAAGAAGAACTACCAAGCATAAGTTAAAGAACTGTCTAGTATGCCCTTGGCATTGGAGCAGTTTTTTTTTTGTTTGTTTTTGTTTTTTCCCCCACGTTATCTCGGTTGCTCCTCATCCAAGGGTGTCTTAGTCTGTTGAGCCTGCTACAAAAGAATGCCACAGGCTGGGTGGCTTGTAAACAACAGAAATGTATTTCTGACAGTTTTAGAGGCTGGGAGGTCTCAGATCAAGGCACCAGCAGATTCAGTGTCTGGTGAGGGCTGCATCCTCATAGCCTTCTCACTCTAATCTCACAAGGCAGAAGGAGGACGGAGTCCCTCCTGTGTCTCTTTTATAAAGGCATGAGCCTCATTCACGAGGCCTCCACCCTCATAACCTAATCAAATGCTCTACCCAAATGCTCTACCTCCTGATACCATCACCTTGAGAGGGTGGGGGTTAGGATTTCAACGTATTAATTTGGGATAGACACAAACACTCAGACCGTAACATTCTACCCCTGGCATCCCAAAATTTTATGTCCTTCTCACATGCAAAATGCGTTCAGTCCATTCCAATGGTTCCAAAAGTCTTAACTCATTCCAGTATCTACTTGAAGGTCTGTAGTCCAAAATCTCATTTAAACAGCACCTATATCATACACGGGTGAGACACAAGGTATGATTCATTCTGAGGCAATTTTCCTCCATCTGTGAGCCTGTGAAATTAAACAAGTTAAGGGGCTTCCAAAATACAACGGTGGGACAGGCATAGAATAGACATTCCCATTTCAAAAGACAGAAAAGAATAGAAGGAAAGAAAAGAAGAAAGGACAGGTCCCAAGTGAAGTCCAAAATTTTGTCTCGAGAATAATCTTTGGCTCAATGCTCTGTTCCCCAGGTCCCCTGGGGCTGTGGTCCTGCCTTCCCAACCCATTGGGTTGGTGGCCCTCCCCAAAGGCTGCTCTGTGCCCTTGTGGCTCCCAGAGCTAGAATCCTGTGTATGGCTCTACAGGTCTAGGGCTGCTGGGGTGGTCCTACCACTCGGCTATCCTGGATGTTGCTCCAGTAAGGGCTCTCTGTGGAAGTCCCATGCTTGCCTGCACAAGCTTTTGCACATTGGAGCTGTGATGGAGGTGGCAGCCCCAATTACTTCTGAGTCACCTTGAGCAATAGGTTCCACTTGGTTGGCTAATCTCCTTATCAGACGGTCATTTGGTCGCAACCTTGGTGTCCTTTCCCAATGTGCCTTCTCATTCATTTACTTATTTTTTTAAGAGATGGACTCTCACTATGTTACTCAGACAAGTCTCAAACTCCTGGGTTTAAGGGATCCTCTTGCCTCAGCTTCTCTAATAGTTAGGACTACAGGCATGAACCACTGTGCCCGATATCTCATTCTTTATAATACGGCTGGGGTGAGAATTTTCCAAATCTTTAAGTGCTGCTTCCCTTTGATTAACAATTCTGTCCTTAAATCTTTTCTCTCTTTTCACATTTTAATGTAGGCTGTCAAGGGAAGCCAAGCCACAACTTTCACACTTTGCTTAGAAATTTCCTTATCCAAATATATAACTTCAGTGTTCACCACTTTACCTTCTGCAAAACACTAGAACATAGGCACAATTCAGCCAAGTTCTCTGACACTTTCAAAAAAAGATGTTTTTTTCTTTTACTTTAAGTTCTGGGATACATATGCTGAACGTGCAGGTTTGTTACACAGGTATACAATGTGCCATGGTGGTTTGCTGCATCTATCAACCCGTCATCTAGGTTTTAAGACCTGCATGCATTAGGTATTTGTTCTGATGCTCTCCCTTCCCTTGCCCCAACCCCTGATGGCCTTTTCTCCATTGTCCAATAACATGGTCCTCATTTCCCTCTGAGACCTCATCAGACTGGCCTTTATTACCCATATTTCTGTCGACGTTCTGTTCATGATCACTTAGGTATTTTCTAAGAGGATTAAGGCTTTCTTTATAGCTCTCCTCTTTTCTTTCTGAGCCTTCACCAGAATCACCTTTAAAGGTCAATTCACAGCAATGTAGGCTTTTTCTAGTGTGCACCTCCAAACTCTTTCCAGTTTCTACCTATTACCCATTTCCAAGGCCGCTTCCACATTTTTTTGGTATTTGTTAGAAGCACTCCCACTTCTTGGTGCCAATCTTTATATTTGTCAGGACTCTCTGGAGAAACAGAAGCAATAGGATATATATATAGATACATAACAAGAGATTTATTATGGGAATTGGCTTATCCAATTATGGAAGCCAGCGAGTCCCCTGGCATGCCATCTGCAAGCAGAAGAACCAGGAAAGCCAGTGGTGTAATTCTGCCCAAGTCTGAAGGCCTGAGAACCATAGAGGCCAAGGTCATAACTCCCAGTTCAAGGTCACGAGAAGAGAGATGTCTCAACTCAAAAAAAGACAAATAGCCCTTTCTCCCCCTTTTTGTTCTATTCAGGCCCTTCATGAATTAGATAACGGCTGTCCACATTGGTGAGGATGGATCTTCTCTACTCAGTCTACTGATTCAAATGCTAATCTCTTCCAGAAACACCCTCACAAATGCACCTGGAGGTAATGTTTTACCAGCTATCTGGGCATCCTCTAGCACAGTCAAGTTGACACAACAACTAACCATCAGTCAGGGAAGGTGGGTATAGTGAGGCCAACAGACCAGGGGATATTTGCAATGGAAAAGATAGCTTGTTCAGGTTTCAAAAGTGGTGCATGCCATGACATGCCATGCTGTGGGGGCACCTAGGGAAACATCAGTTGGTCAGGACACAAAGGAATCAAGGGGGGAACTTTACTCTGGTTTCTGCAGGAATAAATGGGTGAAGCAGCATAAGCAGGTTTAGGGTTGGCTAGTTGGAATTATTTCAGCAAGCTTCGGAATATAGGAGTTGTCCTGTTGTCTGGTGCCAGGCTCCGGGGTGACTGAGGCAGAGCACTAGTGGCTCAGAATGTGAAAGCCTTATAAAGAAGGTGGCTGGGGATGGGGCTCCAGAGTGTTCAGTTTGCACAGGAAAGGCATGCTCACAGGTGAGTCCTTTACTATCCTTAGAAACTGGCCAGCCCTGGGAAGGGCAGTTCCTTCAGGGTCAGCAAAGCCCAAGATGTCAAAGCATCAGAATAAAAAAGATAATACAGAAGGAGTGTGTGACCAGAGCCAAGTTCTGCCAAAGAATGTCCACCAGCATGGCCTAGAAACAGTCCCAACCCAACCCAGAGGAGCTTGTTCTAGTAACCAAACCAGGAAGCATCCAGTGTACTGGATAGTTATAGGGGAGACGTGCTTGAAAGCATTTAAGAAAAAGTCAGGGAATGTGGTCTATGGAGAGTTATGGTATGAATAGCATGAGCTCCTGAAACCTTTAAATCACCCCATGCTTGTTATTTGTTAACTCTTGTTCCCCCTCACCCCAGACCTGTGAAGAGCATTCCAGTGAGAAAATGAAAGGAAAGCATTTGGTATGTTATGCTTTAAAGGTACAACCTCCTTTGATCTTCATATCAGCTCTTTCAGATAAGCATGCATATCCCTATTTTATAAATAAAGAGACTAAGGGATTAAATAGTTTTCCAAAGATCTGAAAGCAAGTGCGTGATGGGGGCAGGATTTGAACCATGGGTTTATCAATCTTTTATGTCTGGCCTCAGGGATAGTGGCAAGGAAGAATGAGGAAAAATCAAAGAGGGATGATGACCAACGTAGAAAATAAAAGCTAGAGAAAGAAATCCCTGGATGTTTCCAGAATAAAGGGTTACTCTGAGATAGAATAAAGAATAAAGGGTTACTCTGAGATAGAATGGACCTAAGACAACAACCATAGACCTAACCCACCCAAGCGGGAGCTCCCAGGAAAACAGGTCTCAGCCCCCATGATTCAGTGGCCTTCAATGAGAGTGAGGCTACAGCTTCAGAACACTTGTCCAATCCTTCCTGGAGCTGAGCCTGATTGTTGCTTGGCCCTCTTCGCCTTTAACTCATGGCAGCCTTTGCCGTGGGGTTACTCTCAGGTAAAGGCTACCTTTGTTGCCTTATCACTTTTGTTCACTTTTGGCCTCATTTAGGTGAAATGTCCAGGTCATCCCTTGTCTTTCTGTCCCCAATTCCATGAGAATAAGAATAAGACGGTTTATACATCCTCATGGTGAATGTAATCCACATAAATGTCTTGTAGGAGAGAGCAGCCTGTCAGAGACGAGGCAGTGTCATCAACGTGCCCTGGCATTCTCACACTAGCTGCTGCTGCCATACCCTTGACAGCACTTACGTCCACTTCTGTATAGGAGTCAGCACACTGCACATGCCCTGCTTCCATCTGCGTGTCTATCAAACACAGACCCACCTTTCTACCTGGGACATTTGAAGAGACAGTTAGAAAGCTGACCCTGATTATTTCATAAAACAGAATAGCAAAGGGAGAATCATATATTATATTCTAGTGTGCCCCTTTTTCTTTCTTTTTGATATTTTCCCCTCTCACTTTCTTTACCATTTCTTAGAAATGTTAACAACAGGACAACATAGTGAAGATAAGATAAAGAAGCTAACAGAGTGGATACATCCAGTTTTTCCTAAAGCCTCAATATTTTAAATGAGGTTGCAAATCTATTAACCAAAGCGGTATTTCTTTCACATGCCACCTCCTCTGGGTTTGCCTTCAGGTTTGACATAATTATCCTGCAGCCATCACTACCCTTAGGTTTAAAAGTTATTATACTGTAAAGCCTTTTCAGTAATGCACTTTTAGAATAAGGTTTTTAAATTCGTGCTGTAGGCATTTTTCCCCAGGGCGTAGATGCTGTGCAGGCAACTCAGGATTTAGATTTCTTTTCCTTCAAGAACAGCTGGGCACTTTGCCCAGTGGAAGACAGACTGCAAAGGTAATGGGGAAAATGCTGGATGACAAGAAGACACACCATTTACTTGATGCTGAATTCCCACACTCCAAACCTGCAGATAATCAATACAGCTCCCGCTTGGTCCCAAAGCTTGACTGAGACTAGAAAGCAAAGTAGTTCTAAATTCTCATATTATGTAAAGGGATGCAGGAACCCTAGATGCTCTGTAGAATCAAAGCAAACCTCTGCTCCTTCATTCCCTTCATTCACAGGAACTCAGAACAGCCACTTGCTAAGGCTTCCGGTGCCCCTGGGAGGAAAACATTGTGTCCATTTGCCTTGGAGGGGATCTCCATACCTTTTGGAGGAAGACATTCTTGAAATGAAGTCAACAGTTTTTTGTTTTTTCTATTGTTTGAAAGACTTTATTTAGGGGAACAGGTTGAGGAATCACATTTGCTAAATTTGAATCCTGGTTCTGCTTCTCATTAGCTATGTTTCCCTGAAAAATGTGATGCCTTAGTTTCCTAATCTGCCAAATGTGAAGACTATTTCCTATCTCATGCAGGTGTTATGAGGATTAAATTAAACAATCCATGTGAAACATTTAGTACAGATGCTGCACATATGAAGTACCATGAAGGCAAACTCTTCTATTGCTGTGGAAAGAAAAAACCAATTGAATTATCTCCACAATAGGTACACTCCTTCATATTAGCCACACTCTTCCTAGCTATACTAGTTACAAATAACCTATACGCTCCCCTCTGTTCTCTGCACACATTTTAATATTCCCCAAGTCCTTCAAGAGACCTTCTTCCAACTAACAGTTAGATGTTATTAAAGCGGTCCCTGACAATAACTAAAGACTTAACACCAGTGCTTGGGACTACAGGCGCCCACCACCACACCGGGCTAATTTTTTTGTATTTTTAGTAGAGACAGGGTTTCACCATGTTGGCCAGGATGGTCTTGATCTCCGGACCTCGTGATCCACTTGCCTTGGCCTCCCAAAGTGCTGGGATTACAGACGTGAGCCACCGCACTCAGCCTACTTCTTAAATTAAAATCCTTCAATGATTTCCCATTGCAAATATTGGAAATAGAATGTAATCTTTGATTTCTTGAAATGGTTTATAGAACTCTACAAGATCTGGCCCCTGACGACCTCTCTGACCAAATGTCTTACCATTGTTCCTCTCACCACATCCCTCTGGATAGAAGGGCCTTCTGTCTACTCTTCAAAAAGCTTGAGATCCTAGCTCAGGGCCTTTGCACTCACTGTTCCCCTGGTTTGATGCCTTCTGCACTCAGTCTCACAAGACTGGCACCTTCTCTTCACTCAGACCTCAGACCAGTATCACTGTCCCAAGAGAAGGCTTTCTCGTCACCCTTCCTAAAATAGCCTCACTCCCTCCCCAGTCATGCTGAAGCTCAGAATCCTGTTTCAATTTGTTGTAGCACCCACTCCTATCTAATTGAATTAAGTACCGATTGCCTTCCCAACTAAAATGGGGACAGGGAACTTGTTTGTCTTGTTTATCATTGTATGCCTAAGTGCTAAGAGCTGCTTAGTCAGAACTATGTGCTTAACGAATATTTGTTGAATATGTGAATTAGTAGGTACTATGGTCTGACTGTGTCCCCCACAATTCATGTGCTGGAAATGGAATCCTCAGTGCAACAGTGTTGGGAGGTGGGGCCTTCTGGGTGGTGTGTAAGCCATGAGGGCTCTTTCCTCATTAATAGGTTGAAGCTGCTATAAAAAGGGCTTGTGGGAGTGGGTTTATTCTAGCGCTCTTCTCTTCTGCCACGTGAGGATGCAGGAAGAAGGCCTTCATCAGAGGCTGGTGCCTCGATCTTGGACTTCTCAGCCTCCAGAACTTTGAGAAATAAATTTCTGTTCTTTATAAATAACCCAGTGGTATTCTCTCACAGCAACCTCAAACGGACCAGGACAGTAAGTGGTCTGTTTAAGAAGCGCCATGAACCCCCCTGAAATAGGTGGCAGTTTTATTGCAAAGAAATGTGAACTGCAACAGTTGTCTCAGAATTGTGGCACCCTGGGTAATTTTTGTCTTGTTATACTGTTTTAGTTTTTGTTTTCCTATTCTAAATATTATTTGTTGACTGTGAGGCTGGGTTTGGGGTCAGGTAGAGGGTTGGACAGGAATTAGGTGAATTTAAATGTTGCCCTGTCTGGAGATGCTGCTAGCGGTGGTATAAGTGAATCCAACCCTACCACATTCATGCACTAAGTAAGGAGAAGTGAAGCAGTTCTGGCTCCTCCTGCCAAGTCCACACCCACTTATGAGGTCCCAGTCTCCATCTCTCTTCTTCTAACTTCTGTAAACAGGTAACAACAGGAAACAGTCTGAGGATAAGATAAAGAGAAGCACTGCCTGGGAGGAGGTACAGTGTTTAAAGAGAACTGACCATAGGGAAAGTGCTGCGCTCACAATAGAAGCTCAACACAGAAAATGTTTTATCTTGGAAGAAAATGCAAAACCATGAGCTCTACACAGACCTGGATTCCAGTGAGTGTGTAGTGAGTGGACCAGCTGCTCACCCGGAACATGCCCACTGGCCATTTTATTTCAGCCAGTATCCACAGCCTCCCCATTCGCTGCTCAAAGTCCCTTATGTATATTCTAAGTCCCCACTTCTCTCACCAAATCCAGTCCTCTATTCCTAACCACCTGAGGATGTGCCATAGTCACCTATAACCCCACATATCTACGACTGAACTAGCAAGCTCCCCTCAAACCTGCTGTGGCTCAGAGATCAGCTCTACTTCTCTGACTCCTCCTTCCTCAACACTGACATTAAAATGGCACCAAGAGGCCAGGCATGGCAGCTCATGCCTGTAATACCAGCACTTTGGGAGGCCAAGGCAGGTGGATCACCTGAGGTCAAAAGTTCGAGACCAGCCTGGCCACCATGGTGAAACCCCATGTCTACTAAAAATACAAAAAAAAAAAAAAAATTAGCCTGGTGCAGTGGCACATGCCTGTAGTCCCGGCTTCTCAGGAGGCTGAAGCAGAATTGTTCAAACCCAGGAGGCAGTGGGTGTAGTGAGCCGAGATCATGCCACTGCACTCCAGCCTGGGTGACAGAGTGAGACTCTGTCTCAAAAGAAAAAAAAAAAATGGCACCAAGAGCCACTGACTTTGGAATGATTTCCCAAATTCATTGTTTTTTCTCTATTACCACTGCTGTGTCTTAGTTTGGGTTGTTCTACCCTGTCCATCCCCCACACCATCACTTCCCATGGCCACAGGCTAAAGGGCAGATTCCACAGGTCCTCTCGGTATCTCTCACAAACAAGCCCTGCCCATCTGTCCAGCCTTACTGCTTGCCTGCGCCTGCATCAGAGAACCAGGACATGGTCTCAGAACATCCCCTGCCCTTTCACACTTGCATGATTTTGCACATGCTGCTCCCTTTCATCTCTCTGACTTGTCTTCAAGCTCCTCAGGGCCAGTCTCCGCTCACATGCCCTTGTCCCCTGTCTGTCCCTACCATGGAGCAGAGGAAAGTTACACAGTTCCTTTTCTCACCTCTCCAGAAGCTTGCAGTGACCACATGACAGAGCTCTGGCTAATGAGATCAAAGTGGAAACCTGGAGGGAAGCTGGTTTGGGGGAATCTTTGTTCCTTCTTGCCTTTATCACAAACAACACATCTGCAGCTAAGCAGGCATCTCATGAGGTAGAGTGACTAGCATGAGGTCAAAGCTAGAGTGAGAGACCAGAACATGATGCCCCAAAAGCAGGAAATTCCTTATTGCTGAGCTGAAGACAATGAAGAAGAAGATGCAGGGGAGCTCTCTGCCCTCCCTCTGTTTGCCTAAAAGCAGGAGACAGATGACTGGCAAACACACAAGGTATCCTGCCCACCTCTCCACCAAAGGCTAACCACTGAAGACAGCTGTGACCCTCATCAAACATGAGATGACACCGGAAGAACTGATATCGACAAGTTTTATTAACTAATCTTTATCTGCCCTGCCATTTGTTTGTCTTCTGCCCAAGCTGCTCCCCTAGACACTCGAAGTCCTTTTCTTTTGTCTTGTCACTTGCCTTGAATTTATTGTTCTTTGTTGAAGATGCTATCTAAGCCACTGCTTTGAGTTACCATTCATGAGGTTTCTCTCATGGGACATGCACTGCTTGTGTTAATAATCTTGCTTGTTTTTTTTCTTGTTAATCTATCTTTTGTTACAGGGATCTCTCTCAACTACTTATGAACTTAGGAGGGTTGAGGAGAAATTCCATTTCCTCCCTGACACCAGCACAGGAGGAAGGAATGGCAAGCCAGGAAGTGCCAACGGGACCCCGCCGTGTTAAGTGGGGATATAACACCCCATCTGCTTACTTCCAGACCTTACAGTGTGAGAACATTTACATGTCCCTCCTACAAATTTAAGCCACTATAAATTGGGATTTTTGTTTACTGCAGCTGCAAGCAATCTTAATCGGTACATCACTTGTATTACAATCATCAGTTTAGATGTTTCTCTAAGATACGAGCTGCTTGCCTACTGAGTCTATTTGTCTCTCTAACCCTGAAACCCTGACATAGGGCTCTGCGTGGAGCAAGCTTGTAGAAGCCTATGAAACTTGAGAGGACTCAAAATACAGAGGAAAGGAGCATTTTAATCAGGAGGTGGTGTGCTCTGGCTGAAGATTCTTCATCGTGACTCAGCCCTCCGACAGGCAGAAAGTAGAGTGAAAACACCTGGTGAGAGCCATACTCTAAGCAACTACAGAGTGTCCTACATAGAAAGTCTTCCGGCTTGTCTGTGCTTCCATTTATTTGCTGAAGAAACTTATCATTTCAGAATAAACTCACTAGATTTTAAAAGAGATGCCAATTTAGACCAACACCCTCAGGCGTCGCCTATGAGAAAAGTAGAGCCAGTTGGCTGGAGACGGTATGGCTCGCTCCTATAATCCCAGCACTCTGGGAGGCCAAGGTAGGTGGATCACCTGAGGTGAGGAGTTCAAGAGCAGCCTGGCCAACACGGCAAAACCCCATCTCTACTAAAAACACACAAATTAGCCAGGTGTGGTGACACAAGGCTTTAATCTTAGCTACATGGGAGGCTGAGGCCTAAGAATCACTTGAACCTGGGAGGTAGAGGTTGCAGTGAGCTGAGACTGAGCCACTGCACTCCAGCCTGGCGACACAATGAGACCCTGTCTCAAAAAAAAAAAAAAAAAAAAGAGAGAGAGAGAGAGAAAAGCAGAACCATAGTACAAGAGCCAGACCTGACCCTCATTCTCTACACTATCCCAGAAAACCACTTCTTTTGGAGCAATTTACAGTACTCACTTAAGAGATTAAAAATACACATGTAAAATGTTACCAAAGTTCCATCACAGGGAAATCAGTTCACATGAAAATGACTTTTGAAGTCAGTTCACTTGATCATTAATATCTAACTATAATTAATTAGTTCCAAGTCTGTTTTATCTTTCAGTGGAGATAAAATTAGAATATAATGAGTCTGCTGAATTCAAGCTAATCAGTAGGTCAAAAGCAAGGTTAGGTTTCCTGAGAGTCCTTTAGAGTTCAGCAATAAGAATTCCAATTATTTCTTTATTACTTCACTTGCCCACCTGGCAGTAAGTCAGTCTCAGCAGTTAAGTCCACACTGACACCAACACTACATAATTGATTATTTCTTATAAGTGTTTCCACGCCTTTTAGAAACTATCTGTGGTGCAAAAAAAAATAAAAAATTCTCAGAGGAATATGTTTCCAATTTATTCAGATGTTACCAAGAACATTTAACTCTTCAAACCAGGATTATTTGGTTTTCTCCCTGCAGCTTCCCACATGCCTGGTAGGATTCCAGTCTTTCTCAGTTGGAGAAAAGAAATCTTACCTTGGATCTCTCTTCAGATAGAAAGCTTACAGTCCCCTTTGTGAATCCTCATTTGAAAAATGAGAAGATTGAAGTAATAGTAACAATGCCTTTTCTACTCAACTTCTTTTCTATTCGTCCCAATGCCCCAGACCACCAACTGCCCAGAGCAGGAAACAGGCAGGGGAAGAGTCCCACAGAGGAGTCCCACCAGGTGTGTTCTGAACCTGGCTCATGCGTAAGAAGGAACCAGAATTCAGGCGCTCTGCAGGAGGGAGCTCTCCGGATAAATCCCAGGAGTACAAAAGCAAAAATACGCAAACATGCAAACCACAATGCCACGTTCATGAGATGACCAATTGCCTCAGGTTGTGTGGTTTTTGTTGTTGTTGTTGTTTTGTAATTGAACAGCTTAAGAAGCATCCACTCTCTTATGATATTAATGAGAAAGAGAATCAAGTATTTGATACCAATACAGAAAGAATGTTCAATGCTTTGTCAGACGTTAGGATTCTTCTACTTTACTCTTGCCAAATAAATGAGAAGGACGCGTAGAAGTGAAAAAGAAGGTATTGCTTATGGGAAAAATGGATTCAACTAGGCAACACAAAAGTCAGAAAATCAACCCTTCTCATATCTAATCAAAATACACAGGAATACACTTTGGTTCTGATATTCACATTCCTAAGACATATCTACAATTTATCAAACAATTTGAAATGTTGCAGATTCTTCAAAGAAACACAGGACTAGATCCGTGCTCTTGTCTTATGAAAAATATACTTGTGGAATCAAAAAGCAAAGATCATTTAAAAATGCAAAACAGGATATTAGGGGCCAAAAGAGTGGTTAAAAATATGCTATATAAGAGAAAGGAGAGCAAGCACTGTGTGAGGTCAGTTAGCCCTTTCTTTGGACTTTGTCCTGATTCAGGATCATATGAGTGAAAAACTCAAGCCCTGTATAGCCATCTGTTCTTTGGGTGCATTAGGACTGGAGCCCATCAGCCAGGGCAAACCCTCACATGGGTGCACAAATGTGGAGAGAAGACTTCCAAAGACTTGGATCAGAGGAAACTAATCATCCCTAGGCTTATTTTTTAATTTTCCCAAACAATGAGTGTTATTTGTTTTGTGGACATTTACCCCGAGGTAGCGGGAAACATGTATCTGCCACTTCCAGACATACACACTACCCCTCAGAGCCAAACGTAGGAAGAACAAGCTGCTCAGTAGAATCACATGAGTTCCTCCCTTTCCAAAAATATTACTTTCTGGCATAAAACATTTTCCTGCACATGGACGGCCTCACTTAGTCATTGAGTCCATCCATGGATGCAAAGCTGGAGTGTTCATCACATGCTGTGGGTCCTCGGTTGGCTCCCCACAGCCCTGCACCTGTGCAATATGGCCACTCAGCCCCAGAAGGACAGCCCGGGGAGCTCAAGGGGAGGCCCTGAGGCTGGTGTCACCATGGCCATCACTGCTGTGCAGCCTACAAAATTGGTCAACGCTTTGCTTCACGAAACTGCCGCAGGGCAGAGTTTACTCTGCAGTGCTCCAGTCCAATCAGGCCTGGGGAAGAAAAGCATTCTCCCTTCTGCAAAACCCTCATTTCTCGAGTTGACAATTGCATTCTTTTTTTTTTTTTTTTCTTTTTTAGGTATTGGTTATCAAAAAACAAGAGAAACAAGGAAAAGAGCCATTTTAAATTTTCAATTAATTAAATTATTTTTACATTTAAAATTAAAAAAAGTTTTTCTCCTGATAAAACCATCAGACCCTTCTTTGTGGGACCTCCGGAAAGAGCATCAGGTGGCCTCACTGTCCAGGGCAGGAATACTGGAGTCGGGAGAAGAAGGAGCTCCCTGGTCCTCCCAGTTTTAAAGATCTCACATCAGACACTTATTTGGCTTTGTTTTTAACCACTTAGGACATATAAGCTAACAAAGGTGAATATCCACACCAGTTTTTTACTAACGTTATAAACAATGCTCCCTTCGGATAAACAACATAACAAAAATAAATATACCAGAAGCAGGAGAGGATAACCCTGCATTTTTTTTTCATTTTTCCATAGCCCAGGACATTGTCAAGCATTCATTTCTGTAAATTGCATGATAAATATTAAATATTAAATATAATACTAAGTCTTCAAGCTGTCTATCCCTCTCCCTCCACAACCCATTGAGAATCACTGGTCTTAAGGGTTTTAAATATTGAATCTATTCAGCCCAGTGAATAGAACTATTTCAAATGTAAAACGAGTTTCTTGCTCCTCCAATGATTGAATTGGGTTTGCTCTCAACCCTCAGGTTCCCAAAACGACATTACATTCTAACATTCCATTGCACCAGAAGGCAGAATTCCAATTTGTAGGTTTTACACAGATGACAACCTCATCACTGGTCACGTCCTTGGGAAGACACCAGAGCCATAAAAGGGCTTCCATCAAAAGGCTGGTAATTCTGTCTTTAAGAAAAGATAAACTTGCACTGCTAAATAGAAAGTTTTAATTTGAAGGAGCTGAGAGTCTAGCTTGAAAGAAAGGACGGTGAACACTGAGAGACAGGCAGAAAAATTGGTATGTATATTGGTGAGTTTTTAAAAGTCCTTTGTTTCTAATTTTCCTTACATTCTCACCTTCCTGAGGAAATGGATGCCAACTGACATGAGCTCTTATAGAAACCCACCAGCACATCTCCCATCCATAAAAATGACCTCAGTCTTCTCCTGTTTCTGATGACAGCTCTCTTCCTGGGTATGGGGTCTTAGCCCCATTCACCTGCTCAAAAACACAGCCCAGTAAGCCTGCCTTCTTTCCATAACCATTACTGCTCTTCCATCTCACCATCTTTTTTGTTTGTTTGCTTTTGAGACAGAGTCTCGCTCTGTCACCCAGGCTGGAGTGCAGTGGCGTTACCTCCGCTCACTGCAAGCTCCGCACCCCGGGTTCACGCCATTCTCCTGCCTCACTCAGCCTCCTGAGTAGCTGGGACTACAGGTGCCTGGCCCCATGCTGGGCCAATTTTTTGTATTTTTAGTAGAGACACAGGTTTACCATGTTAGTCAGGATGGTCTCAATCTCCTGACCTCATGATCCTCCCTCCTTGGCTTCCCAAAGTGCTGGGATTACAGGCATTAGCCACCGCACCTGGCCCCATCTCACCACCTTAAACACCATCTCTTGATCCTCCACTTCCCTGCCACCTACTGCCCATTCTCCTGTGACCGTTTGCAGGACAACATGTAGAAACCATGATCCCCCTGTTGCCTTCAGTTACTCCCACCTCTCTCGTGATCCCTTGACCTCCAGGACACCGCAATCACCTGTTTTTACTATGACATCACTAACCACCCCCCAGTCCTCTGATTCGATTTCTCCCTATTCAGATATCTAATGTGAGGGAGCCCAATCCCACACACTCAACTACTTCTTCTGTATCTCCACTTGGCCGTCACACGGGCATCTAAACTTAACACGTCCACAGCTGAGCGCCTGGATTTTTTTCACTACCTCCCAACTTGCTTCTACTGGGGTTTAGCTCCTCTCAGTCAGTGGCACCTTCATCTCACTGTTGCTCAAGCCAAAACCCTGCAGCCTCACTTATCTCTTGTTCTCTCTCTTTCCCTCATTTCCAATCCACCAGCGAATCTTACTAGCTCTACCATTAGATGACATGCAGAATCCACCAATTCTCGCTCTCCTGCTGTAGGCCAAGCTGCCGAGATCTCTCTGAGGATTACAGTAACAGCTTCCCAGCTGGTCTCCCTGATCGGCCCCCAGCCTCCCATAAACAGCAGCCACAGCAACCCTAAGAAAACAAGGATATCATGTTCACTCACTTCAACTTCACTCGCTTACAACAAAACCTAACGTCCTTATCAGGGCCCATAAGGTCCTATATGATCTGACTTCACTACTTCTGTAACCTCATCTGCTACGACTCCCCACTGTTTATTCAGCTCCTGCCACACTGGCCTCTTAGCTCCATACTAGGTATACTCCTGGCTCAGGGCCTTTGCACGTGGCTGCCACCACGGCCTGAACAGTCTTTCCCCTATTATGCATAGAGCTGGCTTACTCACCAACTACAGGTCGCCTACTCAGAGAAGCCTACCCAAGACGCTGTATATAATATATCAACGTTCTCTTCGATGCAAACTTTATATCACCTTTCACTGCTTTATTTTCTCTTAACACTTATTTTATGTAAAATATTTTATGCTTTATTTATTTATATTATGGTCATTCCTGCCTTCTGGAATAGATATTATATAGCAGGAATTTTAGTGTATGTTGTTCCCTGATGTTCCTCAGCATCTAAAAACCTGCCTGGCACACAGTAGGTGCCCCCAAAATATTTTGCCCAAGTATGAATAAATGAACCAACAAATGATTGAATAAATTTCTTTTGGCAAAAACAAATTCACACCTTAGTTTGAAAAAAAAAAAAAACCACATTATTGGCTTATGACTTATTAACATGTTATTAACTAAATCATATGTAAAGAAGTATTACAATTTCAAATAAAAAATATATATAGTTGTGCTGTCCTACTGGCTTAAAGCTTCCACGTTTATTCAACAATTCAAGACCATGAAAAGCAACAAAAACGTGATGGTCTTGGAGGCAGATTCCAAGCTGCCTTTAGGCAAAGACTATCTGCTGTTTATCATCATATTTCAAGCCTAGCAGAGACAGGCTCAGAGTGGAATTCAAAATATATGTGTGACCTGAATAAACACTAAATATGGCTTTTATTTTCTAGTTAAATATCATTATTTATTGTGCTGCTCTGGGGCGACTATACCCTCAAGGGATATTCTCCATCCAACTGAGTACATACATAAAACATTTATATGAAAAAGATGATAATTTTTCCATTCACAAATTCCTTTTAACAGAATCTTAAAGTAGTTTCTAAAATAATAAAAACAAAACAAAACAAAAAGAAAACACTTGGATATTTACCTGTTTTAGCTATTAGGAAAATTCTATTTTAAAGAATTGGCCTAAGCAGTCCATAGGTGGGACTAGAGAACTATTTATAAGTAAACACTCTTCTTTCTTTTGGAGTTGGGCCAAGGAGTAGAAGAAGCCTTGAGTACAAGTGAGGGTTATAATATATATCAATTTAACTTTGAAAAGACACGATTATTTCTTTGATGAAGTGTTCTGTCTGGACATAATGACCACTTCATACTCATATGCCTCAGCAGGACATACTGGCCAATTGAGAAACTTAATCAGGCTTCTGTCTGCTCCCAAGAGATGATCTTGCTTTTCCTTCAGCTTTTCATTAAGTGATTCTAAGGAAGTATAAGTGCATGATCATTAGCAACAGAAGTTTCTCTAGCGACCCCTATTACTAAAGAATAACCAGAGCACTTAAGAAAGCTACAGTCACTGTTGCGGGGCATGTGGTGGGCATAACAATCCCATGAGCCCTGCTTAGAAAAAAACTCTGCCCTCAGCCTCGCTGACGCTCTCCAACAGCCGACGCTCTCCAACAGCCGCCCTCCGGGACCGTCTGAGCACTTGGGTTTGAGTACCTGTACTGCCACTTCCAGCCGCCGCACATTACACAGTCATTTATGAATGCATTATCTGGCCTCAGATTTCACATCTGTGGAGCAGGGATCATTAGTTTCTGCCCTGTTGTCCACACATAAACGTTTTAACTACAAGAGAAGTGATGTTTGTGAGAGCAGTTTAAGAACCTGAAAAGCTATACCAAAATGTAATTTTTTTTTTTTTTTTTTTTTTTTTTTTTTGTTAGACGGAGTGGCTCTGTTGCCCAGGCTGGAGTGCAGTGGTGAGACCTTGGCTCACTTCAACCTCCACTTCCTGGGTTCAAGCAATTCTCCTGTCTCAGCCTCCCAAGTAGCTGGGATTACAGGCACCCACCACCACACCCAGTTAATTTTTGTATTCTTAGTAGGCACAGGGCTTCACTGTGTTGGCCAGGCTGGTCTCAAACTCCTGACCTTGTGATCCACCCGCCTCGGCCTCCCAAAGTGCTGGGATTACAAGCCTGAGCCACCACACCTGGCCCCAAATATAAATATTCTTATTGTGTGTGTCTATTTCTCATAGTCCCCTTCTCATCGTAGCCATTGCCAAGCACATGTCTTCATAATATTTTGTATCCAGCTATTAATAAATGAATAAATCAACCACTGCTATGTTGTGGATGTGTGACTATGTTAATTTCACTCCCTCCTTATACTAAAGGCTAATCTACCATTAATGAGGCATAATGTTTTCTTCTTAAATCATGTGCTGTTTGTATCTCTTCCTTTAAAATCTTCTCCTCCAACCCCAAACAACCACCAAAAACTATCCCTCCTAAAATGAAACAAAACATGGAATTTTAGACATTGGAAACTGCAATACCGAAGCTTGTGTCCTTTTCAGAGTGTCCCTAAACACTAAATAAATTTAGTATTTTACAGGGCATTAATCAAGATTTTAGACATATTAGCACCACAACTTTATTTTTCTAGAGAGATAGGCCTATTTGATAACAGGACTTCAAATTTCACCTTACAAAATTGGTGGTTTAGAAATGTAATGAAATCACATATTCTCAGATTCAAGAATATTCCTTGAATCCTTCAGAAAAACAAACATTAAGTTCATCAGGCTATCAACATTTCCCAAGAACATTATGTTAATCTACCTTATTTTAACGTGCTTACCTACATGAAAATGCTCTGCAGAAGAACCCTGTAATACATACTCTAATGGAGCTTTCTTCTAAAAATGTGGTGTGTTCTTTTTTGTTTGTTTGTTTGTTTGTTTTTACATACTTTGACAATTTCATACCTGTCAGAAGAAGGCAAATGGCAAATCCATCTAGTATGGGATAGATTTCTCAGGGTCATAAAAGAAACCAGTATCACTTATAACCTCCTCTTCACCACCCATGTTTCTCCAGGCTCTCGTTGCTATTTTCATACGATTCACTCACTAAAAATCAACACCGTTATCATTGAAATGGCAGACAGAAGCAAACCCAAGTCAACAAAAATGAACCTCGTCTTTGTAAAGGCCAAGGAGGAAGATCTGGTCTGGAGCTGCAGGCAGACACAAGACACTGAGAAAACAGGTTTCAAAACATTTCTGAGAATAGAAAGGATGCTCTCCTTCCAAATGTCTTCACATGAAAAGACTACCTAAGAGATGGGATGCCCCAAAAAACTAAGTCCTGAGAGCTGAACCGCTAATGAACCTGATGAGGGAGAATAATGGGAGGACAAAGAAAGCAAGAGTTGTCAGTCAGGAAGTTGCACACTGGGCTCCTTCTGAAAAGAGGCACAAACCCACGATCCTCAGGAAGAACAGCCAGGACCTCTAAGACCAGTGAGTGGACAGCAGAAGCACCAATGAAGGGAAGGACAAAGAAGTCACATCCAGTGTGCAGCACACACTATGTGGTCATCAGGTGGTAGCAATTACTGGAATCACTGAACCAGAGCTTCCTGTGAAGCCCACACAACAGAGGTCAAACCACCGCCAGCACAGCCAGCAGCAGCATCTACACTGAATCCTGACAAGAACTGTTGGCAGCTTGCGAAAAAAAGAAAGAAAGAAATCCAGTACTGGTAGGGTTGTGAAAAAATGAACCTTGAGGTTCATTAGTTCATTAATTGACCTTACCATCCTATCTGGTCAAAACTACTAATAAAATATTCTCCCCGCTCTATCCAGTAATTTGGTTGCTTGCATGTCAAAACTTATTAGCTTCAAATTAGAGCTCATAGTTTTAGGGAGAAAAAAAGAGTAGAAAACAGGGCAACGATGTTAAAGTGAATTCATGCAGAACCTGTCATCAAAGAAATCATTAACTTAAGCAGCAGCCTGTGGCAATAAAATGAGAGTTCCCTGAGCTGGGTGGACAGAGCACATATTAGCCCATGCTAAGAAGCTTTTTAGTCAAATGTCCTATTCCCACTTAGCAGAAGACAGCGCGATGTTTTCCTGTTCCAATAAGCACAGCAGCACGCATATGGAACAGGGAACAGACAGCGCGATGTTTTCCTGTTCCAATAAGCACAGCAGCACGCATATGGAACAGGGAACAGGATGGGTAAATTTTGTCATGGCATCTTGGGCAACTGCTGTCCAACTGACTTTCAGGGCTACAGCCAGGTTGAACTGTGAGACCTCTGTCGAGCCTAATGCAGTGGTTCCCTCTGATCAAGCCAAAGAGGACCAACCTAGAAGTCAGTCTCAGTCAGGGACATTTCTGGATGAAATACCTCCCCCTACCTCTGCATTTAATGGGAAAAGGATAATTACTTGCCTAGAAAAAAAGCAGAATCTATCAGCATGTAATGAGATCCAGCATTACATAGGAACAAGGCTAATGTGTGAAAAGAGTGAGCACATTTCTTTAGGAACACACAGCTAAATCCTAGCTCAGCCTCACTGCACAGATGAGCAAATGAGTGGAGAATGGAAACACTTGAAAATAAATGAATGGTCTCACTGTGTACCCTGACACACGCCACCTTTTTAGACTTGCAGAGTAGAGATGATGAGTGAGGGTAACTTTAGTGCACTCTTAGAAGGCTGCTTTCAAAACCATCACGTCTACAAGCAGGGAGAAATTCAGTTAGATTAACGGCGAGCTCACCTACTGCACATTCTTCAAGATACCAGGACACAAACGAGAATGAACATTTTTTGCTTTTGAGCTGATAACCGTCGAGCTTAAAATCTTATCATGAAAGAGAAACATAAAGAAGCAGGCCTAATTAAACTCTGTGTCTCAGGGCAGTAATTCTCATTCTTCCCCAACAGTTAAACAGGAATTAGGGGTTCAGTGAGTGACAACCTTTCATGGGCATATCCTGATGTTGTCAGAACCCTGCACCTGGTGGCAAAGGGAAACACAATAATAATCGGTCACCATCACGCCTATTTGAGTTAGCAATTACCACGTAAGTATAAATAAAATAGACAGTGGATGATGCACAATTTTGAGAGCCAGAGGTGAGGCATGGTCTTTTCCTTGTCAGAACATGTAAGAACAGAAGTAAGGGTGACATTATTATAGGGCTCGTACTCAACCTACTATAATTGTTTTAAGTAGTTCTTTTGGAAATGCTAATATCTACCTCTCTCTTTTGCTGCAAATGAGCTATGTATCAAGTTTCTATGGTGCTCTCACTGCTCTGAGAGTGCACTTGACCAACGTGACCTGGAGAGGGAGCATTTCTGACGTTGACATTTACCAGAGTGGACCCTCAGAGGTTAGATGACAGGTTATTAAGAGATTGAAAGTCTCATCAACCTGGCTTTGCTTTTCAAACGTTTCCACATACCTGTGTATCTCCAGACTTGGGCGTGAGTGTGGAAGTGCTTTGGCTAAAAGAATCACCTGCACACATGTAGGTTCAATATGGGACCTACTTCTTGAGTTCACAGCTTCTAAATAAAGTAACAAGAAGGAGAAGAAGACTTTGCAAGTGTGATTCTGTGTGTAGTTAAAAAAAAAAATCCTATCTGATGAGGAAGAAAACAGAATCAAAGGTCTGCACTTCTGAGCATTTCTGAGTTTTCATACAGTAGTTCTGTCATCCCAACTTCCTTGTCAAGAATGGACTTGTAATATTAGGTGCCCTAGAGCAAAAATGAAAATATTAAGAGATTAAAGAGAAGCCAGACATCCTTAATCTGAGGCCAATGTGCTAAGAAGTTACCTTGAACAATTACAAAATGCAAAGAATTGTGCAAAATGTAAAGAACTGTGCAAAATGCAAAGAATGGTACAAAATGCAAAGAATGCCTATTTCTTTTAAAGATGAGAGTAAACTAAAGCTTAGTTAAGTTACAACTCAGTGACTTAAGAACTGAACTGAAGTTGGAGTTTTGCTCTGAACAAAATAATGTATTTAAAGCCAATTAACAGTATAAACACGGTTGGAGCGACTACTCAAATGCTTTCAAAACTGTTTAGAAGTACCCATTTGTAACCAACTGACACAGTAATTACAAGCAGTATCCTACAGGTACTCTACCCTTGAGAGCTTACTCATCATTTTATGGCTGAATCCATGAGAATTCAGATGGTGGAACCAGCTCCCATTGCCCACCTCTCAGAAGAACACCCAGTGTCTGGGGTCGGGCCGGCCCACACAGGTGTCGGGAGGTGAAGAGACACAGAACTGGAGTTGTTCCCTTCTATATCCCCTGCCGCATACACACCCAGAAAAAACTTACACTCCTACATACAGCAACAACTTTGCTACTCACCCAGGCTTTCTAGTCTGGTTTGGGTTGTGAAATTCTTGGTGCGGCCATCCAGGGCCATCTCCCTCTTCCCGCCATGCCCCAGGACCAATGAGTTTCCATTTCTGTCCACCTAGGAGCTGTCCATGACAAGCTCTGCCCACGGCTTTCCTTCATCCCTGTGACTACGGAGCAACACACCCTGGGGATCCTCTGGTCAGTGCTATCTCTTCTTTCGTGCTTGTGTTTGAATGATGGAGAAAGCTCGGCACTCTGTTGCCTAACTCCGGCTTTCCCTGTTTTAAGCCAGGCTGCAGGACAGGCTATTTATCACGGTGCAGGACCAGGAGCCTACAGTGGCTCCCCATTTTCTACCGACTCAAGTGCCAGATCTGCTTCCCACGTCTCACCTCCACCTTCAGTGCCTGTCACCCGCTGCTGTGTGCCAGCAGGGAGCTTCGGCTCTGAGAGGCTGGCACCCTCACGGTCTCTCTAAGGCAAGGCTGCATTCCACTTCTGGATGCGTGTGTTGAGCATATGTCTCTTTCCTTAACAGCCCTCTTCCCCGGCACCACTCTACCTAACCTTACCCACGCTGCCTGTTTATCTCAATGCACCTCCTCCGTAAAGCTTCCCTGACCACTTCAGCCATCTCCGTGTAAAAGTCCCACAGATGTTACCAGGGGTCCCATACAATTCAACAGTTAGGTCTCCACACCCTATGCAGCTTTCTGGGACTTTCACATTTCAGTCGAGTCTCCCCAGCTGGCTGTGGGCTTTTGTTTTTCAGTGAATATCCGTTTACAGTATTTTTTAATGCATCCCCACATGTTGTGATGTACTCAGTAAATACTCCAAAGACCTAGGATCATAAAATGTTAGAGCTAGAAGGGGGTCTTACTTAGCCTTTTCATTGTATAGATGAAGCAACTGAAATCTGCAGAAATTCACACTGAATTTTTGTCTGAAGAGAACCCAGGCCACCAATCCCCAGTTCAATGCTTTCACACTTCCAATCCACACATTCACTTCAGTCTGTGTAAGGTCATTTAGTATCTCTGAACATAAACATTTTCCCTAAAAATAATTCATGATCCTCACTTTTCACTACATTAGTTTGGGCTTTTAAAATTTATTATTATTATTATTTTTTGAGACAGAGTCTTGCTCTGTTGCCCAGGCTGGAGTGCAATGGTGCAATCTCAGCTCATTCCAAACTCCGCCTCCCAAATTCAAGCGATTCTCTGCCTCAGCCTCCCGAGTATCTGGGATTACAGGCACCCACCATCACGCCTAGCTAATTTTTGAATTTTGGTAGAGATGGGGGTTTCACCATGTTGGCTAGACTGGTCTCTAACTCCTGAGCTCAGGTGATCTGCCCGCCTTGGCCTCCCAAAGTGCTGGGATTACAGGCATGAACCACCATATCTAGCCAACTTTTTAAATTTTTAAAATTCTTTTGTACTTTAGGTTCAGGGGTACGTGTGCAGGTGTGTTACTTGGGTATGTTGCGTTATGGTGAGGTCTGGGCTTCTCATGAACTCACCACTCAAACAGTGAACATAGTACCTGATGGGTAGTTTCTCGACCCTGGCCCTCCTTCCACCCTTCCCTCTTTTGGATTCTCCAATACCTACTGTTTCATCTTCGAGGGTTGGACTTTTCAATAGTATTAATTCAGTCTGATAGCACTGATGACAATTTGATTTGCCAGCTCCATTCCCCAAGCCAGTGATGGTTATGAGGAAATGCTCCTGTGAAATGGCACTGCCCTTAGCTGCGTTTGTGTAGAGACTGGGACACTGAAGACAGACAGAACAAATTCCAAGGACACACACACTCCACCATCACTGGGTCAATGCAACACAGCCCAGACATCCGAGTATAGACGACTAACACAAGTCAACGCACAAAACATAGTTCTGAGTGAAGCGAAAGAGAAAATCTAGACAGGCAAGTTCAGGTGCCAAACATGTCTTTTTAGCCTCATTCAGATTACAAATAACAGGTGTTCCACCAGAGTTGCCGAAAGGGCAAATATCGCTTTAGGTCATGTCCCATCAACTACTAACAGAAATTTGCTTTTTTGTGCTCCCCAACTTTCTTAACATTTTAGGTTTTTTTCTTTCTTCCATCTGGGTTGGTTGCATTTTCAAACATCAGCTGCTCTGCGGTGGAGGGGAGGGTGAGATGGGAGTAGCAGTGGATGACAGATTGTGGATCCACACAGCAGCGCTCTTCCCTGCTGTTTGGGGGTGAGAAACGGCTCAGCTCATCCGCACCCGCCCACCCTCCCACTGCGAGGTGCATCTGCTGGAACTGGCCCGTGGGCGACAGACTGTTTTTCTGAGATGGCTCGTGTCAGAGCACTGGGTGGCAGGTAGGTAGCGACGTGGGCGCTTTGCTACTCAGAATTTCTGAGTCAGAATTTCTGAGTCAGTCTGACACGTAGGCAGCTGCAGAACAGGCTCTCCAGGTTCTTTAATTAACTTAATCCATCTAACCATGGTCTTTAAATAATTAAGTGCCTTGGTAACCCGTGTTCAAACATTTGAAGAATGTTAGTTACCACCATGTTTCAACCTTTCAATTCTAGTTTAAAACACCTTATTTTTCTTCTTGTTATTTATAAGCTGTGACTTCTTTAAAAATACAGTATTTGAGGGGAAAAAAAAGAAGATGTTTAGATGACCAATAATGAGCACGGAGCCAGCCCTGTTATACTCATGGGATCATTTCAAACAGTAAAGCAACAATGCAGTAAAAATGTAAATCACTCAGGTGTTTTTCCGAGAGTCACACGAAAATCCTCCCATCATTACAAACTGTAAAAACCGTCAATTGTTTATTTGAACCTGACATACTCCTAAAATGTTTAGATTGCTTGTGAAAAAAAAATCATGTTTCACTTATTTACTTCCTAAAAACAGAAACCACCTAGATTCATTCTTTGATGCCTTTATCTAATATTAGCTACTCCTTAAAAGTGATATTTATTTATTCTTTGAATTATATAAAATATAATTTTTATTAAACTATTACGTCAAATACTAAATATCATACTGTTAATTTTAAGAAAATATGAAGCAAATACTTCTTTTTGGGGCTTTTTTTTTTTTCAGTTTCCCAAATAATCTTTTGTAATATTAAATTAGAAAACAATATTACAGTTTAGGTACTCTTTCTTAGCCTGGAAGTATTTAACACTGTTGTTAAATGTATTCATTAAATGGCAGATCAGCCCAGGGAATTCACATTCTCAATCTGAATGACTTCTTTCTTTTCTACTTACTAACATTCGATTTCTCCTTCAAGGTCAAAATCAGATATCACCCCCAAAAGCCTTCTTCAGCCTCTGCAGTGAGTTAATTGATGTGCGTGATCCAGCATGACACCATGGCATGCTGTACCAACAGAAGGCACTGTCACCTACACTCCAAGTGTGGCTCTCATCACGCCCCATTAGGGTTTACTGTGTGCCTCGTGTAGACAGATCCTCCTGGACACCCAAAAGGGATCTCAGTTCAGCAGGTTCCGGACCCTGCTCCAGATTCTTTATCCAGCACCTTCTCCTTCCATGGCCTTCCTTCGGTCTATAAAGAAGAACCACATTGCCAGAGGCTCAGGCCAGAAACCCTGGGGTCATTCTTCACTCTTCTTTTTTTACCCCTCACATCCAATCTATCAGCAAAGCCAGATGGTTTGGCCAACAATATGAATCCAGAATCTGACCACTTCTCATTACCACTTTTCTCAGTCACCAACAGGCATCGGCGGTCCAATGACCCCCTGGGTCATTGGAAGAGCCTCATTTTACGTCTCAGCCTCAGCCTTGCCCTCCTACACCAGCCAGAGTGAACACATTGGAAGAGTCAGTCAGATTGTGTCAACCCTTTGCTCAAAATCTCCCGGTGCTTTTCCCCTAGCTCAGATAAAAGCCAGATGCTTTGCAGTGGCCTGGGACATCCTACAACATTGGCCCCCTCCCCTTCTTCCTGACCTCATCACTCCCCTCTTACTCAGCTCCAGCCACAGTCACTTTCTAGTTGCACCTCCAATAGGAGCCTTTGTTCTGGAACACAGCTTCCCAGAAAACTGCATAATGCACTCCCTGCCTCCTCTAACTCTTTATGTAAGTGCCATCGTCTCGGTAAGGCCTTCACGGACAACTTTATGGACGACTGCAATCCTGGACTCTGCCCGCCTCACCATAGACTAATCACACACTCCCCATCTCCTTTGCTCTGCTGTGTTGCTCCCGAGCACCTATCACCACCTAACATCCTGGGCATTTCCCTTAGTTATCTCCTTGTTCACGCTGGAGCTCAGAAAATGATAACCCAAAATGAAGGTCCCAGAAGCAAAAGTTTTTCTCTGATCTTCTCCTGCCCTCCTCTCTCTCACCCCTCATCCTTCCCCGAGGCTAGCCATAAAATCTGGAATACCTCTTCCCCAAGGTGGATCCTAGAAACCAGAACCGTTTTCCCCAAAGCCAGGCATAAAACCAAAAAATACTCCTCTCTAACTTTTCCTCCACCTTTCTATGTAAAACTGGCCAATGAAATTATATGACCCATCTTGTTTGACTGTAGGTCATAAGAATCCTCATTCCAGAGAGGGTGCTGCCCCACACCCAGAAGGAAGGAATGCATGCTTAGAGAGACCGAGAAGATTCTAGATAGGCCTTGCTGGGCTTCCCCACTCAGTCTTGTAAGAATTAGATCATTCCCTTTTGGTCCAATCACATTTTTTACACATCTGTTTATCCTTTGTTGAACTTCAGCATAAAAGTGAATGGTTTCCCCTGCATTTTTGGGTCTTCATTCTGAAGGCTCCCATGTCACATAAACTATGATCAAGCAACTGTATATGCCTTTTCTCCTATTAATCTGCCTTTTATCAGTTGATTTTCAGTGAACTTTCAGAGGGTGAAGGAAAAGTTTTCTCTTGGCCCCTACAATTGTATCTCCCACCCCGACCTAGACTGACACAGCCAGGAGGACAAAAGTGATTTTTCTTTTTGTTCCCTGCCATATCCCTAAGTGCCTGTAGTAGCACCTGGTCAACCCAAGTGCTCCACAAACATTCACTGAAGAATGAATGCCTCTCTTCTCTTTAGATCACTTAGGGCCCTTTGTGGTGCACTGAGTACACATGAGGCCCCTCAGATATCACTGCTTTTATATGAATAGCTTCAGAACCCATTTGGCAATGCAGGCCTCTGTTTCCTCATCTAAGAATAAAGTTATATCTAAGGTCTCTTGAGTAGAAGTAACATCTTGAGAACCTTCTTCATTTTTCAGAAAAGGACACAGATTCAGACACATGAAGAAATGTGCCTTAAGATGCTCCTTTTGAGCACCTGTTGAGTGCTAGGGATGCCAAGTGAGGCCAAGACAGGTGCCATGGCAACTAGGTGCCAGGTGAGGCCACGTGAAGACAGATGTTATGGGAACCAGCAGGTAGAAAGCTAAGTGCTGTGGAGAAAGAGCAGGAAGGGGTCTGGGACAACAGAACCTGAAAAGAACCTGCTTCTCAGTAGCCCCAAGTCCTGTGTGTGCCTGGCTCAGCACGTCCTGGGGAGCACACTTTGCTGGGATAAGGCACTTCTGCCACCTCCCTCCTCAGTGCATACTTCCACTAAAGACTCTTCAGACTCTATTCAGATGAAATGATGAAATGATGAAACCGGTGGCTGAATAAGCCCCAAGAGGGTTCAGTGAAGCAGAGTGAATAGAGGACTGGGGCATCAACTTGAGTAAACAGCTTAACTCAGGTCACAGAACCCCCTACATAACAAGGGATGACCATAACAACTGGAGCCTCCAACTCCAACTCCAACTCTATTGATCATACTCAGAGATATGAAAACTAACATGTTTTACTCTCTCTAAATCCCTTAGAAACATTCTACCTGCTTTTGTTACGTTTTTTGATTCGAATAGTTTTAGGTTTACTTTCTTTTTTTGAAAGAAAGCTTTTTTGGCAGGGGCGGTAGCTCACACCTGTAATCCCAGCACTTTGGGAGGCTGAGGTGGACTACTTGAGGTCAGGAGTTCAAGACCAGCATGGCCAACATGGCAAAACTCTGTCCCTACTAAAAATACAAAAGTTAGCTGGGCATGGAGGCATGCACCTGTGGTCCCAGCTACTCAGGAGGCTGAGGCAGGAGAATCGCTCGAACCCGGGAGGTGAAGGTTGCAGTGAGCTGAGATTGCGCCAGTGCACTCCAGCCTGGGTGACAGAGTGAGACTCCATCTCAATAACAAAAAACAAAAGGTTTCTTTCTTCTTTTTAAAACTGACACATAATAATTTTACACAGTGATACCTCAATACATATAATATACAGTGATCAGATCAGGGTAATTACCATATCCATCATCTCAAATGTTTATCATTTCTTTGTGTTGGGAACATTTAATATCTTCCTTTTAGCGACTTGAAACTATATATTACTGTTAACTATAGTCATTCTACAGTGGTATAGACAACCAGAACTTATTCTGCCTATCTAGCTGTAGTTTTGTATCTTGTAACAAATCTCTCCCCATCCCCCCTCTCTGTACCCTTCCCAGATGCTAGTATGCTCGGTTTACTTTTTACTTCATAAAGCCAACCTTTTTTTTTCATGCTAACCATTTCCATTTGTTTTTGTTTTGTTTTTGTTATCTTCCATTGTTTCTTTTTGAAAAGATAATCCCAGAAGTTAGTATATTAGAAAAACTGTTTGAGATTAACTTTTTTTTAGCTTCCACATGAGTGAGAACATGTTGTATTTAACACTCTGTGCCTGACTTTCTGTCCTCTGAATGCACCAGCCATGATTTCACCAACTCTCTCTGAGTCCACTGGGCGCTTTCTGTCTAAAAGCCCTTCCATGGGTACTAACACGTGAGTCTCAGAGGCAGCAGCGGGCAGGCTTTTATTTCACAAAGTATGTCAACCCCAGTCAGAGGAGCTAATGCAAAAAGTTAGACTCTGATTTGGGATCAAGCAGATGGTAGGAAATTAAAAACACTATCAATGTCTAACCTAAGCCAATTAATCTCGTCAACATAACAATCAACTGTTTCATAAATTGAAGAAGACAAACATGACACCAGTAGAAAGTCACAGATAAGCCCTTCTGGTCTGATTCAAGTTCAGGGAGATAATCCCACAGTCCTTTCAGGTGCACAAACTCTACACCTCCAACTCTGCATTCTCTCTCTTCCTCCATTCAGCCTCAGATCAGGGTCATCACCTTGCAGTATGCTGCTGACAGACAGTGGACCACCAACTTTGAGGATCGGACAAAAAACAAGGGATCTATGCAGAAGAAACAAAGAAAGTCGGAGTACAAACTGAGGCTAGGAGATAGAAGGATCATGGGAGACAATAAAACACCCCAAAAGTTGCCTGCTTTCCAATAAAGGGACAACCTTTATCTCCTGCCATGAATAAGCCACCTGGGCATGACACAGTCAGTGGAGAACTTCAGCACCTTAGTATTTCACAGATTTGCCAATAATATAATTGGAAGATGTCTTTGGAGAATAAAACGCAGCACAGTGCAACTCTGAGTATGTCAGAGTGTATGAGGCAGATGAGATTTCTGTCCCTGAAACCAACCTTGTAGTAAGCTGAACCACGTGGAATTGCCATTTTTATGGGCCACAACAATTGAGGGTCGGCAATTCACATGCTCCAAAGACAACAGACACTCACACACAGCAACGGTCCAATGAGCAAGGTCATAAAACAACTTGCTCTGAAAGCATCAGAGTTCCCATTAGGGTACTGGTTCAATCAAAGATTCTGTTTTTGATAGGACTTATAGTTATGTCATAAAAGCAAAGACATCATTTCTTCCAAGTTATTGATAATAGTAGCAGTATCTTTCAGGGGCTATAAAATGACACCCACACACAGCAACAGTCCAATGAGCAATGTCATAAAACAACTTGTTCTGAAAGCACCGGAGTTGCCATTAGGTTACTGGTTCAATCAAAGATTCTCTCTTTGATAGGTCTTACAGTTATGTCATAAAAGATCATTTCTTCCAAGTTAATGATAATAGTAGCAGTAACTTCCAGGGGCTATAAAATAGGCATAGATAACAACAAATTTGTAATTAAAAAAAAAATCCAAACCTTCAAAATACTAAAAACTGATATGTTTTATAGACAGGTATGAGTTCACAGATTTAAACACTAAGTATCTGTTCTCTTTGACCATTATTGGGTGGAAATGTTTCTAGAATTTATTATATACTTCCCTGCCTTCTTAGGTAGAAGCATGCTGAGATATTTTTCTTGATGATTCAAGGACGTCGATTACTATATTGTGCCCTAAAACCATGATGCCCCATTCGGGTATATAAAATTGTTTGTTGCAAGACTAAAGACTTACAGATTCGTCTCTTGTCCTCCACTATTTGCGTGGTTTCTGTGCAACTAAATAAAACCTATTATGTACCTCTATATTAGTTTGCTAGGGCTGCCTTAACAAAATACCACAAGCGGGTGGCTTAAACAACAGAAATTTATTTTCTCAAAGTTCTGGAGGCTTCAAGTTCAAGATCAATGTGTCTATAGGCTTCATTTCTTTTGAGGCCTCTCTCTTGGCTTGCAGATGGCCACCTTCTCACTGTGGCCTCATTTTAACTTAATCACCCCCTTAAAGATGTTACCTATAAATGCAGTCACATTTTGAAATATTGAGGTTAGAACTTCGACATAAGAACTTGAGGGAGATGATCCGGCCCATAACAAGTTCCTATGCCCAGATGCTATCAAAGCTCAGGTTCTTAGATATACCTGCGTTCGAATCAAGACCAAGTCACTTCCAGCTTTGGGACCTAGGTAGAGAAGCTATTCAACCTAAATTTCTGTTTCATCCTCTGTAAAGTAAGGCAATGATACCTACATCTCATCAGTTTATTGCAATGCATGGAAAAGAATGTGTATAATAAACAATTGCCTGGCACATATAAAGGGTTCAATAAATGTTATTTTAAAATAAAATTTTAGTTTGTAATTTTTAAACTATCTTTTTATAACCTGCCATGTATACTTCCCCATAGCTGTGCCTTTCCCTCTGTAATCTATTATATTACAGGCTGGAAAACCAGATAATTAAACTTCTAGAATTAAATGTAAAGGCTCAAAATCAAGACCTGTGAATACAGAGCACAAACATCAGAATATGGGATTTTGGATCTCTCTTCTGGTGGATACAGAGTTTGCTTGTTTAATTTTATGTAAATTCTATAGTAGAGATAATATAGTATTTATTGCACATTTTAGATAAGATAATCACAATGTGAAGTGTAGCTTGTCATCATTAAAGGAAAAAAAAAAAGCAGTGACATAAATTGGGCCACAAATAAGTGACATCTGAAATAAACATTTGTTTTGAAAGTGGTCGGTGGTGATACATAATTTATTCAATGTTGCATACCACTTAAAACAACAGCATAAAGAAGGCTGAGAAGCTGAACTTTCTTATACAAAGTTTCCCCAAAGGAAGTGAAATACTCAGAATACTCTTAGCATATCTTTCAAGTATCATTCTGAAGCCCATGTCAGCAAACTTTTTTTGTCAGACAGTAAATATTTTAGGTTTTGTGGCCACATGGTTTCTGTTCAACTATTCAACTCTGCCACCTCAGCCGGAAAGCAGTCACAAATGATACAGAAACAAACAGGCGTGGCTGCACACCAATAAAACTGTGTTTATGGACAACGAAATTTGATTTTCAAAAAACTTGACTGTGACAGAAAATATTATTTTTCTTTTTTTTTTTTTTTGACCCAATCATTTGAAAATATGAAGTCATTCTTAGCTCAGGCAGCACAAAAACACGTCATGGGCTAGATTAGGTCCGGGGGCCCTAGTTTACCCACTTCGTTCTATTCTTTCTCCTCCCCTGCCCCACCAAAATGGAGTCTTGCTCTGTTGCCCAGGTTGGTGTGCAGTGGTGTGATCTTGGCTTACTGCAACCTCCGCCTCCTGGGTTCAAGCAATTCTCCTGCCTCAGCCTCCCGAGTAGCTGGGGTTAAGGCATGCAACACCACACCCAGCTAAGTTTGGTATTTTAGTACAGATGGGGTTTCACCATGTTGGCCAGGCTGGTCTTGAACTCCTGACCTCATGATCCACCTGCCTCAGCTTCCCAAAGTGCTGGAATTACAAGCATAAGCCACCATGTCTGGCCCATTTCATTCTATTCTAAAAACTCAACAAATATTTGTTGATGGTAACACATTTGTACTACTGAAAATAATTTGAAAACTAAGGATCAGTCCAGCATCCCCCATTGCCTCTTCCCATCTTCTTTATTTGAAAATTACCTATTTATTTGAAAACTACCTATGTTGTAGCAGCTCCCTACCCGCCTTAATCAAAAGCCACTGTACACCAAGCCCAATTAAGTTCACTTACTGAACACTTTCAATAGAGTTTCAATGTATCTCTTCATAAATAGGAATAAAGCAGTGTCCTGACTAAAGGCACCAGGGCTACCAATGACAGGAACAGGGGCCAGGCGTGGTGGCTCACGCCTGTAATCCCACACTTTGAGAGGCTGAGGTGGGAGATGGCTTAAGGCAACAAGTTTGAGACCAACCCAGGCAACAAAGCAAGACCACCCTCTCTAAAGAAAAATAAAAAAATTGGCCAGGTGCGGTGGTGCGCGCCTGTAGTCCCAGTTCCTCAGGAGGCTGAAGTGGGAGGATCAACTGAGCCTGGGAGTTAGAGGCTGAAGTGACCCATGATGGTGCCACTGCATTCCAGACTGCGTGAGAGAGCAAGACTATATCTCCAAAAGTAAAAAGGAACAGGTACTGAGCTGTCATGTGGATCCCACATTTACAAAGCAGCAAAAGGTACTAAAAGTTTGTATACTGCATGAATACAAAAATTGTACTTCTTCTTCTTTTTTTTTTAAGATGAAGTCTTGCTCTGTTGTCAAGCTGGAGTACAGTGGTGCGATGTCGGCTCACTGCAACCTCCGCCTCCCGGGTTCAAGCCATTATCCTCCTTCAGCCTCCTGAGTAGCTGGGACTACTGGCATGTACCACCACGCCCAGCTAATTTTTGTAATTTCAATAGAGACCATGTTGGCCAGGATGGTCTCCATCTCTTGACCTCGTGATCTGCCCGCCTCAGCCTCTGAAAGTGCTGGGATTACAGGTGTGAGCCACCGCGTCCGGCCAAAAACTGTATTTTTACCAAAGAGTTGTCACAACATGGCCTTGCTTTGGGGAATGAATAAAGAAGTAAACTTTAGTGAATCAACATCACAAGTTGTTCTTAAGGATGAATGACATGTCCAACGTTTTAGACGGTTACCAAAGTTTAATAATTATTTCTTACTCCCCAGATACCACCTGGACAGTATTTTCTCAATCCTTGAAAAAAGAAAAAAAAAAAAAAACCCACAGTATAAAAGTTCTGTGGGAAATTCTGCAGTCTATAATACCTCCTTTTTTTTTTTTTTTTTTTTTTGGTATACAACTCTTCTTTCGGAAAAGCTCAAAACTGTATTGCACTCTTTCCCTCGTTCTCATGTGATTCCTATGCAGACGTTGCTGTATCTTTTAGAATGAAGGGTGATGGAGTTCAGGGCATGTGACCCCCAAACAGGGCACCTCAGCATTTGAGAAAACAGCAGAAGCAGGAAGGTCATTCTCGCCTTCCTCTCAACCTTCTCCCTTAAAGCTCTGCCTTTCCTTTGAAGAAGACCCTCATTACAAGGGTCTATACCTTGAGAAAAAGAATACCCTATCCTTGAAGACACAGAGATGCCAAGGAAAATCTGAACAAATAAGCCTTACTAAATTCCTCCAGTTTATTAGCTTTTTAGATCATATCTTCCTTTTTTTTTTTTTTTTTTCTCCAAGACAGACTCTTGTTCTGTTCCCCAGGCTGGAGCACAGTGGCTCAATCACAGCTCACTGCAGCCTCAAACTCCTGGGCTCAAGCAATCCTTCTGCCTCAGCCTTCTAAGTAGCTGGGACTACAGGCACACGCCATCATTCTGGGCTAATTTTTTAAACTTGTAGTAGAGACAAGGTCTCACTCTTATTGCCCAGGCTAGAGTGCAATGGTGCAATTACAGCTCACTGCAGTCTTGAACTCCTGAGCTCAAGCAATCCTCCTGCCTTGGCCTCTCAAAATGCTGGGAGTACCTGTGTGAGCCACCGTGCTCAGCCAGATCATATCCTTCTGTTCTTCAATCATTCACCTACACAACTGTCCCTAAAAATACATAAGCTTCCCTGTTTCTTTGGGTCTTCATTTCTAAAGGCATCTATGTCATCTAAAACTTACATTAACTAAATGTGTGTGCTTTCATCCTGTTAATTTGTATTTTATTATAAGTTCCCCGGCCATGAATCTTACGATGAGTGAGAAATCTTTTCTTCCCTACAAAGGGAAATAAAGAGATGTTAAATTGTTTGCTAGAAATAATTCAGAGTCTTTGGCAAAGCCCAGAATGAGAAGAATATTGCTGAATTACCAACGTAAGCCTTCTTCCAAATAGACCATGAAGACTTTACTCAGTTCCTTCCAGAAATGGAAGTCAGTACATTCTGGGGTGAGAAGATTCTGACATAAATGCACTCATGGGCCTGTGTTACAATGATGACTACCAATAACAGCATCTTCATAATGCTCATTGTCAGCATTCTGGATAAGTCAAAGATTAACTGTACTGATTAATTGGGTAACAATTATTTCAGTGAGTTGCCATCAAAAGAACTAGAAGTGTTAAGAAAAGAAAAGAAAAAAAAAGCACAACATGTCTAATACCCACCCAGAAAAAGAAAAGGGATTGCAATTCATTTTATTTTGTTGGCGCTTTTCCAGAAAATATTTTCCTAGTAATGAAGCACACCAGCTTTACTCTAAAAAATTGTCTGTTTCCAGCAAGCAATTTAAAATATTGTTTGTTTCCAGCAAACAATTTAACATCTCTTTATTTCCCCTTATAGGGAAGAAAAGATTTCTCACCCATTATAAGATTCATGGCCAGGGCACCTATGATAATTTGAAGACTTTAAAAAACATCAAATGAATCAAATAATGGGTAATTATAATTTTGAAACCTTAAGAAATATCAAATATGTCAGATAATGGGACAGTACAAAGCCAACAGAACAGTATTTTTTATTTAGAATAGTTGTATTCATCTAGCAAGACTTCATTGATCTGCTAACTTTACAAACCAAGAGGCACCTTTTTCATTTAGTTTATCCTTAAATGCCCCTTGCACTGATTTCCTAAATGAACACTTGTTTTGCATGAATACAGACTTTCTTAGGAAATACAAAGCAATCTGAACACCAATAATAAGACGTCTATTCCCACCCCACCCCTTTCTTAAACAGAAACTACAACTTTTTCTAATTCTTTCCTGGGTAGAATATCTCATCTATACAAGATTATAAACAATTTTTAATATTTAGTTAGGCAATATGATGTTAAGACTATACATGAATCATGAAAAATCCCACCCAGAAAAAAGCAAAGCTTTTTCCTCGAAACTGTTCTTATTCTTGTTCTATCCTCACAATATCATTAGTAAGAAAACACCACACACTATAATCATCCTTTGAAATGTTTACCCAACATTGTGACCCAGTTGTAAACTCTGTAGCCCCGTGGAAACACTTACTTCTGGGAAGAATGAATGACTCTTAATATAGCACAAATATACTCCAAAGGAAAGGTATGGTGACTTCTAAATGATCTGAGGAACAGAGAGCTAGGTAAAGACAATGGAGGCAGAGTTACGAAAAGAAAAATTAAATTGTATTGGCAAGGGAAAAGGCATTCTTTGGAAAGTGAGATAACAGGTCTGTCTTGTCGAACGCTACATTTAACACAGTTTTTCAGATCTCACAATAGAAGCTAGAATTCCACTTCTGTTTATTTCAGGGTAGATTTACATCGGTTTACTAACTCACCCCAGACCTCTGAGTAATTGTTTCATGTGAGCTACATGAATAGTGTATTATTACTCATTACCAAGTCATTACCAAGACAATCAACAAGATATAGCCCAAAGGGAATTATACACAATAATTTGGATGGTGGAGAGGGGGTGGGGAGGAAAGAAGAGTTGGGAGTCACACAAAGAGACGTGATTCACCTGTAAACGTTGAGGGTAGGGGGTTACAAAGTGTTCCTGGCAGAGAAACCACAAGGCCCAGGTTCCAGGACGACACTGGTAAGTAGGAAGTGTGTGACCTTGTGCATGACGAGATGGATTGTTTCAAAGATTGGATCTCATAGATCAAAAGAAGTGACTGTGCTGAACGCTCTTTGAGATTCCTCCCACTGTCCAAATACCAATTGGTATCTCCACTCAGGGTATGTACCTTACTAGGTCCGGCTGGGAAAATTCGGCCTTCATTCATCTAATCTGGCACAGTGACCGAGCCCTGGGGCATGCGCCCGGCCTCATCCTTCTCCAGAGGACGCTCCTCCATGGCCGGGCGCCCCGCGGGTGAGTCGTGCGGGGACGTGGCGCTTTAAAGTTTATGAGAAGCCTCGCACACCTCAAGTTGAAGGAACTGCTGAATCAGGGTGCCCCCATTTAGTCAGATCTTAGGCAATCCTATGGTTCCTTTACTCTCCCTCACCCTTCCTCCTACACTGAAAAGAAACCGGATCGGCCTGTCCGCCCAGAGGTCACCTGGGAAGAGCAGAGTGATGTCACTCGGCTACCCCCAAAACTGCCTCCAAGGTACAAAAGAGCTGGAATATCTGTGCACGGTCCAAAGGGACGGTAGACTCAGGAAGGTGACCCTTTAGAAGGTATTATTACTAGACTGCACACTCGGCCTCTGGGATGGGGTGAGGAGGAAGGTGGTGAGTTTCCATCATCCCGCTGCCTTGCTGCCCGGCGGCCAGGTGCTGCTACACATTCCAACCCGACAGTTTGGCTTAGGGGACTGCGAAAAAAGAACTCAAGCGGAGGAAGCACCTGCAGCCACCCAGGCCGGAGTTAGGGACCACTTCCCCAGAGTTACGTGCTGCAACAACCAAGCCACGTCTGGAGCCACCTCTCTGGCTTCCGGCTCCGCAGGGCTTGCCCTCTCCGAGTCACCGCGGCAGGGGCCGGGGGCGCCGAGATGAAAGGGGAAGGTCGGAGGGTCGGGAGCACAGTGAGGGGAGGCGGGTTGGAGGCGCCGGGATGGCGAAAGATGGGGGGTGGATTGGGAGGGTCAGAGGGGCCTGGGGCGCCAGGGCCGGGGTGTGTGAGGTGTGGGCGAGGTGGCCAGGGGGCGCGCAGGATACCCTACCTGTGGTGGAGAGCACGGTGCTGGCGAAGAAGAGCGCGGAGGTGAAGTCCCAGTTCCAGTTGCCCGAGGCGTTGCTGAGCACCGACACGCCGTAGTTGCTGGCCTCCAGCACCCGGCCCAGGAACTGCTCGAGCTGCTGCTCGGACAGGCACTCGTGCTCCTCCAAGAAGCGCCGCTTCAGCTTGCGCAGCTCCTGGCGCAGCAGGTCCTCGTAGGGCAGCTCCACTGAGGAGAAGACCACGGCGCCGAAGACCAGGTACAGCAGGTAGCCGAGCACCAGGAAGCCGAAGCACCAGGCCGAGCGGTGCCGCTCCACCAGGCGCACGCACGAGCTGCCCGCCAGGGACTGCAGCATCTTTTCCACCGCCGCGGCCGCCGCCGCCGCCAAAGCCAAGGCCAACGCCGCAGACCGGCCGGAGCGCGGCCCACCGCCCCCTCCCGCCCCGCCGCCCCCGCCCCCGCCCCCGCCCCCGCCCGGGCCTGGCTCCCGCCCCGCGACCGCTCCCCCGCGCGCCTGCCGGCCCCGCTCCTCCAGGCTCCCTGCGATTGGCTTTCTCGGGAGATGTTTTTCTTCCTTCTTTTCCTGTTTCCTTACAATATAAAAAGCCCAGATGATGTGGCGCTGACGTGGTTGCCGGCTCAGGTAACCCGAGAGTCAGCAGAGACCGCGCGCAAACTTGGCCAGAGCGCCAGGGCTGGGCCGCCGGGGCCCGGGACGCACCGCCCACGGCGCGTTTTCCAGGGGTGGGGCGGGCGCTCGGTGGCGCCTAGACCCCGACCCGACGCCACCACCTCCTCCCGCTCCCTCCCTCCTTGGGTCCGGGAGCCAACCTCGAGTGGAGAGCGCGCGGCGTGTGTGTGTGTGTGTGTGTGTGTGTGTGTGAGTGTGATCGCGCGCGTGTAGTGGGGGCCGCTTTTGGGCAATGCGCTGCCAGTCCAAGCCCCCTGTCCGAGCTACTCCTGTTTCCCACTTATTTTCTCCTAATGGAAGCCACTATTACAAAACAGCAAGCGCCGAAATACTTTCCTTCTTTGTCTTATTGGCCTAAGGATTGAGCAATGTGGTGCCAGTAATGATGGTGAAAATACCAGAACCTCGGAGTTGGAAGGCACCTTGAATCAGTTTCCTCTCTCCCACCCATCCCCCTCACCAAGAGGACTTGAGGGAAAAGGAGAGTCTCAGAGAAGTCCTATTTCTGGGTTCAAATTTTCTAAAACGTGACCTTAGGTTTTATGGTGCAAAAACATCCCAAAGCTGTCAACTACCAGAAGAAACTGAGCTTTCCCAAGTGTCACTTCTTTTTAAAGTGACAAAAATGTGGACAAAGGTTGGCAAGCTGCCTGATTGTGGATGAAAATAAAATTGGCACACCCTTTCTGGAAAGGCAGTTTAGCAATACGTCTCAAGAACCTTAAAAGGGTTTATTTGTTCTGATTCATTAATATGTCCTAAGAAAATACAGAGAGACACTTACTTACAAAGACTGTTCATAGACGGTATCTATATATACATGCATGTAGTTGTATAACATAGTGCATACACATGTGAGACACACACACACACACACACACTGTAGAGATGAAATAATGAAGACTCAGAACAATCTAAATATTCCAAAATAGAGAATGGTTTAATAAGTTATGGCATCTCTACAGCATGGATACCACATCGACATTAAACACATTAAAGATGTGTCTAAAGACTCTTGAAGCAAAACAGTGTAGAGTCTCAGATATGTAAAATATTTGTATTTTGTTACAAAATAAAACGACATCTGCATTATTAATCAACTAATTCCTAGTTAAAAAACTAATTCCTGGCAGTTGTCTTTGGGTAATAGTGGAGTATATAGATGACTTTCCTTTCTTGTACCTTTTAGTATTTTTCAAATTTTCTACAGTGGATATATATTATTTTTGTAATCAGGAAAAACTTTTAAAACAAACAAACTGAATTGTACAATTACTCATTCCAACACCTACCTGAACATTTGTCTACTTTACTGAAGTTCTCTAAACAAGTCATATTTTGTATTTTCATAGAAACTCATGCACATGTCTAACATATGTATCAGCGATTTTTCACTTTTAGTCAATAGCCTTACCTCCTACATTACTCAAAAGATTGAAGCCAGCCCTCCACTTTACTTCTCTGTACTTCAGAATTTACTCATCACTAATCCATTTCTTCCCTTTGCTCTTACCCCCAAGGAAAAATGCACCTCCTTATTTTCAAGGTGAAAGGAAGCACTCACCACTCACAGTCCTTCCGCCTCTGGGAACCCTCCCCCATCAGCAAGGGCCCTACTCTTTTAGGACTTGGATTCCTCCTTCTCCCTCAAGTCTCCATCCTACAATGCCCTTCCCTGTCCTGCTACGTAACCCTTGCTTGCCCTCTCCTATTCTTGATCTTTGCCTATTTGCCCTGTTCAAAGACCTCTTCATTCCTGAGGCTACCCCCCGATGTAGCAGACCCTCAGAATTCTCCTCCTGCCTCTCATGAGCATTTTTCACCCTATGTCTCTGCTCACCTGATTCCTGCTGCTTGGACAGTTCCTCCTCCATCTTCATCTGTGACATAGTTTATGTCCTTCAGGACCTGGCTCACTCATGAAACGTCTGATGCTCCCACAGGGTGTGAGTTCCTCTTCCCAAGCCATACAACCCTTTGAATGCCAGATTGTGTGGGGTATTTGTGATGAACTGCAGGTGTAGGTGTGGTTATATCATCACACTCAAATATACATATATGTGTGTGGCAGCTTTGGAATATGGTTGCAAATTCTTTGACAGTCCCTCACCAAAAGGTAGGGTTTGTGTCCCCTATCCTTGAAACTTGTGACTACTTCAACCAACAGAGTATATCAGAGGTGATACTAGGCAATTTCCAAGGCTAGATGATAAAAGGCCAGCAGCCTCCAACTTTGTTCACTGGAACACTCCTCTCTTGGAGCCCTGAGCCATCACATAAGATGTCTGGTTAACTTGAGGCTGCCATGCTGGAGAGGCCACATGTAGGTGTTTCAACTGACAGCCTAGTGGAGCCCAGCTTCCTTATCATTCTCACCAAGACACCAGATAGATGAGTGCAGCCATCTTCAACTCTCAAACCAGGGCATCCACCTGCTGAATACCACCGGGTATCTTACCTCTGTCTATCTACCCAGGAACAGAACTCCCAGCTGAGCACTGCCTGAATCCTGAGGTATCATCAGATGGCTGTCTTAAGCCATTGAGTTTTTGGCTAGCTTGTTATACAATAATAGATAACTGGAACAACATGCATCTTGACTACATGGAATTTTAACAATTATTATTAGAAGTTTTCTTCAGAGAAATTTGCCATTTTCTCCATAGTTCACTTCTCTGGCTGAGACTCTGCCCCAGTTCTACATCACAACTACGCCAAGGATACCAAATATTTTTAAATCATGTGATCCTCAGACTACAAGTAGAAACTGGAAATATCATGGAAGTGGTCTGATGGGGGCATAGATCCGATCCTGTAGGGCGAAATAGGTTGAGTGGAGCCTGGATGTGGGGCTGGGAAATGCAGACTTCTGTGGTTCTGGCTCTCTGAGTTGACAGGAATCCCGATAATACAGGTTGGCTGCCTGCCTTCCTCGTCCTGAGCCACTGCCCTAGACAGATGCTCCTGTCTTCAAAGAAGTTAGCAATCTCAGAAATGTTAGATTTTTTTCTTCTAAAGTTTGAAACCTTTACCCCACATGATTTGTGTGTACCTCACTGCTGACTAACTACTTCTCTCTGGACCTCCCAACACAGATTAAAGGTACCATACAGGCTGACATTTCTGCTGACTCACCCCCACCTAGCATGCCACACACTATCTCCAAGCATGTTTTAGAAGAGAATGGGAATATGGAAGAAAACTCAGAGAAGAGTGCAGAGATACAAAAGAGGGGAGCAAGAGGAGTAGGAGTAGGGGAGTGAAGAGAGTGGGGGAAGAGGCCATGGCTCCTTTCTGCTTCCTGCATCAGTGTTCCCTCTAACCGACATAATTTGTGAACTGGTGACCATGCTTTCTGAGAAACAAACTTTGAGCTTGGCACAGAGTCTTGCAAGTTAATCGGATGTAGAGCTAATGATGTAAATGATCACTACTGTGTTGTATGATACTTGAGCATCAATGGGCTTCATGAGCTCAACAGGTTGAGATGATGCAAACAATTTGTAGAGACAGTGGTTCTATAGGAACGTGGGATCAAAGAGTGAAATTCACAAATACAGGGTTGGGAAAATCCCGTCAATCAGCAACAAGCACAAAAGGTTAGCATTTGCAATTCCACCTCTGGGTATGTAACCAAAATAATTGGAAGCAGGGACTTGAACAGATATGTGTATACCCATGTTCACAGCAGCATGATTCACCATAAGTAAAAGGTGGAAGCAACCCAAGTGTCCATCCACAGATAAATGGATAAAAATTATGGTACATCCATACAGTTCTACAGTATTCAGTCTTAAGAAGGAAGGAAACTCTGACACCTGCTCTACACTGGATGAACCTTGAGGACATTATGCTAAGTGAAATAAGTCACTCACAAAAAGACGAATATTGTGCGATTCCACTTGTATGAGGTCCCTAGAGTAGTCAAATTCATAGAAACAGAAAGTGAAATGGTGGTTGCCAGGGACTGGGAGAAAAGAGAAGGGGGAATCGATTGTTTAATGGGTGTGGAATTTCAGTTGTCCAAAATGAAAAAAGTTCTGAAAGTAAATGGTGGCCATGATTGCATAACAATGCGAATGTACTTAATGCCACTGAACTGTACACTTAAAATGGTTAAAATGCTAAATTTTATGTTATGTGTATTTTATGGAAATTCTAAAAAAAGAAAAAAAGTGAACATTCACATGGACAGAGGCGCCACATGCATTAATAGCGAGCTGAAGCTGTCCCACCAGCCATTGAGCTCCCAGGCTCTATCTGTGACATGGGGCCCTTGAAGAAGCAGACAGCCAACCATTTCAAGAGAGTGCTGGATGGTTCAGGTGGGGCACAGCACAAGGAACCTGAAAGACTGGCGCAGACCCAGATGCGGGGCACATGGCTGGTGATGGGTCTGGAAATTCTGCTTAGAGAAGTGGCTGGAGGATTCCAAGTGCTTTCCCTGAGAGGAGAAAACTTAGGAGGATCTGGTAGCTACCCAGGGAAAAAAAAATGTGAGTTTATTTTGTATGTCTTCAAAGGGCAGTGCTAAGATTAATAGGTGGAAGATACAGAGTGTAATATTTAAAATTCACCATACGAGAGAACATTCTATTCATTTGAGTTGACTATCAATGGAATGAGCTGCCTTTAGAAACAGTGAGCTCCCTGTCATGAGTGTTCAAGCCGAAGGCAAACAACGACAGATTAAAGAGGTAGAACGAAGAGCATGTAGCCGATGTCATTTAAGATTCTTTCCAAGTCTGAGATTTTATGGTTCCAGCATCTACAAGGTCAAGGGGAGGGGGAGGGAAATAATGAACCAAGTGGAGCAAAAAGTCACCCTGAGATGCCTCTGAAAATTTTTGGATTCACAAGCAGGGATGCCCAGAATGTTCTAGCCCTGAGCCTCTAACTCCCCAATGGTGCTATGTCCAAGTGTCAGGGAACACAGATGGAGCAGGCGCTCAGCTTCTCTGTTACCTTTGGCTAAGGGTGTTGCCAATTCCTCTTATTGTGGTAAGATGGCTATGCTCTGAGGCGTGCAGATCAGGGCTCAGCCTCTAGACGGGGCCTGCCAGGAGGCAGCAGTGACAGATGATGCCCCTCCATGTCCTCTTCCTGCCCACACAGGCCCGGAGCGGCCTGTCCCCTGGTGGCCTGAGTGATGCTCCTGCCTTCATCACTGTCTCTTACCCATGCCTTCCCATCACACTTTGCCTGTGAGTGTTAAATCATAATTGGTCCCTGCTCCTCTCTCATTCAACACATACTCCATGGGTATGACAGGTAAGGAGAGGAAGGAAAAGAAGAAAGGGCTCTCCTAGAAGCAAGTGAAGAAAGATGGATGAGAAACAGATCAAATGACGGGGGGAGGAGCTGAGGGTATTCCAATGCCATCCACTGCTCTGTCCTGTCATGCATATTTGGAAGGTGTCCCCAGCCCAGCCATGCACTCCCCCACCCTCCCTGGCCTCAGAGTATTTCCGGGCTGAAGTGAGATGGTCATCTCAGTATTCACTCAGCGGCCTCACTGCTTTCTCCCAAACAGACCCTATGTGTCAGCAGCTTGGAATGGGCTCACCCACGCTTGTTTGCTCCCATGATTTCAGACCATGACTATGTCGGGTGTGGTGGCCTTGATGCTAAAAAAGAGAAAGAACACAAAAGGTGGATGATCCTTTTTGCCTCCTGGAGCAGTCTAGCCCTGGCTGCTGGTTATTATCCGTGCACTGAGTCTTATGGGCACTGGGCTGACACCTGGATGACAGCACCTGAGCTGTAAGCTCTTTGACAACACTGGACAATACACTTCATAAACCACTGTGTTTGTATGTGATTTGTATCAGCAGTAAAAACACAGGGCACTGTGTAGCCTCAGGAAGCTTTCCAGCAGAGAGTAGTTTGCTGCTGAAGATCAGCTTTTTATCTTTTCAAGAACCTGTATACTCAGAACAAAAATTTTCAGATCTGGGGACACTGGAATTGACCACTTCATCCTGCTGAACTCTAGGGCCTGAATGAGATCTGCAAACAGTCACTCCATACGGTTTTGAGTTTGCTACATTAGCACCTCCCTTAGATCCTAAAACAGTTCTGTTCCTTCCCTCTCAGTGCCAGTTTCACTGGAACTTGCCCTTACTTCAAGATCCCATTTGAATTGGCGCTTCAGTTACCTTTAACTATGTAAACATGCAAAACCCCATCTCTCCTCCATCTGAATTCAGCTACACATGCTCTCTATTTGAGTCACTAGGTCCCTAACATGCACCTCCTTATTATTATTATTGTTATTATTATTATTATTTTGAGACAGAGTCTCGCTCTATCACCCAGGCTGGAGTGCAGTGGCATGATCTCGGCTTACTGCAACCTTCCCCTCCTGGGTTCAAGTGATTCTTCTGCCTCAACCTCCCGAATAGCTGGGACTACAGGCATGCGCCACCACTCCTGGCTAATTTTGGTATTTTTAGTAGAGACGGGGTTTCACCATGTTGACCAGGCTGGTCTCTAACTCCCGACCTCGTGATCTGCCTGCCTCGGCCTCAGCCACCGCGCCTAGCCTATTATTTTTATGAGCAAATGTATTGTCTCTCCACTAGATTGTACACTCTTAGGAGGAAACACATTAAAGATGTGTCTAAAGACTATTGAAGCAAAACTGTAGAATCTCAAATATGTAAAATATTTGTATTTGGTTATTACAAAATTAAATGATATCTGCATTATTAATCAACTGCATAGGAATAAAACTAGCTCCTAGCAGTTGTGTTTGGGTAATAGTAGAGTATATAGATGACTTTCCTTTCGTGTACCTTTGAATATTTTTCAAATTTTCTGCAGTGGATATATATTATTTTTATCATCAGGAAAAACATTAAAAATAAACAAAACTGAATTGTACAGTTAATTACTGCATCTCTTAGTTCTTTTTATTTTCTATAATATTCTTTCCTGTGCTATGTATGGAGTAATTATTTTTCATTTTTTAATTAATAATTATTCACAATAATTACACTTCCCTCAGGCAGTAGTACATTGTTCAGTGGGAAATATCTGTAGAACCATGGTCAACCGCCCTGTCCTTATGCCTAAATATCTGTTATTGTATTTAATGTGAGGAACTTGCCTCTTAGCACAGGACATGACCAAGGAGTTCTAGACAGGGAATGATTTATTTGCAGAGTAATTCTGCTCTATTGGATTCTAGGATTCTCCATATACGGTTGACCCTTGAGCAACACGAGTTTGAACTGTGCAGGTCCACTTATATATAGATATTTTTCAATAAGTATATTGGAAAAATTTTCAGAGAACTACAACAGTTTGAAAATCTCACTGATGAGGTGCATAGTCTAGAAATATTTTTCCATTAAGAAAAATGTAGGTATGCTATTAATGCATAACATACGTGTAGATACTAGTCTATTTTATCACTTACTACCATAAAATATATGCAAACTATTATATTAAAAGTTAAAAATTATTAAAAGTTGCACACACAGACACTTAGACCATACATGGCATCATTTGCAATTGGGAGAAATGTAAACAAATGTAAATATGCAGTATTAAATCATAATTTCATAAAATTCACTGTAGTACTCACTAGAGTGAATTCTATGCAATTAAAAATTTTGTAGTTTAAATTTTAAATTTATGCAGTTAAAAATTGTGTAGCCACCTCCTGTTGCTATTGCAGTGAGCTCAAGCGTTGGGAGTATCAAACACTGAAAATGCTATATGATGCTAGTCATCTCTGCGTGAGCAGTTCATCTCTCCAGTAAATGGCATATTGCAGTAAAAAGTGATCTCACAGTCTCACATATTTTTCATCGTGTGTAGTGCAATATAATAAACCTTGATTAGCACCATGGGGCCCATAAAAAGTGCCACTAGTGATGCTGGGAGTGCTCACAAGAAGCAGAGAAAACTCATGATATTACCAGAAAAAGCTGAATTGCTTAATACGTATCATAGATTGAGATCTGCAGCTGTGTTTGCCCACCATTTCAAGATAAAAGAATCAAGCATGAGGACCATTGTAAAAAAAGAGAAGGAAATTTATAAAGTCATTTCTGCAGTTAAACTGGCACGTGTGAAAATCTTGCATTTTATGTAAACTATGATTTTATCTTATATTGAAAATGTAGCAGCTGGGTGCAGTGGCTGATGCTTGTAATCCTGGCACTTTGGGAGGCCAAGGCATATGGATCCCTTGAGTCCAGGAGTTCAGGACCAGCCTAGGCAACATGGTGAAACTCAGTCTTCATACAAAAAAACACAAAAATTAGTCAAGCATGGTGCTGAGCCTATAGTCCCAGCTACTCCAGAGGCTGAGGTGAAAGAATAGCTTGAGCCTGGAAGGCAGAGGTTGCAGTGAGCTGAGATCACGCCACTGCATTCCAACCTGGGTGACAGAGTAAGACCTTGTTTCGGAAGGAAGGAAGGAAGGAAGGAAGGAAGGAAGGAAGGAAGGAAGGAAGGAAGGAAGGAAGGAAGGAAGGGAGGGAGGGAGGGAGGGAGGGAGGGAGGGAGGGAGGGAGGGAGGGAGGGAGGGAGGGAGGGAGGGAGGAGAGAAGGGGAAAGAGAAAGAGAGAGAGAAAGAAGGAAAGAGAGAGGAAGGAAGGTAAAGCGGGAGGGAGGGAGGAAGGAAGAAAGGAAGATGCAGCTTTTATGTGGGTGCAGGATTGCAATAAGAAAGGCATACCTATAGGGTCTAATATAACTTAATAGAAAGTAAAGTTATTATATGACAACTTAAAGAAAAAGGAAGGTGAAGGATCTAAAGCTGGAGAATTTAATGCCAGCAAAGGATGGTTTGATAATTTTGGAAAGAGTTTTGGTTTAAAACAGGTCAGGATAACAGGAGAAGCAGATTCTACCAGCCAAGAGACAGCAAAGTTCCCAGACATGAGTAAGGGAATCATGGAGGAGAAAGGACATCTGCCTAAACAGGACCTTCATTAAATAAAAGTGTCTTATTCTGGAAAAAAAAAATGCCACAAAGGATGAACATTTATTAGTAAGGAAGAGAAGCAGGCACCAGGATTGAAGTCAGGAAGGGATAGGATAACCCTACTGTTTTGTGCAAATACAGTTGTATTTATGATCAGGACTGCCCTTATCTATAAAGGCACTAGCCCCTGAGCCTTGAAGGGAAAAGATAAACACCAGCTACTGGTCTTTTCATTATATAACAAGAAGGCCTGAAAAGTGGGAATGCTTTTTCTGAATTGGTTTTATCAGTTTTGTCCCTGAACCCGGGAAATACCTTGCCAGTAAGGGACTGCATTTTAAAGTTCTTTTGCTATTGGACAGTGTTCCTGGGCACCCAGAATCCCCTGAATTCAACATGGTAGCCATCAAAATGGTCTAATTGCCCCCAAACACAATGTCTCTAATTCAGTCCCTAGATTAGGGGGTCATAAGGACCCCTAAGGCTCATTATACACAGTACTCTGTGGAAAGATTGTCAGTGCTATAGAAAAGAACCCTGACAGACAGAACATCATCTATTCTGTCTGGAAGGATTATACCATCGGAGATGCCATTGTTATTACAGGAAAACCACGAAAGCCATCAAGTCTGAAACAATACATTTATGCTGGGGAAAACTGTCCAGATGTTGAACATGACTTGCCAGGATTTATGATAGAGCCAATCAAAATAATCATAAAAGAGATTGTGGAGACGGCAAAAAGGTGGGGGGCAGGGGTGAAGGGTTTCCAGATGTAGATCTTGGAGGAATTCAAGAGCTAATAGACACCCCACCAGAGGAATTAACAGACGATAGCTTGATGCAGATGAATGCTTCCAAACCAGTGGCAGATGGTGAGAAACAAGGCTTAGAAAAAACAGTGCAGTGCCAGAAAACAAATTGACGTTAGATAATCTGGCAGGTGCATTCTGATTATTCAAGACCATTTTTGGCTTCTGGTATGACATGGACTATCCATGATACAGGCACCGAAACTAAAGCAAATGGCAGAAGGACTGGTACCATATAGAATTTTTTTTTTTTTTTTTTTTTTACACGGACTCTCGCTCTGTCACCCAGGCTGGAGGGCAGTGGTGCAATCTTGGCTCACTGCAACCTCACCCTCCCAGGTTCGAGCAAGAGAATCACTTTTTGAGAAACAGAAAAGCAAAAGACAGACAGAAATTACGAGACATGTCCATAAAGTTACACCAAGTGTGCCTACCTCTCCTGCCTCCCCTTCCACCTCCTTCATCTCTTCCACCTCTGCCACCCCTAAGACAGCAAGACCAACCCTTCCTTGTTCTCCCTCCAAGGAAGGCACTACTTCTCCTGTAGCCTTCTCAGGTCAAAGTTCTTTTCTCAAAATCCTCACAGCGTTGCCCCTACAGGTGGGAATGTCCTCCTTTCCTCTTCATTTTTGTTTCCAAACCACTCTTCCTTTCTCTTTCCTAAAAGCCTCCGCCACCTCAGCTGTGAATTGCATGCTTTCAGACTAGATCGTTTTGCTCCTCCACCTGTTGGTCATCTCCAGATCTCTTTCTACCTCATTGACATTCACCACTCAGACTTTGAAGATTTTAGCTCCCTCTTTGCTGTCATCCAGTGTAGCCACTCATTTGCTGATTCTTCAGTGATCCTAATATTGATCTTGGTGATCCTCCCAATATTTCAGTTTGTCAGTTCATGATTCTCATCCCTCCAATGACCTTGTTTTCATCATTTTCCATCACCCATTGCTTACAATGGTCATACTATACTCTTGCAATGACAACTGCAACTCCTCCAAAATTTTAGTTTCAATTATCTGACTATGCAAGTACTACTTATTACCACCTCACTCTGTCTAGTCCTGTATGCCACACATTCTTTAGCCCCTGGAGGAACATGAAAATGATCCACTTCCACATAATAAATAGTAAATACATGTTCTCTGCCTTATGATTTTCTTAATAACATTTTTTCCGTATCTTATTTTGTTGTAAAAATTCAGTGTATAATACATATAACACACCAAATATGTGCTAATTGACTATGTCATTGGTAAGGCTTCTGGTCAACAATAGGATATTAATAGTTAAGTTTTGGGGGAGTCAAAAGTTATATATAGATTTTTGACTACATAAAGGGTCAGTGCCCCTAATTCCTATGTTGTTCAAGGGTCAGCTGTATAAAAAAAGATATTTTGGGTTCTATTTAACGCAGTGGAAGGCAAAATTCTTCCATTAGATGTTTAATTCTCAATGCCTGCTGTGTCCTTAACAAATAATAAAGGTTGGAGAATGTAAACAGACAATTGATAATGGCAAAACTGAGTAGACAAATAACAGGCTAATACGAAAACTGAGAGCTTGGCATTCTAAGCCGGATCATCAAGGCTCAATGACCACTTGCAGCCACCTACTCTTAGTGCAGCCTTTGTAGAATGAAACAACCTTTCTTTTTTTTTTTTTTTTTTTGAGACGGAGTCTCACTCTGTCGCCCAGGCTGGAGTGCAGTGGCTGGATCTCAGCTCACTGCAAGCTCCGCCTCCCGGATTCCCGCCATTCTCCTGCCTCAGCCTCCCGAGTAGCTGGGACTACAGGCGCCTGCCACCTCGCCCTGCTAGTTTTTTGTATTTTTTAGTAGAGACGGGGTTTCACCGGGTTAGCCAGGACGGTCTCTATCTCCTGACCTCGTGATCCACCCGTCTCGGCCTCCCAAAGTGCCGGGATTACAGGCTTGAGCCACCACGCCCAGCCTGAAACAACCTTTCTGAGCTTCCGTTTCTCTTTCTGTAAAAACTGCAATGACAATCATACCAACCTCTTAGGATTGTGAAGATAAAGGAGGTATGCTTGTAAAGTACTTAGCACAATGTTGGACACAGAGTAAGTACTCTATAAATTTTTCCCTTATAAAGTTACAAAACAGGAAGGGCTGTCCTGTTTGGCCAGTGTGGAATCCCAGCACTATATGTGGTGCCTGTCACAGAGTAGGCATGAAATAAATATGTGTGGGATGAATATGTGGAGGGATCAGGAGGAGGCCAAGAGTAGGAAGAGGCCAAGTGGGCGGTTGTTCAGTGTGAATTCAGTGGGAGCAGCCGGGCGTGGTGGCTCATGCCTGTAATCTCAGCACTTTCGGAGGCTGAAGTGGGCAGATCACTCAAGATGAGGAGTTCAAGACCATCCTGGCCAACATGGGGAAACCCTGTCTCTACCAAAAATACAAAAATTAGCTGGGCGTGGTGGCAGGCACCTGTAGTCCCAGCTACTTGGGCTCAGGAGGCTGAGGCAGGAGAATCGCTTGACCCCAAGAAGCAGAGGTTGCAGTGAGCCAAGATCACGCCTTTGCACTCGAGGCTGGGCGACAGAGTATCTGAAAAAAAAAAAAAAAAAAAAAAAGAATTCAGTGGGAGCAAAGCTGGCTTTGCTTTGTTTTCGCCTCTGCCTTTGCTGTCTTTCATCCTCTGGCAAGCACTTCTTAGCGACGGCCTCTTCATCTTCGAGAACTCCACGTACATTCCCACTCTTCCTCCTGCCGGGGCATCTCTCTGCCTGCAATGACTGTTCTTCTCTTCTCTGGTAATCCCCAGTCCGAGTCCCCTGTCTCCTCCAGGAAAGTTTCCCTACATGTCTTTCACTTCTGACCTCAACTCCTGCAATGCTTAGGGTGGTCATTCATTTGGTATCATGACTCTTGCTTGTAAGGCACCTTTTTAATCTCTGCATCTCTTCTCCTTGGCTGAAAATCTCTTGCAAGATGCTCTCATAAAAAGAATAAGAAAGAAATGTAGGCAACATAAGTAAGCCATGTCTAGCGCAGAGAAGAAGTGGGAAGTGGAAACTGGAATTTGCCCAGTAGCTTCCATTTTATCTATGAAACAGGAGGTAGATCATTGCTAACAGTGATTAAAAAGAGGTTAAACAGAGGGCTTGAGGAAAGATAAATGGGAGAGAAAACTGACAAGAAACAAAAGAGAATGTTGAGATGTGTTGAGAACACCGCTGAGTCAGAGACTGCATGTGTGTAGTGGTAATCATCAGTTCTGCCACTTTCTTTTTTTCCTTTTTTGTTTGTTTGTTTGTTTGTGTTTGGTTTGTTTGTTTGTTTGTTTTTTGAGATGGAGTCTCGCTCTGTGGCCCAGGCTGGAGTGCCGTGGCCGGATCTCAGCTCACTGCAAGCTCCGCCTCCGGGGTTTACACCATTCTCCTGTCTCAGCCTCCCGAATAGCTGGGACTACAGGCTCGCGCCACCTCGCCCGGCCAGTTTTTTTTTTTTTTGTTTTTTTTTTTGTATTTTTTAGTAGAGACGGGGTTTCACCGTGTTCGCCAGGATGGTCTCGATCTCCTGACCTCGTGATCCGCCCGTCTTGGCCTCCCAAAGTGCTGGGATTACAGGCTTGAGCCACCGTGCCCGGCCTGTTTTTGTTTTTTGAGATGAAGTATCACTCTGTCGTCCAGGCTGGAGTGCAGTGGTGTGATCTCCACTCACTGCAACCTCTACCTCCCGGGTTCAAGCGATTCACTTGCCTCAGCCTCGCGAGTAGCTGGGACTACAGGCACCCGCCATCACGCCCGACTAATTTTTGTATTTTTTAGTAGATACGAGGTTTCACCATATTGGCCAGGCTGGTCTGAAACTCCTAACTTTGTGATCTGCCCACCTCAGCCTCCCAAAGTGCTCGGATTACAGGTGTGAGCCACCACGCTCGGCCCAGTTTTGCCATTTTCTGCAGCAGTTGTCAGTTCTTTGAGTGATGTGAAGATAGAGATTTGTTAGGTGAGGGGAAGAGTAAAGGAACTAGTGAATTGATAGGCCTCTTTCAAAGGAGATTAGTTAAAATAATGGACCACAGTGTCTACACTGCATAGAGAAGGAAATAAAGGCAGTGAAGAGCTACTAAATTAGAAGGAAACGGAAGAATTACACAGCTGCTGGTTTCCATGTGGTGGGAGACTGGTTATAGTTGGCAGATGGGAATGAAAGATGAAAGGTGAGGAAGCTGTAGTCGTAGGGGAGAATACTTAGTTCAGAAGAGTGGAGTGAGTCCTGGGTGATGGCCGTCTCTAGCAGTGAGCTATTGCCAAAGTGGAGGGAAGAAAGTCACCAGAGAGGCTGCAAGTCTAGTGTTCTGTTTACCCACATTGAAGATGCATGACAATGCCTGGACTGGGAGAGGGGAAGTCAACATGTCAAGAGTGGAAATCTTCAGGGTCTCAGGAGTGAATGGGAGGTTAGTGGATGATGGAGAAAGTAGCTGAAAGAAGAAATATTGTGGTCAGGAGTGCCTGGCCAATTGAGGGTCTTTTTACTGAAGAAAGGAAGGGCAATTGTTTGAAAATTGATTCAAGGACTTGAGGAGCATGCGAATCCCATCTGCAGCCCTAAGGGGTAGTCAAATGAGCATCCTCCTCCATGGGATGTCAGGACATGGAGACATGTCCTGTCTCCATGGACAACCAAGCTACAGGAAGGAAAGAGGTACAAGGTATTCTGTGTAGGCATAGGTGCAGAAGTAGGTGAAATGGATTTGACTAAAGAGTCCCGGAGGGTACATAAAAAACTTTTCATAGGAGGAGAGCCAGGGAAACTCTAGTTACAGGAGAGGAAGCCCAGAAGAAACTGCAAGTGGGAGCAGAGGAAAGGAGGGATATACAGAGAGCTTCATTTTGCAAGGTGAGCAAGACAGAAAAATGCTGCCACCCAGAATGAACTGGTCTTGAGGTTTCAAAGTCAACTGTGGTAGCTTGAATGAAGTATAGCTGAGGGTCAAGGTTGAGTGGCCCTGGCCACGGTCCACCTGGCTAGCAGGCTGTGTCTTCTGCTCACTGATCCAGTGTCCTCTACTCCCTCACCTAGTCTTTCCCCAGGCCCTACTGGATGCAAGAACAGGGTCACTTTCAACTTCAGAAATAATGTCACTATAAACCAAACACCAACCTTGGCTGGTCTTTGTTACTATATTCCCTTGATGCGGGGTGCACACTAGAAGTTTTCATTCTAGATGTCCCAGTCACTTAATTTCAGAGCACTTATTTTTCTTTTAAATACTTCACTTTTCTTTTTGCTTTTTTTCTTAAATAACTTCACTTTTATTTCCTGCTTTAAAGCTTGTAGATCATTTCCATGAAATAATTCATTAGATAAATTCATTATTATAATTTCATTACAATAACTAAGCAGGCCAGGCAGCATTATTCAATTTCTACACATGAGTAAACTCAGACTTTGGGAAATCGTTTTTCAAGGGCACCTTTAGTTCGGTGCTCTTTCGTTGTCACGAAGGGCCTGTCCTTTGAACTGCAAAGTCACAGCACATATTGACAGAGTTACTCTGAAACACGTAAAATGATTATGATGCCGTAGGGTGATATATTTAAAAATGAAACCTAAGAGTTTAGTAATAATAGCTTCCTGTCACTATTACTTTGTCATCTTTCAAGGACTTTTAAATCACCGAGAAATATATTTGTTCTTTTCTGAAAACCATGTGAACGCAGATGGCAGCGACAGATAATCAATCACGAGAGTGATAAAGGGTGGTGGCTGCACTGGAAACAATGAGCACATTTAAAGTCTGTTTAAGGCGACAGTCGTCTCTGAAAAATAGGAGCTGATGGGCCTCCGTCAGGGCTTCTAAGATTTTTGTCATTCTGAGAGAGTAACTGCCTTTTCAATCCAGATTTTACAAAGTCAGAAACTTCCTGAATGAGCAACTCTTAGAATGAACTTGGCACTTAACGTGTTTGGAGATCCGGGAAGAAGGAAGGTTTTTATAGTTGTTTTCAATCTTATCTAAACATACTTGGCCAGAATTATAAGAAGTAAAACCATCCAAAGTGTTCATCCCTTAAAGCAAAACAGATGTCGATTAGGGACTCAGCATGTATATCATGATCAACTTGTAATGACCCCAAATCTTTATTGAGCTTTTTAGTAAGTATTTTGTATTTTACAATATTCACATGACTCATATGCTATTGTCGTTTTTGTAGGTAGAGTGGTGTTCTACCTGCAATTACATGGGTCAAAGTATTGTTTCTCTAAAATATGACAATTAAATTAAAGCTCATTCTTTGATACACACTCCTCTGTGCTGCCTGAAAAATATCTTCAGTTCTCCTTCTTAATTTTTTATCCTTTTTTCAAAATAGGTAACCTGTAAGGCTTGTACAAACACACGTCAAAAATCTGCATTTGTACTCTTTTTTTTTTTTTTGAGACAGAGTTTCTCTCTTATCTCCCAGGCTGGAGTGCAATAGTGTGATCTAGGCTCACTGCAACCTCAACCTCCTAAGTTCAAGAGATTCTCCCACCTCAGCCTCCCCAGGAGCTAAGATTACAGGTACATCACCACATCCGGCTAATTTTTGTTTTTTTAGTAGAGACAGGGGTTTTGCCATGTTGGCCAGGCTGGTCTCAAACTCCTGACCTCAGGGGATGTGCCTGCCTCGGCCTCCCAAAGTGCTGGGATTACAGGTGTGAGCCAACATGCCCAGCCTGCACCTGGACTCTTGATTCTTTGGCTGACACTCCTCTCCACGTCTAGATCATGCTCCACAGCTCGTTTCCTAGAGGAAACCTGTCATCCAGAGAGAAGGGAGAAAAACGACTAAGAGACCTGAAAACCTGCCCAAGAAATTCTTAAATCCAGCTATAATCAACTAATGCATTATTGTTTTATATTTATTCATCAGCCATAGTCATTTAAGTGTTAAATAATGCAAACTCTGTCCTCTCCTTTAGTTGCTTTTTCTAGAGTTAAAGGTAAACAAGAATTAAGTACTCCTCTCCTCCCACCACCTCCGCCCCAGCGTCATATTATACCCAGTTTGAGGGATTTCTTTCCACAATCTGAAATGCTATAAATATATACTGTGGTCAGCTGGTTCACATAACAAAAAAAAATGATTAAACATGTGTTATGCATCAGGAGACTGATGAAATATCACCATGGAAACTTTGATGCTGAATTTATATGTGTAAAATTTTCACTTGCGAAATTACAGTTGCAAGTATCTTTGTCCAGAAAATTGGGCCTCTTCATCAGAAGCAAGAAATCACCTTCCCATTTTACTAACCATCTATGTTGAACATTAGTCTAAACTATCAGTATGATTTGTCATTTATTTCATCACTGAAGTGACAATGACGATCGTCCTCACATCTGTATTTCTCTGTAAAGTTAACAGAGATAATTCATACGAAAGCATGAATATTCGGCCAATATGCATCACCTCAATGCGTGCTTATAGTGTTCCTAATAGTGGTTTTATCTATGTATCTATCTATCTATATATCTATCTCCATTTTTCACCTCAAAATAGTGTACATTCAAGATTTCTAGCAGGTTTTGGCATTCCACCTTTCACAATCGATTGATGATTTTCTTTTAAAGAATTTAAATGATAATATGAGGAAATGAAGAGAGGGGTCCTAAAGTCAAAATCTCATCAGCCCATGATCAACAAACTTATCTAGTACAGACATTTCCATGGGTTGTGCTTTAAAACCAACCAACAGAGATTACAACCTTTCTGTCATGAGAAACTTACAAAGAATGCATTATAAAAGTGATATCCTTTTCTCCAAATGTTTTAGAAATATTAATAATAAACAGAAATACAATCAATAGGATTTGTAGTTTTTCATGTAAGATAATAGCATATTTATGTATGCACAAATATCCTGTATTAAGGGTTAATAAAGTTCTTTATATAACTTAGATATGTGTATATATGCACACCTACCTATATCTGTGCTTTTTATTACTGTAATATTAGGCAGAATTCTTTTACTAAATATTTAATTCCAACCAACCACAATCTATTGCATAAAAGTGCATTTGTCCTAAACATGATTTTATTTCATTCTGCAATAATAGTCACATCACTCTTATCTATAAACTCCTGTCTGAATTTGTCAAGTCCACAGAAATTTTAAGATAAGGATTATATAGGAACTGGATTTAGACAATCCATGATTATTATGTGTAAACGTCCTGTTGTGGAAATCCGATAGAAATATGAACAGTGAAGAAGAATGAAATGATAGCTACGTCACTACCAAACTGAGTTGGTATTCAGCCAGGCATTTTACTAAATTCAGTCTGATTTTTATTATTGTCCTCTTGCTGTCCATTTCAACTTGAATAAATATTTCTTTGAATCCTATACAAATTTTCATTAAAGATATAGTCGTAAATTAAAAAGCTTACTAATATCTGCTCAGTTTCCAAGATTCAGCCAGCATTCCACCCTCCCACAAAAGTCTGTTATGGAAAGCTTCTAAAACACAAGACAAGCCAGGCATGGTGGGTTGCAACTGTCACCCCATCACTTTGGGAGGCTTAGGAGGGAGTATCACTTGAGGCCAGGAGTTCAAGATCAGTGTGGGAAACAAAGCAAGACCTTGCCTCTGAAACAAATAAATTTTGAAAACACAAAATAAAACACAAGACACATAAATATAGAACTGATTAAGGAGCACAAAAATATTTCAATTACATCAAAGAACAGAATGGAGAACCAGGTAAAGATTGTCACTTATATAGTTATTTGCTTTTTGACAAAGGAACCAAAGCAATTCAATGTAAAAAGAAAAGAAAGTTTTTTAAAACAAATGGTATTGCAATATCCAGATATCTTTTTCTTTATTTTAATGAGACGGAGTCTTGCTCTGTTGCCCAGGCTGGAGTGCAGTGGCGCGATCTAGGCTCACTGCAACCTCCGCCTCCCAGGTTCAAGCGATTCTCCCGACTTAGCCTCCTGAGTAGCTGAGATTACAGGTGCGTGCCACCACGCCTGGGTAATTTTTTTTTTATTTTTAGTAGAGACGAGGTTTCAACATGTGGGCCAGGCTGGTCTCAAACTCCTGACCTCGTGATCCATCCACCTCGGCCTGCCAAAGTGCTAGGATTACAGGTGTGAGCCACTATGCCTGGCCAATATCCATATTTTTTAAAATGAAGCTCAGGCCAGGTGCAGTGGCTCACGCTTGTAATCCCAGCACTTTGGAAGGCCAAGGCAGGTAGATCATGAGGTCAGGAGATCGAGACCATCCTGGCTAACACGGGGAAAACCCGTCTCTACTAAAAATACAAAAAAATTAGCCAGGCCTGGTGGCGGGCGCCTGTAGTTCCAGTTACTCAGGAGACTGAAGCAGGAGAATGGCGTGAACCCAGGAAGCGGAGCTTGCAGTGAGCTGAGATCATGCCACTGCACTCCAACCCGGGCGACAGAGTGAGACTCTGTCTCAAAAAAAAGAAAAAAAAGAAAAAAAAGAGAAAAAGAAACTCAATCTCTATCTCTCACAATATACAAAAATAGATTTGAGGTAGATATGCCTAAATATAAAAGCTAAAGTCATAATGCTTTTAAAGGAAAACAGGAGAATCAAGAATCTCTTCATCACTTGGTATGATCTTTAATTGTATGGATCCACTTGACTAGGCCACAGTACCTTACCCAGATATTTGGTCAAACACTAGTCTAGATGTTGTTGTGAAAGTATTTTGAGATAAGGTTAAGATTGGAAGCAGCAGACTTTGAGTAAAGCAGATACCCTCCATAGTGTGGTAGACCTCATCCAATCAGTTAAAGGTCTTAGAATAAAAGATTGAGGTCCACTGAAGAAGAAATAATTCTGCCTCCAGACTATCTCTGCCATTGGACTTGAGCTGCATCAACTCTTCCCTGGGTCTCCAGCCTGCTGGTCTACCTTGCAGATTTTGTACTTGTCAACCTCTACAGTCATAAAAGCCAATCCCATAAAATCTCTCTTTCCCCCCCCATATATGGAGATTTATATATATATATGTAAACTGTATATAATATAATATGTTTTTTATATATGTATATATAATGTGTCCCACTAGGGCATAGAAAGCTAAGAAGTCATAACATGTGTTTGTTGCATTTCATGAATGAATGAAAGAGTAAATGAATTCTGACTAAGAGAGATTTATTTATAAACACAGTACCATTTACATTAGAACCAACAAGAATGAAGTACTTAGAAAAAAATTAAACAATATATATATGTTATGGACACACACATACATACACACACATATGCATATATGCACATACACACCCTATTGGTTCTGTTTCTCTGGAGAATCTAGACAATACATTTGGGTATAGGCAAAAGTTTCCTAGGTCGTAGAAAGCAATAACCATAAAACAAAAGTAAAAACTAAAAAATTGTAAAATTATAAAAATTAAAACTTTTGTTCATCAAAAGCCACTGTTAAGAAACTAGGAAAGCTACCACTGTTGAGAAGCTAGGCAAGCTACAGATAAGGGTAAAATGTTCACGAAATGTAATATCTGTCAAAGAACCGACATCTAAAACACATAAAGCCCACAAATCAATAATAAAACAACCCAATAAAAACATCTAAATGATTGTAGCAGACATTTCACAAAAGAAGATGTACAAATAGCCAATAAGCACAGAAAAAATGCTCAATATCATTAGTTATCAAGAAAATGCAAATTACAATGATAATGAGCTATCACTTGACACCCACCAGAATAGCTAAAATTAAGAAGACCCACACGATGGCAAGCACCTAAAGCAACCATTGTTGGTGGAACTGTAAAATGTCACAACCACTTTGGAAAAAGGTCTGGAAGTCTTCTATAAAACTAAACTCACACCTAACCTATAGGCATAAGCCATTTCATTCCAGGAGAAATGAAAATATATGTCCCCCCAAAGACTTTGGCAAGAATATTCTTATATAACAGCTAAAATTGGGAACCACACAAGTATCCATTAATAAGAGAATGAATAAATAAACTGAATTGCCCACACACGGGAACACTACTCAGCAATGTAAAGGAAAAGAGAGATGGCTGAGACACACGACAGCATGGGAAGATGAAAGGAAAATTGACAGGGAAGGGGAATGAGAGAATTTTCTGGGGTGATGATAATCTCCTATATCACCACAGGGATTTAGATTACACACATGTATAAGGTTGTCAAAACCCAGCAAAGCAGGCTGGGCAAGGTGGGTCACGAAAAAAGAACAAATAAACTCCCCATTACACTTTATTGGAAAATATTATCTGTTTTTCCTAATTCTCTCTTAATCCTCACTAGCCCATTAATTAAACATTGCTTTTAGTTTATAAACGTGAATTTGGGAATGTTGAGAATTTTCCTAATTTAACTTAAATTGGAGAAAATACAGAGTTTTGCTTTAGTGAATACACTATTTTGTGTTTTCTAATGTGTCTCATCAGGGCATAGAAAGAGAGCTAAGAAATCATAACATGTGTTTGTTGCATTTCATGAATGAATGAATGAAAGAGTAAATGAATTCTGACTAAGAAAGATTTATTTATAAACACAGTACCATTTACATTAGAACCAACAAGAATGAAGTACTTAGAAACAAATTAAACACAATATGTATACACTGTATATAAGGAAAACTATAAAACTGATAAAAGGAATCAAATTTCTAAGAAATTGAATAAATGGTATTCTATGTTCATGGCTAGGAAGACTCAATATTGTTAAGGGTAAAATAGTCTCTAACACAGAGGGCAAAGTCATCTTCAGTGGTGAGATCTTGTGTTGGGACGATGTTTTCTAAGGTGATCTCCATCATCTCCAGTGGTGAGATTTTGGGCCAAGAGGATGCTGCCTGAGATGTGGGACTGGGGTTGTGTGCTTACTCAGTTAATTATTTCTTTTGCCCTGCAGAAGATACATAGATCAATGAAATAGAATAGAGAATCCAAAAATAAAATCACACACCTACAACCAACTTATCTTTGACAAAGTCAACAAAAATAAACAATGGAGAAAGCACACCCTATTCAATAAATGGTGCTGAGGATCATTTGAGCCCAGGAGTTCACAGTTAAAGCAACCTATGATTGCACTTCTGCATTCCAGCCTGGGCAGCAGAACAAGACCCCATGTCTATAAAATACTAATAATAGCGAACAAAATTCTGTATTCCAGCACAAGAGATGAGGAAGGAGTGAGAAGGCCCAAGCCTGAAAGCAACATCTTCATTTTCACTCCCCTGCCACTGGTGAACTTCTAGTAACAGGTGCACTAACCCAGCTATCAACCTACCACTATGGAGAAAAGAAAGACTGAATGTTGACAAACAACTGGCAGTCTCTACTATGTAGTGAGACTGAACTGGAAGTTTTAAATGTTTTTGATTTTTTAAAAAGTAAATTGTCTTCATTAAATATTAAGTAAAAAGCATTTATGTGTGTAAGATAAAAAGAAAAACAGTAGAATGAAAACTGATATATTTATCACCTGAGTTTAACAAAAAGGATTACTCCCACTTTCTTTGAAGTGCCTTCTGAAGCCATCTTCACTTCTCTTCACTTTGATTTCTGTTCCTCCTACATGCAAAATACATTCACACTCTCCCAAGATTCCTCAGGGTCTCATCCCATTATAGCATTATCTCAAAGTCCACAAATTCATTCAAACCATCTAACCCAGCTGTGAATGAGTCCCCTGGGTATAATCCATCCACTGACCTGTGAACTAAAGAGACAAGTTATCTGGCTCCAACACACCGAAAATAATATGATGGGATTTGTGTAGGATAATTATAGACATTCTAGCACAAATAGTGAAAAAATGGGAGGTAAAAAGCAGTCACTAGCTTATAAAAGTTCTGAAGTAGAGCAAAACAAATGCCGAATTTTGCCGAATTTTTTTTTCAAGGCTTATGATGTGGTTTGGATGTGTGTCCGCTCCAAATCTCATGTCGAAATACAATCCCCAATGTTGGAGGTGGGACCTGGTGGGAGGTGTTGGATCCTGGGGGTGGTTCCTTTCAGCACCCCCTTGGTGATGAGTGAGTTCTCATTCTACCCGTTCACATGAGAGCTGGTTGTTTAGAAAAGCCTGGCATGGCTCTTGCTCCCTCTTTTGCCACATGATACCCCCTGCTCCCCCTTTGCTCTCCTCCATGATTGTAAGCGTCCTGAGGTCCTCACCAAAAGCAGATGCCAGCATCACATTTCCTGTAAAGCTTGCGGAACTACCAGCCAAAAAAAGCCCCTTTCTTTATAAATTGCCCAGTCTCAGATGTTATTTTATAGCAACACAAATGGACTAACACAGCCTGAGAACAATCATTTGTCGTGTTTGGCTCCACACCCCAGGTTCTTAGCTCTGCCTTCTTGGTGATTGAGTCCACCTTGTAGGCTCTTAACCCCGCCCTCTAAGTGCTTGGCTCCACCCTTTAGGCTCTGTGCACACCTTCTCACTCTTTCTCCGTCCCTTGTGCTGGAATACTAATTTTTTTTTTCATTTTTATTTTATAGAGATGGGGTCTCATTCTGTCACTCAGGCTGGAATGCAGTGGCGCAATCATAGCTCCACCCTCTGAATCATCCTTAATTACTCATAAAATGTAGCTGGTGTTTGCAGTTATTTACCAGCCTGCTTCCTGCTAGTAGAATTTGGGGGGATCCAACATCCCCTTTCATTTTACATTGTCTCTTTTCCTTTTTGTCTAAGATGGTAGTGTTTCTGCTGAAGCAATTTTCTCAAGAACATTGTGGATCCTGAATTTATTTCACAGGGATTCATTTCATTCAACAAAACCTGCACTCCCAATGTTTTTTTTTATATGAGCCCTTCTTTACCTTTGGCCTCTGCTGAGATAGCTGAGGGATAGCCCTGTAAGTTTGCTAGAGGCCCTCTGTGTTGATTAAGAGGATCTCAGGGGCACACCCTTCATCTCTTGATGGGGCCTTTTGTGTGATCTCTTGACATTTCTGTGGTTTTAGAAAAAGTTGTGTTGTCAATCACAGACCCAGCCTTTTCTCTACATCACACTTTTAGCAGTCTTTTCTGACACTTAGCACCTAATGCCATCTGGAAAGGCTGAACATTTTCAAAATTTCCTAGTCTTGTTTAATCATTGTTGAACTGTTCTCTCCTCAATTTATCTCCCTCCTCTTGCATATTATAAGTGCCAAAAAGAAGCCAGGCAGCACCTTCAAATCTTTGCTTTGAAATTTCCTGAGTTATATATTCAGCATGACACATTCTGTTTCCCACAAAAATTCTGCTAAACTTTCTGCCTTTACAGAATAGGGATTCCTTTTCCTACAGTGGATGGGAAAATGGTGAAGAAAATCACCATCAGAAACACACCAAAGTAATAGCGTGCAACATCCTCCTAAGTGTGCTCGAATCAGTGAGTGAAAATCTGAGGAAAAACAGGAAAAACAGGCTATTAAGATGGTTTCAAAGTTTCTTTCTCATATGTTTATCAATTACAAAAGGAAAAAATGGTAACTCTACAGTAACAAAATCTGATGGACACCACTTAACCAAGTTATCTAGGACAACACTACAGTAATGAGACATATTGAGATCATGTACACCAGAGAACACAACATCACTTCTGTATTATTTTTGCCCAAAACGCATAATGTCATCATAATCATGAGGAAACTTCAGAAAAATGTGAATTAAGAGATATTCTCCAAAACAGCTGACTAGTGCTTGTCAGAAGTGTTATGGTCATGAAAGACAAGAACAGATTGAAGAAGGGTCCTAGATTAGAGGGAACGAAGAAGACACAGCCATCAAATGCAGTGGGAGATCCTGGATTAGCTGCTGGAAAAGAAAAAGGACAAAAGGAGAAACCGGTGTCACTCAAATAATGTCTATAGTTTACTTATTAGGGTCATATCAATTGGTAATTTCCTGGTTTTTATCATTGTATGATGGCTAAGTTGTTAACATGAGGGGAAGCCAGGTGAAAGGGTTTACATGAGCTCTCTATACTATTTTTGCAACTTTTCTAATTTAAAAATAAAAGCTGAAAAAAGCAAACAGAACCCGGAAAAATGTAACAATAACAATACATCATGGTCAAATGCAGCCTACTCTAGGCATATAAGTTTGATTTAATATGTGAAAATTAAGTAAAGAAATAGGCAGCAGTTGTGCTATCTATTTGCCCTCTCTAGGGGTATGTCCAAGGAAGAAGGGGTTCACCTACTCACATTCCCCTTATAAACTTGATAATAACAGAACTCCCAGGAAACATGCAAGCAGTATTTATTAGCAGGAGAATCCTTATCTGTTTTTAGCAATGCCAGATCTGTACTAATTATTTGTTATGAATAAAACACAAGATTAATGTACACATGGGGCATGATTTTTGGAAAATATTACATAGACTGTGTACCTATCTGATATGGTTTGGCTCTGTGTCCCCACCCAAATCTCATGTGGATTTAATCTCCATGTGTCAGGGGAGGGGTCTAGTGGGAGGGGACAGCAGGAGATTTCCCCATGCTGTTCTTGTGATAAGAGTGAGATCTCTCAATTTCTGGTGATTTTAAAATGTGGCACTTCCTCCCTCATGCTCTCTGTCTCCTGCTGCCATGAAAGACCTGCCTTAATTCCCTTTTGCCTTCTGCCATGATTATAGGTTTCCTGAGGCCTCCCCAGCCATGCAGAACTGTGAGTCAATTAAATCTTTTTTCTTCATAATGTACCCAGTCTCAGGCAGTTCTTTATAGCCATGTGAAGACAAACTGATACAGTATCTAAATATAAAATGGAGATTTTAATTACCAAAATCACTTCTGTTTATGTAGGTGATATTCCAAATGCATTGCTCTCTAAAACTCATGTGTTAAAATTGTGCCCATTGTGTTAAGATTTTTGGGGTGGTCTTGGTGATTGTAGATGTCTCCATGCTTAGCCTATGCAAAGATTAAGAAAAAAAATTATAATAACATATTTTAGGACACCAGGAATACAATGTGACTTTCTTAAAATATTGAAAACTTTCCCTCTGATAGTCTGAATGAGATAGGGCATTATACTAGAGGTCTTATGAATGCAATAAGACAAGAAAAATAAATAAAAGGTATGACAATTAGAAAGAAAGACGTATAAAAGTGAAAACTGGGCAGTGCCTCTTACTATTAAACAATTACATGACTGTATATAAATTCCAAAATATCTAAAGATAAGACTTTTGATTCTAGGTAAGATGTGTTCAGTCTTGGAAGGCCAACATTTTATCTATCTCTAAGAACTAACTAAAAATGGATGAATTACAAGAATTAATTGTTAAATACAACAGGCAATGTTGGAAGTAACAAGTACAGATTAACTAACATTCTGGGGAGAGAAGAGCCCATTCTAGGTGAGCTGATGGCCACCAGCTGTTTTCTTCCCTGGTGGCATTTGCCAATTCGGGCCTGGGCTAAGGGTCAGATTTAGCCCATGCAGCAACACAACACACAGGGAAAGTAAAACCAGAAAAGCTCTTGGCAGTTGCTTCAGGATGGTGTGACAGATTGGACACTAGAGGCAATAAAAATGCTTGGCTATTTTTCCTACATGAAGTCTCAAGGTGTACAGGAAGCTAGGAGCCTGATGTGGAAAGGCTGAGAAAAATATCCCCCATTTGGACTTGAGAAACAATGTCCTATTGTGGATAAAAACAAAACCAAACCCTACTCCACCCTTTTAAGACATTTGCCTGATTTCGAGTCTGTACTACATGAGGTAAGAGACTAAAGAGTCAGCTCTTAATCTTTGAAATGAAGGATTCTCATGATATAGAACTACCAGGATTTCAATTAAAATTCTGTAAGGTTCATGCCTGAGAAAGGAGTGAGGGCCGGGCATGAAGGTTCATGCCTGTAATCCCAGTACTTTGGGAGGCCAAAGCAAGAGGATTGCTTGAGAGAAGGAATTCAAGACCAGCCTGGGCAACATAGTGAGACTCCATCTCTATTATTATTTTTTTTAATACTTTTTTAAGGCCAGGCACAGTGGCCTCAGCCACTCAGGAGGCTGAGGTGAAAGGATCGCTTGCAGCTGAGTAGTTGATGAGTAGGTGAAAGGATCAGCTTGCAGTTGAGAAACTGAACTCCACTATGTGGATGGTGGAGTTCAAGGCTGTAGTAAGCCATGGCACTGAACTCTAGGCTGGGCAATAGAGTGAGATCCCAACTCTAAAAAAAGAAAGAAAGAAAAGGAATAGAAGTGAAACTGATGTGGATTGAGCCTCACTAAAACTGTGCCCAATCCTGAACCCGCTCAAGCTCTAATTGGAATGAGGTGATATTCGTCAGCCTATCTGTCTCAGGGAGAATTCAGAATGAAGGAATGCTTACCAACTCATGTTATAAAGACTAGTATAACTCTGACACAAAAGTAGAAAAGACAGGACAATAAAGAAAAATTATAATGTCAATATTCCTCAGGAACACAGATGCAAAATAATAGCAAATCAAATACAGCAATGTGTAATGTCTTATGATCAAGATGCATTCATTCCAGGAATTCATAAGAAATCATAAGAAAATCATAATTTCTTATTATCAAGATGCATTCATTCCAGGAATTCATAAGAAAATCAATCTTATTGACTATGTTAACAAGATAAAGAAAAATTTATATGATCATTTAATACACACAGAGAAAGTGTTTCACAAAATCAACACCCTTTCCTGATGAAAATTTAGAGTAAACTAGGAATAGCAGGACACAACCAGAAAGATCTTCTGGTGGAGATTATCTATAAAATACTCATCACTAACTTTATAAGTAATAGTAAGACATTGAATGCTTCCTCTTGAGTTAAGCAACAAAGATGTTCATTATTAACCACTTCTATTTAACATTATACTAGAGTTTCTAGCTAGCATAGTAAGCAAAGAAAAATATATATAAATTATAAATGCCATAAACTTTAAAACTGTGATGCATAGATTATATAATTATATACATAGAATATACAAAAGTCCAACATATATTTGAAGTAATAAATGAATTTAGAAAGATCATTAGATACCAGGTTAATATGCAGGCATCAACTGAATTTCTATTTCCTAGAGACAAACAATTGAAAATTAAAATTATAAAAACATTTCCAGTAGCATCAAAGAAAATCAAATGCCTAGCAAAAATGTAATGAGAGATGTTATGATAGAAACAACAATGGCCCCCTAAAGATGTGCATGTCAGAATCCCTGGAACCTGTGAGTTAATGCCTTACATGGCAAAAGGGGCTTTGCAGATGTGATAAAGTTACAGACTTCTGGATGGAAAGACTACTCTTATCCAGAAGGTCCCAGTCTAGTCACAAGAGTCCTTAAAATCAGAGAACCTGGTTACTGAAAGAGATATGAGGATAGAAGTAGGGTCAGGAAGATACTACATTGTTGGCTTTTAAGATGGAAGAAGGAGATCATGAACCAAAGCATTCAGGTGACTGCTAGAAGCCATAAAAGGCACTGAAATAAACTGTTGCCTAGAACTTCCAAAAAGAATGCAACTCAGCTGCTACCTTGAGTTTAGCTTTGTAAGACCGATTTTGGCCTCCTGACCCCTAAACCTGTAAAATAATATGTGTCTGTTGTTCTAAGCCACTATGCTTGTGGTAATTTGTTATAGCAGCAATAGGAAACTAATATAGATCTTGGTACCAATACTGTATACTTTTGGTACCAATATTCTATACTGTATACTTTTGTTGCTGCTATAACAACTATTTAAAACTATGGAGAGATCTTTGGACTTGGGCAGTGGGTAGAGGATGAAGGAATTTTAAGGGACATTATAGAAAAAACCTAGAGTGCCTTTACTAGGCTATTAGGAAACTATTCCTAGTTTATTCTGAAACTTCATCATGAAAAGGTGTTGAATTTGTGAAATACCTTTTCTGTATCTATTAAAATGATCACATAATTTTTTTCTTTATCTTACTAACATAATCAATAGCATTGATTGATTCTTTTATGTTATGAATTCCTGGAATAAATGCATCTTGATCTTAAGAAATTATCCTCTTATGCATTGCTGGATTTGATTTACTGTTATTTTGCATCTGTGTGTCTGAGGAATATTAGCATTATAATTTTTCTTTATTGTAATGTCCTTTTCTAGTTTTGTATCAGAGTCACACTAGACTGATAATATACATTCATAAGTATTTCTTCATTCTGAATATTAATGTAATGACTGCTAGTGAGGACTCAAAGAAGTGAGCAGGATGGTGGAGAAAACCTATGACGTCTTATAGAATATATAAATTGTCATAAACAGGCTGTTGGTGGAAATATGGATGCTAAAGCATTGCTAATAAGGGTTCAGGAAGAAATGAACATACTGAGACTGGAGGAAATGACAACCTTGTCATATAGTGGTAGAATGTTAAGCTGAATTATATTCTACAGTTACGTGGAAAACAGAATTTGTTACAAACTTGGATATTTCGCTGAGGATATTCCCAAGCGAAGTGTTGAATATGCAGCCTCATTTCTCTCTGCTTTTCATTATAAAATGTGAGAGGAAAAAGAACTGTTAACCAGAAAGAAATCAGCACTTGATGATTTGGAAAATTCCCCGTCATTCTAGGTTATGAAAGATGCTAAACTTCAAAGAATCACAGGAAAGCTTGCTCTGGAGGGCAAATCAGGGGAGTAGCTGGACAACATTTCCCTAGTGGTTTGGAAGGAACAAAACATCTTTGAAGGAAGTCGGCATGTGATTCATGGATTTCCTTAGCTATCTCAGCAGAAGCCAAAAACAGATATGGGGTCATCTAGAAAAGACCTGTGGATGAGCCTGTTGTCATAATGAGTAAGTCTCCATGACCTATGCCAGTGACTTACATTGTCCTTGAGAATTTTATACCAGCAAAAACACCGCCAACTTAGGCTGAAGGACTGAAGGAGACAGCATGAAATGAAAGGTTATTGGACTCCTGAAAGTCTACAGGTAGAAAGAAGGCCATAAAACTGCTCAGCTGCAAACGCATGCTAGCCTTCATTGCAAAGGATAACCTAGAGGGCAGAGCTGACAGTACAGAGGGTCAAACCTTAAGCCCAGAGGGCAGACTTGTGATCCAAAGAGGTTTATCTGAAGGACTTAAACCTAGTGTTGTTTTCCCAGCTTGATTTTGAAATTTCTTGGGACTGATGATTCCTTTTTTTCCTTCCATTTTCCCCCTTTTTGAACAGGAATGCTTGTAACCAGTATTCATATCTGTACCACTTCATATTTTGGAAAAAAAAAAGAAAAAAAACTATATTTTCTCATATTTTCTAGCATCACAGGCCCACAAATGGAGAAAATTTTGCCTTAGGATGGATCATATCCAGAGTCTCACCCATATCTGACTTAAATAATTTAGATGAAATTTTGGACTTTAAGTTGATGCTGTAACGGGCTGAAAATTGCGGGGATTTTGTGTTAAAGGAAACATATTTTGCACGTGGAACAAATGTAAACATGTGAGGATCAGGAGGTGGAGTATGGTAGGTCATGTGGGGAGTCACTGAAGCCCCTGTCCAACCACCAGCAAGGAACTGAGATCTGGCAACAGCCATGTGAGTGGTCTTCATGATGACTTCTTCAGAGGACTGCAGCTCCAGGTGACAACTTGACCGAATCCACATGAGTGACCCTAAGCCAGAACCACTTAGCTAAGATTTATGACCCTCAGAGAACTATGTGAGATAATTAATATTTGTTGTTTAAAGTTGCTAAGTTTGGGGGCAATTTGCTATGAGCCAACAGATAACTAATATAATTTAGTAATTTCATTTATAAATGAAAGCAAGTATAATCCAAATGTCCATCCATTGATGCATGATAAGTAAAATATTCCTATAATGGGACATTATTTAATCATAAAAAGGAATGAGATAGTGATACAAGATGCATGATAGGTTAACTTTGAAAGTATTAGGCTGTGCTCTAGCTTATAAGTGGGAACTGAACAATGGGAACACATGGACACATAGAGGGAAACAGTGTACACCGGGGCATACTGGAGGGTGGAGGGTGGGAGGAAGGAGAGGATCAGGAAAAAGAACTCATGGGTACTAGGCGTAATGCCTGTGTGATGAAATAATCTAAACACCACCCCCCATGATACACGTTTACCTATGTAACAAACCTGCACATTGTGCACATGTGGGATGTAAAAGTTAAAAAAAAAAAAAAAAGAAAAGAAAAGAGAACCTTATGCCGAATGAAATAAGACAGGCGTGAAAGACTATGTTTTTGATTCAGTTCAATTTATATAAACTGTCCAGAATAGGCATATGCACAGAGACAGAAAGTAGAATCACGGTTGCCAGGGACTAGAGGAGGGAAAATGCAGGGTGACTGCTAATAGGCGCAAGACTACTTTTTGGGGTAACGAAAGTGTCCTGGAATTAGATAATGGTGATAGTTGCACAACTTCGTGAATATATTAAAACCTGTTAAATTGTATACTTTTTAAAAGGGTGGGTTTTATGGTTATGTGAATCTTATTTCGACTTTGAAAAGGAAGGCGAAAAAAGGAAGATAAGAAAAGTCTTCTGACATACGTATGCAAAAGTTAGAATTGAGTTAAAATTAAGAATTGTGTTTGATTGTCTTTTATTTAAGAGATGCAGAAATTGTAGCGATGTGGGATGGCAGGGATGGGAGGGAAAGAAAAGCAACGTTAAAAAAAATGGCTGAAAACTATATTTCCTTCATGGTATTTAATCAATAGAGGCAAAAGACGAGTTAATTGAAAATACTTTCTGTGGTCAGCTCATGCCTCTAATCCCAGCACTTTGGGAGGCTGAGGTGGGCAGATCACTTGAGGTCAGGAGTTTGAGACCAGCCTGGCCAGCATGGTGAAACCCTGTCACCATTCAAAATACAAAAATTAGCTGGGTGTGGCGGTGTGCACTTGTAATCCCAGCTACTCGGGAGGCTGAGGTGTGAGAATCGCTTGAACCCAGGAGGTGGAGATTGCAGTGAACCAAGATGGTGCCATTGCATACTACCCTGGGCAACAGAGTGAGACTCAGTCAAAAGGAAAGGGAAGGGAACACGAGGGGAGGGGACAGGAAGGGAGGGGAGAGGAGAGGAGAGGAGGGAAAGGAAAGGGAGAAAAGAGAAGACTTTTTTTGTGTGTATGTGGACTTTGCACAACAACCTTCAAGTCTAACACTTTCTGAGACTGAAGCACAAAAGCCATGCTTTTATAAATATTGCAGAAGTATAAGACATGGTCTCTGAAATCAGGGCATTTAAAATTTATTTGGGGAGAACAAATAAGAAACAGGTAACACAATGTGATACAGAACTGAGTGCTAAGTTTCAAATACAAACTAAATCTGTAGGACCTTAGAGAGAAAGATCCAAGAGGGCAATTTGAGTCATTTCATCTTGAGTTGTTATTTGAATAAGTTTTATCTTTTATAAGAATCCAAGGGACAGAAGTCTCAATTGTGCAAAATGGCTGTTCTACTAACCACCTCTAATGCTGATTAAGTTTTCAAATATTAAAATAGTACCAAAAGCAGGTTTAATTTTTTAAGTAATACATGTTTATACAGTGTACACAATTTTAGACAGTACATAAGTTCCTCATATGTGGATATAAGCTCCTTGAAGCCTCTGGGTTTTGTGTCCCTCAATTTCTACCTGTACCTTACACACAGTAAGTAGCCCATACATCAGTTATCGAGTACTGAAACCCAAGCCTTTCTGGAACTCACCCTCTAACAACCCTTTCTGGGAATTAAGCATTCCAATTCTTTCACTAAATGCATTCCACTGAAATGCCTAAAACAGTGTGTATCTTTAGTGAAGCATTTCACTAAAATGCCTAAAACAGTGTTTGTCTGGTGTGAAAAAGTATGTCCTGTGAATACCCCGGATTATATTTAGCAGTGCTCTTACACGCTAGAATGGTCAAGATATAAAGATCCTAGGGAATCCTAGAGAAATAGGTTTTCCTCCGAGAATATACTCCTGATTGTCCTCTCGGGGTGTTCTCCTCAGCTTTCCTCCTAAATATTTATATACACTGCTCATACCTCCACATTTCCTTGACAGGTAAAGAGAGATCATCGTCAGAGCCTCATGCTGTGCAAAGCCAAATCACTGTGGAAATTTTTAAATGAATATAAGTCAAATTTCTCATGATCGATTTTGCTTTTCAAACCTCTTTGAGTTCTCTTATGTTTGTTTATCATATTTGCATTCTGGAATCCAATACTACAATATTGGGACCCAAAGCTGGGGGCTGCCTGTCAAACAAACCTTCCTTTATTTATTTATTTTGTTTGTTTGTTTCTTAATTTTAATTTTTGGAGACGAGGTCTCACCATGTTGCCCAGGCTGGTCTCAAACTCTTGAGCTCAAGCCGTCCTCCCGCCTCAGCCTCCCAAAGTGCTGGGACAAACCTTGAGAGTAAGTGTAGCACTGTGGTTCAGAGCTAGGATACTGGTGCAGGACCCCCAACTCTGCTACTTACTACTTAACCTTAATTGCTCTGTGCTTTGCTTTCCTTATCTATGAAATGGGTATGCTACTAGTACACCTCTCTCTCAGGCTTAAGTATTAACAGACATAATACATTGCAAGCTATTAGAAGAGGACTTGGACACAGTAAGAGTTACAGAGGTATTAGCTATTATTATGACTATACCTGGAAACTGCATCATCTAATGGAACAGTTGGAAAAATTTCTACTCCATTTATTATGTAGCTCTATATTGCAAGCCTGGGGCAGGGGTCAGGGGAATGTTTGCCACTATATTTATATCATATAACTTATGCTTGATTCCTGATTGTGGAGAAGCAACAGAGAAATAAATATTAATCAAGGTACACTATTAATGGGAGGCATTAAGCTGAGTGATGCAACCTATAAATTCCTCATTCTCATTTCTTTATTTTTCTCCTCCTTAATTTCTCACCCCATTTCCCCTCTTCTATTCCTTTTGCATTTCTTTGATCAAAATCTCTTAAATCTACACTAAATTGTTTTTCTTTGCTGAAACCGAGAAATGAGGAACCTCTAAAAAGGTAATATTAAAAGCACAGTTAGTCTGATGTTATAACCAGAAAATTAAACTTTTAATTTGTTGTTCTATCTTGAAATTATTTTCCTTATTCTTAACTATAAAAAAAGAATGATCGACTTTAAATATAGCTGCATTTTACTGCAGAGGAAATTGCTTTGCCTGTGAAGTTTGCAAATCTGAATTCATTTATATTAAAACATGTCAACCCATCTTAGTTTCTTACAGGCTGCCATCCAAGAAGGACGCATACTCCATTTGTTCTCTTTTAGGAGAATCCCCTTCAGCACGTACTATCATCCGGGCTTGCCCCTATTTTGGAGTTTTAAAAGGAACATAATGATTGAGGGTGGAAGAGAAGAGTGAGGACATACTGTTGGAAACAAATGGCGCCAATAGACTTGCTCAATGCAGGGTAGCCACAAACCTTCAATTTGCGAAAACACACACATACACGCACACGCACACACACGCACACGCACACACACGCACACACACAAAATGCAGTATCTGTGAAGCACAATGAAAGACGGTATGCCTGTATGTTAAATTATGGATGAAAACGAACTTTGGGGATTAAAAGACATTATAAAGACATGGCATCACAATTTCAAATGTTATTTCCTAGTTTTAAAATCGTGCTTGGGTTTGAATAGTGGCCTGTTATTGTATTTCCAGCTCTTTTTCCACATATGGAACACAGAAGTAGTTATATTGAAGCTAGAAAACAAAATAACGGGAAGGCAGTGATAAGTTATAATCGCCATGGTAACCCAGCAGGGTGCATATATAAAAAATCTAGTAGTACCATCCCAGAACCCTGTGTGCATAAAGACAGGGTTTAGCAATCTAGCTGTAAGAAAAAAATAACAGAAAAATCCCAGCTCATTCACTCCATCAGTATTTTTGAGAGCTCTCTGGAGTATTAGGCAAGTTTTATGTGAGATGAACAGTTAGAAAAAAACAAAAAGAAAAACGTGGTATACCTTTAGGGGCTTTCCCTGTAATTCAATTAATGGCAAATTTATTACATTTTTTGCCTATCAATTAATTATCCCAACTATTCTGTAAGCCCAAAACTATTCTGAGAACTAGTAGAAAAGATGCAAAACATGGACACCACCCTTTATTAGAAAATTAAAATATAGTACGAGGACACTGTAACCATTAAGTCCTAAAGGTGTTCTGTTCCTTCTATTCTTGTTTTCAATGTGTTCAAATTCAACTTCCTCAAGGGAGAAGATCGTGTCTAGTTTATTGTTTTATTTCCAATATTAAATTCTGTGCTTGGCATGTGGTAAAGATTCAGGAAGCGCATGTTGAAGGAATGAACACATTTCTTGGAAAAGCTAAGGCTACCTCTGAGCAAACAGCTCGTTCTCCAGGCACTACGCCAGCCTTATGCAGAACTGGAATTTTCTTCTGACTTTTTAAGTAGCTATTCTTAATAATAAGTTGGGAACAACTATTACCCAATATTAGCAAATCTTTGTGATAATCATTGTTTATTATCTGAAAAGTATCATTCACTTAGGAAGAGTTATTGAAGTCTGGAAATCATAGAAATCAGAAGAAATAGGATTACAGCTCTAATTTAATCTCATAGCTGTCCTTGCGTGATAGCTTGATAATATGTTCATCATTTTTGCTTTGGTCACATACTGCCAGGTTCAAGGAAATATACACCATGTCTCTGCCATGAGTAAATCTATACAAAGATTTTTGCTTCTAGAGCCTGTACTGAAATCATATTGATTTTTAAATGTATAAGGTTGCTTTTAATGCAGTTAGCACACTATTCGTTCTATGAATTTAATGGAGCACTGCTAATGAAGCACTCAAGACCTAAAGTCCCTAGCCATGTGAATACTTAGAAAGGTGCTTTTTCCCCCTCTTTGCAAGTATGGAGCATATCCCAGAAAGCAAGCACAGTTTTGTAGGAATTGCAAACCCACATGACTGCCTGATATGCTGGAGCCCCTTCCACCAGGGCAAGGCCTGGGGACTCAGCGAAAACTGAAAGAGTTGGAGCTGGGCCTGGCGTGCTGTATCATGCCTGTAATTCTAGCACTTTGGGAGGCTGAGGTGGGTGGATGGCCTGAGGTCAGGAGTTTGAGACCAGCCTGGCCAACATAGTGAAATCCCATCTGTACTAAAAATACAAAAAATTAGCTAGGCGTGGTGGTGGGTGCCTGTAATCCCAGCTACTCGGGAGGCTGAGGCAGGAGAATTGCTGGAACCTGGGAGGCGGAGGTTGCAGTGAGCTGAGATAGCACCATTGCACTCCAGCCTGGGCAACAAGAGTAAAACTCTGTCTCAAAAACAAAACAAAACAAAAAATTGGAGCTGACCATTGGCTCCCAGGGACTAAAACACTCAGGATTTCACAAAGTAAGTTTCACTTCTCAACACATTTTGCATTGCTTGATTGGCAAGCAAACTCACTCTGAAGAGTAAAAGACAAAGATGCCGCCGGGGTCATTGACAGCAGATCACATAGTCAAGGGTGGACATGAATCTTTTGGTCAAAGGTCTTACTTTACATTCCCACAGGGTTAATTCTTTCCATGCTGCTTTCTCTAAAATGTGTGCATATACGTCTCTCACTCGCAGCAATGCCTGATTCAACACACTGAAATCAAACGCATTCATATATAATATTCACACCAACTGGAATAAAGATTACAAGTAGCCTCATACTACTTCAAGTCAGTTTTTGCTGCCAAATGAGTTCAGGTGAGGTGAGTTTTGCTGCCCAGTGAATCTAAAAAAAAAAAAAAAAAAAAGAAAAAAGAAAAAAAAAAAATTGGTCTTCATATCATTTTGGATTCTGGATTTGCAAGCCAGGGATTATAAAGCACTCAACCACTCCCCGCCATGTCTTGTTACCCAGCCCTACCTCTGCCTTATGCCTGCTATGACTGAGAAGTTTACCAGAATAATGAAGGAGTCACATTCCCGTTTCATGGCGGCTATATCCAGGAAGTGCTCCCATGGGATTCAGTTCTCCAGGGTCAGTAGCTTGGTGAAGGGCACCATTTCTCCCTCATACAAAAAAGCAGGATGATTTTCTTGAGCATTCAAGTGTATTCTACAACTGAGGGTCTGTGATGAGATGGTGGTTACTCAGCGAAGGAACAGGAAAGAGCTTCCAGACAGAGGCCCCAGCATGTGCCAGGGCTGAGGGGCCCAAATAGAGGGTAGTTGTGAGGAATTGGAAGTGATGACACTAAGGACAGACATAGGGACAAGACTGGAGCAAAGAATGGAAGTAGTGATGGGACATGAGTTAGGGATGGACATAGACAATCTAGAGAAGATGGCCTTGGATATCGTATGTCTCTTTATTCTGAAAGGTGTCAGGGAGGCATGGACAGAATTGAAGCAGGAGAAGGACATGCTGAGATTTGTGCTCTTTTGAATATCCTGTGTTACATCATACAGGATTTGCCATCAGATGCATCACAGGGAGGGACTCTATTATTGTTGCCTTTATTTGAATTGTAACAAGCAAAGGCCATGAGGGTGTAGGTATAAAAAACACTAGTGGTTATTTCCCAGGGTTAGTCTTCTCTTTCTTCTTTAGTAATAGAATCTATGGACAGAGGGAATAATGACTATATTTCTTAAAAATGCATGGGTCTAGGTATTGTGGTGAAGAAAGATATAAAAATCAGATTTTAAATTAAGATTTGTATTAGTTCCTGAATATATAAAAATTCCAGGCTTTCTTTTATGCAGAAGTTTAATTTAAGAACCATTCTAGGAATTGCTCATGATGACCAAGGGATGGAGGTCCCTGTGTTCAATAGCAGAAAGCAAAAAAGGTTTGGTTCTACCTACCAGGGAAGGAAAAGGTGGAGGTTGTAGTTATAAGTCAGGAAGCTTCAAAAAGATTTTTGGGAAAAGCTGTTGACAACTTACACACAGTGGCCAGGGGTTGTCCAGTAAACCATTAGAGGTTTACCACATTGTTGAATCTTTTCTAACTACTGACATATGTCACTGTTCTATTATGGAGGGTCATGGGGCTAAACTCTGGCCAAGGGGTTGTAAGTAGCCGTGGTGTCTTCAGGGAAGGGACTTGTATTTCTCTTTCTTTCCTCCTTGCTGGGAGGCAGATGGTGAACAGCAAGAAAGAGGAAGCCTGGGCTCTCAGCCCTGTGGAGATGCAACACCATTCCCAGAATAGCTATTTCTGGACTTCTGTTATATAAGAGAATAGTACATTTTATCACGCTTAAGCCAGTATTTTGCACTATCACATACAGTCAAATCTAATTCTAATCAATGTAAGGTTACTGATAATTTGAGGTTTTAGTGCTAAATATATCATCTCCTTTGTTGCAAACACTATTAGTTTGGAAATTTTGTCTTCTTTTTTTTTTTTTTTTTTAACAGTGCTTTGAGTTGCTATTGTATTGTTCGGAAGTTTTCAAAAAAGGCTTTAAAAGTTTTTTTTTAATTAATATGTAATAATTGTACATATTTCTGGGGCACAGTGTGATATTTCGATACTTGTATGCAATGTGTAATGATCAAATCAGGGTAATTAGCTTATCTTCTACCTCAAACATTTGTCATTTCTTTGTGTTGAGAACATTTAAAATCTTCTCTTCTAGGTATTTAAAAATATACCATAAATTATTCTTAACTATAGTCACCCTACAGTGCTATAGAACACTACTAGAAATTATTTTCCTCATATCTAGCTATAATTCTGTATACATTAACCAACATCTTCCTATCCTCACCTCCCTACAACCCTTTGCAGTCTCTAGTAACCACTATTCTATTCTCTACTTCTATGAGATCAACTTAGATCAACTTTTTTAGCTTTCACATGTGAGCAAGAATATGCAGTATTTATCTTTTTTTGCCTGGCTTATTTCATTTAACATAATGTTCATCAGGCTCATTCATGTGGCCACAAACAATGGGATTTCATTTTTTATGGCTGAATAGTATTCCATTGTGCATATATATCACATTTTCTTTATTCATTTATCTCTTGATGGACAGTTAGATTGATTTCATATCTTGACTATTGTGAAGAGTGCTGCAATAAACATGGGAAAGCAGATGTCACTTTGACGTACTGGTTTCCTTTCTTTTGAATATATACCCAGTAGTAGGATTGCTGGATTACATGGTAGTTCTATTTTCAGGTTTTGTGGAACCACCATACCATTTTTCATAATCATACAAATTTACATTCAGACCAAAAGTGTATAAAAGAGTTCCCTTTTCTCCACATCCTTGGCCACATTTTTTTTTTTGTCTTTTAGATAATAGCCATTCTAACCAGATTGAGAAGATATCTCAATGTGGTTTTGATTTGCATTTCTGAGATGATTAATAATGTTGAGCATTTTTCATATACCCATTCTTCATTTGTATATGCTCTTTTGAAAAGCGTCTATTCGGATCATTTTCCTCTTTCTAAATTAGATGATTTAGGGTGTTTTTCTTTGTTTTTTGTTGTTGTTGTTGTTGTTGTCGTTTGCTTGTTTTTTTGCTTATGAGTTGTTTGAGTTCCTTGTGTATTCTGCATATTAATTCTTTGTTAGATGAATAGTTTGGAAATATTTTCGCTCATTCCTCAAGTTGTTTCTTCACTCTGTTGATTGTTTCCTTTGCTGTACAGGAGCTGTTTAGTTTGATATAATCCTATTTGTCTGTTTTAACCTTTGTTTCTTTTGCCTTCAGGGCTTTGTCCATAAAATCTTTGCCTAGACCAATTCCTGAAGCATTTTCCCTATGTTTTCTTCTAGTACGTCTTATGTTTAATCCATTTTACATTTTTAAAAAAATATGGTGCTAGATCAGGGTCTAATTTAATCTTCTGCATATGGATATCTAATTTTCCCAGAAGCATTATTGAAAGACTGCAGTGTGATGCCTGCCACGTTGTTCTTTTTGCCCAAAATTGCTTAGGCTATTTGAGGCCTTTGGTGGTTTTACACAAATTTTAGTTTTTTCTATTTCTGTGAAGACTGTTATTGGATTTTGATAGAAATTACATTGAATCTGTAGATTACTTTAGATAGTATGGTCATTTTAATATTAATTCCTCCAATCCATGAACATGGGATGTCTTTCCATTTGTATGTGTGTCCTCTTCAAATTATTTTATCAGTATTACATATATATTATACAGATTTTTTTTATCTCCATTGTTACATTTATTCTTAGGGGTTTTTTTGTAGCTGTTGTAAATGGGATTTTTTTAAAATTTCTTTTTCAGCTCATTCGTTATTGGTATATAGAAACACTACTGATTTTTGTGTGTTGATTAGGTATCCTGCAACTCTACTGAATTTCTTTATAAATTCTAAGAGTTTTTAAATGGAGGCTTTAGGTTTTTCTATATATAAGATCATATCATCTACAAACAGAGAAAATTTGACTTTCTCCTACTGAGTTTGGATGCCCTTTCTTTGTTACTCTTGCCTAATTGCTCTTGCTAGGACGTCCAGTACTATGTTGAAAAGGAGTGCTGAAAGTGAACATCCTTGTCTTCTTCTAGCTCTTAGCAAATGCTTTCAACTTTTGCCCATTCATTATAATGTTGACTGTGGGTTTGTCATGTGTGGCCTTTATTGTGTTGAGGTAGATTCCTTCTATACCTAATTTAAGATATTTTATCATAAAGAAATAGTTATCAAATACATTTTCTGCATCTATTAAAATGATTATGTGGTTTATGTCCTTCATCCTATTGATCTGATATGTTTATTGTTTGCAAAGGTTGAACCATCCTTCTGTTCTTGAAATAATACTATTTGATCATAGTATAAAATTTTTTGATGTGTTTTAAGATTTGTTTGGCTAGTATTTTTGTTGAGGATTTTTGCATTTCTATTTACCAGGAATATTGGACTTCAGTTTTCCTTTTGTTGTTGTGTTCTTGTCTAATTTTGGTATCAGGGTTATGCTGGCTTTGTAGAATGAGTTTGAAGAATTTTCTCTCATTCAAATTTTTGGAATAGTTTGAGAAGAATTTATGTTAGTTTTTCTTTAAATGTTTGGTAGAATTCAGCAGTGAAGCCATGTGGTTCTGGGCTTCACTTTATTGGGAAACTTTCTATTACTGATTCAGTCTTGTTACTCATTATTGGTCTACTTAGGTTTTCTATTTATTTTTGGTTTAATATTGATAGGTTCTATGTGTCCAGGAATGCATCCATTTCCTCTAAGTTTTTGAAATTCTTAATATATAGCTCTTCATAACCATATCTAATGATTTTTTAAAATATTTCTGTGGTACTAGTTGTAATGTCTCCTTTTTATTTCTGATTTTATTTCAGCCTTCTAATTTTTTTGTTCACTTAATAGTTTTTGGATATTGTTTATCTTTTCAAGAAAGTAACCTCTTCTTTTGTTGATCTTTTGTATTTTTCATTGATACTTTGTTTACTTTTGTTCTGATCTTTATTATTTCATTCCTTCTACTAATTTTGGATTTAACTTGTTCTTGGTTTTTTGGTTTCCTGAGGTGCATCATTACATCATTAACTTAAAATCTTTCTATCTACTTCTTTGATGCAGATGTTTACTGATATAAACTATTCTCTTAAGTACTGCTTTTGTTGTACCCCATAGGTCTCAGTATGTTTGTTTCTGTTTTCTCTTGTTTAAAAGAATTTTAATGTCTTTCTTACTTTCTAAATTGGCCAATTGGTCATTCAGAAGTATGTTTGTTTAATTCAGTTGTTTAATTTCCATATGTTTGTATGGTTTTGAAAGGTCCTCATGTGACTGGCTGTTTTTTGATTTATTCTTCTGTGGTCAGAAAAGACATTTCATAAAACTGAGACTTGTTTTGTAGCCTAACACATAGTCTGTGCTGGAAAATGTTCCATGTGCTGATGAGAAAAATATGTAGCTGTTGCATGTAGCTGTTGCATGAAATGTTCTGTAAAAGTCTTGTTAGGTCCATTTGGCCTAGGGTGCAATTTAAATCCAATGTTTTTGTGTTGATTTTTCTGTCTGGATGAACTGTCCATTGCTAAACGTGGGGTGTTGAAGTTCCCAACTGTTACTGTATTGAGATTGATCTTTCCCTTTAGATCTAAAAATATTTACTTTATATATTTGGGTGCCACAGTGTTGGATGCATATAAACACGTAGATACAATTATTATGTCCTCTTGCTAAATTTATACCTTTATCTTTATGTAATGATCTTCTTTGTGTCTTCATATAGTTTTTGATTTACAGTCTATTTTATCTGAGATAAGTGTAGTTACTCCTTGTTTTGGTTTCTGTTTGTGTGGAATATATTTTTCTAATTCTTCATTTTCAGTCTATATGTTTTAACAGGCAAAGTCCAGTTTCTTGTAGACAGCATACAGTTGGGTCTTGATTTTGTTTAATCAACTAGTCTATATTTTTTAATTGGATAACTCAATCTGTTTACATTCAAGTTTATTTCTGTTGGTGAGAAATTACTCCTACCATTTTATTAATTGTTTTATGGTTATTATGGTTATTTTGCACATTTTTATTTCTTCCTTTGCAGGAATTTCATAGATTTTTTTCCTTAGAGTCTGTTAATTTTTATATTCCTTTGGAGGTACCTTTTTTACTTGCTTTTTCATGCTTCTTGTGTACCTACATTGATATCTGCCCATCTGGTGAAATAGTCACCTCTTTCAAGTTTATGAAGTAGCTTTAGTAGGGAAAAACTTGTTCTTATAGGTGTTTCCTATAGTGTCAGTTGGGTAAGGTGCTTTGATTTTGATTCTGGGTATTTGTAGAAGCAGTGGTGTGGATACACTGGGGGTTAAGGCCCCAAGGCAGATCAGTTTTCAAGCCCTGGTAGAGGGGTGTGCGCCAGGTGCAATGGCTCTGCTTATTGTGAGGGTTGGGTTGCCAGTGGCAGCTGGCACCAGATATGCCACCTCCTGGTCCCTGGGGAGCACATGTGGTGTGTAGCAGCCCCTCTGGCTAAAGAAACAGAGTCACCGATGGCCTGAAACATCAGGCACTGGAGAGCACACACATAGGCTTCACTGGTCTTGGAGGTGGCCTCGCTGCTGTACTGGACTGCCTATTCCTTGGGGTATGTAGTACTGCATGGACTTGCATGCTGGTGCCATGGCTGTACCTCTGAATCTATCTGGGATTTTAGCATTTTAGCCTTTTGTGAGGGCACAGTAGTACAATGGCAGAGCCTCAAGGATATGAGGATGCAGAGACTGTTGGGCTCCAGGGCAAGACACACTCCAGCAGTAGTTCTGTTCTTAAAATGTTGTGATGCCATAGTAGTTTGAGTCCTGGTAAGGTGTGTGTTGGGGGGAGCTAAACATGAGTTTTTTCTCTGGAGTAATACACCTGCATGGATCCAGAGAGATCCCTATACTGAGCTCAGGGCCTACACAGACTGTAAAGCCCTTCCATGCTAGAATTGCAGTCATCCACATTGGTGATGGGGACTGATGGAGCTTTCACACTTACCTTTTCCCTCCAGTGGGGAGTCTCTCTTGATTCTAAGCCAAACTCAAATAGGTGCTTTACTTCCCTCTTTGTGCTGCTATCCCAAATTTCTGTGTTTTCAGAGGGTTTTTGTCTCTCCCTTGCTGAACTTCAGTGGTCCCCCTTAGACATTCTACTTAAAGTGCAGTTATTTTTAAAAACAAATTGTAAAGATGGGGTCTCGCCATAATGCCCAGGCTGGTCTTGAACTTCCGGACTCAAGTAATTATCCTGCCTCAGCCTCCCAGAGTGCTGGGATTACAGGTGTGAGCCACTGTGCCTGGCCAGAAATATAATTATTTCTCTGTTGTGCTGGTTCTTCTTTGCATCTCTAGTTTGCCATCATCTCTAAGATCAAGGTAGGCTTTTTAGTTGCACAAATGTAAGCCAAGTATACACTCCCCATTGGAAGAGAAACCCATGTTGCCACCTCTTTCTGTTGCGGTAAGATTAAATGAGATAACAGTACCTTGAACACAATATAAACTCAGTAATTTTTCTTCCTTTTTGTATTTTTGATATTTAAAAGGAAATTTAGGTGATTCAGTAAGATAAATGATCATTACTGATTTGCCATTTGTGGAAATCCAAATTTTCATTGAGTCTGGTTAAAGATGATTACATCTGTACCTGAATGAATTTTTAAATGGTGTTATTCATCTTGATGAGTCTTATATTTGTGTGACACAAAAAGACAAAGAAACTGCTGGAAAAAAAAGACATCCATTGAACAAACTTGAACAATTTTTAAAAATACTCTGTTCCTTGGCATTAGGGAAATTCAATAAATAATTTTAAGAAAGTTAAGAACATGAAGAAAATAAACCTCCGCATATATGATCAAATGATTTTCAACAAGGGTACCAGAATACTCATTGGAGATAAGGACAGTCTTTTCAACAAATGGTGCTGGGAAAACTGGATATCCACATGCATAAGAATGAAATTGGACCCTTACCCTACAACATAAAAAAAGAAACAACCTCAAAATGGATTTAAAAGCTCAAGTAAGACATACCCCTATAAAACTCAGGAAAAAACATAGGGAAAATCTTCATAACATTGTATTTGGCAATGATTTACTGGAAATGATACCAAAAGCACAGACAGCAAAGGCAAAAATGAACACGTTGGGACTGTATGAAACATAAAAACTTCTGTGCATCAAAGAACACAATCAATAGAGTGAATAGGCAGTCTATGAATTGTAAGAAAATATTTACAAATAATATGTTTGATAAGTAGTTAACATCCAAAAACATATAAAGAACTGTCACAACTTGAGACCAAAAATTAGGCTGGGAATGGTGCCTCATGCCCATTATCCAGCACTTTGGAAGACCTGGGTGAGAGAATTGCTTGTGTTCAGGGATTTGAGAAAAACCTGACCCACACTGACTCACATTCAGTGAGATCCCATTTCTAGAAAAAAATGTTTTAAATAGCCAAGTGTATTAGTTCATTTTCACACCGCTATGAAGACATACCTGTGAGTAATTTATAAAGAAAAGAGGTTTAATTGATTCACAGTTTTTCATGACTAAGGAGGCCTCAGGAAACTTACAATTATGGTGGAAGGCAAAACAGGCACATATTACATGGTGGCAGGTGAGAGAAGTGAGAGCCAAGCAAAGGGGTAAGCCCCTTGTGAAACCATCAGATCTCGTGAGAACTCACTCACTATCACTGGAATAGTATGGGGGAAACTGCCCCCATGGTTCAACTATCTCCGGCTGGTCCTGCCCTTGGGACATGGAATTATTAAAATTCAAAGTGAGATTTGGGTGGGGTAACAAAGTCAAACCATACCACTAGTTGTGGTGGCATGCACCTCTAGTCTCAGCTACTCGGGAGGCTGAAGTGGGAGGATCACCTGAACCTGGGAGGTTGAGGCTGCAGTGAGCCATGATCATGCCACTGCACTGCACCCTGAGTGGCAGAATGAGATCCTGTTTGTTTATTTGTTTTTAATAAAGAACAACAACAACAAAAAACTCCAAATAGCACCATTAAAATGAGCAAAGGCTTTAAATAGACATTTCTCCAAAGATGTTACACAAATTTCCCATAAGCATATAAAAAATGCTCAGCATCACTAATCATTAAAGAAATGTGAATTAAAACCACAATGAGTTATCAGTTCGTATCCATTGACGGCTGCTATCAAAAGCCAAACAAAACAAAAAAATCCACAACTGTTGGCAAGTATATGGAGAAACTGGAACCCTTGCCCCACTGCTAGTGGGAATATAAAATGGTGCAACCACTATGGAAAACATATACCTTCAAGAAATTAAAGGTAGAATTACCATGTAATCTAGCAATCCTACTTCTGGGTATATAGCCAAAAGAATTAATAGCAAAATCTGGAAGAAATATTTGCACACCCATGTTCATAGCTACCCTCGTCACAGTATCTGAATGGTGGAAGCAACCCAAGCATCCATCTACAAATGAATAAATGACAAAATGTGATATATAAATATAATGGAATACTAATCAGCCAGAAAAAAGAAGGAAATTCTGACACAAGCTACAATATGGATGAACTTTGAGGAGATTATGCTAAGTGAGATAGTCAATCACCAAAGGACAATACGATATTATTCCAATCATATGAGGTACCTAGAGTGGCCAAATTCATACAAAGAAAAGGTAAAATACTGCTTGCCTGGGGCTGGAGAGTAGGAGAAAGAGGGAGCAATTGTTTAATGGGCAGAAAGTTTCAGTGTTGCAAGATGAAACAGATCTGGAGAACTGTTGCACAGCAACGGAAATACACTTAACACGACTGAACTGTGCACTTAGAAATGGTTATGATGGCAAATTTTATGGTTTTTTGGCCACAATTAAAAATAATAATAACTTTTAAATGGCCCCCAACTCTAACCTCTAAAAAATAACATGAATATTTTTTACACATATTTTGCCTTGATATAGAACCATTGGGAGCTAGGATATTTATCCTGAAATTGAATTCACAGGTAAAAGAATTGGTCTTAAGTGGTTAGGAATTGGTCCAGTTTTCTGTATTGATATGCTTCCTGGTGCCTCTGTGAATGTAAATAGTTTCATTTGTATTTCCCATCCCCTTTTCTCTGGTTTAACTGAGCTCAGTGTCTTAGCACAAACAAGTTACTGACTACATCCACAGAAAAAATAATTCTTAGTAATAAAAGAATTTCACAAAATTTAAAGATTTCATTTATTTGTGAAATTCTCCAAAGGGAGTGCAAGGTTTGAAGCAGGCGATCATTCTTTAATAAATTCAGTTCCCCTGTGTGCCACAGAATATAGGATGTTCATTTTGACCTCTTGAGCCTGCAAATAAAGGGATTCACTACATAATTCTGACTTCTGAGAAATAATTGGTAGAAATGCGTTGTCCAAATCTTACCACCCTCAAGATCAAATCACCCTTTGTCTCTGCTCTTTCTCCAGTAACTTCAGGTCCTAGTGTTCTCTTTTGTTTCTTTACCCAATAGAACTCATAAATGAATGGTAAAATTGGTTGAATGCTATGGAGATCTTGATTAAAAGATCTTGATTGAAAGATCTTTGAGAGCAGTGACCATACCCTGTATCTCTTCTATGACTCTGGTGCCAGCACGCTGTTTGTCATGTGATCATACTGTTGTTCCTGCATTAACCATGACTGGAGCCCCCTTTAATCTTCAAGTGCTACAGTTTACTCATGAGCTACATTACACGAGAGGGATAATAGCCTGACTCTGTAGAGTGGGAAGTGGGATCTGGGGATTGTTCCTTTCCAAAGACATTAGTCAGCTCTCCTAGTTCTCATATCCACCACGTGCCCATGCGTTGAGCTTTACCTGGTGCCTCCATTCATGACCTTTCCAGAGTTCTATGTTTCCAACCAGCTTGCTTCTTGTCGGCTTCCACACACAAATTCTCCACAGGCTGAGGATTCATCTTTGCTTGACTGTCACTCAGTTACCACTTGTCCATCACCTTTCCATCTTCCCAAAGTTGGTAAGTGTGTTGACTTTTTTTTCCTTGTGCATTTATGCCTTTGGTTTTTAAATTCATTCATTTATTTAAAACTATTAGGCTAGGTATGGTGGCTCACGCCTGTAATTCCAGCACTTTGTGGGGCTGAGGCTGGTAGATCACTTGAGTTTAGGAGCTTGAGAGCAGTGTGGCCAACATGGTGAAACCCCATCTCTACTAAAAATACAAAAATTAGCTGGGCATGGTGGTACGCGCCTGTAGTGTCAGCTTCTCAGGAGGCTGAGGGAGGAGAATTCCTTGAAACTGGGAGGAGGAGGTTGCAGTGAGCCGAGATCGCACCACTGCACTCCAGCATGGGCGACAGAGCAAGACTCTGTATCAAAACAAACAAACAAACAAAAAATATTCCATTTCCTGTCATATTAGTATGATTCAAGAATTGATGAGACAAATTTGTGTTTTTAATCTATCATGTTTAGCTGACCACCTCACTGTACCTTTATTGTCAAAGCAAAGTTTAATCCTGAGAATGTTCTATTCAGAGAAAAGTGGCATGGCTGTTGAATTTGGAAATGAGGAGGGGCAAGAGATAAGATTTCAAGGGGATTCTTTGGCACTGACAAGGATTTCACACTAAATTCAGAATGCCATGCAGAACTTCTGGAGAAATTTAATTAAAAATCTAAGACACTTTTATATGGTTTGGTTACTCTCATCTTTAAACTCCCATTGGATTTTTGGTCTCCAGGCCAGCACAATCCAAGGAACAATCTGAAATGATACAAACATTCTCCATCTACACTATCCAATATGGTAGCAACTAGCCTCAACATATGATTATTGAGAACTTGAAATGGGGCTAATAAAACTGAGGAACTAAATTTCAAATTTTATGCAATTTAATAACAAACTTAAATATACACATGTAATTAGTATCTCTTGAATTGGACACCACAGCTCTTGCTTTGAGATTTGGTATCATAATTTCCTAATTATTTCATTTGTGTCCACCACGTAACCCCAAACAGAGTCTAAGACTCTAAAGGTAGTGATCTGTTCTAATAATAACCTTGACTCACAGTTCAATAGCACATAGCAGGCCAGGCACAATGGCTCACCCCTATAATTCCAGCACTTTGGGAGGCTGAGGTGGGTAGATCACCTGAAGTCAGGAGTTCGAAACCAGCCTGGCCAATATGGTGAAACCCCATCTCTACTAAAAATATATAAATTAGCTGGGCATGGTGGCATGTGCCTGTAATCCCAGCTACTTGGAAGGCTGAAGCACAAAAATCTCTTGAACCTGGGAGGCAGAGGTTGCAGTGAATCGAGATCATGCCACTGTACTCCAGCCCGGATAACAGAGGAAGACTCTACCCCAATAAATAAATAAATAATAAAAAGAAATCAATAGCATATAGCACGAAGTTATACATTGGACTTCTCCCTGATTGTGATGCCCAGGGAAGAATTCTGAACTGAGAGTCAGGAGTTCTAGTTTGGTCCTGCCACTAACAAGATAGGTGACCTTGGGAAAATGTATTAATTTCTTGAGTCACAATCATGTCAAAAAAATGATTAACAGCTGGGTCCCAAATTATTTCTTACCAATAGTAGCTGCAATGTTTTTGCTTTTATCAATAAATGAGAGGAGCTGTACAACCCTCTGAGTTTTGCATTTCCAGTGCAATTGAAGGGAAAACTAGAATGCTTGGAATTCCCTTGGGAGAACATGCTAGAAAAAGTTTGGGGCCGGGTGCGGTGGCTCACACCTGTAATCTCAGCATTTTGGGAGGCCAAGGCAGGCAGATCATTTGAGGTCAGGAGTTTGAGACCAGCCTGGCCAATGTGGTGAAACCCAGCCTCTAAAAAAAATACAAAAATTAGCTGGGCATGGTGGAGTACACCTGTAGTTCCAGCTACTTGGGAGGCTGAGGCAGGAGGATCGCTTGAACCCAGGAGGTGGAGGTTGCAGTGAACCAAGTTTACACCATTGCACTTCAGCAGAAAAAAAGAAAAAGTTTGGATCTAGTATTAGGAAGGTTAAACAAGGAATCTGCACCTTGTACTGTCCCTTTCAGGGAGCCTTAGCACCTGTGTGCCTCAGTCCTCTTCTGAAGAATTTCTGACAAATTGGCCAGTATTCTGTATACCAAAGAGCCTCAGTACTCTGAAAATGTGGATTTGCCTGAGCTGGCATCCTTCGATGGGCAGAGGATGAGCATCCATGCAGTGTGCTAACTTCCTGAAGCCATCAGACTTTTGGGGGTGGTGGAGGAGTTTGAATTTGATTTGTAGAAAGATCATAACCACTAATAGTATGGACAGATGCTGAAAGATATCTAGAAAGACAGTGGACGCCCAAGAGCAGTTGAAACTGTAACTAAGTAAACAACCAGCAGAGAAAGAGAAGGACAGCAGAGAAAAATGATTAGACACAGTAGAGCGACTGAGTCACTGTAATAATAAAGTAATGGGGTAGTGAGTAGAGACCAGCGGTGATTAAAGAGACTTCAAGATGACCTGATTACTAATTACCTCCTCATGACCTAATTATATCCAGTGTCCCTGAAGCCCAGCTATGCCACTCTATTTCTCACTTCCCATGTCCTTACCTTGAGGTGACCCACAGACTCCTACTTTGAGGTAACCTAAGTACCCTAAGTTCCCTTGCATGCTAAGAAAAACCTAAATGCAGAAATAAATGCTGACTTAATCAGTCTCTCTGGGCTCACTCACCTCAGTGCAACACTTTGGGGTTGAGCCAGATGACCTTCAAAGCTCTTTTCAGCTGTAATTTTTATTTCAACACAAGATTATACTGGGGCAAAGTAGACGGTTTGCACAGCAGTGCTCTAAGAAGATGAAAGAAAAAGAGGTCACACAGTCTGGAGCTGTCAAAAAGGCTTTGTGGAGGGGTCACTGGCATAAGAATGCTGCCTAGACCTCTAACTGATTCTAAATTTGACAGACGCTCAGGTGAAGCGCACCACAGTGTGAGCTAGTTCAATCCTTTTGTGTGCCTGTCTCTGCATACTAACTCTATTTCAAAATGTGGGCTTTTTCTGAATTACAAATGTATATTTATTGGAGAGGGAAAGAAGAGAACAAAAGTAAAATCATAATTACCTCCATTACCTAAAGATGGTGATTATTAATAAATTCAACTATTTATCTCCTTTTCATGCTGTTTTCTTCTCTCTCTGTCTCTCTCTCTCTCTCTCTGTCTGTCTCTCTCTCTCTCTCTGTTTAAAGTGATAGACGGGGTCTTGTTCTGTCACCCAGGCTAGAGTGCAGTGGTGTGATCACCCACCACTCACTGCAGCCTCAGCCTCCTGGGTTCAAGTTGTCCTCCTACCTCAGCCTCCCAAGTTGCTGGGACTACAGGCATATGCCATCATGCCTGGCTAATTTTTTCATTTTTTTGTAGGCACAGGATCTCACTATGTTGCCCAGGCTGGTCTTGAACTCCTGGGCTCAAGCAATCCTCCCTCTTTGACCTCCCAAAAGTGCTGGGATTACAAGTGTGAGCCACTATTCCCAGCCTTCATGCCCTTTTCACCCAACATGCATTGTAAATATTTTTTGGTCATTAAGCTTTTTATGAAAATTAGACTTTAATAGCACACAGAATTATGTCATATGGATATACCAAAATTTAACTAAAGTTTCTCTCATTTTTCAATATTTTAAAGAATGCCTTGAAGAATATACTTATACATGAATCTTCATGTACATTTTTGGTACTTTTCTTGGATAAGCCACTGAACACAGATGTCTTCCTCTGTTCAGGCTGCTATCCCAGCATACCACAGATTGGATGGCTTATCAAAAACAGAAATGTCTTTCTCATAGTTCTGGAGGCTGGAACGTCCAGGGTCAAAGTGTTGATAGATTTGGTGCCTGGTGAGGGCCTGCTCCCTGGTTCATAGATGGCATCTTCTCACTGTGTCTTCCCATGGTGGAAGGGGCGAGGGAGCCCTCCAGGGCCTCTTCTGTAGTGGCATTAATCCTATTCATGGGGCCTCCACCCTCCTGATTTAATCACCTCCCAACCCCTCCCCCCAGTCCTACTACCATTACCTTGGGAGTTAGGATTTCAACACAATAATTTCGGAGTGAGGACACAAACATTCAGCCCATAATGACAGAATTTTCAGCATTCATAAAATGTTTCTGAGACTCCCTGCTAAAGTGTCCACCAGAACAGTGGTGCCAGTTTATGCTCCTACCAGAAAAGACTATAAAAGTTTTACACCTGGGTCAGTATTAAGTATTATTTTTTTCTCCAAAACTTTTGTTAGATTGCCATGTGATTATAAAATCTTATTCTGTTGTCCACTTCTTTGATAATTAATGCAATAATCTGCCCTCATATATTTGATGGACATTTAAATTTCTCCTCTTGTGAGTCATCTCTTCAAACCATTTACCTATTTTTCTATTGTGCTTATCTCTTTCTTATTGATTTGTAAGAACTCCCTATATATAAAGGATATTCTCATTTGTCTATGTAAGAGTGAAAACATTGACATTTCCCTATGGCTAAAAGGGAAAATGACTCCCTATCTCTTCTCTTTTTTTCAGAACATTTTCTTAGAAAAAGAAATTAGTATTTATAAATCCTACCCTGTGCCTTTAATATACATATAAATCTTTTTAAAGGCTAAACAAATTTCTTGTGGGCTTTATAACCCATAAATATTTTTCTTAAGGGCCTGAGAAGCATTTCTTGGAAATATAAACATTAAGGAAGATAGTGGCCCCATTTTCTGGTTCCCATGGGAGCTTGTTATAAGCTTTGACTGATACTTGTCATAGAGATAAGAGAAATTTTATTTTCCTTCAAATAAAGGCAATTAACCAGCACAGATGTCTACTCCAATTACCAGGTGAATATTAAGCAAATGGCTGTTGTCAAGTTATGTTACATAAGGACAGTTTATCATTATTCCTGGGAACATGTATGTGATAGATTGCATCTACTTGGCTATATTAAAAAGGCAGATTACTTTCTGGTTTGTAATCTCATTAGTGCCCAGGAATTCACAATGAGCCTGACCACAGTAGGAGATCCTGTCTCCACAAAAATTTTTTTAAAACCTAACCAGGTGTGGTGGTGTGTATCTGTAGTCCCAGCTACTGAGAAGGCTGAGGCAGGAAGATTGCTTAAGCCTTGGTGATCAAGGCCGCAGAGAGCCATGACCATGCCACTGCACTCCAGCCTAGGTTACAGAGCAAGACTCTGTCTCAAAAAAAAAAAAAAAAAAAAAAAAAAAACCAAAAATGCCCAGAAAACATGTAAAGCACTTAGAACAATGCCTGATACCAGTAGGCACTCAAAATTATTAATTAATACTATCATAAAATCTCATTATTGCTAGCATATTTAATATGGGAATTTTTTTTTTTTTTTTTTTTTTTTTGAGATGGAGTCTCACACTGTCGCCTGGGCTGGAGTCTGGTGGCATGATCTGGGCTCACTGCAACCTCCGCCTGCTGGGTTCAAGCAATTCTCCTGCCTCAGCCTCCCGAGTAGCTTGGATTACAGGCATCTGCCACCACACCCAGCTAATTGTTTTGTATTTTTAGTAGAGATGGCGTTTCACCATGTTGGCCAGGCTGGTCTTGAACTCCTGATCTCGTGATTTGCCCACCTTGGCTTCCCAAAGTGCTAGGATTATAGGCGTGAGCCACCGCACCCAGCTGGGAATATTTTTTTTTCTTCTGGAATAGCTGTTCTTAAACCAATGTCAGCATTATAATTGTTAGCATGTTAGAACAAAGAAATGGTGCTTATTTTGCGAACCTGTGAGCCTCAGTTTCTTCATCTGTTAATTCCTCACAGACATATTATGTGAACATTGAGGTACATGGTATATTAGTTTGCTGGGGTTGCTGTAATGATGTACCACAAGCTAGGCTGTTGATGGCTGTTGTGAGACTTCAGCTCTTCTCCTCTTAGTTTAAAGGAATGTAAACAGAGACACACAGCCAAAGAAGTGCAGCATAAAGTAATTAATTGAAAAGGAAAAAGAATATTCCGAAAGTTAGGTGCAGAATAGACGGCACACCCTGAGAGAGAAAGAATTCAGAGCGGTCTGCTCATAAAGATGAGAGAGCAAAGGCTGGCTCTAGGGAGACAGTCCTTTATGGATTATTCACAAGGAGATGGAAACAGGTGTAACTTGTAAGCATGTTCTGGGTGGTCCCTGGGGTGCACATTCACAGTGACTGTACATGCTTGTTCATACATTGCATGTCTCATCAACATCTTAAATATCCATGCAAGGGTGTGTTTTTTACTATTATAATGAGCAAAGGGTCAGTTTGAGGACAAGTAATATAAAATGTTCATGCTTTCCAGAAGGGAAAGTCCCTACTGAAGATAGCTTTGCTTGAATGAGCTCGATTACAATGCAAATGATGAGGCTTATTGTGTTGACTGTACGGTCATTATATGCCAAGGACACAGTCACTTCTTTGACTACCTGTCCTCCCTCAGGATGACTTACACAAGAAAAATTTATTGTCTCCTAGTTCTGGAGGATGGAAGTCTCAGATCAAGGTATCAGCAGGGTTAATTCTTTCTGAGGGCTGTGAGGGTAGGATCTGTCATTGATTTGTAGGTGGCAGTCTTCATGTACACATGGAGTTCTCTTTTATGGCTGTCTGTGTCCAAATTTTCCCCTTTTATAAGGACCCCAGTTATACCGGGTTAGGTCCTACCCGAATGACCTTATCTTAACTTGATCATCTCTTTAAAAGCCCTATTTTCAAATAAGACCCCATTTTGAGGCACTGTGGGTTGGGACTTCAACATATGAATGTGGAGGTTGGACACACAGTTCAGTTCATAACACACAGCAAAGTCCTCTGCTTGTGGATGATGACAGCTGTACCCAAGTGGAGTCATTTCCAGAGGACAATCCTCATGTCCTATAAACAGAAGACTTGGAAATATTCCCAATTCAATTTTAAAAAGGTTTCATTTTGACTAGAGGAAATGGCCTTTGCTAGAGAAACAGTCATTTAAATTAAGTTCCTTTCTTCACCTTGTCTTTCTGCAGCTGTTAACTAAGAATAAAATACCACACATGTGAACACTACATAAAATTTAGAGGAATTTGGACATCTTTTAGGTTAACACTCTTATTAAACCTTTATGTATCCAGGAAAATTGTCTAGTTCTTAGCATGATTAATGTTAAATCTACATGTCTGTGTAGATTTTTCTCATTTTGATAACAGACTGTGCTTGAATTCAATTTACCAACACCAGAGCAAGGATGAATGGGGAAACAATACAATCAATAGATTTTTTTCTTCTAAAGACAGCTGTAAATCACATAAAGGTCTTCATGGTAATTATGCCCTGTGGCAATGGAACTCTACAAAAATCCCATCAATTTTACAGCTTTCTGGTGTCTGCCCCATGGCTTAACATATGAATTATTGGGGAGCTTGTGTGGAGAATTAGTCATGAGCATGGATAGAAAAAGAAAAATCTGTAGCTAGGCAGGGGAAATCTGCAAAATATTTTGTTTACTTGTACAAGGGAGGGTGTTGGTGGGACCACTCCTAATCCTCCTTTTCATCCTCCTGTTCTACCTGCCCTTCCTCCCAAGATTAATTTGGGATGTGTACTCACAACATAAGAGAATGCAAATGAAAAGTTCACAGGGTCAGGGAAAAAGTGAAAAATACCCAAGGGACACAATGGAATGCAGTGAAAAGTCTGAGTGTCAGAGGAGATGTGGGTTCATATTTCTCCACTTTGAAGGACCTGAGCTCAAGATCATACTGTTGTTTCATCTGAAGTCAGATAAACCTAGGTTTCAATTCTATTCCTTTCACTAATAGACTTTGAAGAGTCACTTGAATAGTCACTGAGCCCAGGGACGAGTAATGCCGACCCCACAGATATACTATGATGACTGACAGGTTCAGAGAGATGTGACAGCAACCAATAAATGTCCAATCTGAATGTCTGATTCATTATCAGGCAAGTAAGGGATACTAATAACAAAGGCAAAATAGTAGCCAATGATGATGGCCAACAACTCCAACACAGGAGCTGGCTTAAGGCCTCATGATCTGCTCGATAATTTGCAACTAAAAGTCTCAGCTGGCCACAGAGCAGGGCTTTGCTGCATGGTTGGACTTCTACGTTTTCCCTGCCTCCCTACTTGGCCAATGCTTGGTAAGAAACGAATGAATCAATAAAATAATGTCATAAACTATGGCAAGAAAACTGTGCTGTGCTTCTTTTGGTTGGGTAGATACAGGGTTTGGTTTCTTTCAAGGGTGATGGAATGGAAGCAAATGTCAAGAACCTGAAAGGAAATAGCAGAGTTAGAAAATGAGTCTATCCACAGAAGCTAGAATAAGGACTTTCAACAGCAATTTGCAAAGACATTTTCCCCTATTTAGATTTGCCAGGAAGCAGATTAATAGAAAAATTTCTCAAGTAATGGATCAACAGTTAATTCATTATTTGAATGTTATCCACACAGGCAAAAAGCTATAATATAACTTTAATCACCAACCACCCTGTGGTTTCTTTAAAGAAAGTTCTTGTTTTGCTGGTTCCACAGTCGCCTGGGTAAAAGGACTGTGAGTGTAGGAGGTGACTATTTCACCACACACTTAATTCTGTGTGGATACAGAAAGTGGGTAGGCTGGAAATGAAAATTCTGTCATTGTCATCTTCTTAAAGACTAAGCTAAGTGGAGGGGGTAGAAGTCATTTGGATGGATGCTGATACAGAAAATGCAATCTCTAAAATAACATAACATTAAACACGTTAAATAAACAATGCACTTTCTTCAACACATTTTATTTCATCTTTGATTATTTGCATTCCAGTTTATTCTGCATGATATAACCTTTATTTCTCAGGTTTTTTTTTTTTCTTGTAGGCAATTTATACTTGACTCTGCTAGTTATTGCACTGGCAGTTATTCATCCTGGAAACCAGCACCCTGGAGGTGCTATTAACATTTTTGTCTTAAATATATCCATTTCAAAAACATGGGATGAGTTTGTATCGTGTTCAGAAGACTATGCCGTAATGAAAGCAGTAGAGATGGCTGAGACACACAGTTCATATCCACTAGGATATCAAGCATCATTCCAGGGGAAGATAAGATTACTCACAATGGTGCAGGGAGAGGGTGTCTGGAATGGTTCTTGAAGAAATGGTGCTTGCATTGAAGTTTGGAGGATGGATAAAGCTGAGTGAGTCGTTCTAGACAGAAGAAGCAGATTGAACAAGAACTAAGAAGTGAGAAGGGCTGATAGATGAAACAATTTAAGCCATCTTGCTAATGAATCAGCATCACCTTTTGAGATCTTCGGTGAAACTGCCGTAATAAGACAGATCAACAAGAAAAAAACAAACAAGTTATTAACATGTATATCTCATATGTATATGGGAGACAGGGAATGAGTGGTTCTCAAACAGGTGGCTTAGAACTCTGGCTTATATAACATCTTCACAAAGAACAATACATTTTTGAAGAAATTAGAGGACAAAAGAAAAGGATCTTGAAACTTTTAAGGCAGCAAATTGTGCAAAGGCAAATATGGTGGATAAAGGTTAGTTAGTAAAGTTTGTTTTCTAAATTCCTCTGGTGCTGGTTTTCAGGCTAAGAACCTAAGTCATCTCCATTGAGAAACCTTTGTCCTTCTTGGTAAAGGAGAAAGGAGGATACCTTTACAAATTTAGGTCCTGCTTTTTTAGGCAAATAAGAGCAGAGCAGAGAGCTTTTCTTTTATCTACTTCTCAATTGCCTTCAGCTCAAAATAATCCTCACACCAAAGCGGCATATTCTGCTTTCAAGTGCTATCATATTATTTTGATTAAAACACACACACACACACACACACACACACACCCCTTAAACAACCATATACAAAATATAACAAAAACTTCAACTGGGGTGAGTGACTGCCCATACTAGTCAAATAACTAAATGCAGTCAACATGATATATACAATTACAAGGTCATATGCAAATGTAAAGTATTTTCATTATCTTTTTTTTTTTTTTTTTTTTTCTTGAGATGGAGTCTCGCTCTGTCACCCAGGCTGGAGTGTAGTGGCATGATCTTGGCTCACTGCAACCTCCACCTCCCGGGTTCAAGTAATTCTCTCTCTCAGCCTCCCAAGTAGCTGGGATTACAGGTGCCCACCATCACACCCAGCTAATTTTTTGTATTTTTTATAGAGACAGGATTTCATGATCTTGGCTAGGCTGGTCTTGAACTCCCAAACTCGTGATCCACCCGCCTGACATCTTTTAGAGAGATTTCTACACTGGGCTGGCTCTGAAACAAACTACATACAAAAAATGTCGACACTGCCTACTTCCGGTTTTAGGTTTCTGGAATTCCTCCTCACTTATAAAGTTTTACCCTTTTAGACCTCTGGGATTTCTCCCCACTTTTACAAGGATGGTGTATGTAAGAGTTAGCAAGATGTTCCAAAGGTAAAGGCTCTTTTGCCCCAGGACAGAAGCGAGAGAATCCGAAGAGCATCCTGGGGGTACTGGCTAGAAAACAGCTAGTTTAGCCAGTGGAATGGGATAGGGAAGAAGAGGAAAGACATACTATTAGACTTGTTCTTGTAGAATCAAAATCTTCACCGTTCTACATAACATAGGAATTATGTATTTTTCTAGCCTATAATTCTCAAGCATAAATTTGATATGTTACTTTCACTAAGAACCAGCTTATTTCCTGGTGATTGTCAGCTATATTTACATACATATGAGAAGAATTAGAAAAATATAAAATAATTTGAGACTCAACTAAGAATAAGATAGCCCATTTTCTCTTATTTGGTCTATAGACAATATACACTATTACCATTTTCTTTTTATTGCCTTAAATTCAGCTATAACAGGCCAATAGATCAATAAATGTCATTTTCTTATTTGGCTAAAATCACAAAGTGAATACAAATTTCAGCCTTCCAGGCACAGAAGTGTACTAAATATCAAAGCATTAGGCATCCCATAGTATTAACAGCCAGATAAGATAGTATTACATTCCATTACAAGAAATGATGCTCATTTTTATTCCTTTTCTTATGAACAATTTTCTTTAGAATTTTTTTTACTTTAAAATTTTAATGTAAGTGAGAATTACTATAAATGAAGCAATGAGATTAACAGCAGAAACAACTCTTACCATGTTCATCTGTCTTAGACACAACTGAAAGGGGCATTAAAGATTGTCGGTCCAGGGCAGGGTGTGGTGGCTCACACCCGTAATCCCAGCACTTTGGGAGGCAGAGGCGGGCAGATTATCTGAGGTCAGGAGTTCGAGACAAGCCTGGTCAACATGGTGAAACCCGTCTCTACTAATACAAAAATTATCCAGGTGTGGCCATCCATGCCGGTAATTCCAGCGACTTGGGAGGCTGAGGCTAGAGAATCACTTGAATCCAGGAGGCAGAGGTTGCAGTGAGCTGAGATTATGCCACTGCACTCCAGCCTGGGTGACAGAGCAAGAGCTTGTCTCAAAAAAAATAAATAAATAAAAGAATTTTGGTCCAATCCCTTCCCATCATCTGTCAGAGTATCTGATATCCAAAGACAGGGGTATGTCACAAGGTCACACCGGATATTTTTTAGTGGAGCCCTAACTAGAGGTGGGCAAGTGTGAGCTGAGTGTGAAAGGAAAGGCAACCAGAGAGACACAGGTTCAGACAAGTATTTTCAGTGCGTTGCCAATGAAGGGGATGAGTGGTAAGGGAGAGTCAGGGAAGATGTGTTATTATTTTTCATCTATGGGAGACATTGGTCTACTTAATGGCTAAGAAAAGATGACACAGGGAGGAACTGAAGATTCCAAGCAGCGGCACAGGGAGAAGGAACCAGGAAAACTTGGAGGATGTGAATCAGGAGCAGAGGGAAGGAGTTTGCACCAAAAGTCAGACAGAAGTACCTCTTCCCTAGAACAAAGAGACCAGCACCTTGCTGAGCAGACTAGAACAAAAGTGAAACCTGAGGGCGCACGAAGTCAATACTAAAAATAAAAAAATCAGCAGCCAGGTCCACGGCTGTGGTCCAAAATCAGAGTCACAAGGTATCAGGAGGAGGGTGGGAGCTGCTAGGTGATGCCAAGAGCCCAAAGTACTCGAAGTCACAGTTTGCATAAGGACATAAATGAGAGAAAGCCAAAGGTATTGAGGAGTTAGGGACTGGGAAGATAGAAACTTGAACACGGCAAAAGATGAAAGAATGGTCTAACCAATACTGTCAAATAGTGTGTTCCTTGCATGGGACTAGAGTTTGTTGGGGGAGGACCACATTTATGGAGCACTTGTTATATGCCAGAACAAACCTGTGAAGTAAGGACTATGATTATCCCATTTGTACAAATGAGGAAAGTTAAGCACAGGCGGTGTTAAGGCGCTTGTCCCAGCTGATGTTGATAGGCAATGCTGGAAATGAGATCCAAACCTAGTCTGACTCCAGAGTCTCAACTGTGCCAGGATACTGCCTCCCTGGTTCCACTAAGGTCAACTAAGGGGCAGAAGATACCACCTGGCACATGAGAAAAAAAAAAGTCTCTGTGGTGTACATATAGTGCCAAGAAGATAGGTGATCAAATCAGGATTATTTAATGGAAAGGATCTGCAACAGGAAGACAGTACTAGGGATGACTAGAGCAACATATGAGTCATCCTTGCTTCCAGAGGCTGAACAAGCCCGGGTGTGGAGAGTCAAGGACTGTCAAGCCTGATCGCAGAGAATGTTAATGGGAGGGATATGTCATCCCTACTCCCACGTGGATGGAGCTCCATCAGCAAAACACTCCCAGCCTCACCCAGGGAAAGTGAGAGTCTTCCCTGATTGAGAGTTTGGAAGAAAAGTAAGGCATTATTTTCATCCTTGTATTCTTTCCTTTTTGAAAGGGAACCTGACTGCAGAGAGAACATATTGTTGATTACTGTCAGCCCTGCAGAAGTTTACACACAGAAGCCTTGCCTGGTGGTGGAGGGCAGAGTGACCCAGCACTGCCTTGCAGGGGCCCAGGCCCTTGGCCTCCTGAAGATTCACTGAAAAATCAACTCACAAAAGGCTGATTAAGAAGATAAAAGGTATACACATTTATCTAATGTATATACATGGGAAGCTTCAGAATGAAGATCCAGCCCCGCAGTGGGTACAGAAGCTTATACAGCATCTTGAGGTGACAAAAGAATGGGAGCTTGGATCCTGACAAAATAAGCATGGGAAAGGGGGAGGAGAGGAACCCTGTTGAGGGGCAATATGTGATTACTAGGGAGAATGAAGGAAGGGGGAACAGAGATTAACTGATAAATAGTTCTCTTTGGAATTTGAGTCAGAGAGACAGACATTGTCTTATAAAGAATCTGTTCAGGTGTGGTCACATCTGGGTCTGCTTTCCTGCAATAGATAACGAGATAACAGGAAAGAGAAGAAAAATCAATTGTTCTCCTTGGTGGTTCTGGAGTTTGGGCAGATAAAGGAACTTCAGAGAACAGCTTTATCCTATGTTTTGGGAGAAACTGTGGAGGCTGGGGGAGGTCTGAGGGACTTTGAGGCTGCTTTAGTTCAGCTTGTCAAAATGCCATATTTTGGAGTATTGGTTTCTGAGCCCCAGCAGCCTCTAACTGGATCAGAAAATACATCCCATTTTGCAACTAAGTATTAGGAAGCCTATTTGCCTGCAGATCTAAGCTGCATTCACCAATGCCATTTACTCAATAAAAATTCACCTGACACTTTATGCCATTTCTCTGTTGGCTCATAATACTGGTGAAGAATAGAAGTATGATATTATTGTGCCTTCCTCAAGAGCTTAAAAAGATAACAAGAGAAAAGAGTAGGGAAATAGTGTTTGACCCCGAATACCCTGTAAAATGGCTGGGACCCTAAGGATCCTTTTCACCAGGCAAAGAAAACTGAATGGCTCGGAGAATCTTGGCTGTCATTTAGCTTTGTCTGCTGAAGTTTTCTTGTAGTGCTTTTTCTTTACGAACACACGATGTATTTCCCTGGGGATACAGAGCATCACATTCCAACACTGCTCTTTTTGTCACTTGTCAGTTAATTTTGACAGAATTCCATTTTCTTGTTCATTAAGGTAAACACACAATAGATTGAGTTTCTTAGTCATCCAAGACAGCAATTACCTGGATCTTTCTTCTAACATTCAAGAATTTCAATCCAGTGACCAAGTGTGTATCCTGGGGTCTTCTATATTCCCTCCAGGAAGGCTATTGTGTCTTCTGAAGTTGAACTCAAGTTGGCATTCCCCGATATGCCAGAGCTGCCAAGATGGTAGATTTCTTAACTCAGGTGAAAAAGATAAAAGGTAGAAGAGAGGGGAATGGCAGTTAGCCAGTGTGTTCATGAGATTTTGTTTGCCAGAAAGCAACAAATTAACCCAACGTTTGAATCATGATTTACATACAATAAAATACAAATCTAAGGCTGGGCGCAGTGGCTCACATTTGTAACCCCAGCCCTTTGGGAGGCCGAGTTGGATGGATGACCTGACGTCAGGAGCTCGAGACAAGCCTGGGCAACATGGTGAAACCCCGCCTCAACTAAAAACACAAAAGTTAGTGGGCATGGTGGCAGGCACCTGTAATCCCAACTACTTGGGAGGCTGACTCAGGAGAATCACTTGAACTCAGGAGGCGGAGGTTGCAGTGAGCTGAGATTGCACCATTCCACTCCAGTCTGGGCAAGAAGAGCAAAACTCCGTCTCAAAAACAAAAGAAAACAAAAACCAAACAAATCGAAGTGTACATTTTGATGAACACAAATTTAACCACATACAAAACAAGATATAGAATATGTCATCATCCTTTACAGTCAATTTCCACTCCTATTCCCACACAGAGAGACCACTACTATATTGATTTCTGTGTTTTAATTTTTCTATCACGTCAAGCATTTATCATTTCTTCGTTAGAAACATTCCAGTTCTACTCTTTTTGTTATTTGAAAATATGCAATAAATTATTGTTGACTATAGTCACCCTTTTGTGCTATCAGCTACTAGGTCATATTTACTCTAGCTAACTATATTTTTGCACTCACTAACCATCCCCACTTTTTCCTCTCTCCCCATATACCCTTCCCAGCCTCTGGTAATCATCATTCTACTGTCCATTTCCATGAGTTCAATTGTTTCAGTTTTTATGTCCCACACATGAATGAGAACACGTGAAATTTGTCTTTCTGTCACCATAGTTTAGTTTTGCTTGTTCTAGAACTTCAGAGAAATAAAACAAAATAGTACGTACTCCTGCAAAGGAAAATAGAATCTTGGGACTCCAAACTTACTACGCCAACTGGAAAGTTAAGCTTGGAAACAGAGTGAAGCAAAAACTGTCTTCCTTTTGTTCCCAAATAGATAACTGTAATTTCACAACCGTATGTCACAGTCTCGCATATATAAACCAGGTTCTCACAACAGTATAAGGTTGCATATCTCCCTAGATGTTCTCCCTTACAAATTGCTCATGAGGAAATTTCTTGTGGGGCCCCAAATCTTTCAAAATACATAATTCCCCTATAAACTAGCACGGAAACAGAGTTCTGTTAAATCTCACCCTGACAATTTCAATTACCAGCTTATCTTCACAGTCATGGAACAAGGACCAGAGTAAAAATCATCTCTCTGCCCACCCCCAGATGAATACACGTCTCAGCTTATCATGTGTTTACTTTATCTCATGTAAAATGTAGATTTACAGAGCAGGAGATGAATGCACAATTGACTTTTTACTCCCACTTTTCACAAGTAAAATGTAGATTTACTGATTGTTAATCAAAGCCTCTCAAGACTGTAACCACTTGCCTCATTGCCTACTGATTTCGTTTGGATGTTTGTCCCCTCCAAGTCTCATGTTGAAATGTCATCCTCAGTGTTGGAGGTGGGGCCAGATGGGAGGGTTTTGGGTCATGGGGACAGATCCCTCATGAATGGCTTGGTGCCCTCCCCAAGGTAATGAGGGAGTGCTTGCTCTATTAGTTACCATGAGATCTGATTGATAAAATATCTAGTGTCTTTCTCACTCCCTTTCTCACCATGTGACATACCTGCTCTCTCTTCACCTTCAGCCATGAGTAGAAGCTTCCTGAGGTCTTACTGGAAGCAGCTGCTAGTGCCATGCTTGTATGGCCTACAGAACTTTGAGCCAAATAAACCTCTTTTCCTTATAAATTAACCAGGTATTCCTCATAGCAATGCAAGACAGACTAATACACCTAACCCTTCTTCCTTTTGTTTTTTTCTCCCTCCCCTCCTGCTTGCCCTTTTCCCTTTATGTACTGAAGTTCTCAAAACCCTCTGAAGAAAGCATGGATCACAGATGCTCTTGTGATTTGTGGTTTTCCCAGGCATGTCTTCAACTTTGGCAAATTAACATCTCTAATGGATTGAGACTCACCTCAGACACTTGTTGGTTTACACTCTTTTGTGTGACCCATCTTCGTACATTGTTTAGATTGATTTATGTTGCGTATATCAGTAATGCATTCTTTTTTATTGCTAATTTTCATACTCCTGAAAGCCAAAGATACAAAAACAAACCTTAAAAGCATCAGAGTAAAAAAGACACATTACCTAAAGAGGAACAACAGTAAGAAAGTGGTTAACTTCTCACCGGAAATAGTGGAAACTGGATGTTATTCGAATGGTATTTTGAAGTGATAGGAAAAAAATTTAACCTAGATTTATACATGTCTGGCAAAATGACATATTTTCAGATAAACAAAAGCTGAGATAATGTGTCACGAACAGACATGCACTCAAAGAAATGCTAAAGCCAAGTTCTTATGATGAATCTAGCTGTGGTGCTCTTTGTCCTTATTCTGCCTAGGATTCCTTAATCTATGGGTCAGCATTTCTACCAAATTTGGAAAAAAGAAAAGCATTTAGCCAATAACTCTTGAAATATTTTTTCTGTCTTATTCTCTCTCTCATTGTCTTAGTTTGTTTGGGATGTTATTACAAAAATACCATGGACTGGACAGGTTATAAACAACAGAAACTTACTTCTCACTGTTCTAGAGACCGAAAGTCAAACACAAAAGTGCCAGGAAATTTGGTGGCGGGTGAGGATCCAATTTCTGATTTATATACAACCATCCTCTTGCTGTGGCCTCACATGGCAGAAGAGACAAGAGAACTCTCTGGGTCTCTTTTATGAAGGCACTGATCCCGTTGCTGATCACCGAATCACCTCCAAATGGCCCCATCTCTAAATACCATCACAGTATGCATTAGGATTCAACATATGAACTTCGGGGGGTATATAAACATTCTGTTTAGCCCTTGTTTCCTTTTGGGACTACCCATACTCATAAATTAGACTTCTTAATATTGCTCCACTAGTCACTAATGCTCTATTCAACTTTCCCCGATCTTTCTCTCTCTGTGCTTCACTTTAAATTATTCTATTGACCTGTCTTCAAGTTCACTAGTCCTTTTCTCTGTTTTGTTTAATCTGCCAATGAATTACTGATTTCAGATGTGTTTTCCAATTATAATTTTTGTTATCTTTGTCACTGTTCAAACATCTCCTGACATTCTCAGCTTTTCACTCACTCTATCAATATTTTCCTGTAGACTTTTACATATATTTAGCATAAAGTCCTTAGCTGCTGATTGCAAAATCTGAGGCATTTATGGGTCTGTTTGTCTTTTTTTTTTTCTTTTGCCCATTGGACACATTTTCCTGTTTCTTTATGTTGGTAGTATTTTTTTTATTGTGTAATAGAAATTCTGAATCATGTGTTGTAGAGACTCTGGATTCTTTTACTTTCTTATGAAGAGTGTTGAATTTTGTTTTAGCAGGCATTTAAATTACTGATGGATCATCCTAAACTTGCAGAGGTTTTGTTGGGGCAAATTAGCTTTGGTTCTACCCCTAGTCCTAGGACATATTCCCTAGCCCTCGGATGCCATCTTCACTATTAAGGCATGGTTTAATGGTAAATTAAAAGTGATACCAAGTCCCTCTACCCTAGCCCTCCCAAACTGTATCTCCCCTGTGATAGGCATCAGCTGAAATCTCTTAGATACTTTCAGACTTCTGGTTCTTGATTCTCCCATGGCTTCTTGAGTTATTGCATATGGACCCAGCCAAGTGGGCTGTCTTTGGCCCCTTGTCTTGAGCCCTCTGTCTTGAGCCCGCTGTCCTGAGCCCCCTTTCCTGAAACCCCTGTCTTGAGCTCCCTGTCTTTAGCCCCCTGTCTTAAGCCTTCTGTCTTGAGCCCACTGTCCTGAGCCCCCTTTCCTGAATCTCCTGTCTTGAGCCCGCTTTCCTGAACCCCCTGTCTTGAGCCCCCTTTCCTGAACCTCTTGTCTTGAGCTCCCTGTCTTGAGTCCTGTGCTTCAAGTGACCATGCACCTCAGAGTGCTTTCCTTGAAATGTTCGAAATCTCCCTTCAGTGCCTGGGACTGGCTGGGACCAGCAGTGCTGTCTTGGAGAACTATCACAAGCTTGGACTGAGACCTGCATGGAACCAGGTTTTAATTTCTCTTTTGGAGGAATTCTGTAACTCCCTGTCATACAATGGGATTGACCAGATGGCAGAAGAAAGTTTGGGGCTTGTACCTATGGGGACATGCTGGTCCCTGTGGCCAGCCTTAGTTCTCTGACAACATCCTAGAGAGTAGATCACGTCCACTAACTGGTGCAGTATTTCTTTTATGAGACTGCATGAGATCGAGCAGTTAGAATGGTGCTGACACACTTGGAGTCACGTGCACCATGGGGAAGCCCTTAAATTCTTGCCCATGTAATTTCATTGTACATCCTTGAGAAAATAAGTGGCCTTGCTCTGCATCAGTGTCATCAGCATCATCAGTGAAGAGAACATTACTTCTGCTCCCTCCATCTTTCAGGGTGCGTCTGTAAGCTCCTGTACTTTCGTCTTTCTCTACACTCTTTTTTGGCTGACCCCACCCCCACCCCACTTCAAACACATTCACCACAAGAGAAGGAATTTCTATTCTGATTGTCTAGTGTCTAAGGCATTCCATGAGCAGCACTTTACTATGCACAGAGTTATAGGACATTAGAAAGACTAATGAGAGGTACAGTCCCTCTGGTGCTTCTAAAGTAAGCAGAGCCTCAGCAGACCTGGCCAAAGCCCCTTTCCCTACCCCAACTCTGATACAAGTCCTCTAAATCTACAATTAAGAGGGTAAGGCAATGGCCATTTTAGATTATGGAGTGGGTGAGGAAGAAAGTGACTTCACCTTGGTTTCAAACGTAAGCCAGAACTTTCAACTTAGAAGATAAAAAAACTTGATTGATAAACTTACTGATATTGATCAAGTGACACTTCATTTCTCATTTGGCAGTTATTTCCTGTTCATGTGTTCTCTCTGGCAAACAGTGCAGAAGAAAAAGGGATAAATATACATAGGATTCTGGTCCCCATAATCTCTGTATCCCTAACAATGATACAGGAGTTAATAAGAAATCATTTAGGTAGATAGTAACGTAGGTATGGGAGTCCTCAGTAAGGCTTTTCTCTTGAATAAAAAGCAGCCTCAATATTTTATTTTTATTTTTATTTTTTTGAGATGGCATCTCGTTCTGTCACCCAGGCTGGAGTGCAAGTGGCACGATCTCAGCTCACTGCAAACTCCACCTCCTGGGTTCAAGCAATTCTCTGTCTCAACCTCCCAAGTAGCTGGGACTACAGGTGGCCACCACCATGCCCAGCTAATTTTTGTATTTTTAGTAGAGACGGGGTTTCACCATCTTGGCCAGGCTGGTCTTGAACTTGTGACCTTGTGATCCACCCTCAGCCTCCCAAAGTGCTGGGATTATAGGTGTGAGCCACCGCACCTGGCCCCCAAATCATTTTCTAACAAAGAGTATCCTGTAAAGTTGAGCTGCAGTCAAAGACAAGCAAACTGAGAGCTTGCATGGGGGAATGCTGGCAGGAACTAGGGCCTAGGCACGTTCAGGAAGGCCGCTCTATCTTCCCTTCTCTTTGTGAGCCACGTGTACGGTAAAGAAGAGCAGACAAGATGGCAGGGATCAACCGGAAACCCTATTTGCATAATAAGATTAGTGTGGGGCCACCAGCCTTCCCAATCCCATGTAAACATCATACCTGATCAAACCAATCTATGAGCCCTATGTAAATCAGACATTGCCTCCTCAAACCTGACTATAAAGCTGAGCCCATCCACCACCCACTGGTCCTTTACGCTCAGAGACCCCTTTCTCTATAGAGAAAGCTGTTTCTCTTTCTCTTCTGTTCTGCCTATTAAACGTCTGCTCCTAAATTCCTCACGTGTGTCTGCGTCCTCAATTTTCCTGGTGTGTGATGAAGAACCCCAGGGTATATACCCCAGACAACATAGGCACTTCAACAATTGTTATCATTCAATATTCAGTAATATCCATTTATTTTAGTTATTTGAAAAAGTTAAATAAACGGTTCTCAACTGTGGCTGATTTTGTTCCTCAAGGGACATTTGGTTAATATCTGGAGACATGTTCAGTTGTCATGCCTGGAGGATGCTAGTAGTAAGCATCTAGTGAATAGGAGCCAGGGATGCTGCTAAATATCCTATAATCAACGGGACAGTCCCCCACAGCAAGTACTAGGCTCAAAATGTCAGTAATGCTGACACTGAGAAACTCAGAGTTAAATGAATCAAAACAAGGCTGTCATTTTGAATGTGTTTTCCCTTCTGTATTTTTCAAAAGAAAAATTTTAAATTATTTTATTCTAAAACATTTGCAAAGAGAATTTCAGTGGCAATGAAATAAAGTTTAAAAAAGATGGAAAAAAAATAAGATAAAATCTACAATGTGTTTAGTACATAAAATATATGCTGGACCCTTTGGTATACTTTCTATGATTAGGTTACCTAATCGTCTTTTATTTTTGTAGCATTATTTATGACAGCAACATCATTCTCACAGCCCAATCTCAAATCAGGTAACTTAAATCAGGGAATATTATGACATTTTATGACATCATATAAACAACAGTGAACACTCGTTTTGGAGGTTCTAATCTGTAAAACAAATTAATTTAGGTATGCAAAACAAAATTATTGAAATTATTGAAATTCAGCACAGATCTTTTATTTGTCAAAAGATCATTTATTCCATTTGAAATTTCAAAATATCAATTGGAGTGTAAGTAACAAAATAGTGGAGTTTCTTCACTCTTTTATTACTGTTCTCACCACTGTTATATTAAATAATGAATTTGACCTTTGATTGTTTAACTAGTACTCTAAAGCATCGTACTTTGTATGTACTATTTGGTTAAATTGTCTTCAGCATAAGAAGAAACCATGAAAGGTTCATTTTACCATTCTGTGTTTCAAGTGAACTTAAATTGGCAACCCCCTTAACACATTCAATAGCTTTCTTTAAATTGTATTTCTTAGGTTTGAGAGAAAGATGTGGAAGAGGGAATCAATAGAAACTACACTGGAAACGTTAGTAATTCCACAATAAATCTCCAGTTGTTCAGCAGCCTACTAATTACAGGGCCAGAAACAAACCAACCTCTGAAAATATTCATGAACATCTTAAAGTCCAAGGTTCTGTGTCTTTCCATTGTACCCCATGTATTGCTTTGTCAGTAAAGCTCTGCATAAACTATTGCGTATGATGCAGTGAGTTACTCCCTGAGGCTCTGCTGTGGGGTCAGGGCTGGGCCTGAGAAGAGTGTGGTGGCTGGCTGTCTTGGGGGCTCCCATCATCTTCAGCTGCTTGCCCTGACCACGCAGTTCATACTCCATGGGATTCCAACTGAGTTCTTTGGACAGAATTTTAAATCCTTATTCCCCTTCCCCCATAGGAAAAGCATTAAAAAACAATAAAAATAGTGCATCTGACTTTTTTACCTAGGGAATGCCTAGAGGAGAGAATGATTTAATGAATCAAAACTCTGGTTACCAGTGGGGCAGGATCCAGAACGATGCGGTCATCCATGTTTGCCTTTGGGGCTCCCACTTTCTCCTCCTCCTCCTGTGTCTGTGCACCCCTGTGATCTCTAGAATCGTACCCCATAGCTCTCAGAGTACCCCACCTCACAGTCTAAACATTCTCTTCCTCTTCCCTCCTGACTACAGGTGATGGTTATGAGGGCCATGTTCATTGTGCTGCATATAAAATAATCAGGTAACCAGTTTTAGAAGACTGAATTTTAACGGGTGTTCTCCTCTGAAATGACAGACACCTAACTCATAGAAATGACTTGTAATCATGGCCGGGGTTAGGAACAAGGATTTGGAGAAAGAAAGTGCCTTCAAGTCACCCTACAAATAGTGTTGTCTACCCAGCCACAGGAAGAGAAGCCCTGGGGATACATTCAGCAGGCAGCAGGTCCTGCGGGTTCTACAGCTTCAAATTACTTGAAGCAAATGAGGTTTTTTAGGTAACACTATACTGAGTTCTAAAACATAATTAAAATGGATTTTGTACCAAATTCTATAAAATGTCAAAATACCTTGCCTAAGTAGCTTTACCAAATCACTCACAATAAGTGTCCCCAGGAATGGGACCCAAATTGGCAGAGAACAAGTTCTAAGAAGGTGTGGTAGATACGGTCATGGCCTTGAAAACTGTACACGTCCTAATTTCCAGAACCTGGGAATTTATCACATTACATGGCAAAGAGGAGTTAAGGTTGCTGATGTAATTAACGTTGCTAATTGGCTGGCCTTAACATAGATTTATTATAGGTTATCCAGGTGAGGCAAACATAATGATAAGGATCCCTGTAACTGGAAAAAGGAGGCAGAAGAGGTTGGAGTGATGTGCTATGAGAAAGACTCAGTTTACCATTGCTGGCTGTGAAGATGGCAAAAGGGGACCATGGCTCAAGAAATATGAGAAGACCTGAGAGAAGAGGCTCACACCTCTCATCCCAACATTTTTGGAGGCCGAGACAGGTGGATCACTTAACTTCAGGAGTTGGGGACCAGCCTGGGTAACATGGAGAAACCTGTCTACCAAAAAATACAAAACTTAGCCAGGCATCATTGCTCACACATGTAATCCCAACTACTTGGGTGGCTGAGGCAGGAGGATTGCTTGAGCCCAGGAGCTTGTGACCAGTCTGGGAAACATGGCAAGACCTCATCTCTACAAAAATAAATGAAAAGTTAACTGGGCATGGTGCACACCTGAAGCCCCACTTACTCAGGAGGTTGAGGCAGAAGGATCACTTGAGCCCAAAGAGGTCAAAGCTGTAATGCATCATGATAGCACCACCACACATCAGCCTGGGTGACAGAGTGAGACCATTTCTGAAACAAAACAAAACAAAAGAAATGTGAGAAGCTTCTAGGAGCTGGAAAAGGCAAAAAAAAAAAAAAAAAAAAAATGGATTTTCCAATAGAACCTAGAAAGGAATGTAGCTTTGCCAACACCTTAATGTTAGCTCAGCAAGACCTATGTGAGACTTCTGGCCTGCAGAACTACAAGATAATAAGTTTATGTTGTTTTAAGTAATTAAAATCACAAGAATTTAGTGAGAATCACTAAATTCCTATAGCCGCCGTGGGAAACTGAAACAGATAGATATTGGAGCAAACAGTTCTGCATAGGAACCATTGTGTCTGAAACACAGGCCTTGAGAAAGACACCCACCAGCCACTTGTGGCTATGGTCTGCAAGCTTAGCCCTTGGTGCCTACCTATGGGATAGAGGAAACACCTTTTCTACCACTCCTAAATGGCCCTGCAGATTCTACCTTTCCATTCCCACTGTTACCATCTCAGTTTAAGTCTTCATCATCTTTGGTGTAAATTTGTGGGGGTTCAGTCAGGCTAGTGGGAAAATTTTTAGTTATAGAGAATATACACAAATCCTATTGGAAGGCCTGGGAGTTTTTACATATAGTACTTGCCTGAAGGCAGCTTTGTCCCCTTAGTTAAATAAATTAGAGTAGAAACGAAGGAATGTGGGGAGTTTATCTAACTAGCTTGTTTATTCAGATTGGCCTAAGACTAACCTTTGATTTACCGCAGGTGATTAATTACTTTCTACGCAGGAAGTCTGCAATGTCAATTACACTCTAGTGGTGTTGACTCAAGCCTTTGTTAATTAATCTTTACTGAATAAATGCGAGTCTTGCTGGCTAACCAAGGCCTTGGTCACAACTCTTTACAGCCCTCCCCTGGGAGTCTGTAAGTGGCCTAGACACTCAGCCAAACTGGCAAAGCAGAATATCTGTGTCAGTGTACTTTATTCATCCATCATTGGGTCAGGGTCTGTGGGACAGACCCCTGCATAAATTATTTCAACAGCTCCTTGACTGGCTTCCCTTTTTCCGGCTTTGCCTACTCAATGCCAAGCTCCATACTTTAGAAGGGGTTCCTTGTGTACCTGACTCACCACCTGAAGGAAATGTCTTCAGAGATGTTCACTGCCCCAGGTAGGGCCCATGCTCCACGTAAGGCCATCCTCTCCAGGTGTAATTGTGCCAGGCTCCATTGCCCAATATGTGGCAAATCAATACATGGAGACAATGAGAATTGCAGCAGAGAAAGAAGTTCAATCATCAGGGATTCAAACAAGAGGAAACCTCACATCTGTCTTCCCAAGGAGTTTGGGGATAGGGATCTTAAGGGGTTTAGGATGGGTTGTGGACCTGGGATCATGGATTAATCAAAGAGTGAAAGGTGAAGTCAAGGGACAGGGAGATGAAGAAACTGTATTTTTGTGTTGACTTAGTTTTGGGTTCTTCAGACTATCTGGTGTCAGCCATTTTGCTGGTACTCAGGATCTGAAAAACATCTTAAGTAATTTTTAAGCAAAAAGGTCTTAAGATTTTAATGTTAGAGATTCTATCTATAGAAACAATGGGGAAGCAAATGGTCAGTATCTAATGTTAGAATGGCTATAGGGAGATAGGCCAGAAGGCTACCTGATTAATGCTTAACTGTACTTTTGCCTGAAGTCTGGCATATAATTTTCCTTACCCTATGGGGACAGTTTCATGGGCTCACCTTAAAGAATAGTAGGGCCAAGAATGAAATTAAGGTCCACATAAAATGTGTTATAAATCACATTAACAAACTGAGAAATAAAATATGTTATATTCTCCTACCTTAGAAATCCAGGTCCAAATTTAGAATTCTCAGACTTCTCAGAGTTTCCGTCCAGAACATTCCTACATGAGGAAAGCTGGTACCCAGGCCCTCCATGTTCATGTACCAAGTCCTAAGTCCCTGATCTGCATCTGATCCCCTTCTCTCTTTATCCCTGACCTGTTTCATATCATAAGGGATCATGCCTACCCCAACTTCAAACTCCATTCCAACCCATCCCCAACAGCCACCCCTTGGCTACTCACCATGTCTACAAATACATGTTGGTAGAATGTCCTGACCTTGGAGGATGAACCCAGGGAATAGGCTGCCCAAGACACAGGTGCAGATGCAGGGCCATTGTGGAAGGAATTCTGAGGACACAGGGACCCAGAGCATGACCTAGAAGGTAGGATAATGGGTTCCAGGTGGACACGTGTTCTTGGTCCTGCAGAGCATACTCCCCATGGGGAAGAACAACAAGAAGAGCACGTCCTAATACATGAGCACCAGGGCACGAGCTGTTTGTCAGTGGTACTGCTTCTCCACCTATCTGGCCTTACCACTGATCACCTCCTAGCTGTGCTTAGTAAGAACAAAGAGCATCTCACATCCTGGATGCCTTTCACCTCTGTGCTCTTGCTGGGGCAACAACCATGTATGTGCTGTAAAGCAATTGATTGTTCATCTTTTTAAACTGTATTTTCTATTTTCTTCTGCCCCTAAACTTTTGAGCACAGCAAGCTGTTAATTAATTACTGGTAATTGATTAACTGACCTGATTTTGTGACATGAACATGGAGAGCATTAATTAAATTAAAGAATTGAAAGGCATCATGTTGTATTCATTAACAATAGGTAGAAAATATCAGACAGTCATGAGGAATATAATTCACTCAAGGATCAGCTGTTTTCCCATCAGGTATGAGGGCATTAGAAAGTGACAATACAAAGACATGTCATTCTGGAACTAGAAGAGATATTCAGATCAGTGAAGTAAAATTACATGGAACAAAAAGGTGTTGTGGGAAGTCAGGGACCCCAAATGGAGGGACCAGCTGAAGCCATGGCAGAAGAACATACATTGTGAAGATTTCATGGACATTTATTAGTTCCCCAAAGTAATACATTTATGATTTCTTACGCCTGTCTTTACTGCAATCTCTGAACATAAATTGTGAAGATTTCATGGACATTTATCACTTCCCCAATCAATATTCTTGTGATTTCATATGTCTGTCTTTAATCTTTTAACTCCATCATCTTCATAAGCTGAGGATGTATGTTGCCTCAGGACCCTGTGATGATTGTGTTAACTGCACAAATTGTTCAAACAATATGAAATCTGGGCACCTTGAAAAAAGAACAGGATAACAGAGATGTTCAGGGAACAAGGAAGATAACCTTTAGGTCTGGCTGCTGGAGAGACGGGTGGAACAGAGTCATATTTCTCTTCTTTCAAAAGCAAATAGGAGAAATATCACTGAATTCTTTTTCTCAGCAAGGAGCAGCCCTGAGAAAGAGAATGCATTCCTAGGGGGAGGTCTCTGAAATGGCTGTTCTGGGACCGTCTGTCTTTTACGGTTGCAGATAAGGGATGAAATAAGCCTTGGTCTCCCATAGCGCTCCCAGGCCTATTAGGACAAGGAAATTCCTGCCTAATAAATTTTGGTCAGACCGGTTGTCTGCTCTCAAACCCTGTCTCCTGATAAGATGTTATCAATGACAATGCGTGCCTGAAACTTCATTAGCAATTTTAATTTCACCCCAGTCCTGTGATCTTGCCCTGCCTCCATTTGCCTTGTAATATTTTATTACCTTGTGAAGCATGTGATCTCTGTGACCCACACCCTGTTTGTACACTCCCTCCCCTTTTGAAAATCACTAATAAAAACTTGCTGGTTTTGCAGCTTGGGGGGCATTGCGGAACCTGCCGACATGTGATGTCTCCCCCGGACACTCAGCTTTAAAATTTCTCCTTTTGTACTCTTTCCCTTTATTTCTCAGACCGGTCGACACTTAGGGAAAATAGAAAAGGACTCATGTTGAATTATCGGGGGTGGGTTTCCCAGATACAAAGGTCTCTGCTAGCCTCATGATCTCATCACAGTGAGCAGGACAATGTTAAAGGTGCTCTCACTCTGCCTGAGGGCGTCCTGAAAGTGTTAACAATATAATTACTAGACACTGAATCTTGGGGAAGTAGTTGGAGTCTAGATGCCCATTCTGACCAAGGAATCTGTTAGCAGTGCTCACCTTGGTTTACCTTCACAAAGGCATCATTTCCTTACTTTCAAGAAGCTTGATGTCTAACCTGGCCTCTTCACCACGGCTAAACCACACACAAAAAGAGAACTCAGTAGAGCAGTGGCAAGCCTACCGATTTTTAAAGGATGTGGATTTCAACAAAGGATCTACCCCGTTCTTCTGTAGAAGAGCCCAGTGTGTGGAATGATGCCCCTCACTCAAGGTGAGGGCAGAGCTTGTAAGAGAACTGATTATTAAGTCCTGAAAACGGCAGTGGGAACTTACAAGTGCATAGTATGTTTTGTAAGGTCTCACAGAAGACCGGGGTCACTGAAAACTGGAAGATACATTTGCAGTGTAGAAAGCATTTAAGCTGGGTGAAACTGCACTAATTAAGATGCGTCATGGTTAGAGGGGAAATCAAAGAAGTAGAAAAGAAATAACTACTGTTTTAGAGACATGAGTGTCTGGGTTCAAATACCAACTCTACCATGTATCATTTATATTAACTTTGGATGACTTTAAGAATTTTTTTGGTCTCAGGATTCTTATTTTTTAAAATGTAGAGGCTATTTGGTATCAGCATCATAATGGGATGCAAAATGAAACAGAATAATAATTTTTAAAAAGTTTAGGACAATTTATGAAGAACTTGCATATACTTCTTCTCATGTGGGATGCTGTTGCAGTATGTCGATTTTGTTTAAGGTAGATTGATCAATTCAAAGCATAAAATAGACTGATAAAAGTGGATGGTACTGGTGCAACTGTAGATAATCACTAACTTGCAAAAAATAACCAGGAAAGAAGAGGTATTTTGTCCAACTTACACATGTTATAAGTTTCCTCTAATCTGGCAACTTTCTTATCCCCAACATCTATGGAATAAGTCAAATTCGCATATTAAGCAGACTCAGAGAATCTCAAAGGTGAAAGAAAAAAATTTTTGGCAAAATTGGCTCATTACTTTTTAGAATTTTCTATTCTCCTCTCTCTCTCTGCTTTATATTTTGCTGCCTTTGGCAGTAGAATATGGCTTATATAAATGTAAATAATTCCTCATTATACCCCAAGGGCATAGAATGCATCCAAGGCTGCCAATCTAACTCATGCAACCATATGTTGATGATCTGAGAGAGGAAAGCTTATAAGCATTGCAAATTGCTACCAGGCTATTGCAGCTTCAATGGCAACACTGAGAATTATTCTTCCCACATTTGTTCCCTAAAGCAGAGTATATTTCAAACTTTTGAATCTTTCATTTCCATTTCTCTACCACAAGAAGATATAAAGCTGCTCAGACACTTGCTGGCTGAAGCACTTGAGCTCCAGGATAAATACTTAGGAATAGAGTCAGTCAGATTTCTCTCCCAGCTTTCGTCTCTTTTCCTCTTACTAGTGAGGAAATTGCACCTCATTAGCTTTGTGACTTTAGAAAGTCACTTCACCTTTCTAAATCTCAGTTTCTTCACTTGTAAAGTAGTAATGATATTTAAAACACATCACTGCTATCAGGGTTGCACAGAAAAACCCTTAGCTTTTAAATAACTTCCATAGTGCCTGGCACATAAATAGAAGCCATAACTATTACTATGCCCTTTGCTCTTCACACTGTATTGTTTAACTTCCTTGTTTTATACATTGTGGCATTGTTTATATAAAAATAAAATGCATAGCTGTTCAAGTTAATGAGTTCTGACAAATGTATAAACCTTTATAACCCCTTCATACAACAAGATACTGTTTCCATCATTCCTGAAAGTTTTTTTGTGTACCTTTCCAGTAAGTTTCCCCACCTCCCGGTGATAATCATTTCTAAACTCCAGCAGATTGGTAGCATAATCTAGCATTGATTACTTTTCCCTGTCATGGATGTCTATGTAATATGTCAATGTGACCTACTCCATAGATGTTGGGAATAATAAAGTTGCCAGATTAGAGGAAACCTATAACACGTGCAAGGTGGACAAAATAGCTCTTCTTTCCATTGATATTTACATCAATGAAATTATATGACATCTTATCATTTTGCATCTGCCCTGTTCACTCAATCTCATGTTTTTGAGATTCATCATCCATATTGTTGCATATATTAATGCTAGTAGATTTCTGATTGCTAAGCATGAATATATTATAATGTGTTTAGCTATTTTCCTGTTGATTGACATGTGGGTTATTGCTAATTTCAGGCTATTATTAATAAAACTGCTAACATTCATTTCTTGCACAAGTTGTTTTGTTAACATACATTTCCTATTTTTCTTTTTCTTTCTTTCTTTTTTTTTTTTTTTTCAGAGAAAGGGTCTCTGTTACCAAGACTGGAGTGCAGTGGTGCAATCATAGTTCATTGCAACCTCAACTTCCTGGCCTCAAGTGATCCTCCAGCCTTAGGCTTCTGAGTAGCTTGGATTATAGGTACTCACCACCCCAACTGGCTAATTTTAAAACATTTTTTGCACAGACAGAATCTCACTATCTTGCCCAAGCTGGTCTCAAACTTCTGGCCTCAAGTGATCATCTGTCTTGGCCTCCAAACTGCTGGGATTATAGGTATGAGCCACTGTGTCCAGCCTGAATATATGTTTTTATTATTATTCAGGGTAAATATTATTATTAAATTAAATTAAATATTATTCAGGGTAAATGCCTAAGTATTGAATTTCTGTATCATAGAGTAGATACATGTTTAACATTATATATGCTAAACCGTTCTCTGAGGTGGTTGTATTATTTTTCACTTCTAACAACAACATACAGGAAGCTCAGTTGCTGCACATCTTTGCCAGCCTGTGCTATTCCCAGTCTTTCTGTTATAGCTGTCCTAGTGTATAGAGAGTGGTATTTCATTATTGCTTATTTTGGATTTCCCTGACAACCAATGATTTTGAGTGCCTTTTCTTGTGCTTACTGGTCATTGAGCTAGCGCCTTCTCACTAGGGTCTTTTTGAGACCTTGTCTACTTTTTTTTTCCCCCCAAAACTGGGCCGTTCTTTTAATTATTGATTTACAGGAACATTTTAAAATATGTTATTAATAAGAGTATTGTGTTAGGCATATACATTATGAATATTTTCAGAGTATGATTTACCTTCTTATTATCTTAAAGATATGTTTTTAAGGGAAAAAAATTTTAATTTTGACAAAATTCAATTTATATATTTTTTCTTTCATAATTAAGGCTTCTTTTGTTCTAAGAAATCTGACTAAACTAAGTGTATAAAGATATTGCTTTATGCTTCCTTATGGAAGTCTTTTTTTTTTAATTCAAGCTTTTACATAAATGGCTCTGATCCATCCTGAATTAATTGTTATATGTGGAATGAGTAGGGTACAATGTTCAGTTTTTTCTCAACAGAATATTCAGTTGTTCCAATACATTTTGTCTATAAAGCCCCTTTTTGTTTTTGTTCCTTCCTAAAAATTTAAGGGGTATAAACGTAGTTTTGCTGCATGGATATATTGTGTAGTGGTGAAGTCTGGGCTTTGGTGTAACCATCACCTGGATGATGTACATTGTACCCATTAAGTAATTTCTATCCCTTGCCCCTCCTACCTTCCTATCCTTCTGAATCTCCAGTGTCTGTTATTCTACATTCTGTGTCCCCATGCAGGTGTTATTTAGCTTCCACTTATAAGTGAGAACAGGAGGTATTTGGCTTTCTGTTTCTGAGTTGTTTCATTTAAAACAATGGCCTCTAGTTCTACCCATGTTGCTGCAAAAGACATGATTTAATTTTTTAATAGCTGAATAGTATTCCATTGTATACATTTATCACATTTTCTGTTATCTAATCACTTAGATTGATTCCATGATTTTGCTGTTGTGAATAGAGCTGTGATAAGCATATGAGTGCCGGTATCTTTTTTACATGATTTCTTTTCCTTTGGGTAGATATTCAGAAGTGGAATTGCTGGATCAAATGGCAGTTGCAGTTTTAGTTCTCTGAGAAAACTCTATACCATTTTCCAGAGAGGTTGTACTAATTTACATTCCTACCAACAGTGTATAAGCATTCCCTCTTCTCTGCATCCTCACCAGTATCCATTGTTTTTTGACTTTTTGGTGGTAACCATTCTAACTGGTGTAAGATGATATCTCATCATGATTTTGATTCACATTTCCCTGATGATTAGTGATGTTGAATATTTTTTTTCATATGCCTGTTAACTGTTTGTGTGGAAAAGACTCCTTGGCAACCTGGACATAAAATAATTATTGGTTAATTTGCAGGTCTATTTCTGGACCCTATTCTTTTTCATTGATTTATTTGGTTTGTCCTTATACAAATACTACATTTCCCTGATTGCTGTAGTTTTGTAGTAAATCTTGTCTAAGATCACTAAAACAGGCCTAGCTCTTCTTTCCAATCGATATGGCTTTCTTTTCTTGCCTTATTGTACTACCCATGACTATCAACATGATGTTGAACAAAAGCAATGGGAGTTGGTGTCATTGCTGTTTTCTGGTTTCATGTAAAATATATCCAAAGTTTCACCGTAAGTTATGATGTTAACTGTTTGTTTTTCAGAGATATTATGATAGATTAAAGAAGTTGCTTTTATTCCTAGCTTTCTGACAGTTTTAAAAAATCATGACTAGGTATCAAGTTTTGTCATATGACTTTTCTGTATCAAGTTACTCATAAGTTTTTCTATTCAGTTAATGTAGTAAAATACGTTGATTTGGATTGTAAGTAAGCCTTACATTCTTGAAATAAGTCTCATGCAAATGATATTTTATCCTTTTTAATGTAAGGCTGAATTTGATTTACTAATATTTTGTTAAAGACTTATACATCTATGTTCATGACCGATATGGTCTATAATTTACCTCTTTGATGTCTCAAGTTTGGAGTCAGGGTATTGCTAGGCTCATAAAATAAATTGGTACATGTTCCTTTTTTTATTAACAATTTGTGTAAGATTGCTATAATTTCTTCTTTAAATGTTTGATACAATTTACTGGTGAAGCCATTTGAGGATGAAGCTTTCATTGCAGGGAGAATTTGATTTTGCATTACATTTCTTTAATCAATATCTGGCCATTTAGACTTTCTATTTCTCATTGTATGAATTTGTCATGTTAAGTGCTTTGAAAAATTTGTCAATCTCATTTAAGTTTCAAAATTCATTGACATTAAATCTTTCATTAAAAAACCCTTATTCTCCTTTTAACATCTGTAGTGTGTTTCCTCTCTCATTTTTGATATTAATATTTTGTGTTTTTTATTTTTCTTTTTACCTACTTTGCAAGAGGTTTATTAATTTTATTTGTTGTTTTAAAGAATGAACTTTGACTTTGTTAGTTTTCTCTATTATTTAACTCTTCTTATTGATTCTGTTCTTGTTTTTATTATTTCATATTCTTCTCCTTCTTTTTTGGTTTAATTTCCTCTTTCTAGTTTCTTAGGGTGAAAGTTTAGATCACTGATTTTACATTTTATGTCTTTTCTAATATGTGCATTTAAAGCTAAAAATATTCCTTAAAAGACTGTTTAAGCTGTGTGTCACAAGCTTTGATATGTGAAATGCAACTAAAATTGATACACTTCAGTTTGAAAGATTTTGTAATTTCCCTTATGATTTCTTCTTTAACAAATGAGTTTTTAAAAATAATTTGTCAGAAATGTGAAAATACAGTCATTAAATTTTATTTAAAGTATGACTGACTTCAGTTATGGTTGACTTTACCACCAATTTAGCCAAGTTTCTCTTTTTTCAGCCAATGTTCCAGGGATATGAGGAATGAAGGATTTCTTCTCTCCTAATAAGAACCTGACACAAAGAATTAGGTTTCTTTGTGTTCTCAACTTTCTGATGTGTTTTAAAAACTATAATGCTGTAGTTTATTCAGCCTTTTCTTCTTTTTAAGGTATGAACAAATAACATTTGTAACTTTCTACGTATAACCAGAAGAGGAGGCCCTTGATATTTACATTTTTTAAACCTGTTTAATTAAAAGGAATTAGAGATAATTTAGAAACTATAGACAGAAGGTAGGGATGGCATAGTGGAGAGAGTAGCAAATGGCTACGAGCCATGATCTGGAAGCAGATTACCTGGGTTTGAACTCTAGCATCACCATTTAGTACCTGTGAAACCTATGACAATTTACTTAATCCATTTATGCCACCATGTTCACCTGTGTAAAATACAGATAATGGTGATAACTCTTTATTAGCCTGTAGCAAAAATTAACTTTGTTGATATGTGTAAAGCACTGACACAGAGTAAGTGCCCTATGCTAAATAATTTAGTAAGGCATTTTAATAAGCCCCTGACCATATACAAGTATGTTACTTGGAAGAACAGAGATCAAAGTAGGGCCTAGGTGTCTCAGAAAATAAAACCAAATTGTATGGGCTAAGGGACATAATGAGAGAGTTTATGCTCTGCTGGAAAAGGAAGCTATTCATGTGACAATGTCCTTCAGAAATTTGATCAAGCAGTTTAGGGAATCTAACACAAAAAACGAAGACTTCACTTGCTTTGGAAAAGTGATGGAAATTCAGAATAGCAAGGCCTAAGGTAAAAAACAAAAACAAATAAACAAGCAAGCAAAAGCTCACGTTTATAGTGCTGCTTATTTCACAAATGAGTACAACCATTGTACCTGCAAGTAAAAAAAAAAAAAAAGTTTGAAAAAATAGATGGCGAATAAAATATTTCTAGAAATAAAACTTTTTTATTTTAAAAATAGTTTTTTTCAACATAAAAGAAGTAAATGTGTCATTTTAACACATTTAACCAGCCAGTCTGTAATGACATATCACCTTTGTTGTGTTTTAGATAGTCTTACCTTAGAAATTGATGAGTAAGATAAAGATAATAAGAAAAATTTAGGAGACATGAAACTATCTCAATATTCTACTCTTATGACAAGAAAATAAAGTTTGCTTGATTCAAATAATTTCTTTTGAGAAACAATAACCAAAAAAATGAGAAAAAAGAAAGAAGAAAGAAATAAAAAAGGAAGAAGAAAGAAAGAAAGGAAAGAAGGAGGAGAAATGGAAGGGAGATTCAAAGAAGTAGGTAATTTCTTTTGAGAAATAAATTACTAAATCTCTATACTATGAAAATATAATTTTATTGTAGTGAAATTTTTGGATTCATTATTTGAAAGAATGTAAAAAGGTAGAAACAATCTTCCTCTGATTTCTTGAAAAAGTACAATTAAATAAAAATAAATTTTATTACTTGTATCTTGAGTTCCATTGCCTTCATTCTAAAGTCATTGATAATTTTAAAGTTGGTGTGAGGAGTTTGGAAACATTCTCTATACTTCTTCACTTCTGCCGCTTATCCTCTGTTACCAAGTTTTTATGAGAAAAGTAAAATAGGAGATTGAGAAAAAGGTCTAGATAATCCAGAGAAGAATAATGATATAACACTGATAGGTGGATTGATGAAGAAGCAATAAGCTTTGTCTTCATTTCATTTGAACTCATATGGGGGAAAAAGGATTAGTTTGGTTTTAAGCAGACAGAAAGTGGAGAGTGTTTTAAACTGTAGTTTTTTAGAAGACTAGAATTAGGAAAATATAAAATGCTGTAAGTAAAGATGCTTTGAAATTTGTAAAGGGAAAGTCTTAGCTAGAGCAATCAGGCAAGGGGAAAAAAATAAAGGGCACCCAAGTCAGAAAGAAATAAGTCAAATTATCTTTGTTTTGCAGATGATGTAACCTTATATCTGGAAAAAACTAAAGACTCCACCAAAAAACTATTAGAATTGATAAATTCAGTAAAGTTGCAGGATACAAAGTCAACATACAAAAATCAGTGTCATTTGTATATGCCAAAAGAGAACAATCTGAAAAAGAAGTCAAGAAAGCAATTCCATTTGTAATAGCTACAAATAAAACAGCTAGGAATGAACCAAAGAAGTGGAAAATTTATACAATAAAAACTATAAAACATTGATGAAAGAAGTTGAAGAGGACACCAAAAAAAAATGGAAAGATAATTCTATATTCATGGATTGGAAGAATCAATATTGTTAAAATGTCCATCAATCCAGTCTACAGAATCAATGCAATTCCTATCAAAATACCAATGATATTCTTCACAGAAATAGACAAAACAATACTAAAATGTATATGGAACCACAAGAGACCTAGAATAGCCAAAGCTATTCTGAGCAAAAAAAAAAAAAAGAAAAACCGGAGAAATCACATTACCTGACTTCAAATTATACTACAGAGCTATAGAAACCAAAATAGCATGGAACTGGCATTAAAAACAGAGAACCCAGAAACAAATCCATATATCTACAGTGAACTCATATTTGACAAAGGTGCCAAGAACATACATTGGGGAGGTGGCAATCTCTTCAATAAATAGTGCTAATAAGAGTGGGTGCTCATACACAGAAGAATGAAACTAGACTCCCATCTCTCATTTTATACAAAAATCAAGTCAAAGTGGATTAAAGGCTAAAATCTAAAACCTCAAACTATGATGCTACTAAAAGAAAATATTGGGGAAACTTTCCAGAACATTGGACTGGGCAAAGATTTCTTGAGTAATACTCTCACAAGCACGGGCAACCGAAGCAAAAATGCACAAATGGAATCACACCAGTTTAAAAAGCTTCTGCACAGCAAAGGAAACATTCAACAAAATGAAGAGACAACTCACAGAATGGGAGAAAATATTCTCAAACTACTCGTCTGACAAGGGATTAACCAGAACATATAAGGAGCTCAAACAGCTCTATAGGAAAGAAACCTAATAATCTGATTTTAAAATGAGCAAAATATTTGAATGGACGTATCTCAAAAGAAGACATACAAATGGCAAACAGGTATATGAAAAGGTGCTCAACATCATGGATCATCAGAGAAATGCAAATCAAAACTACAATAAGATATAATCTCACCCTAGTCAAAATGGCTTTTATATAAAAGACAGGCAATAACAAATGCTGGCGAGAGATTGGAAAAAAGGAAATGCTTGTACACTGTTGATGGGAATGTAAATTAGTACAATCACTATGGAGAACAGTTTGGAGGTTCTAAAAAAAGTAAAAATAGAGCTACCACATGATCCAGCGATCTCACTCCTAGGTATATACCCAAAATAAGGAAATCAGTATATTGAAGAGATATCTCCACTTCCATGTTTACTGAAGCACTATTCACAATAGTCAAGATTTGGAAGCAAACTAAGTGTCATCAACAGATGATTAAATAAGTAAAATGTGGCCAGACGTGTTGATTCACACCTGTGATCCTAGCACTTTGGGAGGCTGAGGCAGGCAGATCACTTGAGCCCAGGAATTTGAAACCAACGTGGGTGACATGGTGAAACCCTGTCTATACCAAAAAATCTAAAAATTAGCTGGGCATGGTGGTGCATGGCTGTGATCCCAGCTACTCCGATAGCTGAGGTGGTAAGATCCCTTGAGCCTCAGGAGGCAGAAGTTGCAGTGAGCCGAGGTTGCACTTCACTCCAGCCTATGTGACACAGTGAGACACTGTCTCAAAAAAAAAAAAAAAAAGTGGTATATACACACACATAGAGTATAATTCAACCATATAAAAGAATGAGATTGTGTCACTTGCAACAAAATGGATGGAACTGGCGGTCATTATATAAGGTGAAATAAGCCATGCACAGAAAGACGCACTTCGCATGTTTTCACTTAATTGTGGGAGCTTAAAATTAACACAATTTAACTCAAGGAGATAGAGAGTAGAAAGATGATTACCAGAAACTGGAAAGAGTAGTAGGGGGATGAAGGAGATGTGGGGATGATTAATGGATACAAAAAATAATTAGTAAGAATGAATGAGATCTAGTATTTGCTGGTGCAACAAAGTGATGATAATAAAAAATAAACATACATTTAAAAATAACTAAAAGAGTATAATTGGATTGTTTATAACACAAACGATAAATGCTCGAGGTGATTAATACCTCATTTATCCTTATGTGATTATTATGCATTGCATGCCTGTATCAAAATATCCCATGTAACACATAAATATATATGCTTACTACGTACCCACAAAAATAAAAAATAAATAAAAGAATAAAAACTCACCTCAGACTAGGTGACTTTTTGGTTTCCAGATAAATCATACTTCTCATACCAGGTAACCCAGCAGGAAATTATACAAACCTTGGCAACTGTTTTTCCTTGTGCAAAACTCTAAAGCTTCAGGGTAGAACAAATGGTTCTCATTAAAAGCCACAGTGGTGACTATGTCAACATACTGATCTGAGTTGTGCCCTGCCGTCCAGGAGGGATACACGCAGGAGGCCCAGGAGGCACAGTCTTTTCATTTTATTTTCTTCATTCTCAAAGGAGGTGAGGGAGGCACAGTTTTAACATGCACAGCTTACAGCCAGTGAAGGGGATGCTGGCTGTCACTTTGACGGTTCTGGGTAACAAAACCAAGAGAGCAGCATCATCAATCATTCAGCTTTCAGGCCTACTTGAAACCACCTTTGCAAGAATTGTGTCACTGAGAAAGTTACGGCCATGGTACTTTCTGATCTGATCTAGCCAACTCCCCTCTTGCCTTTAGCCTTTGATATGGTTTGGATTTGTTTCCCCACTCAAATCACATGTTGAATTGTAATCCCAAATGTTGGAGATTTGATGGGAGGTGCTTGGATCATGGAGGCAGACTTCCCCTGTGCTGTTCTCATGACAGTACGTTCTCATAAGATCTGGTTGTTTAAAAGTGTGTGGCACCTCTCCACTCTCCCTTCCTTCTGCTCTGGCCATATAAGATGTTCCTGCTTCCTCTTCACATTCCACCATAATTATAACTTTCCCGAACCATTACATATCCTATGTTGCTGGTTTCACCACTCTGAGATATGTGAGGCAAAACCCAGAAAACACATCATCATCAGCTTGTTCTTCATGCCCCAAAGTCTCTAGACAGTCTGCCTCGTCTCCACCTTTCAGAGTCTACTTCTGTTTATTTATCTATAATAACCAAGTTTTAAAATAGTAATTATTGGAATAAATATGGGAAAGTATATCTATTCCACCTTCTTAGGAGCAGAAGCCAATTTTTTAAAATTATTTTTCTCTTTCCAGTATATTACCACAATGATGCCCTCTTTAAAATTTATTGATATACTGTCATGCTGAAATGTTCAACCCATCTAAGAGGTGTTAACGTAACCCCAGTCTGCTTTTACTTCACCTGGTGGAGCAGGGTAGGAATTGGTGGGGGGCAGGGTCATAAATTTGCATTAGAATCTCTAGAGCTCTTAAAATCAATTTCAATTTTGAAGGAGAAAGGAAAAGAAAATAAATTACTTCCTCTCTGCAGTGGATTCATGATGACATGCCCTGTGATACTGCAATAGTTCTGGGAAAGGAGGCCTCTGCCGGGCAGCCAGGGTCACAGTCAGCCATGTTGAAGCTCTCCTCCAAAGTCCTGCTTGCCTCAGGTGTGTCCCTTATGGGGTAGATTACACTGATGCAAGGCGTTCTTACATTTTCTCCATCTTTGTATTAGGCACATCACTCTAGGGATCTGGGAATCTCTCGCTGAAATCATCGCCTTCCTGTCTCTTCTCCTGTACCTATCCTAAAGGGACCAGCTCCATCCCAACCCTCAGTGCCTACTTGAAGATCGGCTATTTCAAATACTTTTATTGGCTTTTTCTGTAAAAACCCATCCTTTTTCTTCTAGAATTCCTTTTGCAATGTATTGTCCATCCTGCACTGTTAACTGCTGTCACATCCCCCCTTTTCCTTCTCGCTAAATGGTGGCATAGCAACAACAAAGAGTGTGGACTACCAGGGTTACACTTCCAGCTGGGCCACTTTCTGGCTGTGTGACTGTGGCCCATTTATTCAACCCCTATGTGCCTCAGTTTATCATCTGTGAAAATGAAGCTAATAATAGTACTTCTTCAAAAGGTCATTGTGATGATTGAATGAATTCGTGTATTGTTCATGCCCACCAGACAAAAACCATGAGGATCACATCAGAGTGGGTTTATGACTTGCTGCAGAAGAGGAGATGCAACCTTAGAGAGCATGGGGACACAGGGAGGCATCTCAGGAGTATGTGAAAAGAGGTTTGGTAACGGTAAGGCTACCATGAATGGAGGAACACCAGAGTTCTTCATCTCAGGCTGAGTTGCCTAAAACGACATGGACACACGTGGAGTGGTTTTAAGGAGCGGAGAGTTTAATAGGTAAAAAAGAAGAAAGAAGCTCCCCCAGTACAGAGACAGAAGGAGGGGGGCTCCAAAGCCGAGAGAGGAAACCCCGCATGGGGCAAAAAAGTGGCTCTTATGTGAGGAGGCTGGAGGAGGTGATGTCTGATTTGCACAGGACTTACGGGATTGGTTTGACTAGGCATGTCACTCACGCAGCTGTGAAAAAACTGGCCCTCCCAACCTAGTCTTTTAATATGCAATTGCAGGGCGCCATGATGTTCTATCCACCATGGGGATATGTGGGGGCGGCCATGCTGCCACGCACATGTCCCGGGAAGGAAGAAGAGGGTAGGAATCGCCATGTTTGGGTGGACCTAGTTTCTAATGGCTGGTATTTGCCTATCAAAGCTTGCGCGCCCGGCTCTAAGAGCTAGGTCTTTCCTGCTAGACAAGAAGTTTCTGCAGCTGCTTTAAAAGAAATAAAGACTTCCCAAGGACTCCTTTTCCTGTCTGCCTAAAATAATTTTTAATAATTCCTATAACAGTAAGGGATTCAGTTTAGTTGTGTTGGGTGATTTGGGGAGGGCTTAAGGGAGTGGGTGATTGCTCAGGACTGGATGCTATCAGAAAGCAGGAACAATTTTGACTGGGTAGCTTGAATGTTTTATCTAGAAGGTAGGTTGAACAAGACTCAACTGGAGACGAAAGAGGTTAAAAAGCAGGAGTCACTCCTCTCAGTTGGGAGGAAAGAATGTTCGGTCATTTTCACCGTTTGCTTTGTGTTCTTGTTTCTGTCTTCGCGGGGGCATAACTATGCAGGACGCTTGTCTCACAGCATCATGGCCATGGAGTGACTTTGATGTTAGTGCTCTGTGAAATTGTTTATATTATTAACAGGAGAACACCAGGGTCTAGCTGTGATTACCAGGCCAGCTACCAGCTATCAGAACTGCTTTCTTTTTATTTCTTAAAATGTAAGTTTTTAGCATAGGATTTGTCTTGCTATGGCTAGTGCTCTAGCTCTCCACATAGTTTGGCGTGTATATGCTTTATCTTCCCAGACACATTATAGGTGCCTGGTAGACAGAGAAGCATCCACGTCCACCATTACACTTGGTCTTACATGCAGCTCATGGTAGAAGAAATCTTTCTTTCCAGAGGAGATAGCATGATTTATCCTACGTCTTAGCTATCCTCAAGCCACTACCTTCTTCATTATCATTTCTACGACAGGTCCTTTATTAAATATCAAATTACACAGTATTAAGGTAGGCATTGACTAAATATTATTAGACATGCCTCATCTTTGCACATCATGGCAAAAATGAGTCAGATATAATCTACTGTGACACAATTTTACCTTTCTCTGTATTTCCTACACTATTTACACAGCATCTGATACATAATTTATACAAGCCCAATAAAAATACTAAATAAAAATAAGATAAAATTATAATTTTAATTATATCCAATAGAATATGGATACCATATATCCAATGAATTCTAAATATCGGGGCTATTTGATATCCTTCAACATACAAAAAGTATACATATGTGTGTGTATTTTTTTAAAAACTGGTGACCATAGGCTCTAACTTAAAAAAAAAATTTCTTCTGGATTTATTTGTATTAATAGTACAATATCAGTCAAAATAATATAATATACATTTTGATAATTACTAAATAGAAAATATAAATATTAGTGTCAAAAGACAAAATTATAACAAATTTAGTTATATATTGAATTGCTGTTTATTCATGATTTACAAACGGGGCAGCGTCCAGTCTATAAAATGGAATAAGAGCTCCCACTGGGCAAACATTGGGTTTTGTAAGGTGGGATTCCAGAACACTGGATCTTGTAGGGTTAGAACAAGGAAACAGAACAATAGGGAAAAAAAGCTGATGGGGGCTGGGCACGATGGCTTACGCCTGTAATCCCAGCTCTTTGGCAGGCTGAGGCGCACAGATTGCTTGAGCTCAGGAGTTCGAGACCAGCCTGGTCAACATGGTGAAACCCCGTCTCTACTAAAAATACAAAAATTAGCTGGGTGTGGTGGTGGTGACTCTGGAGGCTGAGGTGGGAAGATCGCTTGAACCTGGGAGGCACAGGTTACAGTGACCCGAGATCATACCACTGTACTCCAACCTGAGCAACAGAGCCAGACCCTGCCTCAAAAAAAAAAAAAAAAAAAAAAAAATAGCTGATTGGTTAACATTAGGACACTTTTTTCGTACAGATTTGTCCAGAGAAGACTTCCTTATTATGGTGACTCAAGTAGACTTGAGTCTCCTGTTTTCAGGAAAAAAACAGTCTGTTTGGAGGTCTGCCTATTTCCTTAAAATTTCAGTTTGATTATGTGGCATTTAGCATGAGTGACTCCATTTTGGTTTGGTCTGGTCTGGCGAGAGCTCAGTATAAAACAATGGTCTTCCATAATTTCGGTTTAACATTAGAAATCCCTTTTTAAATGAAATGAGTGGTGCAACTGGGATGGAGATGGAGGCCATTTTTCTAAGTGGAGTAACACAGGAGTAGAAAACCAGAAGCCGTACATTCTCACTTGTAAGTGGGAGCTAAGCTGTGAGTACGCAAAGGCATACGGAAGAATATAATGGACTTTGGAGACTCCAAAAGGGGGGAATGGGAGGGGAGCTTGGTATAGAATACTACACATTAGGTACAATGTACACTACTAAGGTGACAGGTGCACTAAAATCTCAGAATTCTCCACTATATAATTAATCCATGTAACAAAAAAAAAAAAAACACTTGTACCCCAAAAGCTATTGAAATAAAAATAAATAAATGAGATGAGTGGGACTTTTTAAAGAGTAGTTTATATTTCCAGGGGAGAATATTATCTATTGTTAGTGTGAAACAGCATTCACCATCAGTTCTATTCCAATTTTTAATACCTCTTATGCAAATACTAAGAAACACAGATATAAGTAGATGGGAATAGAAGGAGCTTTCTAAAATACAACAATATCAGTCTTTTTAAAAAATATGTCCTTCTGATTTGAATACCAGAAGTAACAAAGTGATCAACCTTTTTATTTATTCTTTTAATGATTAGCTGTCATGTTAATTCATTGCACCTATAATTTTCTTGTAAACCAAGTACTAGAAATCACCAGACTCATCAAAGCATTTAACTGTAGTCTTTGGAGTCATTCACTTTCTTACTCTTTGGTACTACACCAAATAGGACTTACCTTGCCTTATCAATTGATTACTAATTGATTAGAAATGTTATTCTTTTACTTAGAGACACTTACTGAACTTACTACATACAGAAAGTTTGGGAAAGTTGAAATTTTGTTCATCTCAAAACATCACTGTAAATATTTTCAAATAAAATATTTACAATGTATTTTTTAAATATTGTCTTTAAAACACTGGAGCTTCAGATTGACCTAACTGGAAACGTGGAAAATGTTCACTATATAATCTAATTGCCAAATCCAATCCCCATTGTCAAATGAATGTGCAAAAGGCAGAACAATTTTTGTCAGAAAAATATTCCTTTATTTTCAATTCAAATAAACATTATTAATATGCACTCCTTTGATAACCATCTTACTTCTAAATTATAATTCTAAGATAGATAGGTAAATAAATAGATTTAGATGAAGACACACACCTTTGTTGCTATAAAAGTGACATACTCTTGCCTTCAATATTCCTTATATTCTCTTTCCTTTACCCTCAAAGACTCATCCTCAATAGCAGTACATTCTTTGACAAAGACCAAAGGAGGGAAGACGTAAGGACACATGCAAATAAAGTTGTTAAAATTCTGCTATTCCATTCAACAATATAGCTGTACTCCAAGCATTGACAATATTTTAAGCCTAAGCTCCTCATTTCTAATGCCACGATTTGCTCTTAACAGAAATATGCATAATGTGTGGAAAGTCTAGAAGTCCAAACAGGATGATTCAACTTCAAATAAAGAAGGCTAATGAGGCTATTAATATCATTATTTTGTCCTACCTCTTGGACTTTATCCTGGAGGTTTTTATATCCCCTGGGAAATACACCCCAGTAAAATTCAGGGTGATGATAGGCATGCAGTTCCTTTGCAAGGTGGGAAGAGGGCTGCTTAAAAAGTGGGGACGGTAAAATAGGATTGGTATTATGCCTTCACCTCAGATGCTTTGGTAGATAGATCACTTTTAGAACACACCATATCCATGGAAGTTGAAAAACTGGAAAATGATTTCCAAGATTTCCTTGGAAAATCGTCATGTGCCCCACAGCTATGCTTACAAGTGGGTGAAACCTCTTGGCCCTCCCAATATCTTTTCATTGTTATTAATAGAATACCAGTTTTCTTTGGGGCATTGTACACAGCTAAAATATTCACCTTGCAAGACTAACTTGCATTATGACCGTTATTGCTGATGAAATCTAAACTAAGTTGCTGGGGAGGGCGTGGAGGGCCTGTCTTTTGAAGCAATTGTTTTTCTGATAAAATGGAACCAATTCAGCTGGCACATCCCCTGTCTTTCACTTTCCCTCCTTTGTCTCCCTGGAATGCAAACAATCTCTGGAGGTGTAGCAGTCATCTTACGACCAGCAAAACAAAAACCACATGTTCATAATGGAAGAGTAGATAAATCCAAGGAGACTGGGTCTTTGTTGATCACCTTAGGAGCCTGCACTAGCCTCAAGCTGGTACATCCAGATTTTTAATGCATGAGAAAAATAAGCCCCATTGTTTAAGCCTTTGTTGTCAGAGTTTTTATTTATTGGCTCCAAATCCTAACTGAAACAAAGGATGCTTTTCTTATCCATGCCTTGAGGAATACATGATTTATATTTCTGGCCTGAAAGATTTTGCTAAATGCTATAGGGAATGCTAATGAACTGCTATACAATTATATTTACATATTATTCTAGATGATAGTTTCTCTAATATAAATAAGACAAATTTATAAAATAAATATTCTGAACATCAACTGAACTATTCCAAGGTTTTTGTAGGCATCACATTCTTATCATTTTTGTTCTTGGAAATAGTAAGCAGTCAGTAAATATTTTCCCAGCAACTGACACTAAGGAGTAAAAAGGCCAATTTGAACATTATTTTTTTACTTAATAATAAGCACTATAATTAATGTTTGAGAGTAACTTGGGAAAAAAAACTATAAATTCAATTCTACTGCTCATACAGTAGTTATAAATCACAATATCTGGGGGACTGGAAATAAGATACAATATAATTTAATATTTGAGTAATGAGGAAAACATCACCTGAAATGAGAATGATGATTTAAAAGTTGCAGCGTAATACATTTGTGAAAATTTATTAGTGAATTTCATCTAGTGCTATCCAAGATGTTAGATTGCCTGAAAATTTGAAATGAATCACAATTATTATTCGTTGAGGAAACAGCTAAATGTATTAGGAGAAATCTCAAAAATGGCATAAAAATAACATTCTCAGATATTCAATAATAATTTTCCCAAGCATTTTATATGAATTATGTCATATAATTCTTCCCATAACCCTAAATATGGATAATATTTTTTCCATTTTATAAATAAGGGAACTAAGACATGGGCAAATTAAGTAAATTGGCTAAGTTCACACAGGTAATAAGTGATACAGCATGATTAAAACCAAAGCAGTCAGCTCCACTGATGGTCTGGAAGTTACTTCCTATGCTTAAAGATGGCAATTATCAACACCAGATGCAACATAAAAATAACAACCGGCCAGGCGCAGTGACTCAGGTCTGTAATCCCAGCACTTTGGGAAGCCAAGGAGGGTGGATCACGAGGTCAGGCGTTCGAGACCAGCCTGGTCAATATGGTGAAACCCCATCTCTAATAAAAATACAAAAATTAGCTGGGCATGGCGGCAGGTGCCTGTAGTTCCAGCTACTCAGGAGGCTGAGGCAGGAGAATTGCTTGAACCTGGGAGGTGGAGGTTGCAGAGCTGAGATTGCGCCACTGCACTCCAGCCTGGGTGACAGAGTGAGACTCCATCTCAAAAAAAAAAAAACAATAAAATAAAATAATGACCTAAGTACTTTGGAGAGTAAATAAAATCAGCCAGCTTCTGAAGAGAAGCCAATAGTTGAAAGAAGGAAATGGCATGGGGTCAGTTTCTCATTTTGAAATGGCTCTTAGCCTAATGTCAGGCTACAGCTGGTGCTGCACAGGGCAACTAACACCCAGAAAAAAACCCACAGTGTTTGTGGCTTAAGAAACCAGGGAACACAGTTTAGGACACTCATATCCACTATAAAGTGAGGAGAAAACTCTGGAGAGCAAAGGGCAGAGAGGGAGACACCAAGTATATGAAATTTTTCTAAGCCTCTGGTTGACTCCTGAATACACATGACAGCAAGAGGCTTCCAGTTCCTTAGTTAAGGACTAAAGAGTTGAACTAAAAGTTAAGCTGCTACCTAATTTGCAACTTGAGTCCAACACAGTTAGTTGTCTATTCAAACAACAACAATGACAACAACAACATTCTTGAAAGGAATGTAACAGAATACAGGCCTTCACAACACAGCATTCATTACATCTAGGATACAATTCAAAAGTACTCCAGGCTGGGTGCAGTGGCTCACGCCTATAACCTCAACACTTTGGGAGGTCAACGAAGGAGGATCACTTAAGGTCAGAAGTTAAAGACCAGCCTGGCCAACATAGGGAGAGCCTATCTCTACAAAAACTAAGGAAAAATTTAGTCAAGTATGGTGGTACACACCTGTAGTCACAGCTACGTGGGAGGCTGAGGTGGGAGGATCACTTAAGCCCAGGAATTTGAGCCTGTGGTAAGCCAAGATTGTGACACTGTACTCCAGCCTTGGCAATAGAGTGAGATTCCATCTCTTAATTTAAAAAAGAAGAAGAAGAAAAAAAGCACTCCATATAAAAGTCTCAATGAACTGGAAGCTGAGAATGCCATCTCATTAAAAGTTCTTAATATCTTAATATGACTAAGAGAATCAGAAAAAAAAAATGTTACTGGTTTGATGGGATGTTGGCCTTTGACTATCAGTCATTAAAGTCAGCATTGGAGATGAAGCCACACTGGGAAGTACGGTTGAAACTTGAAGTGGGCTGGACTCAGTGGCTCATGCCTACAATCCCAGCACTTTGATTTGCCTAGGTGGGAGGATTGCTTGAGCCATGAGTTCAAGACCAGCCTGGGCAACATGGCAATTCCCTTTCACTACAAAATTTTAAAATTAGCCAGCCATGATGGTGCACATCTGTGGTCTCAACTAATTGGGAGGCTGAGGTGGGAGGATTGCTTGAGCCCAGGAGTTGAAGGATCATAACTGCAGTGAGCTATGATCAACCCACTGCACTCCACCCTGGGTGACAGAGTGAGATTCTGTCTCTAAAAACAAAAAATAAAGAAACTTGAAGTGATCCTTGTATTTCATGTCACGTTAGTAGAAAACTGCTCTACACACACAGGCAGAATCATCAAATGCTCAGATATCTTGGGAATAAAGTTTTGTGTTAATTCCATTGGCAGAAAAGGCTGACTAATTAGATATGAGTTAAGTTGAAGCCCACTAAGGTTAGAACTATCCATAGGAAGCTCTTTTATGAATATAAGTGGAAAACTCGCAGGCCTCTGCTTTGGAGCAGATAAGGGGAGAATGTCTTAGTGTTATATATTTACATCATATGATATTTTATTTCACATTGAACTAAAAATCACTTTGGTTGCTGATATATGACCATGAGTATAAAGGCATTGAGCTTACCATCTAACATGGCTAACTTTCCTTCTATATCCACCATCCAGACCGCCAAATTTCAGTGATACCTCCATGAGAGTAATAAAGAGGCAAAGGAGAGCCTTGATTTCCCACTTGATTCCTCATCTCATGCATATTCTTGCATTGCATTAGGAGTAAATCAAAGGAAAAGTAAATGTGAACCTAGTCCAAGTTGTTGTTCTGTCAGTCCTTGATTCTAGATCAGAGGTATTGGCAACATGGACCAGAGAGTAGAGGAGGGAAATTGTAAACACCTGCTATGACCTCATGGCCCATTCAAGAAATGACTGCTTGGCCGGGCACAATGCCTCACACCTGTAATCCCAGCACTTTGGGAGGCTGAGGCAGGGGGATCACAAGGTCAGGAGATCAAGACCATCCTGGCTAACACGGTGAAACCCCGTCTCTACTAAAAATACAAAAAATTAGCCGGGGGTGGTGGCAGGCACCTGTAGTCCCAGCTACTCGGGAGGCTGAGGCAGGAGAATGGCATGAACCCGGGAGGCAGAGCTTGCAGTGAGTGGAGATGGTGCCACAGCACTGCAACCTGGGCAACAGAGCGAGACTCCATCTCAAAAAAAAAAAAAAAGAAAGAAAGAACTGCTTTTTGGCCTCCCCTACTATTCCTTTGCTTGCTCATGCAGTCTGTGAGGCATGAACAATTACTACCTCCATTGTATTTTATTTTTAAAATTAATTATTTATTTTTTGAGACAGGGTCTCCCTCTGTTGCCCAGCCTGGAGTGCAGTGGCATGATCTCTGCTCACTGCAACCTCCACCTCCCAGGGTCAAGCAATTCTCTTGCCTCAGCCTCCCAGGTAATTGGGATTACAGGCGCTCACCACCATGCCCAGCTAATTTTTGTAATTTTAGTTGAGATGGGGTTTTGCCATGTTGGTCAGGCTGGTCTTAAACTCCTGACCTCAAGTGATCCATCAGCCTTGACCTCCCAAAGTGCTGGGATTACAGGCGTGAGCCACCACGCCCAGCCACTACCTCCATTATATTAAGCAGAAATTATCATGATTTTTTTCTTTCATCTTCATCTCTTTCTCTCGTTTACTGTTAAATGTACTCTTTATTCCAGAGTTATAGTGATTTTAGACAGAATCATAATGGAACTAGCAGAGTTCATATCCAATTGAGATCCAGGCCTAGGGGCACAGGAGTCTAGTGACATTGATGCACCTGGAGGCAACAGCTGGCTGTGACTTTGAGTTGTCTCAGGTTGAGGAAATGATGTGAAACTTGTGATTTTATGTGCAATAACTAGATTATGTTAGGCAAAGACACCTTTGGATATATGAGAAGAAAGGTTTATGTGGAGTAGGTGGCCCACAGGTATGATTTCAGAGAGGCATTTTGAAATAATTCTCCCTATTGGAAACTTCTCCTGGCATTCATGAGTGGCCCTGCATGAGCCATGGCTTCTGTATCAGTCAAAGTTCTCCAGAGAGACAGAATATGTATATATATGAAAGGGAGTGTATTAGGGAGAATTGGCTCACACGATTACAAGGGCAAAGTCCCATGATAGGCCACCTGCAAGCTGGAGAATGAGAGAAGTTGGTAGTTTGGCTCCTATGTAAGGCAGTAGGTAGTTCAGCCCCAGTCTGAAAGCCTCAAAACCAGGGAAGCCAGCAGTGCAGGCCCCAGTCTGAGGCCAAAAGCCTGAGAGCCCCCAGGAGGCTCCAAGAGGTTGTTAGTGCAAGTCTCAGGTCCAGAAGCTGAAGAATGGAGAGTCTGATGTCCAAGGGCAGGAGGGGAAAAGGTGTCTTGCTTCAGAAGGGAGAGAGAGAAAGAGAGGAAGCTAAGCAAACTGCTTGTCCTCCTTCTGCTTGCTTTGTTTTAACCAAGCTCCCATTCAATTGAACAACGTAGGCAGGTGGTCTTCTTCTCCCTTTCCACTGACTCGCATGTCAGTCTCCTCTGGAAACACCCTCACAGACACATCCAGAAACAATGCTTCACCAGCCATCCAGGCATCCCTCAATCCAGTCGACACTTAATATTAACCATCACAGCTTCCTATGTCACTTTGGATCTCTGGCCCTAGTGAAACAGGTTCTATCAGATTCTCTCTCCTAGAAAATTGGAAATTCATGAAAAAGCACATAAAGATTGGGGTCTCTGGGGTTGAATCATGCAAATAGCAACACTACAGAGGAAAAGTCCACAAACTGGCTGACTTCCCGGGAAGAACCTGCTTTTACCCTTCCCAACAGGGTTGAGTTGCTCACTTCTTTCCTGAATTCAGTGAATATGCCACTATTCTGTCAAAGAATATATGTATACATTTTGTCCCTTAGACTACTAGTAGTCAGCTTCTGTTACTTGTAATCAAATGAGCCACACTTTGATTATTTAGAGCCCAGAACTAATGAGGAATAGCCCTCAATGATATGAATTTGAGAGTGTTCAAAAGGTCACAACCATTGACATTCATCACCATGGTACTGTTGGAAGTCTTTTATTTCCACCATTAGAATAACTTTGGGGATTAAAAGTATTATTTCTAAAATGTCTTTTTTAAAGAATTAATATTAATAATAATGTTGCAAGCAGAACCCATTAACGTATACGTGATACAACTCAAACTCATTTATCAGGGCGAGTGTTCTGAGACAGGAAAGTTTTGCCCCTGAAGGGCAGGAAAAATGCGGCACAAGAAGAAGAGAGGCCAGCACACTGAGGGGGCAATCGAGGGAGGGGGGCTTTGGAAGTCTTAACTTTCTCAGCTTTACCTAGGAGGCAGCATAATGACTCTGCTATAAAGCCATTATGTGATGTCCAGAAGATGAGGTCAGAGAGAGTGTCAGAGCCAGATCACTTAAGACCTTGCAGGCCTGGGCAGAGAGTTTGGATTTTTTTTTTTTTTTAAGTGTAATGGTAAGTCATTGAGAGCTGAGTTTAGAAGAGTAACATCATCAGATCTAAGTATTCAACAGATCACTCCCTCTGACACATGCACAATCAGGGGTAAGGGCAGATTCAGAAAATCAGGTAGGGGCTACAACAATAATCCAGGTAAAGAATAATGGCATCTTAGATGAAGGTGGTAGAAATGGAGGTGACAAGAAGCGCTCAAGTGCAAGATGTACTCCGGAGGTAGATCTTTAAGGATTTGCTAATGGATTGACAGTGTGGTAAAAGAGAAAGAGAAATCAAAGATGATTTCTAAGTATTTGGCATGAGCAAATGGGTTTGTTTCACCAAGATGGGGACTGTATCAGTCAGGATTCAGTTAGGAGGAAGAAACCATACCTGTTACTTTAACAGAGATTATTTAATATAAAATTTAGTATTAAAAAATAACTTAGGCAAAGTGAACACCATGGTATCACTGAGGTAGCAACTGCAGGAAGCAACCACCACTCCCAGGGATAGGAAAACAAACAGAAGGGGTTGGAATTATGAATACTCAGAAGTGTGGAAGTGGGTCCAATGTAGCTGAAAGTAAGATGAGAAGGGGGCACTGCTTAGCTGGTGCTATTGTCTCTCAGCTTAGAAGAAAAGCCTTGCAGAGCCGGGACCAAGACCTCTGAGAAGGAGGTGCCAGGTGACTGGTGATGTTGGTTTCTCCAAGAAGACATAATAAAAGCTGGGAAAAGCTGTGATCACTACTGGTATCAGGATGAACCACTGCTGCCAGATGGAAAAGCATTGCCAGGGTCAGATTGACAGGAACAGGAAGTTAAAACAAGAAGAGAAAGTAAACCAGGAAGAAACCCAAAAGGAAGGAGGAGCAAGTTCCTTCTGTCTTCTCCAGAGTTAAAGTTTTTTCTCTAGCGCCCCCTCCTGGCAAAGCCTAACAGAGACCCGCTGGCTAAACAAATGTGAGGAGATAGGTAGAGTTCAAACTGAGAGATAGCTTAATAGGTGATAGAATTTGGATTCGTGGGCATGTTTTGGTAGGAAGAATCAAGACTTCTATTTGAGGGATCTATTGTGATGCCGAATGGAGATGTTGGGGAGAGAACAGGTTATACAACCAAGAGATGAAGGAGAGGTTGAAGGTGGGGTAGAAATTTGAGATTCAATAATTACCATGCTTGATTTGTTTCCATAAACAAAGGAAACCAAAACAAGAATTAAAAACTAAATTATCAAAACTGAATACTTTCCTTACTGAGCTGTGTAAAAGCATGCTATGATTGTGTTTTTACATAGGCTATGTACAGACAGTTTTTCTTTTTGCTCAAAATTTTGATAATGAAAGATTTAGAAAGAAATGGGACAATCCAGATAAAATGTTTCAATGTGGCAAGATAAATTTAGGGTTTGGTATAATGAGGGGAAGAATCTCCAAATGTCCTCTGTTCCATGTGTTTTCTTTCAGTAAGCACTATATAGAAATAATCCCGGAAATATAATAGTTCCCTTTATTCCTCTTGATTTAAAAAGAGAATGTTGTTTTCATGGCATTTTAATAAAATGTGACATTATACAAAATATTGAGACATTCACAAATTTCTTTAACAGGACGAAAGTAATATGATACATAGTAATTAGATATTTCCTACTTACATCATCCTCATTTGAAATAACCTTGAAACACTTTACAAAAGCTCTGAGTAATTAATAGTAACAAGAACCCTAGACATCGATAGATATTATAATTCTTCCCATTATAATTATGGAAAAAGCAATATATTATACATCTTCCACCGTTCTAAGAAATACTCATTTTAGGATTTAGACACATTGAGCATGTTGGTTTATAGGGCTGGTGTTGGGATGGCGACCATGGGTTTACGGGGTGGAAGATGAAAGAATCTCCTGAGAAAGAATACATCCAGGAAAAGAGTTGGTACACAGCAATGTCTAATATTAGAGCCTTGGTCACAGTATGGGACAGGAGACTTAGTAGAGTCAGCCACCAAACTGTTCTTTTGACCTACCTCCATGGATTCATCTTTGAGTTTTAGAGAGAGATGAGCAGCAAATAAAAACTTACAATTTTTCTCACCAAAAGCTCTGTAAGACATTTATTTTTTTTAACTGAGCATTTATTGCTTTTTTTCTGCCTGGCATCCCTTACTTTCATCTTCTGATAGCAGTATCTGTCCTTCTTTGTGGAATTTTTCTTACCCTCTCTTTTGTGAGGGTTTAATGGTACTTTCCATTTCAATATCTTATCCTTGGGCCACCATGATTGATGCAAGCAAAAGCACCTGACCCAAACTGTATCAAACAGTATCTTTGATGAGATTTTACATATTGTTACAGGTTCTTTGGGATGTGGCTTTTCTGGCCGCAAACCTCTGTGGCTGGTGGCACCTTTGCCTGAGTTTTGCTCGGGCCCACTGAGCTCATTCGACCCACTTGGCCTGGCAGGCCACACTCAGCTCAGGCCACCAGCCTGGACCCCATGACTCCAAGCAGGAGTCAGGCATGGAACAGCGAGGGGTGTGTGAGCGACTGTGGGATCCAGCCACTGCACACAGTCAGACATGCCAGCTGCTGCCACGGGGCAGGCAGCTCCAGGTGCTGGGATGGGTGCCCACCCTCTGTGAGACTGCAGCTGGACCAGGCGCACCACAAGCAGCTTCCCTGGCTAGCACCAGGGAATGCAGTGGTGCCCGGAAACTTGGAGACAACAGGAACCACAGGGCCCCAAAGAGGGAGTTACAGACCTGGCTTTGGGAGCTCCCAGGGCTGGGATCCCTGAAGGGCTGCATCATTTCTCTCCTTCTCTTCACCTGCAACATAGCAAGCAAAGGGCATGTTTCAGACCTGTTTGTATTACAGCTCTTTTAGCCTCACCATTTGGCAAGTCCCAAGTTCTTGTCCCTTGACCAGAAAGAATAAGGTATGCAAACAAGTGGAGAGTGGGCAAAATGAAGAGGAGCTATATTGAGCAATAGAACAGCTCAGAGGAGACTGGCAGTGGGCAGCTTCTCCCCCTAGCCAGGGTGTCCCAACAAGTGTTCAACTCTCAAGAGAAAGGGTAGCTCCTCTCTGCAGCTGGTCCGCCAATCATCTCCCTGTTGTCTCTCCATCCTCTGCTTGAGTCTGGCTGAGTCTGGGGGATTTTATGGGCCTCAGAGGGGAGGAAGTGCATGCTGATTTGTCCACGGGCAGCCATGGGTGGGCACAGGGAAAAGCACCATAAGATCCCCCTCTGGTCCACCAGACCAGTGGCCTGGCTCCCAGGCTTCAGGTCCTCCCTGCTTGAAGGTGGGGCCTCTCTGGAGACCAGCCCATTCTGCCCAGGAGCCTGTCTGCCTCCTGCTGCGGTTCATGGCACCCAGGCTGTTCATGCCAAGGGGTGCCTGAAGGCCAGTGTGGGGCTGTCCCCAGGGCCCCCTTGGCCTCCGTCCCATGCTTGTCAGTGCCTGAAGTCCATAGGGGCTGAGGTGGCAGGGGACTGGCATGGCAGCACTGCCCCGAGTGTATGAACCCAGCTGGGCTGCAATAGTGCGCAGGCTCAGCTCCCAACTTTGCTCGGAGATCACAGCAGGCATCAAGAACTGGGCCAGGCAGTGGGAGCAGCCACTTCTGAGCCTGTTGAAGGCAAGGGGGCCTTCCCAAGCCCCCAAGAGCACAGAGATGCCCGGGTCTGGATCCATGGCAGGGTGGCTGCAGCGGCACCCAGGGAGTTCCCACCCCACCAACTGGAAAGGGACAGGGCTCCCACTTGTCACCTGCTCTGCCAGCTCCCTGGAGCATGCAGACCTGGCAACACTTTTATGCAGCCTAGGGTGGGAGCTCAAGGTCATTCCTGGGCCTGAGTTGGTATCTGGGGGAGGGGTGATGTTGCTGTGAGTTCTTCCTGTGTCCTGGGCTTAGGGGAGGCCTGGGGATAGCCCTCACCCGGCTAGCAACTCTGCCTTGGGGGTGCCTCTGGGAGCCCATTGTGGGCACCAGTCCGGCCTTTGGAAGCTTCAGGCTCCGTAGCCACCCCGATGTGGGGCAGACCCTGAGGACCTGGCCCTGGGTTGCCCTGCCAGAGCTTTCTCCCAAGGCGCAGGAATGGTTTGTGGGTGCGGTAGCTGGCGGCTCCCTGGTTCCCGAAGTGGGAGCCCCTCCCACTTCCAACCCCTGGCCCCTGAAACATGGCCCCAGCTCCACCCCCACCAGCCCCCACGCTCCGTGTGCAAGGGTGGCACCACTCTGGGCCCACCTCTGCCTCAGGGCCCCTCTTTGCCTGCCCCTCCCGTACCCGACTGCTCTGCTCCCCCACCAGCAGGAGACTCACCCCGGCCCTATCATGGTGGCCCGCAGGGCGCGGGGCTCCGGGGACTGTCCGCCTCCTCCCCATGCTCTCCCTGCAGCGGCAGCGGATGACAGCAGTGACGCGGGGCCCGAGTCTGGAGCGGTGGAGGCTCCGGACCTGGAAGTGGTCCTGCCTGGTTGCGTGAGGGTGAGGGTGGCACAGTCGGCTGCCCCGGGACTCGAGGCACAGGGGACCCAGGGCACAGGGATCCCACCCACAATATGGCGGCACCCACATTGCTCTGAAAGAGAAAAAGCAGTATCCCTCCTCTGAGGTTGCTAGGCTACGATGATGATGTAAGCCTGGGTCAATAGCAGGCCATTTCTCAACAAACTCCTCACATTCCCCATGAAGGAAATACCTTCATAGCAAGTGGGAATGAAAGCAATGGAAAGAGAGAGATGTGGGGCCTTGAAATGGGTGGAAATAAATATTGACACCAAGGAGGGAGGGAGGGAGGGAGGAAAGAAGAAAATGAAAACGCAAGAGTGTGTCTAACATTGTTGAGTCTCTGAAGATTCTAAACCCATAGTGTAGATTTTCTGATTGTACGTGATTCAAGAACTTCCCAGTTTCTGAAGTCCAGAGAGTTAACAGAGATCAGCATAAAAGTGGAGGAAAGGCCAGGTGTGCACTGGCTCACACCTGTAATCCCAGCACTTTGGGAGGCCGAGGAAGGTGGATCATTTGAGGTCAGGAGTTGGAGACCAGCTTGACCAGTATGGTGAAACCCCGTCTTCATTAAAAATACAAAAAAAATTAGCCGGGCGTGGTGACTCATGCCTGTAGTCCCAGCTACCTGGGAGGCTGAGGCAGGACAATTGCTTGAACCCGGAAGGCAGAGGTTGCAGTGAGCCTAGATGGCACCACTGCACTCCAGCCTGGGCAACAGAGCAAGACTCCATCTCAAAAAAAAAAAAAAAAAAAAAAAAAAGGAGGAAGAAGATTTTTCCTGTTATACCAGAAAATAGCTGACCCCATGGAGCCTTTATAGGATATGGCCACTAGCACCTCGAGTGCCTCAGCACATTGATAGCAGCATCCCTGCAGGGACATATCCACAGCACATGACTGTCATAGGTCAGAGCCTGCAAACAAGCATCTGGAAAAACAGCTTCCGTAGTAGTAAGACGCAGCAAATGTAGTTAAAATTCCTATGGTCTGAATGTTTGTGTCACCCCCAAGTTCATATATTGAAGCCTAATCCCCAATACAACAGTTTTAAGAGATGGGGACTTTTAAATCATGTGGATAGAGTGCTCATTAATAGGATGAATGCCCTCATCAAATAGGCCTGAGGGAGCTTGTTTGCCGCTTTCTCCACTTGAGGACACAGAGAGAAAGCACCAACTGTGAACCAGGAAATGAACCCTCACTAGACACCAAATTTGCTATAACTTTGATCTTGGACTTCTAGCCTCCAGAACTGTGAGAAACAAACCTCATTGCTTGTAATTGTTCAATCTTACCCAATCTAAAGCACGTAGAAATAGCAGCTGAGCCTTCTAAGACAGAAGTGGTAAAAAGAAGTTTTGAAAGAAGTTGGGGTGGGGGTGAGAGTGTCTTTGACATATATAATAGCACTCTTGATGTTGACCAGACATGGCCATTCTCACAAAGTGTATAATCTTTGATGTACCCAGCTGTAGACATATTAAAACAGGGGCAGGCAGAGTATAGAAAAGGAGAGGAAAAAATTAACAGATGTCATATGGAAGCTTAAGTGAGACACCCTCTGAGGCCTCCTACAAATACATCCAAATAGGAGCAGGTCTTTGCAAGGAAGGCAGTCTTTTTGGTGGTTACAACTGTAATTGGGACTCTATTTTGACTCTCAGACTGAAAAGATCTGAGAAAAATGAATTACACAAAGCTTCGCATTCCCAACTGGCAAAAAACGAAAAAGTAAACAAGCCCATGATAAAAGGAAGAGTAAGGTGCTTTTCTTGAGTCATGTTGAGAAGCAAAAATCACTGAGCAATAAGATTGACACAGGAATGTCAATAGTACTAAAAACAGGTACTGACTAAGATTGCATCCTTGGGAGGATCATCTAAAACTGAGCTGAGGCCAAGGTCAGGATCAGAGCCAACACCTAGAGGAAGCAGGGCAATCAGACTGTGAGGACTGATCCAAGGATAGAGCTCACAGGGGCTGGCAGAAGAAGCAAAGACAAATTTACTGCAGCAGGAAATTGAAAGGAAACGTCTTTCAATTCCTTGAATGGAAGATGGAATTCTTCCATTCAAGAATGTAAGGGCAAGTGTAAGGGCAAGAATATCTCAATCCAGAATCTGAGACACATGTTTATTTCCCAGGCCTCTTACAGAGGACGAAGGTATTTGACTTGAGAACTAAAAGACACCTTTATAATCTCACCTTTCCAGTCTACTACTTGAGCTATAAAGTAAGAATATTGCTATATTTGACTTACAGGATAAAATGAGATAGGATGAAAGCACCACGAAGAGCTAAACGCATCAAAAATATGGAAATCATTGTAATGAACAAAGAGTGGCAATGCCCTGTAACCTGTGCAGCTCCAGACTTGGCTGGACGCCATCTCCCTCACCTTTTCATCTCTTTCCTCTCTCCTCTTGGCCTATGCTAACTCCATTTAACATAGAAAGGAATCTCATTCCTTTCTGAAATCACACAGGCAATACATGTTGGCACACACGCACCCTGGTATGTCATGGATGATACTTGTGTTAACAAATCTGCACTAGTCTAGGAGTAGCTGCTGGTGGCTAATGTCTGTTCTGATTGACAATGTCTTGCAGTACCCGTAATGAAAGATTTTTAAGGTCATCCCTGTTTGCATGCATAGTGGTTTCTTTTCGCACTATTTTATATATTTTTTAAATTTTACTTGGAAAAGAGATGGACTATTGAATTTGCCCCTATTCCCAATATACTCCCTGCCCTCCCACAATGCCTTTTTGATTGGAGTTGAGGAGCATTTTACTGCTCAACTTGCACTAGGATATTCTAAAGAGAACAAATCTCTAAATAAATAACGGGGCTGCAAATAGACATGGTATGATTTTACATTTTACTAATTGTAGACAGGAGGCCGGGCACAGTGGTTCACACCTGTAATCCCAGCACTATAGGAGGACGAGGTGGGCAGATCATCTGAAGTCACGAGTTTGAGACCAGCCTGGCCAACATGGTGAAACCCCATCTCTACTGAAAACGCAAAAATTAGCCAGGCATAGTGGTGTATACCTGTAATCCCAACTACTTAGGTGGCTGAGGCAGGAGAACTGCTTGAACCCAAGAGGTGGAGGTTGCAGTGAGCCAAGATAGCACCAGTGCACTCCAGCCTGGGTGACAGAATGAGACTCTGTCTCAAAAAAAAAAAAAAAAAAAATTGTAAGCAAGCATTTAGGCAGTCGACAGCAGTGCATATAGAGAGTCTGGTCACTAGTGGGCAATATTTTCGCCCCCTCCTCCCTCTCCCTGGCTGCCCTTTACGTGGAAGTGAAAGTTCCTAAGAAATTTATTGTTTAACATTTATAGGAAATTGCTCTTCTCGTGTTACTATAACAACTTTAGCGAGAGGTAAGAATGAGAATTTTGTATCTCTGCCAACAGTTAATGTTGATAAAGGTTTTAATTTGAGGAGTTTTGCTAATTAAATCATTAGCTGACGTGAGAAAACCCTTAATGAGTCAAATATTTTGGATCAGGGAATTCCACGGCATTTTACAATGCTTTTAATTAGAGCAGAAGTGGGAAACGTATTTCTGTTTACAACCATCATCACATTCAATACAATAAAATAGATGCAGGTCACAAGAGCAAGTGCCCCCATGTTGTTGTGAAAAAGATGCTGGTGCCAAAGAGCCCATTAGTTGCAGCACTTACACTTTAAATAACCACCAGTCATCATTTTCCTTCTGAAACCTCCTTCTTCGGAAATATAAATGAGTAACTGATGAACCAGTGAAGGAGAGAGATTTCCATCATTCCAGAAACTCAGGTGTAAATGAATGGGGCTTCCGCTGGTGAAACATACTCACAGGGAAAACATTAACATGTTAACAAAAGTGTAGGTAACTTTCTTTTATTTTGGAGAGAAATGGAGTTAACAGTGAGGCATGTTGGATTTGAAAAACTGGTGATAATGGAAAGAAAAATATAATACATTAGTACAGAATTTCTGCCTGCAAGAAGACTGAAAAAAAAGAGAAAAAGCTCTTTCCCTTCTCCCAACATCTGCCTCTAGGCTAAGAACAAATTACCTGTAACCATCAGAAAAGGGGCGGCCTTCTCTCTAGTCTCAGTCAAGATGTAAGGATGAAAGAGCGCATCCAAGGGGCATCACTGAGGAGAGTTTTAATGAAGGGGCTGCTTCAAAACTATGTGAAGGTCGATGAAAACCAACAGGGGGTTTATTGTACCTTGTAGGGCTATTGCCACCCCTAGACCCAAGGGACAAGCAGAGGGAGGCCACAGAGGAGCTCAGAGGACACCTGAGGTTGGAGAAAGGGTCAGCTGATGGGAGTATGACCTTTGATGAAGGTGTGTACTCGCTCAGGGTATCCTGGCAGAGAGGGACCCAAAAATTGAACTTGACCTTGCCTTTCTACCACTCTGTGACCTCTTGTCAGTGCTTCCAATGGTCCAACTCTAAAAGAAACCAGAGAGCAAGGAAGCTATTGATGCAGCGCAAATGAATCAGCCTCCCAGGAACAAAGCAAACTCGAGAAATGCACAGAGCGCACGCAGGGAGGTAAGCCGAAACCTCCAGCACAAGCCTGCGGGGTGCTTGATGCTTTCTAAGGTTGCAGTAATGTATGCAAGAGATGCACGTTCTCCCTCTCACTCTTGCTCTCTCTCTCTCTACACACACACACACACACACACACACACACACACACACTGACTTTTACCCTCTCCCCTAATTCTGCTATCCGTGCCCCTATTTATTCTGAAACTAATACTGCCTCCCAAACAGCTAAGGAAAAGAAAGGCAGAGGGAGAGTTCTTTAATCACAATGAAATTAAGTTGAAAATCACTTTGTGTGTGTGTGTGTGTGTGTGTATGTATTCATATGGAAAATCACTCAATCAGTAATCAATACACACATACATTTAAACTAAATGAAAATAAAAATAAAATTTCTGGAATGTAAGTAACCCAGTGCTTACAGGGAAATTTGTAGCATAAAATACATAAATTAAGGAAGAAGAAAACTCAAATATCTAAGCTTCCTCCTTAAGGATTGAGGCGAAAAGAGCAAATCAAGCTTTAGAAAAGTGGAAAGAAATAGAATAACAAAGATAAGAGAACTAATCAGTGAAATAAAAAGCACATGATAGATAAAACTAATACAAACAACAGCTGGTTCTTTGTTCTAATTAAACAAAATTAATAAAATTCTATTTAGACTGATAAAAAAGAAGGAAGACATGTTTTCCAATGTCAGAAATCTAAAGTGATGAGAGGACATCACCATAGATAGTACGGCTATTAAAGATAATGGAATACTACAGATAACTTTGTATCAATAAATTCAATAGCTTAGATGAAATGGAACAATGCATTAACAGACACAAATTTCTAAAACTGACTCAACTAGAAAAAGAAAATTTGAATAGCCTTATGTCTATTTTTAAAAATTGTATTCATAATCTAAAACTTTTCAAAAAAAGAAAATTCCAGATCTCTACAGCATCACTGATGAATGCTCTCTAACATTAAAAAGAGAGAGAGGGGGCCAGGCACGATGGCTCACACCTGTAATCCCAGCACTTTGGGAGGTCGAGGAGGGCAGATCATGAGGTTAAGAGTTCGAGACCAGCCTGGCCAACATGGTGAACCCCGTCTGTACTAAGAAAACAAAAATTAGCCATGCATAGTTGGTGCATGTCTGTAATCCCAGCTACTCGCGAGGCTGAGGCAGGAGAATCGTTTGAACCTGGGAGGCAGAGCTTGCAGTGAGCCGAGATTGCACCACTGTACTCCAGCCTGGGCAACAGAGCAAGACAGTCTCGAAAAAATAAAAAGAGAGAGAGAGAGAATTCATCTTACACAAACTCTTTCAAAAAATAGAGGAGGCAATGCTTTCTCAATTTATTTAATGTTACCAAGGCTACCATGGTTATAAAATCAGAGAAAGACATTATTAAAAAAAAAAAAAAGAAGACAACCATAACTCACTCTCCCTCTTGAACATAGACACAAAATTCCCTAGCAAAATATCAACCAATTGAAACCAGCAATTTATAAAAACAACAGCACTGACATTAGAGGCTCTGGAACTCTCGGTGAAGCCAAGGTAATGGGAGAAGGCGCAAGAGGAAGCATCATCCCCACGGCACCTATGCAGGTCTGGGGCTCAGCTGCTGAGGCCCAGCGAGGATGACAGTGTTGAATCTCCACTCTGGTTTCTTGCCTCCCACTTCCCCACTCTGCCTATAGATTTCTGTGGCAGCAATCGTGTTGATGCACTCAGAGGAGGATTCTACCTCTGTAAAAACATTTACTTTGACGACATGGCCATGTATTTCTCCCAAGAGGAGGGAGGGTTCCTTGGTGATGCTCAGAGACTCCTATACCATGATGTGATGCTAGAGAAATTTGCACCATGGCCTCACTGGGACTTGCACCTTCTAAGTCTCATGTAGTTGCCCAAGTTGAATATGAGGAAGAGCTCATGCTCCAGCCTCAGAGAAAGGGTCTGGGACAGGACCCACTCCTGTGCTCTCAAACACTGGCCTACACTGAATGTCTCTGGAGGTATGCACATATGCCTTTAACAGTCCTTAGACACCAGCTTCTCAGTTGCAGTCAGATTTTCCTGAGTCTAGGCACCTCCTCTGCACTGTGTTCAGCACCCCCAGCACTGGTAAAACCCATTTGCAGAGGACTATGTTGGAGATCAGCCTCTCTCCCTGTGCTATAGCTCAGCCGTGTGTCCGCTCTCTGGTTGTTGGTATGAAACAGAGGCTGAGGAGGCACCTTCAGCAGAGGAATTCTGTGGAAGGAGAGTCACAATGAGCCCCAAGGCCAGCTCATCCACCCAGAAGGCCCGCTGTGTGAAATGTGGGACGTGGTCTTGAAAGATATTTGGCGTGTGCCAGGGAAGGCATCCCAGAAATGGTACACCTATGGGGCATGAGGAAGATGGTTATGAGTCACTGCAAGCCTTCACCAGCATCAGGAGTGGTACAGTGGGGAGAAAGCCTCGAGAAATTTTAAAAACATCTGCTCTTCTAAAGATACCATTGAGATAAAAAGCAAGCTACATATTGGGAAAATTATTCTTAATGCAGATATCTGATCCTAAACTTGGATCCAGAATATATAAAGAGCTCATAAAACTCAGTAGCAAAAAACCAAACAATTTATTTAACGAAGGGCAAAATATTAGAAGACACTTCCCAGAAAGGTATGTAGAAATAAACAACAGGCCCATGAAAATATGCTGAACATCGTTCGTCATGAGGGGAATACCATTTTTCTCATCATGGGATCTTTCACTCAAGAAACATTCATAAGGCATCTATTATGTTCCAAACACTCTAGGCACTGAGAAGTGATGAAAAAGATAAATGACTCCTCTCATAACATACACAAAAATTAACTTAAAATAAATAATAGGTTTAAATGAAAAGGCTACAACTATAAAACGTAGAAAAAAGTATAAGAGTAAATCGTCATGCCCTCGGGTTAACCAAGCCTTCTTATATATAACACCAAAAGCACAAGTGACCAAATAAAATGTAGATAAATTTAACTTCATCAAAGTTAAAAATTGTTGTGCTTCAAAGAACATCATCAAGAAAGAGAAAACAACCTACAGGATGAAAGAACATTTCCATAATCTGTCCATCCAACAAAGGTCTAGTATCCAGGGTTGACAAAGAACCTAAACAAATTTACAAGAAAAAAACAAACAAACCCATTAAAAAGTAGGCAAAACACATGAACAGACATTTCTCAAAAGAAGACATTCATGCAGCCAAAATAAATATGAAAAACAAGAGCTCAACAACACTGATCATTAGAGAATTGCAAATGGAAACCCCAATGAGATACCATCTTACACCAGTCAGAATAGCAATTATTAAGAAGTCAAGAAGCAACAGATGCTGGTGAGGTTGCAGAGAAAAAGGAACATTTGTACACTGTTGGTGGGAGTGTAAATTAATTCAACCGTTGTGGGAGATCTAGAAGTAGAAATCACATTTGACCCAGCAATCCCATTACTGGGTATATGCCCAAGGGAATATAAATTACTCTATTATAAAGATACATGCATGCATATGTTCATTGCAGCATTAGTCACAACAGCAAAGCCACAGAATCAACCCAAATGCCCATCAATGATAGAAAAGAAAATGTGGTAAATATACACCATGGAATACTACGCAGCTATAAAAAGGAATGAGATCATGTCCTTTGCAGAGACATGGATGGAGCTGGAAGTCATGATCCTCAGCAAACTAACGTGGGAAGAGAAAACTAGACACCACACATTCTCATTTATAAGTGGGGACTGAACAATAAGAACACATGGACACGTGACAGGGAACAACACACACTGGGACCTGTCAGGGGGCAGGGGGAGGCTGAGCATCAGGAAGAATAGCTAATGAATGCTGGGCTTAATACAGATGGGTTGAACTGCGCAGCAAATCACCATAGCACATGTTTACCTGTGTAACAAACCTGCACATCCTGCACATGTACCCAATAACTTAAAATAAAAGTTGAAGAAAAAAAAAAAGAAAAGAAACTTCACAAAATGGGAGAACATATTTCCAAATTATAAGTCTGGCAAAGGACTTATATCTTGATATATAAAGAATTCTTATAACATATAAATTGGACTGTTACAAGGTACATAATCTAATTTTAAAATGTCCAAAGGATCTGACAGATAGTTCTGCAAAGAAAACATACAAATGGCCAATAAACACATGATGAAATGCTCAATCTCATTAACCATCAGAGAAATGCAAGTTAAAACTACAATAGGATACTCCTTCACATACTTGAGGATGGCTATAATGAAAAAGACAGATAATAATAAGTGTTGGTAAGGAGGCAGGGAAATTGAAACATGGTGCAGCCACTTTCTAAAGCAATCGCAGTTCCTTAAAGGGCTAAATATGGAGTTGCTATATAACCCAGCAGTTTCATTCTTAGGTGTATACCCAAGAGAAATGAAAGCATATGTCAACACAAAAATTGTACATGAAAGTTCATAGCACATTATTCATAACAGCCAAAAAGTGGATATAATCCAAGTGTCATTGACTGATCACTGAATAAATAAAGTAGGATACAGTCATGCAATGGAATGAAGTATGATCAGCTCTCCCTTTCTGTGGGTTCCACATCACAGATTCAACCAACTGCAGATTGAAAATATTTTTAAAAAACAATTAAAAAAAATAGCAAACAGCAATAAAAATAATACAAATTTTAAAAATATGATATAACTACTTACATAGCATTTACATTGTATTAGGCATTATAAGTAATCTAGAGATGACTTAAAGTATATAGGAGAATAGGAGGATGTGCACAGGTTATATGCAAATATTATACCATTTTATATAACAGACTTGAGCATCTGTGGATTTTGGTACTCACAAGGTGTCCTAGAACTAATCCCCCATGGATACCTAGGGACCAGGGATGACTGTACTGATATCATGTTAGGATGTTGAAACACTGTACTAAATAAAAGAAGCCAGACACAGAAGACCCCATATTGTGGATTCCATTTATGTGAGATATCCAGAATAGGTCAATCTAAAGAGACCGTAAGTAGATGAGGAGTTGGCTAGAAATTAGAGGGAGGAGTTGGAAGAATGAGGAGAGAGAGCTGATGTGTGAGTTTTCTTTTCGAATGATGAAAATGTTCTAAAATTGATTGTGGTGACAATTGCACAACTCTGAATATACCAAAGACCATCCAAGTGTCCACTTTAAATGGATGAATTGTATGATATGTGAATTATTTCTCAATAAAGCTGTTACATTTTTTAAAAGATACATAAGGTCTCTCTTCATACTAGGGACTTCATAGCTAAAGTGTCTGAATGTAGTGGGATTGTAATGGAGAAAACAAAAAGCAAACAAATAAGTATTCCATGAAATTTTGGATAGTGATAAATACCACTGAGACAACAGAGCAGGGTGATGCCATAGCATGGACTGCAGAAAGTGTCATTTAAAGTGGATGGTCAGGAAGTACCTCTTAAGGCAGGAGTGGTGTGATAAAAGGGGCAAGCCGTACAAATGTCTAGATTGAATGAGTGCAGATTCACAAAGCCCACTTCATTATAACTCTTCAGAAAACTATGAAGTCCCTATTGACACAATGTACATCATTGAAACTCAATGTGGGTAAGAGAAATAAAGATCTGGGACTTTGATTACTAATTCCCTGAGCCTCTTACATATTCAGTTAGTGGATGAGAGATGGTATAACTAATTCTAAACAGTAGATAATCTCAGACTTTGGAAAGAAGCAGAAATGCACCCCCTCCCAACATCCATACAAAAAGCACCCGCCATGCTCACACAGAAGTCACTTTCCTTTCGGTTCTGTCTCTGTGGCAGGCTGCCAAAGCCCCCATTGAAGGATGATGGTGGTGGGAAACGTTATAAATATTTCATGAAATAAAATTCACGTCATGGCTGCCACCGTGGTGTAAGGCCCGGAGAGCCTATGTGTCAAGCTTAGTCACAGGCAGCTCTGCCAGTGCTGGGAATATGGTATTTACAGAGATTAGTGATGTGGGTGCCAAAATGATGAAATTTATTTATACATTTGGTCAAAATGTAATTAGAAAGAATTGATCTATTTCAGCAAAGCCCAGTTTCAAGCGGGTCTGCCCCCGCTTGGAATCTCAGCATCACGTGCTGCTGACACAGCCCTTGACCTGGAGCGGCGCTGAGCACAGATGGCTCCAGAAAGCAGAAGCCATGGAAAGTCAGGGAAATCGCTCTGGGAAGTCCAACCTGCATGCAGAAAGCCAGGTTCTCATAGAAGAGTTTTATCTTTAATTTGTACTTCATGTCCTAGTTCTGACTTCATGGACCAGGACACAATGTTGTTAGAGACAGAGTAATACCTTATGCTTTCTTTGAAGCTCAATTTGTCTGTGAATTGGCTAAAATAATTTATTCACTGACATGCTATCAAAAAAAATTTTTAAAAATAGTTTACAAACAGAAGTTAAAAGATAGGAGATTGTGTTAAAACAGAGAACCACAGGATTTTATGCCAAGCTTCAAAGATTCCTTTGAAGAAAGGCATTTCATGTGCTATGCTTCATTACTTTCAAATTGCCCCTTGTCACAGGCATAGAAAACAATTCACCTGGGTGCCCTACTACATTCATGAAGATAAAGAGGTACTGTTCAAAGAAATGTTTAGAATGAAAATGTGTGGGCCGGGCACAGTGGCTCATGCCTGTACTCCCAGCACTTTGGGAGGCCAAGGCAGGTGGATCGCCTGAGGTCAAGAGTTCAAGACCAGCTTGGCCAACATAGTGAAATCCCATCTCTACTAAAAATACAAAAAAAAAAAAAAAAAAAAAAAATTAGCCGGGCGTGGTGGTACGCACTTGTAATCCCAGCTACTTGGGAGGCTGAGGCCGGATGACCGCTTGAACCTGGGAGGTGGAGGTTGCAGTGAGCCTTGCACTCCAGCCTGGGCTACATGAGCAAAACTCCATCTCAAAAAAAAGAAAAAAAAAAGAAAGAAAGAATAAAAATGTGTGTGTGCTACTTTTTTTGAACTGAGTGCTGCTTTCAGCAAGATCTAACATAAGAGTCTACATTTTCAACATATGTGTATTGAGGATGATTATTATTGCAGGACAGGAGTGGGACCTAGAGGAGAAATAGAAATGAAGGCATGTTGCATACCTAAATGTTTGAAAATGATTAGTGAAACCCTTAAACCATTAAGTGAAATGTGTTCTACCTTGACATTGTGTCTTGGAAAGCTAGATTTAAGTGTAAAATTCTTGGACCGATGGAGTCTTGCACCAGGATGTGAAGGCACAAGGCCCCTGGCCCACCTCCCTTCTATGCTGTCCAGAATCAGAGGGCCCTTGCACCCTTGTGTGGTAGCACAGCTCATTTGTCCAAGTTCTGGTTCCATCAAAAGCTGCCTCTCGGCTACTCTTCAAACACTTGGATAGAAGGGCCTAGAAAGAGTCCTGTGTAGGTTGAAGAAGTGCACCTGGATTGGTGGCAGGGAATTCCAGCATTCTGATTCTTGGAGTGTGGCCTCGAGGGGGACAGCAGCCGTTGGGGTTGTGTCCTTGGCTCTGCTGACTCCTGGAACCATGGAGAGGAGTTCTCGCTGGAGGATAGCAGGAGTGGGTCCCTTTTAAGCATAAGTACAGAGGTGGGAGCCTCTCATACCCAGGTCTAAAGGCAGGACTGTTCACTTGCAAAGGATCAACTTTTTAAGGAAATTTCCCCAATGTTTTCTTAAAAATATAAAAGTTTTGGCTGGGAGCCATGTTTCATGCCTGTACTCCCAGCACTTTCAGAGATCGAGGCAAGGAGAATCGCTTTAGCCCAGGAATTCTAAATCAGCCTGGGCAACGCAGGGAGATAGGTCTCCACAAAAAAAAAAAAAAAAAAAAAAAAAAGTGTATGTGTATATATATATATACACACATAAAATTAGCCAGATGCGGTGGCACGTGCCTGTATTCTCATCTACTAAGGGAGGCTGAGGCAGGAGGATCCCTTGAGCCCAGGAGGTTGAGTCTACAGTGAACTGTGATCATGCCAATGCACTCCAGCCTGGGCAACACAGTGAGATCCTGCCTTAAAAACAAAAACCAAAAATAACAGGAAGAGTTTTGTATTGAATTTAAAAGACTTCAATTTTTTTAAAAAGAGAAAAGACAGATAATATGTTGCATCAGTATGCCCAGTGCATAAAGGAATTTTCACATAGTGTAGACTTTTATATTTATAAGCTAATGCTTGAAGACTTCATTTGGACAATTAAGTCTAAAGCACTGTTACGTTGATCAGGCAGAAGTCAGGTTTGAGTATGAATTATAAAGATAACTGATCTTGTTTTCTTTGCTTTGGAAGACCTGGCCAATTAGTGTTGAAATTAGAATTCTGAAGAAATGTTGCTGTCTGAAAAGCCATCTGTTGGTGTTTGTTAAATTTATTCCCATATAACTAAAAGAGAAGTTATTTCTAATTGCTATGCAGAAACAGCCACTGCCTAAAAGCTGACTAAGTCTCTTAAGAATGTATAGTCCTTACCTCGCTGGGCTGTAAGCCTGGAGAATATGGCAAATGTTGTATGGAAAACAATTTTTCATTCAAGACGTTCACTCAAAGCATTAACTATCTCCTTTAGTCGATGAGCTCCAATGAGATTGCAAAACGTTACTCTTCTTTAAGGTGGCTCACTAGAACTGGGCTGTCCTGGATGACCCATAATCCTCTTAGCCTTGTCCAAGGGCAATTACTCAGTGTCCTTCACCCTTGCTTTGCTTTCAGTTGGCTGTGACTTGCGTGTGTACTTGTGTCTCTTGCAATTCAGATCAGTGATGTCACAGAAAAGGACAATCTACAAAAGAAATAGTACTGTTTACAGTCGTCAAAACAACTCAACTTAGAGCAACTTTATTTGGCTAGAAAATTTGTATTGCACTTCTCCTTCCCTTCTATTTTTCCTTGAAAGCCTTTCTATCTTCTTCAACTGAGACTTTCCTAGGATAAAGAGAATACAATTCTCCTACGTGGCAGATATTCTGGCTGGCAATCCAATTTCCACATACTTTAAGAGAAAAGAGAACCATATTTCACTGGCAGTGTCAATGCGCTGAAATAAAAATACTATTTGCTCAGATCTCCTTCCAGCTAGCGGTTGCCATGTCGCACAGTTTGGGTCCATAAGGTATGGGCACATTTACCGGGAGGGCGTGCTCTTTCCTGAGTAATATTTGATTTGGAGAAAGCACGTTGGCCTTTAACTTTCACCTTTATTTCTGTGAGGAATCTGAATGTAAAGCATTTATCTTGCAATTAGGACAAATGCCACATATTAGGAAGAGCAGAGTAGAAGCTGAAAAGAACCTATGCCTTTGATGACAACCTTGAGGAGCTGCTGTAGTAGCCTAAACTTCCTACACCCAGACTTTGAACCAAAACAATCTAACGCTGATAGACTTTCTGTTAATCACAGCCAAATGTATTCCTAAGTCATACGTCCTTCTTGAATCAAAAGCCTATTTGGCTCCAAACACAGAGTCCTGCCAAAAGAGCAAAACAGAAGAGAAAATTCTACTATAGACCTGGTGTATTATTCAAGAGCTGAAATGGAGTGCAGGGAGGTTTTGTTTTGTTTTGTTTTTTGAGATGGAGTCTTGCTCTGTCGCCCAAGCTGGAGTGCAGTGGTGCGATCTTGGCTCACTGCAACCTCTGCCTCCCGGGTTCAAGCGATTCTCCTGCCTCAGCCTCCCGCATAGCTGGGACTACAGTCACATGCCACCATGCCCAGCTAATTTAGGGGAGGTTTTTATGGTCAATGTACTTTACTGTTTTCTAAGTCTTCGAAAATGGGTAATTAAAGAACAAAACAAATGACAACTCTTAGTTAAACAGAATGCAACCAAAATGGGGTATCCTTCTCATGTTAAAAAGCAGAATTTATACTGAAGAAAAATATAACCTCACAATGATACATTTGAAGGAATAGTTACATCTCTATATGAATCATAGAAAGTATCTGGACTTTTGGAAATGAACTGTGTTATACTTTCTTCTTTTTAATTTTGCCATACCTCTCCTGGATGCTTTATAATTTTCTATAGCTCAGAAATTGTTAGCAAACAACTTGGCTTATTAGGTTGAATCTGCTCACCACAATACAAATAACATTCAGGGTTTGGAGAGAGTTTGTACCTTTAATAAAGAAAATGAATATATCTTTTTAAATTGGTCTTAATTGCTACTGGCAGACAATGGGGGAAAAGGCAGCTAACACAAGAAGGCTAAAATTCCTTCCACACAAAAGAAGTCTACGGCAGGAGATACAGGGAGGGTATGAAGATTCAGAGCTTTGGGGACCCAGGTTCCTTCTACCTTTCTGTTTCATTCTTCTTAGCTTATCTTCTGTTCTCAGTATCCTTCAGAAACGTGGGAGCGAGCATTGCAGTCATGTCAGTATTCCACATAGGAGGTAAGAGAAATGAAGAAGCACACACACAAAAAGAGCCCAACTAGTTTTCTGCAGCTCTTTTAAGAGCGCTTATTTCAAAAAAATTTCACCCAACAGTTTCTATGTATGTGTTATCGGCCATTCCTGTGTTCCAGACCACACTCATGATAAAGGAAGATGGAATACATAGCCCTTTGCTGGATGCATTGTTGCCCTGAATAAGTTAGGCTTTTCGAAAGAAGAGGGGAAATAGGTATATTGGGTAGACCAGCCACAGTCTCTTCACTTCTCGGATTTTTAGTACCTTCGGGCATCGTTCTCTGCGGCTTCTCATTTCCCTCTGTGTGGTCCTTCCTCAGCATAACCCTCTTCCATCTTCCTCCATGTCTGTATCCAAGGCAGGCACTGGAGAGTCCTCTCTTCTCAAGGCTTCAAGATTTGCAGCACATTTTGTGCCAGGGGAGAAGAGGTAGGGGCAGGGCAAATTCATTGCTGTGATTATCAACAGACTATGAATGCATTAATAGATAAGAGACACCCAAAGCAAAGTGATTTTTCTTTTTTTTTTATACACACTCCTGACACCAAATATAGGCTATAGGAAAAATTGAACTATGTTTTTCTACTCTATACTCTCACATAGTGGCTTAACACAACACTTTTGACACGGATGTATGGGGGATTTTCCCTACACACCAGAAAAAAAAATCCTGCAGATTCTGTAGTGGATTCTGCAGTAGACACAAGCTGGGTGTCCTCTAATTCAATTCAATTCTGACACGATCTACCTGGAGATGGCATCAGATCCCATAGGTCGGAGGCTCAGTCCCACAAGAATGCTCCCTACTTAGACTCAGTCACAGGTAGTAGGTTGTCAACTGCTCTTCTGACTGGCTATGAACCAGGGTCCCAACAACTCCCTCCTGGAATTTGATGCATTTGCTAGCGTATTATAATATGTGACGTATTATATAATCATATACATAATACGTAACATATATAATACGTATATATAAGTATATAACACATATATAAGCATATTATAATACACTTATCAGCTTACTATAAAGAATGTTATAAAGAATACAGATGACAAGATGCACAAGGTAAGGTATGGAGAAAGGGGCATAGAGCTTTCGTGCCCTCCCTGGATACACCACCCTCCAAAACTCTCCCTGTGTTCTGCTACCTAGAAGCTCCTGAACCTTGTCTTTTGGAGTTTTGATAGAGACTTCATTACACAGATGAGACAGAGTAGATATGAGACTCGCCTCCCACCCACTACACCCCACCAAGGACGTCTAATGTAAGCTGGTGGGGAGGGGAGCCATGGTCAGCAAGGACCATCCAAATCTTGTACCATTAATCTTGCTCAACGTGCCGTGCCCGCTGATCGAGGAGCCTTAAGGAGACTAAGATAAGCAATGGCCCACTGTAAACCTTACTCAAGGTGCCTTACTCACTGACTGTGGGACCTTGAGGGAACCTAAACAAGCAGCTCCCACTTTAAAACTTATTCAAGGGTGTTAACCCTATCTCCAGCATGCATACAAGACCAGAAGAATGACCAATCCTTTACCTTAGCTTCATTATAACACTAAAAAGTCACATCCGAGGGTGGAGATTTAACTTGTGAAGGAGATATGCAATGCATGAAGAAGCATATCATCAAACTGTGCAGGTGCCAGAAGTTTGCAACCTCTACATGCTTAAACATCACTTCCAGCCCACTTTAGCTTCTTTAAAATTACTCTCCTTACTCCCTTCAGGGAGCCAGTCAGATAATTATCTTGCTTGTGCTGCCTCCCTTGTGTTCAAACATAAGACCAAATAAAAGCCTTGTCTGGGAAACTTGCTAGATCTCATGTCAATTTCTGTAACAGGAGAGCCAAGAACCTGTCGTCAGTTACATAGGCATGAATGATTAATGACCAATGATAATCATTGGTGATCAGTGATCAACTCAATCTTCAGGCCCTCTTCCTGCTGTGGAGGTTAGAGGTGAGAATGAAAGTCTCAACCTTCTAATCCTGAAGCTGTCTAGGGGCACCTAATCATTTCATTAGCATTCAAAAGACGTTCTTATTACTCCTGAGATTCCAAGGGTTTTAGGAGCTATACGTCAAGACACTGGGATGACGAACAAGTATATACAGTCGTGCATCTCATATAAGAAGGTGGTCCCATAAGATTATAATACCATATTTTGACTGTACCTTTTCTATGCCTAGATACACAAATACTTACCATTGTGTTGCAGTTGCCTACAGTATTTGGTACAGTAACATGCTGTGCAGATTTGTAGCCTGGGAGCCATAGACTGTCTACCATAGAGCCTGGTGTGTAGTAGGCTGCGATCTAGGTTTGAGTATGTACACTCTGTGATGTTCACACAATGATAAAATCACTTAATGATGCATTTCTCAGAATGTATCCCTGTCATTAAGCAACACTTGACTGTGTTTCGCAGTGTCACAAGACAGACCTGGGTTTCTTTGGAAACACTGTTTCCTCAAAAACTGAATCAGCTTCCAGTAATTTTGCTTTCAGTCAAGTTTTTTTGCCTAACTTGTCACAGTGAAAAGCTTTGCCTAGAAACATTTTAAATAATAGAGCTGATTATTTTAATACATACCAAACTATTCTGATTCACTATTAATTTTTCTTTCCATTTTGTTAAGGTGTGTCTTTTGAGAATCGATGGTGCCTCCCACCCCCAAAAAATAACAATCATGCCTCAGGCTCCAAGAAGAATTTAAATTCTGCTTGCCAAAAAAGGTTTAAGCAACTATCACCAAAGTCGGTAGGGAAGGCTGGCAGGGAGATTCCAGAGGAAAAAAAATAATAATCCAAAAGTGCTCAGAAAAACAATACAATAGAGTAAAAGCATTATAGACAACAGAAATTTAAGCCAGTTTTCTTCAGAACACGGAGAACTGCAAAACCTTCTAAAAAGGTTGCTTGTGATTGACAGAATAGGCCCCCCAAAGAGATCTATGTCTTAATCCCTAGAACCTATGAATATGTATGTTGCATGGAAAAGAGGCGTTCAGGTTGCTGGTGGAACTACATTTACTAATCAACTGGCCTTGGACTGCAGAGATGATTTTGTACTATGCTGCTGGGCTCAATGTAATTTCAAAGTCCTTAAATGGTGAAGAGGGAGGCAGAAGTGTCAGAAACAGAGATGGCAACATGAAAATCACCTTATGGGCCATTGTTTGCTTTGAAGATGAGAGAAAGAACATGAGCCAAGAAATGCAGACAGACACTAGAAGCTGGAAGAGTCAAGAGAACAGATTCTCCCCCAAGAGCCCCCAGAAAGAAACCTAGAACTGCCTATACCAGCCAGGCATGATGACTCTCTCTTGTAATCCCAGCACTTTGGAAGGCTGAAGCAGGAGGATCACCTGAGCCCAGCAGTCTGAGACCAGTCTGGGCAACATAGTGAGACCCTGTCTCTACAAAAAATGAAAAAAATTAGCCAGGCATGGTGGTGCACACCTGTAATCCCAGCTACTTGGAAGGCTGAGGCAGGAGGATCACCTGACCTGGGGAGGTCAAGGCTGCAGTGAGCTGTGATAGCACCACTGCACTCCAGCCTGGGCAGCAGAGCCAGACTCTGTCTCAAAATAAAAAAGAAAAAGAGAAAGAAAAAGACAGAGAGATCTGCCTACACCTTGATTTTTAGCCCAGTGAGACCCATCCTGAACTTCTGACTTCCAGAACCATAGGTAATAAATTTCTGTTGCTTTAAGCCACGTTTTGTGACTATTTGTTACAGTGGCAAATGGAAACTAATACATTGATCTGTAAAGATCAGTTGGGATAATTTTTGACTATTTGCAGATTTAAGGCAAGAAGCAGACTTCCCAGCAGAGAAAGAGTGGAATAAAGTAGTGTAGCATGCATCAACAGAAATAAATGTAAGGCTGGGCATGGTGGCTCATGCCTGTAACCTCGGCACTTTGGGAGGTTGAAGTGGTAGAATCACTTGGCTGAGGAGTTCAAGACCAGCCCAGGCAACATAGTGAGACCCCCATCTCTACAAAACATAAAAATAAAAAACAAAAATTAGCCAGGTGTGGTGGTGCCTGCCTATAGTCCCAACTATTCAGGAGAATGAGGTGGAAGGATCACTTGAGCCCAGGAGGAAGAGGTTGCAGTGAGTTGAAACTGTACCACTGCCCTTCAGCTTGGGTGACAGAGTGAGACTCTGTCTAAAAACCAACCAACCAAACAAATATATATATATGTGTGTAAGACTAGAGCAGAGGGTGCTCTATAATCCTCATATGTATAGTAGGGTTGCTATCAGATTCTTAGGGGAGTTTGGTGACTTGCATCCTTTAAGGTTTTTAATATGCATGCATAATGTTGATAGTTTTTACATTTTAAATTATGTAATTAATGAACCAATACTGATATATTATTAGGAACTAGTAATCATATTTCTTTGGCTTCTACCTAATATCATTTTTTGTTGTTGTTCAACAGTCCCATGCAGATACCACCTTCTATTTAGTTGGCATGACTTTTTAGGATCTTCTTTGTGACAGTTTCTAAGAATTTGCGTGTTTTCAATGACCTAACAGTGTGAAGAAGTACTGGCCAGGTATACTGTAGAATGCCCTGTATTCGAATGTATCTGATGTTTCTGTCATGATTAGTATGGACTCATAGGTGCTTATTTCATACTTTGGGTTATAATCAAATACTACTTTAAGCAGGAGATAAACTTTAATTGCAAAGAGTTAGTGAAGCACGTTCCTTGGAGTAAAAAAGTGTTTTATTTATTTTTGGGTCCATGTTGTAAATCACTTCCTCTTTTTCTAGTGGAGAAGCCAAAGATATTGCATATTAACCACCCAGAAAACCAAACAAAAAACAAGGCTTATAAGTAATTGGGTTGAAACACATTTCCAATAAGGGTAAAATTCAACTCTGATTATAGGAGGCAGATTTTCTGTGTTATTTTTCGTCTCCTTCAATGCAAAACACAAATCAGATTGCTGTTACTGTTGAATTGCTTTATTATTCATCCAAAATGTGAACATGGTTAGACAATTGTGAGATGTAATAAAATATGGCAGGGACAGAAGGCAATGATGGTTCTTACTATTAACTATTTTCCAATGTAGCTAAACTTTAATAAACATAATGGGGTGTTAAAAAAATAATTTCTCACTTAATATCTTGTCATTTTCCCCCGACACTATAAAAATCTCAGTATGATTTTTAATATTCAATGCAGCAACTTGACAGTTGCCTCCCTATAGCAACGTTAAAAGTAAGTTTAAATATTTTTCTAATATATTTAGAACCAAAGCATAATGAATAATATTGTTTATACAAATTAAGTGTATGGCAAATTACAGACAAGTTAATGAGGAACTAGTAAAGAAGATGGTGGCAAATAAGGAGAAAAGATACACACGAGAGAAATTCAGAGAAGCAGACAGACAAATGTGATTCTTATTTTCTAAATGGGGAGAATGACCAGATTTCAGGTACTAAAGGCTTTTGAGATTGACATTCATCTTTGGGAAAAATTTAGAATAAATTATTAAATAAACAGATTGTGATCCATTTTTTAAAAAAATGGGTTGTTCCTGGAGTCCAATATGGATTTACTAAGAACAAGATATTTAAAATAATGATTTGTTTGTCATTAGGCTTAGGAGAGATTAGAGGTATACCAAGGCTACTGTATGACTTGAGTTCAACATACTGTTCAACTGAAAGCCCTGTGATATCCCTTTGGTTAAGGAGTTGCTAGGAGGTTAGGAGGACAGCAGTTTTCATTAGTTGCATCATGTTAAAGAAAGCTACTGGCAGAGACATTATCTGATGGCTTCTTTTCAACCTGTAAAAGGTCTCTAGCAAAGCATCTCCAGACTCATTTTTTTTTTTTTTTTTTTTTTTTTGAGACAGAGTCTTACTCTGTCACCCAGGCTGGAGTACAGTGGCAAGATCTCAGCTCACTGCAACCTCTGCATCCCAGGTCCAAGCGATTCTCCTGCCTCAACCTCCCTAGTAGCTGGGATTACAGGTATCCTCCACCATGCCTGGCTAATTTTTTTGTATTTTTAGTAGAGATGGGGTTTCACCATGTTGGTCAAGCTGGTCTCAAACTCCTGACCTCAGGTGATCCGCCTGCCTTGGCTTTCCAAAGTTCTGGGATTACAGGCATAAGCCACCGCGCCTGACCTAGACTTAATTCTTGGACCTAGACCCTTTGCCATTTTTATTTTTGATTGACGACAAAGCAAAGTCAATAAATGTAGATGTGCGTCATCATTTGGATGGATATCTCCTGCGGTGAACTCTGAATTCAGAAGTCAAAATCATCATACTGAACAGATTGAAACCAATGAAAGGATACTTAATGGAAATGAAAACATAATCTGGCATTTAATATAAAAAAATTAGAATCACAAATACAAAATGAAAAAGATCTGACTTTGTGGCAATACATTTCAAAAGAAATCTGACTTTTTGGGGCCACAATTTAAAAATGGGTCAATTGTATGAGGTAATTAATTCACCCCCACCTCCCTATTCCCTGCCCCTCCCCACAAAGAAAGCCAATATTGTCATCGTCTGTGTCCAAGGGATAGAAAGTAAGATTATAGATCAAAATTCTATGTCCATCTATCTTACCTATAATATTACCTGTTCCATTTTAATGTCTGTGTTTTAAGAGAAATATTGCTCACTATAATGTGCTCAGAGAAGGTGTATTTAGAGATCTAGGAAGCAGAAGTAGCTTGTTTACCCCTAACAAGAGACAACTAAAGGCATATAGGATCATTGCCTTCAAACGTTTGGAGAGTTGTCTGGTAGAAACAACAGATTTGTCTGCTGTTAGAGACAGCATTTGCTTTAGAAAGCTAAGAGAAGTGAGATTTTGTTTCAACATGTGGTAGTAATTAGAATTGCAGTGTGGGGATGGGGAGGCCACAGAGGGTATCTCCATGCCAAATAGGAAGCAAGTATGGGGTTTGATTTCTGAATTTTCCCCCATAAAGATATTCAGTATAGCTAAAGTAACCTGCTTCGTTCCACACCTGCCTCACTCCTGTCCCACAAAAGAAGGATTGTAAGGCTGAATGATTTCAAAAACAGAAAACAGGTGATCTCTTGCCAGGTCAACATTCCACAGATGGTTACCAGATGCGTACAGGTGCCATGTCCCGTGTGAGCTGCTGGTTACCTGAGCACAGGGAACTTAGGCTCTTACAGGGGTGAGCTCGGGGTAGAATCCTTTCCCCTAAAAGCAGCTATGTTACTAATGGGAGTAATGTCCAAGTCTCTGAGCTCAGAAGACTTTATCAGTGGTTCTCTTAAGACTTCAACTGCAAAGCTTCCTTTCTTTCTGTTTTTAATTGATAAATAATATTGTTACATATTTATGGGGTAATGTGCTATTTTGATATATGCATACAATGTGTAATGATCAAATCAGAGTAATTAGTATTATATAATCCATCACTTCAAATATTTGTCATTTCTTTGTGTTGGGAACATTTTAATTTTTCTCCTTTAGTTATTTTGAAATATATAATATATTGTTAACTATAAAATCAAACAATAGAACTTATTCCTTCTAACTATATGTTTATACTCATTAACCAACCTTTCTTCATCCCCACTTCTAGGAACTGACAATTTGTATCAATCAATTGTATTTTGTATCCTGTCTAGGATACAAAATCAACATACCAAAATCAGTAGTGTTTCTATACACCAATAATGAAGTAGTTGAAAAAGAAACCAAGAAAACAATTTCATTTGCAATAACTACAAAAATAAAACACGGCCAGGCACAGTGGCTCATGCCTGTAATCTTAGCACTTTGAAAGGCCCAGGCAGGAGGATTGCTTGAGCTCAGGAGTTCAGGACAAGCCTGCGCAACATAGCAAGACCTCTTCTCTATTAAAAATTAAAATAAATAACCAGGCAAGGTGGTATATGCCTGTAGTCCCAACTACTCTAGAGGCTGAGGTGGGAGTATAGCTTGAGCCTGTAAGATCAAGGCTATGTGAGCCATGATCGCTATTGGGGTATGAAGCAGCTTCCTAAATTTAGCAGTACTAAATTCTGGATACATATGCCTTTCCTGCCTTTGATCTATACTCTCCTCAAAGAGCACTTATCCTCTTCACCATGATTTTTATTCTTAACAACCCATCTTAATTATTGTATCTTCTTGGAAATTATATTTGAAAAGGCTGAAGGGGTATTCCATTTAAAAGTTTTTTGTGTTTGTTGTGTGTGTAAAGGATAAGAAACATACACCCTGGAAAATCAATCTCTTTTTCTTCCCCCTTACTTCTGGGCATCTTGAGATTTAAAGAAGAACAGTGAGAGACTGTATTGGTCTTTCTAGCCTGCCCATCATGTTAATGTTCAGCTCAATACTTTTGTCTCTGTCCAGAAAGTCATATTGCTTTGGTATAGAGAGCTTAATCTTTTCAGTTTTACCCTAAAACGTCTTTTTCATTTAGATTCATTTTTGCAACTGGCTGGCAAACCCCACAGGCTCTGTCCTTGAGAAGCACATGGCCATCTGCTGCTTATCTGCTCCTGGGAAGGGGGTGTGGGCTGCCACCCTCTGTGCCTGGTGCAGTGGCCGAGAAAAAACCACCTGGTCTATGCAGGAAAAGCCCTGTCTCCATGGGAACAGACCCAAGCACTGACTATCTGATCTCCCTTAGCTTCAGGCACCTTGCTAAGCACACCCCAGGGCTACAGTGGTACAGAGGGGAGGAAGAGCAAAGGAGAAGACAACCATTCCTCTCCACTGCTACTTTCAAACAAATGTATGAGTCCAGAGAGGGTGCCCCATGTCGGAATGCAGCCCATTATTATTACTACAAGTGTAGCTAAAAGCAGACGCCATGTCCTCCAGCCAGCAGCTCAGGGCCATAAGTACCAAACTAACTAGTAACTGTTGAGTTATTCTTTAAAAAAATTATTCCTTTTCTAAATATCCTCCATACCTGTTCCTATACCTCCAGAGTTTAAAATCTCTATGAAACCAGGAAACTTCAACACAGAGTTCACAGAAGAAACCTAGTAACTGCCTAGTTGGGAGTCCTCCTCAGAACAAAGGTCTTCTGAATTCTTGCATTTGCATGTGAACCTCATTATTTTATTCTCTAATATTGAAAGTATGTTTGTTGAATACCTCTCATAGACTAGTTTCTGGCTAAACAGTTGTTTCTAATAACAATCTGTAATCACCCAATGGGTTCTTCTTGCCTGCTGCACAGGCAAAATCAATCCACTGAGACCACAGCATTACAGCAGAGAAAGAGTTTAACTGACATAAGGCCAGCCCACACAGAACTGGAGTTACCACACAAATCAGTCTCAGAGACTAGAGTCTTTATGGAAAATTTGGTGGGCAGGGAGCTAGGGAATAAGTGTTGCTAATTAGTTGGAGATAAAATCATGGGGGTGTGGAAAACAATACTTCTATGCTAAGTCCACTTCTGAATGGAGGTCACAGGTGCAGTGGAGTGGTGAGTCGTGAGTCTGGGTGGGGTCAGTCTGAAAGATACCTCAAAAAACCAATCCTAGGTTCTAAAATAGTGGTGTTATCTGTAGGAGTAATTGAGGAAGTTATAAATCTTGTGGCCACACGATTCCTGAGCAGTAAAGGATTATAGAAACTATGCCTACATCTTAGCAGAGTTCAGGCTTTTCCCATGATCCTATTCTTGTGGCCTTTCCTTAATCTTACAAAGCTAGTTTCAGTCCCCAAGCAAGGAGGGGGTTCATTTTAGGGAGAGACTATTATCATCTTTACTTTCAAATTAAACTATAAACTAAATTCCTCCCAAATTTAGTAGCTTGGTCTACACCCAGGAATAACCAAGGACAGCTTGGAGGTCAGAAGCAAGATGGAGTCAACGATGTCATATTTCTCTTACTGTCATAATTTTGCAAAGGTGTTTTCAAATCCCATCTTGTGCTTCAGCACACCTCAATCCAGAGATGTGAGCTATGGAGATGAGAAAAGGCCAAAAATTTCTCTAACTTCTTCCTGTTGACAGAAGGCATAGTTGGGGTATGGGTCACCCCCAGGGTAAGAGGAATGAAACCATCTTGCAGTTGTCTGTATGTATTCACGGGTGGCTGGTTGGAGTCCCAAGTTCTCCATGACAAAAACATTAGTGCTCTTATCCAGAGCTTTAGGACAGCACTCAAATGAACAGTGGGACAAATAATGAGCCCTAACATAAAGACTGAAAACCCTAGCTTCAGGAATTCCTATAGAACTGGCATGAAGCCTTAAGGGATCCAGGTGAATGACCCCAAGAACCAACCAGGCATGGGGTCATCAGCAGAGACTCAAAAACAGGACAAAGCTGGAATTTAATAACAGGTATACTATAGTTTTTCTTGAAACAGAATTTTTCTCTCTCCAGTCATCCATTTTTATCAAGGACAAATCACAGTAGGACAAATCAATTTGCAAAATAAGTTCCAATCCCATTGTATGTGGCCTGATTATTTGCATAAAGTACAATAAAAATAATTATTTGCTGTGTAGGATCTTTTCTTTTTTTAGAGAAATGGCTTTTTTTTTGGAATTGTTTTAATAAAGAATCTCAAATTAGGCCTTTTAAAAGCCTGTTGATCCCAGACAAGGATTTATTTGTGCCTCCAAATACCTGTATGAATTGGGTGAGTTCTTCTCTTCTTGAGGTCTCAAAATAGCTTGGGGTTTCTGGGTCTGTCAAAAAGTGACATGCTACAGTTGTCACAGGTCAGGAACTCTGTACAGGATAAGGTATGAGGCCAATTTTTTCAAAGGGCTTTTGCTGGCTCTATAGGTCAACCTCAATTCCTCAAAGCAATCTGAAGACATGTCATTCCAGTCAGAGCCTTGGTAAAATAACCAGTCTCTCCAATTATGTCCTGCTACAGAAGAAAACTGATTCTTATTGAACTTCTGTAAGTAACTATATTGCCATAAGTTAAGAATATTTACATATAGTTTCCAAATTCTGGAGAAATTTTTAATGGCTGATGTGACACCTCAGTTCTTGTCTTCTTGGTTTAAAAGAATTTAAGCAAAAGACACACAACAAAAGAAATTTATTGCCAAAGAAAAGGAATATTCTGAAAGTTAGGTGCAGAATAGACAGTATACTCTTCAGAACTCTTCTGAAGATCGTTTTGCTTGAATGAGCTCGATTACAACACGAATGATGAGGCTTATTGTGTTAACTGTATGGTCACCATGGTTGCTGTGTCCCGAGGACATGGTCACTTCTTTGACTACCTATGCTGCCTCAAAATCAGGTAGAGAGAAAAAAATATGCTTCAAATTTTGCTCACGGGAGTATTTACTCAATTGTCAAAAACTGTAAATTACTCAAAAGAAGCTTGCTTGACGCTAAAAAAAACAAAACAAAACAAAAGAATCAGCAACATTTGTTTTTTTTTTGTTTTTTGTTTGATTTTTTTTTTTTAAGACGGGGTCTCACTCTGTTGCCCAGGCTGGAGAGAAGTGGTGTGATCTTGGCTGGCTCACTGCAACCTCTGCCTCCCGGGTTCAAGTGATTCTCACGCCTCAGCCTCCCAAGTAGCTGGGACTACAGGTGCATGCCACCATGCCCGGCTAATTTTTTGTATTTTTAGTAGACAGGGGGTTTCGTCATGTTGGCCAGGCTAGTCTCAAACTCCTGAGCTCAGGCAATCCACCTGCCTCTCCCTCCCAAAGTGCTAAGATTACAGACATGAGCCAAGAATCAGCAACGTTTTAAGCAAAAAGTTATAAAAAGATTATTTCAGTCTTCTATTAGTTCAGGTCATGCAATTAATTCCTGTTCTACTAGATATTGGGACAGTAATCCTTATGGATGTATCATCTCTCTATGGAAGTTTTTCCTCTATTCTAACAACACAATTTCCAAAGATACCAGGAACCTGCATTCAGATGTATCCCTCCTCTTCCCATAATCTTGTGACCTCTCATTAGTTTTACAAAGGTGTTTTCAGTCCCTGAACAAGGAGGGCATTCGTTTTAGGGAGGACCTATTATCATCCTTGCTTTTAAGTTAAACTATAAACTAAATTCCTCCCAAAGTTAGGTTGGATCAAGGACAACTTGAAAATCGGAAGCAAGACGGAATCAACTATGTCATCTTTCTCTCACTGCCATGATTTTGCAGAGGCAGTTTCAACTTTATCCCCACAACTGTTGTAATATATCATGAAAGGCCAACATGAGATAGTTTGAGCTACTTTTTTCATTTTCCTCTTTGGAAGATCAGAGTTATTGCCGTGAGAAGCAGGAGAAAAAACTCAGCAATCTGGAGAACAAAAATGCCTCTTAGGGATGTCATCATTTAAATTTTTTTCTAATGAGGTCCTTTTTGATTGCTGGTAATGTTTTAATATGGCACTGTTAAAAGAATCAATGAAGTTTCCTTATCCTTCTGGGCCTAAATAATATTGAGATTTTTCAAAAGTCAGAGCACACCATGGGGTCTTAAAAGTAAGTCATTAGACTTGCACCAGCTCACTTAATCACGCCACCTACTCCTAAATTATAGTCGTCAATTGAGTAGAAAATGAAACTTGGCACCTTCAACAAAAAAGGACAGGATCAATATACTCATTTGTGGATTAGGCACTGAAATCAATATTTGCTTGCTAGAGTTTTCAGTGCACTGAAAATCATACCTATTTGCTCTCTGGTTTCTTCTTTCTCTTTCAAGTTGATCCAAGGTTTCACAAGAATTAGCATACCTAGTTTTCTTACAGGCCCTACTGTGTCATCACTAAAGAAAAACTGGACCATGTGCCCATAGCTCAATCATGACATTGTAGGACAACTCAAAGTCATGTCAATCTCTAATCTCAGCAAATGGAATGCACATTTGCTTTAGTTATGTATCATCTTCTTTACCCTTGCAGGAAATTTTTAATTAAATAATAAAAGGGTTATCTAGAAAATGTACTCTACTGTCCAACACTCTAAAGAGACTGTTGAAAACTATCAACCAAGGAATCAACTAAAGAAAGTCTTTATCTCTTTAACCACCAGCCCCAAGCATAGGACAATTTGGAAAGAAACACCCATGTATGTGCACACAAATACACACACACACATACACATGTATGTTTTCAGGCAATATGGAGGGTTGATGGTAGGCTGAGCTATCCTACTATAAATAACCTCCCCTCTAATTGCCAGTTTCTGTGGTAGCACCCACTAATATGCAATGGGATTTGTTTAAATCTGGAGAAGTGCAAGAGTTTAGTAATAGGTAAGTCTCAGGAGGAGAAGAGGAATGAAGACAGCAGAGGAGACAAGAACCATGGCATCTGCTCTCTCCCTCTGGACTGCATTTCAGCAACTATAATTAAGAAGATGAGCCACAGAGGTAAGCAACCTGTTTTCATAAGAGATTTTTTGGAAACTCTACATAAGGGCTGAGACAGATGGAACTGTTCTCATATACATGATTTAAGACTCCAGACATAAGCAGTAATGACTTGAAGTCTATATAACATAAAATAGGGGCACGGCACGGTGGCTCATGCCTGTAATCCCAGCACTTTCGGAGGCCAAGGCAGGCAGATCACGAGGTCAGGAGTTTGAGGCCAGCTTGACCAACATGGTGAAACACTGTCTCTATCAAAAATACAAAAACTAGCTGGGCATGGTGGCATGCGCCTATAAGCCCCACTACTCAGGAGACTGAGACAGGAGAATCACTTGAACCTGGGAGTCAGAGGTTGCAGTGAGCTGAGATTGTGTCACTGCACTTCGGCCTCGGTGACAGAGGCGACTCAGTCTCAAAAAACAAACAAACAAAACAACAACAACAACAAAAACATAAAATAGGACATGGAGATGGAAAGAGGGCATTTCTGTACATACCTGCATAGAACCCAGAAGTGGTCTAGCACCCCAGTGACTGACAGCACCCCAGTGGCTGACAGTTTGGCAAACATCATGAGATCACTTCTTTGGCTTCTCTTAATTGGAACACAGGGGCTGTGGTGCACAGCAGACAGGGCACACTTAACTAAAATGATGGAACATTTAACATTTAAAATGATGGAACATTTAACATATCACACTTAACTCAAATGATGGAAACAAATAACCAGGAGTCAGTTTGAAAATGCTCTTCCGTTACTGAACATATGGAAGTTTGCAGTTATTGCAATTTTTCCATAAATGTATATGGCCTGATGAGCCTAGGCACTACTTAGAGGAGATATAATTCCACACATACATGCATACACACAGCCACACAAACCTATAGGGCTATATTCATGTTTTCATACCTATGTTTGTTGACAAGTTTATTCTGAGTGGTTATTTTACATACATTGTTGTACTAGGAATTTCAGAGAATATGTGCAGAGTTGTAAACTGACTTCTGGTTCAATATGGCAAATGGACCACGGATGTTTAGGTCCTTTCTTTGCCAAAGCCCTGCTAGAAGGAAATGAAAAAGAATTTTCAAAATTACTAACCCAAAAGAGCAAAAATAATAAGAGAGGAGACAAAGCACATGAAAGAGTCAAACTTACTTTTGGAATTTGGAAAAAGGTTGGATGATTGGAGACGGAGTGAGCTACATGCCAGTCCTTTCATTAGGGAGGTCCCATGGGAATGAGGCTGTGGGTTCCCCAGAAGACCCCACAGGCTCATTAGCTAGAGGTAGCATGTGGGGCACAAGAGGATGGAAACAGGGAACTTGGGTTATACCCAGGGCTGTTGGCCCTCCCCAAACCTCTGCTATTTGAAACTTTCCTTCTTCTTCCCTGCAAGGGAACAGAGGCTCATTTTCTAGAAAAACTTAACTGGAGCAATCTAGAACTCTGTGACACTGGGTGGAGAGGGATGTGGGGTGAGACTGTGAGACTGCAGGTGGGACAGTGAGTTTCGCTATATTGAACCCAGAAAATGTCAACTTGCTTCCGCTGACCCTGCTCCATGATGACACACGGGCCAGAACATACTCTCTCAGGCAAGATGTTGAAAATTCCTCTCTGGAGAAACTGAATGGTCTGCTGTGGAGAAAAAGTCTCCACCTGCTGTCATTTAATGGTCCCCCCGTGAAAAGTTCAGGTCACTGACCCAACATCCCAGGTGATCCCCGGGAAGAAAGTCCGTTAGTCAACCAGTCCCATCAAACACATAGAGCTTCCAGTCAGCCTTTTAGTGCCTCACTCTTATATAGGAGTGGACAGTTAAGGACCACAGCATTTGAAGAAAACCTGAAACAAAAAGGAGAAAAACCAACACAGCAGCCTTAAAAAATTACTTGGAGAAAGCAGAGACAGCACAGACAAAAGAAGAAAGCAAAAATGACAAAACAAATGATAATGAATACCCAGAGAAAAAAGAAAGATATTGCACCCATAAAATAAGAACAGGTTGCTTAGAAAAAAGGAAAAAAGAGAGAAAAAAGAAAAAAGCCTGCAGAAATCAAAACTATGATTAAGGAAAAGTCCTACCAGCACAGTTGCAATTAGGGCTTCTCAACCATGCCTTCAAAGAGGTAGCTAGTCACCAAAGCTGGTGGAACCCACAACTTCGTGTTAAGTGCTAACACTTTTTGTCTTTTGTTAATATCTGGGTTGGCACTTCCATTGTCTGCACCAAATACCATCTGGCTGCATGTGCTGGGAGAGAAACGCCATGGAGGAAAAGAACACGCAAAGTCATCTTAATGACCTCAGGCTGGGATAATTTGTGTTAGTGTTTCTGATCCGAAACCGATTTTAGTGATACACCTGCATGTCTTCTTTTGATAGTAATTCCCAAACATAGAAATTCCGGATACTTATGAAAGCTTCTAGAACAAGCTTGTTCAACCCATGGCCCACAGGCCACGTGTGGCCCAACACAAAGATGTTCTTAAAACATTATGAGATTGTTTTGCCGTGTGTGTGTGTGTGTGTGTGTGTGTGTGCATCAGCTATCATTAGTGTAAGTGTATTTTATGTGTGGCCCAAGACAATTCTTCTCTTTCCATGTGAATCAGGGAAGCCAAAAGATTGGGCACTCTGGCTACCATAGTTTGGAAGTGTGGTGCTTCTGTAATAAAGCTAGTCACGCTGAAATTAAAGCCATTAGTCTAAAACACAGCTTTGATATAGTACCCCAATGTCACTTGTATTATTAAGCTATTATTGCAGCAATGTTGGATAACAAAACCCCCAAAACTCAGTGACTTAAAAAATTCTCATTTCTTCCCATAATCAAAGGTCAGCAGGTTGGAATAGGCTGGACTCCTGCCTTGGAGCTCTCAGTTCTGAGCACCAAGCTTCTAGTGCACTCAGGCTTTCTCCATCCATGTCTCATACCTCTAAAATCAGCAGATCCCTGGTGCATATAATCTGCTCCCTGGGTTTCAGTCCTGGGCCCAGTCTAAGGGAGCAGCTAAAGTGTTCACTTTGGGAATGTTTTTCACATTTTTCACTGGAGCACATGAGTAAAAGTCTAACCAGAGGAACAAATGTCTGCTCAGATTTTTTCAATGACCATCTCACTGGCCAAGGCAAGCCACATGACAAAGACTAAAGTCAAGATGCAGGGAAGTGTATCCACCCTCTTAGAGGCCATGGTGATGGCAAGTGTGTGGATATAAGACATTGCCACCATGGAGTGAAGAACTGGGACCAGCAATTCGTTTATCACAGTCTGCCCTATAAGTCCCAATTATTAACGTAAACCCCCACGTTCAAAATGCACTCACTTCCATCATTAGACCCACAGAAGTCTCATCCAATCACAGCATTTGACACCAAACCTGATCCTCATCAGGTCCAGATTTTATCTACAAATATATATGTGTAATATATATTTAAGATATACTATGTATAATATATAAGTATATAGTTTATATTTATATATAACATATAAAACATTCATATTTATACATATGTATTTATATATAAATAAGTATACATTATAGATATGTTTTACATATAAAGCCATTTATATTTATAAATACATATATTTATACACATATATTGTATAATATATGTATAATGTATTATATTGTATAAATACAATATTATATATGTATATAAATATATGTATAAAATAAATATAAAATATTTAAAAATATAAAATAAATAAAAATATATGTATTTAAATACATATATTTACATATAAAATATATGTGTGTGTATATATATAAGTATCTATATGTGTATATATACTTATGTGTGTGTATATATATACATATATATATATATATATGTCCTTCTTGGCAATAAGCAGATTTCCATATAGGGTTTCTGACTATGGAAAGTTGGAGGGCATTTTGTAAAAATAAACAGATGACAAAATTTTCACTAACCTGATGCTTTTGTAAAATAAATAAATAAATTTAAAAAGAAAGAAAATTGGAGGGCAAAGTTCTTTATTTTTTAGACATGGTCTTGCCCTGTTGCCCAAGCTACAGTGCAGTGACACAATCATAGCTCACTTTTACCTGGAACTCTTGGGCTCAAATGATACTCCCATCTCAGCCTCCCAAGTGTCTGGGACTACAGGTGTGTGCCACCATGCTTGGCTAATTAAAAAAAAAAAAAGTTGTAGAGATAAGGTCTCACTACATTGCTCAGGCTGGTCTCCAACTCCTGGCCTCAAGCAGTTCTCCTGCCTCAGCTTCCCAAAGCACTAGGATTAGAGGTGTGAGCCACTGCACCTGCCCAAGAGGTCTTTTTATGTCTCTAACAGTCTTCATGTCTTTTCATCAGGCTGGCAGGGGTTTTGCCAATAGAGTTCTCTCACAAATGTGGATTTTCTGTGAAAGTGATTTTAGTCAACTCCATTTGGGAAAGGGGACAGCCACAATGTCTTTCAAGCTACACTGTCTCTAGCCTTAATTATGGGTACTTTTGAGACGTCAGACTTCTATGGGAACAAGTCTTATAACCTTTCTAAGAGCCTCTTTGCCCACTTGCCTACTAGATGCCATCTTAAGCCTTTCAGATGTCTTAACAAAGGATGTTACCCTTGACGCACTGTTCACTCCAAGGCTGTGTCATATTAGCAGCACCTTGGGTTTGGTCTGCACCCTGAGGCTCTGTTATAATGGCCACATCTTTTATTTTGTAAGAAACAATTTCATTGTGTAACTCTGCCTTGCAATTTCTGAACTCCCTAATGTCCTCAGTTCTGTTTGCAAACTGACTGGTTCTTTTCTGAGTTTCTCTCTTCTTACCTGCAGTACCTTACAAATCGTATCTAGTAGCAACCAGTTTCTGCTTTCAACATTCTTCCTTCCTATTTCCTCACGCAAAACTAAAAGTTTTTAAGGTACGTTTTCTTTTTCCAGAGTCCCAAAGGCAAGCAGTTTTACCAAAAGCTTTTCCACTACAACATGTGTGCATTACCATTGTTTAACCTTCCATGGCAGTTGGCTTGATTTCTACCTCTTATTGTCAAAACTAATTCCAGAAATTTTGGTTCTTGTTCTGGCAGTACCCCATTTTCAGTATTAGTCAGCAAGTTCCACAATAATAATGCATAAAAATGCTCAACACTCATTGGCAGAAAAAGCCAACATGTATTTGTATAGTTTCAGGTCTGTGGGTTGACTGCAATCTAGCTGAGCTTAGCTGGACTCCAGGCTCGTAAGGGTTTAGTGTGGCACCACATGCCTCTCATGCCTCTTAATTTAGGAACCGCCCAGGACACGTGGTTGGCTCCATGTGTCTCCCTCTCAGACACGAACTGAGGGCAGGGAATAACGTGGATCATGTTCTGCTCGTGGCAGGCCACCACACTGAGTGGATACAAGCCCAAAAGCACAAACATATCTGAATGTCTCTGTCTGAACCATGTTCACCAACATCTTACTGGCCAAAGGAAGTCAAATGGTGAGATTCAAAGTTAAGGGGTAGGGAAGAACACTTTCCCTACCTTGAAACCACAGTGAGGTTGTAAACCTACAGTTGTACCGTAGGTGTGGAAAGTTGGGGCTCAAATTTCATATACCTCAGTGCTCCATTTTGGTAAGATTACAAACTTAAATGTCCAAATCATTAAATCAAAATTCAGTTGCCAGGGTTCCTGAGAGATTCTTCTGGTTTTGTTGAAAGTGTGATCACACTAGACCAACTTAACTACTTCCTGCCTCTTCCTCTCATCAGAGACTAGATCATGTCCCTCTGTCCCTTCCCAGCCACCTGGAATTTTTGCCACAGGCAAACAGACTTAAAGAATCAAAATTGATATCGACCTGTATGTCTAATATTTGATCCAACAGGTTTCTGAGCTCTTTTTGAAATTCACCAGACCCACCCTACCCTCTGCCTTCTGGGTGGCCAGACTTCATTTCTGCCCGTTTCTCTTTGACAGCCCTACCTAGATCTCATTTGTCACATTCAGTAGGTCCAAAGTTGTTGACTCACAGCTCAGTGAAGTTTTTTATTTACCTAGGGAAGGTCTTGTTTCTGTTTTTAATACTTGATGCCAATGTTCAGAAACGTATTAAATTTCCTAGATTTTTCTAGCTAAATAGATTTTGGATTATCCTAAAGAGAAGAGGTTTGAAGTCTTTTCCCCTAGAAAAATAGCTATTTTTGGCCCTATGGCACTCAGGAACAATCTTGCAAACATAGTGTGTGTCACCGAAGTAAACAGTGGTACTATCATTACAGGAATGGCGACAGCCTTCAGTGGCAAATGTGGACCCCTGGTGGAAATGAAATGGTGGCATGAGGGAGGAGAGGAGCAGGGTATTCCTTGAATGGAAATAAAATGTTGTTTTGTGTCTGGAGGGCAAGTGCAGCAGGTGTAAAGTTAATGAAGCACAGGGCTCCTGCAGTTTGGGTTTTTGATTAGTAGGAAGAGAATAAACAAATTAGTCAAATAGGTTTTCACTACCAAGTTCAGCACAGCAATGGATCTAGGTATTGTGAGGCCTGAAGCTAGTATCATTTGGGACATCTCTTGAAGAAAAAAATTACAAAATTGAGTTCAAAAGTGATTTTTTTAAGAATGTATAAACAATTCATAACAAATTACTGGAATTTAGAAATTCCAGGCCTTATTCTCCTCTTTAGATTTGTCAGAAATCTACAGAGAGATGCCTCCTCATTTCACCCTGGCTTTTTCTTTCCACCCAGAACATTCTATGGCTCCCATCAGCTCCCTGCTGGTGAACCCCCCGGCAGATGAGAGTCTCTGAAGCTTAAGGTTTGCTAGCTTCACAGTAAACTTGCTTTTAGTCCAAGCAAACACATGATCAAGACAGGCCTGGCCAGCATCTATGCCTTAACATCACGACTGGCTTCATCAGCATGTGGCCTGTACAGTTGTCCAGTGCTCATATTCAGAGGAGCCCTGATATGGGGTGGCTGTGTCACCACCCAAATGTCATCTTGAATTGTAGTTCCCATAATCCCCATGTGTCGTGGGACGGACCAGGTGGAGATAATTCCATCGTGGGGGTGGTTCCCCCAACCGTTGTTGTGATAGTAAGTTATCACAAGAGCTGAAGGCTTTCTTTTTTTCCTTTTCTTTTTTTTTTTTTTTTTTTAGACGGAGTCTGGCTCTGTCGCCCAGGCTGGAGTGCAGTGGCGCGATCTCGGCTCACTGCAAGCTCCGCCTTCCGGGTTCACACCATTCTCCTGCCTCAGCCTCCCGAGTAGCTGGGACTACAGGCGCCCGCCACCTCGCCCGGCTAGTTTTTTGTATTTTTAGTAGAGACAGGGTTTCACTGTGTTAGCCAGGATGGTCTCGAACTCCTGACCTCATGATCCGCCTGTCTCGGCCTCCCAAAGTGCTGGGATTACAGACTTGAGCCACGGCACCCAGCCTGAGCTGAAGGTTTCCTAAGAGGCTTCCTCCTTCACTCGGCTCTAATGCCTCTCTTTCCTGCCATCTTCAAGAAGGACATATTTGCTTCCCCTTCTGCCATGATTGTAAATTTCCTGAGGTCTCCCCAGCCATGCTGAACCGTGAGCCAATTAAACTTCTTTCCTTTATAAATTACCTAGTCTTGGGTATGTCTTTATTAGCAGCATAAGAATGGACTAATACAAGCCCCCGGCTTGGCTTACTGCTCTACTGTTAGCTGTCATCTAGAAACTCCTAATAATTTTGTCTTTCAACTGGTGTCTGGAAGTGAAGTGGATGGGTTAATGCAGCATGTGTATGAGCAGAAGATATTCATTTCCACTCCCATTTCTTGCCACCCCATTCACATATAGCATTCCCAAGGTCCCATGAGTACAGAATTCTAGTGGAGCCGGAATTCGTGGGAATCAGGCAGACTCAAAGCAGTAAATATGTTATGTCCATGCCTGAGTAAGTAAAGACTATGACAGCCATGAGAAGCCATGCTTTCTGTTCAAATCAGAGCTTGCTTTGAATATAGAAAGAAGACAATGGAGTTCTAAGAAACCCAAATGACCAAGAAATCCTTTTATAATCTTTTTTACTTGTGCAATAACTTCCCTATATTAGCCAACCACTTATGCTGAAAATGACGTAGAAGGAAAAAGAAAGATAGGGCAACTATAGTCTCTTTTTCTTTCTGTCCTTCCTTGCTCATCAGTAAGCCAAAAGTGAAGAGTGCTGATAGCAATTGTACTTATTCAGAAGTGACACAGAAACAGTTGAGTAAGTTTTGTGCAGTTTTCACTGTTCTGCTAAGAACAAAATACTGTTTGCGAAGGGCAAACACCCTATGAAGATTGGCCGAAAATTCAACAGAAAAAAAGGCAGATTAATAGGAGGAAAGGTAATTAACATGCAGAAGAGCCCTACAAAATGATAGAACTCAAGGAAATGGGCAGATAGTTGATGCTTTCATGCCATCTTGAGGTTACAGGAAAAAATAGGGGCTTGGAGCTTAGTAAATCAGGTTATGGTGGTGAAACAGGTTGTGAGAGGGAGAGAAGTTGAAATGTGGCTGGCAAAGGTGCTCTTGTTATGAGGATAACAGGTAGATCTCACAGGTAGCAGCTCTCAGAGAGAAGAGATGCCAAATGTCTCTTTCAGACCTTTTAAAGTGTCAGACTCCCAGATAATCTTTGCTAGCCTGGTGGCATCAATGCAGAGTCTCTAAAGAGCTAATCTCCCCCCACAGAAAACAGTTTTTCAAGGTTACTTCTGTAACCACCTGACGGGTTCATTTTGCCCACTGCCCAGATAGAACTGATTTATCAAGACAGAGGAATTGCTATAGAGAAAGAGTTTAGTTCATGCAGAACACGCTGAATTGGGAGACTGGAGTTTTATTACTCGAATCAGTCTCTGAAAATTTGAAAGCTAGGGTTTTTCAAGCATAGTTTGAGGGGAGGTAGTGCCTAGGGAATGGGTGCTGCTGATTGGATGGGGCGTAATCACAGGGGTGTGGGAAATGGTCCTTGTGTACACAGAGTCCACTTCTAGGTGGGGCCACAGGACAGGTTAAAGGGTCTGGGTGGACTCCTCAGTAATCAGAAATGCTAAAACCTGAAAAGACATCTCAAAAGGCCAATCTTAGGTTCTATACTAGTGACGTTATCTGCAGAAGTAATTGGGGAAGTTGCAAATCTTGTGGCTAACTTTTTAGTCCTACAAAGGCAGTCTAGTCCCCAGGAAAGGAGATTTGTTGCAGGCAAGGGCTGTCCTCTCTGTTTCAAAGTTAAACTATAAGTTCCTCCAAAATGTAGTTCTGCCTATGCCTGGGAATGAACAAGGGCAGCTTGGAGGTTAGAACAAGATGGAGTTGGTTAAGTCAGATCTTTTTCACTGTCCTAATTTTTTCACTGCCATAATTTTTTCACTGCCGTAATTTTTTCACTATCACAATTTTTGCAAAGATGATTTTATTTCTTTTTTGCAGTCTCTCTGAATAGTCACCTCAAAATATGTCAAAAAAGTATTTTTGGGGGTGAAGTATTTTTATTTCCCTCAATACATATGCATATATGAGCTAAGAAATAAGAATTGTGTAATCTTGGTGATTTGGCATATCAGTTAAATGCTGTTACATTTGCATTTAAAACTAGCATTCAATAACATAAATATGAATGGTAAAATTAATGCTAATAATATAATTTTTATTACTTAGAACATCATTAAATGACAAATTTTAAAATACCAGAACAACTTGAGAGAGAGAAACTGTGGAAGAAAGAAAAGAAATGTGCATTTTAGTACCTTTACTGGTACTTTCTTTCTTTCATTTTTTTTCTTTGCCCTGGACCCTACAAATTCTATAACCAGCCCTGCTTAATATGGATGGATACTGTGCAGACAAGGACTTGTGGAGGTATACACTTTGCATTTTCACTTCCCAAATTCTTTGTCTACATCAGTCAATAGGAAAACAGAAAGATTATGACCAGACCAATAAATTTAAAGAATTTATCTTTTACTTTAGAGAAAAGATATGTAAACCAAAAATAACATTCTAAGCCCTCCAGCCAACTGCATGGATCCCCTCTTGGCTAACGGATCCCAGAGAAACATGGAAAACTGAATTTCTGGTCATGATAGGAAGGAGAGGTTAGACATGCCTTGTTATACTCTTGCCTTCTTGGAGTTTAGGCACATCTGACCAACATTAAAACAGAGATCATAAGACTGGCAAAACAGACTCTTTACAGCAACAAGATACAGATATCCTACCTGACTCTGCTGTAGCATCACTTGACAGACAGCAGACCCTGAAAAAAAATCAAAGTAGTTTACCCTAACAGATATTTCTTTGACATATTTTTAAATGGCCTTGCAAAGTCGTCTTTGCATCTGTAGGGAATCTCCATTAATGCAGCCAGGCCTTTCCCTGACCTAGGAGAGGTTAACTGAAAGTCTGATACCTTTCAGGGTCTGAAGAGAGATAGTTACCATCTATTCTCTCTGAAGCTTGCCACCTGTGAGGCTTCATCTACATAACAAGAACCTTGGCCTCCACAACCTCCCTTATCTTAATTCAAGCATTTATTTTTACCGACTTCAAGTCTTTAGATGAAGCCTCTTTCAACCAGTTGCCAATCAGAAAATCTTTGAATTCACCTATGACCTGGAAGTATCCCCCACTTCAAGATGTCCTTCCTTTTCAGGCCAAACCAATGTATACCTTCCACGTATTGATTTATTATTTTTACCTACAAGTTCTGTCTCCCTAAAATGCATGAAACCAAGCTGTAATCCAGCTGCCTTGGGCACACTTTCTCAGGACCTCTTGGGGCTGTTCCCCAGACCATGGTCACTCATATTGGCTCAGAATAAACCTTCTTTAAATATTTTACAGAATTTGTGTATTGTTTTGGTCAAAAAATAATAGGAAAAGTGTGAATAAATATTAGCATAAAGTGTAGGGCCAATATTTACTGGCCGACCAGCTGATTCTCTACTTCAATTTTCTAATTCTTACTTTCTATGGAGTATTAGAGCATAAGCTCCTCATGTTGAATTTAAGTAGATATTATGTATTTCATTAAGATCATGCTTACTCAATAAATTATGATGCATCTGCATGATGCACAATTATCCAGAAATTAAAATGACATTTCCAAAAATAGTTAATAACAAGGAGGGGAAAATGGGATAGAAATTTCTAAGTATAATGTCATCTTATCTTATTAGAAAAAAATGCATGTGCATAAAAAACACAGAAAGAAAAGTATCAAGTTTCTTTTTTTTGAGAACTGAGATTTCAGATGATTTCTGTTTTTTACATTGTAACTTTCCATATTTTAAATGATCTTCAATGATCATGAATTGCTTTTGTAACCAGAAAATATTTCAGCAACATCTTATGCATCTTCACCTTTTTAATGTTTAGCATTCTGCTTAAAAAATAGAGGGTAGTCAGTAACTACTTGATGAACTTGAATCACCTCTAATTTATAAGTGAAGCAGTTGAAGCTCCTCACATATATGTGGAATCCTAACTAGGGAAAAAGAGTTAGTTTGGTATGACTAAGGGAAAGCAGAAAGAAAGGTAGATAAGCTATAAGCCTCCTTTTCTTCATGGTTCAGGATGCATAGCCCACCTGTGCAAATAACTCACTATCTTCCTGCACCCAGATATCACCATTGCAAGTTAGCTCACTGCAACCTTGGTGTTTGTTGGTGTTCAATTAGGCTGGTGGGAAAAATATTAGAGATAGTTACAGAAATAGGCACAAAACTATCTTGGAAGGCCTGAGAGTTTGCGTGGCTTCAGATTGCTGGGCTGAAAGCAGCCAGGGTCTCTTTACAAGAGCCAGAAAGATTAGGGTGCAAGTACAAAGGAATGTGGGAAGTTTATCTTACTAACCTGTTTACTTATATGGGTTTAAGACTAACCTTTGTCCTACTGCAGGTACTTTACTGCCTCCTACTCCGGGGTTGGCAGAAGTTTATTACCTGAAAATGGCGTTTGTTTTAGGCCTGGGAACCTGACCTTTAATCTTTACCCTCTAGTGGAGTTTACTACGACTTTGGTTAATTAGTCTTAGTGAGTAAATGCGAGTCTCACTATCTGATGGGGCAAGTCTCAACTGTTTACAGAACTAAGCTTGGAGCCTATAAGCTGCTGGCACCCTCAGCTGGACTGGCATGTCAGTGTACTTTATTCATCCATCGCCAACAGGGGTCTGCAGGAACAGACACCCTGCAGCTAGTGCCCCTGTGAAAGAAGCACTGCCTCAGGTGTTACCAGTACTGTACATAGCACTCTGCACCCTAAGAACCATCCTATAAAATTCCCTGCAAGCCTTTGTGTCCTTGCAGTCAGCTCCTCTTCTGCTGGTCTGCCCGTTGCCTCCTCGCAACATATTTTCATGCTTTCTCTAATAAATCTGCCTTTCTTGACTTACAACTGTCTTGGTAAGTTCTTTTACCTCTGTGCCAGCAGTGCAATAGTCATCACTCACCCATGATAATATACTTTTATATACCTGTAATGCCTTCACAGTGAATCTTCATGTAAATATTGAAATTCTGTCTCCTCCATTGTACAGTTTTTTGGTGGAAAATCTTGCCTGCATTTAATTCACAAACTTTCCACTCCATACCCTTACAAACCTAATGTCACTGACCCTGTCCTTCCTTTCTTTGCTCTCTTGTCAGAGGAGGCTGCCCCTTCTTGTCAGTCTCCCCGGGCCCACAGGGTTCATGCACGATCCTATTTTGCCAGTTAACCCCCTCTTTCCCATACCCACTTTGTCAGGCCTCTGAGCCCAAGCTAAGCCATCATATCCCCTGTGACCTGCACGTATACATCCAGACGGCCTGAAGCAAGTGAAGAATCACAAAAGAAGTGAAAATGGCCAGTTCCTGCCTTAACTGATGACATTCCACCATTGTGATTTGTTCCTGCCCCACCTTAACTGAGGGATTAACCTTGCGAAATTCCTTCTCCTGGCTCAGAACCTCCCCAACTGAGCACATTGTGACCCCCACCCCTACCTGTAAGAGAAGAAACCCCATTGACTGTAATTTTCCACTATCTACCCAAATCCTATAAAATGGCCCCACCTCTGTCTCCCTTTGCTGACTCTCATTTTGGACTCAGCCCGCCTGCACCCAGGTGATTAAAAAGCTTTATTGCTCACACAAATCCCGTTTGGTGGTCTCTTCACATGGACTAACATGACACACTTTTCCACTGGTTCCTTCTCCTCAGGGCATTCAACTTTCAAAATCTTTGCAAAACACAGCCTCTTCTCCAACCGCTCCCTGCCGAGTGAAAGTTTGAGAAATGTAGTCCGTATTTGCTATCTGTACTTCCTTACTTCAATACCCTCTCTTCAACTCCCTCTAATGTGACTTATGTTATATTAACAGGAAAACCAAACTCTGTAAAATATTTTTAAGAGATTTATTCTGAGCAATATGACAGACCACGGCCCAGGGAACAGTCTCAACAGGTTCTGAGGAAGTGTGTCTGAGGTGGTGAGATTACAGGAAAGCAGTCTGGATCCAGACCCCAAGAGAGGGTTCTTGGATCTCATGCAAGAAAGAATTCAGGGCGAGTCTCATAAAGTGAAAGCAAGTTTGTTAGAAAAGTAAAGGAATAAAAGAATAGCTGCTGTCATGTGCATCCATGTGAAGAGACCACCAAACAGGCTTTGTGTGGGCAATAAAGTTTTTTAATCAACTGGGTGCAGGTGGGCTGAGTCCAAAAAGGGAGTCAACAAAGGGAGATGGGGTGGGGCAGTTTTATAGGATTTGGGTGAGTCGTGGAAAATTACAGTCAAAGGGGGTTGTCCTCTGGCGGGCAGGGGCAGGGGTCACAAGGTGCTCGGTGGGGGAGTTTCTGAGACTCGTTGTCCAGGAAAAGGAATTTCACAAGGTAGTGTCATCGGTTAAGGCAAGAAGTGGCCATTTTCACTTATTTTATGGTTCTTCAGTTGCCTCGGGCTATCTGGATGTATAAGTGCAGGCTTGGGCTCAGAGGCCTGACAGCTACTCCATAGACAGAGCAGCCCCAAGGGCTACTGGTTGCCCATTTTGATGGTTATTTCTTGATGATATACTAAACAAGGGGTGGATTATTCATGCCTCCCCTTTTTAGACCATATAGGGTAACTTCCTGACATTGTCATGGCATTTGTAAACTGTCATGATGCTGGGGGGAGTGTAGCAGTGAGGACAACCAAAGGTCACACTCTTCACTATCTCGGTTTTGGTGGGTTTTAGCCACGTACTTACTGCAACCCGTTTTATCAGCAAGGTCTTTATGACCTGTATTTTATGCCAACCTCCTATCTCATCCTGTTGTTACCAGGGGCTCTTTGCTCCCAGAGCTCCCAAGATGGTGGCAGGCTGCTTCCAAAATGGCAGTGGGCCACTTCCAACATGGTGGCAAGCCTCATGTTCTCTGACCTGGGGTTCTTGGCCTCACAGATTCCAAGGAATGGAATCTTGGGCCATGAGGTGAGTGTTATAGCTCTATGAGAAGCCGTGGGTCACGGAAGAAAACTGTGGAACCCAGTGACTAGTGTTCAGCTCGATTAGGACAAACTCAGGCACTTAGCCATGTGGGAACAATGGCAAGCCTTTAGCCTGATTGGGAGTGGCAATGGGTGCCTCACTAGATCAGGAGAACAGTGGACACCCTGCTGGATCCAGAGGGATGGAAGTCAGCGGCGGGTCTGCAACGGCAGCAAACAGCAGTAGTGGACTGCGAGTGAAAGCTCAGCTCGAGCCATAACAAAACACTGACCAGAAGAGTCCAGTTGCAAGATTAAATAGAGTGAAATAGAGTGAAGACAGAGCTCCCATATAAGGTGAGGGGACCCAAAGGGGGTTGCCGTAGCCGGCTCGAATGCCTGGGTTGATATCCTGATCCTTGTCCCTCCCGCTGTGCTCTCAGGCAATAGATGATTGGCTATTTCTTTACCTCCTGTTTTGCCTAATTAGCATTTTAGTGAGCTCTCTGATTGGTCGGGTGTGGGCTAAGTTGCAAGCCCGGTGTTTAAAGGTGGATGCGGTCACCTTCCCAGCTAGGCTTAGGAATTCTTAATCGGCCTAGGAAATTCCAGCTAGTCCTGTCTCTCACTGTGACTTAGAATGCCTTCACCAACTGGGAATGCAGCCCAGCAGGTCTCAGCCTCATTTTACCCAACCCCTATTCAAGATAGAGTTGCTCTGGTTCAAATGCCTCTCATAGTCAGGATACAGTTTGGTTTTACCCATTTTAGGGAGACACAAATTGTGGGTAAAACCACACATCAATACATGGAAGGTGTACAGTGGTTTAGCCTAAAGAGGTGGAGTATCTTGAAGTGGGGGCTGATAGGCCACAGGTGGATTCAGAGATTTTTCTGATTGGCAATTGGTTGAAAGTTAGGCTTCATCTAAAGACTTGAAGTCAGTAGAAAGAAATGCTTGAATTAAGATAAGAGGGATCATGGAGGCCAAGGTTTTTGTTATGTGGATGAAGCCTCATAGGTGGCAAGCTTCAGAGAGAATAGATGGTAACTGTCTGTTTTCAGACCCTGAAAGGCATTAGACTTTTAGTTAATCTCTCCTAGGTCAGGGAAAGGCCTGGCTGCATTAATGGATATTCCCTACAGATGCAAAATGTTCCCCGCCAAAGACGACTTTGCAGGGCCATTTAAAAATATGTCAAAGAAATATCTGTTAGGGTAAACTACTTTGATTTTTTTTTCAGGGTCTGCTGTCTGTCAAGTGATGCTACAGCAGAGTCAGGTTGGATATAATGGATCTTATTGCCGCAAAGAGTCATTTTGCCTGTCCTATGATCACTGTTTTTGTTTGTTTGTTTTCTGTTTTGTTTCTTTATTTTTTGAGATGGAGTCTCACTCTGTTGCCCAGGCTGGAGTGCAGTGGCATGATCTTGGCTCACTGCAAGCTCCGCCTCCTGGGTTCACACTATCCTCCTGCCTCCACACCATCCTCCTGCCTCAGCCTCCCGAGTAGCTGGGACTACAGGCGCCTGCCACCACACCTGGCTAATTTTTTGTATTTTTAGTAGAGATGAGGTTTCGCCATGTTAGCCAAGATGGTCTCGATCTCCTGACCTCGTGATCTGCCAGCCTCAGCCTCCCAAAGTGCTGGGGTTACAGGCGTGAGCCACCATGCCCAGCCGATCACTGTTTTAATGTTAATGCTGGTCCATTGTGCCTAAACTCCATAAAGGAGGGCTATAATGAGGCATGCCTAACCTCACTTCCTGTCATGACCCATGGGAATTCAGTTCTTCTGAATTGTCCCAGGTTTCTCTGGGATACCCTTGGCCCAGAAGGAGTTAGTTTATTTGATTGGGGGAACTTAGGACTTTATTTATGGTTTGCATTCTTTATATTCCATGGAAATAATTCCTACTAAAGTCTCCAGTGAGCACACAGCTGCCAGAACTGAGGATCACTTTGAGTCCCCTCACCTGGCCCTCCCTGACAGCAGCACTTGCTGGTTCCCTTCTCTTTCTTGAAGCTCTACTACAGCACTCATCCTCCCATCGTCCCCATCTGCTTCTGCTCTGTCTCCTTCACATGCTGCCTTTTCTCTACCCACATGTTTAGTGATGAATTTTAAATTATATAATTAATACATTTCTATAAGTGTACAAGTTAAACATTGCAGATAAGGGTAAAGTTCTCCTTAACAAGCCATTTCAATTGCCCACGTCCCTCCCCAGAGACAACCACTGGTATTGGCTGAAAAAGTAATTTTCATTTGAGAAATGTGAGTCCTTTTAAATGATCAGGCCCAGTAATGATACAGAATCAAACTATGTCCTCAACAAATGGCTGGATAAAGAAAATGTGGTATATATACACAATGGAATACTATTCAGTAATAAAGTCGTGTGTGTGTGTGGTTTTTTTTTTTTTCAACAACATGGATGGAACTGGAAGCCATTTATTTATTTATTGATCATTTTATTTATTTTTTTTTTTGAGATGGAGTCTCACTCTGTTGCCCAGGTTGGAGTGCAGTGGTACAATCTCTGCTCACTGCAACCTCCACCTCCCAGGTTCAAGTGATTCTCTACCTCAGCCTCCCCAGTAGCTGAGATCACAGGCACCTGCCATCATGCCCGGCTAATTTTGTATTTTTGTAGAGATAGGGTTTCACCATGTTGGCCAGGCTGGTCTCGAACTCCTGACCTCAGGTGATCTGCCCACCTCGGCCTCCCAAAGCACTGAGATTACAGGAGTGAGCCACTGGGCCCGGCCGAGGCCATTTATTTTTAAGTGAAACAACTTACAAACAGAAAGCCAAATAACACATATTCTCACTTATATGTGGTAGCTATTAATAAATAATGTGCACACACGGATGTAGAGTGTGAACTAATAGGCCCTGGAGTCTCAGAAGAGTGGGAGAGTGGGTGAGGGGTGAGAAATTACTCAATTAGTATCATGGACATGATTCAGGTGATGGCTACACTAAAAGTCTAGACTTCACCACTGTACAATATATTCATGTAGTAAAACTGCACTTGTACTCCTTAAATTTATACAATTAAAACAAAATATCAGGCCCAGAGAGACATTAAAATGAGACAGCAACTATGTCCCACACTGCCCTTGAGCTATATATTCTTCTGTTGAAAGTGCTTGCTGTTGCCACAAATTACTATAAATTAACCTAATAATGCTGCACTGGACAGTATAACCCACACCGTAACTCAGCAGTGTATCACTAATCAATGTTATTTCTGAAAACCAATGAAAATTCCTGACAAACAACTTTGTATTAGCCCACTCCGTGTTTCCCTTTTTTGCCGTTTAAAAGCCTGCTTGTAACAAAGGCAGAAAGGAGCTCATATCCAAGGTTAATTGGGTCTAAACCTTCTAGGCAGCTGTCCTCTCTTAGGCTCAAGTAAACTCTCTAAATAACATGACATGCCTCAGCCTCTTCCTTTTAAGTCGGTAATCGGTAATGCTTTATTTGTTTCCTTCCAGACATTTCTTCTGCCTTCACATACAGAGATGTAAGGGAGGAGACCACCCCTCATATTGTCTTATGCCCAATTTCTGCCTCCAAAGAAAGAAAAAGTAAAAACTAAAAGGCAGAAATGAAATCCACAAGCAGACAGCCCGGCACCACTGCGATACCCTTGGCCCAGAGGGAATTTGTTTATTTGATTGGGGGGACTTAGGACTTTATTTATGGTTTACATTCTTTATATTCCATGGAAATAATTCCTGCTAAAGTCTCCAGTGAGCACACAGCTGCCAGAACTGAGGATCATTTTGAGTCCCTGGGCCTGGTAGTTAAAGATCGACCCCTGACCTAATCAGTTATGTTATCTATAGATTACAGACATTGCATAGAAATGCACTGTGAAAATCCCTCTCCTGTTTTGTTCTGATCTAATTACCGGTGCATGCAGCCCCCAGTCACGTACCCCCGCTTGCTCAATCAATCACGACCCTCTCACATGCACCCCCTTAGAGTTGTGAGCCCTTAAAAGGGACAGGAATTGCTCACTTGGGGAGCTCGGCTCTTGAGACAGGAGTCTTGCCAATGCCCCCGGCCGAATAAACCCCTTCCTTCTTTAACTCGGTGTCTAAGTAGTTTTGTCTTCGGCTGGTCCTGCCACAGATGAAATGCATATTTCTATAGGAATATATAGTGCTTTGGGTCCTGTTTATTCTAAGTGGAATCATACTGTACATTTTTTTCTAGGTAATAATTTTTTATTTAAAGATTGTTTAATGCCAGTTAATATAAACCAAGCTTTTTTTTTCCTGTTCTTACCTGCTACATGGTGTCTATGTTCCACTGTCAGTTTTAAAATTCTCATATGATGACCATGTAAGATATTTCTAATATTTCATGATCATAAATAAAGCTGCATTGAGCTCTCTGTATGTGTATACTTTTTGTGCACATTTGTGTTTCTCTAGGGTGGGTATTTACATTTTAATAGATATTCCAAAATGGTTTTCAGATAGACATACAAATTTACACTATAATTTGTGAGCATGCTTATTTATAACACCTACTTGCCAATGTGAAATGGCATAAAATTTGTTAATATTTGCCATTCTGATGACTGTAAAATAGCATCCCGTTGTTTTCATTTGCATTTCTCTGTGTGCCAATTGTTGAGTTCATTTTCATTTGCTTTTAAGCCATTTGTGATCTCGCTTCTGTGAATTATCTGTTCTGTCCTTTGCTTATTTATCTTTTTTGCTATTTGCATTGCCCTCGTTATTTTTAGGCATTTTTAAGACAGCCTTCATCTAGACATGTGTTCTTTATTATGGATATTACAAATGTTTCTCCCTGTCCATGAGTTTTAACTATTACATATTTTGCCGTTAAGATTTTTTTATTGTACCTCAAATAATATGGCTTTCCTTTCTGACTTTTGCATTTGTGCCTTGTCTAATAAAAAACTTCCTCCAACTAAGGTTATCAGTATATATCTTCTGATTTTTCTTCCTACAATGCTTTCACGGCCTTAATTTATTTATTTATTTTATGTATAGGTCTTTATACCATCTGCAATTTGGTTTTGTGTGAATGGTTCAAAGCAGTGATTGCATGTAAATTGTTTACACAAATAAAACATTTTCCTAATGCTACATTCCCTTAGATGTATTCATGTATGTCTGGGCCCTATGCTCATTTGTGTAATCCCCCACTATGCCACCCTCCTAGTCACTCTGGCTTTGTAACACCTTCACACCTAGTGGGCTATGGTCCCCCCATCCCTTCCCCACACACAATTCTCACACATACACACTCTGGATTTTTTGTTTGTTTGTTTTGAAAATTGTCTTAGCCTCTCTTACATACTTACTGTTTTACATGGATTTTAGAATGACTTCACCAAATTCCATGAAAAAGTCCTGTTATAATTTGTATTGCGTTGGCATTGATTTTATACATCAATTTAGGAGAACAGATCTCTTTGCAATCTTGATACCCCAATTTACAAACATGATAAACGTCTCTATTTAAGATTTGTATGTCTCAAATTTATGTGAATTTTTTGGGTCTTTTGTCACATGAGCCTTTACAGGCTAATGTCTAGGTATTTTAAGGCTCTCCCCTCTTAGAATGTTGATTTTCCTTCATAGTCAGCCGTTGGTCTGCTTCTGGCCCACTACGTCTTCCTGGATGCTCCACTTGTTACCGTTATCATCTATGCGTCGTTACCTCATCAACACCTGGGTTTCAGCTCAGACCCCATTGTCCTGACCTCCACATATAAATGTTCACCTGCAAACCAGAGTTTTCCATATAGATTTTCCACTGACGCCTCAACCTCAACCACATCATGACTTCCCTTTTCCCACTCCCTGACTGCTTCTGTTCCTTGTCTCCCACCCTTCTTGATAGACTTCCTTCCTTAGTGAATGATATCACCAATGACCCATGCAAAACCTTAGGGCCATCATCACCTTTTCCTTCTCCTTTGCCGTCTGCATGGAGTCACTTAATCAGTCTCATGGATTCAGCCAACTCACTCAAACTGTCACCATACCCTCTATCAGTCTCATCCCTGCCAAGTAATTCTTACTACCATTTTGCCACCATTTTATCATCAACAACACTTTAAATAGCTTTCTACATTATCTAGAGTAGACCAAGATGCTAGAACTAATAGGCTACATAACGTACCATGCTGCGAATACAACAGATGCTTGTTTCTTGCTCCCACAACAGTTCAAGATATGTGTTCTGGTTGGCAGATAGCTCCTACAGTCTTGTCATTCCACTATCCCCTAGGGTCTTGGCATTCTCTGCACCTAGCTGGGAAAAAAAGGAAGAGTAATTAAGGATGAATCATACCCACTGCTTAAAATCCTTGGTGCAGAAGAGTTAAGTATCTTCTGTGCACAATCTATTGAAAACCAGTCACTGACACACCTAATTGCAAAGGACACTGAGAAAGGGAATCTAGCCATACACTGGGATACAATGTAAATATTTCTATTGAAGGAGATAATGAATTTTAGGTGACAAAATATGGTTTTTTGACCTTGACATTGTCTTGCATAGCCTCCATGGCATTTTTTTTTTTTTTAAGAGATGGGATCTCACTCAGTCACCCTGGCTGGAGTGCAGTGGCATAATCATAGCTCCATGCAGCCTAGAGTTTCTGGGCTCAAGAGATCTTCCTGCCTCAGCCTCCTGAGTAGTTAAGACTACAGGCATGTGCCACCATGCCCAGCTAATTGTTTTAATTTTATTTTTAGAGATGGGACTTTCCTTATGTTGCCCAAGCTGGTCCTGAACTCCTGGGCTCAAGTGATCTTCCCACCTCAGTCTCCCATTCATGAGGGATTCATTCCCCGCCCTCCATGACCTAAACATCACCCACTAGGTTCCACTTCCCAAGGTCACCATATTGGAGATCAAATGTTGATGGGGATTAAAAAAACTCATCCAAACAGCAAAGAGGAATAAGAGGCACAGAAGCTCTGAGAGAATAAGGAGGTTCCCAGCAGAGAAAACATGGAGCAAGATCAAAGTGTGGCACTTTTGAAAATGATTTGTCGTAATTGGAGTAAGAGATACAGTTGGCAGACTAGCGAGGAAGGCAGAGGCCACACCAAGTACAATGTCATGTGCTAGTCTCAAGAATTTTGTTTTAATCCTGAAGGAAGCTTCAAAGCATATTTAGCAGAGATGTGATGAAATCCAGAAGTTTAGAGGTAAACACAAGAATGCAGTATGGGAGGAGCATCTCCCAACCCCGGAAGACTGGAGTCCAACCAGCATGTGCCAGGTTGTCTCTTCTCTCTGCTACAGTTCCTTATTCATTGCTACAGTTCCTTATTCACATGTAACTGGTAGGCTCCCTTCATCAGTTTAGGAAAACGAATGAGGTCACATATCTTTCAAACTAGCTTCTTGAGCCACCATATAGTCAAATTAACTGGAACCCCAGGGTCTCCTCCTTAGGATCGTTTTCCAATTGTAAAAGAATTTTGGTGTTTGCTCAGCTTAGTGGGGTGAATTCAAACAGTGTGAAGGAAAAAGAAAAGTATAAAGAATGTCCCGAGCCTATGATAAGACCTTGGCTTTTATGTGCCATTTCTCCTATAGCTATTGGTCTGATCCATGCCTTCTCCAATATCATTCCAGGACCCCAAGGAAAACAGAGCAACATAGGAAGGAACTCCAATAAAGTGGCAACAGAGATCAGATTTGGGATTTCAAAAGGTTGCTCTGATGTCAGAGTACACAGGGTTGGACTGAAAGGGAACACAGCTAGAGGTCGGGAGATCAACGAAGTTGCTCATGTGGTGTTTTAGGTGGGAAGTAATAGAAGCCTGAAGAAGGGAAGTGGGGATGGAGAAGGGGACAGAAGCATGATACAGGTCAAAAGCATAAAATTGATTGCATCTATTGACTGTTTGGATGTAAGGAGTAAAAGGAAAATAAAGTTGATAGTTTATATAGACCTGCCTTGGAAATGGGGTAGATGGCAGTGAGATTCCACAAGATTAGGGATGCAAGATTCAAGATAGGCTTGGGAAATGGTGAAGGCAGTTGATGATCTCAGGTTTAAGCGTGTGAAGTTTGGGGTGCATGGGGAAAACCATAGGAATGTGTCTCAAGGTAGTCAGCTATGTAACTATGGAACTCACGAGAAATGTCTGGAGATAGCGATTTCAACTCACTAGTTTGTAGGTAATAGTTGAATGGGTGTGGACAAGAGCTGCAGGAAGAATTGTTGAGTGGGATGAGGGCAGAACACTGGGGAACCCAAACTCTAAGGATTGAGTAAAGACATCTGAGAAGGAACACTAGAGAGGTTGGAAAAGGAAGACTTCAAAAAGACAGCAGTTAGCATCCAACACTGCAAGAAGGCAGGTCAACTGACAAGGACCTGAAGTGCTTCATTAATGATCTTGGTGAGAGTGAGGAGTGGGCACAGAAGCTTGACCAAAGTGAAAGAGGAGAAACAATAAGGCCAGGGTTATTTTTCAGAAAACTAGGTGATGAGGGACAGCATGGAATAAAATAACAACTGGAGAAGGAGGTAGGGTCAAGAAATGGTGTGTGGGGTGTGTGTGTCTGTGTGTGTGTATGTGTGTGTGTATATGTGAATTTCACTACCACTTTTTTATCCCATAGAGAGTCACCTTGGTTTGATCTCTACAAGTCTTAGAATGGCCACTGACTCCCCAGCTGCCCCTCCTTCTCCCCTTACCTTAGGGTCATAACTGGGCATTCACTCTTCTCAGAGTCCCTCCCTTTTTTACATAGGGTTTTGGGGACATCACATAGGATTCTAGGCCTTGGTGGGTTTGACACATCATAACAATCTGCTTATTCAGTCTCTTTTCCTTATTTAACGAAAGCTCTGCCCATGTCTTCCACAGTTATGGGAAACTACTCTCATCAGCCAGCCATGGCATAGCACCACACCCAAGGCTATCCATGCTTGTGTGGTCCATATAAATAACCATTCAACTGGGAAATTTTGAGAATAAAAGGAGTGTTGTTAGCAATGACAGGCAGACAATACATGCAAAGGGAAACTGTCCCAGTCAAATGGAGACATAGTCAAATAGACATAGTCACAGACATAGTCAAATGAGCCCTACTCATTCTTCATATTTGCATTGTCACAGCTCAAAACACATGAAGGGATTTTGTATACATTGTATTATTTGAGGCTTTTTAAGTAGCACACATTATTTTATTTGGAGAAGGTGAGGACTGACAAATAAATGCAGTAAAGTGTCCTCGGTTGCAGGCCAGAGTGGTGGCTACAGGGGAGAGCCCATTTGTCCCTGAGGGTGTCAGGAAACGTTCCACAGAGGAGGTATGCAGCTTCCAACAGGAGGGCAGGAAGGCAGGAATTAGGTTATAAAATGCAGCCCTTAAATTAATATCTCATTGTTTAAAAGACAAAGTTGATAACTAAACTGTATTTTTAGATGATAAAACTAGATTGAACACAGACTAATTCACCAGGTGTCCACAAAACCACCTAAGGTCCACATGAGTTATCACTGCTTCAACTCGTGGTAGGAAACACGCATTTTCAACCAATTTATTCTTTTACTTTGCTCCAAAGACAACATCAAAACTCTTGAAAACTGGTAAGACCACAGATGGCGAAAAAAAAAAAAAAAAACAAAAAAAAGCATGAAAATGTTGCCAAAGGTACATCAAGAAATATCTGAAAACAAGACAATCCCAAAAGGAAGAAAACTACTCTGTGGGAATCTCACCAAAGTTAGCAACAAGCTACTGGAAAATTCCAAAATGTAGACAAAAGTTATTACAAGCATATATTATTTGACGAAAACAGTCACTACAATCCATAAGAGTTATCAAAGAATGAAAAAATGACTGAAAATATTTATTTTTACCAATTAATTATTTTGGCCTGTTTTTTGTTTGTTTTTACTAAATTATTCTTTTTGTCCATTGCATGCTGAGGGGAATCGGAAGAAATAGAATTTGGGCAGAGATACAAAGAGTCAGTGGGGAAGGACGATGGTGAGAGGAGAAGCAGAGGAAAAGAAAAAAGAAATAGACAGGTGTTTACAATGTTAAAAGTGAAGCAAAACTTAGAAGACATTCCATACAAACCCACATACACACATAGACTAACTTATTTTGTGATAGAAGCCAGGTCTCTCGTTCTGTACTTTCCTCTTGGAGTGCTATGTGGTCTGCAGATACACTTTTCTTTCCATTTTCACCCGACATTTAAGTGGAGACAACTCTCCCATCTCCGCTGTTAGAGACAATCCACCTCTCATATGAGGTTGTCTAGGCACACACTGTTCGAACACAACTGAGGGTCCGAGGCAGTCAGGGCGCTGCGTGCAAACTCACCAGCATGTCAGCCCACAAAATTGAACACCCAGAGAAGCTCAGGGCTAACTCCAAAAGAGCCAAAAAGACTTCCTCCCCAAAATACCTTCTTGCCCCCACCCTGCTTTTCTTTTTTTTTTAGACAGATTCTCATTCTGTTGCCCGGGCTGGGATGCAGTAGGGTGATTATAGCTCACTGCAGCTTTGAACTCCGGGGTCAGGGGATCCTCCTGACTCAGCCTCTCACATACCTGGGAGTACAGGTGAACCCTTCCACACACAGCAAATTTTTAAAATTTTTTGTAGAGGTGGTGTCTCACTATGTTGCTCAGGCTGGTCTCAAACTCCTGGCCTCCTTCAGCACTTGGGAGATCTTCCCATCTCCCAAGTGCTGAAATTACAAGCTTGAGTCACTGCACCCTGCCCTGCTCCATTTATATATGGCAACTCCCACTGTTAACAGTATGCTAACAAAGAACAAGCGAAATGTGGCAAGATCTCATTTTCACTTCCTTGCATTTCACAAATCGACTACAACCAGCTAAGTGGGACCTCAGAAAAAAACATGGGCATCACGGTCTGTCCTGCAGCAAGGGCCAACTTTAGCCCATTCATTTGTCCAATAAGTATGTGTTGAGCACCTACTGCACGCCAAGCCCTGGGTCAAGAGCACTAAAGACTATGACCCTTTGAACAAAAGAGACTGGGTCCATGGAGAAGGCAGGTGACAGGTGACCTCATGGGAAGGTGCTGCTGAGAGCCAGCCCAGGGCAGATTCCAGCGCACAGATGGGCTCTACCCCACATGGGGGTGAGGAGAGTCTTTTTAAAGGAGGGGGGTCAGGAAGCAGGGGACAAACTGCAGCTTGTTCCCCAAGACTGGAGCCAAAAGCCTGTTGTGAGGCCATTGCAGTGACGCAGTTGGGAGACAGACCCTCAGAGCCGCAGCTGCAGCAATGGCTCTGGGAAGAGATTTAAAACACATTATGGGCGGGGAGAAGTCGCAGAGCTTGTGGCAGCCCCCAGGCCAGAAACGGAAAAGACCATTCCAAATATTTAGGGTATCAAAGATTTAACCAACTCAGAATTTAGGGACCATTACCGATTTGCGGCTTGATTTGAACCAGGCTCATCTGCACGTTTGGGGCCTCTGCTGAGACAGGCTTCTGTATGCACACGGTTTCTCTTCCTCAAGGAGGCCAGCCTGGAGATAATCTCAATAGAGATTATTGACAGATAACAATTTTCTCTACCTTGTTCAGGAAGCAACAGCATTGCAAGAGGGGAAGAAGGAAGCTGCAATGCCTCTTGAAACCCCAGCTCAAGACACAAAACACAGCATTCCTGTGCTGTATTCTGTCAGTCTCAGTGGTCACAGGGCCAGCCCAGATGGAGAGGTGGACCAAGAGGCTCCATCTGTTCATAGGAGGAATGGCAAAGAATTTATGATCATTTTTAATCATCGATCAGGGTTCAGTAAGGATCTGCAGGTCCTGAGCTACCCACTCTGCAGCTGACTTTCCCTCAAAGACACTCAGCTTCCCCCGTGTTTTCACCACTCAGGTGTGCTGTGACCAGGTTGCCTGTATCATCAATGCCTGCCCCAGTTCAGAACTCTCCAGACCTCAAAATGCCAGATTGCCAGTGAGCCAGTGACTCTAGACCTCTCCTAAGGCTGGTTGAATAGGAGAGCAAAACCTTTACATTCTGTCTGGTCAACAATCCAAGCCCGAACCTGCGTTATTGCTTGGTAGCCTCTTGATTCATTCCCTCTGTTACCCAAAAAAACCAGGGTTCATTTGTCTGGCAAGTAACAAATGCCTTCTTAAGAGAATGCAGGGTTGTTTTGTTTTTTTTTAATCAATTGTCTGTTCGTTTGTTTGTGTATTTGAAAGGAGGTCTCATTCTGTCACCCAGGTTAGAGTGCAGTGGTGCACACTGGTTCACTGCAGCCTTGACCTCCTAGACTCAGGTAATTCTCTCACGTTGGCCTCCAAAAGTGCTGGGATAACAGGCATGAGCCACTGCACCTGGCCCCATAAGATAATCATTACTTGGTACAAGTAAGGAGTATAAACCAAAAAGCGTCTGAGACAGGTCTCAATCAATTTGGAAGTTTATTTTGCCAAGGTTAAGGACACACCCATGACACAGCCTCGGGAGGTTCTCAGAACATGTACCCTAGGTGGTCTGGCTGCAGCTTGATTTTAGGGAGACATAAGATATCAGTCAAGACTTGATTTGGTCAGGAAAGGTGGAACAACTCTAAGCAGAGGCTTTCAGGTCATAGGTGGACTCAAAGATTTTCTGGTGGACAATTGGTTAAAAGAGAGTGTTAAAAGACCTAGAATCAACAGAAGGGAGTGTCTGGATTAAGATAAGGGGTTGTGGAGACCAAAGTTCTTATTTTGCAGATGAAGCTTCTAGGTAGCAGGCCTCAGAAAGAATAGATGGTAAATGTTCCTATCCTTAGAAAGGTACCAGACTCTTCATTTGCTTCTGGGTCAGGAAAAAGACCTGGAAAGGGAAGGGCGTTCTTTGCAGAATACAGATTTTCCCCGACAAAAGATAGCTTTGCAGGGGCATTTCAAAATATGTCAAAAAATATATTTTGGGGTAAAATACTTTGATTTCTTTCAGGGACTACTATTTGTCATGTTGGTTTCTAATTGCTACAGTCTTCTTTGTCAGTCTTAAAGTCTCTGTTTTAATGTTAATGCTGGTCAGTTGGACCTAAATTCCAAAGAGAGGAGAGTACAATGAGGCAAGTCCAATCACCCATCCCCATCACAGCCTCAACTAGTGTTTCAGGTTAACTTTGGAATACCCTTGACCAAGAGGGGTCCATGCAGTTGGTTGGGGATGCTTAGAATTTTATTTTTGGTTCACAGGAGGATGCTGGGGTATGCTCCAAGGCAGTGTCTCCCAGAGGGAAAGTGACAGGAGGGTCTTATGGGGAGATGGAGAGTGGGGAGGGTGTGTCACTGCATGTGGAGGAGGTGTCCCACTGGCACAGCACAGTGAGTCATTGCACCAGCACATGTTTCATGTTATGATAATGAAGCTATAGCTCCTCCCTGGAGTGGAGACTTTAGCATGGTAATGAGGAAACTTCACTTAGGTTTGTCTGTAAAGTGCTGGACTCTGTCAGGAGCTGGTTTTCACTAAGTAGGTGACTGCATTCCACACTGGGCTTAGAAAGAAACAGACTGCAGGGAAGGAAGCTATAAAACAGGCTGATTGCTCAAATTGATTAAATTTCTGTAATTGCTGGAGACCCTCCCTGTCTGCTTATACCTCCTCTACTTTTGATGATGGAAAAAAACAAATTCTGCCAAAATATATTTAAAGAGGTTTATTCTGAGCCAGTATGAGTGACAGAGGCCTGGACTACACAATCTCAAGAAGTTCTGAGAAAGTGTCCCCAAGGTGGTCAGGTTATGGCCTGGTTTTATACATTACAGGGAGATGGGAATTACAGGTAAAATCATAAATCACTATGTGGAAGACACACTTTGGGTTGGTCCAAAAAGGCAGTACATCTCTAAGCAGAAATTTACAAGTCATAGGTGAGTTTTAGGAAATCTTTAGTGGACAATTGGTTGAAAGAGTTAAGCTATTGTTTAAAGGCTTGAAATTAGGAGAAAGGAATGCCTGAGTTAAGGTAAGGAGGCTGTGGGGGCCAAGGTTCTTATTATGTAGATGAAGCCTCATAGGTGGCGGCCCTCAGAAAGAATGGATGGTAGATGTTTCTTTTCAGACTTTTAAAGGTATCAGACTCAATCTCTCTGAGATCTGGGAAAGACATAGAAAAGGGAAAGATGGCTGCATTAATGGAGATTATTGACAGATAATAATTTTCCCACATTTATCCTCAACCCATTCTGTACCCATTCCCCATGTCTGCTAGCACCACCCCAGCTCCATCCCCTGACCTTGAGCCTCCTGCTGTACCTGACTTTTTTCTGTAAACTCCTCTCTTAGTCTCAGACTTCATCATAATGTTCCTAGTGTGGATACTTGCAATGATTTTTAACATAACAACGAGGACATCTTGAAGATAAAGGTACTTGTTGACTTGATACAGATACTACAAAGAGAGTCCATTTTAAAAACTCCCCCAAATAATGAGCCATTTTGTAGCTCTTGTAGCCTTATATCCTTTAAGATTTTATCCTTTGGTTGTTGCTGGGTTTTTTTTCTTTTTTCATGTATGCAGCCCTTTCTTCTGTGAGGATGAAATTTAAAGGAACATAAGAAGATTTTGAAAATTTTGTACACTTTGAAGACAAAAAAAATCTAAATATGAGTTCAAAGCTAAGATATTTCAGATTGGAGCCAAGGAAAAAGAGAATTTTCCCTTGTGTTTATTTGGCATCATAGCAAATAAGCCATTTCACTGAAGTGAATTTTGCAGTCAATGAAAACATAATCCTTTAAGTACTTATTTAAATCATTTCTAATCAGTTAAGGAAAAAAAAATTACCTTTTTTTTCTTAACTGATGTCCTTGAGCCATAGGAAAAAATGTATTTTAAATTCAGCCTTTGAATATTTAGGTGAGGTATAGTAATGTTAATTTAATATCTATCCTCCCTGAGTCAGGATCCCGAGAGTGATGGTCAGTAGCCCCCAGACTGTGACAGAGGGATTGATATGGGTTGGCTGTGTCCCCACCCAAATCTTATCTTGAATTGTAGCTCTCATAATCCCCATGTGTCATGGGAGGGACATGGCAGGAGGTAACTGAATCGTGGGGACGAATCTTTCCTGTGCTGTTCTTATGATAGTGAATAAGTCTCACGAAGTCTCATGATTTTATAAAGGGCAGTTCCCCTGCACACGCTCTTTTGCCTGCCACCATATAAGATGTGACTTTGCTCCTCTGATGCCTGCCGCCATGATTGTGAGGTCTCCCCAGGCATGTGGAACTGTGAGTCCACTAAATTTCTTTCCTTTATAAATTACCCAGTCTCAGGTATGTCTTTATTAGCATCATGAGAACAGACTAATACTGGGATAATCTGGGGCCAAGAAGGAGCAGCATGCTCTGCAGAAAACAGCACCAGGCTACAATCTCAGTTCATGTGCCTAATTGCATAGTTTTAACTTATCCTTTTTTGTGTGTATATTTTTGAAGTCATAATAGCAAGAATTGATTATTGTTTTCTCTTTTAATCAAATACTATTTGTGCCAGCAATCTAATCAATTAAATGTGTGTATTAGGTAAATGGGCAATTAGAGATTCATTTTAATGAGTCCCTAACAGTCTCTCTTGCTGAATAAGTGCATGGGCTTTTTTTGTTTTTCTTGATGGTGATGATTTTATCACTCAGATTTCTCCCCTACTTGCTCTCTTTATTTATTTATTTATTTATTTATTTATTTATTTATTTATTCATTCATTCATTCTTTTGGGCTTCAGAGAGCATTGGTTGCCTAAAGACTGAGATGTACCTATAATGCTTGTACTTGGCCTTAATCTCAGAGAAAGGATAGATGTACATCTTCTTGTTCTTGGTGCCCTTCTATCCTTTCTCTGAGATTAAGGTAAATTGCAAGTATTGTTATCAGTGGTGAATCTCTATGTGCCTGCAGCAACCTCAATTCTCACCTCCTCAGAAGAAAGAATTCAGCTGAGGGGAATAAGGCAGTGAAAGAGACAGAGGCAAGTTTCAGAGCAGGAACGGAAGTTTATTAAAAAGCCTTACGAGAATAGGACCAGCTCTAGTCTGTAGCTCCCAGTGTGAGCAATGCAGAAGACAGGTGATTTCTGCATTTCCCTGAGTTCATCTCACAGGGGCTTGTCAGACAGTGGGTGCAGCACATGGAACAGGGTGGGGCATCACCTCACCCAGGAAGCACAAAGGGTCGGGAAATTCCCTTTCCTAGCAAAGGGAAGCCATGACAGAGGGTACCTGGAAAATTGAGACACTCCCACCCCAATACTGCACTTTTCCAATGGTCTTAGCAAATGGCACACCAGGAGATTATATACCGTGCCTGGATCAGAGAGTCCCATGCCCACACAACCTTGCTAACTGCTAGCACAGCAGTCTGAGATCAAACTGTGAGGTGGCAGCGAGGCTGGGGGAGGGGCATCCACCATTGCTGAGGATTGAGTAGGTAAACAAAGCAGCCGGGAAGCTCGAACTGGGTGGAGTCTTCTGCAGCTCAGGGAGGCCTGCCTGTCTCTGTAGACTCCACCTCTGAGGGCAGGGCATAGTTGAACAAAAGGCAGCAGAAACTTCTGCAGACTTACACGTCCCTGTCCGACAGCTTTGAAGAGAGTAGTGGTTCTCCCAGCATGGAGTTTGGGATCTGAGAATGGTCAGACTGTCTCTTCAAGTGAGTCCCTGACCCCAAGCAACCTAATTGTGAGACACCTCCCAGTAGGGGGCGACTGACCCCTCATACGGCCGGGGTGCCCCTCTCAGACGAAGCTTCCAGAGGTAGGATCAGGCAACAATATCTGCCATTCTGCAGCCTCTGCTGGTGATACCCAGGCAAACAGGTCTGGAGTGGACCCCAACAAACTCCAACAGACCTGCAGCTGAAGGTCCTGACTGTTAGAGGGAAAACTAACAAACAGAAAGGTTATCCACACCACAACCCCATTGGTACATCACCATCATCAAAGACCAAAGGTAGATAAAACCACAAAGATGGGGAGAAACAAGAGCAGAAAAGCTGAAAATTTTAAAAATCAGAGAACTTTTCTCCTCCAAAGGAACACAGCTCCTCACCAGCAATGGAGCAAAGCTGGACAGAGAATGACTTTGACAAGTTGAGAGAAGAAGGCTTCAGACGATCAGTAATAACAAACCTCCGAGCTAAAGGAGGATGTTCGAACATATCTCAAAGAAGCTAAAAACCTTGAAAAAAGATTAGACAAATGGCTAACTACAATAACCAGTGTAGAGAAGTCCTTAAATGACCTGATGGAGTTGAAAAGCATGGCATAAGAACCACGTGATGCATGCACAAGCTTCAGTAGCCGATTTGATCAAGTGGAAGAAAGGGTATCAGTGATTGAAGATCAAATGAATGAAATGAAGCAAGAAGACAAGCTTAGAGAAAAAAGAGTAAAAAGAAATGAACAAAGCCTCCAAGAAATATGGGACTATGTGAAAAGACTAAATCTATGTCTAATTGGTGTACCCGAAAGTGATGAGGAGAAAGGAACCAAGTTGAAAAACACTCTTCAGTATATTATCCAGGAGAACTTCCCCAACCTAGCAAGGCATTCAAATTCAAAAGCCAACATTCAAGTTCAGGAAATACAGAGAACACCACAAAGATACTCCTCGGGAAGAGCAACTCCAAGACACATAACTGTCAGATTCACCAAAGTTGAAATGAAGGAAAAAATGTTAAGGGCAGCCAAAGAGAAAGGTCGGGTTACCCACAAAGGGAAGCCCATCAGACTAACAGCAGATATCTTGGCAGAAACCCTACAAGCCAGAAGAGAGTGGGGGCCAATATTCAACATTCTTAAAGAAAAGGATTTGCAACCCAGAATTTCATATCCAGCCAAACTAAGCTTCATAAGTGAAGGAGAAATAAAATCCTTTACAGACAAACAAATGCTGAGAGATGTTGTCACCACCAGGTCTGCCTTACAAGAGCTCCTGAAGGAAGCACTAAACATGGAAAGGAATAACTAGTACCAGTTACTGCAAAAACATCCCAAATTGTAAAGACCATCAATGCTAGGAAGAAACTGCAACACCTAACAAGCAAAATAACCAGCTAATATCATAATGACAGGATAAAATTCACACATAACAATATTAACCTTAAGTGGAAATGGGCTAAATGATCCAATTAAAAGATACAGACTGGCAAATTGGATAAAGAGTCAAGACCCATCAGTGTGCTGTATTCAGGAGATCCATCTCACATGCAGAGACACACATAGGCTCAAAATAAAGGGATGGAGGAAGATCTACCAAGCAAATGGAAAGCAAAACAAAACAAAAAAAGCAGGAGTTGCAATCCTAGTCTCTGATAAAACAGACTTTAAATGAACAAAGATCAGAAGAAACAAAGAAGGCCATTACATAATAGTAAAGGGATCAATTAAACAAGAAGAGCTAACTATCCTAAAACATATGCACCCAATACAGGAGCACCCAGATTCATAAAGCAGGCCCTTAGAGACCTACAATGAGACTTAGACTCCCACACAATAATAATGGGAGACTTTAACACACCAGTGTCAACATTATACAGATTCATGAGACAGAAGGTTAACAAGGATATCCAGGAATTGAACTCAGCTCTGCACCAAGCAGACCTAATAGACATCTACAGAACTCTCCACCCCAAATCAACAGAATATACATTCTTCTCAGCACCACATCACACTTATTCCAAAATTGACCACATAGTTGGAAATAAAGTACTCCTCAGCAAATGTAAAAGAACAGAAATGATAACAAACTGTCTCTCAGACCACAGTGCAATCAAATTAGAACTCAAGATTAAGAAACTAACTCAAAACTGCTCAACTACATGGAAACTGAACAACCTGCTATTGAATGACTACTGGATACATAACGAAATGAAGGCAGAAATAAAGATGTTCTTTGAAACGAATGAGAACAAAGACACAACATATCAGAATCTCTGGGACACATTTAAAGCAGTGTGTAGAGGGAAATTTATAGCACTAAATGCCCACAAGAGAAAGCAGGAAAGATCTAAAATTGACACCCTAACAACACAATTAAAAGAACTAGAGAAGCAAGAGTGAACACATTCAAAAGCTAGCAGAAGGCAAAAAATAACTAAGATCACAACAGAACTGAAGGGGATAGAGACATAGAAAACCCTTCAAAAAAAAAAATCAATGAATCCAGGAGCTGGTGTTTTGAAAAGATCAACAAAAGTGATAGACTGCTAGCAAGACTAATAAAGAAGAAAAGAGAGAAGAATCAAATAGATGCAATAAAAAAATGATAAAGGGAATATCACCACTGATCCCACAGAAATACAAACTACCATCAGAGAATACTATAAACACCTCTATGCAAATAAACTAGAAAATCTAGAAGAAATGGATAAATTCCTGTACACATACACCATCCCAAGACTAAACCAGGAAGAAATTGAATCCCTGAATAGACAATAACAGGTTCTGAAATTGAGGCAATAATTAATAGCCTACCAATCAAAAAAAGTCCAGGACCAGGCAGCTTCACAGCCGAATTCTAACAGAGGTACAAAAAGGAGCTGCTACCATTCCTTGTGAAAGTATTCCAATCAATAGAAAAAGAGGAAATCCTCCATAATTCATTTTATGAGGCCAACATCATCCTGATACCAACGCCTGGCAGAGACACAACAAAAAAAGAATTTTAGACCAATATCACTGATGAACATCAATGTAAAAATCCTCAATAAAATACTGGCAAATGGAATCCAGCAGCACATCAAAAAGCTTATCCACCATGATCAAGTTGGCTTCATCCCTGGGATGCAAGGCTGGTTCAACATACACAAATCAATAAACATAATCCATCATATAAACAGAACCAAAGACAAAAACCACAATTATCTCAATAGATGCAGAAAAGGCCTTCGACAAAATTCAACAGCCCTTCATGGTAAAAACTCTCAATAAACTAGGTATTTATGGGACATATCTCAAAATAATAAGAGCTATTTATGATAAACCCACAGCTAATATCATACTGAATGGGCAAAAACCTGAAGCATTCCCTTTGAAAACTGGCACAAGACAAGGATGCCCTCTCTCACCACTCATATTCAACATAGTGTTGGAAGTTCTGGCCAGGGCAATCAGTCAAGAGAAAGAAATAAAGGGTATTCAGTTAGGAAAAGAGGAAGTCAAATTGTCCCTGTTTGCAGATGACATGATTGTATATTTAGAATACCCCATCATCTCAGCCCAAAATCTCCTTAAGCTGATAAGCAACTTCAGCAAAGTCTCAGGATACAAAATCAATGTGCAAAAATCACAAGCATTCCTATACACCAATAACAGACAAACAGAGAGCCAAATTATGAGTGAACTCCCATTCACAATTGCTTCAAAGAAAATAGAATGCCTAGGAATCCCACTTACAAGGGATGTGAAGGACCTCTTCAAGGAGAACTACAAACCACTGCTCAACGAAATAAAAGAGGATACACAGAAATGGAAGAACATTCCACGCTCATGGATAGGAAGAACCAATATTGTGAAAATGGCCATACTGCCCAAGGTAATTTATAGATTCAATGCCATCCCCATTAAGCTACTAATGACTTTCTTCACAGAATTGGAAAAAACTACTTTAAAGTTCATGTGGAACCAAAAAAGAGCCCACATTGCCAAGGCAATCCTAAGTCAAAAGAACAAAGCTGGAGGCATCACGCTACCTGACTTCAAACTATAGTACAAGGCTACAGTAACCAAAACAGCATGGTACTGGTACCAAAACAGAGATAGAGACCAATGGAACAGAATAGAGCCCTCAGAAGTAATACCACACATCTACAACCATCTGATCTTTGACAAACCTGACAAAAACAAGAAATGGGGAAAGGATTCCCTATTTAATAAATGGTGCTGGGAAAACTGACTAGCCGTATGTAGAAAGCTGAAAATGGATCCCTTCCTTACAACTTATATAAAAATTAATTTGAGATGGATTAAAGACTTAAATATTAGACCTAAACCCATAAAAACCCTAGAAGAAAACCTAGGCAATAACATTCAGGACATAGGCATGGGCAAGTACTTCATGACTAAAACACCAAAAGCAATGGCAACAAAAGCCAAAATAGACAAATGGGATCTAGTTAAACTAAAAAGTTTCTGCACAGCAAAAGAAACTACCATCAGAGTAAACAGCAACCTACAGAATGGGAGAAAATTTTTACAATCTACCCATCTGACAAAGGGCTGATATCCAGAATCTACAAAGAACTTATACAAATTTACAAGAAAAAATCAAACAACCCCATCAAAAAGTGGGCAAAGGATATGAACAGACATTTCTCAAAAGAAGACATTTATGCAGCCAACAAACACATGATAAAAATGCTCATCATCACTGGTCATCAGAGAAATGCAAATCAAAACCACAATGAGATACCATCTCACACCAGTTAGAATGGCCATCATTAAAAAGTCAGGAAACAACAGGTGCTGGAGAGGATGTGGAGAAATAGGAATGCTTTTACACTGTTGGTGGGACTGTAAGCTAGTTCAACCATTGTGGAAGACAGTGTGGTGATTCCTCAAGGATCTAGAACTAGAAATACCATTTGACCCAGCCATCCCATTACTGGGCATATACCCAAAGGACTATAAATCATGCTGCTATAAAGACACATGTACACGTATGTTTATTGCAGCACTATTCACAATACAAAGACCTGGAACCAATCCAAATGTCCATCAATGATAGACTGAATTAAGAAAATGTGGCACATATACACCATGGAATACTATGCAGCCATATAAAAGGATGAGTTAATGTCGTTTGTAGGGACATGGATGAAACTGGAAACCATCATTCTGAGCAAACTATTGCAAAGACAGAAAACCAAACACCGAATGTTCTCACTCATAGGTGGGAATTGAACAGTGAGAACACTTGGACACAGGGTGGGGATCATCACACACCGGGGCCTGTTGTGGGGTGGGGAGAGGGGGTGGGATAGCATTAGGAGATATACCTAATGTAAATGACAAGTTAATGGGTGCAGCACACCAACAGGACACATGTGTACATATGTAACAGACCTGCACATTGCACCCATGTACCATAGAACTTAAAGTATAATAATAATTTTTTAAAAAAATCAGAAAGGATTTAGGGCAGGGGTGAAAGAGATTACACCAAAATTTACTCTTTGACTCTTCCTGGGGCCCTATTACACACCCTTGATTGTGTGCCATGGAATATTTGAATTGCATTTCTCTTTCCTCCTCTGAACATGTAGCATTCATTAGCGGCATCTAAAGTAGCAGAGAATTCAACCTGAAATTTGAAATCCAAACCAAATCCCCATACTTAAACCAGCAAGCTGCTCTGAGAAATGTTCTATCAATGATTGTTGCGGATGACACCACAGCAAGTCACTTGCTTAATGTACAGTCATGATCAAATCTTGGGATGATTGGTTTTAAAAAAATAAATAACTAAAAAGCCTTACCAACATAGTGAAACCCTGTCTGTACTAAAAATACAAAAATTAGCCGGCGGTGGTGGCACATGCCTGTAGTCCCAGCTACTCAGGAGACTGAGGCAGCAGAATCTCTTGAACCTGGGAGGTGAAGGTTGCAGTGAGCCAAGATCGTGCCACTGCACTCCAGCCTGGGCAACAGAGTGAGACTTTGTCCCCCCCCAAAAAAAAAAAGTTGGAGGGGGAAGAAAAGAAAGGAAAATGCACATGGAAGAGGCTCAAGCAGGCATCTCGGAGGTCAAGTGTTCCATTTGACCTTGAGCCCAGGATTTTATAAGCTGGCCCACTTCCAGCATCTTGCGCCCCTTTCCCTTGGTTCTTCCCTTAGGGTGAGCCACTCACACGCATGGTTTCCTGTTTGCATTTGGGAGGTGAGCATGCTCAGTGTGTTCACTGGAGTTGTATGCATGCTTACCTGAGGCTTTCTTCCCTTTTCCAGTGGAATGCCCCGGGAAGGTCATGCTCTCCCGTTTTGCCTCTTAATGAGCACGCTCAAGCCCACTCGCCCAGTTCCTGAGATCTTACTGGAAGTTACCGAGTACCAATTTCAGGTGTTTTTATCTATGGGGAAACTGCCTTTCCCTGGCACCAACTGCCACCAACTATCATTTTAGAGAGGCAAATGTGACAACTGCTGGACCATCACCTGATGGTCGCCTGACATTCCTGGTGGGTGGGGGGAGCCCTCTCCTGCCCCACTCATGCCTGACTAGCTACCTACTGGAATAGTATAAGCAACTCCTCTTTGTACCTTACACTCCTGAGCAAGCAGAAGAGGAAAGGTAGTATATAGATCTCATTCCTAGATGGAGAAACTAAGGCATCAACACGTGAGGGGATTTACCATTGCCGTGATTATTAGCCAGCAACATCAGGAATAGAATTCAGCCCAACATTTGAAAGAAGGTTATAAAAACAATTTCTCTTTCTTCCACCAATAGCTATTTCCCCTTGAGGCCAGTGACCTTTCTATGTATTCCTTTTGGACCCCATAAGAAGAAGGACCTACTTCACCAATGCAGTTCAGTATGTGTCTCATCTCCACGGGGCACTCCTCCATAGGCACTTTGTTCTCACAAGTGAGTTCTTGGCCATCCCCAACAGGAGATGGATGCTCAGGGGAGCTCAGCGGGATGCCATCAAATCCTTGTCTGATCAATTTCCATTGTTCTGATTTTACCCACCTCAAAAGCCTTCGCATCCCGAGCAAGCTGGCAGCTTTGTGAAGTGGCAGTATCATAACCAGTGAGGTTTATCCAAGGCACGATTATTGCTAACTGAGCAGGCCTGCTTCTTAAGTCCCTCAGTAGTCAGAAAATCCACTGGTCATACAAATGTGAGTCTTCTGTTTCCTTAAGAATTTCTCAAATGAATAAATAAGTTGGTGTTCACCCTTTTACTATCAGTTCTTTGAGCTTATTTAATATAAGCCTGCCTCTAAGAGACAGGGGCAAAATTAAATTTCCAAGCTTGTGGGCTAAGCTGGGCCCGGCAAAGTTGCCAAGGGATGACGGGCCACCATGTGAGGCCTCTGGGGAAACATCAGGCAATCTCTCCTCTCTGGTGACAATGGACAGCTGCCAAAGGGCAGTTTAAATTTTTTCAGATACCTATGTTCCCTATTTATACTTACATGCTTTCTCTTTCACAGTGCCAACTTCCAAAAGGCGGCAATGATCCCTGATGGATCTTGTAAATCTCACACAATGCTGAGTGCAAAATGTGGGCTTAAATTCTAACGAATAGGCAATTGGTCTTCACTAGAGACCACATTTTGTCTTTCTAGCTGTACTGGCCCAAGAAATAAAATGTTCACATGGCCTCATAAATACAAATAACCTCAAACAGCTGCAGTAATTTGTGTATCAGTATGGAGCTGAGGTCCACAAATCCCACCAGCATTTATAGAGTAGTTTTGGTGCACACAGATGACAGTTGGGCTCTTTGAAATGGCATAAAATAGAAAAGTGCCCACGTGCCCAAAAGTGCCCACGGAGGAGTGCCCCGTGGAGATGAGACACATACTGAACTGCATTGGTGAAGTAGGTCCTTCTTATTATGGGGTCCAAAAGGAATACATAGAAAGGTTACTGGCCTCAAGGGGAAATAGCTATTGGTGGAAGAAAGAGAAATTGTTTTTATAACCTTCTTTCAAATGTTGGGCTGAATTCTATTCCTGATGTTGCTGGCTAATAATCATGGCAATGGTAAATCCCCTCACGTGTTCACTGGAGTTGTACACATGCTTACCTGAGGCTTTCTTCCCTTTTCCAGTGGAATGCCCCGGGAAGGTCATGCTCTCCCGTTTTGCCTCTTAATGAGCACGCTCAAGCCCACTCGCCCAGTTCCTGAGATCTTACTGGAAGTTACCGAGTACCAATTTCAGGTGTTTTTATCTATGGGGAAACTGCCTTTCCCTGGCACCAACTCCCACCAACTATCATTTTAGAGGGGTAGAGATGAGATATTGATGAGCTACTTTTGGGAGTTGACCTCATAAGGCAGCACTCACTGCCCAATTCTGTAGAATTCAGACAGAAGTATCTGTACAGTCAAGTGTAATACCTGAAGAAAGGCCCATGGCTTTTTTTTTTTTTTTTTTTCCCTCTCTTAGTTTGGGAAACTCCAACTATGTGTGTATGTATTTAATTATATTTTATTTTATTTTATTTTTTAAACAGCCTTTGCAAAATATGTGTGTATTTTTAAGGAGTTAAACAACATATGATTTTTGTGAATACATTAAATAATAGGGAATCTTTCAAACATGGTTGCTGCTCTCAACAGTCTCTTAGGAATAGCCTTCTTTGTCAGGACACAGACTTATTTATTCTTTTTCTCAGCTGCAGGGTATCTCATGGGAGTGAGGGGGTCCTTGGTTACAACACATAGGGTAATCTCCTGTCCAAAAGTCTGGTCCCCCTGTGTTGTGTGACAGAATTAGATACTCTGATAGGTCTGCATGGCTTTGGCTGGAGGTTATAAGTTTAATGTGGCCCTGGTCAGTAGCAGTCCTGCCTGCTCAGGAGCCTGGCTGCTGTGTCCCTGATACAAGAGTGGGGCAGGGAAGTGATGGGTCGAGAAAGGCGGGTCCCTGGCTAGGTCTCCACCCCCACGGACCTAGGTGAGGACAGGCACTCCTGCTTTCATGCCCAAATGTTGCATTTTCCAAGACCACCCTTGCCTACCACACCCCCATCCTGGGACTATAAAAACCCAAGTCCCAGCGGGCAGACACGCAGGCTTCCAAATTTTGAGAGGAGCACAAGGGTGGAAGAAGACACAAGCGGCTGGATGGTGAGAGTAGGTTTAGGGAGCACAGCAGTGGAAGAGCACACTGACAGATGCCGGCATGCTAAGGCCATCCATCAATGGGACGAGGTGGAGTTTGGCTGGGGCAGCTGGAGGACAGCCAGGGCCACTGAGCGGCCCAGCTCCAGGGGAAACTATCTTCTTTCTGGCTCCTCTGTTGGTGGAGAGCTGCTTCCACTCAATAAAACTTTTCACTCATTCTCCAAGCCTTTGATCTGATTCTTCTGGTAAACCAAGGCAAGAACCCAGGATACAGAAGGCCCTCTGTCCTTGCAACAAGGTAGAGGGTCGAATTGAGCTGATTAACACAAGCTCTCTATAGACGGCAAACTAAAAAAGCACCCCGCAACACTCACCCACGGGGGCCTGAGGCTCAGGAGCTGTAAACATTCACCTCTAGACACAGCGGTGGGGTTGGAGCCCCACAGCCTGCCCATCTGTATGCCCCCCTAGAGGTCTGAGCAGTGGGACACTGAAGAACTCAGCCACTCCCCGATCACAGGCCCTGTGAGGGGGATGGTGGAATCTTTCCCGTTTCATTACCATCATCTGTCCCTTTCTACAGTGGTGACTTCATGTGGCAGAATGATAAAGATGAGGGACTCACACATAAAACAGACCCTTCTGGCTGAAGCAGGAAATCTCCTGCCCCCAGTGACTGCTGACTTTGTGGTTTGGAGCTCTTATTTTTCCTTTTAGTCTCTCGTCTTTCTATACATTCTGTACTTCCATGACCAGTGGCAGATCCATGTGAGTCTGCGGCAAACTTGATCATTGCCTCCTCAGAGGAGGGAATTCGGCTAAGGGGCAGAAGTAGGTTCAATGCAGAGGGAGACACTAAGGCAAGTTTTGAAGCAGGAGTGAGAGTTTATTAAAACGTTTTAGAGCAAAAGGAAGTAAATACGTTTGGAAGAGGGCCAAGCAGGCGACTTGAGATCCAAGCACCCCATTCAGCCCTTGGCTCATGGTTTGGTACATTGGCATGGTTGCATGGTTTTCTTTTTTCCTCCTGTCATTCTTCCCTTCAGGTGGGCTGTCACTCAGCTGCCATATGCGCAGTGTCAGTCAGCACTCGGGATGGTGACTGCACGCATACTGCATTTACTGAGGTTGTATGTATGCTTTCTAGGGGTGATTTTCCTTTACGGGTGGAACGCCCCCAGAGGAAGGTCATACATCCACCATTTTGCCTCTTAGTGTGCATGGATGGGCCTGCTCATGCTCGCCCAACTCTTGAGATATTATCAAGAAGCTGTTGATCACCATCTTGAGGTGTTTGCTGTCTATTGGGAGACCATCTTCCCCTGGAGCTGGCTGTGACCGATTATCATTTCAGACAGACAGTTTAACAACCAGCTGACCATCTCTTGATGGTTGCCTGACATTCCTTGGGCGGGGTAGGGGGCTCTCCTGTCTTGCAAATGTCTGCCTAACTACCTAGTCTAACAGTTTCATTTATAAACTATCCCTTTGTTATAATTTTCTACCAAGTTCAATAGTAGTAGCTGAAATCTTCTTAGAATTAAATTCTTTTCCATTTCCACCTGTTTTTGTTTTTGATTTGATTTTGGCCCCTGCTTCCTGCAGACTCTGTATTCGAACTCTCCCTGAGGCCAAAGGACTGATGGCAGAGGGTTCTGCTCTTGCCTCTGTTGCCCTAGAGGGAGGGAAATGGGTGGTCCAGCTCCTGTCTAAAACTAATTTTGAAATCTTCCAACAGTTGGGAATATAATCAATCAAAACACAATGGGAAACAAAAGCTTTTATCCTCATCCATTTTCAGCAAATGCATTATTTAAAAAACATTCGGTTTCCAGAGCTTCAGACAGAAATCCGTGTAGTTTGGGCAAGCACAATGATAAGCGATTTTCAGATGTTAATTGTAATTATGTTTCCTTTTCACCCAAACCTTCACAAGCAAATTCTGTGAGATCAGATGAAATTTTCAGTAGACTTTTCCAGACTTTTTTTTTCCATGTTGAAAGATGTAATATTTTTCAGCTGTGTTACAGCTCCAGTGAAATAATTACCTCCAACTGACAAGGTTAATGGAGAACTCAGAATCTGTGTATTTAATTCTAAGAAAATTTCAGCTGCTAATCCTGAGCTCCATAGGAAATTATAACAAAGACATATCATTTCTAAGTGAAAGTACAGAATCTTTTCTTCTTCTACTTATAATTTAGGTTCCAGGGGTACATGTGCAGATGTGTTACATGGGTACATTGTGTGTCACTGAGGCTTAGTGTATGAATGATCCCATCCCCCAGGTAGTGAGCATAGTACCCAACAGTTTTTCAGTGCTTACAGGCCTCCCACCCTCTTCTCTCAAGCAGTCCCCAGTGATATTTTTGCCATCTTTATTTCCATGTCTACTCAGTGTTTATCTTCCAGTTATAAGTGAGAACATGCAGTACATTTGGTTTTGTGTTCCTGCGTTAATTTGCTTAGGATAATGGCCTCCAGTTGGATCCATGTTACTACAGAGGACATGATTTTATTCCTTTTTATGGCTGTATAGTATTCCATGGTGTATATGCACCATGTTTTCTTTATCCCGTCTTTATCCAGCACTGATGGGCTTCTGGTTAACTCCATGTCTTTGCTATTGTAAATAGTGCTGCAATAAACAAATGAGTGCTTGTGTCTTTTTGGTAGAACAATTTATTTTCCTTTGAATATATATCCAGTAATGGCATTACCAGTTTGAACTGTAGTTCTGAATTATTTGAGAAATCTCCACACTGCTTTCCACAGTGGCTGAGCTAATGCATATTCCCACCATCAGTGTATAAGTCTTCCCTTTTCTCTGCCACCTCACCAGCATCTGTTGTTGTTTGACTTTTTAATAGTACCCACAGAACTTTTCGAAAGTGTGATTAAGGCCAGATGCAGTGGCTCATGCCTGTAATCCCAGTATTCTGGGAGGCTGAGGCTGGCAGATTGCTTGAGTCCAAGAGTCCAAGACTAACCTGGGTAACATAGCAAAACCCTGTCTCTACTACAAATACAAAAAATGAGCCAGGCATGGTAGCACGTGACTGTAGTCCCAGCTACTCAGGAGGCTGAGATGGGAGAATCACCTGAGCCTAGGGCGTTGAGGCTGCACTGAGCCAAGACACTGCCACTGTACTCCAGCCTGGGTGACAGAGTGAGACCTCATCTCAAAAAAAAGTGTGATTAAGTCTCTGCTGCTCCTAGTCTCATCTCCAAATCCTTAAACTCATCTTGTATACTAAAGACAAGTGACAATTGGGAGTAGCTGTTTGTCACATTTTGTTATCCTTGTCGTTGGAAGAAAAGGAAGGCTGTACAGACAGAGCTGCTGTGGACTTGGTCTTAGCTAGTGCAGGTGCTCTGGCCTATCCCGGGAGAGCTGCTTAGGCTCCAGAGAAGCAGGTGCGTGTTAAGGCTCACCAGACCCATGGCAATGACATTTATCAGACCCTGCCCTTGCAGCCTGGAGGAGCTAGTTTCTCTCAATCCACCCCGGCTGACTGGGGAAGAAAGGACAGGTTGAGGTCATGTGTCATGAGCATGGCATTTGCTCCTCATTGGCTCCCAGAGGCTTTCTGGAGGCTGCCTCTCATGGCCTTTCACTAGGCCAAAGGCACAGGAGGAAGACAACAGAACCAGAGTCAGCATGTGTGCCATTAAGTCCTGACTGGCCACTTACTATCTGTGAGATTTGGGGCTAAATACCTGAAATCTCTGAGTCTCAAATTCTTCATTCTTAAAATGATGAAAATGTATGCTGTTTTGAAAGATCAGGTGAAGTAATACAAATGCAACTACTTTACACGTTTTTGAATTCCTTTGTACATGTCAGATTTGTATAATTGTTGCTAAGGAAAGTCTCCTCTGGCAATAGTTCAAAGGCTGCCAACAACTGAGTAATATTTTTGAGTTTAATCCAGGATCCTCCTGGCTGGAAGGTTGATTCTGAAGGAAAGCGAATTTCCTCTAAGGAACTTGGAACAGGAAATTAAATTGATTGAATCAGTCATGTAAGGCAGAGTGTACCACCACCCAGGAAGCACTTAACATGCTAGAGCAACCATCTCAAGTTTTCTTCTGATTATTTTAGCCTTAAAATGCTTAGTAGTGAATCAGGGTCGGGGATCGGGAGAGTTAATATTAAAACAATTTTTGGGACTGCACCTGTAGTATTTATCTAAAGCATTCTCGCACATGCACGTGCACATGCACACAGTACTGGGATGAATACACACAGCATGGAGGAAGAAATGAACACATAGATTTGTGTGAAGAGGCAGAGGTTGAGGGATGTGATGAATCAGGACCTCTTTATAGCCATGGATGTTTTTCCCTTGGGGAGTTTTCATGTTCTTTCACCCGTTTGGTTTTGGTGGGGAGATACTGCTTTGACGGAATGGGCAGTGAATGTGTCACCATTCTGAAACTTGGGGCTCGGGGTGACCTACTGTCTTAGAGAAGGGGGGCTTATCAAGGGAGAGCAAGGGAAGCAAAAAATGGGAAAGCAAACACACTTTTGAAATGACAGCTTCTGGCAAGTCCCTGATACATCCCCCAAAACTCCAGATTTTTTTTTTAAGGAAATCCAGGCTTTAGTAAGAAACCAGGAATGTTCTGAAAGCATTCAGGGAGGATAAAACCTCTGCTCTCACTTAACCTCCTTTCACAGCCCTGAGGGAAGAATTGGCTGAGCTAGGCAGAGAGATGGGAGAAAGCCAAGAACTTGGATAAGAGAGCCAGCTTCCTGGACACCACATTCAACCATATTTACAACTTAAAATAGTGGTAATAAGTAGGTGTCTCCTTTTCAAGTGAACGTGATTTAACCTTCCGGCTTCTGTATGGTACTTGTGGAAAGGGTTATTAATTTAAACAACTACCTCTATTCTATCTTAGAAACCTGAGTCCAGCCTTAACACATTAGGAAGACAGACAGTGCAATATTCAAAACTGCATAAAACATGAAAAATTCTCACCCTATACTAAATAAATTATCTGAATTTAAAATACTGAAAATGTATTCATCCACCCATTCAGTAGGAATTGACCCATGATGCAAAGATGCTTATAAACTCCTTGGGGAAAACAGATAATTACCAACACTGCGTGCCAGGTGTTTTGAGGAGGGTACAAACACAGTCAAGGCGGAAGGGTCGAGGGAGGACTGGGCAAGGTTTCCCAGAGGAGAGTGTCTCCGCCCTTTACAAAGGCAGACTCACTGCAAGTGCCAGGCTGTGACAAGAGCTTGTGTCAAAACGTGAATCAGTACACTGCTTCCTTCGTCAAGACAGTCTCACTAAAAGAGAATGAACTGAAATCAATGGTCTGCTTAGACATTTAGTTCACTTAGGATCTGACCCGAGCTCATCTTGTCATAAACCAGTAACAAAGGATCCTGGCCAGCAGCTGGTGTGTGCACCATACTTTAAGCACTTGTGCTAAAAGACAATCAAGAGTCATCCAGGGGAAAGGAAGGAGGGGTGCCCCACAGAGAGAAAAGCAGGGGTGAAGGCCTAGAGGCAAGAGAGTGTCTTCCATATTAGGAGAACTGCACAGTAATTCCTCTAGCCCCAGCGGGCGAGAGGCTAGAAAGTTCAGCAGAGGCCAAACTTATTTTAAATTAAGGAAGCATGGACTGAAAGAAATGTAATTCTTGCCTTCATCACAAGCTCACGCCATCCTCCCGAGAAAAGTCTTTCCGAAGCAAGCATTCAGCAGAGCCCTTAGCCTTGAGGCCAAAGGCGCCATTCCTTCTAAACCTCTGTTTCAAAGCAGCACAGGAAACCTTGCCTTTAAACAGAGAAACCAGCGAAGATGCATCCAACAGCGACATCTATAGACCACATCTAAGAGTCTTGGTTTCGGAAAAACTCAATTTCTCTGTTGAGTTATCAGAGCAGTGAGAAAGGTTTAGCTGCTTTACAAAGACAGAAGGAGAGAGAGAAGAGTTAGAGGGTTAGAGTTGCCTTTGTCCACAGTCTTTATCTCTGAGATCAGACATCAAGTAACCTGTGTGCATATGGAAAAGGATGTAGGGGTTACTGTTAGGACCACTACCTTTTTTTTTTTGAGACAAGATCTCACTCTGTCACCCTGACTGAAGTGCAGTGGCGCGATCTCGGCTCGCTGCAACCTCCGCATCCCAGGCTCAAGCAATTCTCCTGCCTCAGCCTCCCTAGTAGCTGGGATTACAGGCACACACCACTACCGCCCGGCTAATTTTTGTATTTTTAGTAGAGAGGGGGTTTCACCATGCTGGCCAGGCTGGTCTTGAACTCCTGATCTCAATTGATCCACCTGCCTCAGCCTCCCAAATTACGCCAGCTGGGATTACAGGCGTGAGCCAATGTGCCTGGCAAGACCATTACCATTTAAAGCTTGACTTAGCTTCAAATCCCTAAACGACCGAGACTCATTTATTAGCTTCTTTCTTGTGAGAACAAAGATATTAAGCCAATGTTGGTTTTCAGGTTCTCTGAGACAAAAGTGGAAAGTCAGGAAGTAAAAACATACATAAAACAGGCCAGGTGCGGTGGCTCACTCCTGTAATCCCAGTGCTTTGGGAGGCTGAGGCAGGAGGATCGCTTGAGGCCAGGAGTTGGAGATCAGCCTGGGCAACAAGGTGAGACCCTACCTCTATAAAAAAATTTTAAAAAACTTGTCAGGTGTGGTGGCACATGCCTGTAATCCTAGTTACTCAGGAGGCTGAGGCTGGAGAATCGGTTAAGCCCAGGAATTTAAGTTTACAATGAGCTATGATTGCACCACTGCACTCCAGCATGGGCAACAGAGCAAGATTCTGTCCCAAGAAACAAACAAAAAGCACACACAAAAATGAAACAAACCACGTATGGCCCACTGTGCCCAGGTCCAAGCCCAAGAATTTCCCCTGGGAACACATTCCTATGAAGCATCTATGAAAATTAGATGCTTATTTTCTTTTGCCTTCTGAACAACTTGTACATTCTTTGGATTCACGGAACAGTTTTTCTTCAGATGTTGTGAATATGACTCATGGATGCCCTTTCCAAGAATATTCAGCATTTAGTGGGTTTCCCAGGAATTTTTCTTCAGAATCCCAAAAAATAGGACATCAAGTTTCTTCTCTTTTCCTTCCCCTTTCTGGCAGCTGTGCTCAGAGGCAAGGACAGGGCTCCGCGATGTTCACAGGCCTGTGAGCTGCCTCCTGAGATGTGTAGCTTCTACTTAGGCATGGCAGGTAACAGATAGAATATACATATTAAAAAAAAAAAAGTTAACTGTAGTAAAATGGGACTGTGCTTAACATACATCCCTGGCCAGGCATGGTGGCTCAAGCCTGTAATCCTAACACTTTGGGAGGCTGAGGTGGGAGGATCACTTGAGCTTAGGAGTTTGAGACCAGCCTGGGCAACATAGCAAGATCCCATCTCTACCAAAAAAATTAATTAGCCAGGTGTGGTGGCACACGCCTGTAGAACCAGCTACTCAAGAGCTGAGGTGAGAAGATCACTTGAGCTCAGGATGTTAAGGCTACAGTGAGCCATGATTGCACCCCTGCACTCCAGCCTGGGCAAGAGAGTGAGACCTTGTCTCAAAAAAAAAAAAAAATACGGCCATGCTTCCCACCCATGAGGGCAAGGGAGGAGACCACCCCTCCTATTGTCTTATGCCCAATTTCTGCCTCCAAAGAAAGAAGAAGTAAAAACTAAAAGGCAGAAATGAAATCCACAGGCAGACAGCCCGGCGCCGCGCCCTGGGCCTGGTAGTTAAAGATCGACCCCTGACCTAATTGGTTCTGTTATCTGTAGATCACAGACATTGTATAGAAATGCACTGTGAAAATCCCCATCTTGTTTTGTTCCGATCTAATTACTGGTGCATGCAGCCCCCAGTCACGTATCCCCGCTTGCTCAATCAATCATGACCCTCTCACATGCACCCCCTTAGAGTTGTGAGCCCTTAAAAGGGACAGGAATTGCTCACTCGGGGAGCTCGGCTCTTGAGACAGGAGTCTTGCTGATGCCCCTGGCCGAATAAACCCCTTCCTTCTTTAACTCAGTGTCTGAGGAGTTTTATCTGCTGCTCGTCCTGCTACAAGGGCACTGGAGAATGTGCAGATCCAGAGGCGCTGAGATTCTGAGAGGAAATGATACCTTCTCATCCCTTGTCTGGTAAAGAAGGACTCCTGGAAGATGAGGCTTTTACACATGACACTCTCCAAGGACATTAAAGAGGCAAAGGTAAGGTCAGTAGAGGTCAGTCTAGAAGGTCAAATTAAGGAGTTTGAGGTTCATTCTGCTTGTGATAGAGACTGGAGTTTTGTGAAGGAAAAGATAAGAGGAATGCATGACATCAGTAATTGTCCTTAAATCACCTGCATGTGTTCAGTGCCAGACTGAGCCATCTACACACAGAAAGTCAGTTTCCAGGGCTCCTTACCTCCCAGGGGATCATGTATAATTTAGTTCCTGCTGAGTGGAACTTGGCTTGACTGAATAGGTCTTTTCCTAGAAATTTCTATGCATATGGAATTATTTTGCAACTAAAATCTTCAATAATTTATCCTCACTAAATGCCCAGCACTGAAGTGAATATTTCACACAAATTTTTGTTATTATCATATGCATTTAAACATTTTGGAAATTTAAGCTTTGAAAATTTTAAATATTGCCCAAGGTAAAGCAGTAAGTGACATAGAGCTGGAATTCAGACTCCAGTCTTTCCTACTCCAAAAACCTCACTGCAATTAGGACTCTTCTCTGCCTCCAATAAGCATAATTTCAGAAATGCATTATCAGTTTTTGGGGCTAACCCTCCCCTGGCAGTGGCTTATAATCCTTTAAAGATCATTTCCCTACCTACTCCTAAATGAGGTTCTCTGTTCTGAAACAATCCTTATACCTCAGGCTCCCTTGTGGATGTTTGATATGGTTTGACTCTGTCCCCACCCCAATCTCATCTTGAATTGTACCTCCCATAATTCCTACGTGTTATGGGAGGGACCCAGTGGGAGATAATTGAATCGTAGTGGCGGTTTCCCCCATACTGTTCTCGTGGTAGTGAAGTCTCATGAGATTTGATGGTTTTATATGGAGAAACCCTTTCACCTTGCTCTCATTCTCTCTCTTGCCTGTGCCATATGATAAATGATTTTCACCTTCTGCCATGATTGTGAGGCCTCCCCAGCCACATGAAACCGTGACTCCATTAAACCTCTTTTTCTTTATAAATTACCAGTCTTAGGTATGTGTTTATCAACAGAGTGAAAATGGACTGATACAATATTTAAAGAAAAGTACAAATTTTAGTCTTATCAGATAACTAGCACCTCATATGCTGGAGGGAGAGCTTCAAGACCTCTAATTATTAAATGCTTCACCTTTGAGATCATGTTAAAATCTGTAATCATGTGAGATATAAGTTGACCACACAGCTATCTTCCTCTCTCAAATTCCAAAAACAACTCATATTAAAAAAACATTTAGAATAATGTCCTTTTCTCTTGCTTTTAGGGGAAAATATATCTAGATAGGAATCATCTATGTAGGTGATAAGTAGAAGGCCTTTTTCTTTCTACTTCATGTAAGTTAGTATTAGAACAATTTGGTATCATGGGAAGAGCTCCAGATTAGAGGACAGGCGGCCTGCATTTTGTCCCCTGCTCAGCCATCAACGTGAACTTGTCGCTAGTTGCTTCACTCCCAAGGGCCTTCATTTTCTCATGGATTATGTGAGGAGGGATGGATTACATCATCTCCTAGGGTGTTTTCAGCTCTCCCATTCTATCATTGTAAACATCAAATATCAATAAAAATTTTAAGGGTCTTATTAACACAGATCTTTCTCTTAGGTGATAAATGTTCTGTTTGTTTGATGGAAGACATTTCCCTCCAGGAGTCTGCCATATGCTAATAAGAAAGAGTTTTATTTATTTGTTTTTTCCTACCTGGCCACCTTCATTTGCTTTTCAGAGCTGTCATGAAGAAGAAACACACATGGCGCGTAGCTCTTATGTACCAGGCACTGCGTTAGGCACACGCATTATGTCTTCATTTCAAAGGTGAGGGGTGGAGAAGTCCATGTCTAATACAGGTACTCACTCATCTGTGAAATGTTTTTTGAAAACTTCAGCTGGGCACGGTGGCTCATGCCTGTAATCCTAGCACTTTGAGAGGCCAAGGCAGGCAAATCACCTGAGGTCGGGAGTTTGAGACGAGCCTGACCAACATGGAGAAACCCCATCTCTACTAAAAATAAAAAATTTAGCCGGGCGTGGTGGCATATGCCTGTAATCCCAGCTACTCAGGAGACGGAGGTAGGATAATTGCTTGAACCCAGGAGGCAGAAGTTGCAGTGAGCTGATATCTTGCCATTGCATTTCAGCCTGGGCAACAAGAGTGAAACGTTGTCTCAAAAAAAAAACAAAGAAAGAAATATTTCTTGAGAACTTCAAACCTGCTAATGATGTTTTGGGTGCTAGAGATACAGTAGCTAGTGAGAGAGACAAAACTATAACATGACATCATATAAACACCAATTAATCCCACTGATATTTACTGAATGCCTACCATATACCAAATACTGTGCTAGTTCCTGGAGGTACCAGAGTGAACAAATTCCTGACCTCATCAAGTTTTACAGCTCAGCCAACTGAAACAATGGATAACACTTATAGCATGGAGTAATCTGGAAATACCAAAGAGCTATGTAATAGAAGGAAACATACCTTTACCTTCACCAAGTCAAATGGTGAGTTAATCAAGCTGCTTGTGATGCTACAAATCGAAAGTGATCTCTTTGCTTAGTTATTCAAGTACAGGACTGCTGCCATTGACCTGGTTGCTTTTAGAATAGAAATTTAGGGGCCGGACGCGGTGGCTTACGGCTTTAATCCCAGCACTTTGGGAGGCCGAGGAGGGTGGATTATGAGGTCAGGAGATCAAGACCATCCTGGCTAACACGGTGAAACTCCGTCTCTACTAAAAATACAAAAATCAGGTGGGTGTGGTGGCAGGCGCCTGTAGTCCCACCCACGCAGGAGGCTGAGGCAGGAGAATTGCTTGAACCTGGGAGGCAAAGGTTGCAGTGAGCTGAGATAGTGCCACTGCACTCCAGCCTGACGACAGAGCAAGACTCCGTCTCAAAATAAAATAAAATGAAATAAATATAAATTTAGGCAGGCAATAAGATCTACAGCATCTCCACCTGCGTGTCTTCATTTCTCTTCCTCTTCTCTTACAAACGATTTTTTTTAAATCACTACTCATCTCTCTTTGTGAGAGAAGCACCGATATACTTATTGTTCAAGCCCCATTCCTTGAAATATTGGATTCCAAATAGTCTCAGGTCATCACCAGCACAGCATATTGTGAATTACCCACAGGGAGCAAGGTCAAGAAGGCAGCATTATCCTCCTCGATTCAGCTCAACCTGAAACTACTGGAAAGTGACCCTATTTTACATTTGCTTCAATCTTCCCAAGATTCTGGAACTGTATATAGTAAAGCCAGATGGTTGATATGCCTGGAAACTTTCCAAGCTCACTCAGGTCTAGATTTATGTAATTAATGGTATTTGTAAAAAGAAAAAAAAAAAGAGTGTCTTGTCAGTATTGAGAAAGCCATAAAATTGGAGCATTTCAGTAAATCATAGTGGGCTTGGTAGCCTGACTTCCCCAATTAACAAAATAAGACATTTTAAGAGGTTTGCCGTGGAAAATTCAAATAGGCTCTGAAAACACAGTATTAAATTACATTTATTTCATTTTTTTTTATTGAAGACTCTAAATTAGACATCATATTTAAATACCTAGTTATGAGAATTTTAAATTCAGGACTATGAGAGTTTATACAATTGGGGCTGATTCACTTGTGTGCCTTTTTATGTTAATCCAACAAACATGTATTGGGTGCTTACAAAAGACAGAACAACTGGCTACAATGTGTAGGAGTTTACCAGGAGAACAAAATGTACTTTAGCAGTAGAGGAGGGAAGAGACAGAGGTAGGAGACGGAGGAAAGTTAGGAGAGGTGGCTCAGGCAGATGTGAGAGTCTGTGCAATGGTCAGAGGTACGAAACCACATTGCAATTTGAGGGAGCCAGAAGTTGGAAACGTGGGGGGAATAAGAAAGCAGTGGAAGGCATGGCTCAAAACCCTAGCCACCAGTAATGAAGGAGTTCCACACCAAGCCAATGGAACTACTGCCAAATTCTGTAACTGACAGAAGCCACTAATATGTTTTAAATCAAAGGGATACAGGATCAGACTGTGTTTTAGAAAGGTTCACTGTTACCATTATTATGAATTTATCATCATATACCTAAGAGTTGATTTTGGGTCTGCTCTATCTTTGAAACAGCCTTTGCAAAAATTGTGACAGGCTGGGTGCAGTGGCTCATGCCTGTAATCCTAAAACTTTGGGAGGCCGAGGCAGAAGAATTGCTTGAGTATAGGAGTTCAAGACCAGCTTGGGCAATATAGTGAGACCCCACCACTACAAAATATTTTTTAAAATTAGCTGGACATGGTGGCTCATGCCTATAGTCCCAGCTGGGTGTGGTGGCACATGCCTGTAGTCCCAGCTACTCAAGAGGCCGAGGTGGGAGTATTGATTGACCCCAGGAGGTCAAGGCTGCAGTGAACCATGATTGTGCCACTGCACTCCAGCCTGGGTGAAACAGTGAGACTCTATCTCAAAAAATAAAAAATTATAACAGTGAGAAAATTATGGCAGTGAAAGAGGTCTGATCTAACCAATCCCCATTATGCCTTTAGCTTTCAAATTGCCCTTAATTATTCCTGGACTTGGGCCAAGCTAACTTTGGGAGACATTTAGTTTATAGTTTAAATGATATAGCCCTTCCCCCAAATTCAACCACCTTTGTAATGAGAGACAACCAGACTAGGAGGATGACAGGGGCCTGAATTCTGCTAGGGTGTAGACATAAACAATGACCTGCCATTATTCCAGAGGTCACGGATATGCAACTTCCTCAATTACTACTGCAAATGACACTACTATTGTAGAACCTAGGATTGGGCTTTTGAGATGTCTTTCCGGATTTTGCATTTCTGATGGCCAGTGGCTCCACCTGGACCTACTAACCCCCACCAACCACGCCCCCATCCCCTCTACTCCTGTGTGCATGGCTCCCTGGCCTGCCAAACTATCCTTGAAAAACCCTAGGCTCTGAAATTTCGGAAAGACTGAGTAATAATAGAATTCCGGTCTCCCTTTCAGCTGGCTCTGCATGAACGAAACTCTTTCTCTATTGCAATTCCCCTGTCATGATAAATCAGCTGTATCTGGGCAGTTATGTCATCATGTTGATTAACTTTCCCTCAGCAGTAACTTCTCTGACTCTTCACCCCCTGGAAGCTGCAGGGGCCTTGTGCCTTCCTATCAGTGGTTAACATCTTTAAGGCAATCCAGAACCAAAAAGCAAACATATATATTTTTAAAAACTCAAAAGCTTAATGTTTTTGTAAGGCAAAGGATTATCTACTTGATTGTTATCTATTTCATGAATTTTGAGTGTTTTGAATGTGAATTAAAAACTACTAAGCAGACTTTACTGCATCATGGACTTTTAGCTGATAGAGTTGACTCTTTATTTTAAGTGGCATAACCTAAGCTTGAAGGAATTCATTTGGATAAGGATATTAGAGCAGACTGATAAGTGAAATTGTTTAGTGCTGTCTCGTCTGGAGGGTTTAATTTCTAAGACATTGGAACATAGGTTGGGCCATGGCAATTTGCTACATTTTTTCTCTTTTTCAAAAGCCCAGTGATTCCCAAATAAGAAGATCTTGGCAGCTAATCAATGCCTCACCTATTTGAGATAGCAGACTTCAGGCAATTTTAAACTCTCTAATAAAAGGCTTTGCAGATGATCTGGAGAAATTGTGCTTGGCATTGACAAACAAGTGCTATTATCATTCCATAAGGAGCCAGCACAGACCTGGCTGACACCTGATGTTCACTGACTGAATGAGCACAGATTTCCAGGAATTAGAGACAGTGATATTTGGACTCTGACAGTCTTTTACTTACGGTGGAAAAAAAAAAAAAAAAAAAAAAGCATACAAGAATTAGATAATTAAAGAAAGGAAAAACTGGGAACAGGGACAAGGAAACACCATAGTACCTTGATTCTCAGCCAAAATGTGGGCTTTCATATGCAGAAGAATGAAACTGGACCCATATCTCTCACCATGTACAAAAATTAATTCAAGATGGATTAAAGACTTAAAGGTGTGTCCTAAAACCATAAAAATTCTAAAAGACAACCTAGGGAAAACTCTTGGCCTAGAGTTTGGCCTAGGCAAAGAATTTATGACTAAGACCTCAAAAGTACATGCAACAACACAACAAAAAATAAGGCAATGGAAGTTAATTAAACTAAAGAGCTTCTGTACATCAAAAGAAACCATCAACAGAGTAAACAGACACTGTACAGAATCAAAAGGGTCTGAAGATACTTCTCAAAAGAAGACATACAACCGGCCAACAAAGATATGAAAAAATGCTCAACATCACTAATCACCAGAGAAATACAAATACAAGGACAAAAAAGCACCATCTCATATCAGTTAGATTGGCTATTATTAGAAGGTCAAAAAATAAATACGTCAGTGAGGATACAGAGAAAAGGAAATACTTAAACGCTGTTGGTGGGAATGTAAATTAGCTCAACCCTTATGGAAAACAGTATGAAGATGTCTCAAAGAACTGAAAATAGAGCTATCATTTGGCCCAGCAATCCCACTACTGGGTATCTACCCAAGGAAAAGAAATTGTTTTATCAAAAGATACCTGCAATCATAGGTTGATTTCAGCATTATTCACAATAACAAAGTCATGGAATCAACCTAAGTGTTCATCAATGGTTGATCAGATAATGAAAATGTATATACCAAAGAATACTATGCAGCCATTAAAAAGAATGAAATCATGTCCTTTGAAGCAATGGATGAGGCTGGAAGCTATTATCCTAAGTGAAATAACTCAGAAACAGAAAATCAAATACTCTGTGTTCTCACTTATAAATGGGAGTAAACAATGAACATGCAGATGGAGATAATAGATACTGGGGACTTCAGAAGTGGGAAAGTGGGAGGGGGCAGAGGGTTTAAAAATGATCCATTGGGTACAATGTTCACCATTTGGGAGATGGTTCACTAAAAACCCAAAACTCACCATTATGCAATATATCCGCATAAGAATCCTGCACACATGTACCCCATGAATCTAAAATTATATTTTTTTCCAGGCATGGTGACTCATGTCCATAATCCAGCACTTCAGGAGGCTGAGGTGTGCAGATCATTTCAGCCTAGGAGTTTGATACTACCAATCTGGACAACATGGCAAAAACCCATCTCTACAAAAATTAGCCAGGCATGGTGGTGTGCACCTGTAGTCCCAGCTACTCAGGAGGCAGGGGTGAGGGAATCAATTCAGCCCAGGGTGGTTGAGGCTGCAGGGAGCCATGATCATGCCACTGCACTCCAGCCTGGATGACAGAGTGAGACCTTGCCTCAAAAAAAAAAAAATTAATAAAGATTATAAAACTGTCAAAAATAAATAAATAAATAAATGAAATTTGGGCTCCGATATATTATCAAACATAAGAGAACTCCTTCTCCAAAATGTAAAATAAAATTGGGTAGCTAGCCCTGATATTCACAGCACGTTGTCAATACTTGGAACATTTACCAGCTGGTGAACAGCAGCACTGACTTTCCCTTTGTCTTTTCCTTCCTCCATGACTTGCTGGTCAGTAACATTCTTCTTTCAAGTTCTACATAGACATTTTCTTTGGCAAGAGTGTTCCTCAGTTGGCTTTCTTCTACTTCACCTTTCTTTTTTGTCTTCTGTTACAGGGGCACCATTTTATGATAGCAACAGTGTGGATGTGATAGAATTCTGTTTGTGTTTTTGTTTTTGAGACAGAGTCTCACTCTGTTGCTCAGGCTGGAGTGCAGTGGCATGATCTCGACTCACTGCAATCTCAGCCTCCTGGGTTTAAGCGATTTTCCTGTCTCAGTCTCCCAAGTAGCTGGGATTACAGGCGTGCACGTCCTGTAATTGTACACATCCGGCTATTGTTTGTATTTTTAAAAAAGACGAGGTTTCACCATGTTGGCCAGGGTTGTCTCGAACTCCTCAAGTGATCCACCTGCCTCAGCCTCCCAAAGGGTTGGGATTATAGGCATGAGCCACTGCACCCAGCCAGGTGTGATGGAATTCTAATCTCTCATTAAATAGTTCTTTTGGTGTAAAAAAAAAAAAAAAAAAAAAAGTCATCATTAAGACAAAGACAGGCTTTCTGGTTTCTCAGTTTGATACTTTTATAAATATTCTCTACTAAAGCAGGCAATTAATAGACAACACCCTGCCAACGTTTGTCTTCAACTCCTAGTTCCTTTAATATCACAGTGATAAGTAAAATTAAAATAAAATTGTTAGAACAAAAATGTCACCCCAATAATTGAGTATAGAAGAGGAAAAATTATGCCACAAAACCCATTTCTGTATGTTAATAATTTGAAAGATAAAAAGTAACTTGTCTGTGGATAAGTGGACGTGTTAATTTCTTCAAGTAATGGAGCCATGCTTTAGCTATTGGGAGATGGAAGATACCAGAGCTATTTATTTTCTGCTTACGACAATGCTGGGTTAACCTGTTTGAAATTAACAGTCTTGCTAAGAAAACAATACAAACTGGAATTTTAAAAACCTAACAAGGATTTGAAAATAAAATTATACACTAATCACCCTTACTTACATTGTTGCAAAAATCTTAAATAAATTATCAGCTAGTCAAGCCCAGTGCTATATAAAAAGAAAAATACATCATGACCAAATTAGTTTATTCTGAAGTTACAAACATGATACAATATTCAAAAAAAAATCTATCAATGTGACTTTCACATTAACAGAAAACAAAGAGGGAAAATGGTGCATTTATCTTAAATAAAGAAAACATCTTTTGATAAACTACAACACCTGTTTTGGAATCAAACTAGGAGAAGAAGGGAAATTCCTTAATCTGATCAAAGATATCAACAAAAACTTACAATGAATATCATTTGTAATAATGAGGGTTTTTTTTGGGGGGGGGGGGGGTTGTTTGTTTTTGAAACGGCATCTTGCTCTGTCGCCCAGACTGCAGTACAGTGGTATGATCTCGACTCATTGGAACCTCTGCCTCCCAGGTTCAAGCGATTCTCCTGCCTCAGCCTCCTGACTAGCTGGGATTACAGGCGCCTGCCACCACCCTTGGCTAATTTTTGTATTTTTAGTAGAGACGGGGTTTCACCATGTTGGCCAGGCTGGTCTCAAACTCCTGACCTCAAATGATGATCTGCCCAGCTCAGCCTCCCAAAGTGCTGGGATTACAGGCATGAGCCACCATGCCCTGCTATAAAGATGAGTTTTTAAAAGCTTTTCACCTTTCCACCTTTTTCACCTTGATCAGGAACAAGACAAGGTTACATATCTGTGCCACTTCTATTCAACATTGTCCTGGAGTCTTAATGACTTTAACAAGTCAACAAAAATATATAACAGAATAAATACTGGAAATGAAAAATATTATCATGATCATTTTAATAGCATATCCAAAAAATTCTACAGATAATTATAGTTTTCAAATGAATTTAATACATCATTGCATTCTTATTCAATATAGAAAGAAATTCTATTTCTGCATACCAATAACAAAAGTAAGAAAAAAAAATTTAAATACCACTTACAATAGTATAAAATATCAAATGCCTAAGAATATATAGATATAATCTCAACACTGAAAACTGCAAAACATTATTGATAGAAATTAAAGCAAACTTAAATAAATATGAGTACTTATTATGTTTGTAGATCAGAAGACTCAATGTTGTAAAGACGTCAACTATTCACAAATTGATGTAAATCCAATGCAATCCCAACTTTAAAAGATCCCACAACATGTGTGTGTGTGCGTGTGTGTGTGTGTCTCAAAACTGGGAAGCTGATTCTAATATTTATATGGAAATATAAAGAATTGAGAATAATAAAAAAGGAAAAAACCTGTTATAATTCCTATAATACAAGATACTAAAGCTTATTTAAAACTACAGTAATTAACAATCTGGCACAAGTGAAAGAATAAACAAATAGAGCAAACTAGACTTCAGAAACATATCTACATGTATACGGACTTTTGGTTTAAGATTTGATTTGCAGCACGTGACATTTACAATTTTGCCCTAATGCTGTGCTTACTCTTCCACCCTCCATCGTAATATAGTCAGATGAGATCCAGGCCATTTGGACATCCTGGATGGTGGTAGCAGTTACACAAAAGTGTGAATATACTTAAGACCATAGAACTGTACACTTAAAAATAATAAAGTTTATGTTATGTAAATTTACCTACACAAAAAAGTAAAAACAGAAAATAAAAAATAACATGGCAAACTTTAGTCCTGACATACCAGTAATTACTTTAAATGTAAATAGTCAAGTATATCATTAGAAGACATATTAGTAATGTGGATGAGAAAACATGATTCAAATACGCACTATCTGCAAGAAACTCACCTTAACTGTGAAGATATAGGTAGGTTGAAAGGAAAAAAATGGAAAAAAGTATATTATGCAAACAATAATCGAAAGAAAGTAGGAATGGCTATACTAATCAGATTAAGTTGACTTCAGAGCAAGAAAATTTACCAGAGACAGAGACAGACATTATGTAATGATAAAGGGATCAATGCACCAACTGGACATAGCAATCTTAAGTGTGTATACACCAAACAATGGAACTGCAAAATATGTGAGGCAAAACTGATAGAAATGAAAGGAGAAAAAGACAATCTGTAAGTATAGATGGGGACTTCAATGTCCCTCCCTCCATAATTGATTTAAAAACAGCAGACTGGGCGCGGTGGCTCACCCCTATAATCCCAGCACTTTGGGAGACCAAGGCAGGTGGATCACAAGGTCAGGAGATCGAGACCATCCTGGCTAACATGGTGAAACCCCATCTCTACTACAAATACAAAAAATTAGCCGGGCGTGGTGGCAGGTGCCTGTAGTCCCAGCTACTTGCGAGGCTGAGGCAGGAGAATGGCATGAACCCAGGAGGCGATGCTTGCAGTGAACCAGGATTGTGCCACTGCACTCCAGCCTAGGCGACCGAGCGAGATTCCATCTCAAAAAAAAAAAAAAAAAAGCAACAGAAAATCAGCAACAATATAGAAAAATTCAACAAAATCATCAACAAATAAATTATACTTGACAGTTACAGAACATTCCAACCCTAAACAACAGAATATGCATTATTTTCAATTGCCCATGAAACATATACCGATATATATCATATCTTGAGCCATAAAACAAACCTCAAAAATTGTAAAAGAATTAAAATAATTGTAAAAAGTTATCTGATCACAATGGAATCAAATGAGAAACCTATTATTTTACTGTTAATAAATACATCAACTGATTTATTAATCTATTGATATATTGTTAGTTTAGTTTGGGTGTTTGACTCCTTCAAACCTCATGTTAAAATTTGATTGCTAATGTTAGAAGTGGGACCTAGTGGGAGATGTTAGGGTCATGGGGGTGGATCCCCTACAAATGGCTTGGTGCCTTTCTTGCACCAGTGAGTGAATTCTCACTCTATTAGTTCCCAAGAGAGCTGTTTTTTGTTGTTGTTTGTTTTTGTTTTTGTCTGTTTGTTTTATTAACAGCTCTCTCTTGCTTCCTCTCTTGCCATGTAACCTGTGCACATATACTGGCTCCTCTTCATCTTCTGTTACAATGAAAGCAGCCTGACACTCTCACCACAGGCCAAGCAGCCTGCAGAACAGTGAGCACCATACTTCTTGTATATCCTACAGAACTGTGAGCCAAATAAACTTCTTTTCTTTATAAATTACCCAGTCTCAGGTACTTCTTCATAGCAACACAAATGAACTAAGACAATTGTTATAAAAAAAAAAAAAAAAAAAGATTACAAATTCCAAACACTTGGAAACTAAACAAATACTTCTAAATAATAAATGATTCATAGAAGAAATTTCAAGAGAAATTAAAAATACATTGAACTGAATGAAAATGAAACTCAAATTTTGTAGGACACAGCTCAAGTGGTGCTGAAAAAGAGTCACAGCACTAAAATACATATATTCAGAAACAGGAAAAGTCTCAAAGCAATCACTGAAATCCTACCTCAAGAATCTACAAAATAGGAGCAAAATAAAAATCGAGCAGAAGAAAAGAAATAATAAAGATAAAAGTAGAAATCAATACAATTAAAAACAGAGAAGCCAGGAGAAAAACAAAAACAAAGAGCTAATTCTTTAAAAAGATAGATAAAATTGGCAAACCCCTACCAAGACTGAGAAAGAGAGATTGAGAGAGAGGAAGAGAGGGAGAGGATGCAAATTTCCAAAATCAAGAGTAAAACAAGGGATATAACTACAGGTCCCGAAGCATGGAAATGAAAAAAGAGGAATGCTGCAAAAAATTCTACAGACATAAATTTTGTAACTTAGATAAAATTGACCAATCTCTAAACATGTACACGCAACTTATTCAGGTTGCTAAATATGAAACCAATAATTTGAACAATGCCATAATTACTAAGGAAATTAATAATTGTAGACTCCTACAAAGGAAATCTTTAAGTGAAGATAGGTTCTGTAGAGAATTCTATCAAATATTTAAATAATTAATACTAATTCTACACAGTCTCTTTCACAAAATAGAAGAGGAGGGAAATCTTCCCAATCCATCTTAAGAAACTAATTTTATCCTGACACCAAAACCAGAAAAAGATAGTGCAACAAAAGAAAACTACAGACTAATATTCTTTGTGGTTATAGACACTAAATACTAGCATATTGAATTCAGCAATATAGAAATAAAGTGGAACTGTGTCAACCTGGTAAAGAGTATATACATAAAGCCTAAGATAATACCATACTTAATGGTGAAAGACTGAAAGACTGAATGCTTTCCTCCAAGGGTAGGAACAAAGCAAGGATGTCTGCTCCTACCCTCCTTATTTCAACATAGTGCTGGAAGTCCTGGCCAGTGCAATACAGCAAGAAAAAAATAAATAAATAAAAGGCATACAAAGAGGGAAAGATGAAAAAATAAAATGAAAGGTGAAAACTATCCCTATTTGCAAATGATTTAATTATTCGTATAGAAAAGCTCAAGAAATGTACAAAATCCTTCCAGATCTAATATGTGAATTCAGCAAAATCACACAATTACAAGATAAACATACAAAATCAATTGTATTTCTACATACTAGGAACAAACAAAGGGACACCAAAATTATAAATACAAAAAAATGCATAATTGCTCAGAAAAATGAAATACTTTGATGTAAATCTAGCGAAATATGTACAGGACTTGTATGTTGAAAACTATGACATGCTGATGGAAGAAATCAAAGAAGAACTAAATAAATGGAGAGACTTGGATTTTCATGGATTGAAAGATTCAACATCTTTACAGATGTCTGTTCTCCCCAAATTGTTATACATGTTTAATTACATTTTTATCAAAACTCAATAAGATTTTTTTGTAGAGACAAGATTATTCCAAAATTTACATGAAAAGCAAAAGGATTTGAATACTAAGACAATTTTGAAAAATAATAACATTGGAAGAATCAGTCTACCCGATTTCAAGATTTATTATGTATCTGCAGTAATTAAGACTGTATATTAGAGGAGGATAGACACATAAATGAATGGAACAGAATAGAGAATTAAGAAACAGACCAGCACAAATATTCCAAATGAATTTTTGCCAAAGGCACAAAGGGCAAGTGTATATTCACAGTCAAAAAAAAAAAAAAAAAAAAAAAAACCAACCCTGATCAAAATCTCATAGCTAATAAAAAAGGAACCGAAAATTGATCATAGACTTAAATGTCAAATGTAAAACTATAAAACTTAAAAGGAAAAAAATGAGAAAGTATTCTGGCTCTAGAGCTAGGCCAAAGTTCTTAGGCTGAACACCAAAAGCATGATTCATAAAAAGAAAAATTGATGAATTGGACTTCATCAAAATTTAAAACGTTTGCTTTGTGTAAAGCCTTGAGAAGAGGATTAAAATACAAGCTACAGACTGGCAAAGATATTTTCAATCCATATATCTAATGAAAGACTAGTATCTTTACTTTGTAAAGAACCCTCCTAACTTAATGGTAAAATAAACAAACAAACAAACAAACAATCCAATTAGAAAATAGACAAAAGACATGAAGAAATGTTTCACTGAAGGAGACATACAGATGACAAATAAATCTATGAAAAGATGATCAACACCATTAGCCAGTAGGGATATGCAATTGAAGCCACAATGAGATATCACTGCACACCTATTAGAATGTCTAAAATTGAAAAAAAAAGAATAGTAACAACACCAAATGTTGGTGAGACCGAGAAGAAACTGATCACTAACACCTTTCTGATAAGAATATAAAATGGTACAGCCACTGTGGAAAACAAGCCGGCAGTGTTTAAAAGCACTGAATATGCAGCTATCATATGAGTCAGCCATTACACTCCTGGATATTTACCCCCCAAAATTAAAACGCATGTTCATGTAAAAACCTAAACACAGTTGCATATAGCAGCTTTATTAATAATAGTCAGAAGCTGGAGGCCAGGCACAGTGGCTCACGCCTGTAATCCCAACACTTTGGGAGGCCGAGGCAGGCAGATCATCTGAGATCAGGAGTTCGAGACCAGCCTGGCCAACAAGGTAAATCCCCATCTCTACTAAAAGTACAAAAATTAGCTGGGTATGGTGGCGGGTGCCTGTCATCCCAGCTACTCAGGAGGCTGAGGCAGGCGAATCACTCAAACCCGGGAGGTGGAGGTTGCAGTGAGCCGAGATCACGCCACTGCACTCCAGCCCGGGTAACAGAGCAAGACCCTGCCTCAAAAAAAAAAAAAAAAAAAAAAAATTTGGAGACCATCTGGATTTCCTTCAATGGGTGAATGTTTAAACAAACTGTGATATCACCATATTATGGAATACTACTCAGAAATGAAAAGGAATCAAGCCCTGATACACACAAACCACTGAAATATGCTGAGTGTAAACAAAGTTAATCCTAAAAGGCAGCGTCATGTTGTATGATTCCACTTGTATTACATTTTTAAAATGAAAAAGCTGTACAAATGGAAAATAGATTATTGGTTGCCAGGGGTAAGGATGGGGGGAAGAGGAGATGCAGAGAGCAGCAAGTGTGTTTATAAAAGAACAATATTAGAAATCCTTGTAGTGATGGAAATACTGTTTCTTGAATGGGTCAGTGTCAGTATCCTGCTTGTTATATTATATGGTAGTTTTGCAATATGTTATTACTAGGGGAAAATGGATAAACAGTACATGGGTGTTTATGTTTGCATGTGAATCTAGAATTATAATAAGATAAAATGCTTAATTTAAAAAATAACTACTTATTTAAAAAAAAATGAGTAAACGGCTGGGTACAGTGACTCACGCCTGTAATCCTTGTGGATCACGAGGTCAGGGGATTGAGACCATCCTGGCCAACACGGTGAAACCTCGTCTCTACTAAAAATACAAAAATTAGCTGGGTGTGGTGGTGTGTGCCTGTGATCACAGTTACTTGGGAGGCTGAGGCAGGAGAATCACTTGAACCAGGGAGTTGGAGGTTGAAGTGAATTGACATCGTGACACTGCACTCCAGTCTGGCGACAGAGCAAGACTCTGTTTCAAAAAATGAAACAAACAAACAAACAAATAAAAAACAGAAAGAAACTAAACCTACAATTCAGGAATTCTGCTCGTTTCAAACTGAAATATATTTGCTGTAAAATGGATAGGGAATTTAGTTTAACCATTTCTCATCTTAGGAAAATTTTCCCTAAACACAGTCAGTAGAATATTCTGAGTGCCCAGAGGTGCCCAGCAAAATAAAAATTTGCTTTGATGGCAGTTTTGTACACTATTGCTCTTAAAAACTACTGCTGTCTCTTTAATCTATCTGTCTCAAAGACCAGTAAGTATTCAGACAGATAAGAGTTGCACTAATCAAGGACTCTCCAAACTTTCAAGAGTTGTTTTATCTTCTTTGGAGAAACAATTGTTTCCACTTTAAAAAATATTATGAGTGTGTGTGTGTGTGTGTGTGTGTGTGTGTGTATATATGGTTAAATTTGAATAAGTCTTTGGTCTGAGAATAATTTGTGAATTTTATCCCATCACTTGAGCTAACTAGAAAAATCTATGGTATAAAAACTTCAAATTGGACCATTTCTTTGTGTGTACTCTCTACTTGTGTATTTCAACTTTGCATATAATTATTTTCCTCAGCCCCTTCATAGTTTTTTCAAAGCCAGGAAAGACACAACTGCATCCACTAGTATTATGGGTAATAGTCTGATAGCCTGGAGTTTATTCTTTCTTAAATGACAGTAACTAATGAGGCTCTGGCAAAAAATATTCTTGATGGCATTATTTTTAGGGTATGCTAGGAAACTGCTCCTTATGTTAACTTACTAGCATGAAGAAAATAGGTTGGATGTAGTGGCTCACTCCTGTAATCCCAGTACTTTGGGAGGCCGAGGCGGGTGGATTGCCTGAGGTCAGGAGTTCAAGACCAGCCTGGCCAACATGGTGAAACCCCATCTCTACTAAAAATACAAAAATTAGCCATACCCACCTGTATTCCCAGCTACTTGGGAGGCTGAGGCAGGAGAATCACTTGAACCCAGGAGGCAGAGGCTGCAGTGAGCTGAGATTGAGCCACTGCACTACAGCATATACAACAGAGCAAGACTTTATCTCAAAAAAAAAAAAAAAAGGAAAAGAAAAAGAAGGCTTTGATTATGTCAGAACAATGATCATGCTAATTTTCAGATAATTAATTTAATTTTAAAATTAAAAAATTGTAATCACTATTGTCTATGGCCTTCACCTACATGATTAAAACAATTTAAAAAGCCTTCAACTGGGGCCAGGCATGGAGGTTCATGCCTGTAATCCCAGCACTTTGGGAGGCCGAGGTAGGAGGATCACTTGAGCTCAGGAGTTCAAGACCAACCTGGCCAACAATGGTGAAACACCATCTTTACTGAAAACACAAAAATGAGCCAGGCCTGGTGGCAGGTGTCTGTGGTGGCTGAGGCAGGAGCCTGGGAGGTAGAGATTACAGTGAACTGAGATTGTGCCACTGCACTCCAGGCTGGGCAGTAGGTCAAGACTCTGTCTCAAAAAACAAAACAAAACAAAAATTGTAGTAGCCTCTCTTACTTTTACTGCTTCACCCTTCCAACAGTCTTGTAAGCACCTAACTGCTGCCCTAAATCTCTTTCTACTTGAAACACATAGGATGGTTTATATGTCCCTTTCTTAATCCTTACTGAAACAGAGATACTTTGTTTAAATTACTTTAAAAGGTTAAAAATATTAACGCCTCTTTTTAAGATTACATATCATACATTGTTAAAAGATAATCTAAATTTGTTGGAATTAATCCATTCTGTTTGCTTTTACAAACTAACAATTTACTTACAAAGAAATTAAGCTTTTTTGTATAATTTTACTTTAACTGAGTGGTACATTATGAAATTAAGGTCTCTAGGAATGCCTCTCTTTGCAAAGTATGGGAGTTTTAAATCAGTGTCCTTGCAAGGAGGGGATGGCTGAAATTGCTCCCCAGAAGATATCTGGAGATGTTTTTGGTTGTCAAACTGGGAGTGAGGATGCTACTGATAATCTCATGGATGGTAGCCAGGGATGTTGCTAAACATCCTGCAAAGTACAGGAGAGCTCCTTACAATGAAGGATTATCAGGCCCAGAATGTCAGCAGAGCCAAGGCTGAAAAACCATGGTTTAAAGAGTGCCTTTCTGTAATCTCATGCTTACTGATTCTAAGCTTGGACCTTTCCACTGACCTTTCCTATAGTAACCCAAACTAGTCATTTCCTTCTTGTTTTATATCTGATAAAGTTCACCACTTTGGCTCTTCCAATTCCCAGAAACTTCTGCTGCTTATCAGTTTATCCTTTCCTCTTGTGAAAACCCAGTTTCCACCAGGGATGTCACGGCCCATCACTACGTGTTTCTTTGAAACATGATAATTAGATATGGGCAGCTGCCAGGAGAGTTCATGCAGATGAGACGAGTCAGAAGAAGAACTTATTTATTTCTGTGCACAGGGTCACAAAATTTCAGGATTGGAAGGAATCTTAGAGAACGTCTCAACTCGCATGCTCATATTAGATTCTAGAAAATGGAAACGCAGAGAGGCAAATTAACTCCTTCAGAGCTATCTATTTCTTTTTTCTTTTTTTTTTTTTTTTTTCTTTTTTTTTTTTTTTGAGATAGAGCCTCACTCTGTCTCCCAGGCTGGAGTGCAGTGGCGCGATCTCGGTTCACTGCAAGCTCCGCCTCCCAGGTTCACACCATTCTCCTGCCTCAGCCTCCGGAGTAGCTGGGACTACAGGTGCCTGCCACCACGCCCAGCTAATTTTTTTTTTTGTATTTTTAGTAGAGACAGGGTTTCACCGTGTTAGCCAGTATGGTCTCGATCTCCTGACCTCGTGATCCACCCACCTCGGCCTTCCAAAGTGCTGGGATTACAGGCGTGAGCCACCGCGCCTGGCCAGAGCTATCTATTTCTATGCTAACATTCTATCTAATAGCATTTCACAGGACTTGTCAAAGCTCCCACCTTATTCCAGGATAGAATGTTCCTGAATAGAAGACTAAACCAAAGAGAGAAAAAGGTATTTTTCCCAATGCCAAGCCCACTCTTCTGGTCATTTAACCCCCAATACATCTTAATGCTAGATTAATTTGGCTTTGAGAAGTATGTTTTTCATACTCCTTGGGCTAGACACGCCTTAGGACAGAATGATAGAGAAGTCCAGGGGCTTAAAATGTCCAATTCAGGCCTTGCCAGCTCTTCTCCCAAGAGAATCTGTAAGAAACCTAGGATTAAACTCTGAATTTTTTTATCTTGTCCAAATTCCTATATAAGGAGTCTGGGGAGTCATGCCCTACAAATCACAAATTCTCATCAGATGGGTGTTATTTAACCCTATATATCATGACTTACTTTCCAACCTGACTCTGGCATAATATTATGAGACAAGGAAGAAAATACAAATATTTTACCCCCAAAACATGTTTATTTGCCATATTTTGAAATGGCCCTGCAAAGTTGTTCTTTGTGAGGGAAAATTTACATCTGTAAAGAATCTCTATTAATGTAGCTAGATCTTTCTCTTTCACACCCTCCCAATCCTGAAGAGATTAATGAAGATCTGAATAGGAAGCATTTGTCATCTGTCTCTAATGGCAGCCACTATAAGACTTCAAAAGAACTTCAGTCTCCACAATTTTTATACTAACCTGAACACTCGCCTCTATCAATCCCAAGTCTTTAGACAAACTCAACCAATTGTCAATCAGAAAATGTTTAAATTCACCTATAACCTGGAGCCCCGCCCACCACCCCCCCATCCACCCATCTCCACTTTGAGTTGTCTGGCCTTTGTGGACCAAACCAATGTATTTCTTAAAGGTATTTGATTGATGTCTCATGCCTCCCCCAGGATCTTGCTTCAAGTGCCAGAAATCTGGCCACTGGGCCAAGGAATGTCCGCAGCCCGGGATTCCTCCTAAGCAGTGTCCCATCTGTGAGGGACCCCACTGGAAATTGGACTGTCCAACTAGGCCCAAGGCTCTGACTGACTCCTTCACAGATTTCTCGACTTAGCAGCTGAAGACTGACGCTGCCCCATTGCCTCAGAAGCCACCTGGAGCATCACAGACGCTTTGGGTAACTCTTACAGTGGAGGGTAAGTCCACCCCCTTCTTAATCAATATGCAGGTTACCCACTCCACATTACCTTCTTTTCAGCGGCATATTTTCCTTGCCTCCATAACTGTTGTGGGTATTGACGGCCAGGCTTCTAAACCTCTTAAAACTCCCCAACTCTGGTGCCAACTTGGACAACATTCTTTTATGTACCCCTTTTTAGTTATCCCCACCTGCCCAGCTCCCTTATTAGGTCGAGACATTTTAACTAAATTATCTGCTTTCCTGACTATTCTTGGGCTACAGGCACACCTCATTGCCGCCTTTTACCCCAGTTCAAAGCCTCCTTCACATCCTCCCCTTGTATCTCCCCACCTTAAACCAATAGAGGCGTCTGTTGCCTCTATTCCCTCCTTGGCGACTGATCATGCACCCCTTACTATCCCATTAAAACCTAATCACCCTTACCCCGCTCAACGCCAATATCCCATCCCACAGCACGCTCTGAAAGGATTAAAGCCTGTTATCACTCACCTGTTACAGCATGGCCTTTTAAAGTCTGTAAACTCTCCTTACAATTCCCCCGTTTTACCTGTCCAAAAACCGGACAAGTCTTACAGGTTAGTTCAGGATCTGCACCTTATCAACCAAATTGTCTTGTCAATCCACCCTGTGGTGCCAAACCCATGTACTCTCTTATCCTCAATACCTCCCTCCACAACATCTCCACAACCCAGTATTTTGTTCTGGATTTCAAACGTGCTTTCTTTACTATTCCTTTGCACCCTTCACCCCAGCGTCTCTTCGCTTTCACTTGGACTGACCCTAACACCCATCAGGTTCAACAAATTACCTGGGCTGTATGGCCACAAGGCTTCGTGGACAGCCCCCATTACTTCAGTGAAGCCCAGATTTCTTCCTCATCTGTTACCTATCTCGGCATAATTCTTCATGAAAACAAACCTGCTCTCCCTGCTGATCATGTCTGGCCAATCTCCCAAACCCGAACCCCTTCTACAAAACAATTCCTTTCTTTCCTAGGCATGGTTAGCTACTTCCACCTTTGGATACCTAGTTTTACCATACTGACTAAACCATCATGTAAGCTCACAACACCAAACTTAACTGACCCCATAGATCCTAAATCCTTTCACCACTCCTCTTTCCGTTCCTTAAAAACAGCCCCCACACTAACTCCCTAACTTCGTCCCAACCCTTTTCATTACACACAGCCAAAGTGCAGGACTGTGCGGTCGGGGTTCTTACACAAAAGCCAGGACTGTGCCCTGTAGCCTTTCTGTCCAAACAACTTGACCTTACTGTTTTAGCCTAGCCCTCATGTCTGTGTGCAGTGGCTGCTGCCGCCCTAATACTTTTAGAGGCCCTCAAAATCACAAACTATGCTCAACTCACTCTCTACAGTTCTCATAACTTCCAAAATCTGTTTTCTTCCTCACACCTGACACATATACTTTCTGCTCCTGGCTCCTTCAGCTGTACTCACTCTTTTTGGAGTCTCCCACAGTTACCATTGTTCCTGGTCCAGACTTCAATCCGGCCTCCCACATTATTCCGGATACCACAGCTGACCCCTATGACTGTATCTCTCTGATCCACCTGACATTCACTCCATTTCCCCACGTTTCCTTCTTTCCTGTTCCTCACCCTGATCACACCTGATTTATTGATGGCAGTTCCACCAGGCCTAATCACCACTCACCAGCAAAGGCAGACTATGCTATAGTATCTTCCACATCTACCATTGAGGCTACTGCTCTGCTCCCCTCCACTACCTCTCAGCAAGCCGAACTCATTGCCTTAACTCAGGCCCTCACTCTTGCAAAGGGACTACACATCAATATTTATAATGACCCCATATCCTGCACCACCGTGCTGTTTTATGGGCTGAAAGTTTTCCTCACTATGCAAGGGCCCTCCATAATTAATGCATCTCTAATAAAAAGTCTTCTCAAAGCCGGAGTCATTTACTTCCAAAGGAAGCTGGAGTCATTCACTGCAAACATCATCAAAAGGCATCAGATCCCATCGCTCAGGGGCAAGGCTTATGCTGATAAGGTAGCTAAAAAAGCAGCTAGTGTTCCAACTTCTATCCCTCTCGGCAGCTTTTCTCCTTCTCATCTGGCCACTCCCACTTACTCCCTCACTGAAACTTCCACCTATCTCTTCCCACACAAGGCAAATGGTTCTTGGACCAAGGAAAATATCTCCTTCCAGTCTCATAGGCCCATTCTATTCTATTCTCTTCATTTCATAACCTCTTCATGTACGTTACAAGCCGCTAGCCCGCCTCCTAGAACCTCTCATTTCCTTTCCATCATGGAAATCTATCCTCAAGGAAATCACTTCTCAGTGTTCCATTTGCTATTCTACTACTCCTCAGAGAGTGTTCAGGCCCCCTCCCTTCCCTACACACAAAGCTAGGGGATTTGTCCCTGCCCAGGACTGCCAAATTGACTTTACTCACATGCCTCGAGTCAGGAAACTAAAATATTTCTTGATCTGGGTAGACACTTTAACTGGATGGGTAGAGGCCTTTCCTACAGGGTCTGAGAAGGCCACCATGGTCATTTCTTCCCTTCTGTCAGACATAATTCCTCAGTTTGGCCTTCCCACCTCTATACAGTCTGACAAGGGACTGGCCTTTATTAGTCAAAACACCCAAGCAGTTTCTCAGGCTCTTGGTATTTAGTGGCTCCTGGTTTTACCGCAAATCACCACCCTTAAGTCTCTCTTGAAGTGGATAGAAGATCTTCAGTGGCAAGGCACCCTCCAATACTTTCACCCTAATGAAGTCCTATTCTTCACTTTTATACTTACTCTTATTCCAGTTCCCGTTCTTATGCCACCCTCTACCTCTCCCCAGCTATCTCCACCACACTATCAATCTCACTCTCTCCTGTTTCTAATCCTTAACAAACAGTTGCTGTTTTGCATTTCTCTTTCCTCCAAAATCTCAGAGGCCTCGACTTACTGCTAAAAGAAGGGGAGACTCTATATTTTTCAATGAGGAGTGCTATTTTTACCTAAATCAATCTGGCATGGTATGTGACAACATAAAAAAACACAAGGATAGAGCCTAAACTTGTGCCAACCAAGCAAGTAATTACACTGAACCCCCTTGGACACGCTGTAATTGGATGTCCTGGGTACTCCCAGTTCTTGGTCCTTTAATACCTGTTTTTCTCCTTCTCTTATTTGGACCTTGTGTCTTTCGTTTAGTTTCTCAATTCATATAAAACCACATCCAGGCCATGACCAATCATTCTATATGACAAATATTCCTTCTAACAACCCCACAATGTCACCCCTCACCCAAAATCTTTCTTCCGTTGAATCTCTCCCACTGTAGGTTCCCACGTCGCCCCAATCCTGCTTGAAGCAGCCCTGAGAAACATCACCCATTATCTCTCCATACCACCCCCAAAACTTTTTGCCACCTCAACACGTCACCACCATTTTGTTTTATTTTTCTTATTAATCTAAGAAGACAGGAACGTCAGGCCTCTGAGCCCAAGCTAAGCCATCATATCCCCAGTGGCCTGCACGTATATATCCAGATGGCCTGAAGCAACTGAAGATCCACCAAAGAAGTGAAATTAGCCTTAACTGATGACATTCCACCATTGTGATTTGTTTCTGCCCCACCCTAACTGATCAATGTACTTTGTAATCTCCCCTACCCTTAAGAAGGTTCTTTATGATCTCCCCCGTCCTTCCTTCTTTGTAATTCTCCCCACCCTTAAGAATGTACTTTGTGAGATCCACCCCTTGCCCCGAAAATATTGCTCTTAACTCTACTGCCTATCCCAAAACCTGTAAGAACTAATGATAATCCCACCACCCTTGCTGACTCCTTTTTCAAACTCAGCCCACCTGCACCCAGGTGAAATAAACAGCCTTGTTGCTCACACAAAGCCTGTTTGGGGGTCTCTTCATACGGACACATGAGACAGTCACCACACCTGGCCTTTTGTAATTTTAAAGGAATATTTTACTAGCAATGTTAACACAAAAGGGGCCAAAAGAATAAGAACTGAAAAGGGAACAAAGGTCTTTGCAATCAAGAGGCCACTGATTTTCTCATAACTACAATTTCCGTGGAGTGGGGAGAAGTCAGACTTGTAAAGGATCCAAGACCCAGCATTTAGGAAATGGGATTGTGGCCACAGACCACTGATACCTAAGATAGAGAATGAATCAAAAAATGAAGATGATGACGAGAGGTGGCACTGGGGTCCAATAAAATTATAAATTTGTTTCTGTTTTTCTGTTTTGTTTTCTTTTGGTAAGAAGCAACAAGACTCACTCATTTTTCTTTTCTTTATTTTTTTCAATATAGAAAATGACCCTGTATTAGATAAATCAAAAGAGTTTTATTATAAGGGATTAGCTCATGAGATTATGGAAGCTAAGTCCCAAGACTTTCAGGGTGAGTTGCAAGCTAGAAACCCAGGAGAGCTGATGACATACGTTCAGTCCATAGGCCTGCAGGCTTGAGACTCAGGCCAAAGTGATGTTTTAGTTTGAGTTTCAAGGGAAAGAATAAAAATAATGCCCCAGCTTGAAGGCCATCATGAAAGAAGAGTTCCCTCTTCTCAGCCTTTTTGTTCTATTCAGATCTCAGTTGGTTGGATTGGGCCCCCGGACCTCCACATCAGGGAGGCAATGTGCTTTACTCATCCAGAAACACCTGCACAGAAACACCCAGAATGATGTTCAGCCCAGTGCCTGGGCACCCCTGGCCCAGTTAACATGAAATTAACCATTACAGACTCAATAGATAGAAATACACTGAATAAGGAGAGAAAGATCAGTTCTTTCTCACAAAGTTTTGGCAAAGAAGGGAAATCACAGAACTGGGCATCAACAGGTTAAGACAGATTATTAAGACAGGAGCCACTCACAGAGATAACTATAGCACAGAGGTGGGAAGCTATGGCACATTCAAGGGAATAAATGACGTTTCATATTTCAAGATAAAAAAGTTAGTATTTTTAGGGATGGAAACCCATAAATCCAATTCTTCTAAGTGAAAAAGAAATGTGTGTGTTTGAACATTCATTTGCAAAGTGGCTACCAAAATCACAAATCAACTGTTAAATTTCTTAATTTTATTCTGTGTCTGAATACCCTAAAGAGTAAACAAATTATTGGTCTCCTTGAGTCCGTGTCTTATATTGCCATTTTCATTTTAATCAAATTTTATTAAATTATATTAAATGCATTGTATTAGTCAGGGTTCTCTAGAGGGATAGGACTAATCGGATATCTGTATGTGTGAAAGGGAGTTTATTAAGGAGAATTGACTCACACGATCACAAGGTTAAGTCCCACAATAGGCCGTTTGCAAGCTGAAGAGCAAAGAAGCCAGTCCGAGTCCCAAATCCTTAGAAGTAGAGAAGCTGAGACTGCAGCCTTCAGTCTGTGGCTGAAGGCCTGAGAACCCCTGGCAAATCACTGGTGTAAATCCAAGAGTCTAAAAGCTAAAGAGTCTGATGTTTGAGGGCAGGAAGCCTCCAGCACGGGAGAAAGAGGAGTGTCGGAAGACTTAGCCAGTCTAGTCCTTCCACGTTCTTCTGCTTGCTTAATTCCAGTTGTGCTGGCAACTGATTACATGGCACCCACCCAGATTAAGGGTAAGTCTGCCTCTCCCAGTCCACTGACTCATATATTAATGTCCTTTGACAACAACCTCACAGATACACTCAGGAACAATACTTTGCATCCTCCAATCCAATCAAGTTGACACTCAGTATTAACCATGACATGCATTTAATGATTTAGTTAATTAAATATTATTTAAAACTAAAGCCTGAAGTTTCTATTAAAATTTATCCCTAAAGCAGATCCAGGATTCACAAATCACAACTCCAGTGCCCTGATTATCGCTGCCGCGGAAAAAGTTAATACCAAGGATTGCAAAAGTGTGAATGTTCTTTTTTTTATTTTGGTAGAAAGACTTAGAAACATTTTTATACAAGACAGAAAGTTCATAACCAAGACTACTTTAAAGAATCCTATCAAATTATCCACATGGAATATGAGAGAGCACAGCACTGAGATGCTTCTTTCTACTCAATTATTATAAACATGCAATTTCTTTCTGTAAGTAATTGCAAGCCTTCTGCTATAACTTGCAGTGGAGTTCTCCATAGATCATTCATCTTGCTCACAGCTCTCTTCCAATTAAGAAAGAAGCCTATGCTTTATTTCCCTTTTGATTTTTATGTATTTGTCTATTGACTAGGGGTGGATAATAAACACTGTTTTGAGAGGATTAATGAATTCAGAGAGAATATGAAAACCACAGGGGCTGGACAGGTCTCTCATCTCTATATTGGCATGTTTAGACTCAGCATATAGAAGTGGGGCCCCTGTTTATAAACACAATTTTATTTTTTAAAAATGTATTGCAAAGTTCTTGAGCTCATATGAGGTACACTGATTTATTAATGAAGATTTAGAATGATGTTTATTGTTCTATTCATGAACATGAAGATTCTTAGTAGTGTTTGGCCATCATTTCTTCTTGTACAGGTCAATAGCTATCATTTTATTACTATGTTCTTTGTTGTTAAATGTGTCATTCCTAGCTCATTTTATAGCTCCAATCACAAGAAAGAAGTAGCAATGCTGTTATTGCTCACAATGCCATGGCTCTTTGGAAGTTGTTGTGTTGAAGCGATATCACCCTTCCTGCTTCTGCAGTTCCCTAATAGCATGTATTTAACGCTGGATATATCATCATTCCCGACACTGCTCCGCCCACCATGTCACTTATGATTACTGGTGTCAGTAGTTCTCACCAAGGTTGCTGTCATGCTCCATGATAATGACTACTAAATGCAATTCTTACCTGCAGGAAAATCTGAATTAAAATTCTTTTTTTTTTTTTTGGTCATGTTAAATGTATTGTTTGGAATTTTTTAGCATATAGAACAATAAAACTTCCAACTGTGTCTTATTTTCAACTCTGTAGGCCATCCAAGCAGGGTGCATTCCTAGGATGTGACTTATTTTAGTGTGGATTAAACCCTGCCTTCTACCCACCAACACCAGCAAGGAAGTATAGAAGACCAGTATCATTTACTCATGGAATGTCCATCTTTCATTTGGAATGCCTTAAGACTTCTGGGAAGAGCATGCTATCACTACATCAATTGGAGGCAAGAGAGGACATCAGTTGGAGGGGACTGTTAGCTTATGGACAATGATGTTGAAAGCCTTGAGAAGGTGCAGAAAATATAGGTAAGGCCATCCCCAGAAAACTGCCTGATATGGTATGGAGCCTGCAGAGGGCAGAAGGGGACTGCCCTGGGTCCCTGCCATGGGGGAGTGGGAGTACAGGGTAAAAGATACCTACCAACACCCCCTCCCCAGTGCCTTGGGGCTATAGATGAGAAGGGCCTGTGGTCAGTTGGAAGTCAACAGATTGGCCCAAACTTGGCTCAATATGCAAAAGTAGGCAGTGGACTGTTGAAATCCAAATTCCTGCACTCCTCACTTCCAGTGTGACTCACCCCAAACCAACTACTGTTCTTACAGTCCAATTTTGCACAATCCCACAAAAGAAATACCATGCTGGCCAACAGGAACTATGTGTTTGGGGCAGGAGGGAAAGGAATACAGAGTAGGCACTGAATGCAGCCTTAGGAAATTTCTAGGAAGACACTTTCAGCAACCAGGACCCACACATGACCAAGTCCCAGGCACTGGAGAGGGTATTTCTTCAAGGAAGATACTCCAATGCATTGGGGATGGGTGGTCCTCAGACACAAGACCTGGATAGGAGGCAAGTTTCCTGGGTCCAAGAGTGGTACTAAGATGTGTGGTCAAATGCAGGGTTTGGAAGGAGTTGGAAGGAAACCTGGAGCCCTGATTTTCTAGCCATCTTATAGTCACCAATAAAGATATTAATTCTTTATTAATATTAAAAACTGTGCATATGTGTGTGTGTGCACTTGTATATACACTAGGGTGAGTGGGGAGGGGAAAGCAAGAGAAAATACAAATGTATTGATTTGAGTGCATAAGAGTATATCAAATATTACCATCATTCCAACAAACTTCTATAAAACTAAAGACATCAAAACTTAGCTTCTGGTTTTACCATTCCAAACATCTACAATAGCTTACACTTATACAATTTTCCAGTGGAAGTTAGAAATAAAAGGTGTTTTCTACCAAACATCCAATGTGCCTTTTAGCCACTCTTTCTGATTTTCAGCTATGCCTGGATCAATAGCTTCACCATTTTGATAAAGTCTGTCTTGGTGCCAATGCAAACTTTGACTAAAAGAGAAGAGAGTCTGTTAATCCTTCTTTCTCTAAAATAATTTTTCATATTGTCATGATCTCCCTCAGTGTCCACAGATTCTATCCTAATTCCCTAGTTAAGAGGTTGTGTTATTTTTTCCTTGGGTAGTAAAATTTTAGTCAGCTTCAACAAAGTGTCATCTCATCTGCACCTCCACCACCTCTCTATGATGCTGATTTCCAAACTCATGCTGAACATTAAGACGGTCTCCATGGTGGCAGGCTGGGGTCGATTTCTGAAGCAGCAGGGAGTAGGTAGGTTCACATGACTGGACTCCAGGGTTTTCAATCAGGTAGGAAGGGTGAGATTAAGTTTCAGATGAGAAATAAAACCATTATGGTAGATTCTAAAACTAGAGCTCTGGACCCAGAGAAAAACAACCAAAATAGAAACCAAGCAGAAGTAAATATAAAAGCTGACAACAGGCACATTCTTGGAAAATATGAGAAAATGCTAGCAGAAAACTGGCAAATATTTGTTTTTACTTTTTTCTCCTATAATCAGCACAAGTAGATTTTCCTACCAGAGAGTGTGACTACATTGAGAAGAGGAACCAGGAAATGATTTTTAAAGAGGTGGTAGTCAGCATTAACGGCAGAAAATTAGCTGCTGCTACCAAATTTTTCAGAGCTACTCACCCAATTACTTTACAATTGAGAAGAATTATTTCAAAATAATCAGCTATGTATTCAATAGCAAATCTACCAATAGAATTGGGACCATTTTTAGAAGAAAAAGGTGAATGGATTAAAATAAGAGTAGTTAATAAAGTATTCTTACATTCTACAAGTGTTTTTTTTTTTTAATTACGTGTTGAGAGTATACAAGTTTATACAATTAAAAGCAAAACAGGAAACACACATAGAGTGAGGGCTTTGTCAGCAAGATCAATGACTACACAAGTGACTGCATGTATCAAGGATGTGAGACAGAAGCATAAATGTTAAAAGAAGGAAGACACAGATTATATTCACACTATATTTAAAATAAAAACTACCAAAGGCATTAAAGATAAAAAGAGGAAAATAAAAAACTACCAAAGGCATTAAAGATAAAAAGAGGAAAATAAAAAAGGAAACAAAACTATTTCAGGGTAGGGGCATAGTTTAAATATTTTGGTATTTGCCTTCTCTCTCTCTCTTTTTTTTTTTTTTTTTTTTTTTTTTTTTTTTTTTTTTTTTTTTGAGACGGAGTCTCACTCTGTCACCCAGGCTGGAGTGCAGTGGCCGGATTTCAGCTCACTGCAAGCTCTGCCTCCCGGGTTTATGCCATTCTCCTGCCTCAGCCTCCCAAGTAGCTGGGACTACAGGCGCCCACCACCTTGCCCGGCTAATGTTTTGTATTTTTTAGTAGAGATGGAGTTTCACCGGGTTAGCCAGAATGGTCTTGATCTCCTTACCTCGTGATCCACCCGTCTTGGCCTCCCAAAGTGCTGGGATTACAGGCTTGAGCCACCGCGCCCGGCCTGTATTTGCCTTCTCAATGATGCACTCAGTATTAATCCATTTTCACACCACTATAAAGAAATGCCAGAGACTGGATAATTTTTAAAGGAAAAAGGTTTAATTGACTCACAGTTCCACGTGGTTGGAAAGGCCTCAGGAAACTTACAATCATGGTGAAAGACAAAGGAGGCACATCTTACATGGTTGCAGGCAAAAGTGAGCAAAGAGCGAAGTGGGAATAGCCCCTTATAAAACCATCAGATTTCATGAGAATTCACTCACTACTATGAGAACAGCATGGGGAAACCATCTCCATGATCAAATCACCTCCCTTCATTGACACATGGGGATTACAATTCTAGATGAGATTTGTGTGGGGACACAGAGGCAAACCATATCATGCTCTAAGCAAAAAGTAACTATAGTAACAAAAATTGTGGTGAAGGAATGTAATATATTGAAAAAGCCAGGGTTGTTTTTACTAAGATTTGTGCTATAAATAAAAAATTCTGGCCAGAAGAAGAAAAACAAATACCTACAGATACTTAGAAAATAAAATAAAAAACAGATCTTGCTACCTTTTTTCTGTACTGATTTCCTTAATTTCATATTGTTACTTTTAACCCCTGTACATTGTAAAATGTTTCTGAGGAGATGACTTGGTTTGAAGGCTGCTCCTGGCTGTCATAGTTGAGTATTTATTTATAATCTCCTTCCTTAATTCCTGAGACATCAAGTTTTTAATTCATGCAGGAAAGAAAACATTCTTTGCATTTTTTTTTCCTTTTTTTTGAGATGAAGTCTCACTCTGTCTCCCAGGCTGGAGTGCACCGGCACAATCTTGGCTCACTGCAAGCTCTGCCTCCCAGGTTCATGCCATTCTCCTTCCTCAGCCTCCCAAGTAGCTGGGACTAGAAGCACCTGCCACCATGCCCAGCTACTTTTTTGGTATTTTTAGTAGAGATGGGGTTTCACCATGTTAGTCAGGATGGTCTCCATCTCCTGACTTCGTGATCCGCCTACCTCTGCCTCCCAAAGTGCTGGGATTACTGGCATGAGCCACCATGCCCAGCCTCTTTGTGCTTTTCTGAAACCATATTCTAACCCAAGTTCACAAAGGTCATAGGCGTCTCTAAGTTTTATTATCTTAAGTCTCACATTTAGGTTTGTCATTCATTTTGAGTCAGTTTTTGTATGTGGTGTGAGGTAGGGGTCTAAATATATTCATTTAGGTATTGCTAAAAAGAAAAACTTCTGACAAATTAAATGTAACACAGTTTGATTGAGCAAAGAACAATTCATGAATTGGGAAGTCCCCAGAACCAGAATAGGTTCAGAGAAACTTCAGAGCTGCCACATGATCAGATGCTATTTATAGACAGAAAAAGGAAAGTGACTTACAGAAAATGGAAATGAGGTACAGCTCAGAGTCTGCCTTATTTTAACTTGGTTTGAAGAGTTGGCTGCATGTGATTGACAGAAGAGACTCAGCTACTTGTTATAAGAATAGGTTATAGTCTCTTTACACATCAAGTTGGATTACAACTCATTATGTATGGAGAAACCTTTAGGCTGTACTTAAAGTAAGTAAGCAAACAGCTTTAGGCCCAACTTAATTTAACAGTGTGGATAGTCAGTTGTTCCAGCGCCATCTGTTGAAAAGGCTATTCTTTTCCTATTGAATCATTTTGTAATTCTAGTAAAAAAAAATTGACCATCAATGTAAGGATTTATTTCTGAACTTCAATTACATTCCCTCAACCTACATGTTTATCTTTATAACATACCACAATGTCTGGATAATTACAGTTTGTAGTTTTAGAATTAGCCATATCATTATAAGAGAAGGGAAAATTAATACTTCATAAACAGAGGAAGCCATCATAGTTTGACTTAAACCTTATAGGCAATGTGGTTTCTCTTTAACCACATTAGCACAGAGATTATTATCATAAGTGGAAAACAGTGATATTGGTCAAATTTGACTTATTAACAGAAGCATGGCAGAAGATACGTAAGGAATTTAAAATTTAATGCACTATTTTATATTTCTCAAATTTCATGTGTTTATCACTGCATGTAATGACATTTTATGCTCACTTGGAGGGGAACGTGTCTTCAAGAACTATCATTTTAATAAAAATAAAATGTTTGTGGATGTTTGATTGGTGCCTTTACAAGTGATCTGAATTCCCACAAAAATTAAATAATCATAGATCCTTGGGCCTCTACCCATACTTAAACCTGCACCAGATGTGTTGGGAAGAGGAGATACAAGACAACATTTCGAAGGTCAGCAGTCTCAACAATTTTAACATTCTTGAGATAGGCTATTGCCCACACACAAATCTATAAGCTTTAAAAAATTTTCTTTTTCTCCCAATAATTGGTAAAAGACTATTAGTATAGCTGGGTGTCTGTTTAGAAATAATTTTCCTTTAAAAATGTTTTTCAGCAATGAGTATTGTTACCACAGCTTCTCTGTGTAGGTGGGAAACATAACTGAGATGAATCATTTAAGTGATCCCTCTTATTTATTGGTTGGAAATCAGTCATCATTGCCCTAGGGATAATGTGCAGAAAGGCCTTTTGGGATCTGAACTCTTTCAAAACTACTTTGCTGATACCTCTCAGTATATGCTGATCACTGGGAAAGAAGGAGGGAAATTTTCCTTCAGGACCAATAGACCTCCCTATAATAATCAACCCTTCTCTTAGAAGAGGCTGGAGATGTTCCTGGCAGAAGTGAGTGGGTTGGCAGGAAACACCACAGGCCTCCCCAAGAGGGAACTCATCACAGTGGTCCCTGCTGAAGCCACCATTTGTCACTCACAGTTCTAAATTCTCCAACCTCAAAGGGTATCTGAGTTTTAGTTTCAGACAAGGTAGGGAAAAGTAGAAATAACTACCCAATCCCTAGGCACTATTAAGTCCCAAGGTCAAGGGCAGCTAAGGTCAAGCCAAGAACACTATTTATTTAGATTGCATGTTTATTCAAGATGATTTTGATGAGGTGTAGATAAGACAGGAAATACCAGTTCTCCTCTGGCCCTTCATTCTTAGGTGGTACATTGGAGGGGCACAAAACAAGACCTGCTAATTTCTGAAATCCTTTTGTTTGTTTGTTTGTTTTTTTGAGGTGGAGTCTCGCTCTGTCTCTCAGGCTGGAGTGCAGAGGTGCAATCTTGGTTCACTGAAACTTCCACCTCCCGAGTTCAAACGATTCTCCTGCCTCAGCCTCCCGAGTAGCCAGGATTACAGGCGCATGTGCCAACACACCCAGCTAATTTTTGTATGTTTAGTAGAGATGGGGTTTTGCCATTGAACTCCTGACCTCAGGTCATCCACCCCCTCGGCCTCCCAAAGTGCTGGGATTACAGGCGTGAGCCACTGCACCTGCCCAACATAGACTTTTGAACACTTTGTTTTTTGGAGCAGTAGGAAATTTCTGAAACTTATTTTCAATTATCAAGAGAACAAAATGTTCAAAACCCTGATTTCCTTGTAAAGAAAATGTGTCATTCCACCACATGAGTGACAACAAGCAGCATTTAAATATTTCATCTAAAGAATGAGAATTATCTGAATTAGCCAGAATGAAAGTACTCAGAACACAATGTTGTAGAATTTCAAAAGAATGACATCACACATATATCTATAGGCTCTTGTGGTACACATTTAGTTATTCAGCAGGAAACTCACTGGCTACATTAAGTGTTAAAGATTCCTTCTGTGATGAGAATATAAATTGCATACCAGAAAACAATGTTTCCCCTCAAGACGCAGAGTCACTGAATTAAATATGTTTTGGTATTAAAAGTCCACCAAGAGTTATGATAGACAAAAGCTAGACGAAGAATGAATTTTTCACAATGTGTACACCAATGAAAGAGAAATATTCATCATTACTAGGCAACTTGAGCCAGTAGCTGGTAAATATCAGCAGGAATTCAGAATCTGATGTTAGAGCAGTAAATACCGCGAGTACATCTGCCCGGAGCACAGGATCTTGCCTACAGAGTAAGCATGAAGAGTTTAGCATATGGTTTTAGGTTGCATTCTCAGGATGCTTTGAAGGTTCTGCCTGTTTCAAAATGAAGTTTTAAAATCACTTTACTGAGATAAGAAGCAGAAAAGCAGCCTCTGATCCTGGGAGCCAGCCTGGTACTCGCCTTCAGGTCTTAGTGTAGCTGTGAGCAGACATGCACTCAAAGGTAAGCCTTGGTTAAGCCTGACATCAACATCAGACAAGCCTACTCTGTGACTGGGGTGGATCAAGACATAAACCAGACAATTTCATAATCATGTTTGAACACATGCAAAGCATGCACACTGCTCAGGCCACAAAAATAGAATTACTCCAGCTGCCCGATACTATACTCTCCAGGGCAAAGCTCTGCTTCCTTAAACCCTCCCCAAAACCACCTAATGCAAGCCCAAATCCTATATGCTCTTTCTAACGGCCTCTTTCAGAGACACCCCACAGTCCCTATGCTGTGGGTTCTCCCTTGCTACAATGAACGATAAACCTAACTTTTTCAACTACATGTGTGCTTTTGGAACAAAGAATATTGATTGAGATACAATTTATGTTCGATAAAATGCATATATTTTAAACATGAAGCTCAATGGATTTTAGCAAATATGTACACCTATATAACCCCCCACCAAAATATAAAAATGGAACATGTCTATCACTTTTGTCACTTTCCAGTCAAACTTCGTATCACCTCCAGCCCCAGCCAATTCAAATGACTTGCTAACTGTCTTCTTGGAGGTCTAAATACAGCACATACTGCCTGGCTTTTTTCTCTCAGTTTATGTTATGTTAATGCAGACAGGTTTTGTTTTTTGTTTTTTGTTTTTTTGCTTTTCCCCAGTAGGTGTGTAGTCTGCTTCCTTTCTTTGTCAAATTGCCCAATTTGGACCTCTTAGGTAAGTGACAAGAGTGAACATCTTTGTCTTCTTAGTACTGATCTTAGACTCATGGATTCAGTCTTTCACTATTAACTGTGATATGGGCTGTAGATTTTGCATAGATTCCCACTATCAGGTTGAGAAAGTTCTCTTCTTTTCCTAACTTGCTTAGAGTTTTGATTATTAAGAAGTGCTAAACTTCATCAAATGCTTTTTATGCATCTGTTGGGGTGATCATATAGGTGTGTTTAAAAAATCTTCCATTCAGTGAGTTACAGTCACTGATTTTTTAATGTTACGCTAACCTTAGAATTCTAGGATAAATCCCACATGATTCAAGTGATCCCACTTGGATAGGTTTGATCCTATCGATATTTAGCTGGGTCAGATTTGCTAATCCTTTGTTAAAGAATTTTGTGGGCCGGGCGCGGTGGCTCAAGCCTGTAATCCCAGCACTTTGGGAGGCCGAGACGGGCGGATCATGAGGTCAGGAGATCGAGACCATCCTGGCTAACACAGTGAAACCCCGTCTCTACTAAAAAATACAGAAAACTAGCCGGGCGAGGTGGCGGGCGCCTGTAGTCCCAGCTACTCGGGAGGCTGAGGCAGGAGAATGGCGTGAACCCGGGAGGCGGAGTTTGCAGTGAACTGAAATCCGGCCACTGCACTCCAGCCCGGGTGACAGAGCGAGACTCCGTCTCAAAAAAAAAAAAAAAAAAAAGATTTTTGTGTTGATATTAGTGAGGGATATCAGTGCATAGTTTGCTTTTCTTATCTTTGGCTATTGTATGAGAAGATGTTGGTCATATAAAATGAATTGGAAAGTGTTTCTTATTCTTTCGTTTTATTTTTTAAAACATTTGTGTAGAATTGATAATGCCGCATTCTTGAATGTTTGATAAAATTCACCAGCAAAGCCGTCTGAATCTGCAGTTAATGTGTTGTAAGGTTTTAACTACGAATTTGATTTACTTAATTTATGTAGAGCAGGTTTTCAATTTCTCCTTGAGTCAATTTTGGTAATTGTGACTTTCAAAAAATTTGTCCCTTTCATCTAGCTTATCATTGGCATAAAGCCATTCATAATATTTTCTTATTATGCATTTAATACCTGTCAGAAATATAATCACATCCTGTAGTTCATTCATGATATTGGTAATTTTCTTATTCTAAAGAGGCTCACCAATTTTATTTATTGTTTCAAATAACTGGCTTTGGTTTCCACTTTCTGACCTTCTCTAGGTGATTGATTTCCACTCTTTTTTATTATTTTCTTCCTTGGCTCTTACTATCCTAGCTTCCTGTGGTAGAAACTGTCGTCACTGATTTCAGATTTTTTGTCCTATAATATGTATTTAAGGCTACAAATTTCCCTTTAGCTGCATCCCATAAATTTTCATATATTCATTCCATTTTCATGTTCATTCCATTCAAACTATTTTTCACTTTTTGTGATTTATTGTGATAAATAATACTTATTTATTTAGGTATGGATTATTTGGATGTGTTGCTTCATTTCCAAATATCTGGGGATTGTTTAAATGTCTTTCTGTTGCAATTTTTTTTTTTTAATTGTGTTGTGGTCAGAAATCAATATATAATTTCAATTCTTTTAAATATTTTGGGACTTGTTTCATGTTACAGAATATCGTCTATCTTGATGAATGTTTCACATGCAATTGTAAAGAATGTGTAGTTTCTGGGTTTGGAATCAAGTTTTATATAAATGTTAGGCCGAGTCAAATGATAAGCCTTCTATATATTTATTAAAATTTCTGCCTACTTTTTCTGTCAAGGATTGAGAGAGGGTTGAAATCTCTGACTATAATTGTGGATTTGTCTATTTCTTTTTTAATTCTATCAATTTTTGCTTCATGAGTTTGAAGTTCTGTTACCAGATTGTCTTAATTCGTTTGTGTTGCTATACAGAAGTATGTAAGGCTGGGTAATTTATAAAGAAAAGAGAAGTATTTGGCTCACAGTTCTGCAGGCTGTACAAGAAGCATGGCATCAGCATCTGCTTCTGGGGAGAGCTTCAGGCTGCTTCCACTCCTGGTGGAAAGTGAAGGAGAGCAAGCATCACATGGAGAGAGAGAGGTAGAGAGACGGGGGAGATGCCAGGTTCTTTTCAACAACCTGTTCTCGTGGAAATGAATCGAGTGGGAACTCACTCATTACCACAAGGTGGCACGAACTTATTCCTCAGGGATCCACCCCCATGACCCAAACAGCTCCCATCAGGCACCAACTCCAACAATGGGGATCCAATTTCAACGTGAGTTTTGGAGGGGACAAATATTCAAAGAATATCAAAGACACATATGTAATTAGGATGTTTATGTCTTTTTCATGAACTGTTTCCTTTATTATTATGGAATGTCTCCCTTCATTCCTGGTAACATCCCTTGTTTCATTTTATTTATTTATTTATTTTGAGATGGAGTTTCACTCTTGTCACTCAGGCTGGAGTACAGTGGTGCGATCTTGGGTCACTGCAATCGCCACCTCCCAGGTTCAAGTTATTCTCCTATCTCAGCCTCCCGAGTAGCTGGGCTTACAGGTGCCCACTGCCATGCCCAGCTAATTTTTGTGTTGTTGCTGTTGTTTTAGTAGAGACTGGGTTTTACTATGTGGTCTAGGCTGGTCTCGAACTCCTGACCTCGAGTGATCCACCCCCCCCCCCCCCGGCCTCCCAAAGTGCTAGGATTACAGGTGTGAGCTACCACACCCAGCCATAACCCTTGTTTTAAAGTTTACTTTGCCAGTATTATTGTAGTCCCTCCAGCATCCTTATGTTTGTGTGACAGATCTTTATTCAACTGGGTTCCTTTCAGAAAGACTTACCTTTTAAAATCCAGACTAACACTCTCTGTTTTTAATATGCTTTGAATATTTCTATTTATTGCAAATATCAGTATGGTTAAAATAAATCTGTATTCTCTTCCTTTTTATGTTTTTTTTTCTTTTTCTGCCTTCTTTTGAATTAATTGATTGATATTTAGTATTCGACTTTATCGCGGCTATTGTCTTATTAGTTTTACCTCGTTTTACTTTCATAATGATAACTGCATGGTTAGCTATATTCATGTTTAATTTATCACAGTCTATAATTAAACAATATTATACCCCTTCACATTTAATCTAAACACTTTATAACTTTATAATTCCATTTCTTCTTGTAATCCTTTGCACTATCATTGTTATACATTTCACTTCTATATGTTTTGTGAAACCTTTACAAAACATGTAGAAGTGAAATGTGTAACTAAAACATTTTAAAACAAAACAAAACTTTATTATTTTGCTGTAAATAGTAAATAACCTTTCAAAAGTTTTTTTGAATAGGAAAAATGTTTTTAATATATGGGTTATTTACAACGGACTTACTATCTTTGATGCTCTTCATATCTTTCTAAAGATTCATCTTTCACTCTTCGTAATATATCTTGCTGCTGCTCACCCTTTGGGTCCGCATTACCTTTATGAGCTGTAACACTCCCTGAGAAGGTCTGCCACTTCACTCCTCAAGTCAGGGAGACCAGGAACCCACCGGGAGGAACAAACAACTCCAGACGCGCCAACTTTAAGAGCTGTAACACTCACTGTGAAGGTCTGCGTCTTCATTCCTGAAGTCAGCGAGACCACGAACCCACCACGAACCCACCAGAAGGAAGAAACTCCAGACACATCTGAACATCTGAAGGAACAAGCTCCAGACACACCATCTTTAAGAACTGTAACACTCACCGGACCAATTCCGTACACGCTGCTACTAAGTAAATAGCTTGTTGTGAGTGTGTATTGTGTGCTCCCAGTGTCCTGTATAAGACACAGCCTGTGACCAGTTTTCATTGATTAAATGACTATTAGAGGACATTTCTTAAGCAGGTACTGTTTTTAGATGGGTTGTTGAGTGCAGCAGGGAAGTCCGCTTTCATCCTGTGTCTGAGGTTGATGGGCCACCTACTACTTCAAGCATTTTGGTTCAATTCCACCTAGGCTGAATTTGGAGATCTGACCTAGCTAGGAAACGCTTTCCTTCCTTGGAACAGATGTACAGAAAAGATACGTGTATAAACACCTCCTTGTTGTTTCTGTGTAACTATTACTGAAAAACCACTTCCTTTGCTCCCCTCATCTTTCCAGTATCTTTCTAAATCACATCCACTATTATTATGCTCTTTTCTTCTAAGGCTATAACTTCGGCATAATCCAGTGTTGGGCCTCCTTATCCGTGAAGTAATATGGATAGAGTGCCATCTAGTGATCAGAAAGAAGACAGCAGAAACCCAGCCGGAAGGGTTCCACAGGAGTCTTCCATGTTTGAAAACAGACATGTTGAGTTTGGGCAATAAAGAGGTGGGAGGAACAATTATTACCAAATTCACAAAATCATGTTTGCCCTTCTATAAATACCTACCTGTTTCAGAGAAAAAGACTTGGCTCTTTGAAATATTCAATACCTGTTAAGCAATAAGACATAAACGTTTTTCCAGTTTTACACAACTATGGCTCACATGATCAAATATAAGTAAAAAACTTTTTGTTCTTGTGACAGAATATTTTTTTCAAACAAATAACATTTTCCTATAGATTTATGCAATACATTTAGGTTTGTATTTTCTGTAGAAAACATTTCTTAATAGAATACATTAAAACTTTTTGGAGAGGGTACATTAGAATATGTTCTGACTTTTTGACATCTAGAGCGACAAAATTGTACCTCCTGGATCCTTGTCAGTAGTCTGGATTTTGGCTACCTTTATAGATGTGATGTAGCAGTATCTCTTGCTGCTAAGTAACCAGTGCCAGGCTAGACTAACACCAGGAGGGACATGACATTGCTGACAGAGATCCTGCAGCCATCTGTAGGCAGCAGATAGGGCAAGGTGGCCACTGAGGCCTGGAAAATTAATCACTATGTCTGAGGTCAAATGATGATCAAATATAATATTGGTTCTCTGGCCTACAGTTTTGGGGAATGTGGAACTTTTAAATATGGTGTGTGCACTGTGCTCACTCTTTCTGTACATTTGAGAAAAGAACAGGAAGGAGGAAAAGTAAGGAGTGGTGGTGTGGTCTAAGTCATGGTATGTATTTCTGGATTGACATTGTCCCCTTGGGATTTTGTAGGCAGGTGGAGTTTCACAGGGCTGCTGCTTTTAATAAACCCGACGCACACCCAGCTTCTCTTCCCACTTCCACTTAGTGGGGACGTAAGTGCTGATAGCTCCAGGGAGAGGCATAATTCTTAGATAATATTAGTCCAAAAAGTTTTGTTATGAATTAAGAAAAGTATTTGAGAAGTTTGATGTGATCTTCACTGCTTTCTATTTTCTGAGTCTTTCTTACCCTTCCTCTTTGCATCTCCTCTGGTTCTTTTTACTCTTTCCAAAAGAGCTTTCCTCAGTGTTTTTCTCTTTACATTCTTTCCCTGAATGTAACATCTTCAACTATCACCAAAATTCCGATGACTCCAGAATCTCTGTCCGACTCCAATGTCTGTCTCAAATTCCAGCTCCACCTACTTGTTGGCTACCTCTCACTTTTTCCACCATTCAGAACTGCAGACGTTGCCTGTCCAAAACCAAGCACCAATCTCCTCATGTGTCCTTTCCTCTGGGTGGCCCACAGTCTCCCAACTGACTCGGCATTCTGCCCTAATGAACCTCTTGTTCTTTGCTTTCCACAGCCAGTTGTGCTGTTTGGAGGTTGAGCGCTTCCTCTCACATATCCCCGTCCTCTTTATTCTTGCTAGAAAAGCTGATTTTAAAAAATATCTCCTCAGTGGCTCCAGTTTTCCCTTCTCAGATCTACTTGACATACTAAATAATATGGCACTCTGTTATGGGCTGCATTGTTTTTTATGGACTAAGTTGTGTCCCCCTCAAATTTATATGTTGAAGTCCTAACACCCAGCCTCTCAGAACAGGACTGTATTTGGAGATAGGGCCTTTACAGAGGTGATAAGGAAAAATGAGGTCTTATGGGTGGGCTGATATGACTTCATTTTACTTTAATTACCTCATAGGAGGAAATGTAGACACAGACACATACAGAAGGGAGACTATATGAGGACACAGTACAAGGCAGGGGAGAAAGGCCTCAGGAGAAACCAGCTTTGCAGACACCTTGATCTGGTTGATCTTGGATCTCTCACCTCCAGACTGCCTTTGGACTCCATCTGCAACAGCAACTCTTCTGTGGGTCTGCAGCCTACTGCCCTGCCCTGCACAGTTCAGACTTGCCAGGCTCCACAAGCATGTGAGATAATTTCTCTCCTTTGTTTTCTTTCTTTCTTTCTTCCTATCTTTCTTTCTGTCTTTCTTTCTGTCTGTCTTTCTTTCTTTCTTCCTTCCTTCCTTCTTTCCTTCCCTCCCTCCCTCTCTTTCTTCCTTCCCTCCCTCCCTCCCTTCCTTCCTTTTTTCTTTCTTTCTTTCTTTCTTTCTTTCTTTCTTTCTTTCTTTCTTTCTTTCTTTCTTTCTTTCTTTTCTTTCTCTCTCTCTCTTTCTTTCTTTCTTTCTTTCTTTCTTTCTTTCTTTCTTTCTCTCTCTCTCTCTCTCTCTTTCCCTCCTTCCTTCCTTCCTTTCTTCCATTATTTTTGTTCTTTCTTTTTGAGACAGAGTCTCGCTGTGTCACCCAGGCTGGAGTGCAGTGGCATGATCTTGGCTCACTGCAACTTCCACCTCCCAGGTTCAAGTAGTTCTTTGCCTCAGCCTCCTGAGTAGCTGGGATTACAGGTGCCCACCACCACACTGGCTAATTTTTTTTTGTATGTGTGTGTGTGTGTGTGTGTGTGTGTATATATATATATTAGTAGAGACAGGGTTTCACCATGTTGGCCAGGGTGGTCTTGAACTCCTGAAGGAGAAGGAGAAGGAAAAGGGGAATGGGGAGGGGAAGGAGAAGGGGAAGGGAAGGAGGAGGAGAAGAAGAGGAAGTTAAGAAGAAGTAGAAGAACAAGGAGGAAGAGGAGGAGGAGAAGAAGAAGAAGTGGAAGAAGGAGGAGGAGGAGAAGAAAAATAATGAAGAAGAAGGAGGAAGAGGAGAAGAAAAATAATAATAATACAAATAATAATAATAATAATTGCTAAATCGAAACTACTAGGGAAAGGGAGGGCCCACTGAGAACCATCCCACTAACCCAACCACTACTGGCCTTCGCAGGACACCATGAACCACACAGTCCAAACCGTCTTCTCTCCTGTCAACAGCGGCCAGCCCCCCAGCTATGAGATGCTCAAGGAAGAGCACGAGGTAGCTGTGCTGGGGGCGCCCCACAACCCTGCTCCCCCGACGTCCACCTTGATCCACATCCACAGCGAGACCTCCGTGCCCGACCATGTTGTCTGGTCCCTGTTCAACACCCTCTTCATGAACCCCTGCTGCCTGGGCTTCATAGCGTTCGCCTACTCCGTGAAGTCTAGGGACAGGAAGATGGTTGGCGACCTGACTGGGGCCCAGGCCTATGCCTCCACCGCCAAGTGCCTGAACTTCTGGGCCCCGATTTTGGGCATCCTCATGACCATTCTGCTCATTGTCATCCCAGTATTGATCTACCAAGCCCATCGATAGATCAGGAGACATCATTCAGGCCAGGAGCTCTGCCTATAACCTGTATCCCACGTGCTCCACCTTCCATTCCTGGTCCTGCCCCCAGAGCTGAGTCCTGTATCAGCCCTTTATCCTCACACACTTTTCTACAATGGCATTCAATAAAGTATACATGTTTCTGGTGAAAAAATAGAAATAAAAAAATAATTGCTGTTCAGGCTGGATTCAAATCCAGCAATTTCTTTGATCTCCCTAAGCTTCCATTTCATCATCTATAAAATGGGAATAATTCATTCAATCATTCTACAAAAACTTACTGAATAATTCTTAATGATACGAATACATTCATGATGTTGCAAATTCAGAGTGGCTTAGTAAAGGGAGACCTGTAATTTCTAGATGCTGTTGCTCTTTACTAAGAAGATTGAAGGAAGAGAAAATTCACTGGAGGGAGCGAATCCAGAACTTCATCTGGGCCATGTCCAGGTTGAGATGTCTCTTAGATATCCAAGAAGAGGCAACAGCAAAGCAGCGGGATATACACAAGTGGAGTCCTAAGAATAGAATGGGTCTAGAGACAGAAATTTGGGGAAAAAAATGTATTTGCAGCCATGGGATAAAAAAACGTGAATTTAGATGTGTGGTGTTAACACGGGCCAATCAGAAAAAAAAACTTCAAAAAACACGGGCCAATCAGAAAAAAAAACTTCAAAAAGAAATTTGTGATCAGCTTTGTGAAATATTACCAACTTACAAGATGGCAGTGTGAGGAGCTCCGAACCCACTCTCCTGGGAAACAAGTATAACTCCTTAAGAAAAAAAAAAAAACTATTTGGAAAAACGAACACATTTAAAGCCTATGGAAATTGTCTTAAGGACATACAGCAAAAGAAGGCATTTTTATTTATTTATTTTTTAAACCTACTAAATCTTGGTAAAAACAGCAAGAGTCCATGACATTTGAGCTGTGTTCTACTCCCTGTGTCCCTGCATACAACTGCTAAACTCCTTGCAATCTTCCTCACTACATTCCCACCCCCAATCCCAACTCAGCTTGGCAGAAACTCCACTCCAGACAGGTTTGGACAAAAAGACAGGACTTTCTCTTCCCTCAGCTTGCAACCATGGGATATGGTATTTCACTGGGTGACATAGGACACCAGCATTTCTTATCTCTTCCAACTCCACATTTAAGAGGCTAAATTTCTGGTGAGTGTGACCAAGAGGTCAAAGTCTCCTTTCCTCCACCCAGGTTCTACTCACAGTGTGGAGGCTCTATCCCAGGAGGAATCCTGGGTTCCCAACTGTCCTCACATGAGCTCACATGGAGAGCAGAGATTGCACTCTGGGAGAGGCAAGCCAAGAAGATTAGAAGTTGCCATCCCACCCAACACTCAATGTATGGCTCAAATATTTTGGCTAGAGAGAAAGATGTTTCACAGGAACAGAGAGTTCCAAAGATGTCACCAAAGCAACTGATTTTATGTTAAAGTGTGGTGAAGTTCAAGCCTCAGAACAGTCTCAAAAACCATGCTGCTCAGTAAGAGCAACAAGCTAAACCATAGGCCATGGAGTTTATCAGAGAGAATTATGAAAAGAGACAGCTAACAAGAGCCCTCCTGGGTCAGAACAAGCCTTAAAGACAGTCCCCAAACTACCCCTGCCTGAAATTAATGGGAGTAGACTGTGGAGCAAGGTATGCCCCAGGGCATAAGCAAAAATAATAGAGCAATCAGCCAGCAATTACTGGGTGTGATGTGAAATGAAGCAGACAGCTTATTAGAGAAATGAGGGAAAGAGACAGTTAAAGAGAGCTGTGCTAAAACCATGTCATCCCAGGGGGTTGTGTGCAAGGCCAAGCCTGAACCTTCTAAGGTATGACACCAAAGGCTTCAAAGGCTTCACTTGGTAAAGGAACTATATTTCATTAAAATAGTCTAGCAAATCACCATACAAATGAGCAAACAGCAACAAAAACAAGACCTGGAGAGAGGGCGAAGGGTATTAGTATCCACAGCTGCTACATTATACAGTTGGCCCTTTAATAACATGAAGGTTAGGAGCACCAATACCCAACACTGTTGAAAATCCACACAAGACTTTTGACTCCTCAAAAACTTAACTACTAATAGCCTACTGTTGACTGAAAGCCTTGTTGATAGCATAAAAAGTTGATTAACACATATTGTGTGTGTTATATGTATCTTATACTATATTCTTACAATAAAGTAAGCTAGAGGAAAATGTTAAGAAAATCATAAGGCAGAGAAAATGTCTTTACTGTTCATTACGTGGAAGTAGATCATCATAAAGGTCTTCATCCTCATCGTCTTCATACTGAATAGGCTGAAAAGGAGGAGGAAGAAGAGGTGTTGGTCTTGCTGTGTCAGAGGTGGCAGAGGCAGAACAGGTGGAGGAGGTGGAAGGAGAGGAAGAAGAGGCAGGTGCACTAGGTATTACCTTTACTGAAAACTATCTGAGCATAAGTGGACCTGCGCAGTTCAAACTTGTGTTGTTCAAGGGTCAACTGTGTTACCGAGTGGAAGAAACAAATTCAGTTTTTTCTACTGTGCACTCACAACATGCTTCTGACACCAGATGGAGCTTGGGGGGCTTTTCTCACACATCAAGCAAGTAATCATTTCTGCTGCAGACACCAGATGTGTCTCCTCTATTTCAGCCCAATTCTGCCACTATCTACCTGGAAATAGCATCAGATCCTATAGGTCGAGGGCTCAGTCTCACAACACTGCTCCCTAATTTTGGTGCCAACAGCAAGCTCCAGGGTTTTTTCACCTGTGCTTCTGACCTAGGAGCTGTAAATCAGGGTTCCCAGGACCTCCTCCTTGGGTTCAATTAATTTACTGGAGCTGCTCACAGAGCTTAGAAAAACACTTTTTGTTTGCTGTAAAGGATATTACAAAAGAGAGATATGAAGACGTGTTTAAGGTGAGGTCAGGGGAGAGGCTTGTGGAGCTTCCATGCTCTCCCTGGGTGTGTCACCCTCCAGAAACCTCCACATGTTCAGCCTTCTGGAAGCTCCCAAACTCTGTCCTTTTGGGAGTGCATGGAGGTTTCATTACATAGACATAACTGATTAAATCATTGACCACTGGCAACCAACTTAACCTTCAGCACTAGTGATGGGTGGTGACGCTGAAAGCCTCGCTGAAAGTCTTTCCAGTGACCAGCCCCCATCTTGAAGCCATCTAGGGGCTGACAGCCACTAGCCAACTCATTAGCATACAAAAAAGCAGTTAACATTTTGGAGACTGCAAGGATTTTAAAAGTTGTATGCAGGGAGACGGGGATGCGGAACAAATATATATTTCACAATATCACAATTACCTAAAGTGTTCAGTTTTCAGCAAAAAATGTGAGGCATACAAAGAAACAGGAAAGCATAACCCGTACACCAGGAGAAAAAGCAAACAAATAGCCTGTGAGAGGGCCCAGATTTCAGATTTAATAGCAAAGACTTCCAAGCAGCCATTATCAATTTGTTCAGTTTACTAGAGGAAAACATGTTTAAAGAAGTACAGGAAGGTCTGATGACAATGTCTCATCCAATAGAGAAATATCAATACAGAGATAAAAAAGAATCATATGGAAATCATGGAGGTGAAAATATAATAGCCCAAATGAAAACTTTACTAATGTTTTGACACTAAATTTGAACTAAAGAATCAGAGTTTGAAGAGAGATCAATACAGATCATATGATCTGGAAAAAGAAAAATAATGAATGAAAAGAAGCAGAGCCACAGACAAATGCTAGATTCACTAAGTACACCAGCGTGTGTAACAGGAGTAGCAGAAGAAGAGAGGAAAAAGAGATGAAAAAGTATTTGAAGATATAATGGCTGAAAACTTCTTAAATGTGCTGAAAACATGGATCTACACTTTCAAGAAATTCAACAAACTCCATGAAGTACATATGCAAAGAGATCCATAACCAGATGTGTCATGGCAAAAATGCTAAGAGCCAAAAACAAAGAGAAAATATGGAATGCAGCACAAGAAAAATGACCCAGGACTTTTGACAAGCTAGCAACTCTGTACAGAGCATCCCTCATCCAGTGGACATCCTGGGTTCCTCAGACACTTCCCTGACATCCCCAACCAACCAAGATTAGATGAACTCCTTTAATGCTATCCAAAGCTCCACCTTTTATAACACTCCCTTCACTTGTTGTCAGGATTGGCTGCATAACATGTGGGGGCCCGTGCAAAATAAAAATGAGGGCTCCCTCTTTAAAAATTAAGAATTTCAAGATGATGTTCTCAGAGCATTAAAGTCAGGCTCAGGGACTAGCTGAGTGTGAGGCTCAGCTCAGTGTGTGACTGGACAAGTCACATGATGTCCATGAAGTTGCCCTGAGCACAGTTTCTCATTAAAACCATCCAGGCAGGGGACAAGCCTCATGTTCCTTGCTCTCTGCTACATCTGGTGTCTCTTTCATAGTGCCTAACACAGTAGCCACTGAATGAGTTTGTCAGTGTATGGAAGCTCCTTAATCTAAACTACTTACAGTAAGTCCTCACTTAACATTGTATATAGGTATTTGGAAACTGTGACTTTAAGCAAAACAAGGTAACACAAAACCAATTTCACTGTAGGTAAATTAATAAAAACAGCAGTTAAGTTCCTAGGGTATATTTCTGGTCACGAAAACACCACTAAATCTCTAAAGACCGCAAACACTTCTAATACTAAACATTGAAATAAATGTGATCTATACATACAGCTAAGATTAACAAAAACCATTTAAAGTAATTATATACCCAGTGATTCTGGTTCAGGGTTGCAAGTGGCCGGAGCCCATGCCAGCACAAGGTGGAATCAACCCCATTCTATGGCAGGGCACACTCACACACACACACACCCACACTCTCACACTCACACAATTGAGACATACCAGTTAACCTGGCGTGAATGTCTTTGGGTTGTGGGAGGAAACCAGAGTCCCCTGAGAAAACCCACACAGACATGGGGAGAAAGTGCACACCCCACAGACAGCAGCCCCAGCTGGGAATCAATTTTTCTTCCTCATTAATATTATAACAAAATGACATTGAAGGAAACAATGTTATGTGTGGACCTGCTATATTTTGCTTGGTTGTAAAAACAATAGCTAGTTTTTGTTCTACTCTATGGTACTGATCGCATTGTTTCATTCACAAATACTTCATCTTTCACTATGTTTCAGCATGTTGATCTTTCCAGAAGTAAAGAATAGAGGCAGCTTAAGCCCAATTAAATTATTTTATGTGTCTATTGCAGTTCTTACATAATTTCACCATATTTATTGTCTTAGTCCATCTGGGCTGTTATAACAAAATAACATAAAGTAGGTGGCTTCTAAACAACACACATTTATTGCTCACAGTTCTGGAGGCTGGGAAGTCCAAGACGAAGGTGCTGGCAGACTCTGTGTCTGCTATGGGCCTGTTTCCTAGTGTACACATAGCAACTTCTCACTGTGTCTTCACATGGTGTAAGAGGAAAACAGGTTCTTTCAGGCCTCTTTTAAAACAGCGTTAACCCCATTCATGAGAATTCATGGTCTAATCACCTCCCACCTCTTAATTCCAAAACTTTGAGGGTTAGGATTTCAACATAGGCATTTTGAGGGACATATTCAGACCACAGTATTTATGAACCTATTGAACAGATTACCTCATTTCTCTGAGTTGATCCATCAGATATGCATATTTTACTCCTTTCTATTGCATTTTACACTTACTTAGAAAGTTTTCCATTGTATAAACTGTTATTAGCTAATATAGTGTTTTATTTTTAAATAAGTACTGTGAAAGTTAATAATACAAATTGGGTAATTCTTGCCATACATACTCAATTAATCAGAGTTGAGGGGCCAGGGAGGAAAACACACTTGGGGGACATAGCACCTACTCCACGAATTTATTTTCTACAAGCCCAGCAGCTGAAATGGCCTGCTGTCACCCCGGGGCCAGTTTTACCCAGTAGCTGCTGAAGCAACCAGTTGTGACTCTAAGACTTGTTTTAACTCCTGCCATCACTCACCAACCAGAGCTTGCCAGAGTCCAAAAGCTTCTTTAGTGCCAATGAGCTTTGTTTCAAAACAATATGTAACAATTCTCTAATAAAACTCCCAACTGTCTCTTTGTTCTTTGGACATACTGAAGATTGCCTGGTCTCTGCATATGCCCTGAACTGCAATTCTTGCTTCCTAAATAAAACATTTCAAATTTCAATATTTACCTCTACATCTTATTTGACTTCAACAGTACTCATACATTTTTAGATTTCCTAACTTTTTGATGAGAGAGAAACTACCTTAGCTTTAGATAACATTTACAAAGCTCATTCGCAAGATGTCCTCATCTTCTACACCATGCTTACAACTATTAACCACAGGTATGAACAGGTAGATGGTGATCATTTGACTGGGTCTTTAGAAATTTACCAAACCTTTCTGTGTCTGTTTCATATCTAATGAAATAGGAGTAGTATTACTTATCTCATAATTTTTGCTTGCTTGTTTGTTTTCATTTTTGTTTTGAGGCAAAGTCTCGCTCTGTCACCAGGCTGGAGTGCAGTGGCGCGATCCCAGATCACTGCAACCGCCACTTCCCAGGTTCAAGTGATTTTTCTGCCTCAGACTCCTGAGTAACTGGGATTACAGGCACACACCATCACGCCAGGCTAATTTTTTGCATTTTTAAGAGAGATGGGGTTTCACCATGTTGGCCAGGATGGACTCAATCTCTTGACTTCTCGATCCACCCACCTCAGCCTCCCAAAGTGCTGGGATTACAGGCGTGAGCCAATGTGCCCGGCCTTATCTCACAATTTTTAATAAAGAGAATTACAGGAGGTGTCTTCTATAGCCATCTAGGAGGGTTCCCCATACTTAGCAGATATTCAATGCATGTTACGTTTCGCTCCCTCCCATATGGTAGGGTAATGCTATGATCTGCACGAAGTCCTGTGATCTGCTTTCCTCATTCACTCAAGCTTTTATCACTTAGTAAGAATTTCTACGTTAGGTGGTGTTCAAAATTCTTCTGATTTAAATATAAAATTAAACAATAAAATCAGCATGTCTCATGAATCACTGAGAATTTTTTCACATCCTAATTTCACTGTGCAAAAGTGTGTCTTCTGAAAAGCTGGACTTGCAAAAGGCTCACCGTGAAATACAACCTTTCAATGCATATGTAAACCAAAAAAATTTTAAATAAAACGTTTCATTCTACCTTTTTTGATGTATTTAATTGAATGACTCATTTAGTGATTTTCAATTTAAATAAATTTAGCAGGTTAATACCTGGCTTATTAAACAATAATCTTTATTAACATAATTTTTCTTATTGAATACAAAATAAACCATTGCAAACTATAGTCACAATAATCAGATGATCAAAGCTACTGAGCAAATAGACCAGCTATAAAAGTTTATTAAAAAAATAGACAACATATGTAAACATATTTTTCAGTCACAAGGCTTCATAATACAGCACATTAGGCCCAGGCCTTAAATCTCTGCAGTAGGAGCACCTTAATTTTTTACTAACAGTAATTGGCTTATCTTTCAGTGAACATTAAGCCTACGCAAAAATAAATAACCAGATTCTGCTAAGTTTACTAACACAGAAAATTGCAAATGTACAATAGATTGCAGCAAAAGTGAACTATCTGCAGTAACATGAGAGATTGAATTGTTATACTGCAATTATTTTAATACAGCTTCATTTTGAAATTCATCATAATGTAGAGTTGACTAAAATAAAGTTAAGGAGGAATAACAGAGATAAACAAACACCCAGATCACATACACTCCCCAACACACACGTGCAAATACACATTTACTAATATGCACACACACGTACGCACATCCAAACACACATGCACACACATACAGGAGATGTTTTGGTAGAAGCAAAACTGAGGACATAGTTTCTATCCTTTTTCTTTCATGTATTGATCATTTTAGGTATATATTTCCTCTACCCTTAAGCTGGAAGCTACGTGTTCCAAAAGGACTGAATACAAAGCAATCATAGTTTCAAACGTGATAACATGTTGGGAAAACCAAATCTCTGTTACATAATTCAATAACCACCCAAAGTGAAGCCGAATCATAGAATGGATGATAAAATAAGAAAATGTATTAAGTACCTGAGACTTTACTGCAAGAATCCAGAATGCTACGTAGTTTTGCTAGGGGCAAAACTCACCATGTTAATACAATCCTTTCATACTGTTTCTCATCTGCTGGATATACCTGTTAGGCAACCACAATGCTTCAAAATTGCCAAATAATATGATTTTCCTTTTCTTCTATTATAGGTGATATTTTATCACACATGATTGAATTTATTTTAAATTGCTGACATTTCAGTTATTCAGTAAACCCTTAGCAAGGTGCAATTTTGAATGAAATATCAAGCGATGTTTTTAATTTAGTTTTTCATTGTTTGGAAAAACTTAAATATCGATTGTCCGTCTTCTAAAGAGCCATATTCTAGAGGCAGAAGGGAAGCACAATACATTTAACGTAAGAAACTCAGGCAAATTTCCCGAGCTCTCGGGTAGCCATTTCTGCACCAATAACTCCAGGTTTGTGTCATATATGTATGACCATAAAAGTGATTCATAAATAATTTTATTATTTAAATCCTGATCTGCTATTCAAAGATCCATTTCTGAAAATAATTCATAATATAGTTGCCATTTCCACCATATAAGCTTATTTCAACAGATGTCTAACATTTATCCACAATTAAATGAAATGTGAAATAACAACAACATATTTAACTTCTAACAGTACTGTACTGCTGTTCCTTGAGTTGTCAGTGTCTTTGGGATTATTAGGATAATTATGCATTCAAATAGAGAAAAACAAAATTAAAACACACGATTGTTTACAATACATGATATCTGTGAAGAGCTAGGTATCTGTAACAATTTTTAAAAGTCCTACTGGAGAATGAAAAAGCTTTCCACTTCTGAATGTCAAATAAATGGCTACGGATGAAGGAAAAATGTTTTCTATAGGAAAAATGTAAAGATTAGCCTCGCTCAGGGGCACAACATGTAGTCTCAGCCAAATGGCAAGGATTGAACTTTGAACATCTATTTTGGAGTTCTAATGAATAAAACATTTATAACTTAAATTCAGTAAAGCTTTTATAAGTTACATTCCATATAATTTCCTCAGGGAGAAATATCATTGCATAATGTAAGTGAGAACTGGACATATTTATGCATTATCAGCCCACAGCCAAGGTTAGGTAGTTTAAACAGGACACTATACCTATTCCAGTCATCAGACTTTTAAAAACCTTTACTTACTAATATCACATTATTCTTACCAAGAAACTAAAGCTCTTTCTTGGCTTTTTGTTGCACAAATGATAATTAAGAAAAGAAACTAAAAGAAAGAAAAAAAACAAGAAACAAGACAAGAAAAAGGAAAGAAAGGAAAAAAGAAAAAAAGGAAGGAAAGAAACAACAATAGTGAAGCTCATTACAATTTCTGTTGTGTACAAATGGACAAAGACATAAATGAGAACAAAAACATTAACATTGTGCTGAAGGTAATTCCACCCAGCATAGTTTTCACTGGTGCACATCTCTTGTCTTACACTTTTGTGTATTGCAAGTTATAAGAAAAGAATCCAGAGGAAAAACAATAGACATGGCTAACAGCAATCATATACATTTTTTGAGAAGTTGGATATACCTTACTAATTTAGTAACATGGCCACAGCTTTTGAAAACACAGCAGCATGAAACAGTTCAAAGGTAGATACACTGTGTTCATTTGTTCACCTTAAGAAAAATGCTTGCACAACAGTAAGGCACTTAATTTAAGACAGGAATTCTTTCTCCAGTTCATATATAGATGGCCGGCTGGTTTTGCTCCTCATTCTGCACAGAGGCACAGTGTAGTCCCTGCTCTGACCTTCCACGTCAGCATCCAGTAATGAAGGCACATGGGATTTAGTCCTCTCCTTGGTAGCAAGGAACTGGGTGGGATGTGGTCCTGGGCGACCCACTACACAGGCAGCCTGTGCCAGCTGAGACACTGCTGCCTGTGGGTGAGCCTGAGGCGGATCTGAGCGGCTTCTCAGGGAGGCAGGGCGAGGCTGAGGCACGATATGGACAGTGCTGTGCTTCTTGGGTGAGACCTCCCTTGGCAGGTGACTGTGAGGAGAAGGTGAGGGGCACAGTGGCAGTGCAGAGGCTCCAGTGATTGAGATAATAGCTGCACCAGCTGGTTGAGAAAGCCAACACAGTATGCAGTTAGAAAGAAACTTGATCGTCAACATGATTAAACTTCACTGTAGATTATGATTTGACAAAACTGATGAAAATGGAAAAGTGGTTGGACTTTTACATGTTGCCTCTTTTCTTGTTTGTACTGAAGAACTGACTAATGTCATTACCACTTTAGCAAATAATTATTGGCTTATAAGTTAGAGAAAAATACGCTTTCATATGGGATTACTGTGCTAGAATTTTTCCTTGTGCAATTATAAATTACCAATACTTACCGACCTACAGAAAGATAATCAACCAATTTATCTAAAGGTGATGAACAATAATATGGCAAACATAATATCCAGATGTAATATTTAAAGAGAACAATAAAAAGAATGGAAGCAGTTTGTCTTAATATAGCTTTATAACCAATGCTAGCATAGCATTTTAAAATTTAAAAAGCATTTTTTGTATATATTACCTCGCTTAATATTCATGACAAGTATATAAGGTTATTGTAATTATGTTCACCTACAAAATAAATAATACTCAAGCTCTACAGAGCACTTAGTGTGCCATTTGACTTTTACCACAATCTCAATTGTAGAGATTAGGTAAGTATAGTATTAGATATATACATTGTTGTTATTGTCCCCATTTTATAAATGAAGAAACTGAGGCACAAAATGTTTAAGTGATTTGACCAAATTCACTCAGCATATAAGTGACAGAGCAGAGATCTGAGCCCAGATAGCTTCCATACCATTAACCATGGCACTACAATGTTTTTTAAGACATTCAAACAAGAAAGCAGCCTACATAACTTTCCCAGCATCACAAACTTACCAAATGGTACAACTAGAACTTGAACTTTTGTCCTATGACTCAAAATCCCACATTCTTCCAAAGTACCCATATTATCTCCTCAAATGTCGTATTTAAGTGCCACTTAACCCCAGAAATCTCAAAGCTGAATACGTTCTAGCACACGATGGCATGATCCAGTCACGTCAATACTCACTGAATTTTAGGAATGGAAAAAACAGTGCATTGAGGAGGAGTGAGACACTATGATATAGCAGAAAGATCCCGGGTTTAAATTCTGACACCACTACTTCCTAATTGTGTGATCTTGAATAACATTAATTTTCCATAAGTTTGAATTCTCTCGCATATAATAGAGTTGCCATAAAAACTAAGAGACAATTTATGTCCAAGGGCTTTAACATCTATAAAGTGTTGTGGAAATACCACTGGCTGCCTTCTGCCCAAGCCCCTCTTGTTGAATGGACTAAAAAAACTATTTAAAAATTTGATTTTCTTTTCTTTCAGAGCTTCCATATCTGGACATACACCTCATGGAACTGTCTGGTGTAACATACATCAACAGGGTAATACTTGCTGTCATGGGGTGAACTGTGTCCCCACAAAATTCCTAAGCAGAAGCCCTAACCCTTAGTCCCTCAGATGTGACTGTATGTGGAATAGGGTCTGTACAGAGGTGATTAAGGTAAAATGAGGTCATTAGAGTGGACCTTGATCCAGTGTGACTGATGCCCTAAGAAGAGATTAGGACACAGATGCACTCAGAGTGAAGACTGTGTGAGAACACAGGGAGAAGATGGCTGTCTAGAAATCAAGAAGCCAGGCTGAGCTCAGAAGGAACCAACCTTGCAGACACCTTGATATGACTTCCAGCCTGCAGAACTGTTGGACAATGAGTTTCTGCTGAACATCCTCCCAGGCTGTGGTACTCTGTTATGGCAGCCCTAGCAAGCTGATACACCTGCTACACGCAGTTCCAACAGAAACTGAGCGATGATGTGTGCAGCAGTGGAGCAGACAAGGCCTGTGGGAGGCGAGAGGCCAGTTTCAGTTCCAGCCCTCCCACTCACCCGTGGTTCTAACTGGGGCAGCTGGCTTGTCTTTTTCGTAATGCAAGGGGACTGGGTGCTTATTCTCCACGTGTTCTTTCTGCTTTGATATGCTATTATAGGTTTCAGTTACTGAACTTCAATTACACTTTTCCCAGAATCCAAATCACAGTTAAATTAAAATCAAATAAGAGAATGGTAAGATTCTAAGATCTACATGAACAGTAAAAACAAATTATTAAATGTCATCCCCAGGAAAAGATAAAATCATAAATCCATACTGTTTCACATACTAATCTCTACAGCAGTGTTTTATGCTTTTACGTAATTCATGCAACCTACTTGGGGTGGGATTCCCATCAGACATGGTCCGTCTGTGATGTGATGGTCTATCTTTTGAAGAAACCCAGTAAGGTACATTCCCACATGTCTGCTCTAGGAAGGAAGAGGGCAAGTTTCCTGATACACTACGAGCAGTGTCAAGTCTTGGCATGAGGGCTGGCTCACGACCACTTCCTGGAGCAGTGGGAGAAAAATCCGGAGTGAGCATCTCAGAGTCACAAGTAACAGGTGTACCGCCCGCCAGGGGATCTTCACTGTCCATCTGCAGCAGGCACTTTGTGGAGAGAGACGGCGTGGAGAGGATGCCCAGGGCACTTGTCCGTGGCAGGGACAGTGGGCTGCTGGCCTCCCTACCAGTGGGCGGCAGCCTTGTGGGAGGACTGGCGCTTCTGCGGGACTTGGAAGCCCGCTGGAAGATTCCCTCTCGTTTCTTCTTCTCTTCCTTGGGCAATGGTTCTTCAGCAGCCTGTGCTTTATGAAGCTCTCTGAGGTCCAGTCCCAGAGCTACTGATGCCAGCAGGACGGTGCACCCGTACAGAGCCGACTCCATTTTCTTTCTCTGGGGGGATCTACTCAGATTATTCATAGGAGTCACCTCAGTGGAGACTGTGGCAGCATTCGCAGAGGCTGCCTCCTCCCAGCTTTCAGCTTCTGCCGGATTCTCTCTCTGAGCATCTTTCCCAAGAGGTAGATCAATGTAGGCCTGACTGGGCAATTTTATTTGCTTTGGTTTTCTGTGTTCTAATCCATCAGGGGAAAGTTTTGGCTCTTCACAGGACCCTAAATTAAGGTATAAGTACACACACTGTAGTATCATTTTACTGTAAAAGTCATTTAAACAAGATTGTAAAGTAAAGCTAAAATATAATAAATACGTATTTTAAATCAAAACACAGGCAGCCCTTTTCATTTTTGAAAATGATTTATCTAGGAGGGCTCCACGGAACAAGTCTCCAGGGCCCTATAACTTAAGATTCCCTGCAGATGAACCAGCAAGCTAGCCATCTCCTGTTTCCTGTGCTTCGGGAAGCTGTTCTTCATCATTATTAATATTAGACACCATCGTAGAAACAGTCATCAAAACACAAAAATGTACAACCATAGGCACATAATCACTAAATATGTCACCAAATGTGCTCTTTTCCTCACTTCACCTAAATACATGCGTCAGGCTCCATTATCTACAGCTTTCCTGCGTGTAAACTAACGGTTCTGTAGCAGATTGGCGGTTCTCAAAGTGTGTGGCCTGGACTGGCAGCATCTGCATCCCCTGGGAATTTGTAGAAATGTAACTCATTGGCCCACCCCAGACTATGGAATCAGAAATTCTGGAGAGTGGAGTCCAGCGGTCTGTGTTTCAGCAAGACTTCACTGAAGTTTGGGGACCATTAAAATAGAAGATTCTCCCAAGAGGTTACACAATCCCAAAGGTTACAAATTATACCCGCTTAAGAGGAAGCCAACATTCTTATCACATATGTGCTTAACAGTGCAAAATTAAACAACAAACTCATTAATCTGATTTCCAAATAACATCTGTAATTTTTTCCAACATTACATCCTAGTATATCTAAACGTGCCTGATGAGACCAGGGGTCCCTGAACCCCAGGCCATGGACTGATACCATGGCCTGTTAGGAACCAGACTGCACAGCAGGAAGTGAGCTGCAGGTGAGCGAGTGAAGCTTCTTCTGTATTTACAGCCAATGCCTATTGCTCACATGACCACCTGAGCTCCACCCCATGTCAGTTCAGCAGTGGCATTAGAGCCTCACAGGGCATGAACCCCACTGTGAACGGCACATACGAGGGATCTAGGTTGCTCCTTATGGGAATCTAGCGTCTGATGATCTGTCGCCATCTCCCATCACTCCCAGATAGGACCATCTAGTTGCAGGAAAACAAGCTCAGGCCTCCCACTGATTCTACATTATGGAGAGTGGTAGAATTATTTAATTATGAATTATAATGTAATAATAATAGAAATACAGTACACAATAAATGTAATGTGCTTGAATCATCCTGAAACCATCCCCACCCCACTGGTCCATGGGAAAACTGTCTTCCACGAAACTGGTCTCTGGTGCCATAAAGGCTGGGGACTGCTGATCTAAACAATTTGAGATGCCAGCTTTCTTTCTCCAAAGAACCCTGTGCTCTTCCCTGTGGTAGCTTTTGTTTGGGGGGCCCTCTTTTTCCTCCATTCCTACTCCTTCCACTCCCTGACGGTGCTGACCCAAGCTCCCTTTTCCTTCATAAAGGAGAACCTTCAGAAGGAGAAGCTGAACCTAGGCAGTGAGTGCAAAGGTGCTTGTGAAATTGAGCACAGTACCAATAACGAATTCAAGAAATTTACATTGTGTCTTGCTAAAGCATCCTTACTTTGATCGAAGTACTAAAGAGTCTTCCTAAATGATCAAGTATAAAGATCGATTTTATTTTCTGTGTTAGTAATCGTGCTTAAGTTTTTCAATGATTTCCATCTCTTCAATCTTTTAAACCTGAATATTGAACACAAATATTGAATATCTAAAGTAAATCATTATGATTCATTTAAATTAAATAGAAATTCCAATGTAAAACTCTCCAAGCAGTTGTTTTTCTTATTTATTTATTTATTTATTTAGAGATGGAATCTCATTCACTCTGTCGCCCAGGCTGGTGTGCAGTGGTGCAATTTAGGCTCACTGCCACCTCTGGCTCACAGGTGCAAATGATTCTCCTGCCTCAGCCTCCTGAGTAGCTGGGATTACAAGCAAGCACCATCAAGCCGGCTAGTTTTTGTGAGTTTTTCATAGTTAATCTGCTTCATTGAATTTCCTCATGTCAACAGGTGGCACTATAGCAAGGAGGGATACCCCTTAATCTCAGCAGAACTTTCAGAGGGGGTCTGTATTTTTACATCTAATATTTCCTATACTAAATTAATTCGGTTTTACATAATTAATTATGATAATAACGTTTCTGGTAAGGAAGAGGAGTTACAAATTCCCAAAACCACGTGAAGCCCAATTACTTCCTGCCATAAAGACTTGATGGAAAATAACTTCTGAATTTAAGTAAAGCTGTAAGAAATGCCATTACTTGGTAATCTCCCCTCTGCTACTTTAATGACCACATAAGACTATAAAAGCAAAGCTTCAGCGCAATCAGATGCCAAGGACGGCTCAAGCAAATCCTACCTCCTGAAACACATTTACCTGGCTGGTCCACAAACAATGAAGCCAAGGGCATGGGTTTCTGATTTTTTATTAAGATAGTTGACCAAGGACTGTTGCCATCGGAGAGAGGTCTTATCCTACAAGAGAAAAATGTTTCTTTTCATAAGACAGAAGCACACAGCACACCAATTAGGTTTTGGTGGATACAGGCCAACAATATTTTTAAGGTAGCAAAGAGAACACATTTGCACTCAGTTTTGAAGGGCTGACAAAGTACAAATAATACCTGAAAGTGAGACAGGAAAAAAATCTCAGAAATATTCTAACTGCTTAACTAAATACTAGTTAATGTGGCATGATAAATTCATCCTAGAAAATTAAGTTGATATTTATAAATCTCTGTATTAATTTACTTGCTTTTTGAAAGGCTGGCTGATGTGATATTAACACAGGAATGGATTTGTCACATTATACAATGAATACCACCAGATACCCCACACCCACCTTTCTTTGCAATCTGCTCTTTCTTTCATTTGAATGGAATTTGGTCCCCAGGTACAACCTTTTTTCTTAAAATTCCTTTTTACGTCCTCAAATTCTTCTTGTCGAAAGACTGTGTTCCTTCCCCAAGTTTTATTGCTTTCATCTGAAGTCACTAAAGAGAATATTATTAACAATATTAACCACAACTATCATATTAACCAATATTGGCTTTGTTAAAAAAGCTAAATTAATCATATCAGTTGTGAAACTGCCTTACTCAAAACACGAAAACAATGAGAAAACTATTTATTTCACGCAATCTCTGGTAAGTTTCTTTCTCTGATCATAAAAACATCAAGAAAAGTGGAGTAAGTTAACAGAAAAGATACAAATTCAAGATAAATTAGCAGCAAAGATTTGATTACTTTTTAATCTATTTAGCATTTTGCAACAATTAGGCTTTCATTGTAATTGGGGGAGGGGACACCAAACTAAACATGTAACTTAAAATGAACTTAGTACTCTAATTTTTTAACCAAATCAGTTAAAGTTTGGAACTAGAGACACAAACATCATATATTTTTAAATTGTAATTTCAACTAATTTTTCATTGGTCGTCACAGTTTATTTATTTATTTTTTGGTCTTCACAATTCCACTCAGTCATGACAACACTTTGGTTACAGTTGTCTTTTAAAACTTGAAAATATTTAAGTTTTCCATGTCTTGCTTTTTTCACTACCTCACAGGATGATGTATATTCATTTTCAATATCCACATTTTACTAAACACTTACATACCACCCCTCTAATTTAAGTGCACTTGAAAGCGATTTGCAGTCGGGCACCGTGGCTCATGCTTGTAATCCCAGCAGTTTGGGAGGCTGAGGCGGGCGAATCACAAGGTCAGGACTTCAAGACCAGCCTGGCCAACATGGTGAGACCCCGTCTCTACTACAAAAACAAAAAATTAGCTGGGCGCGGTGGTGGGCGCCTGTAATCCCAGCTACTCAGGAGGCTGAGGCAGGAGAATTGCTTGAACCCGGGTGGCGGAGGTTGCAGTGAGCCAAGATCACGCCATTGCACTCCAGCCCAGGGGCAGTGCCAGGCTCCGTTTCAAAAAAAAAAAAAAAAGTGATTTGGAAATCACTGGGGAAAATTGCTGTTATTACCACACACTTAGGGGAAAAATATCTGAAACATACTAGATGTTCTAAAACAGTTTGAAATATTTTGATATACAGTGGAATACTCTGTGACTATAATAAAAATGAGGTACAGATAATGATATATAATGTTTATATTATATTTAATATTACCTATAATCCATTTTCATTAAAAATTATGTTTATGGATGCCTGTATATATACACATACATACACAGAGGAGAAATTACTAAACACAGATACCAAACTTACTAAAGTGTTTAAATTTAATGGAGAGGATTGCTATGTAGAGGGAAATTTAGCTCCTTTATATCACTTTGTAAAATTGGACACATTGTGGATGATGTTTGGTTACTTATGTGTGTTTCTGTATTTTCCAAATTTTAAAATATACATATATGTGTGTATATACAAGTGTCTGTGCATATAAATGTGCTTAGGCCAGGCACGGTGGCTCATGCCTGTAATCCCAGCACTTCAGGAGGCCGAGGCAGGTGGATCACTAGGTCAGGAGTTCGAGACCAGCCTGGCCAAGGTGGTGAAACCCTGTCTCTACTAAAAGTACAAAAATTAGCTGCGTGTGGTGGCAGGCACCTGTAATCCCAGCTACTCAGGAGGCTGAGGCAGGAGAATTGCTTGAACCTGGGAGGCAGAGGTTGCAGTGAGCCGAGATGGCACCACTCCAGCCTGGGTGACAGAGTGAGACTCCATCTCAAAGAAAAAAAATAACGTGGATGCATGCCTAAATGTACATGTGTATGTGTAACAATCTTGAATCAGTTGTTCATTCTTTTTATTAAAATAGTTTTACAGTAGAATGAGCGATAAACAGATGAGCAGTTTTCATTTAAGTGAAGGCAGCAGAACCGGAAAAGCTTTCAGCTGGGGGTTATTAGACCGGAGCTCATCTCAGCTATACGACTGACTGACCGATCTATACTCCCAGAGCTATCTACACTCTCAGCTTTAGCCTCCTCACCTTCCTCCCACTTCCTATTTTCCTTCCCCTCTTGATTTGCTCCTCTTGTTTCTCTTTTGTTTCCATATTGATTGAACTTTTCCTGTACTAAGAGGCCGGAAATGGGTGGTGAACTCTACACTCAGAAGATGTGTCTGAATCCAGCTTCACCACTTAGTAGCTACCAACTTGGGTCAGTTGAATGATAACTTCTCTGTCCCTCATTTGGGGATCATAAAAGGGTCCACTCGATGAGGTTGTCAGAATTGAATGGGGGTGTGCACAGACACAAAGACAGTCCCAGTGAAGATGAGCAGCATCCGGGGTGGAGAACTTGAGCCAACGGCTGCCACACACAAAGCTGGTCCTGTGTGGAAGTCTGGATTAGAAGCTTTCCACCATGTGACTTCTGAGAAGGAGCACCAAGGATGCACCTCCCTAAGCTGGCTGCATTTCAACTTTAGAGGGTTGGAATTCATTTGAAATCCCAAATTATTTGCTTTAACTGGTATACATCTTGGGCCCAGCCTGGCGTGCCCAGTACCACTTCCTGGCTTCTGTGAGGTGGTTTCCCCCAGAGCAGGTGAAGACACAGGAAAGAGGGCAGAGGAGTGGCCAGGAAAAGCGGGGTTGGCACGGTGTCCCATCTGCTCGTCCCTTTGTGGAGCTGGGAGACCAGCCTGGGAGCCCTTTCTGCCTCCGTTAATTAGGCCTTTGCTTTGAGGTATGGCTTTATGCAGAATGCATTCTCAGAGAAACAAATCAGTTATAATAAATGACAGTCCTTTAAGTTCTAAAACTACAGCCTCATTTAGATCCTGTTTCTCTGTGGGGATCCTGGTGTCCAGGAACTTGCAAAAGAAATCTCTGCCAGTGCCAAGGTTTTCATTATCAAAAGAGGAAAAAAAAAAAAAAAATGAGATTCCACGCAAGCCTCATTAGACAAAATTTTCTTTTGGATTTTTTTTCTCCAAATAAGGATGGGTAAACAGCAGGGAATTAAGTCTGGTGGAGAAAAGAGAGGATCTAAATGCATGGTTTAACACAGACTTAGGCTAATTACCACATTACGTACAGACATACGCATTAATCACATTCTTCTTTTGCTTAGCCTACTTTCAGGGGTTTATTTGGACTCACCTTTGAAAAAAATTAGTAATTTTATTTCATCCACTAAACTCTGATTCATAGCCTCACTGAAACTCTCACAATGCAAAGGTGCCAGGCACATCAGCTGTCTGTACTGTCCCCTCCAGGATGAATGCCTGTTCTAAAACCAAAATACTACCAGGAATTTTTAAGTATTAGGTTGGTCAAACCTAAAGTGAATTAAAGTTAAATCCTGAAAAGCAACAATTTTTTCCCCTCACAAAACAAAGAAAGAAATGGAAGTACTCTTGAAGTCCTGATTTCATTTTTCAAAGTATCCTGACACAAACGGCTGGTGATATAATCAGGCTATGCTCACGCTGCATGCAAGTATTTAACAAAATGTCTCGAGATGTGGTGTTTCACTTTCTACTCCAGGGCCAGGTCGCGTCACCAACTGCCTAGCATCTAAAATTCATTTGTTGTGAGTAGAAATTAGACTAAGGAACCTATGCTCAAACTTTGTTTCTCTAATAGTCATGGCACCTATGAAATGTCCCACGCTCATTTACAACCTGCTATGAAAACACATCTGCTCAATTTGAATCCAAGTCAAGTCAAAGGAGAGAAATCAACACCGGAGCCCCCGTGGCAGTGCAGAAAGCTCACACTGTATGGCTCGGAGCCGGGGCATCATTGTAGGACTGCTCGGGGGACTGGAACTGCTGCTGTTCAGGCTCCGCCGTTTGTCCAAGTTGGGAGAGGCCTGCACGGTTATCTTGTGCTGGAAATCTGTTGGATGCAAAAAGGGAAAACTGATATTTCATGGTTTTCCATTATCTTCATAGCCATGTCTTTAGCGCACAGCAATCAAAACAAAAATGGTCAGACCCTAACTGCAAAATATATTGCAGAATCGATTTCTTATTTTGGTTTCTTACTTCTCGGGATTTAAGTAATAAATAATGATTCAGAACTTACATGTTGGGTATAGTCACACACACACACACAAACACAGGAAAATATGAAAGTCACGAATCATGGAAGAATGTATAACCTGGGAAAAAAGAGTTATCTGCATTCAGTCTGAGATAGTTAAAAATAAAATTAAGGCTGAGCGTGGTGGCTCACACCTGAAATCCCAACACTTTGGGAGGCTGAGGTGGGCAGACCACTTGAGGCTAGGAGTTTGAGACCAGCCTGTTCAACATGGCAAAACCCCATCTCTACTAAAAACACAAAAATTAGCCAGGCATGGTGGCACACACCTGTAATCCCAGCTACTCGGGAGGCTCAGACAGGAGAATCACTTGAACCTGGGAGATGGACATTGCAGTGAGCTGAGATCGCACCACTGCACTCCAGCCTGGGCAACAGAGCGAGACTCTGTCTCAAATAAATACATAAATAAATTAATTAAATTAAATTGAAATGGCCCTGGATTTAAATGAGTCCTGGTTCTCATAATATAACAAGCTATGGACCTCAAACCAGTAAGGAACTACCCTGAGCCTGTTTCTTCACCTGCTAAAGTGAGCAACGATATTTCACATGGTTGTGGTGGTGGTGAATAAAACAGAAAATGTAAATTAAAAGCATTTTGTACTCTAGGCATTCTACAAATGCTGACTCTTATTATCTAGCTGCAATACGGTAGAGATATACAAGATCTATAGGTTCATATGGAAGAGAAAGCAATATTGCCAGAGGAAAGAGGGGTGTGTCAGGGAAAACTTTATAAACTATCAGGAAAATCATTAACAACTTGGAAGGAGGTAAACGACATTACTGGATATTCTTTCAGTGCAGAGCTGAGCTTAACCTTTGATTGATAGTTTTTCTATTGACTGAGTTATTTTTATAACTAGGTGAGAGCAGAGGTTAACTTGTAGATTTTGTCTGGTGATGATGCAAATAACTTCTGTCTGGAGAAAAAGACAATCCCAAATGGTTTATTGCCAAATTAGACCTCAACCAGGTTTGCTTTTAACCCAGCAATCGAATCCTGCATTCCTCCATTAATTTGCCCATAAATAGCTCACTCCTCAAATTCTCATTGAATTGGTTTTACCTGGTTCCTCAACGATTAATGAGTTTAATAAAAATCTTTGACATATGCCCACTGCATATTTGCAAGAGACCTATAACTTACCTTTTTGGAAGTTATACTTTAAAGAACTTTAATGAACGAACTGCTATTTGAGACAAAGAGGATTCGGAAGTGGGTAGGCAAAGACAGCTATCCAGTTATTCATACTAGAAATCTGAATACTTTTCTTGATATTGTCTTTTCCGTTACCCCACATATCCACCAAGCACAAAATATCAGGTAAATTCTGTGCTATATATTTTTCTTGTAGTAGAGAAATTTATATTCCAGGTTATGGAGTTAGCAAACTTGGATCTGAATCCCATTTCTACCACAGCCATGCGAATTTTGAGGAAGTAACTGAAGGTCTTGAAGTCTCAGTATCTTTACTGACAAAAATGGAAAAGAACCAATTATCACTATTTCACAGGACTGGTATGAAAAATTCAGTGCAAAGAAGTATAAAAAGTACTTACCACAGGGCTTGGGACATAATAAATGCTAAATAAATGGTGGTTGTTTTTTTTTTTCTTTTTTTTCTCTTCATCTGCACGGCCATCACCATGTCATGCCTAGCCTGCTACAATGCCTAGTGTCCATCTTCCTGCATCCACATTTGGCCCCCTAAGTCCACCTCACAGCAGCCAGATGCCTTTTTAATATGCCTAACTGTCATTCCCCTGCTTAAAATCCTTCGAAGGCATCTCATGATTCTTAAGTTACAGATTAAAATTGTAACACATTCTGTAAGTCCCTGCAAACCTGCGTCTGAGTTCTTCTTTCTGCTCCAGCCTCATCTTGCCCTATTCTCCTCTCACTCGTCATCGCCTAGAAGAGGGGTCAGCACAATCCTTCTGCAAAATGCCCCATTTTAGGCTCTGTGAGCTGCACAGTCTCTGTAACAACTGCCTGACTCCGCCGACGTGAGGGAAAGCAGGCACAGTCAACACAAAGATGAATGTGTCCCAGTAAAACGATCTTTATGGATATTGAAATTTCGTATCAGTTTCATATCATGTCAGGTACAATGATGTATTCTTCTTCCTCTTTGATTTTTTTCAAGCATCTAAAAGTGTAAAACCCATTCTGAGCTCATGGCTGTACAAAGCAGGTAGAGGCGGGATTGGGTCCATAGGGCAGTGTGCTGAGCCCTGTTCAAACCACACTGAACTTTTTTCAATTCCTGGAAGAAACCAAGTTTCTTTCACATGTGCTCTCAGCCTATTCTTTCTTCATGTTCTGTATTTGGTAAATTCCCGTATCAAGTCTCAATTTAAATGTTACTTCTTTTAGAGACGGAGTCTTGCTCTGTCGTCCAGGCTGGAGTGCAATGGCACAGTCTAGGCACACTGCAACCTCCACCTCTCGGGTTCAAGCAATCCTCCTGCCTCAACCTCCTGAGTAGCTGAGATTACAGGCGCATACTGCCACATCTGGTTAATTTTTTTTTTTTTTTTTTTTTTTGTATTTTACTAGAGACAGGGTTTCACTGTGTTGCCCAGGCTGGTTTTCAACTCCGTTAGGAAGCCTTCTGTGATCACCTTAGACCAGGTTACATCTGCACTAATCACTGTCATGTGACTTTTCCCTGACAGCAGCTAATATTATAGAAAGCAAACAAGTATTTAATTATTAGCTTAAGTTCTGCCCCCTCCCTCAATATAAGGTAAGTGCTCTATGGGCAGAGACCATGACAGTCTCCGTGACTTCAGACTGGCACGGTGCCTTGCACATTACAGGTACTTAGAAAACTTTGCTGAATGAATACTTTCTCTGTGGGAGACATGAGTGCAGAGACTGCATATATACTTTATCATCACCCCTAGTATTGGGGACACAGCAGATCCTCAAGCGTTTGTTGACGGAGAAAGTTACGCAGGGTTCATCTGCAGGATCAGGCTGGTGCTTGGAGTGAGTTGCTGAGGAATACACAGCAGGATAGGGGAGATTTGGAAGACAAACCAAACAGAAAGGAAAGACCAAATGGAAGGCTCCTCCATCTGCTGAGCCATACTTGTTTTTTTTAAGACAAGATTTCACTCTATTGTCCAGGCTGGAGGGCAGTGGTGCAATCTCAGTCCACCGCAGCCTTGACCTCCCCTGGATCAAGCAATTTCCCTGCCTCAGCCTTCTGAGTAGCTGGTCCTACAGGCATGCACCACCATTCCCAGCTAATTTTGGTATATTTTTGTACAAATGGGGTTTCACCTTGTTGCCCAGGCTGGTCTTGAACGCCTGGGCTCAAGCAATCCACTCGCCTTGGCCTCCCAAAGTGCTGGGGATTGACAGGCGTGAGTCACTGCACCTGGCCCCGAGTCATTCCTTTTGAAAGACTTGACCAGGGCAAAGCAGTTGAGGTAAAGAATTGACTAGACTAGGTGGTGGTAGTTAGGGGAAAGAGGTGGACAAAGAAAAAAATATTCTTAACCATAGAAAGGAAACAGTTTAGACTAAAGTCATTTATAAATGTTCATCTAGCCACCTGATTGCTATAACACGATAGAAACAAATGCTGAGAACTTTTACAGCAAGAGGAGCCCTCCTGTCCATAGCAGAAGAAAAGCCAAGAACCAAGCCACAAGATTTGATTGACAAGTTATCTGGAACAAATGATGGGACAATAAATGCTAAGTACAGATCGGGAAATCAACATGGAACACGTGGAAAGCCACAAGTGAGCCGTAAAGATAAAAGGCTGCATTTTAACAACGCCTAACATTCAGAGTGCTTCCGAGTTTCCAAAAACACCTGAATACTTCCACTTAAAAAGCACGCTTTATGTTGTAACCAAAAAGAAAATATTCTTTGTTGTTGTTGTTGTTGTTGAGACAGAGTCTTGCTCTTCTCCCCCAGGCTGGAGTGCAGTTGCGAGATCTCAGCTCACTGCAACCTCCCCTCCTGGGTTCAAGCAATTCTTCTGCCTCAGCCTCCTGAGTAGCTGGGATTACAGGTGCCCACCACCATGCCTGGCTACTTTTTGTACTTTTAATAGAGATGGGGTTTCCCCATGTTGGCCAGGCTGGTCTCGAACTCCTAACCTCGGGTGATCTGCCTGCCTTGGCCTCCCAAAGTGCTGGGATTACCGGTGTGAGCCACCACGCCCAGTCAACATTCTTTATCATAAACATCCTTGTCCCTTTGAAGCAGGGAAAGGTTGAGTCTGTGCCAGCTAAACATTTAGGAAAACTACAGCTGAATTGTTAAAATGCCTGTGGCCCATGCTCGGATTTTCTTTGTACTCACTAGAATAATGGTTCTAAAAATGCCTGGTCATAGCAGCTATAGTTCAATCACAGGTTTGAGTAAAACCTATCCTAGTATTTTTGCTGGCAATATGAACATTTCACTAACAAAGCTAATACTGCCTCAGTGGGAGGCCTCCATTTGCAGATGAAAAGCAGTGTATTCTCTAAAGAATCCAGGTGAGGTTATATGCTCGCTCCCATCCACCCTTCTACTCACTGCATACCTGTGAGGTGGATGGTTTTCGCAGGCTTTGGGCACTTCTGAAGCAAAGTTAGAATGCCACTGCTTTAGCGACATACCAACTTTTGGAGTCTTTAAAGCTTTTGTCTTGTATTAACGTGTCCAAAAAACACAACTTCAGTTAAAAATAAACATCAACAGAAGAAGCAATCAATATAGAGTACTGACAAAATAAAAAGACCCACTGCGACCATGCTTTTTTCTCTTGCAAATTCCAAGAAAAATACTACACAATCACAAAGTATTGTTTTAAAATTATTATCCTAGATTATTACTGTCTTACTTTTTAAGTATTAATCCTTCTTATTTGGTAGCCAGCCATGAAGAAATTCCAGCAGGAAAAAAAATCAAATTTGAGGTTTCCATCACTAAGTCACCATAGCTATAAATACCCATAAGATTAAAAATAATCAGCAGTAATTCTCAAGGACAAGGTTACAAGAGAACGTAATTATTCATATTTAATACCAAATTTGTGAAAGAGCTGCAGGCACAAATATTAAAGGTCAGCTTGGAGGACTCTTGAATATGTTTCGGAGAAATTCTCTAAGCTTGTTATGCAAAGGGAAAAATCCTGCAAAAGGGGTTCAAGAAGTTGGTAACTCCATGAAAGGACAGCATCGCTGTTCCATTTACCACTTATCAGATGTTTCTCCCTGAACAGTGTGCCATTTAACAGTATTAGAATTTGTTTCTCTCCGTCTTTTTGTTGACCCATAAAAATTATACGTATTTATGGGGTACAGAGTGATACTTTGGTACTTGTTTACAACATATAATGATCAAGTCAGGGTAATTAGCATATGTATCACTTTGGGTATTGATCATTTCTTTGTGGTGTGAACATTCAATATCCTCTCTTCCGGCTTTTTGAAAATATACAATAAATTATAGTCAACTATATTCACCCTAGAAAGTTGCAGAATACCAGAACTCATTCCTCCTACCTAGCTGTAATTTGGTATCCATTAACTAACCTCTCTCCAACCTCCCCTCCCCTCAAGCCTTTCCCACCCCTAACAACCACAATTCTACTGTCTATTTCCATGGGCTCCATTTTTTTTTCACTCCCACATATATGTGAGAACATGCAGTATTTATTTTCTTGTGCTGACTTACTTCACTTAACATAATGTCATCCAGGCTCATCCATGTTGCCACAAAAGATAGAATTTGATTCTTTTTTGTGGCTGAATAGTGTTCCATCAGGTAAACACACCACATTTTCTTAATTCGTTCATCCACTGATGGACACCTAGGTTGATTCCTGGTCTTCGCCTTTGTGAACAGTGTTGCCATAAACATGGGATTGCAGATATCCCTTTGATATACAGATTTCCTCTCCTTTGAGGAAATACCTGGTAGTGGCATTCCTTAATCACAGAGTAGTTCTATTTTTAGGGTTTTTTTGAGACCTCCATGCTGTTTTCCACAATGGCTGTACTAATTTACACTTCCAATAGCTATAAATAGCCATAAGATTTAAAATGATGAGTAATAACTCTCAAGGAAAAAATTACAAGAGAATGGGTATAGGAGTTCCCTTTTCTCCACATCCTCACGAACAATTAACTATTTTTCATCTTTTTGATAATAGCCATTCTAACTAAGGTGAAATAGCTCATTGTGATTTTCATTAGCATTTCCCTGAAGATTAGTGATGCTAAGCATTTTTTCATATGCTTGCTGACCATTTTTATGTCTTCTTTTGAGAAATGTCTATTCAGTTCCTTTGCCCAATTTTAAATCAAATTATTTGTGTTTTTGCCATTGAGTTATTCGAGTTCTTTGTATATTCCGCGCTAGTCCCTTGTCAGATGAATAATTTGCTAATATCTTCTCCCATTCTACAGGTCGTCTCTTCACTCTGTTGATTGTTTCCTTTGCTGTGCAGAAGCTTTTGGGTTTAATATAGTCCCAATTGTCTATTTTTGTTTTTTGTTGCCTGAGCTTTTGAAGTCTTAGTCATAAAATTTTTGCCTAGGCCCATGTCCTGAATTGTTTCCCCTATTAAACAAGACTAACTTAAAGAATTTTCTAGCAGATAATATTGAATGCAACTAACTCCCTTGATTTTAAGTTACATATGCTTGCTTTCTCTTCTATACTAAGGGGAATTCTTCAACAAAAAAAAATAATTATTTTTATAGTTATCATTTCCCTTTTTTGATGTCTGTCCCATTCTAAGATATTGTACAGGTAAATATGTGTGCATGTGTGTGTGTTTAGGGTTGGAGCATTCTAAGGAAAGTTTCCATATTGGTACCAGTATTATTTTTAAGATGAAATCTAGTGCCATCTTGTGGGCAGAAGAGGTAACTGACATGCTAAAAATTCCAGAAACCAAATTTCATTCCTTGGTGTTGGGTCAGAATTATAGCAGATTTCTTGGTTATGATTTAACTGGGAATCTTTCATTAAATGCCAAAAAGTAAATAAATGTGTAACTAAAGTTTCCCCTCTCTTCTCAGAAAAAGAAAAGCTAGATTTTAAAGCTAGATTTTACTAGATTTTTTAAAAATCTAGTAAAAATAGTCATATAATATTCAGTCTGCTTTGAATAAACTCAGGGTATTAGCCAAGGAACATTTGAGAAGAAAAGCAAGAGTGAAAATCTGACCTCAGAAATGCTAAGATTTTGATTTAATCATTTTACCACTGAAGAGTAAAGAATCACTGGAATGATTTTCATTTTTTCTTCCAAATTTACTTCCCTTTCCACCAGATTCTTAATCCTTTCCACCTCCCCCAAAGTTTCCCAAGGGAAACAATAAATATTAATTTTGATAACATAATCAAATCACAGCTAGAAGAAAACTGACATAGCTGAAAAATGGAGAAGAAAACTCACATCTAGTGCACCTCTGGATTTTTCTTTCATCTATATGTGAAGGCAGAAGCCTCATTATAAATAAATAGTGTATTCTCTAATTATGGCTGACTGACACATAAGACAGACCAGTCAGTGACCCTGCCAGCAACCCTCCAGCTAAGAGAAAATATCAGAAGACAGCCTGAAAAAGGACCTTCCCCCAACCCCTAACCCCAGAGAGGTTGAAGGTAAAAGTGATAAGCATCCACAGTCTATTCTCACCTCATCAAACCAAATAATCAATAACATATACTGGATTCTCATCATGATCAACTCATACTAGCATTTTTTTTCTTTCTTTTTTTCTTTTTTTTTTTGAGACAGAGTCTCACTCTGTTGCCCAGACTGGAGTGCAATGGCACAATTTTGGCTTACCGCAACTTCCAGCTCTCAGGTTCAGGAGATTCCCCTGCCTCACCTCCCAAGTAGCTGGGATTACAGGCACCCGCCCCCACACCCAGCTAACTTTTTTTTTTTTTTTTGTATTTTAGTAGAGACAGGGTTTTACCATGTTGCCCAGTTTGGTTTCGAACTCCAGAGCTCAGGCAACCCACTCCTTTAGGCCTCCCAAAGTGTTAGGATTACAGGTGTGAGCCACCACGCCTTCTTTTTTTTTTTTTTTTTGAGACAGAGTTTCGCTCTCATCACCCAGGCTGGAGTGCAATGGCGTGATCTCGGCTCACTGCAACTTCCGTCTCCCAGGTTCAAGCGATTCTCCCACCTCAGCCTCCCGAGTAGCTGGGACTACAGGCACCCACCACCATGCCCAACTAATTTTTGTATTTTTAGTAGAAATGGAGGGGGCTTCACCATGTTGGCCAGGCTAGTCTTGAACTCCTGACCTCAGGTGATCCACCCACCTCGGCCCCCCCAAAGTCCCGGGATTACAGGCGTGAGCCACTGCACCCAGCCGTCATACTAGCAATTTTCTGATCAACTGAGGACACCTGCAATAACCTAAATGAGTCACAGGATGCTGCAAGGTTTCCAGTGTTTCATAACACACATTTTATAAGACAATTTATACACACTCGACAGAAAACTGTCACTGTTTCACTTTAAATCAAATTACCATGCCATTAACAAACATCTGAGGAAAACACTAGAATCCATCCGAGCACTCTAATACATAATACATATACCCATAGACATAGACAAGTATAGACATTGACATAGAGATATTTCATACAGATTCTATAAAAGTGAAATCTGCATTGCTCGGTCATCATACCGCTCTGGCACTAGAAAGAATCACTAAATACCGTGGAGGTATTTGTTTTTTCCTTACAACAAGTAGACTACATAATATTAAAGAACTTACTTTAGTGAATCAATGTATGTCTGCTATTATTGATTGATATATTTTGATTATCAGTCAATATCTATATGTATTGATTGATTGACATATTGATTGATTTTCTATTCCCTTTAGTTTCTCCTAACACATTACTAAAATGATTTAGTAATCCTTGTATGTTGTTATCACAAGGTTTTAAAAAGCTTCCCTAGATTTACTGGGTGATTTTTGTGCCTGAAGGATTTTAAACCTTCATGGGAAAGTACCTCAGGGGACTTGATACATTTTGTTGAAAGTGCTGACAACAATATCAGTGTCCCAGATAGCGGATGACATCATAGATCCTTGTGGAAGCAATGAACTTAACGATGAAATATTAACAGTTTTGTTGTTTTGGATCTTCACAATGCCACGTGATGTTGGTTCAGGACGCTCAGCTAAAATATGACTCTGCCTCAATTTCAAAAGGAGTCAATCAGTTAATCCATCAATAAAGTACGCTGAGAGTTAGATCCTTGTGTGCTGTGACTACGATGTGCTCTTAACGCTGTTTTCTACATGGACTGTCATTAGGCCATTACATTAGAACCATGAATCTAAGCCCACAACTGAAGATACTCATTCATTCACTGTTTTACAAAGTTACTTCCCCATCTCTTTCCCGGTTCTGATAAACAAAGAAAACTGATTAACAAACCATCATTCTGAGCAAACTATTGCCAAAGCACAGAAAACCAAACACCGCATGTTCTCACTCATAGGTGGGAATTGAAATATGAGAACACTTGGACACAGGGTGGGGCACATCACGCACCAGGGCCGGTGGTAGGGTAGGGGGAAGGGGGAAGGGGGAGGGATAGCATTAGGAGAAATACCTAATGTAAATGACGAGTTAATGGGTGCAGCACACCAACAGGGCACATGTATACATATGTAACAAACCTGCACGTTGTGCACGTGTACCCTAGAACTTAAAGTATAATAATAATAATAATAATAATAATAATAGGACACACAAAAATCTTTCAAAAACATGAAAACAAGATCATACCTGAAGGTAAACTGATTCGATGTCCATCTTTGAGCTTTAAACGACTTCTCTTAAACTTCCCCTTCCTCTTCTTCACCTTGGGCTTCTCCTGGTTCAGCTGGAATATCAGAATGTTAAGTTCCCGCTCCAGCACGTCGATCTCGCGTTCTGCCAGCTGCTGCTCACGCCGCTTTAGCAGCTCCTCCTGAGACTTCTGCTGCAGAGCCGCCCGAGTCAGCTCCTCTTCCCGGGATCGCAGCTCCTGCGACAAAGATTCACACCCATCGGACTCATTCCCAGTAGGAAGAATGGAATTCCGTCTATGACACTACACCGGCAACCCCTCGGCCACGGGCACCCCTGTGCACAAGGAGAAGCTGAAATTCCCTCTTCCTCTGCTCAAGCCCTTGTCACTCAGGTCCTCATGGGAGGAAGGTCTTTGCAGTCAGGACAATCCCAGCCGAAACCTTTTCAGCGGATTATTCACTTAAATGAAAGCCCAAGCCTCTGCGCAAACGCCATCCTCCTCTGTTAGTTTTATGATCCTAAAAGAGGCATCATAAATTTTCTACACTTGGTTTTTAACATTTCTCCCTCTCCATCTCTCACCTGACACATACAATAGACATTAACAAAGGGCAACAAAGTGCAGATGTGAATGACCCATTTCAAAATAAAGCCAAAAGTTCAAGCTCAATTAACGAAAGCATAATTATTTTAGTTACACAAGACTGCAGTTCAGACGACTTAGAACTTCCTCAGGGTATTTACAACTTTGCTTAGGGAATAAAACATCTTGGTGGAGAAATCAAGCTAAGGTGTTAGGAGTCTGTTGAAGGCCTGTTGAAAATCAAAATGAAGCTACCTCTAAAATTGCAAGTCAAAGGAAAATATATTCTGTATACAAAGAACTTTTCAGATCCCACTGATACATGGAAATTATCACTTTATTACAGATCTCAGGAGTTAGCTAATAAAAGTTCCTCTCTTATGATACCGATTAAAGTTAGACCTCCTCTTGGTTTTGGTTTTTGAAGTATTGAACTTCTGAGAAAGAGAAAATCTAAGAACTAAAAATACTTTTATTCCTATTAGGAAAAATTATTACACAGTAAAACTGAGAACTCTACAAAGTTTTAAAATCATATCCCCATTTTTATTTCATTTCTATAAAGTGTTCTGTTCTTTACCAGAGACATAAATATTCTTTGTAGTGCTGACCTACTTTCTATTCTAAATTACTCTACTAAGAAATCAAGCACTCACATAAAAATCAAAGCATCTGCAAGCTTTTATTTCCACTGCTCCAGACAAATTTAATCTGAGAATACCCTAATACCACAATCTTTGTTAGAAACTGCAGATGCCTTCTCAGGTGGAGCTTTGGGCTGTGAGCTTTAAGAGCTATGAGTACTGAGCAAACATTTCCTACTTTACATAAACAGGCCACACTTTAAATAGGCCCACCTCAACAATGCTGATCCATGAAAAACACAGTAGGATTGGGGCTCCTGGAAGAAACTAGACCCAAACCAAGGGACTAGAATGCAACTCAAATCTACTAATGATTTGGACTTTTTACAGACGGACTCAAGGAGTAATCTGAGCCTATCAGTACAATTATCATAAAGAAAATAAACATGGAAGACCATCCTCCCACAAATAAATGAGACAATATCACAAAGAGACTAGGGAGTGCTAATAATAAAGAAATGTATTTATTCAGATCAAACTGATTATGAATTTGGGGTAATTCTACCAAAGTGGACTGAAATTCAGTCCTGAAACTTTCTTTAAATTTATTTTTTCAAACAAATTTCGCAAGCAAAACTGCAGGATAAATGATTTATTTTAGACCAAATGGTGTTTAAATCACTTCAGCTAATATGTATCAGTTGGTTTTTATTTATACAGCAGATGAATATTTCTTCATTACGCTGTGTCAGATATAAATTATTATTTACTACTTGAAAAAAAGGGGAAAATGCTATATGTTAAAAAATCTGCAATCCATTTTTTAACTAGTGACTTCTGTTCAACTAGTTTGTCCAAACTGGACATTTTACTATAGTGTATCTGGAGGCAGAGGATAATTTCCAGTCACTTTTCAATTTCTAACTCATTAAAACTTTTTGTTAAGATATTACTTTTCATTGGTGTTGATACCATTCCAATTAGCTATTGTTCAATGAGATGGCAAGAGAAAGCAATCAGAACAGCAAATCCAATTAGGCTGTGTGTTGCTATGATAGTAATTGAATAAAAAACCAATTTTAATTCCAGGTACTAAGTGAAATCATGAATCCCTGTGAACAACTTTGTAAATAATAAACAAGAAATCACTTGCCTAAGACTTCAGAAGAGAAAAAAATAAGATTGAAGAGAAAGCAGCAAAAGTACTCTTCTTTCTGAATACATTTTAACACATTCAAAAGTAAATTTTAAAACTGGGGTATGAGAACCCTTGGACTACTTCGAAAGTATGAAGCACAAAAACGTTCTTTCGGTTGATGAGATTACTAGCAGTGATATTTGTTGAATTGCTTGGCACAGGCCACTCTGGTAATGGCAAATCCAGGTCCCTGGCAGTGGCTGTTAATCATTAACGGTGGCATGCCTCCGTGTGGGGGGGTCACAGACAGGTGCATGCACAAAATGCACAAATACAGACACACAGAGATAAGGAGCCAGGAGTTTAGGGAGGGCCCAGTATCTACGGAGGCTACGGCTTACTGAATAACACAGACCACAGCCAAGTTACCGACCATTAATTCCAAGTCTCATGCCTCCTACCTTAAGCAATCCGCGGACAAGAAAGGCAGATAGGGCACGTACACTATGCTTTTTACTTCATCAAAAAAGATGCAGCTGGAAACTTTTAAGCCAAAAAAAAAGTATTATATATTCTTTAATTGTAAATCCAAAGGCTTACAGGATACCATAAATGCTGTATTTCAAGGAGCAATGCACAAAGATAAAATACAAAGTAAAAACAGACACTACTACATGATAGCTCAAAAATCAACCAAAAAATAAATTACTATAAATCCCAAAGTAGAGAAAGAGTTGACATCCACCCCGGAAGCATGCTTTTATTTTAATACAACATATAATTAAGAACTCACTGAAGATGCCTATATCTTCCAGTTTTATAAACAGTTGTCAATAATTAAAATAGGTTAAAATAAGGCCGGGCCTGATGGCTCATGCCTGTAATCCCAGCACTTTGGGAGGCCAATGTGGGAGGATCACCTGAGATCTGGAGTTTGAGACCAGCCTGGCCAACATGGTGAAACCCCTTCTCTACTAAAAATACAAAAAAAAAAATACCTGGTTGTGGTGGTGGGTGCCTGTAATCCCAGCCACTTGGGAGGCTGAGGCAGGAGAATCACTTGAACTCGGGAAGTGGAAGTTGCAGTGAGCCAAGACCGCACCACTGCACTGCAGCCTGGGTGACAGAGTGAGACTCTGTCTCCAGATAATAACAATAATAATAATTTTTTTTTTGAGACAGGGTCTTGCTCTGTCGCCCAGGCTGGAGTGCAGCAGTGTAGTCATAGCTCACTGCAGCCTCAACTTACCAGGTTCAAGCAGTCCTCTCACCTCGGCCCTAAACAAAGTGCTGGGACTAGCTGCAAGCCATCACACCTAGCCAGTAACTAACTGTGAGTAATGTCACTTCCAAATTTCAGATTCTAGGATTTGAAGCTTTATTTCTTTCTCAAAGTCTTCTCCTGCTCTTCAAAACCTTTTTCATTTTTGTAATTAAACACCTAATTTTAGAATTCCTGAAAACAATTTGGGAAAGTGTTAAAAAAAAAAAAAAATAGAGTCTTTCCTGTATCATTTTAAGGCAACAAAATACATAAAAGTTTCCAAGAAACATGTCAATGATATCATTGGTAGTAATATTTCAAAGAACTGCAGGTGTTCCAGCCAGTTTTCCAAGAACGCCTAGGCTAGGGAAACTCAGCTTCTGTGAAACGTCACCACTTTCTTTTTTGTTTTCTGAGACTGACACTTATTTAGCACTTACTAAGAGGCAGGGCTCTGGCGCTTTTGCATACAGGACTCACTTAAGCCCCACGCCAGCCCTGAAGGACACAGGGCTGCAGTGATGGCTCCAGTGATGAGGAGGTACAGAGTAACAAAGTCAGAGGCCTCAAAACCATCAGGCACAAGAGCCCGAATGCCAACAGGGCTGTCTGGCTCAGAGTTCCTGGTCTTTACCACTACACTAGGCTGCTATTCTGTCATTCGCAAAAGACTTAATATTTTTAAAAAGGGTTGACGGTGGCTGGCAGGGGGTGAGGGGGCCTATCATATTTTTCGGAATCCCATAGAGACTTCCCATTCAGTCTCGTCCTGGAGAAGGGAAACAGGCGGTCATCCAAGCAGTCTATTTCTCCACCAGCCAGCTCCGAGGGCTAGCAAGTCGTTGACTTGGAGACCAGCTTGCCATCCCTGCAGCATTCACCCAGAATCCTACTGCGCACCTCTGGCGTAACATGCAACTGGTGTCTTCTTTCCCTACTTGAAAGTCCTCCCCACGCATGGGCAGCCCCAGCGGCCCCCACCCCCTTGTGTGCTGCGTGTCCTTCCTGTGCTTAGACTCCCAGGCTTCCCCATCCTCTCCCGTGCCATGCCAAGAGGCTCCTTAAGACTTGATGCTCACAGTCAGACGCAACTCTATCGATCTGAGCAGAACAGGGCAGATGGGACTGGTGTTTCTCCTTGATGAACTCTAAGTACTTATTAGTGGTGTCATGGTCTTGGGTTGCATTTACCTGTTGTGCATTTTTCAGTGTAACCAAATACTGAAAAATCTAAGGGACAGAGTGAATTATCTGTATGTCTACTTTAAAAATGACTTTAAAAGAAGTTGATTAGAAGAAGGCTGGTCTCAAACTCCTGACCTCAGGTGATCCATCTGCCTCGACCTCCCAAGGCACTGTGATTACAGGCGTGAGCCACCACGCCCGGCCATTAGTCTTTCTGAAATGTTATGTATAGCTCACATTTGTTTCAATGTTTAATATTAGAAGGGCTTTGTTCTTTATTTCAAAGTTTGGAGATGTGTTTCAGAAATATGCTGTGGGAACTTAACTCTTTTCTATCAATCAGCCTATGGTAAAATTGGTTTCATTATACATCATTTCATTTTTAGTCACAGTTTCCAAGAGCCTATCCACAACATTGAATGAGGACTTACTGAACTATACATTTTCCCATTGCATAAGAATACAATAGTTTAGGCATCTATTCCCCTGTTAATGGATATTCAGGTTGTTTTAAGCTTTGCAGTATTACAAATGATGCCCAAGTGAACAACTTTAAGCATGTTTCCTTGTGCACATGTGTGAGTTTCTGAAGAGTCTATAAGCGGAAGTGGAACAGCTGAGTCACACGCCTCTATTACAGCATAAGATTCATAACAGGAATATGTATACACTTTAAAATTCATTGCTCACTTTCAACAACAACAACAATAATAATAATAATTGCTCATTAAAACAGTAATAATAATAATTGCCACTATCTCAATGGTTAAAATAGATATCAGGAGTATATTAACAAATTGTACTTAGGTTCATTTAATGCCTGCCATGTGCTGAGTCCTATGTTCAATGCTGTGTATGCAAATGAACAAGAATGTAAAAGCATAGTTCATGAATTTATTATCTTATTATCTAGCAGAAAGGACAGACCAAGAACAATTACATCAGCAAGTATTAATACAGTATGACTTATGCCATGATACGTGAAGCACAAGACATTCTGATCACCCGCAGTTTACCCAGTGGAGTAGAGTAGGGGAGGGAACTATCAGGGACTGAGAACGGAGGGGCCACCACTCATGAAGTGGGCACAGAAGCTAGGGAGGAAACAGGATCTTCAGCAGAGGAAAGAACATGTGCCAAGGTTACAGGTCAGGAGCAAGACATCATGGGGACTGGAAGAAATTCAGTATGGCTGGGGACAGAGGCAGTGGAAATTTAAGGCAAAATATGTAAGGAGGAAGGGAGTGGACATGGCAAAAGAAGTGGGCAGTGGAAGCAAGGCTGATCAGATTTGCATTTTAGAAGGAGAAGGCGACAGATGAGGGAAGCAAGGCTGGACAGAGAGTGCCCAGTAAGGATGCTCCAGTGGCCGTGCTGGTGATGAGTGGGGTTGGCAGGGATTAGGGCAGAAAATTGCCCCTGAGGGTCTTTGTCACACAGAAGACCACGGGAACATTGTAAAAAGACCCTTGAGACTGGGTACCTGGCAGAATAGTGATCCCATTATCACAAATAAGGGAAAGAAGGAGAGAAGGCATGGGGGAGTGGGGGGAGCTTCTGCTTCAATGTCTGGCTTCAAGAGATTACATGGAGCCCCTTTTGAAAACTTGTCAACAAGGTCCAAATCACTAGCCTGGCATTCAAAGGATCATTCAAGGGTACAAACGCCATATCCATCTCCGAGTCCTAGGACTGTGGCACTGTTCTAGCTTGTAGTAAGAAAGACAGCCTAACACTGAAACTCAAAACAATCTCCCACAGACAGGTTCTGAAATCGCATTTTTAAGAAAACATTCTGCATTTCAGGGAATGCCTATGACACACCTGGTATTAATTTCTATGCCAGCATGCTGAGAGATAATGGGGAAGGGAGACAAATAAAATGATAAAATAATGATTAATGCCTACAAAGTGTCTCTTATGCTATTCGCTCTCTCTTTTTTACTTTGAAAATTCCTCTAATAAAAGGGTATTTTCTCCAATTATACATATTGAGTACACTTCTATTTTGTTTGTGTTTTATTTTTAACCTGAAAGAAGGTGAGAATCAACAAATATTGACATCTAAAAATATTTTAGATAACGCTAACAGTGCTTCTCGCCTCATATTTTCCATAATTTTCATAAATTCGAGTACATTATGCTATTTAAAAATTTCTCTCACCTTTTCCTTCGTTCTCAACTCATCAAACATTTGCTGAATTTCTAGTTTCCAGTCGTCTTGCATGGAATGAAAAGATTCTTGAGGCATTTCAGTCATCACTGCCCCTTCAATAGCAGTCAGCTGTTCAAGAATTAAGGCAAACGATGGACGAATATGAGGGTCTTGTTCCCAGCATTCTAAAATAAACAAGAATCACATTAATTCCATCTCTCAACACAGTTCAGATTATTCCCAAGACATCAGAGTCGCTAAGAAATGTTTTACATGGAAGTGTATTTCAACTTAACAATTTGTCATTCCAAACTGGAAGCCTCCATTTATAGTACCTGCTCCTGGAGATATTAAGAATCCATTGGTAAAAGTTTGAATAGTTTATTTTACACAGTGTTCATGTCACAGGCATGCATAATAATGACTATTAGAGGAGGCTGTTGCTGTCTATATGATACCACATTTAATAAATGGATGTGTGCTTCCCATGCTTTACTACGGATACCATGTTTCAGGGGGTTAAGCCACCACAACCAGGTAATTTACTGATATGGAGTCAAGTAACTCAAACAAAGTCTCCAAAATGTTATATCCACATGAGAAGTTCTAAAAAACAGCCTAACAATGAAGGAAGGCAACTTGAGGCTTACAAAAAGAGTTAGTTAACAATTTCTAAAAGATAAGGATCAAATAGATATGGTCCTGGCAAAATCATGCCTGTTAAGACCATAAGGCATTTCTGTTCACTAAGTCAAATTTAAAATAGCAGATTTGGGGCCAATTCAATACTGTTTTTGAATTCTACTCATGTACTTAGTGAAAACATTTTTACTATTCAGTTGGGTTTTATACATTAAATAAGTCACTGATAAAACTGGATTGTATTTAAGCTACTTAGTTCAGTAAAACTTTACCAGACATTCTAGATCAAAGACTAGGTTTCTAATTCTTTTTTTTTTTTTTCTTTTTTTTTTTTGGACAGAGTTTCACTCTTGTCACTCAGGCTGGAGCGCAGTGGCATGATCTTGGCTCACAGCAACCTCCACCTCCCAGGTTCAAGCGATTCTCCTGCCTCAGCGTCCCAAGTAGCTAGGATTACAGGTGTACGCCACCATGCCTGGCTAATTTTTGTATTTTTAGTAGAGACGGGGTTTCGCCATGTTGGCCAGGCTGGTCTCGAACTCCTGACCTCAGGTGATCCGCCCACCTCGGCCTCCCACAGTGCTGGGATTACAGGCATAAGCCACTGTGCCAGGCCTCTAATTCAAAAATTAGAGTCACAGAAATTGCTTTTTTTACTTTCATTTTTATTATTTATTATTTATTTATTTATTTATTTATTTATTTATTTATTTATTTATTTTTTAGAAGGAGTCTCGCTCTGTCGCCCAGGCTGGAGTGCAGTGGCGCGATCTCGGCTCACTGCAAGCTCCACCTCCCGGGTTCAGGCCATTCTCCTGCCTCAGCATCCGGAGTAGCTGGGACTACAGGCGCCCACCACCACACTGGGCTAATTTTTTTTTTCTTTTTTTTTTGTATTTTTAGCAGAGACGGTGTTTCACCGTGTTAGCCAGGATGGTCTCCATCTCCTGACCTCATGATCCGCCCGCCTCGGCCTCCCAAAGTGCTGGGATTACAAGCATGAGCCACTGCGCCCAGCCTTGTTTTTTTTTTTTTTTTAAGATATTCCAATGAGAAATTCTTGCCCCCACAAAGACACACACACACAAAATACCTTTCATGAGCTTGGCAAACGGCTCAGGGCAGGTGGATGGAATGGGCAGAGTGAGTTTATTGACTGCTACCCCATAAGCCACGGCGAGGCCATCAATGCCCCGATAGGGCACTTCTCCCGTGAGCAGTTCCCACAGCAGCACTCCATAGCTAGAAAGCAAGAATTTCATATGTTCAATGGGCTACATGGTGTCTTTTCCTTATGACACACTTAGTGAGATAAACACTTCAGTACTTTCATCCACTCCTAATAGGACACTCTTTTCCAGAAAAGCCTCTAAGTGGCTGACATCCCAAGGTGGGAGGTGGATTCTTCCCGTCAACAATTCAAACACATGCAAATACATTCCATCCCAGAAATCAAGTATGCATTCATTCTAGGAATTTAAACTACGTAGTGAATAGGAAAGCGTAACAGTAGTACACAATTGAATTAAACAGGGTCCAGAACCAGGTCACACTTTAGGAGTAAGGTGGCTATTTTGCTGTTTCTCTTTCTATCTCATTTTTCCCACACTTAAATAAAACCTCTTGAGGATTATTAGGACACCGAAGAGCACAGCCCCACAGAGATCTCATGGTGCAAGCCACAGGGCTGACACGGAATCATGTTGATTAACTATTTTTAAATAGTTTTTTGAAACTGTTTATCTTCCTGCCTCTCTCTTTATATTTAGGTGTGTCACTAATGTTTCTATCATATTGCTGAACAGTAAAGAACAGAAAGACATCAGTGTGGGCCGCCTTGCACCTGCTGGCAGGACATACGTCTCTTTTTCGTAATAGAGGAAGCCAGGGTGAAATGGAAATAAAAAGCAAGGCACAACTGCAGTCCCTGAGTTCTCCAAAGCATCATCACATGGGATGCAGACGCAGCCACAAACAAGAACAAGCAAAGGCACAGAAGAGGATTCCTAAATGAATGTTTATCATGAAGGGTTGAATTTCACTACATTTCCATACCACAGACTGAGATACCCCAAATTCAATTTAGTACACAGGGACATAGGCACGAGCCTTCTGCATTGTATATATTTATTCTCTTCTGCTATCCAAGTCACTTGATAAGAAAACCTTGGTTTTCTCTTATTCTTCCTCAAAACATAAAGTACACACAGATATCTTTTGTTAAGTAAATTTAAAGAATGAGAGTCACTCCATATGATGCACTTGACTTCAAATTGAAACACATAAGCATATAAGTAACACTGTCTTGCAAAAGACACAAAATTGCCGGGCATGGTGGCTCACACCTGTAATCCCAGCACTTTGGGAGGCCAAGGCAGGTGAATCACCAGAGGTCAGGAGTACAAGACCAGCTTGGCCAGCATGGTGAAACCCTGTCTCTACTAAAAATACAAAAATGAGCCAGGCATGGTGGCGTGTGCCTGTAGTCCCAACGACTCAGAAGGCTGAGGCGGGAGAATCACTTGAACCTCAGAGGCAGAGGTTGCAGTGAGCCGAGATCACGCCATTGCACTCCAGCCTGGATGATAGAGCAAGACTCAAAAAAAAAAAAAAAAAAAAAAAAGTAAAAGAAAAGACACAAAATTACAGCCAGATAATAGGAATAAGTACCTAAGTACCCCTGTTTTAATGCACTTTAGAATGCCTACAGTTAGCAATAATATATAGTTTCAGATAGCTAGAAAAGAGGATGTTCCTAACACAAACAAATGATAAATGTTTGAGATGAAGGATATGCTAATTACCCTGATCTGATCACCATACATTGTATGCATTGGAACATCACTATGTACCCCATGAATATGTATGATTATGTCATTTGAAAAATAAAAATAGCTGGGCATGGCGGTTCACATCTGTAATTCTAGCATTTGGGGAGGGTGAGGCAGGCAGAATGCTTGAGCCCAGGAGTTCAAGACCAGCCTGGGCAACATGGTAAAACTCATCTCTAAAAAAATACAAAAATTAGCTGGGCATAGTGGCAGGTGCGTATAGTCCCAGCTACTTAGAAGGCTGAGGTGGGAAAATCACTTGGGCCTAGGTGGATGAGGCTCAGTGAGCTGTGATGGCACCACTGTACTCTAGCATGGGCGGCAGAGCAAGACCCTGTTTCAAAACTCAATAAATAAAATAAAAATTAATTAAAAGGAACAGTCATATTTGGTTTCCTTTTAAATTCTACTAATAGAACTAGTGAAGCTCTATTCACTTTCCTAATCTTTTAAAACCTCATTAGGTTTAACTTTTTAAAAAATGTGAAATTTAGAGGCCACTGAATTCACTGAATTATTTCATATGTGTTGGTTATATATAATCTTTTTTTTTTTTTTTTAGATGGAGTCTCACTCTGTCGCCCAGGCTGCAGTGCAGTGGCACAATCTCGGCTCACTGTAACCTCCACCACCTCCTAGGTTCAAGTGATTCTCTTGCCTCAGCATCCCGAGTAGCTGGGACTACAGGCGTCCGCCACCATGCCCAACTAATCTTTGTATTTTTATTAGAGATGGGGTTTCAACATATTGGCCAGACTGGTCTGGAACTCCTGATCTTGTGATCCACTCACCTCGGCCTCCAAAAGTGCTGGTATTACTGCTCACTAGCTATTTCTCCACTCACAAGGCCCTTAAAGCTGATCTTCAGTGAACTCTTCTATCAAATAATACTGAGATCCACTCTACCATCTCAAAATACAGTTTTATTCCAAAAAGGAAATATATAATATATATAATGTACTACTTGTAAATTATACAATGCTATAACTGTTAAAGTTAAAATCATTATTTTCCAAAGCTTATGTGTTTCCTTTTGATAATTTTCTTAAAAATTATCTATATTATAGTTCATTATAGGAGACACCTTCATAATTTCAAAAATAAGTAAACTTAACTCATAGATCATTCAACAAAAACAAAAAAAATCTTACATAGAATAACTAAAATTATCTAAATTCAAAGAAATTCCTATTAAAAAAATAACAAAACTAAAAACATAGCAATATAACTTTGCTTCTTGGAAGTTTCAGGAAATGGATAATCTAGGATGGATCATTTTTCCAGAGAGAGAAGGGCTTATCCCATGAAAAACCAATGTGAAAAAAAAGTAACTATTTCAATAGAACTACTTCTAAAGTATAGTACACATTTTTCTGTTCTCTTAAACTGGGTAGAATACAGTATAATGAAGCCCTCTCCTGAGAATTCAAGAAGTGTAATGACTCAGGGCTGTGGTGTCGGGAGTCAGGGATCTCAGTCCTGGACCTAAAATCTGCTTCTTAGTTTTACAACTCTAAGCAAATTTCTTAACTTTCCTGTGCCTCGGCTACTTAACCTGCCAAACCAAGATAATAAGAGCTGTAAAACTTAGATAACAATCTCTAAGTGCGTAAGACAGTTACTCTGTAGTACAGTAACTGTTAGAAGGAAGGGAGAAGAAAATCAAGTAATATCAAATCACCAATCCCTAGCATTGCATAGGTAAAGCCATGCTTTTTGAATGAAACTTTTTTTATGGAAATATCATCAAAAGAGACTTCCAAGCAATGGTATCTATAATTCAAAGAGATGACCTGCCCTGCTCTTGCCCATCCTGATGTCCTACAATGTGCTTTTGTACATGAATGGAGATATGCAAGGATGTTTGACCCTACAACTAAGCAGCTCCAAGAATGGGTAGTTTCTCAGTTTTTTTCATAATACAGTCAACTCTCCACATCCACAGATTCAGGCAACCACATATGAAAAATATTCAGAAAAAATCCAACAATAAGAAATAACAATACAACACACACACACATACACACACACAAATTAGCCAGGCATGGTAGTGCACACCTGTGGTCCTAACTACGCAGGAAGCTGAGGCGGGAAGATCACTTGAGCCTGGGAGGTTGAGGCTACAATGAGCCATGATTGCATCACAGAAAACTCACTTTAATTTACTGGCACATCCTACAAAATCTTGGGCATTTGGTGTTAATTCAAATTATAACCAGTTTCAACTAAACTTGCGATTTAACAAGAAAGTTCTCCTCTGAAATGCAGTCATATGACAATACAAACATCAAATTATCTGTTCCATTGTCATTACAATTATTTTGATCAAAACCATAAAAATGTATTCAAAAATGCCTAGACTATTTATGCTGAGAATTACTGAATACTTTGGGACTCACTGAAATAAAGCATAGCAAGCAGTTTCTGCAGATGTTTGCAAAAGGAAAAGCTCACCTCCAGATGTCACTTCCCTTAGAAAACAAGGAAGACTTGATCACTTCGGGGGCCATCCAGGCATAGGTGCCTGCTGCGCTCATTTTGGTCGTCCTGTGCCATTCCCTCGCCAACCCAAAATCTGTAATCTTCAATGTTTTATTGCAGATGTCATCATGCTCTATCTTCTCAAGTAGCAAAACTAAAGAAAAATCAAAAGTGAGAGACATTTGCATATTCTTTTAATTTTTCTGTCACAATTTTTCTATGGCATGTAAAACACAATCTTCACTGCAGTTGGCAGAATAAACGAGAATAAACTGGTATTTTACCATTTTACTTACAGCACACCTATTATAGTCTTTAGTGGGTTATTTGTGTCTGAAGTTACAAGTTATTTTATGATACAATTTAATGCTCTTTATGAGTAGTTCTCTTTCTGAGAAAGTGAATGATTTCTAAGAGCAAGAAACATTTCCTGAGATATCACAAGTAGGATCAGCAGTCTGTAAAAATTTACCTGATATGAAAAAAATATATTATTTTCTGACCTAAGTACAGAATCTTTTCTACAGAAATGGAGAATACTGAAATTAGATGATATATTACCATAGCTCATTATTATCAAACATTATCATACATTAAATTTGGAAAGTGCTTACAGATTCTTTAACTGATAAAGATAATATAGGAGATATAATTGCTTTACTGGAGCTCAAAATATAGCAAAAAGTAAATACAGCAGTCATCCAGTTGCTGGTTTTCCCAGTGCCAGCCTCCTGCCAATGTAGACAATGCACAAGGGCAACTCCCGGGAGTGAAGCTGATGCCAGCATCTGTCCCTGAGCTCTTGTGTAGCTCTGCAGCTACAATAAATGTGCTTTCTTTTTTTTCTTTTTTTTATTATTATACTTTAAGTTCTAGGGTACATGTGCACAACATGCAGGTTTGATACATAGGTACACATGAACCATGTTGGTTTGCTGTACCCATTAACTCGTCATTTACATTAGGTATTTCTCCTAATGCTATCCCTCCCCCTGCCCCCCACCCCATGACAGGCCCCTGTTTGTGATGTTCCCCACCCTATGTCCAATTCTTCTCATTGTTCAATTCTCACCTATGAGTGAGAACATGCAGCGTTTGGTTTTCTGTCCTTGTAATAGTTTGCTCAGAATGATGGTTTCCAGCTTCATCCATGTCCCTGCAAAGGACATGAACTCATCCTTTTTTATGGCTGTATAGTATTCCATGTTGTATATGTGCCACGTTTTCTTAATCCAGTCTATCGTTGATGGACATTTGGGTTGGTTCCAAGTTTTTGTGATTGTGAATAGTGCTGCAATAAACATACGTGTGCATGTGTCTTTATAGCAGCATGATTTATAATCCTTTGGGTATATACCCAGTAATGAGGTGTTCCAATTTCTCCACATCCTCTCCAGCATCTGTTGCTTCCTGACTTTTTAATGGTCATCATTCTAACTGGTGTGAGATGGTATCTCATTGTGGTTTTGATTTGCATTTCTCTGATGACCAGTGATGATGAGCATTTTTTCATGTGTCTGTTGGCTGCAAAAATGTCTTCTTTTGGGAAGTGTCTGTTCACATCCTTTGCCCACTTTTTGATGGGGTTGTTTGATTTTTTCTTGTAAATTTGTTTAATTTCTTTGTAGATTCTGGATATTAGCCCTTTGTCACATGGGTAGATTGCAAAAATTTTCTCCCATTCTGTAGGTTGCCTGTTTCCAGTACCATGCTGTTTTGGTTACTGTAGGCTTGTAGTATAGTTTTGAAGTCAGGTAGTGTGATGCCTCTAGCTTTGTTCTTTTTGCTTAGGATTGTCTTGGCAATGTGGGCTCTTTTGTGGTTCCATATGAACTTTAAAGTAGTTTTTTCCAATTCTGTGAAGAAAGTCATTGGTAGCTTGATGGGGATGGCATTGAATCTATAAATTACTTTGGGCAGTATGGCCATTTTCATGATATTGATTCTTTGTATCCATGAGCATTTTATTCTCACCTCACCTGCACCCTCCTCCCTGGCCCTTCCCAGCACCTTCAGCTTCTCTCCCTTTTGCTGATCTGCCTCTACCTAGACCCACGCAGAAATGTTCCCTAGGTTTTCCACGAGGCTCTAATGTAGCTGGAGGCTGCCACTCTCTCCTCTAGCTAATCCCTTCTATAGAGACAGGAGAGGGTATCTGATTTGTAGAACATAATCATAAAGAGGCTCATTTTTTTTTTCAAATGTTAGTTTTAGTAAAAACTAACACTTCTGAGTATATTCTACTTGCCAGGTGAGGTTATAGGTATTTTAATTACATAACCCATATGACAGTGCTATAGGTCGATACTATTATCTCCACTGTATACATAAAGACACCGAGGAACAGAGATGTTAAGTAATCTGTCCAGGGTCACAGAGCTAAGGAGCAGTGAAGTTCAAGTAGTCTGACTCCAGAGCCTATGGTCCTAACCACTGTGTACACATTTAGTTGATAGCTTTTACTAATTTTTCACAAGATCTTTCTTTATCCTTTGGAAATCTCTCTCTACTCAGGTGCCCATTCTCCTCCCTTTTGATTTCCTGTCATTGGTCAATTATTAACTGATCTAAACAGAGGCGGTGTAGAGTGGCAATGAACTGCAAGCCCTCTAGGGCCACCTGCTTGGATCCCATGTGCTTCTGCTTCCTTGCCTGTCTTGTGAATTACGATAGTACCTATATCATAAGATTGTAGGGATGAGTAAATGAATATATGTAAAGTGCTCAGAACAGTGGCTGAGACACAGTAAGCAATCTGTAAGAATTTCACACACACACACTCTTTCATGAATGGGTTTGAAAGTGTTTTTAGCAAGTCTTCAAAATCAATTTCATGAACTTCAGGAAATCCTGCCTCTTTTTCAAGGCTTGAGATTTCACAGTGGATGTGCATTTTGATTGGATTGGATTGTCGAACATTTACAATATCAGGCAGTCATAGGAGCTAATGTAATTGGAGGGAACCCAATTGGCGGAAACCAACACTAGGTTTAAATGTGGAGGGTTATTTGAGTAGGGGCTTATTAGATAAACAATCAATACTGAATAAACACTGTTATGTTATAACTTTTTTCTCCATGTCATCTTGTAACTGAAATTTAGAGAGCAAGAACCATCTGTTCTATTCTTATTTCCATTATAGATATGAAGAATCCGAGTTAGGATGGCTATATGCCCATGGTTATACAGTGGTTAAACAGTAAGGTCAACACGCTACCATTCCTACTCTTAATGCTGTACTACATAGGGAGAGATGGAGAAAAGGAGGGTGAGAGAGGCAGGGAGGAGAGAAATCAGAGACCCACTTCCATTTGAAATAGCCTTTCATTCTTCCTATCCATCTATACTGTCCTGATTTTCAAGGACCAGCTTCCTTAGAAAAACCCCCTAAACATCGCACAAAATTGTGAATGATTTTATCTTTCCTATCATTTGTTACTCACATATGACATTATTTTGTCAGTTATCTTTTTACCTAAGACTTCTCTACCTGTTATGTACAAGCTACTTAATCTCAGGAACTGTATTTTATAGCATTCTGTGAATCCTCCATATCGCCTAACATAGTGCCTTGTACATCACAATGTTCAATGGAATATCTTTTGTTAATGATAATTATCACCGATTCAAATAATACGAATATTGCCCACCATTTACCAACTCTTGGCTATGCAGAGTTGTTTCCACACATTTAATATTTCACTTGATCGTGACACTAGTCTCTGAGGCAGGAATATAATCTCCAGTTCAGAGCCTAGAAATGTTATCCAAGATCAAAGAGCTAAAACACAGCGCTGGAGTTCATCCCCAGCCCTCTTCTGCGCTGCTCAGAAGCTATTGGTTATAAGAAGAGGGCAAAGCAACCAGAAATCTCATTTTGTGAGATTAATTTTTGAATGTTCCATCCACATCAGCTAAAGGCATATTTGTTTCTCGGTCCTTATTCCCTATGAGTATAAAGAAAAAAAAAAATACCTACAGAAAAAGAGATTTAGGTCCCCAATCCTTTAAACCCATGTACTTAAACCACAGAAAGAAGCTGAAACAATAACAAAAGAATACGGGGGAATTAATTAGCTTTTTTTTCATCAGCTGCATTATCTTTTCCTTCTAGAAATACCATTAATTTCACCTTTAAACAATAATTGTTCCTGCCACCAAAAGACCCCAAATTAACAATCAAAATGGCTTGCAGTTCTATAAAACTTTGTCAAAGCACTTTTATACACATTATCTCCCCATTCTTACAAACCTCCAGACAGGCAGACATGAGAAAGGACTGATGAAAATAGGCTTCAAAACACTTCCTTGCCTCCTGATCCACACCCCAGACCCCAAGTAAGGGCTGGCAGCCCTTGTGATGCAAAGGTCAAAGAAAGTCTGCTCTAAATAATGAAAACAGCGTCAAAAGTGAGAATTAAAAACCAAACACTAACAAACTTCATTCCCAAATAAATGTGATGGCAGCATATGATATTAGCAGACTTGGTTCTGACAGTTTCAGAACAGCAGCCCCCATTCCTTGGTCCAAAGTTTCCACAGGAGCCAGGCACCTCCACACTGTGGGTTCACAGAAAACAAGTTCAAATCACACTCCAAATGTCAACCCTTTAGGGTTCCATGAAAGGCCCATTGTTCTGGATTCCATTTCAGAGGTGTTCAGCAGAATTCCTGGAATGCCATATCTTTTGGGCAATGTGACTGAAACCAAAAATAGCCCGTCCCACAACAGGTAACATAATGGGGCACACTGCCAGGTTTCAGCCTAAAGACACGTGGTTGGCAGCCAACTTCCGCTTCCTGTCATTCACGCGGGCAGAACCACGGTACACTAGCTGGTCACCACTGATTTTAATGTACAAACCAGGCAAACCAACATTTTGGCCACAGAAATGGTAAATTCTTGTGAGTATCCTAGCAACAACTGTTTGAGCACCCTTTCCTGCGACTTCAGTCAAGATTTTTGACCCTCGTTAGCCCCATTCTTTAACAACTGGCCTTTACAACCTTGTACTTAGCCTACTTATTCAACCATGAGGCACTGAATTTTTTTCAGCTCCTTTGAAGTTTCACATTGGTATTTTCAGAATTATAGTATATAACGTATATTTTTTTAAAAAGCAATTACTATGTACACCATGTTCTCAACATTGATGGGATCACTGTGTCCAAATTCCATTTAATGAGTCAAATGAGTTTCGATTAATCTTTAACTGGAAATGTATTATCCAAAAAAATGTCATAAGCAAGAAAACAAGTTGAGAAAAGCAATAATGTGAAAGAATATATTAGCAAAAAACTTTACCAAACTTTATAAATTTCAACTTTGAGGACAATCCACAATTTATATGGAATGAATGATAATTTTCTAAATTGACATATAGCATAGAATATTTCTCATATTTCTTTCCACCCATTCCCCAGCGGCACCAGTTCCCCTTCACCCCAAGACCATCTGCCTCCCCCCTTCCCCCGACTTCTACCCCAGACACATACCCCCCACTCACTATCCAGCCTATGGAATAAAGCCCACACTTTCATTTTGGCTTCTGTCCCTTCTCAATCTCATTCTATAAAACTTTGTTTCTCAAAGCACTTTTATACACATTATCTCCCCATTCTTACAAACCTCCAGACAGGCAGACATGGGAAAGGACTGATGAAAATAGGCTTCAAAACACTTCCTTGCCTCCTGATTCACACCCCGGACCCCAAGTAATTTTTCCAGCTCTCTTTTGTACTCTCCCAAATGAACCCGATATTCTAACAATTCCGTGTGCCATTTCCCAAAACTACAGCATTGCCTTTTTCTGTCTCCTCACCTCCCTGTGCCTCCTTACAGAATGGAATGCCTTCCTCTTCTGCCCTCTATAAAACTCACACTTCCTACTGGACCTTCCACTCAATCAGGGCACCAGCACTGAGCTCTTAGTCCAGGCCTCCATGGCATTAACTGTGAAGCCACTTACAAGTCCATTGGCCTTTGGAATCACAACACTTCCTGCTCCAATATTAGATGAGTCTTTAAGCAACATCTTCCCATTGCCTTTTGCCTAACCTCAGCTACTTCTCTGCATTCTAATACATTTAGACTGTACCTTGCCCATTACACTTAAATCCTGTCTTGTCTTCCTTGTTACAATCTCATCTTATTAAATTGTAAGCAGCTTGAGGATAGAACTTGTACCTAATTAATCTTCTTTTAATACTGCACAGCAACTGGCATTTTAACAAGCTCAAGTGTTTGTTGAATGAATGAGGAAATTAATAATGAATACTCTTAGGGGAAGAATGAATATGAAGAAGACAAATTATTATAAGCTTTTTCTTTCGTGCTAAGTCAGCTGCTAATTACAAAAAATCGATTCACCTCTAACCTCCTAAAGAAGTATTAGGATCCTGGACATTAAGAAATGAAGACTGTTGGCCAGATGCGGTGGCTCAGGCCTGTAATTCCAGCACTTTGGGAGGCTAAGGTGGGAAGATCACTTGAGCCCAGGAGTTCAAGACCAATCTGGGCAATACAGTGAGAACTCCTACAAAAGAATTTAAAAATTGGCTGGGCATCATGGCGCTCGCCTGTATAGTCTCAGCTATTTGGGTGGTTGAGGTAGGAGTATGACTTGAGCCCAGGAGGTTAAGGCTGTCCTGGACTGTGATAGCACTGCTGCACTCCAGCCTGGGCAACAGAGCAAGACCCTGTCTCAAAAAAAAGAAGAAGAAAGAAGAAAGAAGGAAGAAGGAAGAAGGAGGAGAAGGAGAAGGAGAAGGAGAAGGAGAAGGAGAAGGAGGAGGAGGAGGAGGAGGAGGAGGAGAAGAAGAAGAAGAAGAAGAAGAAGAAGAAGAAGAAGAAGAAGAAGAAGAAGAAGAAGAAGAAGAAGAAGAAGAAGAAGAAGAAGAAGAAGGAGGAGGAGGAGGAGGAGGAGGAGGAGGAGGAGGAGGAGGAGGAGGAGGAGGAGGAGGAGGAGGAGAAATGAAGATTGTTTTAAAAATAATTATAGCAAAACAGTTATTTGAATATTGATCTATCAGTGGCATTTGACATAGCTGATCATTCTTCCCTGATACACTTTCTTCACTGGTCTCCACACTCCTGATTTTCCCCTTTACTTCTAGCTATTCCTGGGTCCTCCCTATCTCCCTGACCTCTAAAGACTGGAGACTACTAGGACTCAGTCCTTGGACCTCTGTCTAGTTTTTTCTTATTTACACTCACTCCCTAGATAAGCTCAGTCAATCTCAGGGCTTCACACACCTTCTCATGCTGATGACTCTCACATTCATATTTCTAACCTGGTTCCCCTTCATCTAATTTCAAAACTGCTGCCAGTATAGTCCTGTTAATATGTAAATCAGACCACAGCTCTCCTCTGTTCAAAACTCTCTTGTGTCATAGTAAAAGTCAAAGACCCTGTAGGCTCCGAAGACTGCATAGTCTGAGGGATCCCTGCTTCTCCCTCATGTCCTGCTGTTCTGCCCACCTTCACTTTTCTCCCAGCACACTGGCCTCCTGTTTTAGAAATCTTGCAATTTCTGTTCCCTGTAACAAGCATGTTCTTTCCCAGATGACCCACTTCCTCACTTACTTAGATTCTACTGAAAATCCATCTTTTCTGCAAGACTTGGCTTAGACACACAATCTTTGACTGCTTAACTCAACATTTCCATCCTTCTTTGCAACTTTAATTTTTATACTGAGCACCTACCACTCTGCAAGATACCACACATTTTATTATTTATTTTGCTTAATGTCTGTCTCAATCACTAGAACGCAAGATCCTTAAGGGAGGAATTTGTGTCTGCTTTGTTCACTACTCAATACCAAGCGCCTAGGAGAGTTCTGCACATAGTATATGATCAACAGGTAACTATTGTATAAATGAATGAGCTAGCATACTAAATACAAGAAGAAAGGCTTCTGTAAAGAAAAAACAGATGTGGTAAGCTAAAACAGAACTTCACATTGCTCGTATACTGAAATAAAATCCATCTTTCATGGGATAAGCCTTTTAATGGACACATAGTATACACAGTTTTAATGAGAAAATCACTTACATTTCATTGTATGTAAAGTCGAGCTCTAAATTTCTATCATGTTAGCATTTTAATAGTCAAGGTACATAATAAAGCAAACTGAGGCAGAAATCTTCCATAATGTTCTACATTCATATATTAGTAAGAACGTAACATATTTAATACAACCGATGCATTATTTACAGAAAACCTGAAACAAAATAAACCACTTAAAATCACGTGAAGCCAAATCTTCAGAAGTAATAATTCAAACATCCTATATGCCATCAAGATACTTTCCAAAATGGAATATGATTTGCTCTTTTTCCAATAGCTTAAAAAATGTACAAACCAGTAATGAACCCCTGGTAGTGAAACAGTTACAAGAGCACATTTAATACTTTATGCCTCCACCTTGACCCAACTTATCAACCCAAGTCACAAGCAGGCCTGCCAAAGTGTACAGATCTCAGCGCACCTGCAGGGAACAAGGCTCAGAACTGTTTCCTCATACTGCAGGCTGCCTGGAATCACCCAAGTTAGCCAAATTAAAAAGACTCTCATCTCCAACTAAAATGAACAAATACCTGATTAAGTGACAGCTGATTTTGCAGAATGAATAAAAATAATATGTTATTAGGCTGCAAAGAGTTGTAGAAAATGTTTAGGTATCAATGAGTTCACACACACACATTAGGAAATATTTAAAGCATAAATATTTTAAATGTAAAACCCTTTGAAGTGTTTCTAAGTACAATATTAAAATGAATATAGTCGACAGCTTGTATTTACATTTTGTCTTACAGTTTACCAAATTCTGTGACATTTATGAGGAATTGGCAAACTAGAGCCCACAGGCTAAATCCAGCACAATGCCTCTTTTGTAAATAAAGTTTTATTGGAACACTGCCACACTCATTTGTTTACATATTGTCAAGGATGTTTTTGGCTACAACAGCAGAATTACATAGTTGCAAACAGAGACCATATGGGCTGCAAAATCAAAAAGATTTACTATCTGGCCCTACACAGGAGAAATTTGCCGACCCCAGACATACACTATCTCACTTAATCCTCACGTCACCCTATTCAGAAAGCTAGTGGAGTCAGACAGAGCTCAAACCTTCTACCACAACAACACTATTTGTCCTCAAATGTGAAAAGAACAAATGCTCTGAGATGTTCCTTTTCCCAGAGTCATAACAGCAGAATATATCAGGCATACTGTCACCTGGCTCCTGCTACGACTCACCATACACTTATCAGCAGACAGTTACTTGATTTGGATGTAGTCTATAGCCAATGGAAGAATTTCTATATCAACTCAGATAACATATAAGAAGGAATCCACAAATCTGGTCCTCAGAACGGCAGCTTTCAAACTTTACTCTATATCTGAATCATCTGGAATCGTCAAAGAAAAATTATTGTCTCATCAGAAAGTAACATAGATTAATGGATGCCTAAGGGTTAAATCTATGTTAAAGCAAATTAGTAAAATGTTAATGGTAGAATCTAGGCAGTGGGATTATAAGTGAAATAATTTTTGTAAGTGAATAATTTTAAGGGAATTATTTATTTATTTATTGACAGCATCTGACTCTATCACCCAGGCTGGAGTACAATGGCACGATTTCAGCTCACTGCAACCTCCACCTCCTCAGTTCAAGCAATTCTCCTGCTCAGCCTCCCAAGTAGCTGAGATTACAGGCATCCACCACCACGTCTGGCTAACTTCTGTATTTTTAGTAGAGACAGGGTTTCACCATGTTGGCCAGGCTGGTCTCGAACTCCTGACCTCAAGTGATCCACCCACCTCAGCCTCCCGAAGTACTGGAATTACAGTGTGAACCACTGTACCCAGCCTTAAGTAAAATTTTAATTTTCACTTAAAATGATTTCAGTTCTATATATTCCAAGATTTTAAAAATAAAATATTAGGGAAAAAATGCATTGCTTATTCCTGAGGTTCACTGAAGCAGAATATCCCAAAATGAGACAGAACATGTGATTTTTGAAAAGTTCTCAGGGAGATTCTGATGCCACAATAGGTGTGGGAACTACTGCTAAAGAGTGTCAGTCTATATCAACAGAACTAATCATTTAGCCTACAGGTTCTCAAAGTATGGTCTAGGGATCCCCAGGGTTCCCTAAAATGGCAACAGTGTGAATGCAGAAGCAGATATGAACATCCATCTGTCTTCTCTCACAGTCTGGCATGAAAGTGAACTCCACAAGTGCAAAGAAATGCCACCATCCTCATTAAATTTGTTTTGGAAAATATGGGAGTTTTCCCATTACAAATGCCATGTTAAGATGTAATGGAGTCTATGTTATATTCATATTATTAAACATTTTTAAAATTTATCATTTTAAATTTCTAATATGATAAATATCAATTGCTATAAAGCAAAGCTCTTTGGGAGTCCTGAAAGCAAATATATGAGAACTGTTAATCCAGGCAATATACAGAGACAATAAAACACAAGTTCCAGGATCAGAGGTCCCAGATTCAATTCTTAGTTCTACCCTTTGATGGGCTGAACGACTTTGATCAAGTCAATTAATCATTGAGTTCAGGTTTTTTTTTTTTAACCTGTAAGTTCGGGATAATTAGAGTGTCACCTCAAAAGGTTGTAGTGACAAATAAATGAGGATAAATGGTGAGTAGTGCTCAGCATCTAGTATGCCCTAAATAAATGTTGACAACTAATCTTGTTACTATTAGGCTGGTGCACAGGTAATTGTGGTTTTTGCAATGATTAATACTATCATTTAGTTAAAAGCACTCAACATGAAGCAATATTTGGAGAAGATGAATTTTAAAAACTAAATTTACACTGCCTAGCGGTCAACTGTACAAATTTAAGTTTCAGGCTCCAAAATAAAGCCATCACAGCTCTCCCAGGTCCCCCACAAAACCTGCTGCCTGTTAAAATTCCTTCATTGGGGTGCTTTTACTTTTTGGGAACCCTGGATTACCTCAGAGAGTTTGGGGACAGTCATTAACATTTGGAGTTCAGATCATCAGCCTGACATGGTAAAGCTAGAGAATATTTTCTAATTTTGGAGGGAGTTAGAAATCAGAGAGAAAATGTGGTCTAAATTAATTCAGTGAACAAACTGCGATGCTAAAAAGTAGGCTTGGATTGTAAATGATAAACAATGTGGTCAAACCAATGTCTAAGTAAATTATTTTAGTTTTTATTATCGCCATTCTGACAATCTATGATAGTACAGTCATAAAGCAAATGACGCCAAGCTTATGTTTCTCCGTCTGCAGATGTGTCTTCTCGCAGCAGACCATACTACACTACTCCTCAATAACCATCAATAGCTCTCCCTTGTCTCTGAAATAGTCCATACATCTTAGCATGGCATCCATGACACTCACTGCCTGACCACATGCTAAATGCCTGTTTCCTTCCCCCACAAAAAACCCTTTCTCCACTTTTCATTCTAGTTACACTTAACTACTCATTGTTCCCTGAAAAAGCCATATGTTTTCATACCAGTATTTACCTAATTGCCTCTAATGGGTTAGGAAACATTAAACAGATTTTTCCTACAGGACTTCTGACAAATCTCCCAAGAAACGAATACAGTATCAGAAATCAAGACAATCAGGCTCCATGAAGTTAAATAACTTGCTCAAGGTCACACAGCTAGTAAATGAGGATACTGATATTCAAATCCAGATCTGACTGATTTTAAAGGCAATGCTAGATAGAGCCAGAGGTGGTGGCTCTTACATGTAATCCCAGCACTTTGGGAGGCTAAGGAGGAAGGATGATGGCTTGAGTCCAGGAGTTTGAGACCAGCCTGGGCTACATAGCAAGACTTTGTATTACAAAAAAAAAAGCCAATGCTCTTTCCCTTAGCTGCACTATTCTGGTAAGTTTGGCACTTAAATGCTAGTATGAGAAAGCAGGGCTTACAAATGACCTTCTTAAATGGACAGAGTAGATAAAATACTTTCCTCTGTCTCCTTTACCCTGCTTTGATATACTTGACAATGATTACAAAACTGATCAAATATGGATAGTTTGCATAATTCAGAACTAACTAGCTATATCCCTCACAACTACAAAAAATAAGGCATTGCCTATATTTTAAAACATTTTAAAATTTGTAGTCCATGGTGTCACTATGTTCCCCAAACTGGTCTCGAACTCCTGGGCTCAAGCCATCATCCTTCCTCCTCAGCCTCCCAAAGCGCCAGGATTATAGATAGGTATGAGCCACCACACCTGGCCAGCTACTTACTTTTTAATATGCAAGCATGAAAATGATGGGGGAAGATGTGGTGACTCTTTTGTGATTGCTATTCTTCTGAAAGTCTAACCTTTTGCTAACTTTGTTTCAAAAGCAGATGTAGATCTCAGTTACGATTGGGACATCTGGACTGACTTCTCTGTGCCTCCTGGAACAGGAAGCAGCTATAGCATGAAGCTACGTGTCCTGAGTATAACAACAGAAGAGAGAAGGGGATTATGTCTTATAACTGATAATAGTGAAATTAATAGCTTCCCCAAATCACCCTGATGAGCTATTTAAACATCTTACTTGGAGATTACATTTTCCATAATTTTCTCAGATAGTTCTTTTATTTACACAGTACTAATGAAAAAAGCTAAAGCTAAATTTATATTCCTTTTGCAGTTTGTCGTAGTAAGAGCTCCAAATGGCATTTCATAATAAATACAACTATTGTAGATGTAGTTGTAGTTGTAAATAATACTGTAGATAGATAATAATTATTCCCGAAAGACTAAAAACATTGAGATAATAAATGTTTAATCATTGAAATAAAAAGTATAAAAATAAGTAGCTACCATAATTTGTGGCTCAGTTCCCCATGGAAAGCTTATTTCCTCTCAAGAAAAAAAAAAAAAAAAAAAAAGAACACAATAAGCAATATCACAAAAAGAAAAAGGAAACCATAAATGATGCCACATAACCCTTTTTTTTTTTTTTTTTTTTTTTTTTTTTTGAGACAGAGTCTCACTCTGTCACCCAGGCTGGCGTGCAGTGGTGTGGTCTCAGCTCACTGCAACCTCCGCCTCCTGGGTTCAAGCAATTCTCTGCCTCAGCCTCCCAAGTAGCTGGGATTACAGGCACCCGCCACCACAACCGGCTACCTTTTTGTATTTTTGGTAGAGACGGGGTTTCACCATCTTGGCCAGGCTGGTCTTGAACTCCTGACCTCATGATCCACCTGCCTCGGCTCGTGAATGATGCCACACAATCCTATTTCAATCCTGCACTTCTGTAGTTTTCGTTTAAAACTCTTAAATGAAATTCTAATATTTCAAACCATCCTTAGTAATTCTTATATTGCAGATTTTATCTTCACTGCCCCCTGGGAACCTCTCTGCAAAATACTTCCATTGCTACCACTCTGGGCAGAGTCGGTGCCCCCTCTCATACAGACAACCTTGAAAGCCATCAGTTGAGCCCGCTGCAGTCCCTTCTCCACAGAGGCCAGTACCGTCACTCAGAGTGAAACCTCCATGTGCACAGCAGAGGGAGGCCTGCCAGGCCCGCCCCATGTGTGCCTTTCCTCACCAGCCTTCTCCTCACACCTCCAATATGGAAGGCTCATTTTTGCTTCCTTTTTCCTTTGCCTGGGTCTTTGCTTTACTAATTCATGGCCCCTCCTCGGAGTGCCTTCCCTGGAGAGCCACTGTGTGAAACAGCACCCCCATCCTCCACGCTACCACTCTCCACCCCTTACCATGCCTAATTTTCTTGACGGCACTTACTAATCTATTTGTGATTACGTGACTGCCATCTATCTGCCCCGTTAGACTAAGCTCTATGATGGCAGATTTGTTGTCATTGATGTCTGGCTTGCCATGTGTCCCTGAGGCCCAGAAGTGACTGGCACAGGGTGGGCATTCCAAAAGTGTTAAATGAGTTCCAGCTCTCCACAATGTTTTTCTCTTCCGCAAATGCATATAACACCGATGATTTTCACAGTAACCTGAAGTTGCTTTCTATTGTTCTCTGGGGGATGCATATAGGTAGACTTATATAAAGTATTTTCCACTTATTTTGCATCCAGGAGGGAGTTACAGGGCCTAGTATTTATTTAAAACATAAATGATACTTAAAGCTTGCTAACTTGGCACAACTTTCAATCTGTTGCTACCTGTTAGAAAAAGGACAAAGTTTTTTATATCATTCACAACATATCAGCTATTATCTAGACATAGATATTCCCCCACAAGATATGACAGAACTTAAGAAGATCTACTAGAAAAGATAAAAGAACATCTGTCAAGAATAATATATTCTCCAGACAAATTTAAACATTTGTTTAAAACAGTGATTTCCGGCCGGGCGCGGTGGCTCACGCCTGTAATCCCAGCACTTTGGGAGGCCGAGGCGGGCGGATCACAAGGTCAGGAGATCGAGATCATCCTGGCTAACACGGTGAAACCCCGTCTCTCCTAAAAATACAAAAAAATTAGCCAGGCGTGGTGGTGGGTGCCTGTAGTCCTAGCTACTCGGGAGGCTGAGGCAGGAGAATGGCGTGAACCTGGGAGGCAGAGCTTGCAGTGAGCAGAGATTGTGCCACTATACTCCAGCCTGGGTGACAGAGCAAGACTCCGTCTAAAAAAAAAAAAAAAAAAAAAAAGGATTTCCACTGAATTTGGCTCCAAGTAGTCTTCTATTAGCTCTTTGGTACATAAGTACACTTCGGAGTGAAAATAAAATTCAATATTGATTTTTAAAACCTTGTTTACGTTATCACTAACTCACTACCACCATTAGCAAATATCCAATAAAGTCAAACAACACATACTGCAATTGAGTATCTGTTATACTCAAAAGTCTAAACAAGAAGTTAGAGCTTCATATACAGCAGAGAATGTCAAATCTGCATTTATTCATTGAACAAATAAAATCAGACATTCAGGATAAAGACCATGTGTGAGGTACCATGGTTTGCACATTCTAGACCCCAGTCACACTTTTCACTTTATAGTAATTGAATAACTATGATAATGGTCATATTGTAACAAATACTTGGCCAGGCTAGTGACTAGCTAATTAAGTCTTTCATAAGAGTGCAACAATTTAAAGCAAAGGGAATCTTGCCTGACAATTACAGAAATTAAAACACTCCCCGAAGTTTGGCAATTTATTCTGAGACTGAAAAGTCTTTCAAAAACTAAGTAGCAGCATGTAATCACCTTCAAATTATGTAATATCTACTGAATATACAGTAGTCTATATTCCACTACACAAGTTTTTCTGGTGTCAGTAAAGACCGTTTGGCCATAGTTACTGTTCCAGGGTCATGTTAGTTCTTTTTACCATTTAACAATATTAGGAGTTCTTTAAACATTTATCTTTTATAGAACTTTATAAAAATTTACTATTTGCATTAATTGCTATGGATTGTTGTTTGATCCATAAATCCTACGGATTGTTAATCCATAGGAATGGATCAACATTTTTTAAAACATGCTTTAAAAACACTAGCAAACATTCTCTACCCTGTGTTGTGTGAACTTTGAAAAGTACTGCAACCAAACAAAACTAAGTACAAAGGGCACAGGCCCTTTAACTTTTTAGCCTAAGGACCAGTTCCACCCAAGTGTCTGCTTGTGTTGATGATTTGGATACATTTGTAGAATGTTGGGTTCTGCGTTGTCACAGAGTTGCTGCAACTACCAAGAGGCAGGGGAAGGAATGAATGGTGCTGTTGATGTCCTTAAAATACCTGGTTCTGCAGAGAACTCCCAGCAGACACAGGCTTTCAGGACACCACTGGAAAGAGGGCATATGGGACACATGGACAAGTCACCCATTCTATGGCAGCACCTGGTCAGACATTTCTTTTATTGAAAAAAATTACATTATTGAAAGAAAAGTGTATTTTAGGAAATTGCACTCTGTTTTTACTATAACATAGTTCAAAAGCAAGCAATGCTATAGTCCTTCACGTGGTCTGTCAAAGTACTAAGAATACACCACTACCACTACCACTACCACTACCACTACCACTACCACTACCACTACCACTAATAACATATTTTGTTAGACTTTGCTCTCATCGCCTAAGCAGATGCAATCTAAGTTATAGAGAGACTTGGGGGGAAGGAGGATCATGAAATAATGCCTAATGCTTATGCTTAGCTACAATATTCCAATTATTTACAATTCCCAGTGAAAATGCTACATTAGTAATTTTCAAGTACATTTCTTCTTGTCACTCTTCTTTAGGGACAATGTTTTCACTTGAGCTAGCTCCTGTCCTAGCAGGTTTCACAGGATTGAAAGACTCCAGCTGTTGTAGGCCAATGCCAGTTCTGGCTGCATCCTTTAACCTTTCATGGGATTTCATCTCATTCTAAGAATATGACGTGATCTTCAATATTAAAGAACCAACATCAAACAGCAATTCTATAGGCTCTTTTATACAGCAAAGTTTCATAGGATTTGCATTTAAGTCATTTGTCAGTTCTTTACTGACATCTGGAAAATCCACCCTGATTTATAAATAAAATCAATGACACTGGCCAGGTCTTCAGGGTTTCAAGTACCTGTGCAAGGACAATGCACTTGTTATTAACCCAAAAGTGTATTACGGTGCACACCATGCCTCTTGTCTGGAGAAAAGAAGCCATTGAACCAATAACAAAATCATATTTCACATAGAGACCCTTTTTTTTTTTTTTTTTTTTTTGAGACAGAGTCTCACTCTATCTCCTAGGCTGGAGTGCAATGGTGCAATCTTGGCTCACTGCCACTTCCACCTCCCGGGTTCAAGTGATTCTCATGCCTCAGCCTCCCAAGTAGCTGGGATTACAGGCGACTGCCACTACGCTGGGCTAATTTTTGTACTTTTAGTAGAGAAAGGGTTTCGCCATGTTGGCCAGGCTGGTCTCAAACTCCTGACCTCAGGCGATCCGCCCGCCTTGGCCTCCCAAAGTGCTGGGATTACAGGTATGAGCCACGCGCCCGGTCCATAGAGAGACATTTGAATGAAAAAAGTCTTTGGAAAAGGTAAGAGACATAAAGTCATATTCTGGATAGGCAAACAGCAACCTCAATACAGCACTTGTAAAGTTGACGTCCCCGAGTGCATTCGAGGACTTTGATGAAGGCCACTGGGCGAGGACCGTCATGGGTTCCATATAATCTGCAGAAGGCCTCGGTTTGCAAAGTCCTACCCAGATGAATCACCTCTGGTATTGAAAGGCCTGACTGTCCCCTGAGGTTTCTAGGAGATCCAGGTATTTTACAAATGTTTCATCTACAAGCAAGTCTGGTCTGAGCTTCTTTAAAAAGCACCCAAAGGCAAGTCAAGGTTAAGCGAGTCACCAGCCCCAAAGCAAGTAACCAAGGACTAGCTGGACCTCCAAGCCCTGAAGGCCTGGACATGAGCTGCTGCTGGCGCCCTAAGGCTGACTCCCGCCTCTTTCCATCTGGTACTATGTCCTGTGGAGCCCGCCCTAGGCTGGCACGAAGGTAGTCTTCCCCCACCGCCCCCTGGCCCCACTTACTGTTGCTGGACTTGAGGTCCCGGTGCAGGATGGGCACGAAGGCCTCTTCATGCAGGTAGAGCATGCCCCGCGCTATCTGCACGGCCCAGTTGACCAGCACGTGCGGAGGGATGCGGCGCGCGCGGCGGAGGCCGGACGCGCGTGGGTCCGGGGCGGCGTTGGCAGCGGCCAGGGCACGGTTGAGCGCTCCGCCGCGGGCGAACTCCAGCACTAGGCAGAGGTGCGGCTGCTGCAGGCACACGCCGCGCAGCTCGATGATGTTTGGGTGCCGCAGCATGGCGAAGAGCCGAGCCTCGCGCCGCACGCTCTCGGCTGCCGCCGCAGCGTCCTGCTCCGGGTCCCGGCGCGCCGCCTTCACCGCCACCTCCTGGCCCTGCCAGGTGGCGCGGTACACCTGCCCGAAGCCCCCCGCGCCGATGAGCTCCTTCAACTCCAGCCGCTCGAAGGCGACGTGCACCGGGGAGCTGGGCCGCGGGGGCGGCGGCGCAGGCGGCGGCGCGGGGCTGGCTGCCGGGCGGCAGGGAGCCACGTAGTTGGCGGGGAAGATGCCGAGGCGCCGCTGCACCTGGCCTGCCCACCAGCCCTCGTCGCCCGACACGGCGGCGTCCTGCGACAGCACCTCCACCAGCTGGCCCCGCCGCAGGCTCAGCTCGTCCTCGCCGCGAGCGTCGTAGTCATAGAGAGCGGCCCACAGCCCCGCGCCAGCCGAGGCCGAGCCTCCCGAGGAGGTGGACGACGAGGACGCTGAGCCGCCTGGGGCTCCCCGGGCCGAGGACACCGGGGTGTCGGCCGCGCACTCGGCGCCCGGCAAAGCCATGGGAGTAGCCGTGAGGGGAAGGCGGAGCGGGAGGCTGGGCTCAGCCTCCCGGGCGGCCCCGGGCGCGCATCGTCCGGCGGGGTGGCAGTCGGCGCCGGGGGAAGGCGAGGAAGAAGGAATCGCGATCGGTGACGGCAGCGATCACGGGCTTGCTGCCCAAAGGGCCCGGCCTCGGCCCGCGTTCCTGCCCAGCCGCCTCTCCTTCCGCAGAGGTCCTCGCAGCCGCGGGCGATGTCCCACCATGGTCGTGCCCAGGGCCTGCGGCCCGCCCGCCGCGCGCTCCTTAGCCAGATCCCGGGACGCCCCACCCTACCCTAGCCGCGCCAGGGCCGCCCCGCCCCCTCCGGGTCCATTCCGCGCTGCCCCCCTCCCGGGCCCGCCCCCTAGGCCTGTCCCCAGGGCCTTCCCGCCCCTCCCCCAGCCTCCCCGCCCTCTCCAGGTTCATTCCGCCCTCCTTGACCCGTCCCGGGCGCCCAGTCTGTGCCCGCCCTGTGGGCCCGCCTTCCTGGGTTCGCCCCACCTTTCCCCACCAACTGCACCAGCCCGCCCCGCCCTCGCCAGGTTCACTTCCCTTTTCTGTGCCAGTCTCCAGAGCCTCGTCCCGCCCCTGGCGTCCGGGCCCGTCCCCCACCACCTTGGGCGGGTCCCGCCCCCTGGGCCTGCCTGGCTGGTCCCGCCCCGCCCCCGCCGCAGGTGCCCGGGAGCAGTGGTGAGCCGCGCCCACGTGGCCTGGGAGGCGGGGTCGGCCGTCATCCGCTATACATTTTCGGGAGAGTTTAAATTAAGCCAAAGTAAGACTGAGGGAGTGGACGCTTCTCCAAGAAGCGGTGGGAGAGGATCGAGAAGATGTGGGGCTTTAGGGTGTGGCGGGGAGAGGGAGAGTTGCAGTTCTGGGAGAATGACAGGGAATCTCAGAACGGGCTGCAGAAGAAATTGTAGCGCAGTGCCAGATCTGGGCCAGTGCGTGTGGCAAGTCACCAAGCTAAGCGCGTTTGAGCCACCGTGCATCTCAGAACTGACTAGGTTACAGATTGCAGCGCAGAGTGACCCGTGGTCAGTATAGTCCCAGAAGCTCCATGATGGTCAATCCCTTGCTTATCTGTACTGTCTACTCAGATGGAAAATGCCCCAGTCTCCCTGGAAACCCACAGTTTCGGGTTTAGGAGGCATTGGCAATGATTGGGTGCCAGAGGTTGACAGGTTACTGTGGCAGGTGATGAGGTTAAAAAGAAGCGTTTTATTATTAAAATTCTAAGATATTAGATTATCCTGTAGTAGGCCAGAATTTCCTAACTTGTGGATCTTGTACTTTCAATAACAGGAGGGACAATTTTAGATATTACGAGGATAGGACATACAGTAACATTCTGAGTTACATAAAGAGAGATTTATTGCCTTTTCAGTTTTCTTTCAGTCTCTCAGATCAAACTATTTATTGGCTGTGTGACCTTGAGCAAGTTTCTTTATTTCTCTGTGACTCAGTTTTCTCATCTATAAAATGAGCATAATAAAAAATAGTACCTACTTTATAGGGTTTTTAGGAAGACTAAATGAATTAATAGTTTTACAGTTGGTCTTCTGCATCGGCAGAATCAACCAACAGCTAGTCAAAAATGTTTTTTAAAAAACCAAAAAATAGCAATACAATACAAATAATACAAATAAAATGCAGCATAACAACTATTTACATAGCATTTGCATTATAGTAGGTATTATTATTTTCTATTATGTTAGGTATATTAAGTAATCTAAGTATTTAAAGTATGGGCATGCTTTGGAGATATTGCAAGCTTGGTTCCAGATCGCTGCAATAAAGCAAGTGACATGAATTTTTTGATTTCCCAGTGCATATAAAAGTTATGTTTCCAGTATACTGAATTATAAGTGTGCAATAGCATTGTGTCTAAAGAATGCTTATACCTTAACTTTAAGTACTTTATAGGTAAAGTGTGCTAATGATCATCTGAACCTTCAGCAAGTCATAATCTTTTAGCTGGCGGAGGGTCTTGCCTCTATGTTCATAGCTGCTGACTGATCAAGGCAGTGGTTGCATAAAAGTTGGAGTGGCTGTGGCAAATTCTTAAGGCAACAATGAAATTTGTCACATGAATTGACTTTACCTTTCTCAAAAGACTTCTCTGTAGCATGGGAAGCTGTTTGATACCATTTTAACAACAATAGAACTTCTTTCGAACTTGGAGTGATCCTTCTCAAACCCTGCTGCTATTTTACCAGCCAAGTTTGTGATATTCAAAATCCTTTTTGTCATTTCACAGTGTTCATAGCATCTCCTCTGGGAGTAGATTCCATCTCAAGAAACTTTTTTTTTTTTTTTTTTTTTTGCCTATCCATAAGAAGCAACTCTACTCGTCATCTGTTCAAGTTTGATCATGAGATTGTAGCAATTCAGTCACATTTTCAGTCTCCACTTCTAATTCCAGTTCTCTTGCTATTTTGACCACATCTGCAGTTCCTTTCTCCACTGAAGTCGTGAACTTCTCAGTCATTCATGAGGGTTAGAATCAACTTCTTCCAAACTCCTGTTAACGTTGATATTTTGACCTCCTCTTGTGAATTACGAGTGTTTTTAATGGCATCTAGAATGGTGAATCCTATTTTCCTTGCCCATACCCCATAGCAGAGGAATTGCTATCTTTGGCCTTACAAAATGTGTTTTTTTTTTTTTTTTTTTTTTTTTTTGAAATGGAGTCTCTCTCTCTGTCGCCCAGGCTGGAGTGCAGTGGCGCCATCTCAGCTCACTGCAAGCTCTGCCTCCTGGGTTCACACCATTCTCCTGCCTCAGCCTCCCAAGTAGCTGGAAATACAGGCGCCCGCCAACACGCCCAGCTAATTTTTTGTATTTTTAGCAAAGACGGGGTCTCACCGTGTTAGCCAGGATGGTCTCGATCTCCTGACCTCATGATCCACCCACCTCGGCCTCCCAAAGTGCTGGGATTACAGGCTTGAGCCACCGTGCCCGGCCAAAATGTATTTCTTAAATAATAAGACTTAGAAGTCAAAGTGACTTTGTAATCCATGGGTTACTGAATGGGTGTTGTGTTAGCAGGCATAGAAACAACATTTATCTCCTTGTACATCTCTATCAGAGCTCTTGGGTGACCAGGTGCATTGTCAATGAGTAGTAATATTTTGAAAAGAATCATTTTTTTCTGAGCAATAGGTCTTAGCAGTGGGCTTAAAATATTCAATAAACTGGCTGGGCGTGGTAGCTCACACCTGTAATCCCAGCCCTTTGGGAGGCCGAGGTGGGCAGATCACCTGAGGTCAGGAGTTTGAGACCAGCCTGGCCAACAATCTCTACTAAAAATACAAAAATTGGCCAGGTGTGGTGGTGCACGCCTGTAATCCCAGCTACACAGGAGGCTGAGTCAGGAGAATCACTTGAACCCGGGAGGTGGAGGTTGCAGTGAGCCGAGATTGCGCCACTGCACTCTAGCATGGGCGACAGAGCAAGACTCCGTCTCAAAAAAACAAAACAAAACAAAACAAAAATTCAGTAAACCATCCTGTAAACAGATGTGCTGTCATTGTCATCCAGGCTTTGTTGTGCCACTGATATGGCACAAGCAGAGTAGATTCAGCATAATTCTTAAGGGCCCTAGGATTTTCAGAATGGTAAACAAACATTGGTTTCAACTTAGTTACTGGCTGCATTAGTCCTTAACAAGAGAGTCAGCCTGTCCTTTAAAGCCAGGTCTGGACTTCTCTCTAGTTATGAAAGTCCTAGATGGCATCTTCTTCCAATAGAAGACTGTTTTGTCTACATTGAAAATCCATTGTTTAGTGTATCCACCTTCATCAATTATCTTAGCTAGATGTTCCGGATAACTAGTTGTAGCTTCTACATTAGCACTTGCTGCTTTGCCATGCACTTTTACGTTGAGATGACTTCTTAAACCTCATAATCCAACCTCTACTAGCTTTCCAACTTTCTCACCTCTCTCAGCCTTTCTAGAATTGAAGAGAGTTAAGGCCTTGCTTTGGATTAGGCTTTGGCTTAAGGGAATGTTGTAGCTGGTTTGATCTTCTCTCCAGACTGGTAAAATTTTCTTCATATCAGCAATAAGCTTGTTTGACTTTCTTATTCATGTGTTTATTGGAGTAGCACTTTTACTTTTCTTCAAGAACTTTTGCATTCATGACTTGGCTAACTGGCGTAAGAGGCTTAGCTTTCAGCCTATCTTGGCTTTTCACATGCCTTCCTCACTAAGCTTAATAATTTCTAGCTTTTGCTTTAAAGTGAGATAGGTGTGACTTTTCCTTTCACTTGAACACTTAGAGGTCATTGTAGAGTTATTAATTGGCCTAATTTCAATATTGTCCTGTCTCAGAATAGGGAGGCCTGAGGAGAAGGAAAAGGGACAGGGAATAGCCAGTCAGTGGAGTCAGCCATTTATCACATTTATTAAGTCCACTGTCTGACATAGCTGTGGTTTGTGGTGCTCCAAAACAACGACAATTAGTAACATCAAAGATCTGTGATCACAGATCACCATAACACATATAATAATAACGAAATTGTTTGAAATATTATAATTGCCAAAATGTGATAGAGAGACACGAAGTGAGCAAATGCTGTTGGAAAAGATGGCACCAAGACACTTGCTCATTGGAGTGTTACCACACACCCTCGATTTGTAAAAAATGCAGTGTCTGCAAACCACGATAATTTGAAGCATGCCTGTGTACAGGAGGATGTGCATAGGTTATAGGCAAATACTACACCAGTTTACATATAGGACTTGAGCATCTGAAGATTTTAGAATTTGGGGGATTTTAGTATGATAGTACGCAAGTAAACATTAATACTTTCCCCAGTGGGGTATGAGGCAGCACCCTATAGTCAAACACATTAATATTTCTGCCCTGAAATGTAAGAATAGTTTCAGCAAGCGGAATAAATAAACACCACAAACAGCCTTATGTCATTTCAAGTCAAGTTTTGATGCCAAATGAGTTTTGATGCCACCTTCCAAAAGCAAGTTTTATTTTCAGAGCTTCTTGGATTTTAGAATTGTGGATGTTTATGGGAAGTGTTCAAGATAATTCCTTCCAGGTTTTTAGCCTAGGCAACTAGGTGGATAGTAATAATATGAAATGACCTAGAATATTGTTTTTGGGAAAAGGTAATTTATTGATGTGTTGCTCTGAGGCAACTGATTATAAAGATGGAACGGGAGAGAACCAGGAACTCAGAAAGGTGAGGAAGGGTAGAGGCAATCACACTTGGAAGAAGTGTCCTAAGCAGCATGTCAGGTACTGAAGCAAACTGCGCTCTTGAGTCATGCAGAGATCAAGGCGGTGGGGAGTGCTGGGGCAGGGTGGGGGTGCCTTTGACTTAGAACATCCATCTAAAACTATATCAGTTCCATTCATGCTGGCTGACTCTTTGTGCTCTGCCCTTCTGCTGCCTGCCAAAACAAAGCTCATCAAGTTCCAGAGGAATCCAGTCTGCAGAATCTTCTAGCTTATGTAGACTTCACCCCTCTCTTGAGTCGCACACCTGGTACTAGGAGGAGTGCCAAGTGTCTATAACCCTCCACACCACGACTCAGACCCCTCCTCCTTGATCAGAGACCAGTGTGATTCTCTGGGACCTGTTCCCGATCTGGTACCTCTGAGCAGGAAACTGTCCCAGATGAGAGTCTGTCTTGGGCTTAATTATCCTAAAATGTATCATTTGTTGCTTCAGTGCCATTATGTAACCCCCCAAATCTGACATTTGGAGAAAAGCACTGGTGTCGTGCCCTACTCATAGGCATGTACTGTAACCACATCTGCTCTTTCGAGCCCAGCATCAAGGACGTCTATTGCAACACAAGAACAGAGAGCTAAGACAGAAATTGGGTGGCAAATGTGTATTTAAACAGATGGTAGCAAGAATGAGAACCAAGGAAATAGTTTAAAAGATCAGACAAAGAGGACAAAAGGTTAGTGTTCAGGAAAGAAGGAATGGCTGTACAGGGTTGCTCTCTTTATACATGTATTGGAATTCTCCAATGCTGGTCTTGAAAGGAGAATCAACCCTTAAGAATCACCTTCTCTTTGAGAATCTTTAATTACTACTGCACTTATTATCTTAGCTCAGCAGTTCTCAGTGTGGTCAGAGGCCCCTGAGAGACCCCTGAGATCTTTTCAGGGGGTCTACAAGGTCAAAATTGTTTTCATAATTCTAGGAAAATGTTATTTGCTTTTATTCACTCTGTTGACATTTGTACTGATGACGCAAAAAGCAAGGATGAGTTGCACAAACCAAGGCAGTGGCTTCAAACTGTAGTATTCTTCAGTGTCACGCACATGCAGTATAAGAAAAATGCCAGGTTCACTTTAAAATGTCCTTGACAAAGTGGTAAAAAATACCAATTTTATTTACTCTCAAATCTTCAGTACAGGTGATTAATATTCTATATGACAAATGAAAAATGCATATAAAGCAATTCTGCACACCCAAGTATGATGACATTTTAAAGAAAAAGCACTTGACTGGGTGTGGTGGCTCAGGCCGGCAATCCCAGCACTTTGGGAGGCTGGGGTGGGCGGATCACTTGAGGTCAGGAGTTTGAGACCAGCCTGGACAACATGGTGAAACCCCATCTCTACTAAAAATACAAAAATTAGTCAGGTATGGTGGCTCCAGCCTGTAATCCCAGCTGCTCGGGAGACTGAAGCAGGAGAATCACTTGAACCTGGGAGGCAGAGGTTGCAGTGGGCTGAGATTGCGTCACTGCACTCCAGCCTGGGTGAAAGAGAGACGCCGTCTCAAAAAAAAAAAAAAAGAAAAACAAGAAAGAAAGAAAGAAAGAAGGAAGGGAGGGAGGAAGGGAGGGAGGCAGGGAGGAAGGAAGGAAGGAAGGAAGGAAGGAAGGAAGGAAGGAAGGAAGGAAGGAAGGAAGGAAGGAAGGAAGGAAGGGGGGAAGGAAGGAAGGAAAGAAGGAAAAGAAGGAAAGAAGCAAGGAAAGGGAAGGGAAGGAAAGAGCGCTTGGCTGATTCTTTGAGTTGTATATTGATCTCCCCCCCTTTTTTTTAATGGAACACCATTCTTACTTGAAAGAATGATTGATAGACTAATTATAATTTTTCAGACTTGGATACTAAGAAGATATTTTCTTGAAAATGAACAAAGTAAATCTCTTATTCCATGGAAAACCACTGGCAGTATTTGTTGCCAGTGTTAAAATTTGAGCTTCCAAGCAACAACCAGGATTTTAAAAAGCTTTTAGCTGCTAATGTGAGCTCAACAACTTTTCAAATACTTAAAAGACTTTCTTGATAAGATTGGTAGTGATATCAATTAATGAGATTTTTGATATTGGATAATGAGATGTGGCAACATTTGGAAAATCTAAATAACTCAGAGAACCAATATGTTTCAAAAGACCAATGTCATTTTGATATCTCCAAAGTGTGCAAAAAGATCCATTCAAAGTGTATTAAAGAAAAGTTCATTGACAATGGTTTCACATTCCACATTGCAACTAATCTTTAAGTGACTACTACTTTTTTTAGCTTTGGTATGGTATCAAAGAATATCCATGGTTACCGAAAAGGCTATTAAAGATACATCTGCCTTAGAAAAGATTAGTGGTTATCAGGAGTTAGAAAGGTGGGGAAGGAGAAAGGGAGGAAAGGGAACAGGTATAAAAACAGTAGCATGAGAGACCTGTGGGATGGAACTGTACTGTGTCTTGACTGTGATGATGGTCACATAAATCTGCATATGTGATAAAATCACACAGAAGTAAATATACACACACACACATACACACAAGTTAATGTATGTAGGATTAGTGGAATCTGAATAAAGTCATTGGATTTTATCAATATTGACTTCTTAGTTGTGATATTGTACAGTAATTATGCATGATTATTGCATAATTATTGCATAATAATTATGCATAATTCCATTGGCGAAAATCAGGTGAAGGGTTTTAGGATTCCTTTGTATTATTTCTTAAAATTGTGTGTAAATCTACAGTTCCATCCAAGCAAAAAGTTAAAAAAATGCTTTGCCTTTTGCAAATACATATCTGTGTGAGGCCAGAATTTCTCCATATACTTCAGCCAGGACAATATATTGCAACATGTTGAATGCAGAAACATATAAGACAATGCAGCTATCTTCTATTAACATAAAATAAATTTATAAACATAAAAGAAATTTATAAACATATGAAACAATACCAGTCAACTTACCTATATGTTTTAGTTTGGGGAAAATGAATTATTTCTAAAAATGTATTTAATGTTACCATGTAATGGATTTATTGATGTTATCTTTAAAATAAAGCTATAAATAAATATTTTACGCATGTCTCTTTTAATTTCCAATATAGAAATGATTGATAGTGATGAAGCACATACACAAAAACTCTTTGAGGTTTTTCATAATTTTTTAAGCATGTTAAGAGGTCCTGAGATCAAAAAAATTTGAGAATTGTCCACAAAGGGAAATAAACTCTGCCGATAAAGCATTTGTTCAAGTGAGGGCATAAGACCTTTGTTCAATACCTTGTGATAACAAGGGCAGTACAGACAAAGCTGGGGCATTTAAGCAAGATATTACTAAAGGCAAATGAGACTACAACATGGAATTCAGCCCTCACATTAACCCAGAACACCTGGCTTTCTCTCTTGGGTTCCACTTAGACCTGAGGACCATAAGCTCAGAGCGTGATTATGCTTTTCCTCTCCTGCTGCACCTGCTTTGACTTCAGTTTCCCGTCTGAAAGGCGCCTCAGTAGCTAATACCAGAAAAGATCATCCCTTTCATAGGAGATCTAATCTACCTGCAGGAGCAGTCATGACCCTAGAGAGGAAGAAGAGGAAAAAGTTGCCACGGGAATTGGTGGTGAGGAAACCTCTGACATGTAAAAATTCAGCTTCGGTAGTACAAAATGGGGGGTGTGGTTTACAGTGAAACAATGAGGGATGAGGAAGTGGAGATGGTGGACATTAATCCAGAGCTGTCCTTTCCATTGAGGGTCTTACAGAGTCAAGATAAACCAGTATAAGGAGATAGCAACCTGAGAGAGGCACAGGCTTTGTGGAATGGATGGAGTTGTGGAGCAACTGAAAGATGGTGGGTATCAGTGAGGAGGGTTGTGTGAGGTGACCAAATGTCCTGGATTCCTGGTCACAGGACATTCAGTCCTGAAGTCTTGGGATGGCTGGTCACCCTCAGTATGAGAAAGTCTTGCAGATGAAACGTAAGTGGGGACTTTCTGGGTAGGTGGGAGTAGGTAAGTGAAAAGGGATGAGATTGGCTGAGCACAGTGGCTAACACCTGTAATCCCAGCACTTTGGGAGGCTGAGGTGGGCAGATCGTCACTTGAGGTCGGGAGTTTGAGACCAGCCTGGCCAATATGGTGAAACCCTGTCTCTACTAAAAATACAAAACTTAACCAGGCATGATGGCAGGCACCTGTAATCTCAGATGCTCAGGAGGCTGAAGCAAGAGAATCGCTTGAACCTGGGTGGGGTGGAAGTTGCAGTGAGCTGAGATCGCATTACTGCACTCTAGCCTGGGCAACAGAGTGAGACTCTGTCTCAAAAAAAAAAAAAAAAAAAAAAGAGGTGGCAGGAGAGTGATGGGATCATGAGGAGATGGGAGAAGAAAGTATTCATAGAGACACAGAACAACGATTATGGGTTCACCAGCCATTGAGGTCACTCAACTAGAGAAAAGGATATTTTCTTGGAAGGAGCTGAGAAAGGAAGTCAGATTAGAAAGGACTTAAAAATGGACTGAGATATCTGGATATGAGGAGAGATGAAAAACTGCAGCGGTTAGAGGCAGGGGTGAGGAAAAACACTCCCTCAAAAACTGTATGTGAATGCTTTAAAAAAGGGAAAACTTTTTGGGATATAAAATGTTTTCCCCAACTTTTAGTTATTTTCCCCCGAACCTTTCCATTTCTAGATGTAAAACGCACAATTTTAGAGATTATTAATAGCTCAATAGGATTGCCCGTATCGGGTCCCGTGCCAAACATCTTGAGACAAAAAGCATCTGGATTGGTATCCTGAAACTTTGGAAATGCCAGCTGTCATGCTTACGGTGGATTACATTTGGGAGATAGGGCATGTGTGTATGTATGTGTGTTTTACCTGGGTGGTATAATCTGGTATAGCCCACCATCAATTGCTGAGCAATACAAGGGAATATAACACTGCGATTAACAGCAAGCATATGCAGGAAGATATAGATTCCAACCCTGGCTTTGCCTTTGTTACTTGAAACCTCCTCTTTATTCCCCTTCGTAAAATGGTGGAACAATAGGATCTGCCCTGTGGTGGTGTTTTGAGGATTCATTGAGCTAATGCATTAAAGCGTAGCATTTAACTAGTGCTAATACATGTTAGCTGTTATTTTAATATTAGATATTGTTTATGAAGGACTTATTAAAACAGAAAATTCAATAGAAGGCATATTTATTCCTTCTCCCCCTACCGCACATTTGGTATGTTTTCCTATGCCAAAGATCAATTTCACTGTGCCAAAAAAATTTAAACAATTTCCTTAGGATAATCAGAGTTAAAAGTTGGACTAGTAACTTCCAAGACTCTTGAGTATATCACATCTAAAAACATAATGCTTTTTGAGCAAACCAAATTATACATATAAGAGATTAATTGTAACCTTTATCCTGTTGTCATCATTTTTGTTTATTTGTTTGTTTTTGAGATGGAATCTCACTCCGTTGCCCAGGCTGGTGTGCAGTTGCGCGATCTCAGTTCACTGCAACCTTTGCCTCCCAGGTTCAAGCAATTCTCCTGCCTCAGCCTCCAGAGTAGCTGGGATTACAGGCACCCACCACCTCGCCCAGCTAATTTTTGCATTTTTAGTAGAGACAGGATTTCACCATGTTGGCCAGGCTGGTCTTGAACTCCTGACCTCAGGTGATTCGCCTGCCTCAGCCTCCCAAATGCTGGGATTACAAGTTTGAGCCTTTGTGCCCAGCCCTGTTGTCATCAGTATTCTGACTTACTCATCATGAACAATGCTGCAATAAATCCAAGTAATAAATATATTCACTTGGTCTGTAAAACAGATTGGACAAAATATACAGAAAGAATAGATTCATCATTTGATACCTATTTTTGTGAATGTCAAGCGTTAATCTAGTTATTTGGAATACAATGGTGAATAAAACAAAGTTGCCTGTTACCATAGACCTTATATTTTAGCAGGATTAAGTGAAAAATAGACAGGATAAATAAGTAAATTACGTAGTATGTCAGAATTTGATAACTTCTGTATAAAAAGTAAAAGGAGTGTAAAAAAAGATGGGTAAGATGGGCCAGGAATGGGGACGGGAGGTGGCCTGGTATTCAGTAGGGAGGACAGGGTAGCCTCATTGAGAAGATAAGATTTGAGCGAAGACTTGAGGGACAGGAGGGGTTTGGCAAGCAATTATCTGGAGAAAGTTTAAGTGAACAAATACTACAAGGGAGTGTCTCGACTTTCACATTCTCTGAAGGCCCAGTTCATTACATCAGTATTACAGTTGAGTAATTATAAATGAAGGAGGTGTTAGTAAAAAGTAGCATGAAGTTCTTTTTGAAGGTCTTGTGAGCTTGTAAATTAGCTTTTTTCCCTTGAGTCTGGTTCTCTGGTTCATTTTCATGCATTTAAAGATGTGGGTCTTGAGCTTCAGTTTAGTGACAAGTTAAAACAAACAAACAAGTAAAAAAAAAAAAAAAGATGTACAGTTAAGTAAGAATAATGACAACAATGCTGATGGTGCTGATGATACAGGAACAGTAATAAGTTAACATTTATTGGCATCTGTTGCTAGTGTCAAAGCTTTGAATTCAGCCTATGTTAGGTTACTCTTTATTCTCACAGCTTCAGCTGCCTTTCAGCTATTTAAACAGAGTAATTGTGATTTTTAGAATTTCTGTAACTTTAATCAGTGGACAGGACTGGAGCCCTGCCTGTTCATGCTTAGAGTTACAGATTATAGCAAGCGCTGCTGAAATGGACAATGAGCTACTTCATTCAATAATGCAACAATGTAAAAACCTGAGTGGTTCCAGAAAGCCCAGGTCTTTTGTAAACCCTTGAAGATATCCTTTCTGAAGTAAACTATCAGGCTCCTGACCTTGAACCCGAGATAGGAAGGCTGCCATTCTACCCTGAGTTGCCATTTTTGTACATTTGTCTGATGAAAATTGGTTTTATTGTATTTACAATTCACTGGACTCTTTTCAAACATAATGAGTAATTCTTCACAACCTGCTAGAAATATTAAACAAAGGACACAGAGGACAAAGATTATTTTTTTTTTAAAGGCTAGTCATCCTTCTAAGGTCACAGAGAATAAATCATAGAGAAATTGGTTTATACTTGCCGTGTTTGTTTTTTAAATGCCAAAAGTTGGTCATACTACCTGTTTTTGTGAGTTACCTTTCCTTCCCTGCACAAATTTACTCTGTAGTGCCTTATATCTTATTTGTTCTATGGAAATGATGGTTTTCTGGATATCAGGTCTAGTTTTGGGAGGTGTAACTTCCTTAAAGTGGAATGTGACATTCATTAAAAGCTGAACTTACACCACTGACCATTTTAGAGACCTTGAGATTTTGTTCAGTTCTCCAAATTTTTCATCCACATATAAAATTAGACTAGTATTAACATACCCCTTTAAGAATATTATATAATGACTGTAATGAGAAGTAATGAGATAATAAAATTGAACAGCTCTTTTGAAATTCTCAGAAAAGAAAGACTAAATAAATCCAATCATTTATTTCCAGTTACTGCATGAAGCGTACGCTAACTTAGCACAATCTATGTAGTTCCAGTTCCTTTCATGAAATAATCTCTGTTTTTTCCGCAGTATTTTAAAATATTTTCTGACATTTCCAAAGCACTCTTAAATTAACTTATCTAACCTTTTCTTCTCTTATATGTGAATGCAGAACATACCAGTTATGACTGCTCTGTTTGAATCCATTCCCATTGCTGCTTTATCTAACCTCCCGGTTATCACTTATTCTCTGTAAGAATTTTCAGTGCCCAAAGACATAGAATCTGCGTTAGGATGTGGCCTTCCTGAATTTTCGGGATGTTGTTTTTACCCTATAGGGTGGTCTTTGTTATCCTGAAGGCACTGGTGAACGTGAAGTTCTTTGAAAACTATAATGTGTCGTATAAATGTGAAGTATTATCTGTGGTTGCTACTTAATAACAGGGTCATTTGAAGTCTTCCTAATCTTTTACGATGTCACTTGACAAAGTTGAGGGTTCAGTGAGTGAAAGTTTCCAGTAAGTATCTCTTTCAGGGGTATTTCCTTACCTGACAATTCTCTTGGACAAACTGGTTTTCTGTAATAATGTAAGAATATATTTTTAAAAAAAAATGCCCCCAGCCTAACGCAAAGATTTCAAATTAAACATCTCGAAAAATATTGACAAATTATGGTTTTGAGCCACAGCTTCCATTTATACACAATATTGATTCTCCTTCATATTAACTTTGGTACTGAAAACTTTATTTTTCCTACTTAGATGGATTCTAACCCTACTTCTGAAAGCAAAGTTAATATTCTCTTAGCTGTTAATTATTCTCTTGATTAGTTGCCTCCATCTTTTTAAATGTTTTCCATGTAGAAGTAACCTAGAAAAACTTGGATGTGTGTTCTCTAATTATTTTTATACACATATCTTTAAATAAAATGGAATAAAATACACATTTTGAAAAGGTCATATACACAAAAGGATAATTTGAAAAGTTAAAATTCTCCCCCATACTCTTTACTCCCCAGCCATCCATTTTCTTTCTTAAGAATTTAATTTGTATCTTTCCAGAAATAGATGTACACAATACATCCAGAGATAGATGTATGCATCTCTCTCTCTCTATGTGTGTGTGTGTGTGTATATATATATATTTATATATATGTGAGATTGCACATTTTTTCCTATGTTTGGGTCATTTAATTACCCTTACTGTGAACTAGCTGTTATTTCTTTTTGTCCATTTTTGGTTGGTCTTTTCTTATTGATGCTTAGGAGGTCTGTGTATACTAAATAACTTTATATGTCTTGGTCATGAGGTTCACATATTTTTCCTGATTTGTCTAGATTTTTTCTTTTTCTTTCTTTCCTCTCTCTTTCTTTCTTCATTCCCTCCACACTTTCTCTCTTTCTGTCTTGCTTGCTTGTTTTCTTGCTTTTACTTCTACATAGTTGAATCTGTTGTTGAATCTGTTCCTTTATGGTTTCTAAGTCATAGTACAAATAGTCTTTCCCACTTACTGAAAATTATTTTTCATAGGTTTTCTTCTATTCCATACCACTTCCTGGTTCTCTGTCCCATCTCACTGACAAGTCTTTCTACCCATCCCTCCGTGCCACAACATTATAGTGTCTGCTAGGACTAATCGTCACTAACATTTTTTTCTAGAATTTTCCTGACAATTCTTCTTTGCTTAATCATTCATACTGAATACAAACTACACTCATGCCTGTGAGCAGTTCACAGATCAAGGAGCAGAGCATTGCCAGAAGCCCAGAAACTCCCTGTGTTTCCTTCTAATTGCTGGCCTGTCATAGCAAATTAGGTTTGCCTGTTTTCTAATTTCATATAAATGGAATCATATACTCCTTTGAGCTTATTGAGATCAACATTTTATTTCTAAGATCCATCTGTGTTGTGATGTGTAATTTTAGTTTCTTCCTGTGGGTTTTCAAAATCGAGATAATGTTAGAGTTATACGTCAGTTTAGCAAGAATTAGTATATTTATGACACTGAATCTTCTGGGTACACAGTGTCTATGCCTTTCCATTTGCTTAGTCTTTTTTGTTTCTTTCAGTTACATTTTAAGGTTTTCTTCACAGGAATTTTTTTTCTAATCCATTGACCGATGGCCCAGAACAATATAAATAGTAGTCTTCCTAATGGACACCCAAAATTTCCCTATTTTACTAGGCATCCTTTATGTTTTGACCATCCTTGTACTCCAGGGATGAACCCTGTTCGGGTTTTTATGTGTTGCTACATTTGTTTCTAATACCTAATTTGGATTTTTACATCATTCATAATTGTGATTGAGTGTATTTATGGATTTTTATTGAATTTTTGGAATGTATTATGCTACCTTCATACAGAGAATTTAGAAGGATTTTTCCTCTTGTTTAGTGTTCTGAAATAGCTTAAGTTACATTGAAATTACCTATTTCATAAAGTTGATATAAAAATCTGCTGTGAAATAACTTGGGCCTGGTGCTTCTTGAAATTATAGTTTTGTAATAATATTCTCTATTTCTTCTACAGATCATTTTTCTCTTATTTCAATACATAAAGATTTTCAGTATCTTCTGGGGCATGATTTCACAATTTATATTTTTCTAGATGATTATCCAATTTATACCTAGGTTCTACATTTATTTGACTACTCAAGAGCAAACTATTATCTTAAGATTTTTAAATTTCTTCTTTTTCTATTTGTTTTCTCCTTTTCATTTCCTTTGTGCCTATTTGTCCTTTACCCTTTGTTTCTGCTTAGGTTGGCTATTAATTTATCTATGTTATTGTTTCCTGTGCCCACCCCCCACCAGCTTTGTAATTATTATTGTTATTATTACTATTATTATTATTTTGAGACAGAGTCTTGCTCTGTAGCCCAGGCTAGAGTACAGTGGTGCAGTCTCAGCTCACTGCAACCTCCACCTCCTAGGTTCAAGCAATTCTCCCTACCTCAGCCTCCCAAGTAGCTGGGACTACAGGTGCCCACCACCACACCTGGCTAATTTTTGTATATGTAGTAGAGATGGGGTTTTGCCATGTTGGCCAGGCTGGCCTTGAAGTCCTGACCTCAGGTGATCCACCTACTTCAGCCTCCCAAAGTGCTGGGATTACAGGCATGAGCCACCACACCCGGCTGTAATTATTTTTAAGTTCTATTTATTTTTGTATTTTCTATTGCAATTATAGTTATCAGTACATTCCATCTGCCTTCCCTGGGTTAATTGTTATTATTTTTCTTAATTCTTGATTTCAATGTCTAATTTGTTTATTTTTATTGTTTCTTGTATTAATTAGGATAGGCTAAGCTGCAGTAACAAATGGATCCCCCAAATTTTGGTGACTTAATGCAGTTAAAATTAATTTATTTGTATTGCAATTTATTTCCATGTAAGAAGCAGATATTTGTGCCTATTACTCAGTTTTTCTATACTGAAGTTATTCAAGGCTTTGGTGTTCTGCTTTGAAACTTGAGTTCTTTCTTCTTCTTATAATTTGCAAAATGGAGCCAAGAACCGGCAACACATATAAACAAACATTTTTTTTTTCCCCACCTCTGGAGCCACGGGCTTGCTCGTTGTTGGTAAGTCCTCCAAATTCCTGAAGGTAAGTTCTGCAAAGTCTTTGATCACCTCATAACTTGGGTCTCCATCTTTCCAGGCAGGCTGCCATGCCTCCTTGTTCCTCAGTTGTTAAACAACTGCTTAGGCAATGTTGGCTCTTTTAGGTTTTTTTATATTAGTACACTATTTCCAGGTAATAGCTTCTGTGTTCATTATGGTAATACTATGGTAACAAGCAAATCCCTACAATTTAGTTGCTTAACACAATAAAAAATGTTATCTGGCTTATTAGAACACCTGGGCAGGAACTCAGTTCAGCCATGTGGATGTTCTCATCATAGTCAGAGACCCAGGCTGAACATAACTTGTGGCTTCCTGCTATGGTTTGGATATGTGTGTTTGGCTTCACCAAGTCTCATTTTGAAAGTTGATCCCGCCGGGCGCGATGGTTCACGCCTGTAATCCCAGCATTTTGGGAGGCCGAGGCGGGCAGATTACGAGGTCAGGAGATCCAGACCATCCTGGCTAACACGGTGAAACGCCGTCTCTACTGAAAATACAAAAAATTAGCCGGACGTGGTGGCCGGTGCCTGTAGTCCCAGCTACACCGGAGGCTGAGGCAGGAGAATGGCGTGAACCCGGGAGGCGGAGCTTGCAGTGAGCCGAGATGGCGCCACTGCACTCCAGCCTGTGCGACAGGGCGAGACTCCGTCTCAAAAAAAAAAAACAAAAAACAAGAAAGTTGATCCCAATGTCAGAGGTATTTGGGTCATAAGGGCAGATCCCTGGTGAACAGCCTGGTGCCCTCCTTGTGGTAATGAGTGAGTTCTCACTGTATTAGTTTCTAGGAGAGCTGGTTGTTAAAAAGAGCTGCGGATCTCCCTCCTCTCTCTTTTGCCTTCTCTCCTGCCATGTGACCTGCACACACCAGCTCCCTTTTGCCTTCCACCATGAGTGGAAGCTGCCTGAGGCCCTCACCAGAAGCAAATACGGATGCCATGCTTCTTGTTCAGCCTGCAGAATCGTGAGCCGAATAAACCTCTTTTCTTTATAAACGACCCAGTCTCAGGTATTCCTTTACAGCAATACACATGGACAGAGACACCTCATAGCAACTTTACTGTCATGAGCACCCAGCCAGCAGAAGGACCTGGAAGAACATCTGGGAAGCTGAATGTGCTGGGCCTGACGGGATACAGACGTCTCTCCCACTACTGTTCCAGAACTCAGTTGCATGGCCGCAGCTCCCCAAAAGATGTTCTGGGAAATGTGGTGTGCATTATTCTTCAAGAAGGGGACAGTGGTTTCTGGTAGACAGCCAGTGGTCTCCTCTACATATTTTTGATAGCATAATTATTTAGGTCTGTGTATTTTCCTTTGAGAGCTAATATTTTTTCCCTTTTTGGATCCTATTGGTACTGATATACTATCAGTTTTCAATAAGATACATTAGATATTTCATTATTTTGATCTTTACTTATTTTTTGAACCAACAGGTTTTGAGCAAAAATTTTTTAAAATTCTGGATGATAGATACTGATTCATTTCCTAGTTGGCTATTAGCCTCTAATTTTATTAAATTATGATCAGAAAATACTATTTGTATTGTTTTTCCTCTTGTGAGTTCGTTGAGATTTCCTTTTATGAATATAGAATCAGATTCTGTGAGTGCTCTGAGAATGTTTGAAATGATGCTACATTCTATATAAATGGAGTTCATAGTTGACATACACATATCAATTATGTTATTCAGGAATTATTAGTAACTTTATTATTTATTTGATGTGTAATGGGCAGTAAAAGGAGAATTGAATCCTTCTTTAGGTTGTTTCTTATTTATTCCAAAAATGCTTATTATTTTTACTCTTTTAAAAATTTTGAGATGGAGTCTCAGTCTGTCACCTAGGCTGGAGTACAGTGGTGCAATCTCAGCTCACTGCAACCGCTGCCTCCCAGGCCCAAGCGATTCTCACACCTCAGCCTCCTGAGTAGCTGGGACTACAGGTGCCCTCCACCATGCCTGGCTACTTTTTGTATTTTTAATAGAAATGGGATTTCATCATGTTGGCCAGGCTGGTCTTGAACTCCTGACCTCAGGGGATCCACCCACCTCAGCCTCCCAAAGTGCCAGGATTACAGGTGTGAGCCACTGCGCTCAGCCAAATTAAGTTATATATATATTTTTAAATTTTATTATTATTATTATTATTTTGAAGGAGTCTCACTCTGTTGCCCAGGCTGGAGTACAGTGGCATGATCTTGGCTCACTGCATCCTTTGCCTCCTGGGTTCAAGGAATTCTCCTGCCTTAGCCTCCAGAGTAGCTGAGATTATAGAAGCCTCCCACCACACCTGGCTAATTTTTGTATCTTAGCATAGATGGGGTTTCACCATGTTGATCAGGCTGGTCTTGAACTCCTGACCTCAAATGATCCACCTGCCTTGGCCTCCCAAAGCGATGGGATTATAGGCATGAGCCACTGCACCTGGACATATTCCAAATATTTTAACTGATAAATGTTGGTGCTATTTTCTTTTGATCATGGATATACATAACTTCAAATTTTGTATTGTGAATTTCTTTCTTTATGAAGATTGTCTCATTTAATAATTTGATTTCATTAATTTTATTTGATAAGATTTTGAGCTTCCCTTATCACACACCCACCTACCATTTGTTCCCCGTTTGTCTGAGGAGCTTTTGCCTATTTTTATTACTTTCAGTTTTTCTGAGACACTCTTTCATAGGTGTATCTCCTATAAACAACCAATTCTTGGATTTTCTCTAAGATTCATTTGGATTCCTTTTGTCCTTTAATAGGTAAGTTAAAGCCATTTACACTTATCGATATTACCAACATATTTTGTGCCGTTTTTTAAAATCACATTTTGTGTTTCATTTGTTTCTTTTACTTTAAAAACAATATTTCACTATGTAGTTTGTGTTCTTTTACTATTTTGTTTTGTGCAGCTTCTGAAAATTTGGAAGAATTATAGCTTTTGACTTTAGAGGTATCTTTTTAAATTTAACATGTTAATTTAATCTTTTTTAGATGTTCTCTATTGATTTCTTACTATAAACAGGGTTAAAAATAGTTTATTTTTACTTCTTTTTCTTTTCTTCTGCTCCTCTACCACTCAGCTTTATCTGGTAAGTTTATGTTTCTTAGGATTTACTCCTATACCATTAAATATCTTTATACATCTATATTTGGTGTGTCAGAATTAAATGTCTTCGGGCTTCTTACCTTCTCTCTTCTCCTATTTCTTTTTCTTTCTTTCTTTCTTTTGAAACAGAGTCTTGCTCTGTCGCCTAGGCTGGAGTGCAGTGGCACCATCTCGGCTCACTGCAACCTCCGTCTCCTGGGTTCAAGCAATTGTCCTGACTCAGCCTTCCAAGTAGCTGGGATTGCAGGCATCCACCACTATGCCCTGGCTAATTTTTTTTGTATTTTTAGAAGAGACAGGGTTTTGTCATGTTGGCCAGGCTGGTTTCGAACTCCTGACCTCAAATGATCCACCCCTCTTGGCCTCCCAAAGTGCTGGGATTACAGGCATGAGCCATTACGCCCAGCTTCTTCTCCCATTTCTTTTGATAGCTTTAGTTAGTTGTATCATTTCTTCATGTACGGATTTGGTATCATTTGTGTCTTGCTCTATATCATAAGCAGTACCTTTGTTTTAGTCTTATTTATACTAAATGGACTCAATGCTCACATCTGGCTTTTTGTCAGTTTCTCAGTTCATTACTTGGTTAACAGAAGTTCATCCTTTGGTAACCCCTTCCAAGAAGACTCGTGCGAATGTTGTCTTCTGAGTTCTTACACGTTACATGGCCTTCATGCTTAAATGACTGTTTTGCTTAGAGGTAATGCAGTGGTTCAGATGCAGCTGTGGAGCGTGGGCTTGGAACTCACTGTGCTGAGGTTTGAAACTGGCCGCGATCCCTTAGCACACAGACAATTTACTTAACCTCTCTGTGCTTGTTTTCTTGCTTGTAAAATGGGAATGATTATAGCACCTTCCTCAAAAAGTGGTGTTGTGGACTAAGAGTGAATAGATGTGGAATGCTAATAATAGTGCCAGGCACAGAGAGATTATTCAATGGAAGCTACCACTATCTCTTACAAAAATTTTTAGATCCACCATAATAACAGTGCCTTAGTCTTTTTGTATTGCTGTAAAGGAATACCTGAGGCTGGGTAATTTGTAAAGAAAAGTGGTTTATTTGGCTCACAGTTCTGCTGGCTGTACAAGAAGCATGGCACTAGCATCTGCTTCTGGGGAGGGCTTCAGGCTGCTTCCACTCACGACAGAAAGCAAACGGGAGCTGGTGTGTCACATGGCGAGAGAGAGCACGAGAGAGAGGAGGGAGGTGCCGGGTTATTTTCAACAATCAGTTCTCCCAGGAACTAAGAGTGAGAACTCCCTCTCTCTGAGAATGGCACCAAGCCATTCATGAGGGATCTGCCTTCAGGACCCAAACACCTCCCACCACGCCCACCTGCACAGATGGGGATCAGATTTCAACATGAAATTTGGAAGGAACAAATATCCAAAGTATATCAAGTAGCAAAAATGTACATTGATCTTTCACAGAGGGTTTTGTAACCATAATTTCATCAACTTCTCACATTATATAAATCTGAAGAAAATTCTGAGGTCAAGCTACCACTTTCCTTTTATAGGTAACTTTATTTATTTACCTATTTTTTTATCGGATTACCCAACAGATTCCTTATCTTCAAATTTTGGTAACTTTACCAGAATATATATCTTTTTTTAAAATCACTATTTTATTTTAAGGTAGAGTACTTGCGGAGAAAAATGCATAAAACATATATACACAGCTTAATAAATTTTTATAAAGCAAATACTCTTGTAATCATGAGCCGGGTAAACATACAGAATATTTTCATATTCCAGAAGCCCTCCGAGTGTCCTTCCTAATCACAACATTCTCAGAATAAATTGCCCCTTCAGAACTGGTAAACACACAAGGGAAAATCAAATCTTAAAATCTAAATTGAATAATTCTTCACTATCATGTGAAGGAGTCAGATACCTTCAAGCACATATTTTGGTTTATTTGTTTTTTGAATACAGCTTTATTGAGGTATAATTCACATGCCATACAATTCAGCCACTTAACATGTATATTTCCCAACCCAATAAAAATATTTCTGTGCTCTGTCAAGCCTTTTCAGACTTGCTTAAAGACGTGCCCTGCTTTCCCCAGATAGATGCATTAAGTAAGTAATACGCGTTTTTAGAACCTTGTGTTGTTTGTGTGATGTCACCAGTGTTGACATCCAAACCAAATTTTAGATGGTGCTCCACGCTACCAGTACAGGATATCTATTTGTTGTTGCCCAAGATTTCTATTTCCTTGTTAATCTTCTGCCTAGTTGTTTGATCCATTATTGAAAGTCAGGATATTAAAGTCTCCAACTATTGTTGTTGGATTATTAACTTCTCCCTTTAATTCTGTCAGTTTTTGTTCTTTACATTTTGAGGTTCTGTTGTTGGGCACATGTAGGTTTATAACTATTTTATCTTCTTAATGAATTGACCCTTTAAGCATTATAAAATGCTTTTCTTTTTCTTAGTAAAAACTTTTGTTTCAAAGTCTACTTTGTCAGATATTAGTACAAATAAATAATAATAGTCACCCACAAAACACTCTAACTCTCTTGGTTTGCTTCTTCTACCCTTTTGCTTTCCACCTGTTTATATCCTTGAATCTAAAGTGTGTCTTTTCTAGCATTTGATTATATCATTTGATCATGTTTTTAAATTCATCTTGGCAAATTTTACCTTTTGATTTTAGTGTTTAACCCATTTTCATTTAGTATAATTGCTGATGAGGTGAATTTATATCTCATTTGGATACTTGTTTCTATGTCATGTGTGTTTCTCTTTTTCTCTTCCTCCATCACTGCCTCTTCTGTTGTTAAGTGGATATTTTCTAGTTCATTCCTTTTGTGTTTCCTTTACTGTATTTTAAAATTTAATTTCTAGGCTGGGCGTAATAATGGCTCGTGCCCATAATCCCCATACTTTGTGAGGCCAAGGTGGGTGGATCATTTGAGCCCAGGGGATTCAAACCAGTCTGTGCAACATAGTGGGATCTTGTCTCTACAAAAAATATAAAAATTTTAAAAATTAACTGGGTGTGGGAGTACATGCCTGTAGTCTCAGCTACTTGGGAGGCTGAGTGGGGAAGGATCACTACAGCCGGGGAGGTCAAGGCTGCATGAGCTGTAATTGTACCACTTCATTCCAGCCTGGGTGATGGAGTGAGACTCTGTCTCAAAAGAAAAATAAAATAAAAATAAAATGAAATTTAATATTTTAGTGATTGCCCTAGAGATTACAATTAGCATATTAAAACAATTTAATTCAGATTAATATTAGCTTCATTTCAATATTACATAAAAACTAACAATATAACTCTATTTTATCTCATTTCCTTTGTGCTATTCTTTTTATACAAATTGTATCTTTATATATTATAAGTCCTTCAACATAGTTTTGTAATTCTTGCTTTATGATTTGTCTTTTAAAACAGATATGAGAATAAAGGAGCTATATACAAAATATGTTTATACCATAAAGAAACTTCTTCTACTATACAGAAGTCAATTGCCCTAGAACCTTTCTTCATGTTATTATTATCGTTTTTGTCATTTTGGGGATGGGGAATGATACATCTGTTTAATGTTTAGGTAAGTTAAAGACCTCTTTTGTTTCTGAAAAAGTTCTTCAATTATAACTCATAATATTCCTTAGATTCCATTATTTCTATTCTGTTATTCAGGAACACTAATTTGTGTAGAAGATTAAGGGAAAATAACCTAAAAAAAAATAACAGTCACACACAAAACACACATACAATATACACTGACCATACAAGATATGAAGGTGATCTTCACAAAATGTAATTAGGTGAAAAGTAGAGCTGTCATTTGGGTGAAGAAGCTTTTTGCGATATTGAATTTACCCTGTTTAAAGTCCTTCCTTGCTTTGCCATACCAATAATGTATTTTATTTTACTACATTCTGAGCAGTGTTCTGGTGCCGCCTAGTGCTGCAAATGAGTAAAAGCCACTCTGTTTTTTCTTTTTCATCCTTTCTCCTCTGCCCACCTTTCCTTCCTTTCCCTCCCTTTATTCATCTCGTAATAACTGGCATTTTCTATTTCACATTTCACTGTCTGAATTATAATATGTGCTTAAAAGAGCCAAAAGATGTACTTCATTTTTTATGCTTACTCCTGGGTAGAGTTAAACACATTTGGGAAAATATCAAATTATCCTGGAGTAAAGGTTTAGTATTCTACCTATTAGGCATTTCTTCATTAACATAGTCTTTTTGTTGTCTGTATTTCCCTTCTTTGTGCTAACTGAATGAGGATTAGCCTACCTTTTCTCTGCCCCCCCCCCACCTTCTTTCAGTTCTGTTCTGTGAGATCCTCACATCATTATATTATAAATAATCTTTGCTTTACCTCTAACTCCTACACAAAATAATACTACCCCATGCTCATGCTCCTCTGTGTCACTTCTTCACATGTGTCCCCCATGTGCTGACACCATCCTGTCCACTGTATAATTCCACCTCCATTGGAAATGCATCACTTTATATTTCTAACCCCTTTAAACAAGTTTTAAAAGTTTATGACTTTTAAGCTGATATAAGTAAAAATGAATAATAAAAAATAGATCATTCAAAAGAAGCCAAGAGAAAGCAAAGAAAAACTGAAAAAAGACAAACTGAAAAATCATGATATGATTAAATCCAGTACTATTACAACTGCATGAAATGTAACAGACTAAATATTCTAATTAAAGTCAACGATTATCAGATCAAATAAAAACCATATCTCAACGATATGCTGCTTATAGGAAACAAACATCAAGATAGAACATAAAGATACAGAAAAGTTAAAAGTAAAATGATACAAAAAGATATAACCATATAGACACTAACCAGAAGAACCCTGGGGTGACTGCATTAATATCAGACAGAATAGAATTTAAATTATAAAAATCCCTGGAGATATTCTGCATGATTAGAAAAGGTTCATTTCTTCAGAAAGATATAAAACTTTAATTTAACATAGTGTGTATATAATATGTATATATGGTTTTACAGATATATATGTACATATATGATTTTTTGAGACAGGATCCCACTTTGTCACCCAAGCTGGAGTACAGTGGCGTGAACACGGCTCACTGAAGCCTTGACCTCTTCTGCTCAAAGGATTTTCCTACCTCAGCCCCCGCAAGCAGGTGGGACTACAGTCACGTGCCACCACACCCAGCTAATTTTTGTATTTTTTTGTAGAGACAGGACTTCTCCATGTTGCCCAGGCTAGTCTCAAACTCCTGAGCTCAAATGATCTGCTGGGACTACATATGATTTTATAATGATCTTTGATTTCTTACTTAGTTCTGTAGGAAATACTCTGAACTCTAAATAATTTGTGTGTGCATTTGTATTTGGCAAATCTTAAAAAGAATGACACCTCTGTCACTAACTGATAGAAAAGCAGACAAAAAGTCTGTAAGGATGAAGAATATTTGAGCAAATTATTAGCAGATTTAACCAGTGGACATTTATAGAATACTGGACTTTTAGCATGCAGAAAAATCATTCTTTTTAAGCTGACACACACATTTATAAAACTAATCATATACTTTGCCATAAATCAAGTCTGACAGTTATTAAGAGTATGTTCTCTGGAATTAAATGAGGATATAGATTATTAGGAAGTGCTCATATATGTCTATACATACTTAGAAGCAATATATTTCCAAGTAATCTATAGGTCAAAGGAATCCTAATGGAAATTAGAAAATATTCTAAACTGAATGTAGTAAAATATGTTGAAATTTGTAGAATGTCATACTTAGAGGAAAATGTATAGATTTAACTGTGTGTATATATATATATGAGAAAGAAGCAAAAAAAAAAAACGCATGTGAAGCATCCATCTCAAGAAGGTAGAAAAATTAGAACAAATAAGGCTGAGACACAGTACAAGAGAAAGAAACATAAAGAACATAAATTGACAAAATAAAAAAAATCATTTGATAAAGAAGATGAAAAAGTTGATACAAGAGAAACATAAAGAACATAAATTGACAAAATTAAAAAAATCATTTGATAAAGAAGATGAAAAAGTTGAAATTGTTTCTTTGAGAAGACTAAATAAAATGAGAGATTCCTAGTGAATAATCATGAAAGAATGAGATGGCACAAATAACTGATTTTAAGAATGAAAGGGCACAAACCACTGCAGATCTGACAAACATTTTTATTAAATCATAAGAGGAGAGTATGACAAACTTTATACCAATAAAGTAGAATACTTAGATCAAATGAACAAATTCCTAGAAAAAAAATTTATCAAAAAGATAAAACAAGTAAAAAAATCAATTAGACCTAAAATTATTAAAGATATTACATTCAAAATTTATCTCAGTGCTTCATCTGATTTGGTTATTCTCTAGGCCTGCTGTTTTGTGAACTGTTGTCCTAGAGATTGTTTTTTAATTTTCTCTCTCTCTTTTCAGTTGCTTGTTCTTGGCTGGGCGCAGTGGTTCACTATAATCCCAACACTTTGGGAGGCCAAAGCGGGGCATCACGTGAGGTCAGGAGTTTGAGACCAGACTGGTCAACATGGTGAAACTTCATCTCTACCAGAAAAAATATATATATAAAAATTAGCCAGGGGTGGTGGTGCATGCCTGTAATCCCAGCTACTCAGAAGGCTGAGGCATGAGAATCACTTGAACCCAGGAGACAGAGGTTGCAGTGAGCTGAGATTGCACCACTGCATTCTGCATTCTGCATTCTGCATTCTGGCTTGGGCGATGGAGCAAGACTCTGTAAAAAAGAGAAAAAAAAAAAGCTTGTTCCCTTGGTCCCATGCTTTATCTTTCTTAGTATATTCATTCCTTTTAATGAAGCATATTTTCCAGTAGCTCTGAGAAAGGGTGTACAAGAATGTAGCAGATATTTGTGGTGCCCTCCAACACACAGATTAGGGCTACCCTCACATATATGATTGATTTTTGGATGTTAAGCCAACCTTGAATTCCTGGGATGAATTCTACTTGGTCATAGAATGTAATCCTTTTTATATGTTGCAAGACTCAGATTGCTAATATGTTTTTAAGAATTTTTGCTTTTGTTAAGGCAGGATAATACATGGTCAAGTTTTCATTTCCTGTCATGTCTTTATCTGCTTTGATATCAGGGAAATACTTGCCTTATATAGTGAGTTGGCAAGCATTTTCCCTTTATTTTCTGAAAGCATTTGCATATAATAGTCACAAGCTCTGTTAATGGCCTCCATTCTCTTTTACTTTCCAATTGCTTCCCTGTAATAATGGCCTGTTATTTTACTCAATGCATTCTTCCCTGAAATCTCTTGAAGAATATTAATTATAATTTTAAAGGATCTTTCTTGTTTTCTTTATGTTTTCTATTTTAGTGGTAGCCATTCTTTTAGAGTACTTAGCTTTGAACTTTTAGTTATTTTAACATTTTTCAAGTTTGATATTTTGCTTGTATAATATTTGTAAATAAGGGTCTCTAGATATATGAGGATTAGCAGCTAGCATTACCTCTGTGACACATTTTATAAATCTCTATTTCACTTCTCTAGCAAGTATGACTTCTCCTACTTGCTTATACTCAGAGCCCTCTGGGGGGCTACAAAAGAGCCTTTCATCCACAATAAAGTTAGTGAACAAGAATGGCTTGCAGTCCAGCTGTTCATGGGGGCCCATGGACTAAAAACAAACTGGCAGATGAGGACTTTCTCTTGAGCTACGTGGTGTAAGATCACCTCTTCACTAGTCTCAGGGCAGGGCACACTAAGACAGAGGCTAGGGTAGATAGTTTAGTCAGCTAGTCCTTGTCCAGGACTCTAGACTGCTTCACATGCTCATGAGGGTCTGCTCTTTGGCATAGCCATCTATCAATCCTCTGCTAGTGTGATCATAAGGTCTGTGTATACTTGGAGTTGTAATTGACAAAGGTATGTACAGAGGGAGACCTTAGGACATCAAGCACATTAGGGGATTGTACTGCTCTGCAAAGCTACCTTACTCTACCCCAACCCCACTGTTTATGTTGTGGCACATTAGGGAATTTTACTGCTCTGCAAAGCTACCTCGCTCTACCCCAACCCCACTGTTTATGTTGTGGTGTCTTGAACATAGCTGAGTCATTGCCTTTCTCTCTCCAGGCAGAATGCCCACCCTAAGGGCTGCTAGAGCAAACACACTTTGCTTAGCAAGCAACTCCTATCAAGAGAAACCTGGATATGTCTCTGGACATGAAGCAGTGCTGTTCTAGTTCCCATATTATTTCAGCATTTCAATCCCAATTATTTTCAATAGCATAATATTTCAACTTTTACATTGTTTCTCTCATCCCTAGCTAATTCGATCATGGTTAACATTGTGTACTATAAAATGATGTGCAAAAATTCTACACAGAACACTATGAAATGTTACTGAGTGATCTTAAAAAAGGAAGGATATATCTTGTTCATTATGGAAAGGCTCAATATTGAAAAGATGTCAGTTCTCTCAAAATTTATTGGTAAAGTCAATACAATCTCAATGTTAATCCCACCAGATTATATGCATGTGTGTAGATATGTTGACATACTGAGGGAATAGCATCAGCCAAGGTGCAGACTCATGAAGAAACATGGAGTATGCAAAGAAGTACAAGCACTTTGGGTTTTCAGAGATGAGTTCAGAGATGAGTTTAAAGGGATTAGGTGAGGGCAGGGCTGTAGAGGGCACTTGGACTGTGTTGTTGTTTTCTGAATGTGACAGGAAGAATTTAAGAAGGAATAATCAGGTTGGATTTTCATTTTATATAGAGCACTCTGACCTCCCTTTCACATGCTGTGATCTGTATTATAGGTAACTACATTTTCCAGGCTTCCCTGTATTATAACTTCCAGGTGGGTTTAGCCAATGGAAGAGACAGGCAGCTGATTGGAAGACTCAAACAGAGAAGAAACCAGAGTATTCATGTTTGCTCCTCCCTTCTGCATATTCCCCACTCAAAACCATTCCCTTTCTGTGGCTGCTGCAAGTCCTCGAGGCTCCAGTTCTTTCCAGACTGCCCTGCCATGGATCTATCTCTTGCCACCAACCTCTGGCTTGTGGCTTCTAACAATACTACTTGTTCCCACTGTTCTTCCAGTCCTAGGAGTGGTAGGTGCATATTCTGCTTTGTATGATCCCTTGTTTGCTTTTTTAGCTTTCTCATTTCCGTGTAAACTTATGTATGCTTTGAAAGCTAGAGAGTTGCTCCTTTCTTCCCTTCATTGATATAGAAGGTTTAGTTGGAGATACAAAAATTAGTTAGGAAGCCACTTTGATAGTTCAAGGGAGAAATTCTGAGGATTTGACTTGAAGTTGTGGCAACAGGGATAGGGCAAACATATGTAGTTAATCATCATTTGGAAATAAAATTGATAAGACCTGGTCACTGACTGGATATGGTAGTGAGAGAGAGGAGGATGAGAAGAGGAGGAATTTAGGTTTCCTCCTGGTTCTAAGTGACCAGGTGGATTATGGTTTCATCAGCTGAGATCAAAATACAAAAGGCACAATGGGAGGAATCGCAGTAAGGGAGAGGCCAGTGAGTTCACATTTGAATATGTTGAGGGTCTATGGGTAGAAGGGCACCCAACTGGATTTAAATCTGAAATTCAGGAAAAGGTTAGGGCTGAATATAAAGACTTTAGAGTCTCCAACATATGCATTATAGTGAAAGCTATAATAATGCCAGGAAAGCAGAGTAGTCAAGAAGAAGCATACTTAGTTTTGTTTGTTGTTTCTTTTTTTTTTTTTTTTTTTTTGAGGTGGAGTCTCGCTCTGTCACCCAGGCTGGAGTACAGTGGCATGATCCTGGCTCACTGCAACCTCCACCTCCCAGGTTCAAGCGATTCTCAGCCTCCCTAGTAGCTGGGACTACAGGCACCCACCACCATGCCCCGGCTCATTTTCGTATTTTTAGTAGAGATGGTGTTTCATCATATTGACCAGGCTGGTCTCGAACTCCTGACCTCAGGTGATCCACTCACCTTGGCCTCTCAAAGTGCTGGGATTACAGGCATGAGCCACCACGACTGGCCAGCATACTTAGGTTTTAATATTAAAAGCCAATCAGTCAAAACAAACACTTTATTGACCATTGCACCTGCATTTAGATCACACTCACCTCCATGGCCAGGCTCCTCTAAGGAGTAGCTGATTTTGCCTCCCTCTACTTTTGCATTCACTACGTATTCAATCTTTTGTAATACAACACAGTTAGGCACCTGCCCACTTTATCATCTTCAATCCTCAGAATAGCTGAGGCTATGTCACATTAGGTTACTCCTAATGGCTGTGTCCTAATAACAACCTTTGTACTTGGCCTCTTCTATGGCACTTGACACTATTAATCACTTCCTTCTTGAATTGTTCTTTCCCCATTTATTAGATAATATCAGATTCACCTTATTCTCCTCCTTTCCTCCCTCTTTTTGTCCTGCCTGTGTGTTTAATCCCTGTAATTCACAGCCCTCTTGGCTACATTCTCTTCTGGGACATTATCATCCCCTTTTATGGGATTATCTGCTGATCTCTCTCAAGTATAAATCCCTATTTCAAAAACCTCTCCTAAGCTTCAGAAACATTCTCTCCCTGATGGCTTGCAAAGTCCCTAAGCAACTCAAATTCAGTGCAGTCATCTTTTGCTGCTAAGCTTCCTATATCTTATAAATGGATTAATTTTACAGTATAGTCATCTCAACCCAAAATGGAAAATCCTAACATTCCTTATCCCTTTATCTCCACATTGAATTGATCTCTAAGCCTAAAGATCATATATGATCCCTCAACATTTTGTCCCTTCCTGCTGGTTCAGGTGTTCAGCATTTGCCCCTGTACTATTGATCATGTCACATGCATGCTTTAGCCTTCCAGTTCTTGTCCATTGCCTAGGATAAGATATGAAGAACTTTGTATGGCTCAGGAGACTGACCTTTGCTTATCTCATTAAGTTTCCTACTGTTCCATTTCTCCCATTCCCAGCCCTACCTTCCAGATGTATTAGACTATCCTGACATTTTCCCCAAATTGCCATGCTCCTCTTTCCACACATACATGTTCCTAGAGAACTATTTACACTTACTAATTTCTTCTCCTGAGCACTTCCTGCACGCCTTCATTCTCCTTAAGTGCTGACCCCAGACGTTCTATTAATCTAAGCTCTACCTGGTCCTCTGGCACTGATCTTCTATCCTCCCTGACTTTTCCTCCTCCACTCCCTGTGGAGAGAGCTAGTATTTAGCTTTAAAACCCAGTTCCCTGGTGCTCATTGACACCACCTCTCCTTCACAGACTTGTACATGTCTTCTGCACTGCACAGTGCCCCAGTGCTTCCATATATCTGGAAATGTGTCCATTTGTACAATATGATAACAGGCAGCACATTTTATTGGAAGTCTTTTATTTTCCTTCCTCCTCTTGTAGTTTGTTAACTCCTTCATGGTAGGGACTATATTTGACTTACATTTGCTTTCTTAGTCTTCTGCAAAATGCTTGGCACCCAGAAGGTGTTCAGTAAATATTTGATGAATCAGGACAAGTGAACAAAAGGGCACAACCTCCGTGTAGAAACAGACTGTTGCATGAACTTTCCTCCTGTATTCATGCACATGACAGCGCTCCTTTAGTGTGGAATTTATTGGTTGATTAATCCATTAAACCTGTATACAGCACCTGGTAGGTTACAAATATTTTGAGCAGATATGCAAAAAAGCCCATTTGTTTACAAGCTGTGTCTTTAGGAAAATTACTCTTCCAGTACAGAAAGAAGCCATATTCCATTTTGATGATTCATTCCTACTGATGAATGTAAAGTAGAAGGAAGAGTGGTTATGGCTGACAGCAGACACACCATAGTGAGGCTTTTGCTGTAACTCAGTGGCCTTTCATGTCCTGGGCCCTCTCCTCATGATGGGCCTGTCCTTACCTTGTTTCAGCTTGGGAAGGCTGGTGTGCCTTTACTGGGCCTGACTAGGGCGTCCACAAGCAAGTGCTGCTGCAGGCCAGAACACGGCCAGGACACAGGCAGGCACACGAGTCAGAGGAATGTGATGTGTTGGGACAGACCAGGTAAGGATGATGCAGGGAAGGCATGTTGGGAATCATGGAACCCTCTAATCTTTGTCTCTCCCTAAGGCCCAAGCTCACCCACACAGGGCTTCCGCTCCTCATCCCAAAGGAAGACAAGCTCCCTTTTATCTCTTCCCTTTCCAAAACCCACTCTCAAAAGAGAATCTGAACTGTATCCACTGTAAACGATAAAATATATAATAGCTTAAAAATTATTAATTTTTTGTCCAGTGGGTCTTCCCATCTAAACAGCATAGAGAGATTGAGATTAATGTTCTAAATAGCCAGTTAAATATCTGGGATTATGTTCTAGGAAAGAGATAAAAAACTAAAGAGCCTAACTGAAGCTCCTGAAATTTTATCAGGAAGGTGGTTATCTTCTTTCTCCACCAAGTTGGACAACAGGGAGTGGAGGAGGAAGTCAGGGAGGACAGAAGATCAGTGCCAGAGGACCACGTAGAGCTTAGATTAATAGAACATCTGGGGTCAGCCCTTAATTAAGGAGAACGAAGGCGTGCAGGAAGTGCTCAGGAGAAGAAATTACTTTGAGTGCTGAGTGACAGGACCTTGTATGAGGTAAATATTTGGGTGCAAAAAAGGACAAGGACAAGGTCCTTGTCTGTGCCTTCTGCATGAGAACACCTTTGCATGTCCCCTAATAGGAGGATTGGAGAGAAGGGGAAGGGAAGGGGGGAGAGGCAAAAAAAAAACACAAAAAAACAAAAAAACAAAAAAAACAAAAAACGAGAAAGAAACAGAGAGAGAGAAAGGAAGGAAGGAAGGACGGAAGGAAGGAAGGAGAGAGAAAAAAGAGAGGGAGGGGAGGAAGGAAAAAGAGAGAGAGAAAGAAAGAGAGAAAAAAAGAAAGAGAGAAAGAAAAGGCTGGAGGGACTCAGAAATCCTTCTGGCCCCCAGCGAAGGCTAAGGAGGGACTGGGCGGGCGCTGGGAGGAGCCTCGGAAGCATCCTCTGAGCAGCCGCCTCTGAGCACGCTGGGAAAATCCTTCCTCCCTCGGACATGGCGCTCACCTGCCCGGCGGCAGCAGCCGGCTCCGGCGCCGCGGTTCGCGGGTCCGGGCGGAAGAGCAGCTCCAGCTTCAGCCGTGGGGTGGAAGGAGGCGGCGGCGGCGGCGGCGGCGGCGGCGACGGCGGCGGCGACGGCGGAGGCGCGGCCCGCGGTCCCGGGTGTTAGACCTGAGGGAGCCCGGGGAGCCGGCCGGGGCGCGCAGGGTGCAACGGGGCGCGCACCAGCCCCGGGGCGCAGCCGGCATGGTGTCCCAGGTGCTGCAGCTGCTCCGGCAGGGCGTGTGGGCCGCGCTCACCGGGGGCTGGTACCACGACCCGGAGCAGAGCAAGTTCACCAACAGCTGCCACCTCTACCTGTGGCTGTTCCTGCTGCTGCTGCCCCTGGCCCTGCACCTGGTGAGTGGGGAGGGTCAGGTCCCGGGGAGCTGTGGGGATGGAGGGAAGGAGGAGAAAGGAACCACAGACGTGCCATCAGCCTCACGGGGTTTCAGGTTCGTAGAGATTCTTAAGAGACGGAAGGGGAAGGGCTTCAGAAATTTGGGACAGAGAACGTGCAGGGAAAGGGGGCTGTGAGGATTCACTGGAAAAGAAAAGAAGTAGACAGGACTGCGGGGGCTCGGGGACTCATTAAGAATTGATGCCGGATGTTAGGATGAGTCACTCTCCTTGTGGCAGGGAGCGTGCAGCTTGTTTTGTAGGTGGGTAACTCTAGGCCTCAGAGCTGGGTAGCTTGGGATAATGTTTGGTGTGAAATACTGTAGATTGTAGCCAAGAGGCAGAACGAAATGTAAAAAGCAAACTCATTTCAGTTATTGGCCCCCTTTTTCCCCTCTCACCTTCTTTCTTGTTTTGCTTTGGGAAGGCAAGTTCAATTATCAATTACTCACATTGTAATTTCTACACCACTATGTATAGAATTCTGTAGGAAGATATAATAATGGATAAATCCAACGTACTTTCTGCTAGACAAAGTATTACAACGTTTAGTTGGGGTTTGACATTTTAGTGGGGTTGTGGTAAGTGAGTGCTTGCTGAAAAACTACATAGATGACCTTCTTAGGTAGATTATACGTAATTAAAACAATGGTTTACCTTCTTTGAAAAGCTGTACAGGTAAGGTGTTCCACGTCTTATTAAGCTTTACATGCCAAGAATCTAATTTTGGTTTGTCTGTTGGAGGACTTTATTCCTAACACATTATTTGATCATGGGTTTTTTACAGCAAAAATTGTCAATGAGTTTGCATGACTGATGGATTCCGAGTTTGACATTCGTGATTGGGTTCTTCTTTACTCTTTTTCCGGCAGTGTATCCAAAGGGTCAGAACTCTGGGTGTGAAGTCATGATGCCTGGGTTAAATTTTGGGTCTACTGGTTACCAGTTCTGTGACCTTGGGAAGGTTATTTACCATCTCATTTTTCATTTTCTTATCTGTAAAATGAGAAAAGGTAAGAGTACCAGATTTACAGATTGTTTTAGGGATTAAATGAGATAGTACATATAAAGCCACAGGTCTGACTTGAGCTGAGATTAGGCTCAGACCTGGGTTTGAAATTCTGTTCTGCTACTTATTAGCTGTTTGGTCTGATACTGAACTTTTCTAAAACTTAGTGTTCATATCATTAAAATAGATGTGATCATCATAATCACCACTTCACAGAAAAAATAACCAAAATTGTATATAAAAAGCATTAAATACGGAAACTACTTGGAAACCCTTCAATAAATGCAAGTTTCCTTATTCTTTCTGATTTTGTGCACCATTTTTCTTAACCCATTTTTCTTTAGCCTATGGGTCCCAGTGTTTTCCGTTTTCCTAGAGGGACAGCATAGCAAAGTCATGAGGAACGCAGCCCTCATCAGGGTGAAATCCTGGTTCTCCTGCTTACTAGACCTAGTATGCGCTTGAGCAAGCTTCGCCTTCCTTGTTTGTAAAGCAGGGATAATTATAGTACCTCCCTTATAGGGTGAATATGAGAACTGAGTGAATTAATAGATGGAAGTACTCTTAGTACCTGCCACACACACAGTGCTCAGTAAGAGATGCCCTTTTTTTCCTTCCCCAGCTTCTAAAATCTCTCTGTCCTTATGTTTCCTGATTCCATTTAGCTAGAATTAATTTCTCTTCTTCCTTACCCTTATACCATTCTGTATTTACTAGTAGTTTTACAGCATTCTGTAGTTGGACTATCAGCACTAATAGTACTTTTCGAATTCTGTCTGGTACTTAGTTGTAGAAACATGTATTTCACTTCTATGTCTAGATCATAAGCTTTTTTGAGGGCATGGGTTTTTATGTTGTTAATTCATCTTGGTTTTTCCTTGTACATAGCAGAGTGCTCTGCATTTGGTAACACTGATCTCCTATATAATTAACTTGTGTGTCTCTTTCTTTTCCAACTAGCATTAAATAGTCTACCTCACTATGCTTTTTGAATATTTCCTAATAATGAAAGCAATATATATTCCGCTTATAATCCCACTCCTCAGAAACAACCACATTAGAATTTAATGTTGTGTTCCTGCAGATGTTTTTTTCTATGCATATGGGCTCATTTTTGTAAAACTCTACTTAAGATTTGATGTCTACGTATGGTCAGAACCCTTGATTTCTACCTAACTATGCTTTATTGAGTAGCTTGATTTAGATCTTGCGTTTGTGAGTAGGAAATTGTCCTTCGTTAACTTGCTTTTCGATGATATTTAAATGTAATTTTCAGCTAAATCTCAAAATGTTAGAAAGTAAAATCTGAGACTTAAATAATTTTACTTTTATATTAGGCTTTAAAAAGTAAAACAGATGTGCCCAAATTTTTATATCTCTATGCCAGGATGCCTTTAACTATTATAGAATAATTGTATGTGGGTGCAGCTACTTTTTAATATATAACCTGTCTTATTAAAAACGCAACAGGTTATTTTTTTCTTGCTTTGGTCTTCTGGTTTCTGAAAGTGCCCTTGAAATAAAAGGCCCTTTTCCCCATTGGAGGCTTTGTTCTTCAGATCTTGGTGCTTAAACGTATTTCTCTGCACTTCAGTGTTGTCTGTGATTGTTAATGTCTTTTTCAATTTGTTCATTTACAGTCATTTGTTCCAAGAAGATACTTGACTAGTTACTGACAACAGGGGCTTAGTCAAAGTTCCGTGAACTTTTTTTTTTTTTACAATTTTGGTTTAAACATGTTTAAGAAAGTTTTGGTCGGGCATGGTGGCTCATGCCTGTAATCCCAGCACTTTGGCAGGCCAAAGTGGGTGGATCCCTTGAGATTAGGAGTACAAGACCAGCTTGGCCAACATAGTGAAACCCTGTCTTTACTAAAAATACAAAAAATTAGCTGGGCGTGGTGGTGCATGCCTGCAATCCCAGTGACTCAGGAGGCTGGGGCAGGAGAATCGCTTGAACCCTGGAGGCAGAGGTTGCAGTGAGCCAAAATCACGCCACTGCACTCCAGACTGGGTGACAGAGCAAGACTCTGTCTCAATAAAAAAAAAAAATAAAAGAAGAAAGAAAGAAAATTTCACTATTGAAAAGATCCACTTTTTAATGTAACAGATACTTCGAGTATTTTAAATATTTTTATTATTAATTATTGAGGCAAATTTCTAATCCCTAGAATGTACTTAGATCTGGGTGATAATGTGGAAAATAGTGATTTATTAGCATTTGTAAACTATGTATATATTTGTGAGAAATGTTTGGAAATGTACAACTGAAAACAGTAAGTCAATTTGGATAACTTGGAAAGAGTTTTACTTTGGTTGATTATCAACCTCCTTTTCTTTTGGACGCACGGAAAGATGATTTGTCTTGAGAGACATTTAAATTGTCACTATTACATGTGTTTTGTCTTTATTCTTTTGAGATGATAATTAATGGAGATTCAGAGCTGAGTTTTCTTTACAGTAGGGGCATATGGGCACGATTCTGGCCTTGTGTCAGTTCTGAGAGCATAAGCCTCATGTCAAAAGACACAGTTCCCGTTCTTCCTCTTATCAATTGTGTGACTTTGTGCAAGTCACCTTACTTCTCCAGACCTCAGTTTTATCATCTGTAGAATGCGGATAACACTTTCATTTTATAAGTTTAGCAACTGAGGTCCAGGGAGAGTCAGCTGTTTGCCCACAGTCATCTAGATAGTCAGTGGTAAAATTCTGCATTTAGCTGAGGTTCTGTAGCATCCAAGTCTTTGGCCCTTCCAGCACATTATGCTGCCTGACATAGTACATATAAGAACACTTTGAAGTCTGTGAAACAGTGGAGCCACCTACAGCGGCATTATGATTATGTCAGTGGCATTGTGGTCAGCTCCACTGGAGAGGAAGAGTTGAGTGATGGGAAGAATGAGGTGGAACGTTCACATCCTTCCAGACCCCATGCACGGCAATATTAGACTTGATTTTCCAGGCCTGGCATATGTGTTTGGATGGGCAGCCCTTTCCGCGCTTGTGGACAGAAAGCCTGTCTTTTGTTTTATGGCTGGAGCTTTCTGTTTCCTTTCCTTTAACTTTAGCCAGACTTGTTCTGTTCCCAGTTCTGCTTTTTAAAATTTAATCTTAGAGACCTTCTTTGATAAGACCTACATCATTTCTAATTGCCGTAATTATAATTAATAGGATTATCTGTCAAGCGCTAGCATAGTACTAGGCAAATAGTAAGCACCCAACACACTGTAATTGCTATTACAGCTAATTGGTGACATTTCTATGAGAGTCCACAGTCATTTCCCATTCTGGTATGTCATTATTTTTTCTTAGATCTTGCATTCCTCTTTTTTCAATCAATATTTTCCCAAGATTTTACTATAAAAAGTTTAAAACATACAACAAAGCTGAAATAATTTTACTGCATGCAGCCATATACACAGCACTTTGATTTTACTCCATGAACATTTTACTATACTTGCTTTATCACCTATCTGTCCATTTGTCCATCCTTCTATTGATCCCTTATTCTACTTTATTTTCTTGATGCATTTCAAAGTAAACTGCACACATCAGTCTATTTCTTCCTAAATACTTCACCTTGCATAATAAATGACAGTTTGATGGAAATTTAAATATACTGCATTTTAAAGGAAGTTACCATGGAGCTCTGGTTGTGGGCCCCATGCACTAGGCATCTTGGATTATTCTACTCCTTCACACCCCTAACCCCCATAACAAGACTTCCTGAGGCCTAAGAAATGAAGGCACAATTGAATGTTGAGGTTTGAGAATAGAATTTAAGGTTTTGCATTTCTTTGACCACGCTTCCTTCCTTCCTTCCTTCTTTCCCTCTGCCCCCCTCCATGCTTCACCTAGACTTCCTCTCCTACTTTTAACATATAAGATGACTTTGTGTAAATTATGGAAGGGCAGGCTCTGCAAAGAGGCAGCCTTTCCTGGCCCATTTAATCCTGCCAGCAGGAGATCTTTGTGCAGGATGCAACCTGCACAGCCTTGCATAGCAGGCTTGGCCCATTCCACTTGGTTATTGTTATTCTGTTGAACTGCTTGGCATGTCGCCGTTCCCAGAAGGTTACCTCTGTTCTAGTCAGTCCTAGCGTTTATATCCCATTTCCTCAAAAGAAAGGCTTTCTCTGTTAATGAATCACATAGTCCGTGCTTTCTTTCCTTTGACTCCCAGAACCTTGATATATGGTCCTTCCACTTCTAGGGGCTTTATTTATTCTTGCATTGAGATGCCTGATCCTTTGCACTATCTCCATAATTTACCTGAATGTCTGGCTTCCTGCCTCCTGCCCTCACCTGCCTGAAGCAGAGTTGTATTTGAGGTGAAGAGCCTGAGCATGGAGTTGCTTAAAAGGCGTGCTTCCTGGGTCCTGGGCCTCCAAAAGAACTACAGACTTAGTCCCTCCAGATTTGGGCTGAATGCCAAACCATGCAGTTGTCTCTCAATTTTTGCTTCTCCAGGTGGCTCTGTGGATGGTGTGTGCAGAGGACCTGCCTGTGTGGAGGACTCTGCTTTCCTGGAGTCCCTTCATTTGTTGCTGGGGCAGCCGTCTCCAGTCTTTTCAAATTGACAGTTCTTTTATTGAGTCACAGTTGCTCTCTTTCTGCACAACTCCTCGCATTTATCTTCATCGTCTGCCATTAGACACATGCATGTCTGCGGGCAGGATCTATGTCCCCAGGTTGTGTTTCTGTGTTTGTTTTTTCTTTCCATTCTGGTATTACAAGTTCATAACAAATTTTCTAGCAGTTAGACTTATGTCTCCTGCCCTATTCCCAGCTTTCTTAGGGCTTCTTGAGATTTCCCCCCATTAGTGACTAGTTGTATTTTGAATGGTTCACTCCTCAGATACCTGGCATTTTTCCCCAGGGTAATGTCTAATACTTTAATACCCTATTATTTTTGTTTTAATTGAACAATCTGATTCACTTGGTGTTACTTCTTTTGTATAGAATACTTACTAGGTGATTGTTATTTTCTGGCTTTAATCATTTGGTCTCCTAAATGGTAAATTTTAAACATTAAGTATCTTATTGCTATTTCATGTTCTCTAACTGTCCTTTCTATGCTCTCTGCAAGAAGAAAATGGACTCACTTTTAATGGTATTCAGATTTTTCCATACTTTTCGTCTGGTGCATTTTCTTCTTTTAGCATTTACAATTGTATTATGTTACTATTATTGGAATAGGTAAGAATCACAGCCAACACTTCTGAACACATATGAGGCAGACACTTTCGTAAGAGCTTTGCAAGAAAGAAATCATCTCACCTTCCCCAGTGCCCCAGTGAGGCACCATCATTATTCCCATTTTACAGTCAATGAAACTAGCAAAAAGAGGTAGGTAAATATGCTTACAAATACATGACTGTCACGGCCTGACTAGGATTGAAGCCCAAGCATTGGAGTTCTTACCCACTTAGCCATATCACTTCTAACAGGTCATTTTACAATGTGGACATTTTAGTCCTTTTTCATACTGCTATGAAGAAATACCCAAGACTGAGTAGTTTATAAAGGAAAGAGGTTTAATGGTCTCACAGTTCCACACGGCTAGGGAGGCCTCACAGTCATGGCACAAGGCAAGTGAGGAGCAAAGTCAGGTCTTACATGGTGGTAGACAAGAGAGCTTGTGCAGGAGAGCTCCCCTTTATAAAACCATCAGATCTCGTGTGACCCTACATTATCATGAGAACAGAATAGGAAAGACCTGCCTCATGGCTCAATTACCTCCCATTGGGTCCCTCCCATGACATGTAGGAATTAAGGGAGCTTTGGGTGGGGTATAGGTATTTAAGATGAGATTTGGGTGGGGACACAGCCAAACCATACCAATTGATATATATTCCTTGCGCATTTGCATGAAGACATACGAACACTAAAAATGTACAAAAGGATGCATAACAAAAATATAACTTCCCTCTCACACTTATTTCTAGTTTCCCACTTGAGATGGAACCACTATACACAGCCTCTTGTGTTTTCTTGCACTGGTATTTCATACATGTGTGAATGGAAGTTTGATTGTAAGGGGTCCTGAGTGTAATCATAAAGCAATCTTATTTGTCTTCCACTGTTCCTTTCAATTTGCCCTGGACAGGAGTTTTTTTTCCATATCCCAGATAAAAACATGGGTAAGCCCCATGACTTCAGATCACAGTTTATACACGTTTTATGATGGCTTTAAGCAACAAAATACAGACTTGATTTAGATTGCAGAATGTGCGGTTCCATGGCATAACCAAAGCTTCCATCATCCAGTCATTTCCAGGTAGAAAGGGACATGATGATGGCACAGTCTTTCCTGCTCTCCTCTTCCCTCATGCATTGACTGATGTTTCTGATGTCCTTGGCTTTGGAGAGCAGTACGATTCTTTGTTGACTGTCACGGTGGTAAGCTGGCCTTGGGCTCTCAGAGCATGGCACATGTTCCCTAGTTGACTCTCTGGAGAGCTGCCTTCACACACCCTCAGAGACCCCGTTCTCCTTGCCAGCCTTGTCTCTCTGGCGCTTCTCTTGATGAGGGCTGCTGTGTCTTTGCCCTGTCTGGTTTCTTACTCTGTCCACCTCCAGCTTTCTTCTGCTCCAGTATCCTCTGCTCCATAGCCCGTTCACACATTGTCTAAAGTGATCTGTACAGATTCTCACATACAGAGTCCATGTCAGTGTCCACATATTCTTTTCCCCACCACATTCTAGGAGGACAGGCTAAGCTCATACTGCCGTCAGAGCAGCTAGCCAGCCAGTCTCTGATCTTTCATCTTTTCTAGGAGGGAATCAGACAGCGGTCCACTGTGCCTTCTACCCCCACCCAAATGGTAGGGGACTCATAGGTTTCTAAGTGGTCCCACTGAAGGCCTTCTCTCCTGACTGAGGAAGGGGATTAGCTGTTCACCAGCAGACCTTTCCAAAAATCTTCATATGCCCTCTTTTTCTAAATTCTGTTACATCATTTTGAGTAAGAAATTTAAGATCATGTAACTCATCCTTATAATCTATCTAGAAATGTCTGTTGTTTGTCCCAGAAATTTGCACTGGAATCCCTTATCCATCCTACCTTGGTTCCTTGGTCAACACTTCCATTAAAGATGTTATACAAATGTGTAATCATTTATGCATACATAACCTTGTTGTCCCTCTTGACAGAACATCTTGGAGATCATGACACAAAGAGCCTCCTCGTTATTCATGTCTGCATAGTATTCCACTATTTCTATAAAGGGCAACTTATTTGACTAGTCATTACTGAAGAATAATTAAGTTTTCAGATGATTTTTAACCTAATGCCATTAGTTGGATATGGATCAGTCAAGATGTGCTAGCTTATGCTGAAGCAATAACCAACCTAAACATGTGTTTGGCTTTACCAAGTTATTTTTTGTTATTTTTTTTGAGATGGAGTCTCTCTCTGTTGCCCAGACTGGAGTGCAGTGGCACGATCTCAGGTCACTGCAACCTCTGCCTCCCAGATTCAACCAATTCTCCTACCTCAGCCTTCGGAGTAGCTGGGATGACAGGCATGCACCACCACGCCTGGCTAATTTTTTGTATTTTTAGTAGAGACGGAGTTTCACCGTATTGGCCAGGCTGGTCTCAAACTCCTGATCTTGTGATCTGTCTGCCTTGGCCTCCCAAAGTGCTGGGATAACAGGTGTGAGCCACCAAGCCTGCCCACCAAGTTTATTTTTAATTTTTAATTTTATTATTATTTCTTTTTACAGATAGGACTCATTGTCACTCAGGCTGGAGAATAGTGGTGTAATTGTAACTCACTGCAACCTCAAACATTTGGGCTCGTGTGTCCTCCCACCTCAGCCTCTTGAGGAGCTAGGACTGCAGGCGTGCACCACCACATCTGGCTAATTTCTTATTTTTTGTAGAAATGAGATCTTTCTGTACTACCCAGGCTGGTGTCAAACTCAAGCAATCCTCCCAGTTTGGCCTCCCGAAGCGTTGGGATTACAGGCGTGAACCACTGCCCCCGGCCCTATTTTTTATTTATACTACATGTCCAACATGTTCCATTGCGGTGTCAGGGGTATAGTTAGCAGGGGGTCCTGCTCATTATAGGTATTTAGGAACACGGGCTGTTTGAGTCTTCATTTTGGGGTGACTGGGCACATTACTTGCTATCATCTCCCCCATGACCCTGGATGATTATATCAGTCACTATGGTTGAGGGACACTGAGTAGGTGTCATGGTCTGGCTCTGGAGGCTCCTGCCTGGAAATGGCAAATACCTCTTGCCCTCAGACTTCTTTGTCAAGGAATGTTGCATGGCCACACCTCACTTCAAAGGGAAAGGAGAGTGCAGTTCTACCCTGTGCCTGAGGGACTAACTGGACATGTTTGTTGGAGAGCACTTAGGTCTATGACAACAGACTGAGTGCCAGATGTTCTGCTGGATATTGTGGAGATGTCAGGAGAACAAGGTGGATTGATGTCTTCTCCCCATGCAGTTAGCAGATAAACAGGCATGAATAACACAGTGATAATTGTTACTGTAGGGAAAGTACAGGTGCTGTACAGTAAAGGTGGGAAGGTGGAATCTTGGCATGAGTACTTAAGGAAGGCTTCCCAGAGGAGGAAGTAATTTCTCATCTGAAATCTGATGAATGAGTAGGAGTTAGCCAAGCAAAGATGAGTAGAGGAGGAACAGCATTTCAAGCAAGGGGAACAGCATGTATTAAAGCCCTAAGGTGTATGAGAGTCTGGCCATTTTGCTGTACCCTTTAAGAATATGTGAGAGACATCAAGGCACATGACCCCTAAAAACTTCAACAGGTGTCTCTTAAGGAAAAGAACATTCTCCCACATAATTATCACACCCAGAGAAGTTATTGATATGATAGTGTTGTCTAATATGTAGTTCCTATTCAAATTTCCAGTTATGCCAGTCAGTAATGTCTTAGAGAGCTGGGGTTTTGGTTTTGTTTTTCTGTATCCAAGATTCAAACAAGGATCAAACATGCCTTTTAGTTGCCACATCTCTTGATTGTTCTTATTCTAAAATGAGTTCTCTAAGCCTCTGGGTCAGTGTTGTGTCCTTGTCATGCATCACATCAGAGGGACAGAATTCTCCCACCTCTCCCCAGCCCGCATCGTTGGTTAAGGTGGTGTCAGCCAGATGTCTCTATTATAAAATTACCAGTTTTCCCCTTTGTGTTTAGTGAGTAATCTGTGGAGTGAAACCTGGAGACTGTATATATTGTATTTCCAAAAGTCTTTCCCCAATATTTACAGCATAAATTGATGATTCTTGACTAAAATAGTTATGACAATGGCGGTTGCAAAATGGTAATATTCTAATTTTCTTCCCACCTTTATTAATTGGTACTCTTCTGTAAAGAAGATTTTTTTTTTCCCATCCTCATAGTTTTGTTGCACTTTTTAGTGTGGTCTCATAGATTCATTTTTTAATTCAATGGGAGTATAATCTATGCCTGTCATCATTCTTTTTGATGTTCAAATGATGAAAACTTTGGCAAGCGAGACCTTCTTCATGCACATCCTGAGTTTTCTTGGATATACTCTCATCAGTTTGTGAGCACGTTATTGCTTTCTGCCCAAAAAGATATTCCTGGCTTAGCTTGTACTTTCCCTGCCCCAGCCCTGGAAGAATCAGCCATTTTACCAAGGAGCCATGATCCTTGTGGTGGGGAATTACATTTGGAAACCAAAATCTAGGGCTGCAGTGGTTGCATTTGTTGCTACTAGTTGTCTTTGCCTCTAGACCCTTTCAGTAGATACAACTAGAAGATTGATCAATTTATAAGTTGAATGATTGAATAATCAATTGAAGTTTATTCTGAGACCATCAAACCAGTCCATATCAAAGGACTCTTCCTCTGCTTCCATTATTTCATATTTCTATCTCCCTTCTCCTACAGTGAGAGCTCTAGCTCACAACAATATCATTTGCCCAGTCCTAAAATATACACACGAATTCCTACTCCCATGACACCACCAAAGACATATCTTTAAGGAAAAGTTCAAGACTGTTTAGAAGTTATTATTATTGTTTTTAGAATACGCATCACCAGTAACATACTGCCAGAGTAGCATGCTCAAAAGTTACTTTGATGAATTCTTTTCTAATTATTTTTTGGTTCATCTTTGTGGTTATGCTATCTTTTGATACATAGTTAGGTTCACTTGTAGGTATATAATTTTAGCTTTTCCTCCATCCTTGCTGATTTAATAATTTATACCAACAGGCAGTATAAAACATTAACATAGTTCACAAAACATATAAAAAGATATGCTGAATTACTTTATCAAAAGGTTTCTCTGACTGTTGGATGGAAAAGTAGATCAACGAAAGGACAAAAATAGAAATGAGAGGTTCGGTGTCTATTTCAGTCACCCAGTCAAGGGATGGTGGTGGCAGTAAAGATGGAGAATTGTGGATAGATTTTAGTAGGATTTAATGATCAGTTCATTTTTATGGTAGGGGAGTAAAGATGGGGGAGGAATCAAGGGAGATGCCTGATGATCTGGTTTGAGCCAGAGGTGTATGGGGTGCCATTGACTGAGATGAAGGATGAAAGAGGATAGTTGGTAGGGAAACCAAACACCTAATTTTACACATAGTAGCTTGGAGTTTCCTTTTAGATATCGAAGTGGAGATGTTGAGTAGATAGGTGGATATAGGTGTGGGGAGTTCAAAGGAACAATCTAAGCTAGGGGTACGGGTTTGAAAATCATCAGCATAGAGATGACATTTACCGCCAAGGGACTGGGTAAGACTTCCTAAATGGAATGTGTAAAGAGGGAAAAGAGTGCTAACAGTGAGGCCCCAGGAGCGCTACACTCAGAGGCAGGGCAAAGAGGAGGCGTCAGGAGACAAGGGAAGAGCCAGGAGAGCTTTTCCACTGTGAGCACCTGTGTTGCTTGCAGCTGAGAAGACAGGAAATTGTGGTTATTTTTTGTTTTTAGAGACATTGACAAGGAACTTTCAGTGTGTCTTGGGGAGTAGAAGCCACACTACTGTGGGTTTAAGAGGTCATGGGAGGTGAAGACAGTTCTTTCAAGCAGGGAGCAGAAAAAGGGCACGCTGTCTGGAGAGAGGCTTGGAGTCAAGGGGGTTTATTCCTCCCTCAAGGTCAGAAGGTCCTTGAAGGTAGGGCTGTGATTTGAATCCCCATTGGTCCTTGGAGTGGTGCTTCATACACAGTGGATAATCTAATCACCCTGCATTAATGGAATCTGACTCCATAAGGGAAGGCACAGTTTTGGTAGTGCATATTACGGACTGTGGTCAGACCCATTTCAGTAGACTCACCACAAGGCTGTGGCCAGAATCCAGATCTTTAAAAATGGACCTGAAAAACAGAGACATGACTCTTGGATTTGGCTTGCCTTAAAGTTCAATTTGCCATTACTTTCCAGATAACCTTTATTATTTATGTAGCAATTATGTATTTCCTTGTGGTTCTTATATAATAATCTAATTTTTTTTCTATCATGGGAAACTTGTACTTTAAAAAATTATAGACCATTGAAGCAGGCAAAAATAAATTTTACCTCATTTCTTGTTATTGATTGATATTAAGTATAGAAGGGAAGTGTAGAAGCTTTGGACTGTGAAGGACCTTACGCATTTCTTATTCTTATCTTTTAGTCTCTGGTATGAACATTTAGATTGGATTTAGTGTGTATTTCAGTTCTTTCCCCCAAATCTTTACCATCTCAAAAGAAATGCCAGATAACTAGTAGCCCACTGGGATATAGTTCCCTGTCAGTAGACACCTGTTTCTAGACTAGCCTTGTCTTTTGTTATTTCTGCTTTCAGGACTACAACTAGATACTTAATAATCAGGGAAGAAGAAAAATTCCTCAATATAGGAAATGTCCCTGAGTAACCCCTGACACAAATATTTCACTCAGAAAACAGTTGCCTGGCTTGTTTCAGAAATACTTTTTCTTATTATATATCAACCCCTATGACTGTGTTCACAGGCAATAAAACACTTGCTGTGTTGCTCTGTTGCACTTTGCTCCTTCTTACAACAGCATATCTGAATTTATTATTTCATGGTGTTGATGAATGATGAATAGATGATGATGATGATCATGATGGTGATGATCATGAAAGACATGAACATTTAAGTGCGTTTTATGTGCCAGACAGTGTATTAATTATCTTATACTTATGCTTCATCTTTATAAAAATATTATTAAGAATTATTTTTCTCATTTCACAGAAGAAACAGATTTACAAAGGCTAAATAACTTCCAAAGGTTGTACAATTTGCTAAATTGAGAAAAAAAGATGTAATATAAAATTACTATCATAAATATTTATTTATTGACCAATATTTTTGACCAGCTGTTTGCTGGATACCAAGCTGGGTGCTGAGGGTGTAATGGAGAATAAGACAGACCTGGCCCCATCCTTATAAGACTTACCATTTTTACATGGCTCTAGGAATAAATAAGAATGGGTGAGAGAGGGCCGGGCGCGGTGGCTTATGCCTGTAATCCCAGCATTTTGGGAGGCCGAGGCAGGTGGATTACTTGAGGTCAGGAGTTCGAGACCAGCCTGGCCAACATGGTGAAACCCTGTCTCTGCTAAAATACAAAAATAAAATTCGCCAGCCATGGTGGTGAGCACCTGTAATTCCAGCTACTCCGGAGGCTGAGGCACAAGAATTGCTTGAACCTGGGAGGCAGAGGTTGCAGAGATCACACCACTGCACTCCAGCCTGGGTGACAGAGTAAGACCCTATTTCCAAGAAAAAAAAATTGGGGCAGGCACAGTGGCTCACATCTGCAATCCCAGCACTTTGGGAGGCCGAGGCAGGTGGATCACGAGGTCAGGAGTTCAAGACCAGCCTGGCCAACATAGTGAAACCCCATCTCTACTAAAAATACAAAAATTACCCGGGTGTGGTTGCGGGCACCTGTAGTCCCAGCTACTTGGGAGGCTGAGGCAGGAGAATAGCTTGAACCCAGGAGGTGGAGGTTGCAACGAGATGAGATTGCACCACTGTACTCCAGCCTGGGGTGACACAGCGAGACTCTGTCTCAAAAAAACAAAACAAAACAAAAATCAGTAGGAAAATATAAACATCTTGAAAGTGGCGTAAAATAGACAACTGTCAAAGAAATGTATATAGCCAATAAACGTGAAATGTTTTAAATAATCAAATAAATATATATTAAAATAACATTAATTTTCATGTCTACATGGCAAAGATTTCAAAGGTAATACGGGCCAGGCACGGTGGCTCATGCCTGTAATCCCAGCACTTTGGGAGACTGAGGTGGGTGGATCACCTGAGGTCAGGAGTTTGAGACCAGCCTGGCCAACATGGTGAAACCTTGTCTCTACTAAAAAAAAACAAAAATTAAAAGGGCATGATGGTGCATGCCTATAATCCCAGCTACTCGGGAGATTAAGGCATGAGAATCACTTGAACCCAGGAGGCAGAGGTTGCAGTGAGCCTAGATGACACCACTGCACTCCAGCCTGGGTGACAGAGTGAGACTTCATCTGAAAAAATATATATATATGGAATGTGGTTTAAATAAATAACCATTCTCAAGAATTCCAAGGGATGTATGTTCCAAGTGAGTTACTGAAGCACTATTTATTATAGCAGATGACTAGAAACAGGTGTCCATTGAGAGGGAATTGGCTTAATGAATTATGGTACATTTTACAGTGGAGTACTATGCAGCTATAAAAAAGGAATGAGAAAATAGACTGGTGTAGAGGGATCTCCAGGTAATATTGTTGAGGAAAAAAAGCAGAAGATACATATAGACTAAAAAGGGGGAGGGAAACATGAAGCGTACTTGCGTTACTTATGTTTCAGAAAGACAGGTTGAACAGATAAAACATTAACAAGAACATAGTTACCTATAGAAGGAGGTAAAGAACAGGTGAAGGCAGTAGGACTAGACATGAGGAATGAACCTTAGTAGATTGATGGCATAACCAAACAAAATATCTTTCAAATGACTTTAATGACTTTCTGGGCCTCCTGATACAACATAAAGGCAAAAGAGCCACAAAGACATCTTAAATTGCATTCAATAAGCTTATTAATAAGATTTTATACATATTTTGAAATTATTATATATGTAGTAGAGGGTAAAGAAAATGAGAAATCATGTTATAATACTTAGGAGTAAGGATTTCAGCAATAAAAGAAAACAGACACATATAAAATCAAAGGACTTACATAGAACCTTGTAATCTTTAAAATTATAAATATCAACCTGGGGTGGTGACTCACACCTGTAATCCCAGCATTTTGGGAGGCTGAGGCAGGCAGATTGCTTGAGCCCAGGAGTTCAAATCCAGCCTGAGCAACATGGTGAAACTCTATCTGTACAATAAAATATATAAATATATATACACACACACACACACATACACACACACAAATTAGCTGTGTATGGTGGCACATGCCTGTAGTCCCAGCTACCTGAGAGGCTGAGGTGAATCACTTGAGCCTGGGAGGACGAGGCTGCAGTGAGCTATGATGATGCCACTGCGCTCCAACCTGGGCAACAGAGTGAGACCTTGTCTCAAAAAAAAAAAAAAAAAAAAAAAGGTAGCAGTGTCATTCTGAAATCATGACTTATTTATTTTAAAAATATATATATTTTTGAGCTCTACTGAAAAACCTAGAATCAGTGATAACCCAATGAGAATGGACAGATCTAGAACTCAGATTTTAGTCTCTGAATTCCGTTTTCTTTTAAAAGAAACTAGAGCTCTTTGGAAAAAATGGTTTATTCCAGGTCTGGGCAAGAAAATGAACAAGAGGAGTCTTTAAGTAAAGAAGAATTATTGAAGAATACTAGGGTCATGTTAAAAAGATGGGAGAGTAAGCTTATAGATGCTGGCCAGGTATGTTCAATTTGAGCCCCAGTGAGATCATCATACAATGATATGCATTTAGGAGTGGGGTGCATCCTACAGAAAGGGGAGAAATGATACTGTAAAGGGGAAGCTACACTGGATGCCAGAGGGCTCATCTCTGCCACCCAGAGTAGTTGGTATGTTAGCAACAAGACTTGCTCACAGGTCTCCAACCAGATTGTGGTGGGCTCTGACATGGGACTGAGTGGAGTGCCAGTGTCTCCAGCTATGAGGAAAGAACTGGAGAACCAGAGCTGACACTGGGGAAGAGACATACAATCCGACTCCTGTCCCTTGCTCATCAGAAAATCTTTCTAGAAATCTCCATTCCCCTATACAGAAATGCCCTTTCCCATCAGCAGGCACAATTCTCAAGACATTTCATTCCTCTGACTCATGAGATCAGGGCTTGTGACCCCCTTTCCAACATGGTGATAAAGCACCTTGGGAGGCGCTTGTCCCGTTGACGTGATGTCACTGCTGCAGGATCCTCTCTCTCCTCCAGCGTTTGTCATCTCAAGAGTCCCCAGACAGGCTTAGCAAGCAGCAGCCCAGTTGGGGGCCCTGATGCCTTGCCGTGAGTCAGCATCTTCTCTACAGACTAGCCCTCCTCTTGGCTCTGTTGGCTCCTGAGGCAGGCACAGTTTGCCCTTGCCACTGTTTGTGGAACTTGAAACTAGGTAAGTGGGAGGTCAGGGCTTAACATGCTTGCTGCAGCCAAGAAAGGGCCCGGTGTTGGCTGCATGTCAGGCACTGGGCACACACAAAGAGTAGATAGAAAGAGTAGACTCGGGGAGTTTATCATTGCTTGAAATAGAATCTGTAAAAGTGTGGTAACTGTCTATGAGTGGTGCAGATAATAGCTGATTTGGATATCAGAATGCTTAACACATAGTTTACACTGAACCCTTTACTAATTAATTAATCAATAAAGAATGACAAGCGTAATCAGTAATGTTGAAAATAAGTTGCAGGCTTTCCTCATCTTTCACTAGTCATTCCTTGCTTCGTGGTGTTCTTTGCTTGGTTCCATTTCCCCTTTGCCCTTAAATATGGGTCTTCTCTTCAAGTCTGTCTCTGTATTTCATGATCTCCTTTCTCCTGTGGAGAGTCCAGGCACCGTGTTGGCTTCGCCTGTTGCATGTGTGCTCATGATAGGTGCCCTCCTCCACATTCCCCTCCATGTCGTATCCAACTTCTGCACCACAGTTGAAGCCAGGGACCTCTGGAGCCTTCAACAACAGCCCCTGTTCTCTGGTTTTCTCCACCTGCTCTGAGTGGACTGCCTTGACACGAAGATTACCTGAGTGAGCCCTTCAGTTGTGTGCCTCTCTGTAGTGTTTAAATACTACTTTACCGATGTTAGTCTCATCTCCCCATTTAGGTGTTTACTCCCTGAGGCCTTGTTGGTCTGTGGCTCTGCCCGTGGTAGAGGACAGCAAAGCTGTCCTCTGAATGGACTGCCTGACACGAAGCTTACCTGAGTGAGCCCTTCAGTTGTGTGCTTCTCTGTAGTGTTTAAATACTACTTTACCGATGTTAGTCTCATCTCCCCATTTAGGTGTTCACTCCCTGAGGCCTTGTTGGTCTGTGGCTCTGCCCGTGGTAGAGGACAGCAAAGCACACTCCTGTGATGCAATGACCAAAAACCCTGGAAGCTCAAGGGGTCTTGGCCATGAAAAGCTTTGAAACTAGCATAAGAAGTGCTGGAGAAAATTAATTGTAGGTATTTGCGTAGGGCAGCGATGTGATTAAAATGGTGCTTGAGAGACACTATCCTGAAAACTGTAGAGCAGAGGAGAGGAGACTGGCTAGCAGGCCACTCCAGGCCTCCCAGCAGGGATTGAAGGAGGACCTCAGGGGCTCAGCGGTGTGTCATCTGACCGTCCCACCTTCCCAGACTCATCCCACTCCTTTCTTCTTTTCTGCCCTGCCACCCAGGCAGTCAGCTGCACAGGCTTTCTTTGTATCTCTAATGCTGATTTGTATCTTTTGCACACTTCGACCCATTGTCTGGAATCTACCTGCTCACCTTTCTGCGTTAACTCCAGTTTACCTTCACTGCTCAAGTTCAATACTAGTTCCTTGAAGGATTATTCCCTGACACTCTAGTATAGGTTAGGTTCCCTTGGTGGGCACAAATACATTACTTTTAAAATTAGTTGTCACTAGTGTGTGCTATAGTGGAAACTCCTTGAAGACAGATGTTTGTCTGTTGCAGTCACAGCTCTACCCCAAAGTGCCATGCACAGTGCCTGGCACAGAATATGGAACAGTACTTGCTGAGCACCTGAAAGGCTGAATGAACATGGAGCTTGATCATCTTTATGATCCAGCTAACAATGTGGGACTTCTGCTCGTAGCTTACTCTGGGCAGTGAACATGTTGCGTGGGTGAAATCTGAACCTGAGAGATATTCTAGAAGGGAAATCCTGAACTTTCTGAGGAACTGGTTCTGCTTACTTCTTAACCTCCATATTCAAACAGCAGGATCCAATGTGGTGACTTGGTTGTTCGTATTTCTCAGTTGAAAAATGTCATGTATAATCCAAAGTGTTATAAAATATAATTACTTTAACAATTGTGATAAGATGTATATAACATAAAATGTTCCATCATAACCACCTTTAAGGGTACAGTTCAGCAACAGTAAGTACATCCACATTGTTGTGCAACCATCACTACCTTTCATGTCCAGAACATTTTTATCTTCCCAAACTGAAATTCCATTCCCATTAGACAATAACCCCCCATTTCTCTCTTCCCCAAGTCCCTGGCAACCACCATCCTACTTTTTGTCTCTATGAGTTTGAATACTCTAAGTACCTCATTTAAGTGGAACCATGTAGTATTTGCTTGTTTGTGATTGCCTTATTTCACTTAATACAACATCCTCAAGGTTCATTCATGTTATAGCATGTATCAGAATTTCCCTCCTTTTTAAGGCTGAATAATATTCCGTAGTATGTATAAACCACATTTTGTTTATTCAAATATTTGTTGAAGGACATTAGATCTGTTTCCACCCCTTGTCTTTTTTTTTTCTTTTTTTGAGACAGAGTCCCGCTCAGTCGTCAGGCTGGAGTGCAGTGACGCGACCTCAGTTCACTGCAACCTTTGCCTCCCTGGTTCAAGAGATTCTCCTGCCTCAGCCTTCCAATCAGCTGGGATTACAGGCACATGCCACCAAGCCCAGATAAATTTTGTATTTTTTAGTAGAGATGGGGTTTCACCATGTTGGCCAGAATGGTCTCGATCTCCTGACCTCGTGATCTGCCCACCTCGGCCTCACAAAGTGCTGGGATTGCAGGCGTGAGCCACCGAGCCCAACCTCACCCCTTGTCTATTATAAATAATCCTGCTATGTACATGGGGGTACGAGTATCTTTTTGAGACCCTGCTTTCATTTCTTTTGCATGTATACCCAAAAGTGGAATTGCCAGATCCTATATTAATTCTATTAATTTTTTGAAGAACTTCCACACTGTTTTATGTAAATACTTTTTAAAATAAAAATATAGCAACTTAACATGTGTTACCTCCTTTCAATATCACCTCGTAAGAGTATTCATTTATTCCACCTGGGTGTGGTGGCTCAGGCCTGTAATCCTAGCACTTTGGGAGGCCGAGGTGGGCAGATCACTTGAGGTCAGGAGTTCGAGACCAGCCTGGCCAACGTGGTGAAACCCTGTCTCTACTAAAAGCACGAAAATTATCTGGGCATGGTGGCATGCAGCTGTAATCCTAACTACTCAGGAGACTGAGGCAGGAGAATCGCTTGAACCCAGGAGGCAGAGGTTGCAGTGAGCTGAGATCTCGCCACACACTCCAACCTGGGTGACAGGGCGAGACTCCGTCAAAGAGAGAGTATTCATTTATTTCAACAATCTTGCCATTAATCCTAGTGGTCTCAGACTTTCCTTTTAGAAATGTTTTTGAAATTCTAACACTAGCATAGGATAGCAGTGGGAATAGTTTCTGTCTGCATTTATATCACACTTTACTGTTTTTGAAATGATTTGATGGAAAAATCAGTTCATGTTTCACAGTGTGCATTCACAAATGTAATTTCATCAAACGCTGCGACAATTCCATGAAACAGATTGCCCCTTCCTCGTCTGCTTATTGCTGGTCCTACTTCTGCCTCCATCTGTCCATCTACATGGATGAGTTTGTAAAATGTAGATACCAACTTTTTGCTTCTATGTCTTGCTAGCCTTCTGTGCTCTTCATCATGAAGATCAAAGTCCTAAGCCTAATGTCAAGATCTTTCATTTCTTACCACTTGCTTCCGACTTCAAATACCCCATGTCTGTGATTCCAAACTCTTTGCTCTTCCTGGAAGGCCCTTTGCTTTTCTCATGCTGTTTCCTCTGCCTGGCTTTTCTCAGGATACTTTATAGTTTTCAGATGTGTGACTTCTCTGAACTAGTTTTCTTGGTCTGCAATCCCCATTCCTCAGTCTGATTTAGGCACACCTGATTTACTTGAACGACAGCACTTGCAACTCTACTTTGGAATTCTACTCTCTACATCTACTCTCATGCTTGACTTTGAACTTGGTGTGTATAGGAACTATGTTTCTTTTGTCTCTATGCTTCGTACACTTTAATACATTTTTGAGCCAAGCAGTGATTTTCAACTGTGGAGAGGGTTGATTTTGCACCCTCTTGCATCTGGGACTTGCATCTGGGACTATCTAGAGATATTTTTGGTTGTCACCACTGGAGGGATTGCTACTGCACCTAGTATATAGAAACTAAGGATGCTATTGAATGTCCTACAGTGCATATTACCTACGAAGCCCCTCACAGCAAAAAACTTTCTGGCCCAAGATGTCATTAATGTCAAGATTGAGAAGCCCTGGGCTAAAGGAGGGTGACTGTTCTATAATATTAATGGACAAGGTCCATGATTTTAGTGACCTTTGCTGCAGCATGTTAATGCCCACTGGTAAATATTATATTTAAGTAGGCACACTGATTCTAGATTGGAAACAACAACTTCCCCCAAGGGACATGGACAAATTTTGTTGGGAGCATTTTTGGGTTTATCTCAATGACTTTATCACAATGTAATTTAAATTAAATGTCCTAGTAGCATTAAAACAGTGGGAGCCAGAAAAGCTAAACATCTTACACAATGAGAAGTTATTAGGTTCAAAATGCCAAAAGAGGCCAGGCGTGGTAACTCACGCCTATAATCCTAGCACTTTGGGAGGGCAAGGCAGGCGAATCACGGGGTCAGGAGTTTGAGACCAGCCTGGCCAACATGGTGCAACCCCATCTCTACTAAAAATAAAAATAATTAGCTGGGCGTAGTGGCGGACACCTGTAATCCCAGCTACTCAGGAGGCTGAGGCAGGAGAATCGCTTGAACCCAGGAGGCGGAGGTTGCAGTGAGCCGAGATGGTGCCACTGCACTGCAGCCCTGGCAACAGAGTAAGATTCTACCAAAAAAAAAAAAAAAAAATACCAAAAGAACTTCTATTTTATTGAAAACCACTGAATGGGATTGAGCAGAAACCTACTGGACAATCTTTGGTAGGTATGGCCTTTGCAAGAATCAAACTAAATACTTTTGCAGTCGGGTAGCAGGAAAGAAGGATTCTGAGACATACCAACATCTAACTTCTTACTAGGATGCTGACTAGCAGACTGGGCAAGAGAAGGAATGCAGAATCTGCAGGTGGGCATGGGGCTTCAACAGGGATCCCTTCTAGCCCAGCCTCTAAGGACTCTCCCACTTTGAGCTGTGGCTACTGCTCCTCTTGTTTGTTAAGCAGAATGTGTAAGGAAAAACTAATTAATGCAACTCATTTTCATCTCACTGTTCCTTTAAAAATGATTATTACTAACTGATTTTAATACTTTATTTTTAAATTATTTTTTTAATATTCTCTCTAGTCTTTTTAATGATTAATTTCCATAGGTTTTTGGAGAACAGGTGGTGTTTGGTTAAATAAGCAAATTCTTCAGTGGTGATTTGTGAGACTTTGTGCACCTGTCATCTAAGTAGTATACACCATACCCAATTTGTTGTCTTTTATCCCTCACCCTCCTCCCACCATTTCCCCCAAATCCCAAAAGTCTATTATATCATTCTTATGCCTTTGCATCCTTATAGCTTAGCTCCCACTTATGAATGAGATCATATGATATTTGGTTTTCCATTCCTAAGTTACTTCACTTAGAATAATGGTCTCCAATTTCATCCAGATTGCTGTGAATGCAATTATTTCATTCCTTTTTGTGGCTGAATAGTATTCCATGGTAAATATATACACCGCAATTTCTTTATCCACTCATTGATTGATGGACATTTGGGCTGATTCCGTATTTTTGCAATTGCGAATTGTGCTGCTATAAACATGCATGTGCAAGTATCTTTTTTGTATAATGATTTCTTTTCCTCTGGTTAGATACCCAGTAGTGGGATTACTGGATCAAATGGTAGTTCTACTTTTAGTTCTTTAAGGAATCTCCACACTGTTTTCCATAGTGGTTGTACTAGTTTACATTCCCACTAGCAGTGTAGAAGTGTTCCCTGTTCACTGCATCCCTGACAACACCTATTATTTTTTGATTTTTTGATTATGGCCATTCTTGCAGGAGTAAGGTGGTATTGCATTGTGTTTTTGATTTGCATCTCTCTGATCATTAGCAATGTTGAGCATTTTTTCATATGTTTGTTGGCCATTTGTATATCTTCTTTTGAGAATTGTCTATTCATGTTCTTAGCCCATTTTTTGACGGTTTTTTTTTTTCTTGTTAATTGTTTGAGTTCCCTATAGATTCTGGATGTTAGTCCTTTTTGGATGTATAGATTGTGAAGATTCTTTCCCATTCTGTAGGTTGTCTGTTTACTCTGCTGTTGTTTCTTTTTCTGTGCAAAAACTTTTTTAGTTTAATTAAGTCCTACTTATTCACAATTGCTTTTGTTACATTTGCTTTTGGGTTCTTGGTCATGAAGTCTTTGCATAAGCCAATGTCCAAAAGGGTTTCTCCAATGTTTTCTTCAAGGATTTTTATGATTTCAGGTCTTCATTTTTTCACAGAACTAGACGAGACAATCCTAAAATTCATATGGAACCACCAAAGAGCCCTCATAGCCAAAGCAAGACTAAGCAAACAAATCTGGAGGCATCACATTACCTGATTTCAAACTATACTATAAGGCCATAGTCACCAAAACAGCATGCTACTGATATAAAAATAGGCACATAAACCAGTGGAATAGAATAGAGAACCCAAAAATGAAGCCAAGTACTTACAGCCAACTGATCTTCAACAAAGCAAACAAAAACGTAAAGTAGGGAAAGGACGCCCTATTCAACAAGTGGTGCTGGGATAATTGGCAAGCCACATATGGAAGAATGAAACTGAATCCTCATTTCTCACCTTATACAAAAATCGACTCAAGATGGATCAAAGACTTAAATCTAAGACCTGGTTTTAATATTTTAACAAAATTGAATTTGAAGAATATTGCTTAAAATTAAATGTAATATACTTCATTAAATTTGAACATTAACTGATACAGGTTTGAAAGTTCATGACACTTGTCATTATCTGTATCATTTGGGTTTGAGGGCACTTAATAAACAGAGTCAAGGAACTTGGTGGTAATGCACTCAGACATTTTAGTAGTAAGTTGTTGACTTTGTCACGCCAAAACTATTTCCAAAATTCCTTATGAAAAATAAGTATTCGGTCTTGATTTAGATTATATATAAAATATGGTATTGATCATGTATGGTTATATTTTATAAACCTTCATAATATTTAATTTTCATTTTTAATTCTAAGTAGCACATTTCTATTAGGAGACATGTGACATGGATTTCCAACACAACCTCAGTACAAATTTATGATTGATTTTGTCATTGAATTGAGGTTGACATAACATTATCTTGTATAAACTTATTGATTCATTCTATTTAGCTCAGTGTACATTAAAAATAGAAGTATTATGTTAACTCTTACCATGGCCATTTAAAATGAAAACAACAACGTGAGTTCAAATTTCTTGACTAAAATAACATTCGTTTACAAAGTTATGCATTCAATATTCTGTATCAGAAGAGAAGAGAGAAAGGGTTGGATAATCATAGGTGCAGCTTTTTAAATGATTTTCAAAGGGAGTAAGTCTACAGTGATTCTCATTTTAATGACTCTACTGATATGGTCAAATCTAACTTTCTACCCTTTGGCTGTTTTTTCCATCTTACCATTCCCTGTAGCACCATCCTAATGGTCCAGACACTCACCTACCACCTCTCTATCATCAGTTTCTCTTATCAAAGCTGCACACTAAGAATGAGGTCCAGGAGCTCAACAAAATCAGAGCAGATTTCATAAGACACAGACAGCAGACCCAACAAAAGTCAAATAGCAGGCCTAAGAGAAAGTGTTCTATTCTACTTTTTTGTTCATCTTACTTTTCAGGATACACATTCACATAGAGCTAAATTTTGAGAAACTGTCAAATGTCTTGATTCCGTCTACCTCATCATTTTTAAACAGGTATTTGCAAGGTGGGGCCTATATCTAAGGGGAGCTGCATGGATACCCCCTGTCCATAACCTGTTGGGGGCAGGTTCATGTAAGTCAGGATGCATTCTGTACACATCTACGTCCAGGGGTTCTTGGCCTATATTCCTGGGATTTGAACTTCTGCTGGGCTTGTTCTAGTTTTCAACATATAATCACAAGTTCCAGATTTTCTGAGAGAATGATAAATTTGTTTAGTTTATTTTTTCATAAAGGAAATGCATGAAATATGTAAGAAATATGATTTTGAATCTGAAAACTTGTAACTCCCTTCACATATATAAATGCAAAGAAATGATAGCACTTCTCTGTCATGTAATTTTTTTGGTATACACACCTGTCCCCAACCCCTCAAGGAATTGTAACTTACTTAAATAGGACCCAAGAGTCATACTTGAATGGCACAGACAAGGTACTAACATTTACCTGTGAAAGGAATTAATGAATGAATGAATGGGGATGAATGACCAGATGGACAAAGGTGCTCTCTCTTAATTTGACAAAATGGATGAACAGAAAAGAATCTCTATTATCTCTGAAGCAGATAAGACAACTCATATTGCTCAGTCTGAATTCTATCTTTTTGGATGAACCTGTGGTTTTCAAATAGTCGTAGAACTTGTTGGGCTTCCAGCAGCTTGAGTAGGAGGTTCTGAAGCCCACGGATGGCATAAATAACCAGACTAAGCAGTTCCCCACAGCCAGAGGAAATGCTCTGGCATACAGCACAATCATCCCAGCACTCTCGGGTGGGCATATAAATGTCAAGCTTGAGTGTGAGTGTTATGTTTGGCAGATTAATGCCTCATTTATTAGGCCACATATTCTGAGTAAAATCATTTTCCAAATTACTTGAAACTTAACCTTCAGGCAGGAAAACTCAATTTACTTTAACCACATTGATGGGATAGTTTTAAATGTCCCTGCCTTCTCTAACAGTGTATTGAGTATCACAGACCATTTTCTTTGTAATCCTAGATATTATGCTATTGTAATGATAGCCTCAGACATAACTGAGGTGTGTTTGTGTCTCAGAAAATAATCGTAGAAGTGCCTTTGCTTTTTTATGGGTGCGTTTTCTAGTTTTACTTCTCCCATGACTTCAGCCGTCATTTATTAGGTCTTGTTACATGACTGTGCCTCCTTCTGTTCATTCCTCGTTTTCCCTTTTAGTTTCTGCTGTGGGCTGGGAAACTGAGTTTATTAGGCTTATTATGTGCCGTATAAATGAATTATGCCTAGACCAAGAGCACAGAACATCCAGTGAAGCTCTGAGCGACTCCCTTTCCAGTTAAATTCAAGAACTTTATTCATAGACTTGGTGACCCCATAGATAACACATCCTTTTCTGAGGCACTTAAGGGAGACCAAAGAGTCAAACATGTGGAGTTCAGAAGATCACCTTTAGTGTGAACTGACATTTGGGAATGTGACTGATGTTAATATCTACAGGCAAGTGGACTTCCTCACTGTCCCCAGAGTGATAGAGATTTACCCATTTGGTCAGGGGCACCATGCACAGCCTTGGGCCTCTTTACTTGGGGCCTGACACTGGAGGCCTTGCAGTAGAGGAGCCACCCAGACACACCTTCTTGGCCCAACCAGCTCCCGAGAGAGAAGAAGGGGAGGGCGTGAGAAAGACATGCCCAGTTCCGGCTCCCCACATCACTCATCAGAAGTCACTAAGGGAGGAGCAAGTCATGGGGTTGGAGAGGCTGGCTATGTAGAGAGAATCATCCCCTCTTTTGAAGCCAAGAAATGGGGAGGAATTGTCTCCCTCTAACAGTGGTGTGTTCTGACTGCCCAGGAAGGCCACAATTTTATTACTTTCTCCTGAGTCTCTGGTTCTCAGTCAGGTCATTGAAGTTGCTAGGTAGGTAACTTCCAGAAAGGAGGAGTTCTGTGAGCTCATCAGCGCTGCAGCGTGACCCGCTTTATACCCAGCTTCTTCATGTGCAGAATGAATCTATTCATTTCCAGAAGACTTCTTCAAAATTAGCTTGTGAAAACCAAACGATAAGTACTCTTATGAGGTACACATCAGTAAAGGGTGAGCCCCTAAGAGTGTCCTTCTTTATGTCTGCAAACAGAAACCCTTAGCAGCGGTTGATTCTCACTGGGCATGGGCATTGCTTATAGCTAATCCTCACTCAGGCAGATTTTTTTATCTCTCCAGGTCATTCAAGAGATGGGAGGCAATAACCTATTGGCCTGTAGTTAAAAACCAGAGTGATGTAACACAGCGCAACTGCTGTGGAAAATGATGAGGCAGTTCCTCCAAAAATTAAACATAAGCCGGGCACGGTGACGCAAGCCTGTAACCCCAGCACTTTAGGAGGCCAAGGCGAGCGGATCACCTGAGGTCAGGAGTTCGCTACCAGCCTGGCCAACATGGTGAAATCCCATCTCTAGTAAAAATACAAAAATTAGCTGGGCTTGGTGATGCACTCCTGTAGTCCCAGCTACTCACGAGGCGGAGGCAGGAGAATCGCTTCAACTCGGGATGCAGAGGTTGCAGTGAGCCAAGATTGTGCCACTGCACTCCAGCTTGAGCAACAGAGCAATACTGTCTTGGGAAAAAAAAAAAAATTAAACATAGAATTATCTTGTGATCCAGATATTCCTCTTTTGGGGTATATACTCAAAAGAACTGAAAGCAGGGCTTCAGATATGTGTACACCCATGTTGAGAACAGTGTTATTCACAGTAGCCGAAAGGTAGATGCAACTCAAATGTCCACCAGTGGATGAAAGAATAAACAAAATGTGGTCTAGCTGTACAATGCAATATTACTCAGCCTTAAAAAAGAAGGAAATTCTGACACAGGCTACAACGTGGATGAGCCTTGAACACATTATGATAAGTGAAGTAAACCAGACACAAAAGGTCATGTACTATATGATTCTAATTATATGATGTGTCTAGAGTGGTCAGAATCATAGAGACAGAAAGTAGAACAGTGGTTTCCAGGGGATCGGGGTTGGGGAGAGTGGGGAGTTGGTGTTTAATGGGTACAGTTTCAGTTTGGGAAGATGAAAATTCTGGAGATGGATGGTGGTGACAGTAGCACATGGGCAAGTGTAATTATCACTCCTGAGCTCTACATTTTAAAATGGTTATGATGGTAAATTTTATGTTATGTATATTTTACCACAGTAAAGCAAAAGTTGTGTTTTTTTTGTTTTTTGTTTTTTTGTTTTTCTGTTTTTGTTTTGTTTTGTTTTGCTTTTTGAGGCGGGGTTTCACTCTTGTCGCCCAGGCTACAGTGCAATGGTGCAATCTTGGCTCACTGCAACCTCTGCTTCCCATGTTCAAGTGATTCTCCTGCCTCAGCCTCCTGAGTAACTGGGATTTCAAGCAAGCACCACCACGCCTGGCTAATTTTTGTATTTTTAGTAGACTGGGTTTCACCACGTTGACCAGGCTGGTAGCGAACTCAGGTGATCCGCCCGCCTTGGCCTCCCAAAGTGCTGGGATTACAGGCGTGAGTTACCATGCCTAGCCACAAAAGTTTTTAAAAAAGAGAGAAAAAACAAAAACAAAAAAACAGAGCAGTGACTGTGAGGAGACCAGAGCTATGAACCTGAAGGAACAGGCAGAGGTGGGTCCAATGGGAAGAACTGTAACTGCTTAGTTGGTAACAGCATGTTGTTTTACATGAAATTTTGTCATAAAACCTTGGTCAAATGAGTCATTATAATACTAATTATACTAATAGTGGGTCGGAAAACAACATAAAACTTTTCTTTGGCCAAGGGTATGATGTTGAAAAATGTTGCCTCACACTGTTAACTAGAATGTGTTAAAATGAAAAGTTCATAGAAATAAGAACTTTTAATTTCCCTTAGAACAAGAAAACTGCTGTTCAAAAACATGAGTATACCTTACATCAAGGTGAAGATTTAGGAACAATTCATAACTGCTCATCTGTGGTGAATCCCTTCCTAAACCCTCTTTCTCTGCCTGCATTCACACCTCTAAGGAGAGCAAATACTAGAAGCTGGAGGTCTTCTGTTGCCTGACTATAATGATGTCTGCAGTCAAATGGTCTTGCAGGTGATTTTCAGGGATGTCCCTGGGCATGTGGAATTGGAGGAGCCTGGGAAGAGCATAATTCCATGACGTAAAAAAGGAGTGTTTGGAAAGATGCTGGATTCAATTTGGAGGGTCTACTGAAGGGAGCGGTATCAATTAATTAATTAATTAATTATTAATGAGACAGAGTCTCTCTATGTTGTCTAGGCTGGTCTTGAACTCCTGGGCTCAAGAGATCCTCCTGCCTCAGCCGTTTGAGAAGTTGGGATTACAGGCACATGCCACTGCACTTGGCTAGGGAGAGGTTTTCAAAGGAATTATTAGATCAGGGAGTTTGGGGAGAAACAACGTACCATGCATAGCATGCTGTAAAACATTTCTTCCAGAAAATTTTCAGTAAAATCTCTGTCTCCCACTATGGTGTGGTCAGGTCCATGGGCTGCAGATATGACAAAGTGCCAAGTGGTCCTTCATAGAGGATGAGGCAAGGGCCGGTTCTCACCTGGGTTGCCAATTAGGTGCTAGTGCTCATGGTAACTTCAAATTCTAACTTCTTGCCCTCATTTAATTTCAGTATTAACCAAGCTTACACTGTAGCCTAAATTTATGAGGATAAACTGAAAAGTAATATCTCTCTGAATATTGGGGCATGCCAGTTTTTTCCTAAGTGAATTTTCCCAAGAGCCCTGTACAATTTTTTGTCTCTCACTCTTCTTCCCTTCCATTCTTTTCTCAATGCCTTAGGGTTTTCTCAATTTATCTCTAATCTAATTTGAATGGAAGATTCCTCATGAAAATGGGACCCCCCTGTTGTTAATTAAGTAATGCTAGCTTCCACAGCAGCCACAACTCCAAATCTCAGTGGTTTAATGGCTCAAAAGTTTACTTCTTATTCCTGTTATAGGCTTATCTTGGGTTTATAGGGGCCTTGCTCTGCAGAGTTACTCAGGTGCCCAGTCTGAAAGAAACTGCATCATCTGATAGACCTATCATCTGGAAAACGTGTCTCCTGAGGTCACCAAGTAAAGGGGAAAAGAGTGGGATGCAGGAGGCACCTAGCTCATAATTGTCTAAGCCAGTGCTTGTGTTCATTGTCCATTGGTCAAAATTAGTCATATGGCCTCAGCCTGGCTGCAAGAGAAGCTAGGAAATGAAGAGGAGAGGATGGAGTATTTAGTGAGCACTAACTCTCTTTGCTACCCTTGCTGACTAGAGTACTATGAAGCCATAGTTACATGAAAATTCAACAAACTCTTGAATATAATTCATTTTTTTTTAGAGAGGGTCTCACTTTGTAGCACAGGCAGGAGTATAGTGGTGTGATTATAGCTCACTGTAACCTTGAACTCCTAGGCTCAAGAGATCCTCCCACCTCAGCCTCCCCAGTAGCAAGGACTATAGGTGCACACCACCACACCTGGCTAATTTTTAAAATTTTGTAGAGATGGGGAAGGGCAAGTCTCACTATGTTGCCCAGGCTGCTCTTGAACTCTTGGGCTCAAGCAATCCTTCTGCCTTGGCCTCCCAAAATGCTGAGATTTACAGGCATGAGCCACTATGCCTGGCTGAATATCATTTTTATATAACAATAGTCTGTTCTCATGGACATCTGCAGGTTTTCTTTTCCCTTCTTTTATCACTTTTGTTCAAACTAACTCTCTAAATTTAGCTTAAATTTTTAAAACCCATAATAGTTAAGAAAAAGCGATAGGGGCTGTTAGTAGTATTTAGTGTGCAATTAGTAGTATTAGTAGTATTTAGTATGTAAATATAAACAAGATTACTAAATACTACTAAATACTATTAGTAGTATTGTAGTATTTGAGCAGTATTTAAATTAGTAGTATTTTAATTTATTAGTAGTGTTTAGTATGTAAATATAAGGTTTATATTTACAGATACACCTTTTGTAAATATAAACCTTATCTGCTGCCAGGTAGTGGACAGCAGATATTATCTATCTCATAGTGTCTTATATAGTTATTCTGTCACTTATTTATTGCTTTATATTTATCTGTGGACTTTTCACCCTATGACGTAATAAGAGTGAGTAAGTGATGGTGAAAATCTCTGACTTTATCTTTTACTTGTTGATCGTCTTCCTCTTTCTTTTTTGTGCTCTTTGTTTGGCTATTGCATTTTAGGGACAGTCCAGCCTAGAAGATAGACTCTTGCATGGGACCATGGCAAACTGTACAGGGTCTGCTTAGGCGCAGATATGGGCCCTACTGTCTGCAAGCCTAGCTATGTTTAGGTTGCAGCACCGGCTACACAAATCACTGGATTTCCGATATTCTTTAGGACAGTCCATTGATAAAATGGTCTCGTGAGTCATTAAGGCTGTCCTGGATATCACCTTGGGACACTTGGGGATCTCTTTCCATCCCAAAGAATTGGAATATAGTTTAGGAAGGCCTAGAGAACGTGTGATAGTCCATGGTCCTGGAGAGAATTAGGAAGGTATATGGGAGATGCTACAGAGTAGGACAACTCCATGGGTCCCAGTGATTCTTTTTGTTTTGTTTCTTGAGGGGATTGCATAGAATTGAGCTGAACCTCACTATAGTCGCCATGTTCATATCATTTGTCTCTGCTGGAAATATCCCTCTTCCTTTTGGAAGTAGTACTCTTTTGTAGTCCCCTGTGTGCATTACAACCCTAGGGAAATCCATGGCCTGCGGGTGTTATCGCAATGGGAGGTTAAGGAGGGGAATGGCGGAGTGGTTACCCTAACCTTTCTCCCTTCTTTTTCCTTCTGTTCTCCACAAGGCTTTTTGTGTTTTGTTGATGAAAACAAATACATCTCTGGCCTTTAAGATGAGCTGCATAGGAAGATGCATTGGATTAGGCCTTAGATAAGAGCTTATCAAACATGGAGGCCGGGTACAGTGGCTCACACCTGTAATCTCAGCACTTTGGGAGGTCGAGGTGTGCGGATCACCTGAGGTCAGGAGTTCGAGACCAGCCTGGCCAACATGATGAAATCCCGTCTCTATTAAAAATATAAAAATTAGCCAGGCGTGGTGACGAATGCCTGTAATCCCAGCTACTCAGGAGGCTGAGGCAGGATAATTGTCTGAGCCTGGGAGGCGGAGGTTGCAGTGAGCCGAGATCACGCCATTGCACTCAAGCGTGAGTGATAGAGTGAGACTCCGTCTCAAAAAAAAAAAAAAAAAAAAAAAAAGGAGAGGTTTCCTTGAATATGTCTTTTGTTCTGTGGGGTTCCTGCCTGCAAATCAAATGTTGATTATCAGTGCAACTACTACAGAACCTGAGAAACAAAAAAGACTTCAAAAAATAAAAAGCCGATCTTTCTCCTCAAGTATTTTAACCAGGAAAACTTACAAAATTAGTGAAATCTGAAGTCTTGCCTAATTTATATTCAGTATATAGTCTAAAAATGCTTCCAGATTTAAAACAGAAAGAAAATCTTAAAAACAAATGATTTTTCTCTCTCTTTTCCCTTCTTCAGGCTTTTCCTCCAAATGCGATCATTGTATTTTTCTACTGCACTGCAGTGACTGTATTCTTCACAATAATCAAACTAGTCAGTTATCGCCTACACCTCATGTTTGACAAAGGAGAAGTAATTCAGCAGAAGCCCTCCAGAAAGGAAGAAAAGCCAAGTAAAGACAAGGAGGCCAAAGGTGAACACATAACTAATCCCAAACATCCAAGGTAATATTTCCAATTAATGTGACATTTCAAAATTTAAATGTTTTGCTCTTAAGTTTTTTATCAGTTGTTTTTGATATCACTAGTACAGGCAGATAGAAATATGTGCATTTTTTTTATATTTCAGCATATACTTAAGCATAACATTGATATTCATAATCGGGATGGTTTAACTGGCTATCAATATGACCTTCTCACATGATCTAGAATTCATTTGTCTTAGGCTTAGCACTGCAAAAAATTTCACTTCACTGTTTTTATGTTGTTATTTAAATGCTTAGAGCATGCCAGAGTATTTTAAAGAATAGCATTTGTGTTTGTTGATATAAAAGTGATACATTACATAGAACTGAAATATTAAGAGTAATTTTTGAGTTAGCATTCTTTTCACTATTCTTGTATTATTTCTTACAGCTCCTTAAGATAGCATGTCCTCTAATTTAAAAGTGATGTTTATTATAAGGTTTATCTGCTGCACATGGTGGCTCATGCCTGTAAACTTGCATTTTGGGAGGCTGATGTGGGAGGATCACTTGAGTCCAGGAGGTTGAGGCTGCAGTGAGCCATGATCGTGCCACTGCGTTTCAGCCTACCCGGAGAGAGTGAAACCCTGTCTCTTAAAAACAACAAACAAAGATTTATATATAAGGAATATAACAAAATGGACTGTAGGAAAAATAAGTTTTTAGACTAGTACTAAAAGAGTCATGCTTCTGTTTGATAATATCACTCACTGCTCTTGTGTTTCTCATGTTGGGTTAGCAATAATAGGCAGATTCACAATGGCAAAAAGGAAGAGGCCAGTCGAAACCTCTCCACGCCTCCCCTCCGCTGCAGCTCCAGAGGGCAAAGCATAACCTCTCATCACTCTTCTGGGCCATTGGTTAGTGGTCTTGTTTCCTGTTTCACCCTCTTCATGTGGTTTTGGTGTTGATCTCACCTAGAATGGGAGTGTTCAGCAGCAGTGATTGTAGCTTGCATGCTGTAATCACTGGCCCGTACAGTGAATATCACATCCCAGGGTCTGGAAATGGCCTGAAGGGTGCCCTTGGGACCATACGATAAATGCCCAGTCATGTGTTCAAAGCACACTCTCTGGCCTCCTCTGCCATCCACCCCCACTGCTGGGTCAACCACACTGGGCAGAGAACCAATTTGCAGGCCTTTGCTTCTTTCTGTTGTCATTCATTGAAGTCATCATATCTGCAATGCCTTCCACCTGAAATGGATATCACTTCTGCTTTCCATTTTAAATCACACTTGTCTTTCTGGGAAGTCAATAAATTACCTTTTTTCTATATTAACTTTATCGAGCTCCATTCGCTATAGTGTCGGTAGTGGCTTATTCCTTCTCTGTTTACTTTCTTAGTAGCAGATCTCCCTTTGTCACAGTACAGTTGTCTTGGTTGAATGTCCACACTTACATACGTTTGTATCCATTCTGGTCCCCATTTTATAGAAGCTTAAGGAGAGTGAACACTATTGTCTCTTCCCTACATGCCATTTAGAAAACCAGTGACTACTGGTCAGTTATTGCCGACTGTCTGGAAATGGACGACCAGCTGAGTCATCCATTGATTTTTGTTTCTTTCATTTGTTAGGAGTTGTCAGCACAGGAAACCGTAGAAGATCTCAAAGGTAAAGTGTCATCATTTATATTTTATCACAGCATTATCCTCAGTGAAGTGAAAAATATTTTTATAAAACAGAATGCCAGTGGATTAACTGAAAATAAGAACTATACCTAAGACTGCATAGTTATATTTTGACTTTGTTTCTTTAACTCTTAATTTTAATTTTTTCTCATCAGTATTTGTATATCAAGTCTTAATTCAAATTGTGATATTTTGTTGATCATAATTCATTGTCATTTCTCCAGTCTATGCCTCATTTCATATGACTTATAAAGAGCAGACATGTAAGTTTTTTTATGGATGATAAATTATCATCCATATAAAAATTTGTATTATAGTACATACATCAAAAAATGACAGGATAAATTGTATAGCATTCTGCGTATCTACCTTTCTTTCAAGTTACAAATTTTGTTTTGGGGGATCTTTCCTTTAACTTAAACAATTTTTGTTTTACGTTTTTACTAAGTTTTTTTTTTTTTTTAATCTTTTGACTACCTGCAGAAGGCTTAGAAAAGATCTTTTGGAGGCCTGAATTAATTCCTTTGTTTCTCTGCAATTCTATTTTCTTTTCTACTACTACAAAGACAAATTTTATGCACTATTTCAGTTTTGAAAATGGTGTAAAATTTAATTTGTTCTAGAAAACAGCTGAAATTAGCACCATAGCCCTGAACCCCTAAAACGAAGTTTCTTTTTTCATCATTCAGCTGTATCCCATTATAACCATATGTAAAGGATTGTCCAGATTTTTTTCTGTGTTATTACTACTAAAATAAATTCACATTAGTTAGATTTCTAACATTTTGGTTGCACATACAACTTCATAACAGTTACTTTATGTCTGTTTTATACACATATATACAAGCACATACCTTTTCCTTCATATTAAACATATTCTTCTAGATTAGGTGTGCTATAGCTCATCATCTTATGTACTTTGAATATCTGGTCTGACCTTTTAATTTCACCATTCCTATTAAAACAATAATTTCCCATTTTTTACTTGTACTAGGAATTGTAGTAGAAGTTTTACGTACATTATTTCATTCTGAGTCATAGTATGTAAACTGTACAGGTAGCATTTAAACCCATACCTGGCGAATAAATCCAGTGTTTCTTAGCAACACTATAGTAAAGCAAAGAATTTTGTTTTTCCCTTAGTCAAATCTTATAAAAGACACTCTCTTAGTTGGTGGTGTTCTACAGTATTTTAAGGGATTTGGTTCCAGGACCCCCGTGGATACCAAAATCTGTGGATGTTGCTCACGTCTCTTATATAAAATAGCATAGTATTTGCATGTAACCTACACACATCCTCTTGTATACTTTAAATCATCTCTAAATTACTTACAATACCTAATACAATGTAAACGCTATATATATAGTTGCTATACTGTATTGCTTTTCATTTGTTTTATTTTTATTGTTGTATTTCAAGAATAATTTCACAGTGGGAATGTTATTTTAAAAAATAAGTGTCCATGCAGCCATAAAAAAGAATGAGTTCATGTTCTTTGTAGGGCATGGATGAAGTTGGAAACCATCATCCTCAGCACACTAACACAGGAACAGAAAACCAAACACTGCATATTCTCACTCATAAATGGGAGTTGAACAATGAGAACGCATGGACACAGGGAGGGGAACATCACACACCAGGGCCTGTCGGAGGTTGGGGGCCAAGGGGAGGGAGAGCATTAGGAGAAATACCTAATGCATACAGGGCTGAAAACCTAGATGATGGGTTGATAGGTGCAGCAAACAACCATGGCACATCTATACCTGTTCTGCACATGTATCCCAGAACTTAAAGTTAAAAAAAAAAGTATCCAATTCCATTAGTTGCTGGTGCTATTTTAGTTTTGTTATTATTCATTAGGTCTGGCTCTTGGGCATCACTCATTCATTTCCAATGCTAATAAAGTTGCCATGTGTCGTTCATTTCAGGTGTCATTCTATCAGAAGACCATCCCATAGCACCAGTGTCATCTACCTCACCTGGTATCAAAATGGAAAGTTTACCTGCTTGTCAAGCACACATGCTGGAAACCATGCCCAAGTCAGCAATACCTGTAAAACCAATTGCCACAGAAACTCTCATCAATGGTAAAGGAAAGGAAAGAGGAGGCAAGGGGCAGCCTCCTTTGCGCCACAGATCCGAGGGTGGCTTAGTGGATAAGGGACCCTTGAAGAAGTTGCCCCACCTGTCTTTGTCTCAGTATGACTTACTAGAAACAGACATTTCTTTCCAGCCATGGGGGAGTGAGAATTCAGTCCTGATTCCAGAACCTGTCAGTTGTCCCCAGGGTTCCATAAGGGAACGGGTACAAAGCAAGTCACCCCAAGACAGCCTGAGCAGCAGCTGCCCTCAGTGTGACACCATCGTGGCCAAGCCTGTGGAGGAGCCAGCAGACACATCCTGTCAGGTGGATACCTCCTGCCAGGTGGACCTGCCCTTGAACCAGGAAGTGGACTCCTCAGATAGTGAGGTAGCTGTTACTCTCATCGATACTTCTCAACCCGGAGACCCACTGAGTCTACATGAACCCATAAAAATTGTTATCACGATGAGCAGTACCCCAAACTCCATGACAGATTTGGAAAGCTCCCTCCACCTGAAGGTGGTTGGCATAGAGAAGACCGGTGTAAAGTCTGATGCTGAGCCAACTAACCCAGGGGCGGCCAGTTCTCCCAATGCCGAGCAGATCTCAATTCCCGTGATCACCCTGGACCTGCCTGAGGGTAGGGGAGGAGGTGTTCCCTGTCCTGAAGGCAATGGAAGTGAAAGGACTCCAGAGAGACTGAAGGCAAGGGTATCCACCAATCAGTGTTCTGGCTATGGATCTGGGGAGGGGGGTAGTGCCACCAAGGATCACAGTTCTTCCTCACGGGAACCCTGGGAATCAGCGTCCCGGCTTACACCTGATACAGCCTCTGAGTCTAAGGTGGGGAAGGAAGGCCTGACTAACCTTGACCCATTGTCTTGTAAGTCCAGCCATGAAAAGAGGCATGCCCGGGTGCTCAGTGTGGACAGTGGGACAGATGTCTTCTTGAGTAAAAGTTCCGCAGAAATTGTTGATACAGAGAAAACAATGCCAACTTCCAAATCTGACCTAGAGGCTAAGGAAGGACAAATACCAAATGAGTCCAACTTCCTGGAATTTGTCTCCCTGTTAGAATCCATTAATACTTCCAAGATGGCCGCATCCAATCAATTGAATGGCTCAGCAGAGCAGAATGAAGAAAGTGGGCTTCTCCAAGGTGCGATTCCACATCAGTTCCGTTCTGATCATGACATAGAAGGCAATATGCCTCTTTGCCATTTGCCTTCTGTGATTTGATTTTGCAAATAGTGGGACAACTCTTGGGCACTCGTTTGTTGCTTGGCTTTGTCATCAGTATTTGCTGAATTACCGAGACTAAGCTCTGTGATGAACATGTGTACATATATTGTCCTACTCTACCAGGACACTTAAGGCATTATCATGATATTTTTGCTTCCCTATTCTAGAAGGCAAGACTATTTACTTCCAGGGAAATAAGCAATTATATTTTACTACTGTGGCAAGTACTCGCAATAGATGTTTCTTCCTTTATGAAATAGATGCCTTCTGGGAAAGTTGATTCTAAGACAAATTTCTATGAAGTGAATCTACTTTTCCTGCTGAGTTCTATTATAAAATACAGAATTCACTAATTATCCCATGTTGTACCCATAATAATAACAAACTCTTCTGCAGCTCTTAATTTATGCCAGGCAGTGTTCTAAGCACTTTGCATATGTTAACGAGGGTGACTGTACCTTATGGTTTGCCTGGAAGGGTCCTCATTTACACACGTTTTGCCAACATAATTATTAAGAGCACTGACTTTCTCTCTCAAAAGAGTCCCCAGTTTAGATGATAAATTATACAACTGCTGTCGTATTAACTCACTTACTCTTTATATAACTATGTTATGGATATACCATTATCCTTCCTGTTCTTCGAATGAGGCTCAGAAATTTTCACTTGCCTTCCCAAGTGTCTAGTGAGTTCAGGAGGTGCTAGAACTGAGATTTGATTCCAGGCAGTCTTTTTTTTGTTTTTTTGTTTTTTTGTTTTTGAGATGGAGTCTCACTTTGTCACCCAGGCTGGAGTGCAGTGGCACCATCTCGGCTCACTGCAAGCTCCACTTCCTGGGTTCACGCCATTCTCCTGCCTCAGCCCCCCGAGTAGCTGGGACTACAGGCGCCCGCCACCACGCCCGGCTAATTTTTTGTATTTTTAGTAGAGATGGGGTTTCACCGTATTAGCCAGGATGGTCTCGATCTCCTGACCTCGTGATCCACCCGCCTCGGCCTCCCAAAGTGCTGGGATTACAGGCGTGAGCCACCGCACTCGGCGATTCCAGGCAGTCTTGTTCCAGAGTCCTTGCATAAAAATTAAATGATATTTCCTATATGAAGATAAGGTACGTTTATTTTCAGGTTACTTAATGTCTCTGGGCCTCAGTTTCCTCATGGCTAAAATGATGTTACTGGACTAGAGCTTTTATGAGGTCTTTCAGCTTTAAATTCTGTTAATGCTGTGATTTCTGAGCATATCATTTCTACATAGATCTGTGTTGAGATAGCATCTGTATGGTAGGAATGCTTACTGAAAGTTGTGTTTGCATATGGTAGCTCATTTTCTGTGCTGTAGGTGGTAACGTTTCTTAGTGCTGGGATTTTTCCTCTGCTCTCTGGACAGCCAGGGGCTCCTCTGGCTCCATACTGTTGGCTCTGATAAATTTTCTCTGATTACTTAAACTTTTTAACAGACAGGGCGGTATATAAACCAGGAGTAACTTGAGACAAAAATGTTTCTAATAAAAGATATGGGTGTTTATCATCTATCCAATATAGAGATTCATACCTCTAGGCTAGCACTGTCCAATAAAATTTTCTGTAGTGATAGAAATATTCTGTATGTGCAGTCCAATATGGTAGCCAATGGCCACATGTAACTGTTTAATACTTTAAAAGGGAGCTGTGCAGGTGAGAAGTGGCATTTTAAATTTTATTACATTTTAATTCATTTAAGTAGCCACGTGGCTATTGGATGCTATATTAGACAGTGCTAACCCAGAGCACATGAAGGCCTTTCCAGAAGCGATGTGTCCAGTGGATAGAGCACTGACTTTGGAACCAGATAGCACAAGGCCAGATTTGGTTCAGTAACACTGGCTGGTTGAGCTTGGACAATTGATCAAATCCATCTGTGTTGGAGTTTCTTCTACAAAGCAGGAGTCATAATATGTTACAGATTATTGTGAGGATTCAATTAGGAAAATATGTGGAAAGTTTTGCTATTTGATCAATTTTAGTCTCTCATTTTTGTTTTCCCCTCAGGCCATATGTAAAGTTTACTTGGTTTGCCTGCTTGAGTTTTTGCTCTTCTTCATTTTTTCAGCCAGCCACATTCAGTCAGAAGGGTTAAATTGGACATTGAGGTTGTGTGCAGGGAGATATGAGGTATTCTATGGGAAGAGATAGGCTTAGGTACCAAGAACTTGAAGGTACAGCAGGAAGGGAGGCGTTGGAATGAATTACATGCTGCTTTTAGGAAAGGACAGAGGATTTTAATTGAAGGAAGGAAGGACAGACTACAATGAATCTTTTAGCTCTTAGAAGGCCATCAACATATTAAAGGTGGCAATTTAGATAGTTTTTCAGTGGTGTCGTGTGTCTTTGAGATTGGTAATATCCTCTTATTCTTCTTTCACTAAAGTATTTGTTATTGTAATCTGAAAACCCAGTTTCTGAGTTTGTTTATAAAACAACGTGATGGTGTTTAATGATATTAGCAGCTTAGGAAATGTTCTCTAATCTCTTTCCTGCTCATCAGTGGGACAGTGCTTGAACTTGGACTTCACTAGAAAAAGATACAGGATTTTCTAGTTCTCTCTAATGTACTCTTATTTCCAGCCCAGGTTCTCTTCAGAGGATTATTCTCAAGTCTCAGCAATATCCTAGAATTCAAGGCTATGGAAAACCACACACTTTTGAAAAACCTTTAAAGCATGTTTGTTTGCTTTTTTGTTTGACACAACTTTATTTTACTTTGTGGAAATAAATGAGGACTGCCCATATGAGAGCAAGCAAAGTCTATTTATTCAGAGCTTACTTGTGGCGAGGGAGTCAGCCGTCATCACTTGGGTTCAGCAGTGACTTAAAGGCAACTAGAATGACAAAGCTTTATAGTGGAAAAAAGGGAAGGCTTCGGATGTGCCCTGACTGGAGGTTCTGGGCATTATGAAGCTGGAGGTGGCTAGACTAGGAGTGAGGCATCCTATGTGCTTCATTAGGGGACTCTGTTTGGTTTTCTGTGGGTGGTCCTAAGTTGGAAGCAGGGACACACATTAGGGAAGCTGTGAGCTGTGAATCAAGTCCTAGCCATTTCGGGCTAATTATTATGGGGGTTATTGTGTGGCTTCCTGGATTGTTTGCCAGAAACAGTGGTCTGACTTCCTGCGAGTCTGACCTGTGCATAGGATGTTGTCTTCCTGGGCTGCTTACCCTGGATAATGGGTTGATTTTCTCATCTGGTTGCTGCAGATTATTGGTCAGAGTTCTACGTTACGAATAATTTCTGGCCATTGTCCATTCGTATATTCAGTCTCCTAACTTCTAAGAATTTCTAAGAAAAGAATCATGAATGTATATAGAAATGATCATTGAAAAATTGTCTATAATATGGAAAATGGAAACAATGTAAATTTATAGTTAGGGTCTATTTAAATTATACCATTATCAGTATAATATTGTATAACTACTACTTTTAGATGATGTAGATGAATATCCAATAACATTAAATGTTTATAGTAGTTTAAGATAAATATGATAGGTATAAAACCATACCTGTATTATGACTTCATTTTTGTAAAAAAAAAAAAAAAGTGCATAGATCTAGGAAAAAGAGATTGGTATGATATATATCAAATTGGCTCCAGTGGTAATATGATGGCAGGATTAGGAGTGATTCAAAGTTTTTTCTTTTGTGTAGTTTTAAATTACATACAATGAATGTATAGTATTTTTATAAACAGAAACATTTATATAAATGTATTTTTTAAGGAAAAAAGGAAAAAAATCACCCATATGTTGATTTACGTAATGTACCCATTTAAGAGAAAAGGAGTCTAAGATATGATGAAGAGATGTGAACAAATGAATTCAAAGACTCTTAGTGTGAAACAGGAGAGCTGTGTCAATGTGCCTTTCTGCGATTTTTTATGAGGCATGATTACTGGCTAAAGCTATTTGTTATGATAGCACTTTCTTATAAATGTGTTTCTTGAAAACTGTGAAAACTTCTATCTTGACAGGCTGTCAAATGAAATGCAAACATTTTCATACCAAGGAAATTCTTATGGTAGTTTCACAGATGTGCTGAAAATGTTTATCTTCAGGACTCACAGAGAAGCCAGCATTGCTCCTCTAATTACTTGAAGTTTCAGGATGAATAACATTGTTCTAGATGCAAGGATGTGATTTATATCCCACAGACACTAACACAGTTTTGCTTTCTGAGGGCTTAGGCAGGTCTTGATAGACTTTTCTAATGGTGTGTCTTGAAAGGACTTGTAGGTTCAGGCTCAATTCTGTTCTCTCAGGCGCAGGCTGTTGAGTTTAAGAGCCAATCATTTACTCAGAGTAAGTCATGGGAGTACAATGGTCCTTTTGATCTTAAAAGTGACTGTTGGAATGTGTCCGCAGAAAAGGAAGGGCTGATCCTCAGGGTCATATGTAGTCCATTTTGCATAATGGTATAACCTGAGACCCTTAGTGGTTCATTGTTTAAAGAGTCTTCAAAAAATGCAAAAAATAAAATAAAAACATTCTGTACCTACTGATCTTGGAATTCTCATTCACCTTAAAATGTTCTCAGGGCAAGGAATAGGTGTTGTAGCTCACTGTGTCCTACACAGTACAATAAGCATATTGTTCAAAATCAGCTATACCAGCTATACTTGGCCGGGTGTGGTGGCTCATGCCTGTAATCCCAGTGCTTCAGGAGGCTGAGGTGGGAGGATCACTTGAGGCCAGGAGGGCAAGACCAGCCTGAACAACATAACGTGCCCCTATACTTACATAAAGTTTTAAAAATGAGCTAGATGTAGTAGCATGTGCCTGTCATCCCAGCTACTTGGGAGGCAGAGGTAGGAGAATCACTTGCACCCAAGAGGTTGAAGCTGCAGTGTGCTGTGATTCCACCGTTGCACTCCAGCCTCCAGCCTTGGCAACGGCCAGACCCTGTCTCAAACAAACAAACAAACAAACAAACAAAAACAACCCCCACCCCCAGTTATACTTATAAGTATTTGCTTTATGAAGGGTCCAATTCTAGCTTTAGCTTGAAAATTCAGTTTTAGAGAGTGAGTGAGAAGAAAGACTGTTAAGGTTTATCAATGGTAAAGGGGACCTTGCTCTGAAATAGCCAGATTTGTTTTTGTAATGTTTTAGAATCTGAGGTTATTCATTTATGAGACATGAACCTTTCAGACCTGTGTAACCTAAATGGGTGATTTTCAGCTGGGCACATGTGTGGTCACCAACTCCCTATTTCAAGCGAGTCCCTCAACCTGTATATAAAATAGTAGGTGTTTGTAGACGCCTAAATAACACATCTCAGACTTATACATGCTTCTGTTTTTCAAATATATGTAGGTACTTCCATAATTAGGAAAATGAAAAATTATTTAAAAGTCTTTTGCATGCAGAGGAGCTGCTTAGATTTTCTTTCTATTCTTGTTTCAGTTTTGGTAACTTATTTCCCAGAGCTTTCACGTTGATTTATTTTATATTATATTAACAGGTAAAGCAATGTTTTTCAGATAACACTTCCCAGGAAAAAAAGGAGGAAATCCTGGAAAATGAAAAGCCCAGTGGACACAGTTCTAAGCAAGGAAAACCAGACTTACAAAGTCAAGACCATACTAGCACCAGCCCCGCGTGCGCTCAGCCTGCCAAGACTACGGCCTTGTAAGGATAAGTTACTTATTTAGTTTCACTTAGTCATAAACCATGAGACAGCCTCATTTACTAGCTTCTGCTTTTAATGCTTTATCAAGGATAAGGAGGAACTTCTAATCATTTTTTTTTTTTTGAAACTTTTATATGTGTTAAGTTTCCAGGGCAATAGACAAAGACAGATAATCTACAGGGTAACTTCCCAACAAGATAGTTCTGTCTTGCAAGTCATCAGTGGGCCTGAAACATCTGTACAAGAAGAGATATCTGTGGATGCTATGCATGTCTTCATTGATGAACATGGTGAGTCTTTGGTGCCCTTTACTAACGAACAAGCAGGGAAAACTGTCAGCTTTCTCAGGATTCATCATGATATCTTAGCCTGAGCACTAGACTTGAGAACTGGAAGACTTAACGCCATAGTTGCCCACACACTGTTCTTTGAACGGAGTGTGCTGCCTCCCATCTCAGGGTCTTTACACATGCTGTGCCCGTGTGTTCCATTGATCCTTCAGATCTTGGTCCTAAGGTAAGTTTTTCAGGGACACCTTTCCTGAACTCCCCAGACTTAATCAGGTTTGTCAGTTTTTGTTGTTCTCTTAACACCCCGTCTCTTTCCTTCTTTGATAATGTTACAGCTTGCATAATAATTTGATTAATGGCATTTCCCCCTCACAGTTATCAACTTCAAGAAGGCAATGCCCAGTAGTCAGTAAATATTTGTTGGACCTGTGTTGCACACCTGACCTTGATATATTTTTTCATCACCTTGTTATAAAAAGGATTTAAAATAGCGCCGGGCGCGGTGGCTCAAGCCTGTAATCCCAGCACTTTGGGAGGCCGAGATGGGCGGATCACGAGGTCAGGAGATCGAGACCATCCTGGCTAACATGGTGAAACCCCGTATCTACTAAAAAATACAAAAAAAAAAAAAAACTTGGTTTTTCAGCTACTTGGGGGGCTGAGGCAGGAGAATTGCGGGAACCCGGGAGGCGGAGCTTGCAGTGAGCTGAGATCCGGCCACTGCACTCCAGCCTGGGAGATAGAGCGAGACTCCTTCTCAAAAAAATAAAAAAAAATAAAAAATAAAATAAAATAGTATACATAGAGAATTATAAAGTGGCAAGTTCAAAGTTCAAAGGATAAGGGATATAGGTCCTAGTTTTTCTGGGATGGATCTTGGCTTATGTATCATATAGCTCCAGTAGTGCTTGTTATTTTACTCTCAAAAGGATCCTGGTTTGGAGAATAAATTATATGGTTACTTTATCTGGAGTTCGGTAGTTTATAGTTTTAAATGCTTTTGCATGTGCAGAAATATAAGGGACTTTTACATCATAGAGAACAACATTAGCACTTACATGAAAGCCTCCACAGGGGCTGTGGTTGTTACAGTTTCTCTTGGTGGAAAACACCTTTGAGTTGAGGGCCACCTTCCAGCTGCTCACAACAGACGAGGTTAATTACGCTTCCTGTGTCAACTGAAGAAGGCACTAGTAGGAGCTCTTCTGGGCAGAAACCGTTTACATCATTAGAAAGGGAACGATTTTCATACCTCAATATCCTGAACTGCTTTAGTGGAGCTAATTGAACTCTGCAGATTAATTCCACCTCTAGCTTTTCCTCATTAACAGGCTGACACATCAGTCAGTGTACTGTGGCACTGGCTCGTCTGCACATTTGGAGGCAGAGATGGTCTCATGTGGTCCACCAGTCAAAACTGTACTCTTAATAAGCTGCTTTTTGCACATGACACCGAGGTATTCGTATACAAAAAAATCCAGTTATATGCTAGCACAGATCATGCTGACACATGAAGAGAATGTATGTAAAGTGAATTAAGAGATGACACAAATAAGTCTATCAAAAGCAATTAAATCATAAGTAACCAAGTCAAAACTTGTCTAAGTATATTAGCAGGGAAGCAGGTCAAAGAAAATTTTCTTAGTCACGTTTCTTTCAGACATCCTTCAACTTCTCATGATATATATTCTGTGGAGAAATACAAAGAATAGATCCAGATTGTCAACAGTTATTACAACAGACCAAAAAAAGTTTCCTTTTAACTTGAAAATTATATAAGTTGAAACAATTCTATATGAATAATTATGTCATATTCTTTGCTGAAATTTTCTGATTTTACAGGGGAAATTAGATCCTGTTATTTAAAATCCGGAAATCAGAAAGAAGGTCCTTTACAGCCTCTACCATCAAACTGTGACTGTCTCTCTCAGGCTCGGTGAGTGGAGCTTTGTTTCCAGGCTTGAGAGCTGTTGCATTGCTGGGAGACACAGCGATGAAGATAAAGTGAGGATTCTGGTTTAGAAGAAATGTGTTAATCCCTTCGTAGTTGTTAAGGCATGTAGTTTTGTGTGAAAGAAAAAGAAAATCTGACATTCTGAAATAATGAAAAATAAATGAAATCATTTTAATCGTTGCTGCTTCCAAAAACGAAGATAACATGTAGGTAATATAAATAGACAGGAACCCTGTATAAACGTAATAATGTTCCCTTCAAGAAAGATGGTGATGCAGATCTCAAATACATTATTAAATTTGTCCCAAGGAGTGGACTAGAAATGTGGTTAGTTCTCATTTATTCTCATTTACAGTAATGAAGGCAAACTGTTTTACAGATAGATACACATCTTTTCTATTGTACTTCAGAATGCTTTGAATAACTTTCTTAATTGTGCTGATATTAAATTAGGTGAAGTTGATATTAAGTTAGTTTGCATATCTGGGACATATGATGATTAATAGTGTGTTGGGCAAGCTGTACATCTTGTCAGTGGCAGACAGAATTCATCCTTCATCCTGGGCTTCAAGATTCTTTGTGGATAATCCATATGGCCATGTCTCAGTTGGTTGCTCTAAGTGTGGAAGTAAATTGTTCATGTATCCTTTAGAATTATACGTATATTTGAGGGCTTATGGGAGATTTTCACGGTGTAACTGGAAAGTCTTGCGCTTCACATCTAAACCTTAATTTCAGAGCCTGTGACCCCGTGTGTCTTTCCAAGTTTAAAGTCTTCCCGAGGGTGTATGGGAAATTCATGGGGAGGGTTCTGTGTGCTTAGAATAAAGGCTGTCTTTGTCCTTGCGTTCTGGCCTCCAGGTGGAATGCTGTCGTGTGCCAGCTTCTTAGGGCATTCTCTCTTTAATGCCACTACTGTTTCTTACCTGCTTAGGAATGCTAGTGCCTGCCATTCAGGTAGGTCTGATGGGAACTGTAGGTGACGGCTCTCTCTCGCCATGCAGTCCCTTCTGAGCTTTGCACTAAAGCAGCCTGCATGTGCCCAAAGTCACTCGTGTGGGGAAACAGAAATATTGTTCATCCCCCACTTGCCGTCCACTCTTTCTCCTTTTCCCTCAGGTACCATGCAGCAATCCAGATGGCACAAATTTCTTCTTCTCCATCCAACAAGCATGCAGAGTCCCCATGCAAATGGACACCCAAGAGGAGAGGGAGGTTTGCTGTCCACATCTTTACTCTAACCTCCAGAACATTCTAGACGTTATGATGGTTTGATGAGTTTAGTCATCTAAGATGACAGCTTTCTCAGACAAAATATGTAATTGCATGAGAACACAGCTTTGAAAACTGCCATATTATTCTGCAATTCCCAGGTAAAAGTTGAAGTTTTTCTAAGCTGAATTTAGAACAAATTCTTGTTTTATCCCAAAGTAAAGTTATAAGATTTTTGGTTTTAATTTTCCCCCCTAGGATAAATATATGTCGTTTTTCCTCTAGGTTAAATACTTGAACTGCATTTGTCAGTAATGATAGTTAGAATAAGGCCATATATCCAGAGCCTTAAAAAACTGAAAATTTACAGTATCCAAATAAAAATGAGAGAGAGGACCTATAGTGTTTTCATTAAGCCTCAGTTCCTTAGGCTCTGCCTCTTCTAGCACGACCTGCTAACTTGCTTTCTCCCCTTAAATTTATCTGTCTGTATTAAACTTCCTCCAGCCTCTACTTTCTTTCATTTCCTCTGCATTTCCTTTCCAGATTGCAGCTCTTTTATATTTAACCTGCCTTCCGTTTCCAGAGCTGCCTGGACGTAGGTTTGCCACAGTGCATTCAGCCTGGGTGAAATGGCTTTTGGTGAGGTTGTGTTGGGGTGCTGCGAGGGTGTTGGACTGAGAGGCAACTGAGCAGTGTTGATGCTGAACTTTCTTGTGAGGCGTGTGGCTTAGTGGAGAGTCTCAGAATACCTGGCCCTTTCCTATGTGCCTTTTCAAGTCCATAGAACAGTCAAACCCCTTTCTGTTACACAGGAGGGAAACCCATCTCAGACAGGTTTACTCAAAGTGGGGATTTTGTGGTGATGTAACAGAACAGTCTTGAGTCCATCTGTCTTCAGGAGTGTCTAGATAAAGAGGTTCAGATTGAGTCATTGGGGCCTAGTTTTGCCATTTCCATCGCTCTCCTGTTCCTCTGTTTTGACACCATTCTCAAACACCTCACCCTAGCGGTCAAAAGACAGCTGTCATTACCCTAGATCTTGTGTCTTTTCTCATCTAAGTCCAGCAAGAACAGTATGCTTCTTTCCCGTAGACCCCATGGAAGGTCTCATTGTGTCTGATTGGTTCTGACTGAGCCATATTCCCTGAGCCCAATCACTAAGACCAAGCAAGCTCTTGGTCTGGGCTTACTTACACGCACAGAACTGGATTCGAGGTTCCCCCTGAGACTGGATGGGGCCGGCTCTCTGAGGGATATTTAGAGTTCTGTGGACAAAAGCCAGGCAGCAAAATCAACAAGTGACCCCTGAGGACTCTGTTTCTAGTGAAATGGCAACTGAATTAATTACTGAGCTCCTGTAAAGAGAAAAATGTTCAAGTTTTTTGCAAGCGACTTGCCCCTTGAAGAAAATCTTTATTGAATGTCCCTAGTCACCCCTAGCTTTTCTCGTGTGTGAATGCTCCAATGGGCAAGGCCTTGGTCCACCAGTCTCAGATAGCAAGTTTTGGGTCTTTGACTATCTGCTCTTTTTCCAGCATTATGTGACAGGGTGTTGGTCTTAAGAGTTCTAGAAAAGGGCTGAGCATGGTGGTTCACACCTGTAATCTCAACACCTTTTTTTTTTTTTTTTGAGACGGAGTTTTGCTCTTTCACCCAGGCTAGAGTCCAGTGATGCAATCTCGGCTCACTGCAACTTCTGCCTTCCAGGTTCAAGTGATTCTCCTGCCTTATCCTCCCCAGTAGCTGGGATTACAGGTGCCTGCCACCATGCCTGGCTAATTTTTATATTTTTAGTAGAGACAGGGTTTCACCATGTTGACCAGGCTCGTCTCAAAACTCCTGACCTCGTGATCTGCCAGCCTTGGCCTCCCAAACTGTTGGGATTACAGGCGTGAGCCACCACGCCTGGCAATCTCAGCACTTTTGAAGGCTGAGGTGGGAAGATCACTTGAGCCCAGGAGTCTGAGACCAGCCTGGGCAACATGGCAAGACTCCATCTCTACAAGAAACAAAACAAAATGTAGCAAAAACACCAACAAACAAGAGGAGTTCTAGAAAAGAAGGACACATTGCCATGTGTAACTTCTCTTTCTTATGCTTCAAAGATAAAGTAAAATAATACACATGGTTTGCTATTATATGTATAGTTAGTCCTTAAGATAGATAATAGAGGGGACTTTGTTATGTGGTGGTGTGGCATTAAGCGGCCCATTTGGGCACAGGAGATATACAGTGCTTCCTGTCAGATGCATAAGCACAAAACTCCAGTCACTTCACTTAGCAAAATTGCAGCATTGAAGCTGTTCCCTAGGTAGTTCTGGAAAAGCAGTTAAGGCGCTACCATCTGTTTAATTCGTGCTCAAGAAAAACGAGTCAGTCCTATGTCAGTCAGATGATCTTCTGGATTTAAACTGCTGTCTGACAGGCTTAGGGTGGATATTCCAATTGTCTCAAACTTTTCCCCAGACTCTGACACATGGAAAGCTGTGCTACCCATTCACGGGGGGCTAATTTCTTTGGATTTGTTATAAGCTTTGTCTTTTGCAGAAGCCCATGATGTAATGATGATTTGGGAATCTTTGAGTTGGCTATCTGAGAGAAAAATTCTCAGAAAGCAGAATAAGAACCAGCCATCTGGCTCAATCTAGATCTTTGAATTTCTGAATTAACATACTAGTGCATGTGTGCACTCATCTGAGCTCATGTGCACCTGGGGATGTCATCGCTGTATCTCCGTCTCTTATGGTAGAGGTAAAGAATGGAACCAGAGCAGAGCCAGTGAAATGCCGTAGGTCAGGATTTTGCCACATGGAAGGACTGAGTGGCTTGTACCTTACCCCTTGTTCCCATGTGCACTATTACGGCAGTTCGTGGCCCTGAACGAGGCACTTGCCTGCAATAGTTCTGGTAGTAACAGCCACCATTTGTTAAACACTTATACACTAAGCTGAATGTTAAATTACCTAATTTTATCTGCACGACAAACTGAGGTTGGTGATACTAGCTCTATTTTACAGATAAGGAAACTAAGACTGATTGTCAGAAGTGCTCAGCTTCATGTAGATAGTAAGTGGCCGGTGGACAGGTGAGTCTCCCTCCCTGCTCCCATCCCCCACAGAGGCGTCACAGGCTCAGGGTTCCTCAGAGCCTAGGCAGGTGTGATAAATAGGTAAAGGAGGCCAAGTGTGGAATGGTAGAGAGGAGTGGTGATGGCTGCAGTAAATCGGAGGGCATTTATCCCATCTGAAGGGCTGTTGCTATGTTAGTCTACTTATGATGGCTCATAAGCCCCAGGTGACAGGATTTTCCAGTTTTTTCCACAAGGAGCTAGAAATGCATATTTGTATCTAAAAGTGTATTTTGTTTCATGTTGTTGATTTTATTTTATTTTATTTTTTTTTTTTGAGACGGAGTCTCCCTCTGTCACCCAGTCTAGAGTGCAGTGGCGCAATCTCGGCTTACTGCAACCTCCGCCTCCTGGGTTCAAGTGATTCTCCTGCCTCCGCCTCCTGAGTAGCTGGGATTACAGGCGCGTGCCACCCAGCCTCGGCTAATGTTTTTGTATTTTTAGTAGAGACAGGGATTCACCATGTTAGCCAGGATGGTCTCAATCTCCTCACCTCGTGATCCGCCTGCCTTGGCCTCCCAAAGTGCTGGATTACAGGCGTGAGTCACCGTGCCCAGCCGATTTTAATTTTTTTTTTTTAAAACACCACCACAGATCACAGGTTGTGCGTGGTTGACTGTGGCCTGTGAACTACCTGTGGTCAGCCTCTGCCCTGCCTCTCCAGTGGGAAAGCGCTTGCCCTCAGCTCTTCTTGCGCACATGTGCAGCATCCAGACACCGTTGGTGGTTCCCACTCTGCAGGCGCCTCCAAACCACCTTGCCAAGGTCTCCACTCATTGCTCCCTTTTGAAACTCTCGTCTTTGAAAGCTCAAGTTACAATCTGCCTCTGTTATACTTCTTTTCCTTCTCAGTCCTCCCTGTGAAAATAAATTCATCTCTTCAAGTTGCTGCCAGTAGGATGCTGATCACATTCTCCTTGGTATCTCATTTACTTGTAGAGAGTTCCCATCTCTTTTTCTAGATTGCATACATCTAAAACGAGCCTTCACTTAGCCCTTTATAGGTAGGTGCTCAATAAATGTGGGATTAAATCAAATGAATCACTGGATGTGACAAAGATGGCCCAGTTGGAGTTCTGGGATGAAGACAGCAGGAGAAGCTAAACAGGAGGGGCCGAGTAGGGCCCTGGGGCACATGAAACTGGTGGAGGAGTGTGGTTTGTTCTCTATGCAGCAGGAGTGATGGGAATCTATGTGCAGAGCAAAACAACCCTGATGAATGTGGGATTATCAAAACAACCTCAACAAATAAATCCCTCATCTTTGATGGGACGGTTGGAGGGAGAGCCAAAGCACTAGCAGTTTGCCAGATCAACGCATTTGAACACAGAATGTGATCTCCTCCTTTTATAAGTGGGAAGTACAGTAAAATGAAACCTGTAAAATGACCCGTTTTAAACCAATCTACATAGAAATCAGAGGTAGAGACTCAAATTAAATTTTCCAGCCCTGAGTTTTTGTTATTTTTATTTTTGATTTTTTTGGGACAGGGTCTTGCTCTGTGGCCTAGGCTGGAGTGCACTGACATGATCTTGGCTCATTGCAACTTCTGCCTCCTGGGTTCAAGCAATTCTCCTGCCTCAGCCTCTCAAGTAGCTGGGATTATAGGCACACACCACCACACCTGGCTGATTTTTTTGTATTTTTACTAGAGATAGGGTTTTGTCATGTTGGTGAGGCTGGTCTCGAACTCCTGGACTCAAAGTGATTTGCCCTCCTCACCCTCCCAAAGTTCTAGGATTATAGGCATGAGCCACCGCGCCCAGTCCAGCCCTGTGTTTTATTAGTTCATAAGGAAACAATTTTCTCTGTCTGTATGAAAGCTAAAATCAGAGGAAAATCTGACATTGAGAATTTTACTTCCTTGAAATCAGAGGTTTAGTGTCTAGCTATGTGAACACAAATTTTGTCTCGGACTTATCTGGGTTCAAATTCCAGCACTGATATTTACTTTTTGTTTGACATTGTGCAGCTTGCTTAACCATCTGAAGTATCCATTTTCTAACAAAAAACTGCAGATAATACCTCTGTAACTAATTCACTGGTTTGCTTTAAAAATTAAATGTGGGCCAGGCATGGTGGCTCACGCCTGTAATCCCAGCACTTTGGGAGGCCATGGCAGGCGGATCACAAGGTCAGGAGTTCAAGACCAGCTGAATCAACGTAGTGAAACCCTGTCTCTAATAAAAATACAAAAATTAGCTGGGTGTGGTGGCACGCACCTGTAATCCCAGGTACTTGGGAGGCTGAGGCAGGAGAATCACTTGAACCCGGGAGGCAGAGGTTGCAGTGAGCCGAGATCACACCACTGCACTCCAGCAAGGGCAAGAGAGCAAGACCACGTCTCAAAAAAAAAAAATAATAATAATTAAATGTGATAGTACACATGCAGTGTTTAGGACAGTGCCTGCCATAGAGGGCCCTCAGTCAATGTTGGCTGTTGTTACTATCTTTGGATAGAAGCAGAAGGACTTCAGGTGAAGTGCATTGTGACTTGATATACCAAAAGATGCTGACTTTTGTTTCTTGAGTTTTTATAATAAAATACCCGATTTTATATAACAAAAATACTTTGGGCCAGGTGGAAGCCTTTCCTCTAGTCCTTTATGAGTTGGTTTATGTGATTTGAAGGCATTCTCCTTATTAACCTGTTGTGTTCCAACATCTTGGCATGTATAATTTTAGAGCAGGTCCTTTAATATGATGTCCTTGGCTTTTAATGCAATTAGATTTTAAGTTCTTCTATTACAGTAAACATAAACTTTGATTTTGAACTTGGAAGGATGCCTACTTGGGGCTGTAAGTCATTCAGCCATGGAAGATATATTGGAAAAGCAGGCTTTTCCCTATGAGGTGACTTCAGTGGCTGGGATTGTCTCCAACTGGGCCATTAAACGACTGATTCTTCTTATTGGCAAAAAAGCCATTCCTCTTAGCTATTGTTCAGCCTTGTTACCATGTGACAGTTTTATATCCCTGACTCCCAAGTATGAATAGGGAATTGTTAGTAATGTAACTTCATGTCTCTTTGGGGATTCCTGAAGGAAACCGGGAGAGGAAACAAACTTCTCTCCTCGGCCTCACTGTCGCTGTGGGAACCAGTGCAGTTCTTGTGGACTGCTGCAGAAAAACAGCAGCATTTTCCGCTTATACAATAGCTGCCCATAGAGCAGGTACCTTTGGTAACATTAGCTAACACAGTTCTGCTCTCCCCAGAAACTGGAATGAGGAAACTACAACTTGAATTGCAGCCTTTAGAATTGCTAGTAGGAAAAAGTGCCAGAGGATAAATCCACTTGAGTATTTTATTACCCAGAACACAAGATTGATTCAATAGTTCAGAGCCAAAATGAACTAATTTGCCTGGAAAGTTGGAATTGCTAATCTGCCTAGAAAACCGAAGTGGAAGTAGGCAATCTGCCTAGGAAGTTGGAGGTGAAGCTGCTTAGAAAGTTGAAATGTGTTTTTGAGTGCAAAGGGTTTGTTGCAGAGTGAATTTTTATTACTACTCAGTAGATCTTGTAATTAAAGCTTGACGGTTTCTTTTTTTTGTTCAGCAAATATTTATATTTCTTTGTGTATAAATTAATCCAAGTAATATAGCAGAACTTTCTTCTATGAACAATCTATAACCATGTTTCCGTATGAATCTGGCTTTTCCAGTGTCATAAACAATCTAATGGAAATGCATGCAAAATGCATATCATCTGCTCCCCAGTGAAATCTGATTGGAAAGACATGATATTTACATTCATTTTGAGGATCTATAACTCATAAAGTAGGCATGGTACTCTTCTGAATGGAAGAGTCATTCTGTAGCAAATTCATTTGCAGGACTTTTTTGGGGAATTTTTTTATCAAGGATGGAACTTCAACTTGTTTTTATTTAAAAAATAGAGTAGGATGGTAATATAAATATTTATGTGAATTCACTTATTCATGGCTTTTGTTTTTGAATTATTGTAGCAAAGATTGAAGCAGATATTTTCAGTTTATAAATTAGGCTTATGTTTGAAAGCTGCCCTAAATCTCTAATCCCACTGTGTACCATACTCCAAAGGTGGACTGAAGCCCTGTACTTAATCTTTACTACCTCCTCAGAGTTCTTACTCTTTTGTTGACATTATCAGCTTCTCTGACCCTTATCTCAAAAAGACCTCTTACTTATTGGGATTAACTTTCAGGAAAGTCCTCTAAAGCCACAATGTTTAATTATCTACCTGGTTCCCAGAGAAGATAAGCAGGCAGAAAGCAGCAAGAAGTAATCATGTCTGTTTAGACTGGGTTTTTAACTTTAGTCAGAATAAATAATAGTGACACTCTGGTTTGGAATAGCTGAGCAGGAATGTGGGGCAACGAAACAAGTCAACTAGATATTCAAAATGAAGAGTAAAACGTTGTAACTTCTCTCAATATTAGATATACCCAGTACCATGTGCCATTCAATGATAGTTTGGAAATTTCATCTTTTATTACAAATATTTGAGGTATGCATATAGCTGCCTCACTCACTTAATTTGGATAGTAGAGAGATAGATATTTGCTGCTTCAAATTTGAAAAACTTTTGCGGTTTCTTGGTGCCTTTGATCACACGGAGGTGAAAAAGATTGGCAAGAGGTAGATGATCACCTGGGTCTGCCTTGGAATAGTGTCTGCCCTCCCAAATTTCCATGTCCTCTCTTTTTGGTGTTCACTCTTTACTCTCTGCTCCTTTCGCTGTCATTCTTATCTTATTTTCTTAGACATGTTAGAAAGAGATTGTACTTTCACCCAGGCATAGAGTCATAAGGACAAAAGGTTTGTGAGGTTGATTCTAGAAAGATTTTGTTCTCTGGGGCATCTTCTCTGAAAGCCTGAAAATTGGCCCTGCCACTCAGTGTGGATCTCTTTGGGTGGCCACAGCCACTGCCGCCACATGATGGCAGTCAGGTCCCATGCTCCCGGCCTTGCCTCACTTCCACGGTGTCGCTGCCTTTTTCTCTGATACTCACACGAATTTTGCCGTCACGTAAGAGTTGTTTGCCGACTGTAAAACAAGAAACAAGAATCGCTGTTAAAATTCAAAATAACAGGTTATGGTTTTCAGAACAGTGCTGCTTTAGTTAAACATCCTGCATATTGAACATGTTGCTGCGACTTTCATCTCTGTGTGCCTCTGTGGGCTTCGTGCCCATGTCCCCGGAGGAAGCCTGAAAAACAAGGAAAGAGGCAGAAAACGGGAGGCCCCCTCCCTGAGAGTGGTAGACTGTCGTCTTTAAACTCTGGGGAAGATGAAGAATTTCAGGAAATGTTTTTCCAACATCAGTGAGACAGTGTAGAAGAAGCACATGTATTTTGACTGTCTGTTACTTGTAGAAACTCAGATGGTGAAAACCTGGGGAGTCCAGTATGGTGGAATATCGTCATGGTCAATTTGAGGCCCAACTCTTTCCATATAGGAGTGCGCTCTTCTGGCCCAGGCTAGATTCTAGCCCCAGGCCTGTCTTTATTACTTTCTAGTGGCAGCACTTTTAAAAGTTTCCACCATTAGTCACTATTTCTGCTATTGCTTGGAGCTCAATCTAACTTAAATAAACTTATCTCTGCTATAGCCCTGAACCAAACTAGTTTACCAAAGATTCACCAGAGAACGGGATAATTGAGACCAGATGTGCTAAGTATCGTGTATTGCAGTTCACAGAATAGTTACTACAGGCTTGGGATATTTCCATTGCCATTATTGTTTTGGAGGAAGAGAAAATGCCTCTTGAAACTTAACGCTTTCACTTTATATGTATTAATGTGGGAAAAGCTTTGGCTTTAAGTTACTAAGACGTTGTGTTTGTAGACGATAATGATGCTTACAGTCTCTAACTTCAAAAGATGCGAGAGAATAACCAGTAAATACTCGGAGAAGAGACACAAGCAAAGAACATAGACTTTGTAATTATTCAAAGATTGCACTCCTGTCCACCTGTCCATGTCAGTGATTTTTGTGGACATCGTCGTCTCTTTGGTGCTTGGGTGGGCAGGCTGGTGCACATGGATTATAATTACACTATCAGGACATCAGAGAATTATATCACATAGGGAAACATCGTCATTTGAGCAATGCTTACTGTAAGCATGTAACCATTTCCTCCTGGCCAAATGGGGAGCCCACATACACATGACAATACAGATGACAATACAGGTTTCTGATGCAGATGTATACCAGTCATTAAGCTCAGAAGAGAATCTTTCTAAATATGCTCATGCCTTGTCTAGAATACTCAAACCTTATAAAAGAGGTTAATTAAGAGGGAAGTTAATATGCTGTTTGAGACTGTCTTTATAAAATAAGGAGAATTAGGTGTGAGTTGAGGGCAAAATACTCTTCCCCCATGCCTGCTAACAGAGACACCTGAAATTAATATACTATTAGTGTAAAAGCATAGGAGTTATGTTACTATTTAATATAAGAATAAGCAAAGTCAAGGGTCAGGGATGGTTATGAAGTGCCTAATATATGAAAGGCAATGTTCACTGCTTTATGTACATAGTCTGGTTTAGTTTTCACAATGATCCCTACGAGGAAAATATCTTCCTGATTTTATAGGGAGGATTCAAGGTAGGAAGACAACATGCTTATAGTCACAGATAGTAAGTAGTAGAGAAATACTTTAACCTAGTTCTGTTTAATTCTAGAACTGACCCAAAAGATTTTAAATGGAAAATCAACCCATAGATTTTTTAAAGGATATTTAAATGGCTTACATAGGAAAATGATGTTTATTATTATTATTTTACAATCAGAAATGTACTAAGAAATATGGAAGAATTAAGCTGATGTCTATTGATTGACACTTCCTTTTGTATCATGTATCCTAGCAGGATGCCTTAGTAGGAGGAAGACTGCTCTAAAACAGCCATTCGTTACACGTGATGTCGTAGTCAATTCTTAGTTTATTTCAGTTGGCAATAGAGGGTGCTGTACACCTTCTACATTTTTGCACAGAAGCATACATTTCTTTTCCCACTCTTGCCTATTTACGATCATTACCTACCTTACCTACAATGTAGTTAGCTTAATCTTTTGGTTTTAGTGAAGTTCTGGCATGTGCTCCGTTTAAGATATCTCTGAATTTGTGTCAACAATGCAATTTCAGTTCTATTGTATTTCGATGTGAAATGACAGAGTTACGTTACTCAGCGGCTTCTGTACAACACAGAAGAGTTTGAATTAACATTGTTTTTATAAATCTAACTAATCTTTTTCTCTGTTAGTGACGGAGATTATGCCACTAACATAGACGAGAAGGAAAAGCACTATTTTAGGAGCAAGCATTAAATAATGGAAACATAGGATTTTTAAGTTTTCAAACTCCATGTACTTACTCTACCTGGTTCATTTCCTAAACCCTAACCTTATCATGTTATGTTTCCTAAGTGGTTCTTTATAGGAAAACTTTATTGAATGTATTGAAGTTTTTGTTTATTTACGTGTGTATATGAAAGTTGCTTTTTTTTTTTTTTTGAGATAAGATCTTACTCTGTTCACACAGGCTGGAGTGCAGTGGTGTGATCATGGCTCACTGCAGCCTAGATCCCCCAGGCTCAAGTGGTCTCCAACCTCAGCCTCCCAAGTAGCTGGGACTATAGGCATGTGCAACCATGCCCAGCTAATTTTTTTCTATTTTTGTGGAGATTAGGTCTCACTATGTTGCCAGGGCTGGTCTTGAACTCCTGGGCTCAAGCAATCCTCCCACCTCAGCCTCTCAAAATGTTGGGATTACAGGAATGAGCCACTGCACCCAGCTGTATGACAGTATTTTGAACACCATTCACACAGAATAACTATTGGTATGCTTATGAGTATGATAGGAAGGAGTTAAGAAAAAGAAAGATCCAAAAGATTGCAGAAACTTTATCATGAAAGGTGTAGATCATAAATCAGAAGGGAATTATGTTACTGTAGCATCTGCATTCTTAAGGAGCCTGTATTAGACAGTGTGATTTGGGCTACAAGTAACCTTATGTAACAAAATGGGCTGCACAATGAGATATATTATGTCAGAACACAAGAAGCCCAAAGATATGGTCTGTTCAAGGTTGGTGAATTCGGAGGTTTAATGCTGTCATCAAAAAACTAGTTCCCTTCCATCACTCAGCTCTCCAGTCCTCAAGTTTTTCCTTCACGATGGCAGTATTTATTATTCATGAATCATGCAAAGGCCTGGAGAAAGACTGTCTTTTACTTTTGTTACTACTTAAGAACTATAGAAAATTTTGTCCAAGAGCTCTCTTATTCCCAGCCAACTCTTCTTTGCTCCTCAGTGACCTCTTAGAATTGTGTTTCTTTCTCATTCCAAAGCCAAGCTCTGGCCAGAATGAACGGCTTAGAGACCAGGATTTTTCCCTGGGGCTGGGGAAGGACCTCATGTCTCTTCCAAAGCACACAGTCTTGGATGACTTAATAAGATAGAGTTATGTTAGCAGACATTCTATGAGAAATGCCTGTTGAGTAGGCGGCAACGTTGTCTCCTAAAAGTTATAGGTAGCCTGCTAGGAAATCAGATAGAGAAGTATGTCCTAGTTTTTGCTTTCTGAGCCAAAGGAAAAAAATGCCAGGATTGAGACTGCTTACTGTTAATTTAAGTCTTGCCAATCTGTGGGTGATTAAAGATAAAACTATTTTATATACAGATCACAACTAATTCCATAATGTCCTCTTGATCAATTACCCAAGACATTTCTTTTGTCTAATATGTACTTACCGTGCTTTGGGCTGTGGTGGAGAGGAGATGCAGTCAGGTAGTAGAGGTGTTAGTCTCTGTTTCTTCCTGGTTGGTGTTTGGAGAATTATCAAGCCCACTATTTGTTTTTACAAAATGTGAGGCTAGAACTTGTTACTAAGGCCTCCCCACCCATTAAATATGTAAAAAAATTAAGGTTGTCATCTGTAGAATACCAGGCATCTACCCACCTGCCCTATGACACACTGCAACCCTGGGCAGCCTGAGTAATTTCAATGTATGCAGGGTAATTGACCTTCTCCCTGAAGGTAGCCTTGTATGCATAATTTTAAACTCTTAACTCTTTATGTAAGGTTGTAAAGACTCATCCAATACCTGCTTTGGGCATTCCTATTGTTCTTGTGTTTGTGTATAATAAATAGATGACTTGTGGTATCGCCAGGTAACCAAAGCTTTTGTTTTGCCCACCCTCAGAGAGATGCAGGTCAGCTCCTCCAGTACCACAACTTCTGAGAGTCAAGATCCGTCTTCTGGGGACCCTGCTGTCAGTGCCCTTCAGCAACAGCTGTTACTGATGGTGGCTCGCAGGACCCAGTCAGAAACCCCACGGGTACGTACATTCCAGAATTGCTGTTTGTGGATGTTCTAGAAACAGGGGATCTTAAAACCTTTTTCCAGGTTGGATTACCTGACAGGATTAGTCAGCTCTTTCCCTGAATTTTGCATCACTGGGTTGTTGATATATCACTGCAAGGCAGTCTACTGACTGAATGTGAAAAGAAATCAGAGAGATAGCAGCTAACCTTGGGTTGATATTAAGAGGATTGCCACTGCCTCAGTTGCTTTTCAAATGCATTAGAAATTCATGCACATTGATCTTTGGTTGCCGGGATGCATAAGTCTCTCAAGAGCTCACTGGATTAGGTTGCCTTTTTCGCCCATGGTTTGCAAAGTGTCTGTTTTTTTTAAAAAAAATAATGTATTATTGCCTTGTATATTAAATATTCAAAGATTCTTAAATATTTGACTTAAAGGGAGACTTTATTCTTGGGGCAAGTGACATTATTCTCAAGAGGTCTAAAAATGTGAAGCCTTTCATTATTTTACTAAGAGATAACTTATTAATGTTCATTCATTTATCCCGTCAACCTTTAATAAGACTCTTAGGAGGCAGAGCCAAGGATTAAAAGCCAGAGATAACATGGGAGATTAGTGAAACACCCAGACATGAAGTTAGAGCTGCAGATTCAATTTTGGGCATTTTGGAGGAGGGGGAATGGGGACGGCTTCTTAGAAGAAGAAATACTTGGGTTAGACCTCGAAGAAAGATTGGTTTCCATTGGTACTTATTGAGAGAAGAGGATTGTAGATGGGATGATGTCATGTGAGTGTCAACTTTCTTTATTTCTGTTTACCTTTTTCCTGGAAATGTTTCAGTTCATTCTGGAAAAGCTCATCTTTGAAAAAATAATAATTTTATATATATATAATTATGTTTATATATATAAATATATATGTTTATATATATATAAATATATATATGTGTATACGTTTTTGATTGCTTAGCCACATTTTTCCAAAGGATGCTCAACAATACAATGTGGCTGGCTGCAGTGACTCACGCCTGTAATCCCAGCACTTTGGGAGGCCAAGGTGGATGGATCACTTGAGGTCAGGAGTTCAAGACCAGCCTGGCCAACATGGCAAAACCCCATCTCTACTAAAAATACAAACATTAGCCTGGCATGGTGGCACATGCCTGTAGTCCCAGCTATTTGGGAGGCTGAAGCGCAAGAATCGCTTGAACCCCGGAGGCAGAGGTTGCAATCAGCCAAGGTCGTGCCACTGCATTCCAACCTGGGCAACAGAGCGAGACTCTGTCTCCAACAAACACACACGCACAAAATACAGTGGGTTGAAATTTATACACCATTACTCAGCTGTGCAAAGAAAATGTTGAGTTACCTTTTAGCTGACCACATATTGCCCTGAGTTCTTATTCCTGTTGATGTGGGGAGTGTAGGGATGACTTAACTTAAAAGTGCTAATTGCCAGACACAGTGGCTCACGCCTGTAATCCCAACACTTTGGGAGGCTGAAGTGGGGGGATGGTTTGAGCCCAGGAGTTCAAGGCTGCAGTGAGCTATGACTGCACCACTGCACTCTAGCCTGGGTGGCAGAGTGAGATCCTCTCTCAAACAAAAAAAGTGCTAATTAGGGTAACTCAGCCCTTTCAGGCTTGGAGTTTCTGTGTGAACAAGTGTTTAATTTATTCAAAGAAGCAGCCTTTTGGGACTGTTTATTCTCTTCCCTTTCATGTATTCAGGCTCTCTTCCTTCTTTCCAGGGCCTCTGTGTGTAAGAGATAGGATTCCTAAACCTGTGGTTGGAAGTGGACCTGGGAGGGGCCCTTCCGGGGAGGGGAGCATCCCCTCAGCCCAGTCACCGGGTGTACTGTGTGTTGTACCTGCCTGGTTTGGGTGAGGTGTTGGATCTGCCACTCACTGACCACCGGAGACCCTGCCATTTGCCCTAGCCGTGTTCTGCACACACTGTCAGCCTGTATGAGGTCTGTGAGCTCTGCCCAGCCCCACCCCCAGCTGCCAGAATATAGTTCTCACCCCAGCCCTAGTATGTGGGGCCTGTGGAACGCAGGCTTTCCTGAGAAACTTGCATTTTCCCCGTGATAGGCCCGGGGAAGCGCTCACTCCCTACTACCCTCCAGAACATTAGTGTTGAACCTTCAAGAAGGTTCCATGAAAGTATCAGGAGAGCTTGGAAAGATGTGAATGCCATTGATTTCATGAGTAGCAGAACTAGAGGAAACTAGAAACTTTAGATTATCAAAGGTATACATCTATTGATTTAGTATCTCAAAAATATCCCAGTTAGAGCAGAAACTTGAAAATAAGTAAATACTGAAAGAATAAATCAGAAACAGTCCTGCCATTCCTTATTTTACATTTGTAATCCTATAAATGGCATGATGATGCATAAAAACTCAACTCATCTGTAGTGTTTTATTGTTAGACACTTAACCAAATTCATTGCTTCAACAATTTAAACTTACTTTAAGTAAAAATTTTTAAAGTTCTATATTCTATTGTATATGGGTATGGAAGAGGAAAAATGAAGATTGCTAACCAAGCTCATGTTTAGACCCTAAGAAAATATTTACAAAGTCTCATACTGGGAAAAAAATGTAGTTCTACTATTTGATTTCTAAATATAACTGATATCACCAGGAAATTAAATTAGGTTTCAGACACGAAATAAAAATTAAATAGGTTTTCTACTCATTATCCAACAAATATTTGCTGTAGGCTGGCTATGCCTGCAGTCCTGTGCTAGAAGCTTGGTATACAATGGTGAAAAAATCTCAGTCCCTGCCTACAATAAGTTTGACAGCCAGTCAACCAATTCAACTCTATACAACAGGAATTCTGATTAGAATAGGCTCTAGTGGTGTGGGACACAGGAGAAGCTCCAGGCCAGGAAACGGGATCAGAGAGGCTTCCTCAGCAAGGTGACACTTCCGCTGAAATGTGGAGGATGAGTTGAAGTTAACCAAATAAAAGGAGATAAGAGTATCTAGACAGAGAAACGACCTGGCCAAAGGGACCTGGAGGTGAGGCTGAAAGCAGGTGTGCTCAGTGTTCCTGGAGCCTGGAGGCACAGGGCAGCTATTTCTCAGAAGGAGACTAGCAAAAGTAAGCAGGAGATAAGGCTCTGAAGACAAGACTTTAATCCCTTCCTTCCCCCATCCTCCCTGCCCCTCTCCTTCAAGTGCAGCACATGAGCTCTGAGAGTGCTTCCCCTGCAACTTTCCGCAAGCTCTTTCTAGCAGAGGATGGAATTCTGCAGGCTCTGATGGGCGGGTGGTCAGGAAGTGAGCCAAGGTCAGAGAAAGACTTTTCTAAAATTCCTCCCTGGTACAAATACAGTATGTGTGTGGAGAATGAAGTGTCCCTGAAAGGGGAGCTCCCAGGAAGGGCTGTCACTTTTATGAAGGGCTGGTCACTTTATATATATATATGTGTGTGTGTGTGTGTGTGTGTGTATTCCAACCATATATATATATGTGTATATATATGGTTGGAATTGGTGAAAACCTGTTGTTTGAACTCAAGATTGGCATTCAGGGGTTTTGAATATTACCAATTAAAAATGTTGCATGAATCCATATTATAAACTTGTACTTCTCTGTCACTAAGTTTTTTCATCATGTGCTTCTAACCCCACAGAGTATATTCTGTAGACTCATTACCATGGTTTTAAAAATCTTACATTGTCCCAATATGTTATGGGGCAGTACCTGAGTAATCACCTGGAAACATTTTGTTTATTACACTGCTGGTTGAGAGGCAGGTGCAGTCTACCCAAGGGCAGCACAGGATCTGTAGGAATACAGCATTTTCCGCTTCCATTTACTTTTAACTGGATATAGTCTCCAACTCATTCAGCTTGTCTTACATTAAAAAATGAGATAGTATTGTATGTAAAAGTGTTTTGTAAACTCTAAAGCTCTGTGCAAGTCTATGATAGTGGCATTATTATCATTATCTTATGGATATGTGAAGGTCAAGCATTTCATTGGTCCTAACTGATGAGAACTGGTAAGAATTGCAAAGATGAGCACAGTACTAGGCCTGGCTGACTGTTATTCTAGGTAAATATAAAGGCAGCATATACATCACAATTTACTATCATTAAAACATTAACAAGAACTTATAAGAATATTGGCATTTACTAAAAGATGAAACAGTTGAAATAATTATAGAGATGAAAGAGATGAGACATCAATTATAATATCATAACATTTATTTTTCATCATATATTCATTTATTTGAAAGTATATTAATACTTTAAAAAGAAAAAGTAACATTTGCATCTTTTTCATTTATCGTGTTCAGAAGTTCATTTAAATACAGATGCTCCTCAACTTAGAATGGATTTAGGTCCCTATAAATCCATTATAAATTGAAAATATCATAAGTTGAAAATACATTTAATACATCTAACCTACTGAATATCATAGGTTACCCTGGCCTGCCTTAAACATGCTCAGAACACTTACATTAGCCAACAGTTGGGCAAAATCATCAAATACAAAGCCTATTTTGTAATAAAGTATTGACTATCTCATATCACTTACTGATGTTCTACTGAATGCTTATCCCTTTCACAGCATTGTAAAGTTCAAAAATCATAAGTTGAATCATTGTAAGTCAGAGGCTATCTGTAATAGGTTTAGAATCTACATGACTTGTTATGAATTCTGGCTGCTAAACATGGCCACTGTTATAATAGTATCATTCTACTTTCAAAAAAATATGTTTCATCCCTCAAAGTTTTGTTCACATCCAGATATAATTCACATTCCACTTGTATGTTTTGAACACGAGTTATGTGTATGGTACTGGGCTAGGTGCTGTCATATTTGATGTCATTTTATCTTTAAGAGAAGTCTTCAGGGTAGGCATTATTTCATCTGGGGGTTGAATATCTAAGGAAACTGCAGTGCAGAGAGTACTGGAACTTGGGGCATCGAAGGGATCCTCATCCAGTGTTCCTTCCTAGTTTCCCTTTTGTCACTATTAGGGCCTCCAGTGCTCACATCCCCCTTGGCAGCCACTGCTGTGATTTCTCACAATCCCACTTCTGACACCAAACAGTCCCTACCAACCCTTCCTTCCCAGTGCTGAGCTTGATAGCTGTTAGGAGTTACACATAGTTTCCCAAAGGACCACTTTTCTTCTGTCTACTGTTCACTCCTCTACTCCTTCTCCCTTTTCCCTGCCCTTTCAGGTAAAATCTACAGATACCTTCTGAGAACTGGAGAACCTCTAATTTAAGTTTCAATATCCCCCCACAAAAAAGAGGCCAATGATTTAAATCCATTTGTGCCTGTTCAGACTTTGGGGAGGTTCTGTAGAGCTGATCACTTACTCTCTTTCACATAACAGGGCATAATATCTATTTTAGTTTTTATTACATATGGTTCATTCTCAAAATCACAAACCTGACTTTAAGTTTGTTTTAAATAACATGTTATTTGTAATCCATTATTCCTCATCTTATTTTTGCCAGTTTCCATTTTCAAATTTGTGTTAACTTGTTCTTTCACAATTAGACTATATGTATTGTCTCTTGAACTCTATTTGTTTTGCTGTGAAGGTGGCTTTCTCTTTACTGATGAGCACTGCTTGATGTGTCGATTCACCTGGGCCCCCTTAAGCACGATTGTAGAAAGAGCCCAGACTTTGGCTTCCAGCAAATCTCTTCCTAATCTGGGACCTTGGACCAGTGGCCTAATCTCTCAGAGCCTCAGTTTCTTTTAGGAAACTGAACTATTGTGATCTTTTAAGGATTAGAGATAATATATGGCAAAATTATGACTTTACTAGTTGGTGGCAGTTACTAATATCATCAAAAAATCTTATTTGTTATCTGGAACTCTTGAAAGTAGCATTATTTGAGCAGTAGAATTTCTCAGGTATCTCAGAAGGCATAGTCTTTTATACTTAGATTTCAAAAATTCCGCCCAAAATATTTCTAAAAGGTACACTGTCCTTCCCTACCTTCTTAAGAAGAATATACTGACAATAATGTAAGTTGTTCTTGATAATTCAAATTCATTAAATGAACATTGGATATTATGATATAAACACTAATCCATATGAGGAGTGTATGTAAATGCAATTGTCTTGTTTTTTAAAAAGAACCTAAGTTCAACTTTTATCCTTTCCTTTGTCCTCCCCTTTCCTAAACTATTTCTCAGAATCGTAGAATTAAACTTGCAGGCCCAACTTACTGGGCAATGCAACATAATTATTCTTTAGCAAGGTTTAATGAATCAGAGACATAAACGTCTTTTTTTGTCAGTTTGTCCATGCATTCTTTTTTTTTTTTCATTATTTAGATCAGTTACAGTGAAAGATAAAAGTGATGAATATGAAGCTCCTTCTCAGACTCCACTGAGGGTCCGCAATTATGCAAGCCCCTTAATTGTTGATGCACTCCAGGGAATGCCCAAGACCCCTTTACTCCATGCCCTCTTCTGGGATGTCAGTCCTACACTCTCTGGTGACTCACTTCTCTCTCCAGAGATAGATACAGATGTAGATACGTTTATGCATATGTGATGATGTTATCATGACTGGTTTGCTCGCCTATTCCCAGAAATTTCCAAACCCCTGTAAGGTGGAAACTCTCTCTTGTTATGTTTTCAATTTTCAACATACATTACATATAGTATTTGGTTTATTTTTATTTTATTTTTTTTTTTAGTATTTGGTTTATATAATCTACACAGTAACTATTTTGTTCGATGAGTGAAAACATGAATGATATTAAAATGATGAGAAATAATTGAATTTGAATTTGAATTTGGTACCAGAAAACAGTCCAAGAACAATTGCTGTTATTCACCAAAACATGTAGCTCTGGGCTTCTTGGATATCGAAGGCAAAAAATAAAATTTTATGAATCTTTTTTTCCCATAAAAGAAATCAAATCTTTTTTTTCATTAATTTTTGAGGATTTTTTTTTTAAGCAAGGATTTTCGTTTAAGCAGCAATAAACAGTACAGTATGCTGGAATCTTTAATAAGTTTTAAAAAAGATGCAGGCATAGTCTTCATGTAATTTTTTACATACTGACCTTTCCTAACAGCTAAGCATATCAAATGAAACCCCACTTTAAGAAGGCATTTTTCTTCCTATTGGAAGGAATGCTCTCATCTTAGCTGTTGCTTACCCTTGACCTGTTTATGCATCATACATGGATTCTTACATAACAAGGACAGTAAACTGTGGGCTCCTGTGCACCTAATTCTTATTTACACTCTTTGTCCATGTGGCTTCAAGGAAAAGGACTCCTTTGTGGGGGGAGGTTTACTATAAACCACAAGTTCATCATCATGCAAAGAAGCTGTTCCTGCTGAGATGACACCAGGCAGTTTCCACAAAGCTCTCTTCTGTGTTGAAATAGAATTCCAGGCACAAGCAGCACTTACAATCTCAACTTTCCTGTTATCATTCAGTCCAACTCATCCTGCATATTGCCTTCATGATGGATCAACTTTCCCTGTAGATGCCTTTTGCATTAATATTTGATATCCGGAATAACTCCATTTTCCATAGGCTGAGTAAGCAGATTAGCATCTGGAAATGGAGAGATGGTAAAATTTGCTTTCTTGGAGAGTTCTGCAGTGGCCTCTAATGAAGCAGCTGCACTGCCTCCATGCATGCCAGGCACTTTGACATCAGTGACTTCCCCTAAATTAGGAGAAAACTTGTGCAGTCTGCCCATGTATAACCTTGTGCTTTGTAAGCCAAAGGGAAATGTAGGAGTCCTTTAAAAGCCGATGTCACCTGCGCCGCTGCCGCTGCTCTTTGTCCCATACTCATCCCTTTCTTGTCTTTGCCCTTTTTAATCTCCTGTGTCTTATGTTTGTCGGCCTACGGGAAATCAGAACCTTAAATCCATGTTGGAAAAATGCAAGGCAAAACCAAACAAAAATACAGATTAGAATAATCCAGCAATTCTGTTTCTGAGTGTATATCCAAAAGAATTGAAAGCAGGAACTTGAAGAGATATTTGCACACTTGTGCTCCTAGCAGCACTATTCACAATAGCCAAAGGGTGGAAGCAACTTCAATATCCATTGACAGATTAGTGGACAAACAAAACATGATACATACATACAAGGAGTATTATTCAGCCTTAAAAAGAAAGGGAATCGGACACATGCTACAATGTGGATGAAGCTTGAGGACACTATGCCGAGTGAAATAAGCCAGTCACAAAAAGGTTCAACTACTTACATGATCTCATTTACATGAGGCACCTAAAGTAGTCACATTCATAGGGACAGAAAGGAGAAGAGTGGTTACCAGAGGCTGGGGGGAGGGTAAATGGGGAGTTGCTAAACAGATACAGGGTTTCAGTTTTGCAGGATGAAAAGATTCCAGAGATCTGTTGCACAACAATGTGAATATTGTTAGCGCTATTGAACTTTAAACTTAAAACGGTTATGGTGGTAACTTTTATGATATTTGTTTTTCAACCACAGTTAAAGATATATAGAGGTTAGAAATAGAAGCTCTGAAGGGGGCTGGGGTGTCTAGAGAAGGCTTAAGGATGGTAGCAAGAAGTGACAAGCAAATGGTCAAACAGGAGGAGCCGCATGGGAGCTTTGGTTTTAACAGTTTCTGTACACAAGAACAGGAGACAAAACACAGGTGGGATGTCCAATAGGAGGCTCCCCACTTCATCTGGGACCTCACTGTTAGGATTAACTAAGCACATTCTATTACCAACATCTTCACTAGAGGGACTGCATGGAAAACTGCCTATTCCCAACCTTGTTCCAGGCTCCTAAGAGTCCCTCAGTAAGTATTTGATAGACAAATCAATGAAGACTAATTTTTTTTTTTCAAAACTGAATTCTTTTCCACTGAATTAGAGCTAATCAAAGATGAATTAGGGGTTAAAACTTTTAATATCTGGGTCTAAATTTCCCCACATTTTAGTTTTAATGATTTAGATTTTTTCAATAAATAGTTCAGTTTTTCTTATAGCGGGCTTCACCAATAACCTAGATAGTCCCAATGAAAATCTTTTTACTCTTAGTAAAATTTGAATATGTATCTCAACATTAACACACTTTTCAGAAATGAAGTCATTTAAGATCGCTTATTGAATTCCTACTTTTCGTAAGAACTATTTTTATAGCAGTTTCTTGGCCTTAATGAGCAGCAGCATTTTGATGTGATGAATAGCATAATTTTAATGGTACATTGTAAAGGAATTCAAGTGTGTAGGTAAGAAAAACCCTTTTTGTTGATCATTATCCTTTTCTTATTTATTTTAACTGAAATATGTTGGTTTATATTTCGGAATTTGAACATCTGCTTTTTGTATTTTTAAATTATGGTGTATATATATATTTGTGGCCACGGCATGACAACATGAAACACTTTTTTCTGTTGTTTCTTTTGGTATCTAAAAGCATGTGAGTCAGGATCTGGAAGCCTCGTCATGTTCTTCAACACAAGGAAAATTTAACCGAGAGCAGTTTTACAAATTTATCATTTTCCCTGGCAAGTGGATTAAAGTCTGGTACGATCGACTGACCTTGCTGGCATTGCTTGATCGGTAAGCCACTGAGCATGCGCATGTGCTATCTTGATCGGTAAGCCACTGAGCATGCGCACGCGCTGTCTTGCTCGGTAAGCCACTGAGCATGCGCACGCACTGTTTTGCTCGGTAAGCCACTGAGCGTGCACATGTGCTGTCGGAAGGCACACCGGGGACGCGACAGTGCCCACTGCATGCTTTCAAAGAGAAAATTGTCACTCGCACATTTTCAGATTGTGCACTTCCTTTGCTGACAACCCAAAGTCAAAGCAATAAGATCCTGACAACTTAACAAATTGTAGTTTAGCAGTTACAATGAGAAGAGAGTTACAATAAGTAACTGTCTTATTAATAATAAATTAATGTATTAATTAATAATAAGAAATAATGAGAAACAGTAAGTTACAATAAGAAATAAGAAATGGTTTGTATTTCAGGTTCGTTTGGGCAGAGTAGCATGCTTTGATATACTCATGTCTTGCCCCAGTTTTGTGGGAAAGGTTGAGGCCCATCTGTAGCACAGGGCCTGGCCTGACTGGGTGTGGGCATGGGGAGAGGAGGGAAGATGAAATAGGGTGATTTCTGCCTCTTTCCCGGACACCTTGGATTCTAATTGCTCACTTGTGTCTGATGCACACTCGTTTGAATGTTAATTTTTCCTTTAATTTCCTTTTCTCTTTCTCACCTCCTCCTACCACTATTCCATATAGCAAAATATTGTGGGGTTGCAGCTGTGGTTACTGGGGTAGGGAGAAAGAGGAGAAGTTAAGGTTAGTTAAAACGTGATGGAGGCTGAGCGTGGTGGCTCATGCCTGTAATCCCAGCACTTTGGGAGGCTGAGGCCGGTGGATCACCCGAGGTCAGGAGTTCAAGACCAGCCTGACCAACATGGTGAAATCCCATCTCTATTAAAAGTAAAAAATTAGCTTGATGTGGTGGTGCACGCCTGTAGTCCCCGCTACTCAGGAGGCTGAGGCTAGAGAATTGCTTGAACCCAGGAGGCAGAGGCTGCAGTGAGCCGAGATTGTACCACTGCACTCCAGCCTGCACAACGAGAGCAAAACTTAGTCTCCCCCCGACCCTCCCCCCCCAAAAAAAACATGATGGAGATGGGCCTAAGGAGTGGGAGCTTCTCATTTGTATCTTTGCCTACCTCAGAATTTGCACATAACAGTTTATGACGTTCAAGGGCTGAGTAGCACTGACTACGTGGTTGGCTTGAAAATTTCAGATGCTATTACTAATGCTGCCATAAGCAATTGCTGAGTTTCACGGTTTAATGCCAGCCCTTGGGGGCAGTGGAAAAACCGATTGCCTGTCTTATTGTCATTGGTCCCCCAGTGACTGGTTGTTATAGTAATGTCTTAAATAGTGTGATCACATATGAAAAAAACTGTATCATGCAAAATTACAACAGTAAATTTCAGGACCCACAAGTCAGGGAATGGAGTTATAATGGTTTTCCTAACAACACTATGTTACCCAAGGGGCACACACTTAGAAGGAACATTTAATACTTAACTAATAATCCAAGATAGTATACTCTGATAAATGAGGCATTTTTGAAATATTAATTACTTTCTGTTAAAAAGAAATTATTGAAAGTTGGACTAGCTTGCATTAACCCTGCATATCAAAACAAAAATATATCTATAGATTTGTTTGTTATTTTAAAATCTACTTGGTGACAAAAATTCAATGGAAATCCATTGAAGGTCTAAGAAGGATGATAAGAATGATCACACTTTTTAGGCCGGGTGCGGTGGCTCAAGCCTGTAATCCCAGCACTTTGGGAGGCCGAGACGGGCGGATCACGAGGTTAGGAGATCGAGACCATCCTGGCTAACACGGTGAAACCCCGTCTCTACTAAAAATACAAAAAACTAGCCGGGCGAGGTGGCGGGCGCCTGTAGTCCCAGCTACTCCGGAGGCTGAGGCAGGAGAATGGCGTAAACCCGGGAGGCGGAGCTTGCAGTGAGCTGAGATCCGGCCACTGCAGTCCAGCCCGGGCTACAGAGCAAGACTCCATCTCAAAAAAAAAAAAAAAAAAAAAAAAAAAAAAAAGAATGATCACACTTTTTAAAAGCTTATGTTTTTATTATTTTAATCACCTTTCTGGCAAGTCGCAATGGGTTTTTTAATGTTGTGCTTAGGGATGACCTAGAAATAGCACCATTTCCTTATCCATAGATCCTTCAGCTGGTATGGGGAATCCCTGGACTTGAGTCAGCCTTGGGAATTAAACCCGGTCCCTACTACTTATTAGTGCTGTGATCTTCAGATGGCTATGAAATCTTTCAGTGCGTCAGTTTCCCGTTTGTTAAATGGGTATAACCTATACCACAGGGAGGTTGTAAAGATTAAATCAATTTAGTCATTGAACGAGTTCTTTAAATACTAGTTACTATTATTATTATTATTTGGAATGTGGCCCAGCTCCCAGAAAGAAGAAAAATTAAAAATAAATAAAATTAGGATAGCCAAAGTAGATGTTGTCAAATCCAGATACTAAAATTTAGACTGTTAGTTCATAGGCAAAATCACTTTTTTTTTTTTTTAACTTTAAGTTCTGGGACACATGTGCAGAACGTGCAGGTTTGTTACACAGGTATACATGTGCCACGCTGGCTTGCTGCACCTATCAACTCGTCATCTAGGTTTTAAGCCCCACATGCATTAGGTATTTGTCCTAATGCTCTCCCTCCCCTTGCCCGCCACCGCCTGACAGTCCCCGGTGTGTGATGTTCCCCTCCCTGTGTCCATGTGTTCTCATTGTTCAACTCCCACTTATGAGTGAGAACATGTGGTGTTTGGTTTTCTGTTCCTGTGTTAGTTTGCTGAGAATGAGGCAATATCACTTTTTATTCAGAGCCATATAAGCCTACCTAAAGTCATCTGTTAGCAGGATTGGTGATCTGGTTTTACAGTTCAGAGTCAATTAAAATAAAGACAGGGACTACATGAACTCACAACTCACAGCAAGGAAGGAGGAAGAAACCCAAAATACTGACCTAGAAAAACCGAGCTGTTTGGGACCTTTGCAAGGAGAGCATAATCCTCAAACAGGGCTGTGGGTCAGAATCATCTGGGAAGCTGGGTAAAAATGCATAATATGCATAATAAAAACAAACTCTAAGGGCTAGGCAGGAAGCGGAAGAAATCGGTGGGTAACAAGCACTAAAATGGCACTAATCATTGCAATAAACTCCCATAGATTAAGGCATTCTGCCTGACATTCTTCAACTTAACTCTTAAAGTCAGGCTGTTCTTCCTTAAAAATGTTTTCTTAGTCTTTGGGCAGTAGTTTCATGGTTCCTGTCATTGCAGTCCCAGCTATTTGCCTGCCGTTCTCCACCTGTTCTACTCAGATGTTTCTGGACTTGTCCTATTCTCCTTATTTATATTCTCTTATTTCATATCTTGCCATTACACTTTCCTGAAAAACACTGAGGGTTTATTTTTATTTATCTAGTTGATCAGGTTAACATCTGAAATAAGAAGTTGCCCTTCTGTGCATCATTTCAACATTTCATTCATTCAACAAATATTAACCAAAGCACCTGTTCCATGCTCAGATCTGTACCGGGCACTGGGTATGGAGTGATGAATAAAACAGCTATTGTCTCTGCCCTCAGGGAACTTACTTTCTTCTGGGAGAGGAGAGAAAACTGTAATAGGTGCCATGAAGGATACACATAAAGGCCTGAGATAGAGAGACCTGAGAGGGAAAGGCACTGATGTTCAAACTGGTAGTTGGCAAAGGCTTTTCTGAGGAGGAAACACACAAACAGATGTAAAATATGAGAGGTAGCTGGCTATATGACAAGTAAAGAGGGAATCATTCATGCTTCTCAAACTAAACTAATTGTCATCATTGTTATCGTGAGAACACACACTTACAGCTCTCATCCTTAAAAATCCTCCTTAAAACCGTCATTCTTAGCAAACTAATACAGGAACAGAAAACCAAACACTGCATGTTCTCACTCATAAGTGGGAGTGGAACAATGAGAACACACGGACACAGGGAGGTAAACATCACACACCAGGGCCTGTCAGAGGGTGGGGGACAAGGGGAGGGAGAGCATTAGGACAAATAGCTAATGCATGCAGGGCTTAAAACCTAGATGACAGGTTGATGGGTGCAGCAAACCACCATGGCACATATATACCTATGTAAAAAACCTGCACATTCTGCACATGTATCCCAGAACTTAAAGTATTTTTTTAAAAATCCTGTCTTACCCCACTTTCTTACCAGCCACTGTCCTGTTTCTGTGCTCCTCTTTGCAGCAGAACTCCTTGAAGGGTTGCCTGTGTTTGTTTCCACTTGCTCTTCTTTCATTCTCTAATAATCCTATCCCATTCAGGCTCCCCCAACCCCAAAACTCCATTGAACCTGCCCTTGTCAGGGTCACCATTGACTCCATCTTTTACTTCTCACATTACTAGACTCATTTGGAGTATTTGACAGAGTTAATTTCTCCTCCTGCCTGGTAGAGGTTCTCTTGGTTTCCAGGACTCAGCATTCTCTTGGTTTTCCTTCTGCCTTGCTGGTCACTGCTACGTAGGAAGGGAAGATTTACAGGTTTTTCTGCCTCCTGACCCTATAATGGTGAAGTCCCCAGTGGCTGCAAAGCTCTTAGTCTTCATTCTTTCTGTATCTGCCCTCTTTTCTTTGGTGATGGCATTCAGTCTCATGGCTTTTAATATGCCAACGACACTCAGATTTGTATCACCAACTTGGACTCATGTCCTGAATTCCAGACTTGTATATCTAACTACCAAATTGACATCTCATGATATCAGGATGACATCTCACATCCAAGACTGAGCTCTTCATCTCACCCTCACCCAAGCCTGCTCCACTTGTGGTCTTCCCCATCTCAGGTGATGACAACTCCATCCTTCTGGTTTCTCTGCTTAAATATCTTGGAGTTATCCTTGAGTCTTCTTTCCTTTCACACCTACACTCAGTCTCTTATAGGAAGTTACTTTCATTGTTCCTTCCAAGTGTATCTATTACATCTTTTCAGTGCTAATATGACCACCTGGTCTGAGCCATTTCATCTCTCATCTGGTTACTGCAATAGCATCTTCCCTGCTTATAACCATTCATTCTCTGTGTATAGCTTTTTTATTTTTTTATTTTTTATTTATTTATTTTTTTAACTTCTCATATTACTGACTCGTTTGCCTAGACTGTTGCCTAGGCTGGTCATAAAATCCTGGGCTCAAGCAATCCTCCTGCCCCAGCCTCCCAAGTAACTGGGATCACAGGTGCCCGTCATGCTCAGCCCCTGTACAGTATTCTTAACACAACACAATAAGGCTTTTCAACGTCACTGCTTTGCTGACTGCCCAGCAACGGCTCCCCATTTCGCTCAGAATGAAAATCAAAGTGCTCCCAATGCCCACAAGTACCCCATGCTGTAGCCATTAATTTGCTTTCTGGCCTGATCTCCCACTATCCCTGTGGGCTTTTCTGCATCCATACTGGCCTTCCTTTTGTCTTTCAAGCATGCCAGGCAGTCCTCCAGCTTAAAACCTTTGTACTGGCAGTTCCTGCAGCATGGAGCATTTGTGTCCCAGACATTTGCAGTGCCAACTCCCTCACCTTTTCTCTTGCCTTGTTCTCTTCTTTTTTCTGTTGCATCTGTGTTTACATATTGTATATTTTACTGAACTTTTTTTATTCGTACTTACTTATGGCACCACTCATGAGAAAGGAAGCTCCCATCCCTTTTGTTCACTGATGTCAAAGCAGCTAGAGCAGTACGGAGCACTTCTGCTGCATAAAGGAAGACACCAATCTTCCTTTGCAAATCAGCTCCCCTTCCTAATTTCTGCCATGGATTCTGTCATGATCCTTTTCTTCTCAGGTTGAAATCTTGGAGTAATCTTTATTCTTTCAATCAGTCCATCATTGTCCATAATCCATTTGGAGTTCTCTCAGCCTCACTCTGAATTGTGTCCCTGAGTCAGGGGTCCCTTCCTATTCCCCAGCCATGTGAGTTTCCCAGGCCCTCATTACCTCTCCTGGGAGTTTTGTTTATCCTTGCTCTGGTCTCTTCCCCATCCAGTGCACCTTGTACACCTCTGCATGATAAATCTTTCAAAAGTACAGCCTTAGTCATGGCAAGTAAATTTTTTAACCCAATCTTTAAAGATAGATAAACAAGAAACTGAGGAAGGGAGGAGTGGGAGCCTGGGGGCAGAGGAATTGAATCCTGGCAGAGAAGAATTTGGAGGAAAAATACCTTTTAGGAACCTTATTCTTTCCCCTCCCCAAAGAGAAAAAAGTTTGTTTGTTTGTTTGTTTTTTCTTTGAAATTTTATTTCCAAGACCTTTGGATATTTTTAGGTATCCATCAAAATGTTATGAGCACCATGAATTTTACGGACCTGAACACACCAAATATATTGAGCACTATTAAAAGTGCATAGTGGAAAATAAAAGACACCCACAATTTCCTTTTTGCCAAATATATTTTGGTTTCCCCAGATTTAAAAAAAAAATTCAGGCCGAGCGTGGTGGCTCAAGCCTGTAATCCCAGCGCTTTGGGAGGCCGAGATGGGTGGATCACGAGGTCAGGAGATTGAGACCATCCTGGCTAGCACGGTGAAACCCCGTCTCTACTAAAAATACAAAAAACTAGCCGGGGGAGGTGGCGGGCGCCTGTAGTCCCAGCTACTTGGGAGGCTGAGGCAGGAGAATGGCATGAACCTGGGAGGCGGAGCTTGCAGTGAGCCGAGATCCAGCCACTGCACTCCAGCCTGGGCGACAGAGGGAGACTCCGTCTCAAAAAAAAAAAAAAAAAAAAAAAATTCAGCTTGAGCCTCATGGTTATCTGAATACTCAGCGTTTCTATATATTTGTATGTTATCTTTCTAACCTACTTCTATTATTCTGTAATATATCAGCTACAGTTCAGTCAACCAAATCACCCATTGTTTTCCTTCTCCTGGCTGTTGTCCTCAAGAGTTTCCTGTCCTTCCTTGTGTAGGAGAACCAAGGCTATGCCTCTTGGCAGCCTCAGCTCCAGACTTATTTTACTATAGTTATTTATTTTTCTATGTCTTTGAATCTGTAAAATCTGTATACATATCTATCAATCAATCATCTCTATAGCTATCTGTCTGAAATTATATATGAAAAGTCCCTATCAAATGATTCATGCATTTGTTCATTTCTTCAAAAGTTTTCTCTTTACTGTTTCTCACATTTTTGTTAGCTATTGAAGCATCAAGTGTCAGCGTTAGATATGGGTTCTTTTTCACTCATTTTTTCATTCGTTAAAAAATGTTCCACAGAATGGAAGAAAATATTTTAAAAGACAAAGGATTGTTATCCGGTATACAAAGAACACTTAAAACTCAACAGTAAGAAAAAAGAACAACTTGAAAATGGGCTTAAGTCCCAAATAAACACCCCAACAAAGAAGATATACAGATGACAAATAAGCATATGAAAAGACCCTCAACATCAATAGTCCTTAGGGAATTGCAAATTAAAGCAACAATGAGATACCAGACATACCTGTTAGAATGGCCAAAATCCAAAACACTGACAACACCAAATGCTGATGAAGATGTGGAGCAACAGGAACTCTCATTCTTTGCTGGTGGGAATGCAAAATGGTACAGCTACTTTAGAAGACAATTTGGTGGTTTCTTATAAAACTAAGCATGTTGTTATCACACGATCTAACAATCATGCTCCTTGGTGTTTACCCAAATGGGTTGAAAACTTACGTCCACGCAAAACACTGCATATGAATGTTTATGACAACTTTATTTATAATTGCCAAAACTCAGAAGCAATCAAGATATCTGTCAAAAGGCAAATGGGTAAACAAACTGTGGTATCTTCATACAGCGAGATGCTATAAGAGATAAAAATAAGTGAGGCACTAGGCCACAGAGCCATGGAGGAGCATTACATGCATAGTACTTAAAGAAAGGAGCCAATATGCAAAGGCTACATACCGTACGGTTCCAACTATATGGCCCTCTGGAAAAGGCAGAACTATGGAGACGATAAAAAGATTAATTGTTGCCAGGGCTTAGGGTGGGGGAGCGATGAATAGGTGGGGCACAGAAGATTTTTAGGGCAGTGGAACTTTCACTGGAGTTCCCATTTGGTGGAGACATGTCATTATATATTTGCCAAAACCCAACGTACAACACCGAGAGTGAACTCAAATGTAAACTATGGCCTTTGGGTGATACTGATGGATAATGACGTGTGAATGTTGGTTCATCAGTTGAGGCTGATGGTGGGGGAGGCTGTGTGTATGTGTCTGTGGGGAGGGGCTGTGTGGGAACTCCATACTTTCCCCTCAGTTGTGCTGTGAATCACAAATGTCTCTCAAAAATATAGCCTGTTAATTTTTTTTAAATGTTCACAGTTGCCTACCTGCTAGGCACAAAGTAGTCAATTATTCCTGTCTAAAAAAGATATCAGCTTAGTGGGGTAGAAAAACAGATATATAAGCAAAAACTGGAAAGGTGAGATGTATACTCAGAATCCTTGTAAATGACCGACCCAAACACCCAGGCCCCTTGTTCTCTGACCCTGTGGTCCGTGCCATCCCCTGTGACTCCATTTCTGCCACTCCCTTCCATGGCCTCACCCTGCATCTTATCCTCTCACAGAAGTCTTCCACCTCTGACATTATAATCCTGTCTCTGCTCATCCTTTGTATCTCTCTCCGACTTCCTCAAATGTTCCTCCGTCCTCTCCAGCAATTTGCCCCACCATATGTCTCTTACCTTGCAGCCCTCGCCATCTTCAGTTTTCTCCATATTCTACCTAGGCTACCTGATCCAGCCCTGTAGCCCCTTCCTATCTCTATCCTAAAACAGCCTTACGTTGTCCTTTGCATACCCACCTGATAACACTCCACCTCTGGATGACCCCACCTCTCGACCCTACACTTTGTATGGAGAGTCCATACAAGAGTCACCCAGTGAGACAGTGTGGACCCAACACACCCCAGGGCTGGCCCTCTGCACTGTGAGGAAGTTGCAGTTCACCCTTAACTCTCCTGCTGGAGCTCTCCTGGCTCCTGAAATTTGACAGTAAACTCGGACACTAAAAGTTTTATCTGGAAATGATTGTCTGCTTAGGCCAGGTGTGAACGCATCCCCCTTACACCCCCTTCCCTTGAAAGGAACCAGTGAAGCTCTTTATCTGAAACACATTTCATGGTCATGGATGGAATCATTAACTACATTTTGACAGTAAACCCAGTTTAGTGGCCAAGGAGATCCAATGGGATGAGATTTTATTCCCTTCGATAACAAAAATCTGGTGTTAAGTTGGATTTTGTTTATATAGCATGAGGAATAAGTAAAGAAAGAGACCTTAAAATCTCATAGGGGAATAAAGTCTTGCTTAAGGTAACTACTGTGTTGTCATGGTTCATTTTTTTTGGAAACATGAAGGCATTCTGTTTAAAAATGGCAAAACTGGCTGGGCATGGTGGCTCACACCTGTAATCCCATCACTTTGGGAGGCCAAGGCAGGCAGATCACGAGGTCAGGAGATCGAGACCATCCTGGCTAACATGGTGAAACCCTGTCTCTATTTAAAAAAATACAAAAAATTAGCCAGGTGTGTTGGTGTGTGCCTGTAGTCCCAGCTACTCCGGAGACTGAGGCAGGAGAATCGCTTGAACTTGGGAGGCAGAGCTTGCAGTGAGCCAAGATCACGCCACTGCACTCCAGCCTGGTGGATAGAGTGAGATTCTGTCTCAAAAAATAATAAAAAAAATTTTTTTAAAAAGGCAAAACTTACTTTTTTGTTTTTTTGTTTTTTTGTTTTTTTTTTTGGTTTTTTTTGCTTTTATGTATATATTTTGCACAGAACTGAAGACATCAAGGAGAATGTACTGGCGATTTTACTCATTGTCCTGGTTTCCCTCCTTGGATTTCTGACCTTGAGCCGAGGCTTTTGCAAAGATATGTGGGTGCTCCTCTTCTGCCTCGTCATGGCCAGCTGCCAGTACTCCCTGCTAAAGGCAAGACCACATCTAATTCTTACCAGTAGCGTGTGCTGTCACTAATGTAGCCTTGAAATCATGAGATGATGACACAGACACTTCTGATTTGTGTTTTAGAGTGTTCAGCCTGACCCCGCCTCACCAATACACGTAAGTTTCCAATAAAGGCAAGTAGTTTTTCTTGTCTGTCTGTGTTGAAGACAAGGAAAAAGCCAAAATCTAGTCAAAGGGCCAAGTCTTTACCTAGCTCTCTATATTGAATATAAAATAGAAATATCAACTATATATATAAGTGCATGGTGGCCAGCTTCCAACTAGACCTGAGAGCATGGTGTGGGTGGTAGGGGCGAAGGTGTGGGGCAGGGGGTGGAGAGTGCGTGCAGCGTTTTCCCTATCCCACTGGATTCAGGTCAGCAGAGACTGAGCCGTCTGGGGGGAAGATCCCACAGACATTGCCATCAGACTGCCTGTCTTTGTGTCCTGATTCCTCCACTTGAATGTTTGACATTGAACAACCTACTGGGCCTCTTCATGCCTCAGTTTCCCTATGTGTAAATAAGTCTAATGGAAATGCCTACATGGATTAAGTAATCCATGTAATGTGCCATAACAGTGCCTGACACATAGAGATTGCTCAATAAATGCTAGCTCTTTGTAGTGATATAATTATATGGGCATGAATCATTATTCTTATTTTTAAAATTTATTGTATATACTTATGGGGTACAGGGTGATGTTTTGGTGTATGTATACATTGTAGAATTATTAAATCAAGCTGTTTGACATATCTGTAACCACATATAGTTATTTTTTCCTGGTGAGAACATTTAAAATCTACTCTCTTAGCAATTTTTGAGTATAACAGCGTATTATTATTAACTGTGGTCACCATACTATACAGAAGATCTTCAGAACTCCTTCTTCCTGTCCAGCTGAAACTTTGTACCCTTTAGCCAATCCTTCCTCATTCCCCATCCCACTGCCTCCTGGTAACCACCATTCTATTCTCTTTTTCTTTGGATTCAACTTTTTTAGATGCCACATGTAAGTGACATCCTGCAGTATATTCCTTTTTGTGCCTGACTTAATTCACTTAACCTAATAATATCCTCTAGATTCATCAGTGTTGTTGCAAATGACAGGACGATCTTCTTTTTTTTAGGCTAAATGATATTCCTATTATATGTGTATACCACATCTTTATCCATTCATCTGTTGATAGACATTTAGGGTTGATATCATGTCTTGGCTGTTGTGAAGAGTGTTGCAGTGAACATGGTGATGCAGATATCTCTTGGACATATTGATTTTATTTCCTTTGGATATATCTTCAGAAGTGGTTGCTGGATCATATTCAAAAATAGAATTAAAAATTCTATTTTTATTATTTTTTTTGAGAAATCATACTGTTTTGCATAATGGCTGTACTGATTTCCATATCCACTAGCAGTATAGAAGGGTTTCCTTTTCTCCAAATCCTTGCCAACACTTGTTATCTTTTGTCTTTTTGATTAAAGCCATCATAACAGGCATGAGGTGATAGCTCATTGTGGTTTTAACTTGCATTTCCCTGAATCATTCATTCTTTTTACATGAAGCTAATCTATTTATTCCACATTTTCACGTATATTGTTAACTTTTCATCTCTGTAACTTGGAACTAATTCATAACAAAGACTCTGAGCTCACCTATGCTGATCTGTTGGTGCCCTGGCATTATTTTGTGAACTCTGAAACACACACATGTGCTTTCCTCTGAGCCTTCTGCCCCTTTGCTCATCCACAGTGGCCTATGGGTGTGGGTGCTATGGGACAGGCAGTGCCCCTTGCAGGCATCTAGGCCATGTGCGTCTGTACCGAGTTCACTGCCAGGTAGACTCCCCAGCTCGCTAAGCAACTGTCTCCTTTGTTTCAACCCTCCCAATGAAAGAAAGCTTGATTTTCCCTCTGTTGTGCTTTTAAAAAAATTATATCCAGGATTTAGGACCCATTTTTCAATCTGTGATAGCTCCTGTTTAGCTCACAGTAATTACGAAAAGCTTATAATTGGACGATCACATGGCATGCATTGCTATCTTGTTAAATTCCTCTGTTCCCCATAATTGGTTTACATGTAATACATCTTCTTTTATCCTAGAGTCTGAATGTCAAGATAAGTAGAAGCAGCATAATTAGGGTATTGAGATGTATTGTTGTGATTATCATCAGAAATCTGGGTTAGGTGGTGTGAGAGAGATGTACAGCTTTGAAGCTTTTTTGTTCAAGCCCACCCTAGATGCCACATAACCTTTCTCCTGCCTTAGTCAACTCTCCTCACTCCTAACTGCACTTCAGTGTCGCTGTCTTTCTGCATGACTCTGGGGGGGGTGTTCTACGCTGTTAAACATTCCTTTCCTGCATATCCTTTCAGAAATAATGCAGGACATGCCAGTAAAGGTGGATGGCAAGTACAGCTGCGCCATCCTTGTGGATTTGTAATGTCTGTTACTATGGCCCCTATGCCACTGCTCTAGGTTGGAGTTATAGTATTTAGTTCCTAGAGGAATCAATCAAGCTGCTATTCCTTTATCTGAGCAAGCATGTCATATAGTGAGACAGTAAGAAATCGCTTTTGTAAGACATAGTCAGACATTTAACTATGTTTATTGCAGTAATTAATTTGCTTACACAGATTTCTAAGTAGATTAGTCTCTGATTTGGGTTGACATTTCTCCAGTACTTCTAATGAAGAAACAAAATATGGTAGCTATAAAATATTTCCTGTTGCAATCTGACTGAACCATGTGGGTATTTAGAAGACAGATTTATTATCTCCCATTCGTAGATGGAAAGCTTTAGAAAGGAGATGGTCAGGAGCGGGAACCCAGGTTTGGGACACAGAGATGGTTCTCAAGCTTGCTGCTAATTTTTATTCATAATGGGCTGTGAAAGGAACCAAACTGCTTTTCAGACTGCACTACTTTGCACATTTGTGGAGGGTAGCTATTAATAAATTCAGCCAATTTTTGCTCTTAGAGTGATTGACAGACCTTTCTTTTTTGCTTGCTTCTAAGAGCACAGGTGGCATATTTTGAGCAAGTTGTTAAAATCAGAAGATAGTGAAATGAAAATAAAATTTTTGCATAACACTGTGTATTTCAGTTTTAAATGCAGAATTAATAATAATGGCATGACAACAGGTATGATACAGTAGCCCCTGGGGTCAAAAGAAATTAGTTTGATTCTAAAAGAAAATAGGTCTAGGAGAGCTTAGAAAGATTAGGAGTTGGATACTGTCTAACTGAAACTTTGCAATTTGAGGATCAGAGATGGCAATATGTTAATGGGGAATGAAGATATTAATTTGCTTACACAGGTGTCCATCTAGGACTAACTGACAGTAACCACTAATAATAACCCAGAAAGCAAAGTTCAGTAGAATATCCAAGAGGCAGTGAAAAACTAGAGCTGTGTGCCCGGGATCACCTGGGCAAGGCAGAGGCAGAGCTCCATTTCCCACCTCCCCTCTACTGGCTGGGACAGCACCTGGTAATCTGCATTTTTACACACTCCCGGGTCATTATGGTGGAGGCAAACACAGATCACACGTTGAGAAATATTGGAGTAACCAAAAGCATACAGGGTTCATATTTGAATCCAGCCTTACCATGTGTAAGCTGTGAGAGCCTGGGAAACTTACTTCTCTCAATCATAGGCTTTTCATCTGCAAAAGAGGAATAAATAATAAAACAGGATTGCAAGAGAAGGAAACAATGTAGCATCCCTGAGTGTTTAGCACAGTATCTGGCCCTGAAGCACTTAGCAATTGTTAGCAGTATTTTTATGTTTGTGCAAAATATGGATAATCAGAATAATATCAGTTGGATTTAATAAAAGAATGCACTGGGCGGCTGGGCACAGTGGCTCACGCCTGTAATCCCAGCACTTTGGGAGGCTGAGGTGGGTGGATCACAGGGTCAGGAGTTCAAGACCAGGCTTGCCCAGATGGTGAAACCCCGTCTCTACTGAAAATACAAAAATTAGCCGGGCGCAGTGGCAGGTGCCTGTAATCCCAGCTACTCGGGAGGCTGAGGCAGAAGAATCGCTTGAACCTGGGTAGCAGAGGTTGCAGTGAGCTGAGATCACGTCACTACACTCCAGCCTGGGTGACAGAGTGAGACTCTGTCTAAAAAAAAAAAAAAAAAAAAAAGAAGAGTGCACTGGGCAATGTATGTAGTATGCCCAGTACAGGCTTTAGCGTATACTAGAGTATACTAAGTATACTAAGTCCTCTGTAAATGTTTCCTTCCTCTTTACATATGTGTCTTGATTCCTTACAGTACAAACTGCAAAGAGTGAGGGCTACAGCTTGTTATGCATTCTATTCAATTAACTGTTGCTGCTATTCAGTGAAGACATTTGGTATCTACTTCAAGTTATATAGAAAAGTATTAGGAATTATTTTTTGTAAGTAAACCTTTTATTTTAGAATAGTTTTAAATCTACAGAAAAATTGGGAAAGTGGTACTGAGAATGTCTGTATACCCTGTTCCCAGTTTCACTGTATTAACCTCGTGCATTAGTCACAACATTATACATTTGTTGCAATTAATGGACCAATATTGATACATTATTATTAAAGTCCACATTTTATGGCCGGGCGCGGTGGCTCAAGCCTGTAATCCCAGCACTTTGGGAGGCCGAGACGGGCGGATCACGAGGTCAGGAGATCGAGACCATCCTGGCTAACATGGTGAAACCCCGTCTCTACTAAAAATACAAAAAACTAGCCGGGCGAGGTGGTGGGCGCCTGTAGTCCCAGCTACTCGGGAGGCTGAGGCAGGAGAATGGCGTAAACCCGGGAGGCGGAGCTTGCAGTGAGCTGAGATCCGGCCACTGCAGTCCAGCCCGGGCTACAGAGCAAGACTCCGTCTCAAAAATAAAAATAAAAAATAAAGTCCACATTTTATTCAGATTTCCTTGGTTTTTACCTAGTATCCTTTTTCTGCTTGAGGTTCCCATCCAGGGCACCAAATTACATTATAATAGCTACCAGGTCTCTGTAGGCTCCTTTTGGCTGTGATAATTTCTCAGATTTTCCTTAAGCCTGAAAAAAAATTAGTCTGATTCTAAAAGGAAACAGTTTCTGGGCAACTTAAAAATATATATAGGGTGAGGTGGATACTGGAAGAAATCCGAGGAACATAGACTGGCAATATACTAATAGCTTTTGATGACCTTGACAGTTTTGAGGACTCGTCAGGTAGTTTATACACATTTCTCAGTTGGGATTTTTCTGATGTTTATCTCATGATAAGAATGGGATTATGGATTTCAGGAGGAAAACCACAGAGGTAATATGTTATATGGATCACATCACATCAACGGGACAAGTTATCAATATGATTTGTCTCTGCTGTTGTTGACCTTGATTACCTGGCTAACGTAGGGTTTATCAGAGGAATGATTTTGAATGACATGAAATAATTTCCCAATACTCAATCCTAAGAAATAAGAAGGTCAACTTGGTTTTAGTGGATCTTGATGAAAAGCTCTCAAATAATATTCAATTGTGTCTTTGCTCAAAATGGTACTATTTAAAACAGAAACCATTGCAAATGATACTTAACCTCTACCATTGATTAAAGGCAGAATGTAGATCACCACTCTTTCTGCTCTCTTTCACTGCCTTTGAGGGCAGTGCTGAGACAGGAGGAAAATACGTGAACTAGGAGGTAGCAGAATGGAGTGCCCTGGAAGCACTTGATGAACACTTTGATGCCCATTTCATTGCCGTCTTGCCTGGACAACTGCATCTGCCATTTTGTCATGGTTCACAGATCTGAAAGTTACGAAGTTGGACCTAACATAAATTGTTCTGCAGAATTCAACGATAAACTAAGCTTAAACAATCATATTTGCCTATTTCTTTTCAATTTTTAAAGTAGCCTATCACATTTCTGCTATATTTAAATTGACATTGCATCTTAATATCTCAATAGTAACCAGTTGAGAATTATTTAACCCTTTGCCTGCTGCTTCTCTTCCATACGAAGAGAATTCTTTAAAATATTTCGAATTCTCTTGTATATACAAAGTGTGGATCATAAAATAGTTGCTGCTTAGGGTCGCAGTGGGGTGATGGGTGCCCACCCCCAGCTGTTCTTGTTTGCTCCACATACAACGGGAACCAAAGAGCATTACGAATGTTTAGGATGGCTCTGAATGCACAAGTGAACTGCTAAAGCTAAAGTAAAAATGAAATCATCGACAACCACCAAAAAATAATGTTTAATTAAACTAACCGACACCATTGTGAGAAACCACAAAACACAGCAAACCCTTGTGGCAGTGATGAGACTTCAACGTACGTGACCATAATGTCACAGGGCAACAGCAGAGAAACGGGCAGGGAATGTCTGGGTTTTCTACACCTTCTGCAGGTAAAGAGCCCTGTTCTCTGCCCAGAGTCCTTTGGAAAAACTGACGCCCTAAGACTATCACAGATGCTTTCCTCATTCTCTGAATTTGCTTCGCATGAGTAACGTTCACATTCTGTGTTTAAAGAGTGACGATTATGAATGAAATGTTGTGATGTCAGGCTGAGTCCTTGGGTCTGGAGAATCCAGTGCCACATGCATGCCTCCCCATGGTCAGTGGAGGAAGCCAGGCAAATGGGGCTCCAGTCCTTACTCTGCCATGCCGTTTTCTGTGGGTGAGGCCTGGGACAGTTTCTTCATCCTTATGTCTCAGTTTAGTCTTATCAAAAGGAGAATAGTATGTGCTTCTCAGGGTGTTCTGAGGGTTTGCTACATGAATACGCTTGAAGTGCGTAGGACACTCAGTGCCTGGGATGCAGGAAAGGCCAGACAAACATTAGCTGTTGTGGCTGTTGTTGTTTTACATCAGTTGTCAAAAAGAGTAGCTGGTCAGGAGAGGGAGGCAGCAGTGAGCTATGATCATGCCACTGCACTCCAGCCTGGGTGACAAAGCAAGATTTTTTCTTTTTTCAAATAAAAAAATGCTGAATGTGGGAGAGACAGGAACATCTGTCAACTCAGCAGGTGTCAGGGGCTGTCTGCTGTTCCGGGGAATGAAGCCTGGAGCTGGCACATGCAGCAGAGCTGAGAGAGAGGATGGAGGCAGCCTGGCCAGGCTGTGCACAGACCTCAGGTGATTCCCCTTGAGGCTAAGCCGTGCGCCTCTACAATTTTCCCAGACACCCCAGCTCCCTTATAACAAAAACCTTTTTCCCCCCCTTCACAACAACAGAACATTCGAAGCAGCTGACCCTTCCACTGTCTCTAAGAGGATAATTAGGATGGCCTCATCACTTAGCCACACTCACTGCTGCTTGCCACAGGCAGGACTCCTGGAGTTTTTGTTTGAGTCTTGAACCTTGCTCCTTCTCTGCACTGAGACTAGCACTTGGGTCATGAGATGGCTTATGGAGGTAGGGCTGATGGAAAATGCAAATGTGCACGGAGATCTGCTTTTGTGCAATAGCCTTGCAAGGTGCTCCACAGCTGAATTCCATTGGTGCTCCCCACAGTGTATTTTAAGGTTAAAAGCAGATGGGGACTGGTGGTGTCAAGTGAGTTTTTAAGAGATTATGATCAGACTTCAGCTGGTGGAGCTACTGGAATTTTTCTATTGAAAAAATTAAAAAATCAGTCCTTAGGAGATTTGATGATTGATTCATATGTGGAAGTAGGAATTGAAGAGCAGGGACATTTTATTAGCAGGTGTTCTCAGAAACTGAGGCAAACAGAAGTAGTGACCAGGCACAGTGGCTCAGGTCTGTTATCCCAGCACTTTGGGAGGCCGAGTCGAGCGGATCACCTGAGGTCGGGAGTTTGAGACCAGGCTGGCCAACATAGTGAGACCCCATCTGTAGTAAAAATACAAAAAATTAGCCAGGCATGGTGGCAGGTGCCTGTAGTCCCAGCTACTCAGGAGGCTGAGGCAGGAGAAAGACCTGAACCCGGGAGATGGAGGTTGCAGTGAGCCAAGATCATAACACTGTACTCTAGCCTTGGGCGACAGAGTGAGACTGGGTCTCAAAAAAAAGTGGTTTATGTGCCTTGCATTAGCAAAATGCTTAGTATGGTTTGGGGACCCAAAACATAGGATGGGAAAATGTGGTAAAGCAGGAACACGGTGATGAGGGCAGGCTCTCTGTAACAGTGCTGTAAGTTGTGTTTCATAAATTACAGATACAAAGAAAACCTCCCCATGCCCAGTAAAGTTTGACTTGGAAGATTCAAAATAGTATCTCAGACTTGTTAAAGGTCAAAGACTTTTAGTTTTTAGAATAATATATTTTTAACCTTTTAATACAAGAAAAAACTCAGAGCAAGTGGAAAGTAGCTATTTAATTATATTTCCTAAACCATGCCAGTTTGAGGAAATGTCTCATTTGCATGTGTATTTGTATACTGCATCATTATTTATACCAACAAATTTATTTTGCTATTCACTTGATGAGAAATGCATTTAGATGGAACATGGGCTTTAGTTTCAGTTTTAAAAAATGCAACAAAAGTATTCCCATACCCATTAATCTATGACCTAGTTGGATTCAAAAGGAAATTTCATAAGAGTAGAAGTATTCTTAAGACTGAGCCTGGACTCTGGGCCAAACATAGCCAGCCTCCATGGACAGACTGTGTTTTCCTTCCTCTTAAAAGATGGTCTCAGAATAGGACGATTTCTATTATAGAAGCAGTGGCAATTTAAATTGCATTTCTAAATATAACATGTTCAAGGCAGTGACTTTAAAAATTCACATCTGAAACCATATCACTTTAATCCTTCCTTTTTACACTCGAGGCAGTTCATGAATTGCAAAAGACATTTTTCCCAATTCATTTTCATTGTGTTTTCCCCCCGAATCTTATAAATTGTGCATTGATTTAGGAGATGTAAATTTTTTGTTGGCTTTTGCCCTGGAAAGTTGATGTTGTATCTTTTCCTTAATTTTTCTATCCATTCAAGAAGAATAAAAAGTAAACTTTGCCTCATAACAATAGGTATAGGGATAAGATCAGGTCTGCTAAATATTTGGTACCCCTCACAGGGAAATGCTTTGTACGCAGTATAAATAAGACATTTTTAAAGCTGAATGACTCCACTGTGCTACACTGAGACATTTTATGTAATCTCTGCAGGTATAACTTTGTACCCCTATGGTCTTGCTTTCTAAGATACTAGGAAATTAAAGCCCACAAATTATAATTCTATTTCTTATTAATAGTGGCACCCAAGTGTAGAGCAAACAGTGGTTTAAATTAGTTTTGCACTCGAAATGAACAAGATGAATGGAAGTTTCACTGTTAGGGAAAGCATTGAATTAGATCTAGATTTTCTCTCAGGATGGTAATTAAATTTTCAGGTAAATCTTGTTGAGATTGATAGGCATAACTTTTTTTTGATAGTCTTATTCTGGTTTGACAGAATAAGAATCAGACTTTTTTCTTTTCTTTTGTTCCTGTTTTTTTTTTTTTGTTTTGTGTGTGTGTGTGTGTGTGTGTGTGTGTGTGTGTGTGTGAATTGTGAATTGTGGTGGTTGGGGGAAAATGTGTTATATGGTATAAGTTATAAGATATAGTGTAAATTACTAATTATGAGGCTTTTGTCATTTAATCAAAATAAAAGGTACCATTCAGAAATTGTGTTTGTTTTCTAGGGACACAACCAAATCATAACGTATAGCAGACCAATCTATTTTTGTGTGCTGTGTGGCCTTATTTTGCTTCTTGATACAGGGGCCAAAGCCAGGCACCCTCCCAGTTACATTGTGTATGGCCTGAAGCTCTTCTCTCCAGTGTTTCTCCAATCAGCTAGGGACTACCTAATAGGTGAGTTAATTACGGGCTTGTGGGGAAGAATATGGTGGGTGGGGGTATGTCTCCCTCTTGTCTTCTGAATTTCTAAGCTTCCTTACTTGATTATTGGGTGAAGAGATGTGTATTTTCCTCTCGGCTCACGTATCTACCGAAGACTGACTGGGAGCCCAAGCCTCAAGGCATCCAACTGTGGAATTATTTTTAAAGGATTTTGATATTTATGACCAAGAAGTTGCAGCACTATAATGTCCATTATAATAATACCCACTTTAATAATGCCCATCTGGGCTGGGCACGGTGGCTCACGCCTATAATCCCAGCACTTTGGGAGGCTGAGGCCGGTGGATCACCTGAGGTCAGGATTTCAAGACCAGCCTGGCCAACATGGTGAAACCCCGTCTCTACTAAAAAGATACAAAAAAATTAGCAGGACATGGTGGCACATGCTGGTAATCACAGCTACTCAGGAGGCTGAGGCAGGAAAATCGCTTGAACCTGGGAGGCGGAGGTTGCGGTGAGCCGAGATCACGCCATTGCACTCCAGCCTGGGCGACGAGTGAAACTGTTTCTCAAAAATAAATAAACAAATAAAAAAAAATGCCCATCTGCAGAATAGTTGTTATGGTGCCTGCTGGGGATGGTTTTGCCATCGGGGTAGCAGCATGAATGGGCATGGTTCTCAGTCCAAGCGGAGACCTGGATACTCAGATCACCCAGTCTTCCACCAATCCCTTTGCTTGACTTAAGGTTGAGGCAGTATTTGATATAAAATGCTCTGTTTAAACGAGTCACGTGCCTACTATCTGGTTTTGAGTCCTGACTCTGGAGCCAAACTGCTGATGGTTTGAATTCCAGCTTTGCCACTCTACTAAGTACATGACTTTGGGTAAAACTTAACTGTGATATAAAGGCAAAAATATTGGCCACCTCAGAAATTACTGAAAGTTTTCAATGAGTTGGTATACTTTGACATAGAGAACAGTGCTGGGCACCAAGCATCAGCTGTTGTTGTCCCTATTATGCAAAGTGGTTGCTCCGATATTGACCTGACTGCATATGCTCTGAGAATTCTTGCAGAGACATCCAGGGGTTTGCACACCTGCCAATTTGTTATTGTCTGTGATCACATTGACCAACTGAGTTGATAAAGGGTAACTTCTACCAACATAACTAGCTGGATCTCTCGCTTGCCAGCTAGAAATCTTACTCAAGAGACTGTCAAAGCCTCTGGTCCCACATCATCCTTTCCCAACCTCCGTGACAGCCCTCCCGAATCTCTCTAGTGGAACTAGGGAGAGTGCCCAGGTATGGTGTAAGCTTTGTTTGTGCTCCCTATAGGTGAAAACCCTGGTAGGCACTCCACCCTCCGGCTTCCTGTTCTTCTTCCTGCTGCATTGGTACTGAACTCTTCACTCTTTACTCCCCCCATGCCCAACCCACCACAAGCCCACCTTTCTATACATCCTCAACACATCTTTTCCTATTACATCATGTGAGAAGCAGAGTAGCTACTTCTTTTTTTTTCTTTTTTTTTGAGGCAGTGTCTCACTCTGTCTCCCAAGCTGGAGTACAGTGACACGATCTTGACTTACAGCAACCACCACCTCCTGGATTCAAGCGATTCTCCAGCCTCAGCCTCCCAAGTAGCTGGAATTACAGGCATGTGCCACCATACCTGGCTAATTTTTGTATTTTTAGTAGACATGGGGTTTCCCCATGTTGGCCAAGCTGGTCTTGAACTCCTGACCTCAAGTAATCCGCCCACCTCAGCCTCCCAAAGTGCTGGGATTACAGGCGTGAGCCATCGTGCCTGGCCAGAGTAGCTTCTTAATGCCAAAGGGTTACGCACCATGCTTTGGAGAACCTCTGAGTTCAATTAGGAAACAGAAACATGTTGGGAAAAAAATAACAGATCCATAATTTGATCTCCCAGTCAGTGCCCTCCTGCCCAAGAATATTTGCTTCTATCCTTCCTGATTTTTTTAGTTTACTTTTTTTTCAGTCCTATTGGTTGGAGCAAACACATACACAAGAAAGGCCTTCTGTCATTCTTATTATTTTATAACTTAGCGAGCCCATATTCCTCACTAAGTCGGCTGCAATGAAGAAATCACAGTTTGAGTAGACAGAGATGCTCACTCATGATCGCACACTTTGCAGGGCCATCCTTTCCTGCCATCTTTTTGCAAACAGCAGTGTTGGAGTCCACAGCTCAAGGGCACACAAGGACCTGGAGATTAGAGAAGGAGAATGTATAAAATAATTTTGGAAGATGTCCAAGAAACAGAGTTGTCTATGTCAAAATGCTGCCTTTTCTCTCTCTGCACTCCACACTCCATCTTGGGCACCCCCAGCCATCTTTTCCTGGGATCTTGAATGTGGGTTAGTGTTGATAGAGTGCCACCTCTTACAGGTCACAGGGATCTGTGGCTTGAGCTGGAGACGTAACTACTGTGACCCCTTCTCACCTCCTTATCACACATTGTGTGGTCCCTTCTCATCTCTGTCTCACACAGTGTGTTCCTTCTATTTGGAAGCTGTTTTGCGGCCTCCCCTGCCCTTCATTATGCTGGCTTATAACACCTTATTTCCGTAAGTTTGACCCTATTGTCTGTCCTCTCACTACCCACGCTTTCATAGTCCTTAGTCCATTTTCTAGCAATCTGCTCGCATTGTTAATACTGAAACGATGCCTGTCTCTCTCACTAGCTTATTTGCTCGGAAAAGGCAAGGCAGAGACCCTGCCTACTTTCTTACCACTGAATCCTTAGCAGTGTCTGGCATTTAGAGGCACTAAATAAACATCTGTTGAAAGGATGAACTAATAAATATAAAAGTCTGTGTTTTTGTTTTGTTTTGTTTTTGTTTTTTTGAGACGGGGTCCATCTCTATTGCCCAGTAGAGTTCAGTGGCCCAATCTAGGCTCACTGCAATCTCTGCCTCCTGGGTTCAAGCGATTCTCCTGCCTCAGCCTCCCAAGTAGCTGGGATTACAGGCGCGTGCCATCATACCTAGCTAATTTTTGTGTTTTTAGTAGAGATGGGGTTTTGCCATGTTGGCCAGGCTAGTTCCGAACTCCTGACCTCAGGTGATCCACCCGCCTCGGCCTCTCAAAGTGCTGGGATTACAGACGTGAGCCACTATGCTTGGCCGAAAGTCTGCTTTAAGTACTAAGGAGATTAATGTGCAATAACTTTCGGAATACTTCCCATTCGTAAGTCAGAGAAGGCTACAGTCCGTTTGGACCGTTTAACTCAGCTCTTAGAATAAGTAGGGACTTAATAAGTGCCTTTGCCAATAATCTGTAGAAAGAAGTTTGGGGGCACGAAAAGCATGATGTGTCTTCCATTTACAAATTGCTTTTATGTACATTGGTCTCTCCCTCATTCCTGGTTTTTAAAATTTTTATTTACTACTGTAAAAAAGTCAACTTTGGAATAAGTGTAGTTGTCTTGGTGTGGTAAACTTACAATGGCATTGGAATGTGAGATGTTATTAAAGCTCAAAAAGTAAGACCTTAATGTCTTAAATAATTGGTAAAAGTCTAAGATTTTACTTTTAGCAGTAACCCTTGTTCTAGAATATCCTACTAGGTATGCATATTCTTATTTTATTTTAGTTTTTATATCAATTTCATTAGGGATTGGAGAGGGAACATTCTTATCTTTTTCACTGGAATTCCCTTTCCCTCATTAAAGCTTCTCCCTAATACATATTTTTGTTTGCTTGTCAACAGTGACAAGTAAAAATGGCGATAAAAAATCCAGCAAGCTGATTAAATAACTTCTGGGGTAAAGATAAATAGAAAAATAGAACAATAGCAATCCCTATGGAATGAATGTGTTAAACATACAAATTTGCACTGAGCAGGAAAAGGTTGCGAAACAAATTTAGAACAAATGGGAGACAAAGGAAAGAGGTAGAGGCTTACACTATTTTTCTGACTTTATGAGGGAACACAAGGGCAACTTAAAGTCATTTCTTCTTTGTGCACCTTATTCTCTCTACTCCCTCCACTAGCAAGGGATGTGAGCAGTCTAAAGCTGCTGCCACTGCTATATGGAGGAACTAGCAAGGAGAGAAGAAAAACATTAGGAGAAAACAAAGGGTTATTAGGAGGAAAAAGAAGTGTACAGCTCTAGGAAGTGTAATACTTCCTAGAGCCGCTGTAACAAAGTACTCCCCACTGGGTGGCTTGGAACAACAGAAGTTAATTGTCTTGCAGTGCTGGAAGCCAGAAGTCCAAACTCAAGGTGTTGTCCAGGCCATGCTCCCTGTGAAAGCGCTAAAGAAGGACCTGTTCCGGGCCTCTCTCCTTGGCTTGTAGATGGCATTCTTCTCCTGTGTGTTTATATGGTCTCCCCTGTATGCGTGTGTGCCTCTATGTCCAGATTTCTCCTTTTCATAAGGACACCAGTCATATTGAATTAGGGCCCAGGTGGACACTAAGGGCCTCAGCTTAACGCAATAATCTGCAAAGACCCTATTTCCAAACAAGGTCACATTTAGAGTTACTGGGGTTAGAACTTCCACACCTTTTATGGGAACGTAATTCAGCCCATAACGAGGAGCGTTTAAGAAAAAGGACAAGGCAGAAGGAAGAATTACGTCCATGTGACATCGTTTCCCATGGATTTATCGTGCTTCTCATGCTGTGTTGGGTGCAAGTGGTCCTCCTCTGGCAGGTGCTAGGGAACATGGAGTATTTCCTAGAGCAGTGTCTTGTTGGTGATGTTTTGGTTACCCACTGCCACTCCTGGTTTCTGCAATTAAACCATCACCCTGTCAGAGCGGGAGGAGGGGCAGAGGAGAGGGATAGACAAGGAGCAAGGCCAGTCCAGTATCAGCAGCTCCTTCTGCCTCTTTGTGCAGAAGAGATCAAATGCCTGAGCCAGTGGTATGAGAGGAGTCAGGTGGACATGGGGCAGGTGGGAAGGATGGAGAAACTCCTTGTCATGTATAATGCAAGGAGAGAAGCATCTCAAAGAAGAAGGAAACGTCAGATGATTGAAGGAGGAGAAATTCAGGTGAATTAAGGAGGTAGAAGTACAGAATAATATTCCTACGTAATTTCTTTTTCTTTTATGATCCCTCATATATGTTCAGAATATTACTCTGTGCACTTTTCTTTTCATTATAAGAAAAAATGCTCTTTATTTTTATTCCCAGGAATAAGGTGAAAGTTATTCGTCCGCAGTCATTTCCTGTGTTCAGTCAGAGACTGGTGACCTCTGGCTGGAATTTACATTACTTTCCGTTTGGGAAGCTTCAGCAAAAGCCTCTGAGTGAGACTGGCTTTGCAATTATCCTATGGGTGAGAAAGTCAAAAAGGTCTCTGATTCTTAGTACCATGTTTCAAAAGGAGCAGTAACAAAACTAGAGCGTGCCTGGAGGAGTGTGTAGCCACATGGTCTATATGGGGTCTGGAAACTGGGTAATGGAACTGGGAATGTCCAACCCAGGGAAGAAACACTTGAGTGCTAGAGGTACACACAACAGCTTCAGATCCTTACAATGCTGCCGGGTTGAAGGGGAGGGATTTTATTCTCTTTTGTAGCCGTAACAACTAGTTCCAGCAGATAGAAGGTGGATTACAGCTCAGTACAGAGAAGCCAGTGAAACAGTTTGGGTTAGAGCTGCCCCACAGTAGAGTAGGTGTTGCTTAGTGAAATGAGTTCTCTGGCATGGAAAAACTTCAGGCAAGATGAAATGTCCATCAGTTGTAGCCTGCGTCCAAGCACTGGGTGGGTTCTTTATCAAATGGCCACTGCTCTGTGTTTTTTGTTTTTGTTTTTCTCAGACCTGAGAGTTTTATGTTGTATTTTTGGTCCTTAGGTTTATAAATCCCTGACAACAATCATGCATCTTCAATAATGGAGATGGTAACTTTGGAGATAAATGAGGTTTTAGAACCAATTACTGGATTGTACTCACCTTTCCCTAAACACCCAGACGTCCCATTTCTGTGTCTTGTTTAAAGGTTCATTTCTTGGCCTCAGTCCGTATGAGGTCAATTAGTTAATACACAGATAGAGCATATTGAAGACACACAATATATACATTCACATTGACTTCAGAGGCTTTAGTTTTATCTCTGTGCCATTTTAATTCTGCCTGCTTGCCCCTCAAACCTGCAAATATGGTAATTTATATCACTCACATTTGATAAAAATGTGATAAATCAAATCACATTTGATAAAAAGTAGCTTAAGCTACTATATTTTTATTTATGAATTTTGCTTAAAAAGAAATGGAACTGTGCCAGAAGTTTCTGCCTTGACTATAATTATTAAGGAAAATAAAAAGTGAGAAGGAAGTGAGAGAAAATTATAGACCCACTCAGTGTGCTCACAGAAAATGTTTGTTCACAGGAAAAATTATGAACAGCCACAAAGACTTTAATTTTTCACTTCTGGGAAAAAAAAAGAACAAAATAATTTCAGCAAATTTCAAGTGTCATTTTCCTAAAGTCCTGGTAACATAACAAGCATTTGGCTGCTTTTTCCTTCACGTTCAGTGCAACCTGACAGATGAGACACATGGACTCCCTCTTCCTCCCATTCCACCTCCACGACATTTATTTTAAAGACTAGAGCTTTCCTCCTCCAGTATGTTTTGGAGAGGATCTAGTGCATGGGCCTCTCTGTTGACTGCTGTTCTTCCTGTGTTGTTTCATTAAGTTCCAATTCTACACCCACAGCCGGAGTATCTCCAGGGATGACTTTCTGATATTTCTTACCACTTTATCTTCCTCGTGCCATTTTTCACTGTCCTCTAATTCTTCTCACTTCTTTGGGTTTTGTTGCATTGGCTAATGTATTTCTTATACAGAATACCTCTTTATCCTTGATTTACCAAATAGCTCCCAATATTTGGCTTTGTCTTTCATGTGATTCCAACCTAGACTTTTCCCTGTAGTTCTTCATTCTCAGAGTAGTTTTTGTCACACAGGCATACAGCATTTTGAAAGGTAAATAATAGATCTCATTGGACCTTCCATCTGCCCCGATCTGGAATTGGCAGATATAGCATAGCACAAAATTGTCATTGCTGGGTTTTGACCCCAAAGTAAAGAGAAGCTCTTCTCAGTTTGTTTGAAATTTCATGGAATTTTGTGGATTAAAATTTCTATGTTCATGACTATATGTTCTGTAATCAAATTTCTGTTTATTTCTTGTATCTATGGAAACTGAAAAAGAAATTATGTCTTATATAGTTATGTCTAGCATATCAGTATTTGTGCCTTTTTGTCTGCATTGATTGAAAAATAAACTGCTTTCGGGTGCTCTACTTTTTTACAATATAGTTGAAATCTTGCCACAAAAATGATCACAACAAAATCACCACCTATATCAAAACATGGCACCAACACCAACCACAGCCCCTACTATCGTAGATAGCCATGTTCATGACATAACATTTTTCTTTCACAAAGAGTTGGAACAGTTCCTCAGTACTTTGTTCTATAGTGAATTTTAACCAACCTTTTTTTTTTTTTTTAAATATACTTTAAGTTCTGGGATACATGTGCAGAACCTGCAGGTTCGTTACATAGGTATACCAGCTTCTAAAAAGAGAACTTCAACATCTTTTGTGGGAACAGAATTCAACCCGAAACAAGGAGCATTTCAGAAAAAGGACAAGAGAGAAGCAAGAACTAAGTCCATGCAATATTATTTACCATCTTATGGCCAAAGGTGCTATTGTGCCCATTTTAAATAACCCAATAATATGAACCAACTATTTTAATCAAATATTCAGAGAATGGGTTGTGCAAATGCTCTCATCCCTACAATGCCACTATGGGAAGTTAACATTTCCCAGTTTTCAGAAATAGCTGAAACAGCCTCACTTGCCATCCTCCTCTGTGAGGAGGAGGCAATTCACTGTGGTTTGTGCATATTTTCGGACATAGTTCCAACGTCTAGTTTCCTTAGTTTTATTAAGGTTTACCAGTACCTAACTTCATTGACATACAACCCAATGATCAGGGACAGAAAGGAAGACAGATGTCTTATGGCACTGCTAATGGGAGTTTCTGTGTTTCTCTGAAACCCAGCTTCAGTAGAATTCAGCAAGAGGCAACAGTAGGAAAGTTGCTGTAAAATGCAGCTCTACTGTAGTTTTCCTCCTCTAACAAAATAGTTCTCTGAAACATTGAATTATAACCTACACATGTTTTCTCCAGTTCTGCAATGGCATCATTCTGATGGGAGGTAGCATAAGCTCCCTCTCCTCAGCCAAGAGCACCTTCGTCTACCACGTGATCCATCTACCCTAGAATCCGTGTCACATTATCACCCAGTGCTGAGTCAGGTTCCCACTTGACAGCCTTGAGCTCTGACTTAACTCTGAGTTTCCAATTGGTATTTAGGATGTAAAAGACTCCGAGTTACTCAAGTGCTTGAGGGTACAGAAGCGCAAAGCAAGGACACTCCTTGGCCCCAATTTTTGCTCTCCTCTTGCATGCAGGAAGAGATTTCCATAATTACTATCCTGTGATTTTTTTTGTCTGAGAGGCAGAGTCTTGCTCTGTCGCCCAGGCTGGAGGACAGTGGCATGATCTCGGCTCACTGCAACCTCAGTCTCCTGGGTTCAAGTGATTCTCCTGTCTCAGTCTCCCGAGTAGCTGTGATTACAGGCACGTGCCACCACGCCCGGCTAATTTTTTTTTTTTTTTTTTTTTTTCAGTAGAGATGGGGTTTCGCCATGTTGGCCAGGCTGGTCTCAAACTTCTGACCTCAGGTGATCCACCCATCTCGGCCTCCCAAAGTGCTGGGATTACTGGTGTGAGCCACCACGCCTGGCCTGTCCTGTGTTTTTTTATGTTCCTGTAGTTTTCCCAGTTTCCTTTCTCTTACCCTCATCTCCCCCATGTCCAAGTCTACTCTTTCAAACTGAAGATGATTGTACTGTCACTCACCACCCCTGAAGTCTTTGCTCAGTCCTGGGCTGTGTGCGTTCCTTTCATCAGTACCTCTTTCTCAGGATCAGCTCCTTGTTGCATCCACAGGCACATTTCCATCTCAGTCTCCAGTTTCCTCCGGGTGAGAGGAGTCTGAGATTGCCTCTGTGGACGTTGCAGTGAGCCGAGATCACGCCACTGCACTCCAGCTTGGGTGACAGAGGGCGACTTCATTTCAAAAAGAAGATTGCCTCCAGTATTCCTGGGTGGGATGGTGTGAAAGGGGAGAGAGACAGCACTGCAGCAGGAGCTTTGGCAACACAGTTCCCACAAGCTTATCATCAATTTTGTTTGTTCGTTTTCAGTATTTTTATATTGCTTCCCTGCTATTTCCCTCCTTGGACTCTTCCCGCAAATCAACACTTTCTGCATTTATCTTTTGGAGCAAATTGACATGCTGTTTTTTGGTGGTTCTGGTAAGTTGTTTACATTCTATTCTTCCTGTAAAGGAATCTAGAGTTCAGATAAGGACTAAATAGCCTTAGGCAGGAGAGGAGAGGCTAGATAGTTAGGTTTTCTTTGTCCAGCGCATTTAAATGACTTCAGTTTGGATCAGTCTGGGTGATGATAGGTCTGTCCAGATTTCCTGTAGCCAAATTGGAAGAGGTCCACTTAGCTTGTTTGAGCATAAGCACAGAGACAAGGAAGGGTAGAATTCTCTATGATTTGGAATAGGTTTGAGGCCCTTCAAACTATTCCCTAGAAAAACACTCCATGTGTGTGAATGTGTGTGAGCATGTGTGAGTGGATGTAAAAGTGTATGTGTGTGTGTGTGTGTGTATTTGAGCACATACATGCTCAAGTCTGGGGTGCATCAGTGTGAGCCTGTGGGTTGACATTGTGCTGTGTACTGTGTGTGTACCTACAGAGACAGGTGACCTGTGTCCCTAAACCATCACTGTGACCTTTTAAATGTCATACTTTAGATTCAGGCCAAGGTGGGTATAATCTCACGACATGACATAAATTGCTTAACTTTTCAGCCTACTCATCTATTCTCTAAATGGAAATAAACACGATGACCTCATAGGGTTGCTATAAAGAGTAAATGAAATCATGTGCATAATGCAATCACTGTTACCACCCCCATAACACATACACGTACACACACACACACACACGCACTACGTGGGGACACTTGCTTGTTCCCTTTCCCGTCTCCTCTCTCCTCCTGCCTTCTCCCTCCTTCCTTCTTCTTCCCATTTATTCTATTGAAATTGCTATCCAGGACCTTTTCCTTGAATAGCAGCTTTCAACTGTAAGCCATGAGGTCTCCCTACCTTCATTCTGACACATTCACATAGTCTTTTAAGAACATTGTAAAGCATTCTTTCTGAATACTTTCCTCTTGAATTTTTAGTTAAATGGTAGTCTCTTTCTTGCACCTATGAGTCACCCAGTGCCTTCTGATGGATCCCATAGATGTATTCTTTACCCCTTCAGCAACATCTTATATGTGAATGTGCAACCATCTCTTCGCTGTTTTACATGTGTTGATTTTAAGAATGGCCAGTCAAGAAAAGAACTGTTGATGTTTGTGTTCCAGCTGTGTCTGGGATAACTTCGGCTGTTTACAGCGTGGCCCGGAGCTGCTTGGCTGCCGCCCTGCTCCACGCGGTCTGCTTCAGTGCAGTGAAGGTAGGCGTGAGGACCATGGACCCTCATCCTTCTCCTTGACTCGTTGAATTAACTTATTTTTTTAAACAAATAAATGTTTTCTCCAAAATTACAAGAGAAATAGGATCTGTGCAAATCAGGGAGTGACTGTGTGGCTGAGCGAGGCTTTGGTAGTGTTAGAAGACAGGTCAGGATGCCTAGTTTGCCCAAATATGAAAGGCCCCCCCACCTCCTGGCCTGGCCTCCCCTCTGCAGACGTCTCTCTGCCAGGATCGGTTAGTGGCATTGGGAGGGGCTGCTGCTAAACATGGTGGTCAATGGAACCCATGTGTCTGCCTTCACTTCCTGAAATACCGCTCAAAGGGCAATAAAGGGATACAACTGCTTAAAGCTATATGGACAAGAGGACAGAAGAGGATATGACAGCCACAAAATGTTAGAATCTAGAAAACAGACAGACTATAGACTTAACCAGAAGGGGAAAATGCAAACCTAGCCTGGCTGCAAGGGAAGGCTAAGATGATGAGAAAGCAAGATAAACACTAACTTCAGGAAGACGCAAAGTTGCGTCAGGCAAGAAACGTATCTATTGTAGGTACCTAGCTCGGCTGTGAACCATATTTATGTAGTAATCTGAGTAATCATCATGTTATATCACTAATGGAAGAATGGGGGAGGTGAAGTGTGGTGGAGGAGCTCCAAATCCTATCTTCCATATTAGAAAGTCAGAAAATAACATCTAAATTGAAAAAAACAAATCAAGAAATAGCACAAAAATTATTTTATTTGAAAATATGGAGGTAAATATGGAGAAGAAACAGCAGAACCATTGCCTTCAGGAAGCAGGAATTAGGGCAGGGGTTTTTGTAGGCGGGGACCACTACTGTTTGTTTTCAGTGTTGTAGAGCTGTGGAGTGGCCATTAAGTCTAAAAATAATAGCATACATAATGTCCTCAGGGGCATCTTCAATCAGTAACAAATAAATTAATATTATACATATTTCTGGACTTATGGTTTAATAGTTTAAACCACAGGTACTCCTTTATAAAACAAAAATTAAATGTAAAGGAGTAAATAAAAATAATCGATGTTCCAAAGTGTTTTTAATCTAAATCACATGACATTTCTTAACTCACATTTTTAAAAGATTAACTTAAAACTTATTAAACTGATCAGTGTCAGTGGCAGAAAGGTAATTGTTTATTTCCCTTTGTGAAAGAACGAATTCAACATTTTTCTCTTTCAACATTGCACAGTAATCAATGGAGTAATTATTTATCTTGCTCCTTCTATTCCTACCATATAGATATTTTCTTTCAGAAAAAAGGGGAAGGGCCTGGGAGGAAGGTTTCTCTATCTAATATACAAAGGTAATTTATGTGCTTGTAGTGGCCCTGTTTGTTACCACATTTATCCTATCATGTAGACCAACAATTATCTAATCAGTGTTTCTGGTGTTCTTTCTTTTGACTTATGTTCCTTTATTCAATCATAGGATCCCAGGTATACTTCATTTAGGAAAAGTACTTGGATGGGTATTTTCTGAGTCCTTGTGCTTCTGAGAACATCTTTCCACTGTCTTTTGGTGAAATGGCTGCCTATACAACTCTAGGGTCACAAGTATTTTTCTGCAGGCACCTTAGTATATTGCTCTGTTGTCTTCTAGAATTATTTGCTTGTTCATTAATTTTTAAAAGTCAGGTTTAAAACTCAGCTTTAAAAAATGTCCAGTTTGGTTAGTTTTAATAAATAAATAAATAAAGAATCCTACAATCAAGTTATGAGACCATTTTCACCAACTCAAAAAATTTTCTCGAACTCCTTGTAGTCAGTCTCTTCCCCTACCTCCAACCTCTGGCCACCATTCATCAGATATTCTGTCTTTGAAGCTTCTTTGGAATCAAATCTGTCAGGGCATGGTGTATATACAATAAAATCCACTAATTTCAAGTGTACAGTTAGATGTATTTTGACAACTGTGTATAGACAAGTTACCACCATCACGATCATGATACAAAACATTCCGCCATTCAGAAATATTTTTTCGTGTTCACTTGCAGTCAATCCCCTCCCCACACAATGCTTTTATTTATCCTGAGTGAATACCTGAGTGAGATTGCTAGATCACATGGTAAGTTTTTATTTAACTTTATAAGAAATTGCCAAACTGTTGTCCAGTTTCTGTACCATTTTTCGTTTCCCTACCCTCACATGATCTTTGATTTCCAAGTGTTCCAGGTTCTTGCTAAGACTTAGTACTGTCAGTTTTTTTTTAAATCCATTCTCGTGTGAACCAGTATCTAATGGTAGTTTTAATTTGCATTTCTCTAATAATGAATAGTGTTCAACATCTTTTTGTATGTTTGACATTTGTATAACTTCATTGATGAAAAATTTGCTCGTCTTTTGTCCATTTAAAAATTATGTATATGTCATATTATTAAGACATAAAAGTTCTTTACATAATCTAGATACAAGTCCTTTATCAGATATATGCTGCACACATTTTTTTTTCAGGCTGTGGCTTGTCTTCTCATTTTTTTAAGAGCATATTTTGAAAAGCAGAAGTTTTTAGTTACAATGAAGTCCAATTTATCTAATATTTATTTTATGGTTTATATTTTTTTATATCTTACCTAGAAAACATTTACCTAACACTAAGTCACAAATATTTTTGTACTAGAAGTTTTGTAGTTGTAGCTCTTATATTTAGATTTGAAATCTCTTTTGAGGTGATTTTTGTGTATGATATGAAGTGAAGGTTGAGATTTACTAGTACCCTTTCTCCATTGAATTACCATGGAAACTTTGGAACCAAAAATTAATCATTTCATTGTTCTGTATGCCTTTCTTTATGTTAGTATTACACGGTTTTGATTACTGTAGCTATATAATATGCTTTGAAATCAGATGGTGTGTCTCCCAACTTTATTCTTCTTTTTCAAAATTGTTTTTGCTATTAAAGGTCATATTTCTTTAAAAGTAAGTTTTAGACTATGTTTGCCAATTCCTACCAAAATTTGCAAACATTTTCATTGGGGTTATGATGGATTTGTAGATCAATTTGGGGAGAACTGACATCTTAACAATAACTTTTTGATCCATGGACATAGTATATTGTTTCATATACCACAATCTTTGTCTTTGTTACTTCCTCTCAGATCAGGAATATTTTGTACCTTTCAACCTACAACTATTGCACCTTTTTGTGCATTATATGTTATTTTAAATGGCATTGTGTTTTATAATTTAAATTTTCAATTTTTAAGTAATACTAAATACAATTTATTTTGTAGTATTTCAGCTTGTATCTTGCAAGCTTGCTTAGCAGACATATTAATTCTGGTAGCTTTTTAGTAATTTCTTTGAGATTGTCTACCATAGATTGTCATGTCTGTCAATAAACACAGTTTTGTTTTCCTTTACAGCCTGTATGCCTTTGATTTTTTTTTCTTGCTTTATTGTGGTGGCTAGGACCTCCACAGCAATGTTGACTAAAAGTGCTGAAATCAGACATCTTTGCCTTGCTCCCAAGTTGAGGGGAAAAGTCTTTCACCATTAAGTATGAAGTTAGCTATGGAAATTTTCCAGATGCCCTTTATTGGGCTGAGTCATTTCCCTTAGATTTCTAATTTGCTGAGAGTTATCATCATAAATGATGTTAAATTTTGTCACTGTTTTTTTCTTCTATTGAGAAGACAATAGTGATTTTTTTTAAAGTGATTGATAGGAAGGATTACATAAATTGACTGTTCAGTGTAGAACCAACATTCCATTTAAAGGATGGGACCCATTTGGTCATGCCATATTGTCTTTTTAAATCTGTTGCTCAAGTTTATTTACCAATATTTTGTTGAGAAATTTGATGTCTATGAAGTTTCTAGTTCTCTAATTTTTCTTTTTTTCTTCTTTTTTTTGAGATGGAATCTCACTCTGTCACCCAGGCTGGAGTGCAGTGGCGTGATCTTGACTCACTGCAAGCTCTGCCTCCTGGGTGCATGCCTCAGCCTTCCGAGTAGGTGGGATTACAGGCGCCCCACCACCACACCTGGCTAATTTTTTGTATTTTTTAGTAGAAATGGGATGTCACCATGTTAGCCAGGATGATTTCAAGCTCCTGACCTCGTGATCCACCCACCTCGGCCTCCCAAAGTGCTGGGATTACAGGCATGAGCCACCGGCCCTGGCCTAATTTTTCTTTTCTTGTAATGCTTTGTCTTATTTTGATATTATGTAATGTCTTGATAAAATGAATTGGAAAGTGTTTCCTTTTATATTCTAAAAGAGCTCATATAAAATAGCTCATGTTCTTACTGAACTTTTTTATATCATAATATTTGGTTTTGTTGATCTCTTAGATGGAATATGTGTTCTTTTATACTTTCATTAAGCAGTCAGTTATCTCATAAAGATATTTAAAAATCTTTAAAATTATATTTCATTTACATTATTTTAAAAAATAATTTCTGCAATGTACATTTCTTTGTGTAGATTCATCTTTCTGCTTGCCATCATATTTCTTCTGTCTGAAGAACTTTAAGAAATCTCATGGTGCAGGTCTGCTAGTAATAAAACTTTCAGCCTTTGGCTGAAACATATCTCATTTTGCCTTCACTTTTGAAGGATATCTTCACTGTTACAGAATTCTACTTAAAAGCTTTTTTCCCCTAGTACTTTCAACATGTTCTGTTTTCTTTTGTCTTGTATAATTTCTGATAAAAAAAAATCTGCTGTTATTCCAGTATTTGTTTCTCTGTTAGTAATGTTTCTTTTTTCTCTGACTGCCTTTAAGATTTTCTCTTTGTCTTTGTTTTCAGCCATTTGATAATGCTGTTACTAAGTGTATGGCGTTTATTTTTTATTTTACTTAGGATTCTCTGAACTGTTTTGATTTGTGAGTTGTTTTGGAAAATCTTTAGCCATTCTCATTTCAAATATGTCTTCTGCCTTATTCTATTTTTCTTTTCTTCTTGGGCCTTCAATTACATACATGTTAGATTGTTTAATATTACCCCACATCATTTGTATGCTATAGTCTTTTTTCCACTCTTTTTTCCTTCTTTGCGTTTTAGTTTTAATAATTTTACTGACCTGTCTTGAAGTTCACCAATTCTTTCTCCTGCTGTGTCTAGTCTGATGATAAACTCACCAAAGAACCAACATTTCTATTTGATGTCTGTAGATAGTTTCCATTTTTCTTTTGAAATTACCCATCTGCGCATGAATGATGTCCATCTCTGTCACTAGATTCTTTAACATATTAATCACAGTCATTTTAAAGTTGAGATTTTTGTAAATTATCTGGCTTTTTCTTGTTGTCAGGCTGTGAGCAGGACACTGTGGATTTCTACATCTGAATTGGAGGCATCACTTGTCAGTGTTTAGTTTTGAAGAGAAAAACGATAGGACTAAAATTTCTTTCTTGAATGTTTGTAGAATTCTTTCCTATAGTCTGAAATTTAAAAGAAGTTAGTGGACTATGATTAGGTGTGGTTCTCTTAAGTTTTCTGGAGCACCATGCCCATTTTCACTTTTCACATTGAAGACTCTATCTAGAAGAAAAGTTTCCCTCTTATGTTTTGATTAATGACATTGTCGATTCTATTCACATAATATGATTTAATTTTTCACAGACTTTAACTTTTGGCTGTTTTTCGTGTCTCTCATTTCTTTTTCATCATTTTCCTCTCCTTATATTTTTCCTTTGAGTTCTGGTACAGTTCTAGAGTTTCTCATTTCAAGAATGATGAAACTAACAAATATTTATTGAGAAGTTATTGTGTACTAGGAATTCTACTAGTTTATGTATATACTAGTTGTAAAATATGATTTATAAAATATAAATTATCATTTAAAATAGTTTGATAATAAATTATAGTAACATAAATAACATAAATGTTATATATTATTGAAATGTGTTAAAATAATATATAATTATATATAATATATAAGTATAAATAATAAATACAGATTAAAATGTATTTATTGTTACAGTAAGAACTCTTAACATGAAATCTATCCTTTTAACTTTTTGTGTGCAATTCAGTATTGTTATCTACAGGCATAATGTTGTATAGCAGATCTCCAGAATTTTTTTTGCACTATTATATATATTTTATATAATTTGCTTCACATAGCATAATTGTGAGACAAGTACTATTGTTATCCTAATTTTACAATGATAAATTTTATTTTCTGCATTGTTTGCTATTTGGTCTACTACTAAATTGCAGTTTGAAATTTGGCATTCATATTATTCGACCTTCATAATTGGTTGCTTAGCTTTAAAGTTGAGACTTGAAATCAGATATTTTCTAAACATTTCTTCTTTTTGATGTAAATATGCTTTAGAAAGCTTCTGTAAGTGGTCCCTTTAAAGAGATTATCTCATTTTCAGAATGCTTTCTGTCATGTGTTTTTTTCTCATTTCGCAGTGAGAGTGTGTCTTTGGTCACCTAGTATCGTCTTTGTTAGTTCACAGACCTGTTTTGTGTTCGGCCTATAGAATGTTTAAATTTTTTTTCCAGCCAATATTTAATATTAGGACAGTCAGTGTAAAAATACGATTCTCCTACTTCTCTTAAACAATGTGAAGATCTGGCAACACTGGGCTGACCTTCCCATTTGGTAACAACCTGCTGACACTGAATAGTAACTCATAGCTACCACAAGCTCACGGGTCTCATCATGTCCTATATTCTTTTAGGCCTGACCCACATGTCACTTGGCTGCCCACATTGATGTTAGACTTCATGACTTCTGTCTTATAGTCAAGAAAGAATTGAACTAGTTTCTGTTAGGGAATTGTAAGACTCCTTGGCTAGATCTTTTTCAGAAGTACCTCATATCTGAAACACAGGAAGAGAGGAAAATGAAACAAAGCATGTTTCAGTAATACACTGCTAGTTCAGAGATGATTTTCCCATGGAAAATGTCTTATTGATGGAGTTTTGGGCAGTTATATCAGGAAGCTCATCACAGGCAATAGATATGAATGAAATGCCTGGGACAGTAGTTATCTCTGTTTTACTCTCCTGGCCCTAATTTCTGCATCCATGACCTGATTGAATAAATCCTGCTGCCTCTGCAACAGCAGGAGTTGCTGCAGACTGCCCATCCACAGACGTGCAAGGCCAAGTGATAAAATGTCTGTTAACCCCTTGGTCTATACTCACTGCCAGCCCTTCCGCCTCTCATTTAGGTGATGTTAGCAGAGGTCTTTTCCTATTTACTTCCTCAGTACACTGCTGCCTTTCAAATGGAGAGAGGAGTTGGAGTCAGACCTTACAATCTTCTTTCATTCTAGACCCATCTGTAATACAAGGTCTGGCATAAATTCCTCAGGGTCTATGACTTGTGCACAAGTAACTTGCTCTGGTTCCCAATGTGGGTTCAGGCTTTTCTCTTTTTGAATATTTTATTGGACACTTAATGAGCTCTAGGAAGAGGGAGATCTAGTTCCTGGTGTTCTTGATACCATTTGGACTGGGACCCCACCACACTTTACCCTTCTTGGCAACCCTGAATAGCAAACAGCATCTGATGTAAATATCATTATATCAGTGGAAGTGATATAATGGAAGTGGAAACATGCAAGCTCTCTGTAACTGATGCAGAAGCTGAAAAGTTCGTATTCTGTGATAGTCAACACATATTTATTGTTCAGCAATGGCTCTGCCGGGTACTGTAGAGATACGGGAGGAGGAAAAGACAGTCCTTTCTCAGGAACTTAACATGCATTTGACAAATGCTGAACACCCACAATTATCATCAGTTCAGATACTCTCAAAAGTAACGTGCATTCATGGATTGTTACACAACTTTTTCTTGCAAAATTCTTAAAGGCTTTTAGAAACTACTGAAGAATCTGGTATTCAAAAAATAGAGTATCTTGCGTTTTTACCTAGTTGCTGGACAGATACAGTTATTCCCTTACCTCCCCAAATGTGGCTCCATTTTCATATCCGACATTGCTAATTGATCACAGCATTTTTTTCTAACTGAGGTCTGTAGTACCTCGGGCTGCCCAGGAAATATTACAGTCAGCCAGTGCCAACTGATCAGAGCCAGCCCAAGAGATAAACTCTATTCTCTATCCTGGGCTGAGACTTTTATTTCTGTTTTCTATTCAGTTTATGGCTTGTTATAGGTGTAAGTAATTGTTGAATCAGAGTAAACAGATTCCATTTTAAAAGCACGTTGTTAACTCTGTGATGGAAAGAAACACTTCAAGGATTCTGGGGTTTACTTAGGTGTTGAAACAGGCTTTTGACCAATTGAAACTGGGGTACTTTGGGAAGGTTTATTTCATCTCAGGGAGGTATTGACTTCCCTTGCTCAGCATAGAACAAAGATCACTTGCAATAAATAGTATAGTCTGTTGTAATAAAAAAAAAAAAAAAACCTTAATGTTCTAACCATGTTTTGAAACACCTTTTGGTAAAAATAGAGCAATTTGAATTTCTCCCTTCTCATTTGTAAGTCCTGAGTTTTCTAATGGTCTCAGACTGACTCTCTGCTTTAAGATGCAGCACCTATTAAATGCTGTGAATTGAATGAATGTGGTTAGCAAATTGTCAAGAGGGTCCTCAGGAAACAAGAAAAGCTCACCCATCTTCAATCTAACTCCCACTTACCCAAAGCTGTGATTCTACTTGTTTAACGATGCTTTTGTTTATACCTTTTATGCTTACTCTTTGCATTGCTGGAATTGATTTTTTTTTTTCCTTTCATCTCTAGTGTGTCGTGATGGATTGATGGATCCTTGTGAACCATTTCAGCATGTCAGCTGCCTTACTAGAGATATAGTTTTCCACATGGGTCATGCTATATATGTTTATTTCTTTAATTTTTATTATTATCACTTGGTAGAAGCAGATTCAGAGATCATGAGTTAATTTTGTCCTCTGGAATATTAATTAGGAAAAGATAATTTGATTCCTCTTTTAATTTCATATTCTCTTTGACTTGTCCAAGATGGTACCAAGTAACATATAAATGGACTCCCTCATTGACTTAAATAGTATTCAACAGTGATATACAGAAACAACCAGAATATTTGCTCCTTGGAGAAATAGTTCAGTAGTTAATTAACTGGGGTTTCTGTGTCTGGATAAACTATGATTTCTATTTTTTATTATCCTTTACAAAGAGATTCTTTTTTATTGATGGCAAGGGGATCCAGAGGTGGAAGCACATTATTATAATTTAATGTTTCCCACGTATCCTTAACAACTGCTTGCGGGAGAGTTTTTCCCATATTTCTTCTGGGTCCTACAGAATTGCAGCCTAACATCGTGCTACTTTACAGGCACTCAGGATTTAAAATCTAATTGTAAATGTAAAACAGACTCACAGTTCTAGATATTATTTAATGCTGAAGTGGACCTGAGATGCCTCCTAGTCCAGTTCCTTCATTTGATTATTTAAAATGAGAAAATGAACAGCCAAAGAGAGTTTTAAGTAATTTACTCCACATCATACACCCCAGATCCCAGATCTGTATCTTTTCAGTCTTCCTTTTGTGGCATCCTCACTACCACACTTGAAGTGTAAATATGTTTGTCTAGTTGAAAGAACAAGTCACAGCATATAAGATCGTTACAGATCGATGGTTCTTTAATCTACAAAATAATTTCCCAAGCGTCTTCTCATTTACCCCTTACTATATCTCCATGTAATCCATAAGGAAGATATCAACATTCGTATTTTCCAGTGGTGAACCTGAAACACACAATACTCATTTGCCTAAGGGTACATGACTAATTCACATTGTTTTTTCCATTGTAAAATGGATTAGTAGTACCTACTGCCTGTGGATGTTGTAACAAGCAAAGCAAATCAAATCAATAATGTCTATAAAGTGCCTGGCTAAAGGTTCCAGTTAAGTGGTGTGGGAGGCTGAATTCTAAGATGGCCCCAAGACTCCTATCCCCTGGCATACATGCCTTGTACAATTTCCTCCCCTTGAGTGTGGGCAGACCTGTGAAGGGGATGGGATGTCAGTCCTGTGATTAGGTTACATTATCTGGCAAACTTGAGATTTTGCAGATGTAGTTATGGTCCCTAATCATGTAACTTTAACTTAAATTAAAATTTAACTTAAAAGGGTGATTGCCGGGCACAGTTGCTCACGCCTGTAATCCCAGCACTTTGGGAGGCTGAGGCGGGTGGATCATGAGGTCAGGAGTTCGAGACCAGCCTGACCAACGTGGTGAAACCCCGTCTCTACTAAAAATATAAAAATTAGCCGGGCATGGTGGCGTGCACCTGTAATCCCAGCTACTTGGGAGGCTGAGGCAGGAGAATCACTTGAACCTGGGAGGCAGAGAGGTTGCAGTGAGCCAAGATCATACCACTGCACTCCAGCCTGGGCAACAGAGCAAGACTCTGTCTCAAAAAAATGGGACTGACCTAATCGGAAGAGCCTTTAAAAGGGACTCCAGAGGGCAGGGACAGAAAAAGCAGTAGAGACCGTCCCTTACTGGCCTGGAAGAAGTAAACAGCCAGGTTATTAACTGCTCATGGAGGTAGCAACATGGCAAAGACCTGGGGGCAGCCTCTAGGAGCTAGAACAGGTCCCAGTAGACAGCCGTCCAGGAAACGGGGACTGCAATGCGACAGCCAGAGGGAACTGAGCTCTGCCCACCACCAATGAGTGTGGAAGAGGACCCTGAGTGGAGATAAGATCAGAGGTCCAGCCAACACTGACATTTCAGTCTGGAAGACCCTGGGCAGAGGACCCAGCCACACTCTGCTCAAGCACCTGACCTAGGAAACTGTATCATACATTTGTGTTATTTTAAACTGCTAAGTTTGTGGTAATTTGTTACATGGCAATAGAAAGCTAATACCAACGATAACTATTATTAGCATAAATAGTTGGTGGTTATGATGACTGTAACCACAGTGCTAATAATGCTAATAGTAGTAAATTTGTAAGTAAAACCTAAGTTTTAACTCACTTTTACTTATATCAGACTTCACATTTTACTTTATGGCTAGAATTGTATCATTTCTAGCTGCAAGAGACCGGGAGTAATAAGTCTTTTGGCTGTCTGCACAAATTGCGAGGAAGCATCTACCGCTGAGGATGAAGGGGAAACCGATCTCAGCCAGCCAGCTTGTGCTTTCTGCCATGCTTCCGTTCCTCCTGGTCAGCGAAAAAGTAGAATTGACCCTCAAACCCAGTTACTGCTGGATTATTATGACCCTCAAACTTGACGGTGTCAGCTGACACTGATTTGGGGAAAAATTAGGAAGAATATTGATGGCTCAGAATAGAATTGCAATTGTTGAGTGAAGTAAAATTTGGACTTGGGGGTTTTGGTAGTAATCCCCGAGAGCATGCCAGGGTCAAATCCAGGAAATGTAGTGACTGTTGGTGAGTGAGGGATACAGAGAGGAGAGGGTAAGTGGAAAACAGCATTCTAGGCCCAGAGTTTGAGCTGTCGTGACCCTAGTAATGATGGAAGACAAAACTTGTTTCAGTGACACCAGCCAAAGTTTATCTTCTCTCTTCCAGAATCCAGAGGACAGCATTGTCCTATTGATGTTCATCCAATCCTTGTTTTTTTCTGTATGTAATTAATTCTGTGTGAAAAATACAGATATGTACCACAATAACTAGTAAAGTAAAAGCCTCTGTTTCCTCATGTGTAAAATGGGCAATACTTTTACCTTCAGGGTGTTTTAAAAACTGCGTGTGGTCGTGAACGTTAAGCAGCAAGTCAGGTTTTCACTGCCAAATGCATGGGAGCTGTTGTGGTGGTTCTTCTTACTTGTGCACACTTTTCATTGCTCCTTGAAGTCACAGACTCTGGTTTATATATGCTTCTTTTTATGTCCTATTAGTGTGTCACATAAAAGGTATGCTATAAAAAATCTTGGATTGAATAATTACAGATACCTTGCAAAAGGGCAATGAGAAGGAAAGTAAATGTTAATGTTTTCCCTGAAGTACACATATTTCTGTGTGTGTGTGTGCGTGTGTGTGCATCTCTATATATTTATCCATGTAGATATAGATGGACTTGGATACATGGGACCCGTTATTCTGTCTTGCTGGGTGACAATCTCATTTTTCTTCAGTACTTATCTCTAAAAGTGAAATACTGTCTTGATTCATAAACATACCATGTTTTTCACCAAAGTGAAAAAACAGTATGAAATAAGAAGAATCTACTCGTAGCAGATAGTGAAGTCTGACTTGCCATATGTGTTCACATAATTGTTCATTTATTTATGGGACACATATTGACCTATAATTTAGGGTCAGTGCGAGGCAGCGGGGAGCCCCTCCCGGGGTGCTCAAGGTCCACAAGGAATATGGAGAAGAGCTGCTACAGGGGGACACTCTAGGGGTTGGGGGATGCCAGAGCCTAGAAGGTGTCCATTGCACACTCACACGTGCTGGCCACATGACACTCCGCAGGCCATGTGTGAAGTTAGAAGAATGAGCACAGTTCAAGGACTGGGTGACACATCTTTCACTACTAAATTTCGGGAACTTTATGGGCCCAGCGCTCCTTTTACTTAAAGATGGGATTCATGTCAAAAATAGACCTAGAAATAGAACTTATACAGAGTCAAAATGGTACAATCTCGTTCTTATTTTAGGATGTATAAAATCCTCAATCTCAAAAATGCCCTTATGTTTAATGCGATAAAAAAAATCAGTTTCTTTAAAAAGAAAGTATTTAGGCCTGATATGAAAGGCATAGCAAAGTGAGAATTTGGCCTGTTGATATTCACTTTATAACCAAACCCTTAGTTAGTCTGTCCCATAAATTCCAACATAAGAGGTGTCTAAAATTTCTAAGGAAAAAAATGCTAGAATTCAGACTGTGTTCACAGTGTGCTTTTGTGCAAAGCTGAACTGCCCTATGCATTCTCATCAGATAATTCCCAAATGCATGTGACATCTGCCACAGAATTGTAGGACTATTAGACAGTTTTATTACTACCTCATAAAAATATTTCAAACCCTGTGGGAGTTTTACGAAACCAGCACTCATCAGTCCTTATCATTCCCAATTTTGAGACCCATGAGATGCGTCTCAGAGCAATTAGAGATGTTAATTTTGAAGCAAACTGTTACATGATAAATGCTTCATTATCTGTAGGCAATAGACCATTTAAAACTTTATCTCTTTCCAAAATCTTTATATCTTTAGATATACATTTGTAAATTTTAAATCTTTATACAATTGATCCCTTCTTCCTCTGAGCCATTGCTCTACGTGTGTTTCAACAAGCACTGAAATAGGCAGGTAGCTCAATAGATTTCCAAATACTGTTGTGTGGATGGATGCATAAATGGATCAAACAGTGTATAATGCTGGAAACTTGTAAGTTACAGTGATTATTAAAACATCCTAACCTTTTTTTTTTAATGAAAAGTGGTGGGATGTCTACATATTTTTTACAGTTAGCTATATACACATTTAAGGTGGTAGGGTACATGGAGCACTGAATTCAGAGCTATGGAGGCTGGTACTAGTCTTACCACCTTGGGCAAGTCTCTTTCTTCCTGTCTCCTTGCTTGATCAATAACTTGAAGTGAGACCATCTCAGTTATGAGGTTCCTTCCAACTCTAAAGTAATCTTTCTTGAAGATGGTGGGTTTCGAAAAATGGCACATGAAGGGATAACTCTGCACATGAAGGGATAACCCGTGATGTTGATAATCAAGTAATCTCTCTTGTCCTTGTTTCCTTGAGAAATCAACCTCCAATCTGAGGGGGTGTGTGTGTGTGTGTGTGTGTGTGTGTGTGTATTTATGTATGTATACATCTGCATCGGTTGAAAAAGTAAACAGTTAACTTGGAGAATGAGGGTGTTTCCAGGAGAGACCCTCAGAAGATCCAGGTGGTTCGCTTTGTTACCATATGTCGAAACTCAGGGAAGGTCAGTTTTTTTTCTGAGAAAAAGTTATGTGGAAGTTTGAGGTTGGGCAAGAAAACATGAAAATTGGCACCTGGAATATGGACTCCTTAACACCTTTTATCTCACCCTTTTCTTGGAAGAATAAGTGTGCCCCGCTGGCATCACTTTGCTTTTTATTGTTGAAGGACATAAACTTCTTTCTTCCTGCCCCTGTGGCCACATTGCCATTTACTCCTGTTCAACAATTTACCCCAAAGCTATTGGTTATCCTTAAAAGAAATTATATGTAATGGAAGAATGAATACAGACTTCTACTGATACAGGACAGAAACCAGAAAGACTGTAACAGCTGTCCTTGGTGTTTTTGTTGAAAATGTTTGATTAAATATTAAAGTAGAGAGAAAATGAGAGGAGATTTAGGCAAGGAGTATTGAGGGAATAAAAGTAGACAAACTCAATTATCAAAATATATTTAGAACCTGGACTTAATTTATTGTCAGCAAAGAACATCCATCATGGGTACCCTTTCTTTTCCAATTAATAAAAACCTAACACTGACATTCAACTTTTCTGGGGTTAAGACTGTTTTAAATCTCATTAAGAAAGGTGTTGTCATCCCCTTTTTACAGATAGGAAGCTGAACCACCCAGAAGTTAAATGCCTTCCACAGAACAATTCATTTCAACAATGAGTGAGCCTGGAACCAACTTCTGCCAACACTTGTTCCCTTGACCTTTTCTCTGATCCATGTCATGAGAATTATTTATAGGGTCGTAGTTACTCATTCCTCATAAGAATTTCTTCCAGGGTATGCATACGTATGGGCTACATGTGAGAGAAAAGGTTGCACCTTCACAAAATCATGAATTAAATACACAGCGCTGGTTACTGTAGATGAATCAATGACCAGAAATAGAAGTTAGCAGGTTCTTCTCCTTTGGAACACGTTTTGTGTAATGGTCAAGTATGAAATGAAATAAGAGAAGCCCTACGTGGATGGACAGAGTAGGGTGGAGTCGATGTGAGGATGGAAGAGCCAGCCCTATCCGCCCTGCTTGGCGCTTCCAGAAGCCCCTGCAGTGGAAGGACCATGTTCTGCATTTCTTGTGTGCAGGGATCCACTTAAATGCCATTCCCTTGACTCATGTGAGCCTCTGCTTCCTGCTCTGTGGCCCCTCGTGTGCTCTGTGAGCAGCTCATTGTCCCCTCATCTGTCATACTTGACTGCAGTTGCCCATGTGTCTTTCCTTTCCAAGACTCTCTCTGTCCTGTTCACGGTTATGCTTCTGGGTACCCGGCACATTGTAGGAATGAATGAATGTTTGGTGCGTGGACTCTTTTGAAAGCATAAAACTCAAGTTTCAGAATAACTTTCCTGTTGCTGGGGATACTGTTTGAAGGAATAATGAGAAGCACGTTGTCAAGAGATTGCCTTTTCTCTGATAATCACGTCACTTCCACAGCATTTCACTGCCTGATCCACATTTGATGTAAGCTACTCAATTCCTTCATCTTCTTTTCTTGCTGAAAATTCTTGTCCATGTGAGTCATTATGAAAGCCTAAACCTTGTAGTCATCCTCACAAGGATATGTCAGTGTGCTAATATTTGTGCCAGGTACCGGGGAAAGAAACATGCAAGGCTGCCCTTTGTTGGGAGGTCCAGTGTCTAATGGGGAGGCAGACAAGTAAACAGTGGGACTCAGTGAGAGGTGCCTAAGGTATCGGGGGGACAGCCACACATATGAGATGCTGCTTCAGGGATGGTGATGCCAGTAGCATCTTGAAGGGGATTGTGCCATCAGGTTGCACCAGAATGTCTTTTCTAACATGGATAAAGTTGCCAGCTGCCTTTGAGTTTGAGCTAACAAGTCTTATTGCAGGTCGTCTTCATACCAAACATAATAAAAGAACATAGTAAAAGTGTTTGCATTATTAGTTCAGTGAAACATGCTGAAGATCTGCTCTGTCCTTGTGACTTAGCAGATGTGTATGCACAACTCCTGTGAGCAGGTGCTCTCTGATGAGGGGCAGAGCCCAGCTATGCCCCTGAAAAACAAAGGAGATATCTTAAATGCTACCCTAGGGATGTTTAAAGGTGATTTTGATGCACAGAGGAGGAAGATTCCGTTCTGCCTGGGAAGTCAGAGGAGGCAGCACTGAGCAGGTGGAACTTCTTATACTGGGCACTGAAGCATGGGTAGGAGTTCACCAGGTAGAGGGGAATGGAATGGAATGGAATGGAATGGAATGGAATGGAATGGAATGGAATGGAATGGAATGGAACAGAACGGAACGGAGTCAGGGCAGAAGAGCCCTCTGTGCAGATGGAACCATGTGGGCAAAGGCAGGAGGGCAGGGAACAATTTATCTTTCGGGTTTGCTGCTGTGTATATCTAAATGTGAGGAAGGATGCTGAAAAGGTGGGCTTATGCAGCTGCCTATGGAGTAGATTTCATTTGGTAGGTAATGAGGAATCATTAAAGGTACTGAGTAAAGGGCACAGACATGATCCGATTAGGGTTTGGGGGAGGGGAACCACTCTGTCACTATACAAAGGATAGAGCGTGGGATCTGTGGGGTGGGGTTGAGTGTGGACACTGAAGGGTGAGTCCCCATTAGGAAGCATTAACGGTAGTCCTGGAACAAGACAGTGGAGGCCTTAACCAGACAGGATGCAATGGAAAGAAGAAGCAGATTAGAGTGGCACTGAAAAGGTGTATTGATGGCACATAAGGATCAGGAGACTGTGAAGACGATGGGAAAGAAACAGCTCTCAGGTGTCCTTCATCAGGTGGGGGTGCATTGACCCCTCCCATGTCAAAAACTTAAAACAAATCACCTGCGTTACAGAAACGCACCCTCACAACAACCATTGAGTAGGTATTGTTTTTCCTTGTTAAAGAAGAGGAACCCAGTGGTCAGAGATGTCTAGTAACTTAGCCAAGGTCACACAGCTCATGGCAGGACCTCCACTCATGGGAGGTACCCAGCTTGACAGAGACTACTGAGTCATTCACTGATGACCAGGAGTGAATTGTGGAGCTCAGACCTTCAAAAAGCTGGGATGGCACTGAAAGAAAAATGAGGGATAGTGTATGCCATAGACTGAATGTGTCCCTCAAAATTCGTGTTGAAACTTAATCCCCAATGTAATGGTATCGGAGGTGAGGGCTTTGTGAGGTAATTACAGGTATTGAGGGAGGAATCTTCATGAATCAGATTAGTGTCCTTGTAAAAGAGGCCCTAGAGTGCTCTCCTGTATCTTGTACCATGTGAGAACACAACAAAAAGGCATCATCTAGGAATCAGGAAGCAGGGCCTCCCCAGACAACAAACCTTCTCCTTCCTGCACCTTGGGCTTTCAGCCCCCAGAACTGTGAGAAGTACATTTCTGTGGTTTATAAGCCACCTAGTCTATGATATTTTGTTATATCAGCCCAATCAGACTAAGAGAGTGCAGTAGCTTTCAAGGGCAACTGGATCAAGGGGAAGAAGGACTTTTTTTATTTGTTAAAGATGTCAGCAACTGGCTGGGTGTGGTGGCTCACACCTGTAATCCCAACACTTTGTGAGGCAGAGGCAGGCAGAACACCTGAGGTCAGGAGTTCGAGACCAGCCTGACCAACATGGTGAAACCCCATCTTTACTATAATAAAAAATTAGCTGGGTGTGGTGGTGTGCGCCTGTAATCCCAGCTACTAGGGAAGCTGAGGTGCTTGAACCCGGCAGGTAGAGGTTGCAGTCAGCCGAGATTGCATGACTGCACTCTAGCCTGGGTGATAGAGAGTGATTCCGTCTCAAAAAAAAAAAAAAAAAAGATGTCAACAACTTAAGCATTTTTATAGGTAGGGCAGAGGGGACCAATGAAAAGAGAGTAGGACATCCTAGCGTGAGGGGAGGGTTGGGCTCAGGAAGGAGGAAGTACACCTCTCCCTTGGACACTGGAAGGGAAGGCGTTGCTGATGAAAACTCCAAAGAAAGAAGAGGTCCATGCAGAATGCCTCATCACTGGGTTTGAGCTTTTCAGCAACATTGGTGGGAAATAATGAATGCAGACATGGTACCTTAGGGCGCTGGAAAAGGCACTGCACCCGACCCTCTGGGAAGCTGATCTGAAAGGCATGCAGGGCATCCCGGTGTGGGGTGCTGTGTGGGGAGTGCGTCTGGAGGCAGTGAGTCTTACTTCCTGACTTTGTAGCCCTGCGGCTCAGCACCCTCAGCGAGAGTCAGCTCCCTGCAATTTGCTTTCCAGGTACTGCTTTAGGGTGTTTAGACTTCCACAATGGGGAAGATAAAATAAATACATTTTAATTTCTAGGAAAATGAAGCATGCAAAAATAAAATCACTTGCTCTATCCACTGTATCATTTGCTTTTCCAGCCTATTTTAGCAGTTACAGAGGATAACTGCTAAGCACACTTGACTCATTCATTTGTAGATTTCATTGTAAGCACAATTAACCCATCCTTAAAAAAAAATCTTGAGAGAAAAGTATTTCAGTTCTTGACTAAATTCAGCTTTCGGAAGGCATCAGTGATTCCGCTAATGGTGACTGAGAAGGTTAAATGTGTAGATGTTTTCTTCTTGGTGTGTGAGAGACGTGTGTGTTGGTGGGAGCAGCAGGTGTGTGTGGAAGGAGAGCCGGAGTCCCAGGCCACCACACTGCTTGGAGTGGTAACATGTATTTCCCATGTTCTGCTCTGCCAGGCTGAGTACAGTGTGTTGATAACTGACATCTATGCTTCCATCAAATTAAACCTGAAGTGCCTGTCTCTTTTCATTTCAAATAACTTTGCTCTTTCCTCAGGTGACTATCTTTAATCTTTGTTAGAAATGCTTGTTCCCTGGTGCCACAAAGAAATAGCACTCAAATGTAAATTTAATTATCTCAGCAAGGCCATTTTTGCTTTCTGCAGAAAGGGTGCCCCACACAGACGGAACAATGGCAAGAGCACACTTGAACAAAGGAAAAGCAGACATATTTATCCCTTATGCATTTGGGTCGTCCTTACTGCTGTGTCCAGCATCCATTGGCTGGAGTTGGACCTCACAGTCTTAAACTGATACCCTATTTGCTAATAGCTTAACATTTTCCTAAATAGGTAAGTGCAAGGGAGAACAAAGAAGAAGAGGAAGTTGCTCACAAAAGGTTTAAGGAAGCAATAACATTTCCAAACAGGGAAGCGGCATAAGCTATGAGCTAAGTCTTGCCTGGGCCTGTCCAGACGTGCCTGAGTAAGCCAAAGCAACTAACTGGGCTAAAGTGTACAAACTGATAGTTGATAGGAGGCTTTAGAGTAAGAAGCTATTATTCCTAGTGTGTATTATTTTATTTTTAAACCAAGATGAGCTTTAAAGAGGAACTTTTCTACTTTCTACAATCTTTATCAAGTTTTCAGTTCGTTAGTCTATTTAATCTCTTATGTCATTTTTACACTTCTTATGCCATTTAGACCATCAATTCATAAACACTGAGAAATGCAATTATTATAATTGTTATTAATTATATTGAATTCAGAGGAGTGACACATGTTTAATATTACATTCTATAAAAAATTATAAGCTTAATTTCAGGAAGGATTCAGTTTTATTCATATAAGTATGTACTATTAGTCAAAAAGTCCCTTATCAAACTCAATGTTTATAAACCACCAGGCGAGTTTTTTTGTGTGCCCACCGGATGCTTATATGCCCACGGGCAGGAATGGTCACAGGAATAACTCGTCCATCCAGCTGGAACTTGGGGATGTTTCTAAATGTTTGAGAGAGATCCTGCTATCCATGCAGCCGTGGAGGGACTTGGCTAACTGACATCTTTTCTTTAGGAACCGTGGAGCATGCAACACATCCCGGCCCTGTTTTCAGCCTTCTGTGGCCTCTTGGTCGCCCTTTCCTACCATCTGAGCCGGCAGAGCAGTGACCCATCTGTACTCATGTGAGTGGTCTATGCCTGCACTCTCTCATCACTGAGCTGGGGGCATGGTTCTTGCAGCTTTGCTCTGTGACTGAGGTGGGGAGACAGCAATTCACTACCCATTGTGATTTGATTCTCATTATTAAACTAGCTGGTCACTCACTAGAGGAGGGGAGGAGAAATACAGGACTAGCCAGAAACTAATAATAATTAAAAGTGAACATCTAGCAAACATTTTAGCTTTGCTCTTTTGATTTTGGAGTAAAATGCACAGTGGCGGGAACAGAAGGCCGATAACACCCAAGCCCTGTTGTGACTCCCTTGGGTGAGTTGGATGAGAAGCTACCACCTCAACAATACCCTCTCTAGATCCATGAAGCTGCATCCCTGCCTTTAGTCTAGACAGTTACCCTGGGGAGACTAAACCAGCACCTCTGAAAGGAAAGATTTTGTTTGATATTATTGTTTTGTTGTTGTTGTTTTTCTCAATGTGGCCAATGCTTTCTGGATTTAAAGTGAGATTTGCACCAAAGTGTTAACATGTATTTAATGTAATCCTTAGTAATGTGAAAGTATACATTACAATCTTCCCTTTAATCGTTATCTTTAAGTCTTTGGTAACGTGTACTCTGGCACTGGATATCTTTCATGTGATGCCACAGTGGGTTTCAGATATTGATAGTAGTATCTTATGTAATTTGTTTAAATTTATGAAAGATTTTAACTTAAGATAACCATAACTCTTTGAGGACCATGGACACCATAATTTTAGGCTATTAGGTTCAGCAGTATGAAAGGCATGAAAAATGGGGAAAGAAAAGTTAAACATGGTTCACACAATTTTTAGTGTCAATTGTATTAGTGCAGTGTTCACTTTCTGCTGCTAATTGTGAAGATGAGGGCCTAGTGGGCTGGCAGAGATGGAGGACCTTCCCCGTGTCCCACTGCTGACAGCAGAGGGCAATGATACTGCTAAGGTACTTGACTGCTGTCATTAGGATAAAATTTACAAATCAAAACGCTATCTTTATGATCACTTGAACATGTCCCTCTTTTTATTATAAATTTTTTAATGAAGAGAGCACTTGTTTTTATCATGTGTGGGTGTGAGATCTAAGGTGAAGTTATTTACCAAAAACACTGTCCCAGGAACATCTTTGATAAAGTAAAACCCATGTGTGTTTCCACTTTCAGGTCCTTCATCCAATGCAGACTGTTGCCTAAATTTTTACATCAAAATCTGGAAGAGTCAGCTGCTGACCCTCTCCCCAAGAAGATGAAAGATTCAGTGGTGAGACATTTGCATTGTGTCATGTAGTATTGGAGGGCCTCACCTTTCTGCAGAGATCAGTGGAGCTCTAGGCAGGTGGACAGGAGAAGGACTAGGACAGAAAGAGACACCTTGCTTGGTAACTGGCACACTGGGCTGTTGAGCTGCCTGCCAGGTGCAGCCCAGTTTGAAATGCTTGTTCTCCGGTGCCGTAAAGAAATAGCACTTGAACATAAATTTAATTTACTCAGCAAGGCCATTTTTATAGTTTCTGCAGAAAGGGTACACTCACCAGCAGTTTTGCCACGAGAGTACACCAAACAAAGGAGACAGGATCATTTATAACCCAAAGTGTCCACCCTACTGCTGTGTCTGGTTTCCATTGGCTGGAACAGGACCTCACATTCTGTATTTGTCCCGACTGGCTAGCAACTTAGAACTTTTTAAAAGAGGCAAAAGTAGAGGAGAATAAAGGAAGGTGGTAGTAACTTGTGGAATGCTGAGAAAGGTAAAAACACCTTCAAATAAGGAAGAAGAACAGGCTATAACCTAATGCTTGCTTGGACCAGTATAAGCCTCCAGGGCAAATATTTAGGCTAAACTGTGGGAGCTAAGAACATAAAGTACATTGATTTCTTTATCATGGCTAGCAGATATTTAAGAATGTTAGCATAGGTCTTTGAATACATTTTGCTTCTAAGAGAAGTTACTATTTATTCCTAATTAAATGGGGAGGAAAGTCTTTGAAGAGGAATCTTTATTTTTTACAAGCCCTTTAGAGCATCTTGATGGCGGTTGTTATGCACACATGGTGCGGGCGCTTAGGTGGCCCTCAGGTGGCTGCAGTTTGCCAGGATAGTCACATGAATCACATTCAGTCAGTTTTGCGTATTGCTGGCACCAAATAGCAGGTGGGCTCTGCACAAATGAAAGCTTGTCGATAAACATTTAGCCAACCTGCCCTCCTGATGTGGTCCACACACAGCTGTTCTCCACATCTCCCCTAAGCACCATGCTTAGTTCAGAGCACTCTTTCAAAGTTGATGTCTGCACAGCCATTGCTTGGGGCCCTTGAGCTTTAGACTTATGGCTGGGTCACAGAGAAGGGGGTAACCACACTGGGTTGAGCACAGGAGAAGAAAAGGAAGAAGGAGAGGAAGGAAGGAACAAGAGAATCCTACAGCTATAAAATAATGATGCCATTTCCTTGTTCACCAGGAAAAGGGCTCTGGGCAGCTTCAAAAATTCTTTTAGCAGATATAGTTTCTTTGGTATCAACTTACAAACATTCATACTTTGAAAAGCAATGCTCATTAATTGTGTAAGCTCTTATACATCTGAGTATTGAGCTTGGAGCCATCTAATGTCCTTGACTCACACTTTTCCTGGTTTTCTTAGGAATGACAGATAAAAGGAAAAGGGAATAGTCTGTTGATCCAGCCAGGACTGTGTCTCATTTGTCTTGATATCCACAGAGCCAGTGCCTGTTGTTACAGTGGGTGCTCAGTAGAGTTCATGGAATTTAGTTGAATTTAATTGCAGCCTGCCATTTCAAGACAATGTATGGGACTCACAGCCAACAGGATAGCCTTTAAAAAAATTCATACTCAGCTTTTGTGCCTTTGAGTGTGGTCACAATTCAAGCTAATGTATTAAGGCTTTTTTTTTCCACCACAAGGGAATAAAAGGACAAATCACTTAATATGAGTAAGGGCATAGTTCATGAATTTTAGGAGCAGAGATACATTTAAAAGCAGGTTAAAAGTTGAAGCAGCTGGGCCTGATGAGATGGCAGCTTAAAAAAAAGTGTTTGACGTAATCCTAGCATCCACAACCTGACCTCTAATATTTATACCGGGAGACTTACCGGGAGAAGGTCAAACGGACATTCCTACAGCATTTTCTGTAAAAGCCGTAGGGTGGCCCAGAGTCTACCCAAAACTCTCCCTGTGGATATCTGAGAAAAACTATGCCCTTCAGTCTTCCTTGATTTCATGACTAATGAAGGTGCATTTCTACTTTCTGATTTATTGCAGTTAAAAATAATGTAGGAATTACAAAGAAATTTGACCAGAAATTGGCCCAGCAGAGGTTGATAGTATTTCATTGGTATAATTAGATGTGATGGGCTGGGTGTTGCCTACCTTGGTTTTCATACCGTTTGAAATGCTTTGTACAGTGTGGAGCAATAACTTGTTAGGTGATTTAGTAAGATGTTTGTGTTCATTTCTCTGAAAAGTCTCTGGCCTAATTATAATATTTTAATGGGAATATCACATTCAGCTTTTAGAGTTTGATATATAATGCCTTCTGTGACACCGTACAGGCGTAAAATCCCCCTCCTCATTGTCTCTGATTTTCTTTCTCTGTACCTCTCTCCACCTTTTATTTTCTCTGTCTCGCTCTCTTTTCTTAAATTTTAGTTTGTGTGAGAACCCCTCAAGGAGCCTCATTAGATTTCAGTTTTCTAGCCCTCCCCCAACATTCTGATTCATCTGGCCTGTGAAAGGGTCTGAGGATCTTCATTTTAACAGGAATATTCACCCAGGTGGTTCTGTTTAGGCGATCCACAGGTTGTACTTCAAGAAACATTGATCTAGAAACAGAGATACACCAATGGGCCTATACATTTGAATATGAGCGAGATAAGTTATGCACACAAAGTTTATCACCAAAATTCATTACTTAATAAAGATATAACTTTCTGCTAGTGGTTTGCCTGGTTAGTCTTTTTCTATGTGTCTTATTAGCACAGACTCTAAGCTTTTAACTTTCACATCTTCGTCATTGTCCATACCCTTTTTACTATGCTTAGATTTGTTCCTTTCACTGTATCAATTTTCTTCAGTTCCTAGAAGCAAAAAAAAAAAAAAAAAAAAGCCTATTTAATTCTTATGTGTAAAATTCAGATAGTTTTTTCCCAAATCATTGGTTATAATATCTAGATTTTTCTGGTCCCATGCTGCTAGATGTGGAATGTTGGACCAGAGGTTCTTAAGCTTCCTTTGAGAGTTGGAGCATGAAGTACTATATAAAATGGCACAGTGAGTTTAAAATGTTCAGTATATGAAGAACTAATATATTTCTTAGTTAAACCTGCATGGATTTACCATAAGTTTATTTACCATAAATCCAAAAATTTATATATAAGTTTTACATTTTTTTCTCTTTGCAGCCTTACACAGGCCAGAACTTCTAAAACAATATTCAATAATATTAATAGTTTGCTCTCTACTTTATATATATAAAACATAAATTATATATTACATATAATATATAATTTATAATATATAAAATATATATTAAATATAAATATATATATAATTTTATATATAAGATAAATTAAATATAAATATATATTTATATCTATATCTTTATAAAGATATTTTATATAAGATAAATGTAAAGATATTTATATCTAAGATAAAGATACAAAATAATATTATATAATTATAAATATATATTTAATTTATATCTTAGATATGTAAAATAAAAAGCAAAATAGTAAAGAGCAAAGAGAAAGAGAAAAAATGCTGATTTATATGTGTATATAAAACTTTTCTATGCATACTATATAATCAACTATGATTAATAAAAGGATTCATAAATACAACCAGAGAAAATAAAATTTAGAAAAGCAAGAACTTTCTAACATACCAGAAATAACCTATGAAAATGTGATCCAACTCACAGTACCAACAAAATATCTGAATTGATAATGGAAATGATTTTAACAAGTAGTGTCACAAATAAAGTAAACTACAGCAGTTTATTAAAGTGTAAATGATGTTCTGAATAAGTAGAGATAGACATAACCTGATTTTGGATAGGAAGGCTGAGATTTATAAAATGCCAGTTCTTTCTAATGAATTTGTAGGTTTCATATAATTCAAAACAGTTCCAAAGACATTATATTCCCAACATTGAGAAATGATTCTAAAGTTCCTTTAGAAGAATAGCAGTTCATAGTTTTTAAAACCTTGAGAAAGAAGTGTAAGAAAAAGAAACTTAGCACGTTTAGATTTAAGAGTGAAGACTGGGCTGGGCACAGTGGCTCACACCTGTAATGCCAGCACTTTTGGAGGCTGAGGTGGGTGGATCACCTGAGGTCAGGAGTTTGAAACCAGCCTGGCCAACATGGTGAGACCCCATCTCCACTAAAAATACAAAATTAGCCAGCTGTGGTGGCACATGCCTATAGTCTCAGCTACTTGGGAGGCTGAGGCAGGAGAATCACTTGAACCTGAGAGGTGGAGGTTGCAGTGAGCCGACCTCCCATATGGGAGATTAGATACCTTTGAAGAGAGAATTAGTGAACTGAAAGATAAAGAGAAAAGAAAGTACCCAGAACGTAACACTAATTGACAAAAGAAAAAAAATCAAGAAATATGAAAGAGAAATGACTTGAAGGATAGAGTGAGAAAATCTAAAATATATCCAATCAGAATTCCTAGAAAAAGAGAGAGAGACTGAAGCATAATCAATATTTGATGAGATAATATCTGAAAGTTTACCAGAATTGATGAAAGACACTTATCTTGAGATTCAGGAATTTCTGTGAATCGCAAGTAGGATAAATTCAGAAGAAAGAATCCACACCAGACAAGCCATAGTGACAATGCAGCATGCCAAGCACACAGACCAACTCAAAGCAGGTAAACAGAATGAACAGATTACATGCAAATGAATGACAGGCTGCAAGGTCCTTTATCAAGAGCCCTCATGGAAGCCAGAAGACAGTTGTTGGATATACTTAATGATGTGTAAAGAAAGTAACTACCAAGCTAGAACTTTAATCCTAGTGAAAATATTTTTTAAGGATAAAGGCAAAATAAATTTTAGAAAAATAAAAGCTCAGAGGCCCTCATTACATCTAATTCTGAAGGTATTTTTCAGTAGAAAGTGATCTTGTGTTAAAAGTAATTTGAGGAGAAAAGAAAAAATATATAAAAAGAAAGTGATCTTGGATGGAAGATCTGAATTGCAAGTGAACAAAAAGAAAAGAAAGTGGCAGGCACATTGGCAAATCTGAATAAATAGTAACTGCATAAAACCATGATAAGGCTATATAGTTGGCTTTAAAAATGTAAGGTAGAATGAAAATACACGACTATAATAACACACAAGTTTGAACGAGAGGAGAAATGAACTTCGAGTCGTCAGAGGTCTTAGTAATGTCCAAGAGAAGAATAAAGATACAGAGTGAATGTCCCTAATCCAAAAATCCAAAACCTGAAATGCTTCAAAATCCAAAATATTTTGAGCACCAATGTGACACTCAAAGGAAGGTAGTGTTTTGCATTTCGGATTTTCGGATGCGGGCTGCTCAGCCCGTACCGTTAACTTTGGTCTGTGATATATTAGCTACGCATGTTAGAATGTTTTGTGTAACTACTAAAGGAAGAGAAACAAAGCATGTAGCTTCCAATTCCAAACAGAGGGAAAAATGGAAAACTAAAAAATAGAAGTTATTCACAAATAACAAAAGGAAATTGGACTACTATGTCATGCTATACTTAAAAGTCAATTCCATTCCAGGTAAATTATAAGCCTAAATATAAGAAAATAAAACCTGAAAGCACTTAGAGTCATAATAATGGAAACTACTTTTATGCTAGCAGTGTAGGAAATAATTTTTTAAAACAACACAAAAAGATTCAAATTAATTAAAATTATGACCTTTGACTTATTATTTTAAATTATACAGAAAAGAGACTAGTGTCTAGATGAATATAAAACTCCTCTAAATCAATAAGAAAACCAAATATCTCCACTGAAAATAGGCAGAAGACTTGTACATACACTTTACAAATAAGGAAATATAAATGGCCAAAAATCATGAATATATGGGCGACCTCATTAATAATCAGAAAACTCCAAATTAAAATCACACTGACTTACTATTTCAAAACTACCAAACAGAAAATGTAAACTTCTCACAATATTAAGTGTTGACAAGTGTAGAGCAAGGGAATTCTCATGTATTGCTGGTGGGAGTGTGAATTAGTATACACATTTTGGATAAAAGTTTGGTAACATAAAGTTTAAGACATGAATAGACTGCAGCCAGCAATTCTACTCCTAGGCACTTATTCTGGAGCAAATCTTGCCCATTTGCACCAAAACACGCATATAAAATTGTTCATGATAGCATCTGTTTATGAAAGTGCCAATTGAGCAGTCTATAGCAAAGGAAATGAACTTATTACAGCTAAATGCAATGCATGAGTGAATCTTAACCACATCATGTTGAGCAAAGGAAGCAAGACACAAAATAATGCATATAGTATGGTACAATATACTGAGTGAAAATGGGCAAAATGAAACAGCTTACAGTTGCATACCTAAGTCGTAAGTAGTGAAATCATTTTTTTTTTTAAGCAAGAAAATGATTTTCATCAGTCAGGATTGTTGATGAGAACCTCCAGAAGGCAAGAGAAGGATTTCTGATCAGATAGCCACATACAAGAAGCTTCTAGGATGCTGGAAATGTTAGACTTATTGAACTAGTTGGTGGTCATAGAGGTGTTCACTTTGTAATTATTAAATTGTACGTACTTATTATATGCACTTTATGGTTACCCGTGTCATATTTTAAAAGATTAAAATAAATTTTCAAAAAGATGTTAAATAAAGTTAAACTTTTATCCAAAATATACAGAGAAAATGATTTTTCAGACATAGGATCCATAAAAGAAATAACACACACACAATTACCCCGAGTTAGATTTAAGAACATAAAAATTTTAAACTTCTGTATGTAAAAAAAGGTGGCAAAATTTAAATAAGTTGGTACAGTACTTGTAGCAAAGTTAGCAAAGTTAAATATCTTTCTAATACCAACAACCCTTATAATTTGATTTTTAAAACCCTATAGGCAAATTATATGTGTATCATTTGTATATAGTTGTATACAAATATGTATATATCTGAGCTCCAAAATGAAGCCATTTGAAATTTTGTATAAAACTTAGGAATGAATTAAGTAAATGTATGAAATAATTACTGTTATGAATTTAAAAGTGCAAATTAAAATGAGATGGCATTTTTGTACACACCATTAGCACTGGAAAAATTAGTGATGTACAACTGTGTCAAGAGGGAATCTCTTCGATATCATTTGTGTTTATGTAAATTATTACAATCATCTGGAAAAGCATAATTTATCAAGGATTGTAAAATGCTTATAACCTACAATAGGGTAAATCTATTTACTAGAGTTTTTCTAGAAAATTAATTCAAAATATAAAAAAAATTCAGGGACGTAAAGATAATGATTTCAGCATAATTCATCATGGTAAACAATGGAAGGCAACCTGATAGTAGCAATCAAGGGATGTTTGCACTATGAGTCATTCAATTTCATTCACTAAATTAATGTTTTGAGTGATCATAATGGCATTGTACATGTATGACATCACAAGATGGTAAATTAGCCATTAAATGATATTAGTGAGGCTATACAATTATATATGTGTATACATATATATTGCTTACGAAAAAAGTACTGTAGAAAAGGTAGAAAATTATTTGCACACTAAGATTAGATACTTATAAAATATGCATAGAAATATTCATATACATAATGATTATAGCTAGAGCCTGGTTTAACATCCACAGGAAAAATACTGGCTTGGAAAACACAAAAATGCTAATACCGTTAATGTCAGGCTATAATGATTGTAAATGATTTTCCCTTCTCTTCTCTATGTTCTAGGGTGCTGCAATATTATTATGTTATTCTATAATGGGAAACTTAATTAATAATAAAAATTACAAAGACCTAAATTTGCATTTTGCTTCCATCTTGCAGTATATTCCCTTTCACACTCATTTTTGGAAGATCTAACACAGTACAATTCACTGTTAAGACATAGGACATTTATTGAAAGGAAACAGATTCTTAAACTCTTGTTTTTTAGATAAGTAATTTAACAGTCACAGATTTTTTTTTTAACCTTCAAGCATGTGAAGGAAGAGGGCAGTACCAGTAAATTCTCTTTTTATATTATAAAACTAAGATTAAAATAAAATATACCTACTTCAAAAAACCCACACATATTTATGTCTTATAGAAGGTGGAAAGGTATAATATACATTTAAATGAGCATAAAATTATTTAAGAAGAAAACCAACCAAAATTGCAAACTTTTTAGAGCATTAAAGGCTCCTTTCACAGGAGAGAGTAGCAGACTCTGAAGTTCAGGTGTGTTAAAAGATTCCTTTTAAAGATATTATTTTTATTTTGCTAAAAAGAGATTTTATTGTGTATATTTAAGGTATATAACACAATGTCATGAGGTACATATAGACAGTAAAATGGTTACTATAATGAAGTAAGTTAAAATATCCATCATCTCACATAGTTACCCATTTTTATGTTTTTGTGGCAAAGGCAGCTAAAATCTACTTATTTTGCAGGAATCCCAAATATAGTACAGTTTTATTAACTATAGTTCTCATGTACATTAGATTGCTGGAGTTTTTTATCCTACATATCTGCTACTTTATAACTCCTAACATACATGTCCCCATCTCTACCTACCCCTCGCCCATGTTAACTACTGTTTTATTCTCTGTCTCTGAATATTTGACTCTCTCTCTCTCTCTCTTTCTTTAGACTCTACATAAAAGTGAAATCATGCAGTATTTGTCTTTCTGTGTCTGGGTTATTTCACTTAGCAAAATGTGCTCCAGGTTCATCCATGTTGTGGCAAATGGCAGGATGTCTCGTTTTATAAAGGCTGAAGAATATTCCATTTACGTTTATATTAGAATTTCTTTATCCATCATGTATCTGTTGACAGACACTCAGGTTGTTTCCACCTCTTGGCTATTGTGAACAGTGCTGCAATACATGTGGTAGCACAGATATCTTTATGGCATGGTGATTTCATTTCCTTTGGGTATATGCCTAGAAGAGGGATTGCTGGGGCACATGGTAGTTCTGTTTTTAATACCTTTTTTTTTTAAATATAGAGATGGGTTCCGATTATGTTGCCCAGGCTGGTCTTGAACTCGCAACCTTAAGCAGTCTTCCCATCTCGGCCTCCCAAAGTGCTGGAATTACAGGCGCGAACCGACACACCTGGCCTATTTTTAAATTTCTTTAGAACCTCCATATTGTTTTCATAATGGGTTGCACCTATCTACATTCCCACCAAAAAATATATATATATATATTATTTTCCAGGATAAAATTTTTGGAGCAGAATAATATCTGCTTTTTGTGGCTTTGGGGAAAAACAACTGTTTCCTTTTGATTTTGCTGATGTTATTTTCAACAATATAGGAGAGCAGTCTAGTTTCATTAACTAGCATCAAGAGTAAAAAGCTCAGTAATTACCATTTGCCATCTGTATATCTCCTTCCATGAAGCGTCTGTTCAGAACCATGTGCAGCTGGAGATGTAGGAGGGTGTTGTTTGTTTATAGGTAAATGTCCTTGGTTGAATGTGGGTTTTATGAGTGGTAATTTTTTCCCCTAGTCTTTGGCTTGCCTTTTTGTAAGTGTCTTTCAAAGAGCAAAAGTTTTACATTTTTGTGATGTCCAATTTATTTAATTTTTTCTTTTACAGTTCAAACTTTTAGTGCTCCATTTAAGAAATCTTTGCCAAATCCAGGATCATTAGGATTTCCTCTTATGGTTGCTCTGAGCAGTGTGATGGTTTGTTAGGTTCATGATGTTGAGTAATTTCTGTAAGTGCAGCAAAGTCAGTGTCAAGGTGTTTTGGTTGTTTTATTTAATTTTATTTATTTATTTATTTATTTATTTATTTATTTATTTTGTAGATGGCTATTCCATTGTTCCAGCACCTTTCGTAGAAAAGATGTTCCTTTTCCTCATTTGGGGATTTGTCATCTCACCATTGCACTTTTGTTGAAAATCAGTTGATCATATATCTGTTGTGGCCTATTTCTGGACACTTTATTCTTTTCCATTGATCTAGATGTGTATTTGTACCAATACCATCAATGCCATAGTTACTGTAGCTTTGTAATAAACCTTGAAACCAGGTATTGTATGTCCTCCAACTTTTTCTTTTTCAAAGTCGTTTTAGCTATTCTAGGGTTTACTGCATTTCCATATACATTTTTAAATTAGCATGTCCATTTCTAAAAAAAATTTCTGCTGGAATTTTCATTACAATTGCATTGAATTTACCAATCAGTTTTGTGAGAATTGACTTATTAACAATACTGAATCTTCAAATCCAGGAATGCAGGATGTCTCCCCATTTATTTGTCTAGTTTCTGTGTTTAGTCTCTCTCATTTCTTTCCTGATGTTAGGTGGTTTCTGTCTTGCACATTTTTTTCTCAAATTTATCCCTAAGTATACTTTTAGTGCTATTATAAATAGTACTTTAAATTAAGTATGTGAAAAGATGTTCATCATTAGTCATTGGAAAAGGCAAATTAAAACCACAATTAGATACCACTCCATTAAGGTTTGTCAACCTCAGCACTGTTGACATTTTGAGCCTCAGAATATTTCCCTGGTTACAGGGAGGTGGGGGTTGTGGGGGGGCTGTCTTGTGCATTGTAGGGTGTTTGGCTGCATCCCTGGCCTGCAGCCACCAAATGGCAGTATTATCTCTTCCCTTCCTCAAATTGTAAAAACCAAAATGTCTCCAGATATTGCAAAATGTGCCCTAGGAGGCATACATTCACTAGTATGGTTAAAATTTAAAAAACTATTGACAAGACTAGGGAGCAACTGGAACTCACACACGCTGCTGTTGAGAATGTAAAAGAGTTACACCTACTTTGAAAACAGCTTGGCAGTTTCTTTTTTAAAATTTGCTTTTAATTGACAAAAATTGTACACATTTATGGGGGTATGCTGTGATGTTTTCATACATGTATGCATTGTGCAATGATGAAATTATGGTATTTAAAGTATCACCTCACTTATTTATCATTTCTTTGTGGTAAGAATATTGAGAATCCTCTCTTCTAGTTATTTTGAAATATACATTATGATATTGTTACTATTGTCTTCCTACTATCCTATAGAACAACAGAATTTATTCTTTCTAACTAGAATTTTATACTCATTGAACAATCTCTCCTCCCCCTTCCTTCTCCCCTCCCCAGCCTCTACAAACCACTATTCCACTCTGTACTTCTATGAGATTGGCTTTTTTAGATTCTACAAATAAGTGAACTCAGTGGTATTTGTCTTTCTGTGCCTATCTTATTTCACTTAACAATGTTCACTTAACAATGTTCCTGCTCCAGGTTCATCCATGTTGCTGCTGCAAAATGACAGGATTACATTCTTTTTTATGGCTGAATAGTATTCCATGGGGTTGTGTTTGTGTATATCACATTTTCTATATATGATATGTATTTCATATATATCATGTAAAAAATGTGGTATCATATATAAGATGTGATAATATATATTATATATTTATAGGTTTATGGCCACTTAGGTTGATTTCATATCTTGGCTATTGTGAATAATGCTGCATTAAGCCTGGGAGTGTAGATAGCTCTTCAACATACTGACTTTATTTACTTCGAATAATACACAGTAGTGGAATTGCTGGATCATATGGTAGTTCTATTTTCAATTTTTTGAGGAAACTCCCCATACTGCTTTCTATAATGCCTGTACCAATATACATTTCCACCAACAGTGTATAAGGTTACTTTTCTTTCACATCCATACCAGCATTTGCTGATGATAACCATTCTAATTGGGATGAGATGGTATATCATTGTGGTTTTGATTTGCATTTTCCTGATGATTAGTGACATTGAATATTTTAAAATATTTTTTGGCCATTTGTGTGTCTTCTTTTGAGAAATGTCTATTCAAGTCCTTTGCCCAATATTTTTTTTTTTTTTTTTTTTGAGAACGAGTCTCGCTCTGTTGCCCAGGCTGGAGTGCAGTGGCGCAGTCTAGGCTCACTGCAAGCTCTGCCTCCCGGGTTCATGCCATTCTCCTGCCTCAGTCTCCCGAGTAGCTGGGACTACAGGCGCCTGCCACCATGCCCAGCTAATTTTTTTGCTTTACCCAATTTTTAATTGGATTATGGCAGTTTCTTAAGGTTTAGTTAAGACTAAACCTACCACATAAGCCAGCCATTTTTCTAGGTGTTTACACAAGAGAAAAGAAATAACATGTCCAGAGAAATATTCATGAATATTTGTTGCAGCTTTATTTAGCTGCTGATAGCCAAAAACTGGGGACAAATTCAAACATCTACCCACAGGTGAATAGATAAACACATTGTGGTATATCCATACAGAGGAACACTACTCAGCAATGAAAAGGAATGCACTATTGACACAGACGACATCATGGATGAATCTCAGAATAAGTACACTGAGCGAGAGAAGCCAGACCAAAAGAGTACATATTTTATGAATTTATTTATAAAACATTCTAGAAAATGAAAACAAGAGGCCAATGCAGGAGGATCCCTTAAAACAGAAAATCAAGTCTATGGTGAGGAAAGGGATAGATTAGCAAGAAGCAAAAGAGGAAATACTGGAGTGTAATGGATGTGCTAATTATCTTAATTCTGGTTATGGTTTTATGGGGATATACATATTCCCATGATTTATATATATATCCCCATAAAACCATAACCAGAATTATATATAATATATATTATATAATTTATAAATGTAAAATATAAACTTGTTGAGTTTTATATATATATATATATTTTTGATACAGAGTCTCACTCTGTCACCCAGGCTGGAGTGCAGTGGTGTGATCTTGGCTCACTGCAATCTTGGCTTCCTGGGTTCTGCAATGCTCCTGCTTCAGCCTCCCAAGTAGCTGGGACCACAGGTGTGAGCCACCACAATCGGCTAGTTTTTGTATTTTAGTAGAGCAGGGGTTTCATCATGTTGGTCAGGTTGGTCTTGAACTCCTGACCTCAAGTGATCCACCTGTCTTGGCCTCCCAAAGTGCTGGGATTATAGGCGTGAGCCATAGCGCCCAGCCTAAGTTGTGCACTTTAAATATATGTGGCTTTTTGGTATGTCAATTTTATCTCAATAAGCTATTTAGAAATTAATATAGAAAAGAAATGGGTGGAGAGAACATTTTAATAAATAGAGAAAGGCTGTGTAATGGTCTATATTTATACGGGATACTCATGACACTGATAGAAATCACAGTGGAATTCCCATATGTCATCCAACTGTGAAAGAAGAGTAACAATAATTCAAGCTCATTCCTGCTTCTGCTTTAAGAAACTTAGAAACGCAGCCTTCCCTCCTCCCTACTCCAGCAGTCATGCTGGTGGCCAACTGTTTTCCCTTTACACAAAGATGATTAGTCAGTTAAACATGACACATGATTTTAAATTAGAATATTCAGGAAAATGTTTATCTTCTTTCAGATAAACATTCAGTAATTTTTAAATGACATAAAACCATGTTAATGAAAAATAGAAGAAAAAAATTAACATCTCCCCACAGCCTAAAGATGCAGTGAATTATAGACCATTCCTCTAGAAAGGTCTGGTCTTTTTGAAGCATTTGGAGTGATAAGAAGCAATATATGGCCTGTAACTAAAGTAAATTTTTGGTGAATTTCTCTGATCATAAACATTTCATAGATTCGAAATTAAGGTCCTATGGTTATCCCTGCCCAAAAATCAGATTAACCATTAATTACTATGAATAAATCTAGGATCCCGACTTTTTCACTGTTTCTTTTTATCACTTTGGTTGATAATATGGTCAGCAAGCCAGGAAGGAGCATGACTTGCAAAAAACCCCACATTTTAATTTAAAAAACAATTATTTAAGAGGCATAATTCCCTTCAGTATGAGAAAGGAAGGTATAAATGTATTGATGGTTTCAGAATTTTCAGGTAGCAGTATGATATCTTCAAATGATCAAAAATTGTGTACTCTAACTAATCCGCCTCTACAGAGAGAAAAGAAGTGATGGTTCCTCCTGTTTGCTTTAGATTGTTCAGCCAGTGGTATTGTGCTCCGTTGGAGCTAACAGACCATTCTCCATCTATCTGCATTCACGGCATTCTTAGGTTGAACTTTGCTTTGTTTTCCCTAGCCCCAGCTTACACTACAATTTTGCGTGTGAAGGTATTAGTGAGTTACTGAACATTATCTGCATGTAATGGGTGTACCTCTTGCATATATATATATATGTATATATACATACATATATATGTATATATATACACACACACATATATATAAATAATTTGGAAGTGTTTTTCTTTAATTCACCAGTGATCTGACTGGTAAATTAAAATGCAAAATCTGATCTAGTCCAAAGCAATAAGAAATGTTTAAGAGGCTTCTGTGTGTTTTAGCCAGGTTTTTGGAATGTTAAAATCCAAGACACCCTAAAGCCAAGTAAAGATGATTAGTACTTTGACCTCCTTTATCAGACCTTAATAATGTAAGTCCCTTTGGGGAGCTCTCTGGGAATCTTGTATCAGATCTATGTTTGTGGAAACACAGATCAGATACGAGAACCTTATAAGAACCTTATGCCTCTTACTTGTGTAGAGAAGCTTTATTCTTTCTATGGTTAGCACACATATACTAATTTTGCAGTGCATTATTCCTCTCCCCTGCCACTCTCCCCCAGCCCACCTTAGTCTCCCTGAAATTCCCTAAGCAGGAGCTAGTGAACAACCCATCCAGTGTGTGCCAGTGAGTGTGTCAGGTAAGTGATGGGCTGGAAAAACAGTTTAGCTTGGGTCAATGTCCTGTCGCTTGATTTACCTGGTCACACAGAGTTGCTGAGAGAAATGAAGAGCAGCCTTTACCGCTGGTTTTCTCTTTCCAGACGGATGTCTTAAAATGGGATCTCATCGTCTGCGCAGTGGTTGCCGTCCTCTCATTTGCAGTCAGCGCCAGCACTGTATTCCTGTCATTGCGAGTATGTATCCACCAACTTTGTACTCTTCCTGCCCCCTTATTCTCCTTAATAGCAAAGCTGTCATGGAGCTACAGGGTATTGACAAGACACGTGAGCTAGAGAAGGAAACGAAGTGCCTGTTGAGAGGCTTAGGGAATGTATCCATTTGCTGTGAGCAGTTACGTCCAAGATGTGACTTGATCCGCATCACAGATTGGGTTTGATTGCTTTATCCTTGCCCTTTCCTGCATCAGGGGAGCTGTTTTGTTTGCAAGAGTGATGGCACGTCTTGTGGAATCCACTGTGAGGACAGTTAATAGTGATAGGGTGGTCTGACAGTGTTCTACTATGAGCAGAGAGGAGTCACCATATCAGGGGTGAGGCAGAGGTCACAGAGCCAAAAGGACTATGGGACAAGGATTTTCAGTTAGAAAAACAAAGTGGGGATCTCCAGATGGGATTCCTGGCTGTGGTTCTTACAGACAGTTGCTTTCTCTATACAAAAATATTGTCCATCCACAAACCCCCCTTTTCACGAGGAAATGTCTATGAGCTACATGGGTTATTCTTCACCTCCTCATTAGAAAATTTTAAAAATGTATTCGAAGGGGCATAATTCTCTTGGCCTCTGTACTCCCACAGGCTAGTTCTCCCTCACTCTCGTAGTGGTTTCCAACACATGAACCAATTTCGTGGTATAGAGAAGAAGACATTTTCAGAGGCCTGAAACAAGAACTGGCTATCCGTTAAGAGTCTGGCTATCCGTTAAGAGGAAAAAGTGGAAGAACAATGATGTTATGTATTATTCACGGACATCCCTCTCCCCATCCTCTAGGCTAAGTAATGAGATTCTGCCCATTTTTATCGCAGCCATTTCTCAGCATCGTGCTATTTGCCTTGGCTGGTGCCGTGGGGTTTGTAACACATTACCTGCTCCCTCAGCTCCGCAAGCATCATCCCTGGATGTGGATTTCACACCCCATTCTCAAAAACAAAGAGTATCATCAACGGGAAGTGAGAGGTTAGTAATATATCCCTCATGTAAAAAAAAAAAAAAGACAAAAAAAGAGGGGTAGGTATACTTTAAGCCATGTGCAACGGTCCAAATGTACTTAATGCCACAGAACTGTAGACTTGAAAATGGTAGATGGTACATTATGTGTATTTTACCACAATAAAAAAGAAAAAAGGAGAATGTGTACCTTGGAGTATATGGTATTTGTTCCCAGATATTCTAGCCAACCATAAGAAGAAAGTTAAAGCCAGGTGAATCAGAAGGATGTTTTATAAAAATATTAATTGGCTATTGGTATTGTGGAAAAACTGTACCATTCACACTTGAAGATTATGCTGGTCCCACCAAAACTAACTGGGGCCTAAGCAGAGTATCCCTTGACTATGCTCCCATCCTTCATGAATTGGTGGGGATGGAGCAGGGCCTGACCAATAACCTTAAGCACTCCTGCACCCTTGCATTTTCTTTCGCTTGCTTTGTTCATCTAGGCCTACACCTATATCTACACTTGGTTGACTTAGCAGTTTCCATGGGTGTCTCTGGCCATGATCATGTAATAGCCTGGTAATCACAACCGTTTCAGAGCCTTGGAGAAGAAATAGATTTCTTCTAGATAAGAAGTCTTCTAGAAATTTTTCTGCTAGGTCTTTCCTTGCTCTGTAATTCCCTGTTCTGTGCTTGAATGGATGGAAGAAGACTGATTTATCCACAGTTTTAGACCCATCAAAGTTATTGCTCACAGGTTATAACTGCAGTCTAATGCTGCTGATTCTGCACAGAGCTGTTTAGCCTGTTGTAACTTCTCAGTTGTTAGCGAGTTATCTATTTGTCTATATATCCAGGCATAAAGATAAGTGAGGGGCACCAAGGTTTGTGGACTTAAAGTACTGAACTCAGCCAAATTTGTCACCAGCAACTTCCGTAGACTGGTGCGACAAAAGGAAAAGGGGGAGAATAATTTTTAAAATAAATATGCAAGAGTCACTGAAGATGCTGTCCAGAACAGAGAGTGCTTGCATAAGGAGCATCTCTGGGTGGGCAAAAGGAGCCGCCTTAGTTAGAAACAGCCCAAGTAGAAAAACTGGCTTGTTCAGTGGAGAAAGATGGCCTCATCGGGCTGATGAGATTTAGAAGTGCAGGGAGGGTAACTCAGACTTCTCTCCCTTTGGAGACTTACTCTTCCCACCTACAGAATCAGGAGCTAGCGTAAGGATGGAGCTGCATAGTTTTAAATGTTCTGTACAATTTCATGTGCTACTTAAATGCAAATTATTATCAGTATTAGAAAAACTGAGAGAAGATAGACTCAGAGAAAGTTCCATCTATGATGGTTTGTATATTTTAGTCCACTTGTAGAGGAACGTCCCTACCCCAACAGGTGACTGCTTGTGCATACATAGAGGACCCTGATGAAAAAGACCAGTTTCCATAGAACTTCTGCAGCCTTCAGGTCTTCAGGTTATAGTTCCCTTTCATTCAAAAACCTCCAGAAAGACTAAGTGTTGGTGAAATTAGTGGAGTATTTTGGGGTTATTTTGACATCATTGGTAAGTTAGTTGATGGAGATTTGAAGTAAGAAACCTTAACTGCGTATCTATATCTATATTTATATCTATACCTGTACCTGTACCAACACCTTTACCTATACATTTCCTTATACTTTTACTTTTGTCTATATCTATACCTATACCTGTTTGTAACCTACACATTTGCCTATACCCGTACCAATACTCACTTCTATACCTTTACCTTTACTTCTCTATATATCTTTATCTTTACCTGTACCTGTATCTATACCTGTACCTTTATTTGTATCTATAACTTCCCTGTACCAATGACTATACCTATACTTTTACCTTTACCTGCACCTGTACCTGTACCTTTTCCTATACCTATTCTTAAACTCTGCCTATGCCCATGGCCGTGTTTATATGTACATATTTACATACCTTGGGGTGAGCAAAGAGAACCTGTGAAGCTGAAGGAAAGGAAAATGAGACAGATTAGACTTGGGCTTCCCTTACTGTGGCAGTTCAGAGTTTAGAATTCAACAGTGAAAAACAGGAGTGGGCCATTAACAACTCGGGTTTTTTTTTGTTTTTTTTTTTCTGTTTTTTGTTTGTTTGTTTTCTCCCCTGTATCTAAGACAGCCTGTTTAAATTAAAATCATTTAGCTATTTCAAGCCTACATGGCTTTTTTAGTACAAGATTCAAGAACACGTAAAATGAGCGTGTTTGTGTATCTGACTTCCTCTCTCGGAGGGTGAGTGAGTGGGTGGCACTGAGTCCCTGTGTATCCCATAGACGTAGGCTGGGAGGGGTCAACACTTGCTTACACGGTGTCAGACAGAGGCTCTGTGGAAGGTTCTAACTTGCCTACATTCTCTATTTATAAGCAGCCTGAAATCGAGCCGGGAGTCACAGGTTGGACAAATTAGGCACATGACGAAAAACAGATTCCATTTCAAAATTAGGTGTATTAGAAGGAAAACCTATAGACACAAAATTTAAAAACGATTTAGGCCCAGTTACCCATTCTGGTGCCATCTGTGTCCTGAATCTCCTTGCCTCTTCTTCCTGGACTTCTGCCTGTTAGGTTTTGACTCTTCATTTTTTTCCACCAGCAACAAAACATGTACAGGAAACTCAGGCCAGGCACACAGCTTTTCATGTGAAAGTGATGCTCCCATCTTCTTTCTCATAGGAGCACAGAATATTGTCACTGGGAAAGAAGTCAGGACAGAGCAGGACTCGCTAGTGTGTGGCACGCTGCTGGGACACGGTGGTTCCAGGGCAGACATCACTAACTGAGAACAGAGTCCTAGAACTGGGCTGGCGGCAGACATTTCTAATCAGCTGAAACAGTAAGATAAGGCATATGTGCTGCCCCTGTCTTAGAGTTTATTATATAATCCTATCCCACCATTTTACATAGATGGAAACTGAAGCCTATGGACAGAAACATAACTTGGGTCCCACTGATTTTGTGGCCAGTGAGTGACTAGAGCCCAGGTCATTTCACTACCCGTGTTGCTGTCATTCTGAGTGGGCAGTCATGTATAGCCTGAATGTGGCTTTCCGGCTGTTTTCACAATCACCACTACCCAGAAGAGCCACGTGGCTGCAGTCACAGTAGGTCCTGTAAAGTCTGACATGCTGTCTTCTCATGCTGACATTACTAGGCTTTCTTCCCTGATTTGATACAGACTTGCCACAACTGATTCTAGGCATTCTTGTGGCTTCTCAAACACAACACACTCTCTCCCTCTGCTCTCCTTACTTCTTCCTTGACTAGGGATGCCATTTCTCCAGCTTCACTAGACTAACACCAGGTTGCTCATGCTTCAAGTCTCTGGGTTTTTTTGTTTTGTTTGTTTGTTTGTTTGTTTGTTGAGACTGAGTCTCACTTTATCACCCAGGCTGGAGTGCAGTGGCACAATCTTGGCTCACTGCAACCTCCGCCTCCTGGGTTCAAGTGATTCTCCTGCCTCAGCCTCCTGAGTAGCTGGGATTACAGGCATGCGCCACCACACCCGGCTAATTTTTGCATTTTTAGTAGAGATGGGGTTTCACCATGTTGACCAGGCTGGTCTTGAACTCCTGACCTCAAGTGATCCACCTTCCTCAGCCTCCCAAAGTTCTGGGATGACAAGCATGAGCCACCGTGCCCAGCCCAGGTCTGTTTAAAATCAGCCCCTCCAGAGAAGTCTTGCCCTGACCACCTAAACCTTACTAGATTCCCCACTGCTCCCTGAGCCTCCCTTCCAGAACCACTTGTAACCACTGGTGCTTAAGGTAGACTGAGCTCCATGTCTGCTAGTGCGTACTCCTCCTCCAGTTCTCACGGCAGTGCTTGGTGTAGAGAAGGAGCCCCACAAATGCTGAACTGCATTTAATTTAACCATCATCACTCTGTGGCCACTGGAACAAACTTTAAACTTGGTGCATGTACTTCCTTTTGGCTTACTTTCCTTTCTGCATACTTCGAATATGTACTTCTACTTGGTTAAAATGTAGAGATACCAAATTAATTTTGGTATAAAATTCAGACTGTGATGAGTGGAAATAGATATTATAACTGAAGTTGAAGACTACACATTGAAGCACAGCTTTTTTAGTCAATTTAGTTCTTTACCTTTGAGACTCATTTTTTGAAAGTAAATATTATCTCCTCCCAACCTTGAGATGCTGTTTCACCAGTATTTGAATTAGGAGAATAAAATTCTATCACTTATAGTAGAGTTCAGCATCAGATGAATCATGATGGTCATGTGGACACAACTGAGTTATGTTAATGTGTATGTGTGAAGTTGCTCTTTTTAAAAATTGCCATATTTCCCACCGACCTAAGTTAATCATGCTGAATATGACAGAAGATAGCACTACAGGCAACAGCATATTATTCTAGCTGGGAGTTTTTGAGACTAAATGTTAAAGGAGCACTCCTATTTTTAGAAAATAAAGCAAATCCATTTTCCTGAATTATGATAATGATTCCAGACAAATGACTTTATTGATTGATCCCTGTCATATAGAAGTACAAAGTTGGACCTTATTGAAAGTTTGTTTTATCTTAAAACTTTCCAAAGGAATTATATTATTTCAAAAAGCAAATATTGGGGTTGAGTCACATTTCACTTGGTCCTCCAAGGTAATATTTCCATCATATTATAGTTCTTGGCTTTTAAGAATTAAAAAGAGTGACCTGATTTGATGACTATACTCTAACCATAAAAATGAGTTATAATGGAGTTAAAAGAGATTGAGGCAAGGAGTAAGTACAGTATTGATATTCATTTACTTACTTATTTGTTAACGTAGAAAATGCTTATGGATATACTATTCACTCATTCAGAAAATAATTATTGAGTTCCTACAAGATGCCAAGCCCTGTGAGCCAGTGACATAGGAATGACTAAGATGTAGTTTCTGTCATCAAAAAGCTTATGATCTGGTAAATAAGCCTATGGCTGTGTCACCATAGAAGAACTGTGACTGCTACACACATACAGTAATGTGGGCCGTGACACTAGGTTCTGCCCTGCAGGAAAGACAGAGAAACAGTAGCTGGGCATGATGGTATGTGCCTGTAGTTCCAGCTACTTGGGAGGCTGAGGCAGGAAGATCGCTTGAGCCCAGGAGTTAGAGGCTGTAGTGCACTATGATAGCGTCTATTGAATAGCCACTGCACTCCCACACTGTAGCTAAAGCCACATAACGAGATTCTTTCTCTCTCTTTTCTTTTCTTTTTTTTTTTTTGAGGCGGAGTCTCACTCTCTTGCCCAGGCTGGAATGCAGTGGCTCGATCTTGGCTCACTGCAACTTCTGCCCCCTGTGTTCAAGCAATTCTTGTGCCTCAGCTGCCCTACTAGCTGGTGCTGTACTAGCTGGAATTACAGGTGTGCCCGGCTAATTTGTGTTCTTCTAGTAGAGATGGGGTTTCACTATGTTGGCCAGGCTGGTCTCGAACTCCTGGTCTCAAGTGATCTGCCCGCCTCGGCCTCCCAAAGTGTTGGGGATTACAGGCGTGAGCCACTGCGCCCAGCTGAGATTCTTTCTCTTAAAAAACAAAGAAAAAGAAAGAAGTAGAAGGCTGATATATATCCTAAGTGAGGAGCTTACAATTAATTTCATGTATCATTGTTTAAGCCTTTCCAACTTATTAATATGCATATAAAATGGAAAACCTGTGGAATTATATAATTAAATGTTACATTGATATCTGGTGCATGGCAGATATTCAGTAAACACTGGAGGAGAAAATGAATGATTAATCCTTTGTAAATTCACCAAAGGAAGGTTTTCTATAGGCTGATGAGGGCATAAAAAGCCTCTTGAAGTAACATGTAGTTTGAAGGATTCACTTGTACCTCTGTACAGTACTGAAAAGTTTAAGCTATACTTTTTGTATGCATTAGATTAAATTAATAAAGATAATATACATTATAAAACAAATAGGCTGGGCACGGTGGCCCACGCCTGTAATCCCAGCACTTTGGGAGACCGAGGTGGGTGGATCATGAGGTCAGGAGATCGAGACCATCCTGGCTAACATGGTGAAACCCTGTCTCTGCTAAAAGCTGCCTGTAGTCCCAGCTACTCAGGAGGCTGAGACAGGAGAATGACTTGAACCCGGGAAGCAGAGGTTGCAGTGAGTCGAGTTCGCACCACTGCATTCCAGCCTGGGTAATGGAACAAGACTCTCTCTCGAAACACACACACACACACACACACACACACACACACACACATCAATTAAACATCTATTTAAATTGTAATTTTTAAAAATCCACTATTACAAAACATTCACTAATGGGTACCAAATTTGCAATTCTTAAATGATATTTACTTTGCATTTTAGCAAATCTTGTCTATCAATTTACAGATAGACTAGTTTCTATGTGATACACATGATTCTGAGAGCTCTTGCTTTTTATAATGTATTTTTCACTTATATCAAAATAACACATAGTATTAAAAATCAAATAGAACAAGTTGCAATGAAAAGCAGCAGACTCCTGTCAACTCCACCCTCCTGCCCCGTTTCTGATTTTCCCTGTACAGAAAAAAAATACTTTCTGCTCTTTAGGTATCTCTTCTGGTATTCTTCTAACTAACGATCATGTGCGTGTTCTGCTGCTTCTTGGTATTTTAGATTTATTTACTGACTTTCCATTATAAAAGATAAGAATTCATCTCTCTTATCTTCTCTTATGCATTAACATTTTTCACTTTCCTCCTTCTCCTAATATAGTTTTAATATTTTTGTTGAACTTCTACTCAGGCTCTTTTTTAACTCTTAAGTCTAAACGTTATTCACCTCTGAGTCCAGTAGTATAGACCTTGATTATATTTCTTATTCAAATGTTTGCTTTTGCATTTGCTCGTCTTTCCAATAGCTTTGTAGTATATTTCTCATTCCAACTTTTCACACAGACGAGTCTGTCAGATCATCTATTAGCTCTGTCCTCCCTCCTGGAACCTGCTGCAAGTTTCTGTTTGTTGTTTATTCCCTTTTTTGGAGTGAAGCTCGTCCTCACTCGCTCCTGAGAAGAGGCACATGAGAAGACACTTTTGAGACCTCCTCTGCTCCAAGTGTTTTATTCTGCTTCATACTTCAGATGGTTTGTAGTGTGTCGCCTGCCAGGGTGTAAGCATTATTCCATCATCTTCCAGCATCCACTGCTGCTGCTAAAAAGTCTGAGGTTTTTTGACTCTTCGTCCTTTGTATGTGACTAGGTTTTTCTCTGCAGAAAGCTTTTGGGAAGTTTAGGAGAGAATTATAATGTTATGGCCCAGCCTTGGACAAGACTGGGTGGGCTCAAACCCTGGTTCTGTCACATATGAAGTGTGCTTAGCCATTGTGATTCAGTTTTGTCATCTATAATTGGGAGTTCCTACATTAAATATAAAATCAATCCAAGAAGAAATACAGCACCTTTAGCATGGTCCTTGGCAGACAGAAAGCTCTCCCTAAGTGCATCCTACTGCTCTTCCCAGGGTTCTGAAGTCTCGTCATTTTTCACCTGACTTTGTACCTTGTTTCACCCGTTGTGCTAGGCAGTTGGTGGCCCTTTATAATCTGGATGTACATGTCATGCATACAGTTTTGAAATTTTCACCAATAAGTCACAGTACTATCTGAATGCCTTATTTCACAGAATTTGCACAGTAATTAAGTGGAACTCAATATATGTAAAAATCCTTTCAAACGTATCTAGTGCTAGTTAAAGGAATATGGCATGAGAGGTACTGTCTGATTTTGGAACACAAAGGCTATGTGGGGGTCTTTGGAAAGAGGCTTTTTTTGCCATAGCTAGAGGAGGAAGGATGTATTCCTTACCTCCCCCTTTTCCCCACATAAAAAAGATGCTAGCTTCAGGAAGCAGTTAGAGACTTGGAAAACTCTCCAAAGTGTTTTTAATTCAAAATGACGAAAATAATTTGAAGCATAAACTGAACTAGTACTAGGAGAGTAACATAGTCATCGTGTGCTGTGATACTAGTATGGGAAAGTGCATTTCAAATGCCAAGTAAATGACTTTGAGCTGAGTTTTTAGAAATCAGCCTGTCAGTGGGAAGCCTGCTTTATTAATTATTCTCTCTGTTGCTATTATTTTCCTGTACCTTCTCTTCCCCTCATTTTCCCTTCCTCCCTGCCAGGCACTCTCACACTCTGGCTGATCTCTAGTCCACTGGGAAACTTACCTTCCTGTGTCAGTCTCCACAAGGCTGGAGGTGGCCGCAGGGGTTTGGCAGTGAAGCCAAGTTACACTGCAGCGGGAGGAAAAAGAAAAGTGGAATTCAGTTACCTCTGCTTGCAGCAGAGGGAGGCAGAGGGAGGTCTGGAGAAGCTCAGGCCAAACTGGGCTAGCATTAAGAAAGACAGGACTAGGCCAGGCGCAGTGGCTCACGCCTGTACCCCATCTCTACTAAAAATACAAAAATTAGCCAGGCATGTTGGCAGGTGCCTGTAATTCCAGCTACTCAGGAAGCTGAGACAGGAGAATTGCTTGAACCCGGGGGGCGGAGGTCACAGTGAGCAGAGATTGAGCCATTGCACTCCAGCCTGGACAACAAGAGTGAGACTTTGTCTCAAAAAAAAAAAATTAAAAAAAAGATAAAAAAGAAAGAGGACTTGGGGACAGAGCTCAATGGTTAGCCGCCAGCCTCAGATTCTAGCTCTTCAGCAAGCCACAGGGTGTTTATCCAAGACCCATTAGGATTCTGTTAAACTACTGATAAACCTAATGCAATACAGAGCTACAATGAATGGTCAGTAGTGGGAGGGATACTTAAAAAACTAACACTAAAAATCAGGAAGTTTTAATATATAGCATGCAATGTACGCACGATGGTCCCACAGTGACTGGGTTATTAGCACAACAAACATGGGAAGGGCTAAAGAGACCATTCTGAAGAATGATATTAGTTCTCAGCTGCAGTTGGTGTGGCCACTGTGGTGAGCCCTGACTCAGTCTCCCTAAAGTAGGTCTGCTGGAATCTTATCAGAAGGAGCTTAACCTTCATAACTCTCTGTGATAGGATATGGATATGCCATGGAGAAAATAGAATTGGTGTTTTTAAGTAACCTTGTAATTTAAATAACATACAAATTACACTTTCCTTGAGGGAGGATTTCTTCTGAATTGGACATTTATTGGGCACCTGCTATGTCCTAGACACTGTTCTGGGTGTTGAGGATGCAAAAGTAAGCACGTTGTCCTTGCTCTTGGCAAGACGGTTGTTCTATGGAGAGGCTCTGTCTACCCTGTGGCCACTGTGAGAGCATTTGGAATTCTCTCCTAGTCCTCTTCATGTAAAAGTGTTGATCTGACCTTTTTCATGTAAAAAATGTACAAGTGGTTCCATTTGCTTTTTCAGTTTTAAATATTATTATTATGCTTTGGTGTTAATTGAGGACCTTTCTGTCAAGAAGAGAAGGCACGTTCCACACTGATTCTGCCAAGTTTCTCCCGCTTTTTGAGGAAATGTGAAGGATACATTTTTATTCCCACCGAACTAACGAAAAAAAATCAATGGTTTTGGGGAAATGAACATTAAAAAAATTGGAGTTAGACTTTGTATCAAATGAATTTGCAGATGTATTAAAGATTTAAAATGTTTTTAAAAATGAAGAAAGAAGAAAGAAACCAGAATAGCACTGCAACTAAGTAAAGGAAATGGAGTTAAAAATATATATACATATATATACACACACACACACACACACATATATAAAAATATATAAATTGAGGTCTAAGGATAAGCGGCAGAAGAGGATTGTGGGCATGGGACTGGGCCATGGGCAGCCCTGAATTCGCTTTACTTAAAAAAGAAAAAATGATGGACCATGGGTTCATCCTAAACAGAGATCAAGGGCTTTGAGCAGCAAGGATGATGTGACTTCCTTTACCCTCCATTCGTGCTACTGGTTTTGTAAGTGAAGCCTATTTCTAGAGAATAAACAACATGTGTACATGTTAGTGCTAAGAACTTGACAACAGCTGAGATTTGACCCAGGAAGACAGATGAGAGTGAGAAAAGCTTACAGAAAAAAGCAATTGTCTATAATAAGGGGATGGTAACAGCACAGATGTGTTCATTCCACTTTGCAGAGTCTCTCTGCCTTAGATGCCTCAGGGGTGACACCAGGGATAGTTGATTCAAGCTGCACCCCCATTGAAATGCATCTGGCCCGTATACAGCAGGAAGCCCTGTATCCTTGCAACTTAAATCCTAATTCAAGGTTTGAATTGGTGAAGATTGTCTTTCTAAAGCTGAAAACATCCTGAGGATTTTTACTAACTTTTAATTATGGAGACGAACTTACTTTAGTAGCATAGTCTAAACAAAACACAATCCCGAAAACCCTTTAAGAAAATTTAAAGCTTTTAATTGTAATGAGTTATACATAAACTTGTAAATGGTATAATTAGTTTTCATTCTTTTTCTCAAGAGCCTAATATTCCAGAGAAAAGAGAAATTATCATGCTAAAGGATTTTTTTTAATGGTCTCTTTGCATATTTGGGACATTACAGAAAGGCAGTTACAAAATATCATTGCGAAGATTTTCTTTTTAACTTTGTTTTGTGTGAACCCTGACACAATCTGGGGATGCAGGGAGCACATTTACCATGTTTTTTCTAGCTTTTCATGGTTGTTGTATATGAAAGGAGTAAGTTTAATCTTTGAGGAATCAGAATTCTGGACTTACACTTTTGTTTAAACTTCTTCTTACATTATGATTCATCTTTCACTGTGTCCCTTTTTACTTCCAGCTATAAACATTCAGTATGAGTTCCGTTTGTCTGTTAAATGTTTTCCTCATCTAGAGATTGAAGCGTGTCATTAGAATAAATTGCTGAGATTTGTAGGAGGATTCTAAGATAAATAAGAATTAAAGTGAAATTAAGGCCGGGCATGGTAGCTCACACCTGTAATCCCAGCACTTTGGGAGGCTGAGGTGGGTGGATCACTTGAGGTCAGGAGTTCAAGGCCAGCCTGGCCAACCTGGTGAAACACCATCTCTACTAAAAATACAAAAAATTAGCCTGGCGTAGTGGCACGCTCCTGTAATCCCAGCTACTTGGGAGACAGAGGTTGCAGTGAGCCAAGATCCTGCCACTGCACTCCAGCCTGGGCAACAGAGTGAGACTCCATCTCAAAAAAAAAAGAAAAGAAAAGAAAAGAAAGAAAAGAAAAAAAAGTGAAATTAACATCCTGTCAATATGCCGCATTAACGGAACCTGAAGTAAAAAGTTGGGGCTTGGTGATCTCTGGAATTTGTTCTCTACTCTGTCATTTCTTGATATTTATTTTAACTTGTTTCCTCACCTTTTCTCATCTCTGCTTTGGCTAGATGTTGTACTCAACACTCACCAGGAAAACCATGCCTTGGGATGAACCTTTACCTGAAATTTTTTTTCATTTCTGCTTGCCGGTGTATGTTCATAGTGTAAACACATATGCTGTCCTCTTATCTAGAGATGCAGAATTAATCCATGGAAAGCATGTGGTAATTTTTATATGACATTTAGATGTCAGCAGCCATCACTTTCATTCCTTTGAAGTACCGTGGGCAGTAAACTAGAGCTGAATTAGCAATTCAACCTGGTTTCTAACTCAGTCTTTTTTTGTGACTCTCCTGTTCCTATAAAAATAATAGTAAAGGTCTTGTAACTTATGAATTAACTGGTGTCCAGTTCCCTAAAAGATTGTTTTACCTTCGAAAGTCCAATGTAGAGCTCCTTTATAGCTGCTTTGCTTCTAAGTAGAGACTCAATTATCACCTCGTAAAGATCCCTGGCGTCAGCCCATCTCCATATGTGTTATTGTGGCCATATAGAATGCAGGGCCTGCCAACAAAATACTGTTCTAATGTCAGACAGCAGAATGGTACTTACAGTCCAAGTCTTCCTAAAGATTACATGTTTTAATCACTTGCCTTAAAGTTGTGTCTATGATACACAGTTGACCCTGAACAACACGAATGAGTCTGAACTGTGTGGTCCTCTTAACACATAGATTTTTTTTTCAGTAGGTTATACCTAGTGCTCCTGCCTCTCCTGCCTTCCCTTCCGCTTCCTCCACCTTTTCACCTCTGCCACCCCTGGGCCAGCGGGACTAACCCCTCCTCTTCCTCCTCCTCCTCCTCAGCCTACTCAAGGAGAAGATGGTGAGGATGAAGACCTTTATGGTGATCCACTTCCACTTCATGAACAGGAAATAGATTTTCTCTTATGATTTTCTTAATAATGTTTTTTCTCTAGTATGCTTTATTGTAAGAATACAGTATATAATACATATAACAGATTGAATATGTGTTAATCATCTGTTTATGTTACCAGTGAGACTTCTGATCAACCTTAGACTACTGGTAGTTAAGTTTTTGGGGACTCAAAGTTAAATTTGCACTTTTGACTGTGCAAGCGTTGGTATCTCTAACATCCCCATTGTTCAAGGGTCGACCATAGTTTCACATGCTCACACACACACCACCCCCATAGTTCAGACGGCTAGAAACTCACTGAATAAGTATTTCACTCTCAAATATTTGGAAAGACATGGATAGTGAATTCAGAGCTTATCAGTGCTGTCTCTTTTATTTGAAATTCATTGCTTTATATGTTTCTGAGATGAGTAAACTGAAATTCTTATGAAAAACCTACTTTTGTTACCATGACCTGTGGTAAATCCTCATGGACTGTAATGGGATTATGTCCCTCCACTCAAATCAATCTATCTCCACTCACTGGAAAATGTCATTTTCTAAAAGTAAATGTGACAAGCTTTTGAAAATCTAGTTCTTACTCCCCCATCCAAATGGTGCCCAGGCTGTTCTACAGTGATGACCCAGCCACTCAAATGTTTCCTTTAATTCATATGTTTTTCTAATAGCACTGGGAAGAGATGGCTTATATTTCTCTTCATTTACATTTTTTTTGGCAGGAATCTAGCTAAGGTTGTCATGTCTCTCTGAATTGGTGACAAATGTTGATAGAACTCTGTAAATGTATTTTTATAAGCAGGCTGAATTGCATTTGATGTGATGGCCTTAATCTGACACTGTTGATCTTTTATAAATTGAGAAATCAGAACAAGTAATTTTGTACAGAAAGAAACTTAGCTGTAACTGATTGTACTTTATGAGAGATTAAAATAGGAAATGTCATTTAATATGTTATAGTTACATTTTTTTATTTTGTAATCAGAAAAGTACTTCAAAAAGACTGTTTTTTTCCCCTAGACCCTGTGTTAAATGTAATTATCCAGAATTCCCTCAGCCAGTAAAAATGATAAGGTAATAAACATTTACCAAACCCCAACTCTCTGGCAGACATTCTAGTAGGTACATAGTACCTACCCTTAACAAATTCAGAATCTAGTGGGAAGATTTGTATTTAAATGAATACTCTATGATGTGACACTTACTAAAATTATAGAATTCACAGGGTACAGTGATGGCATGAAGGAATTGGAACATGTTAAAATTATGTATTTCTTTTTTGTAAAAGATACTATTAAGAGAATGAAAATCTAACTGTAAAATGGGAGTAGATTTTCTTCATACATATACTGGCTAAAAACTCATACCTAGGATGTATAAAGAGCTCCCAAAAATCAATAAGGAAAAGACATATAATCCAATAGGAAAAAGAACCAAGCAACAGAATGAAGAACGACTTCACAAAAGTGTGCATCCAAATGGCCAGTAAACATGTAAAAACATACTTGTCTACATGAGTCATTAAAGAAATGTAAAATCAAACCATAATATGATACCACTCTACACGCACCAGCATGGCAAAAATTAAGAAGAGAGAAAACATTTTGGCAAAGATGTGGAACAAAAAGGAGCTCTCTTGTACCATCTGCGGGGGTGTAAATTGGCACAATACCTTTGGACAATTCTTTGTCATTATCTACTGAAGCTTGCTATATGCACACCTGATAACCTATCAATTCTACACCTAATTATGTACTCCATAACTATGTTTTGATGAGAACCTGACTGGAGTAAACTTAAAAAGAAAAGAAAGATAATGTTGAGACAATGAGTGTAGCTACATTTTTAAAAAATGAAAATATTTTCCAGGTACTACCTGGAAAATAACCAGCATCTGAAAGAAAATATAGGACCAAAAGAGGGTATTTTTTCTAATGTTTCTGAGACAGGGTCTATGCTCTGTTGTCCAGGCTGGGGTGCAGTGGTGTAATCACGGCTTATTGCAGCCTCAACCTCCCGGGCTCAAGCAATCCTGCCACTTCAGCCTCCCGAGTAACTGGGACTACAAGCAAGCACCACCACGCCCAGCTTATTTTTAAACTTTTTTTAGAAACACGGTCTCCTTATATTGCCTAGGCTTGGGGCATATTTTTAATGGAAGATATTAGAGCAATTTTTTTTTTTTTTTCTGATGAGAATGATTCACTAAAGAGAAAAAAACCCAAGTAATACAGGAGAATGGGGGATCATTGCGAGAGACAAGTCCTCAAGTAGACAGATAAGAAGGATTGGAATACAGTGTACACATCTGGCTGGGTTAGAAAACAGTTTATCTGCATAAAAGATAATTATAATTTTTTAGACAAAAGTGATTAAGAGCATGGAAGACAGAAAAGAAGGAATAGATATGCAGAGTGAGCACATGGAATCAACACAGTCCTTCAGTCCTTTAGTCTCCATGTATAGAGGAAGACCTTCCAGAAAATGGTTCTCAAACTTGAGCATGTATCAGAATCATTTGTAGGACTTGTCAAAACACAGATTGCCTTGCCCAGGGCCCAATCCACAGAATTTCGGACTCAGTGGGTCTAGGATTAAATCTGAGAATTTGCATTTGTAACACATTCCTAGGGGATGCTGGTACTGCTGGCTCTGCTGTTCCTCAAAGTATTCCCTGAGGCTCAGGAGTATTCACATCACCTAGAAGTTTATTAGAAATATAGTATGTCTGGCTCCATTCTAGACCTACTGCATCAGACTCTGCATCTTAACAAGGGACTTATTTACATGTTGATGTTTGAGAATCACCATTTAGGACAGTGTTTTTCAGCTTTGCCCTGAAGTGATTTCAACGTACAGCTATAAGAAGTGAGAAGAGCTGGTTTAGGATGACTCTGGGTTATTGTCTGCATGGCTAAGAGAATGCAAGAATGTATGAGGAAGAGAAGTTGTGTACAGGTCGACATCGTTCTGTTTTTGACATGTTGTATTTGAAAGTTCCTTTGGGACATCAGATGAAGTTGATTATTTAGATCTGAAGTCCAGGAGAAAGATGCGATAGTGAGTTACAGATTTGAGTGTCATCAGCATGGAAGTAATAATTAAAGTTACGGGTGTTGAAGACGTTAGCTCAAGAGGATAAGAAAAATAACAGGGGAAAAGCCGATGACCAGGGATAGGGGAAGAGGAGATGACAGAGGAAATGGGAGAAGAGTAGGGCAAAAGGTTTGAGCAAAAGTCAGGGATGGTGGGATGAGGAAGCTAAGGGCAGAGCGAGTTTTCAAAAGACGAAAGGATTTAATGATGTTTTATGCCTCAGGAAAGTCCAGTAAGAGAGACTGAGAAGTATCAGTTATTTGACCATCTGGAGATCACAGGAGGCCCTGCCACATGCAGGTTAGGGCAAAGGTAGCCACAAATACCCAGGGGCAGAGGTGTCCCCAGTAAGTGGGAGACACAGAAGTGGAAACATCAGATATTGGCAAGCTTTCCAAGAAGCTGAGAAGTACAGAAAAGGCCAGAGTGAGCTCTAGAAGGAGGTTCAGGGTGGAAGGTGAGTTTTCCACACAGAGAAGACTGGGATCTTGCCATTTGCCTTGGGAAGGAGCTAGTGATAAGGCAGGAAGTGGCTACTGAACCAAGATGGCAGGAGCACAGGATACAGGACATTGGTGGAGCTTGGCTTCAGGAGGAGCCAGAAGTAGATATGAGTAGAAATGAATTCGTAGTTGGAGGGAGTTTATACCTCATAGACTTTATTTTCTCTAGAAAGTAGAGGTCAAAGTCATTTGCTGGGAGGGGTCTTGAAGAATTTTTAAAAATTTTCATATACTTTCACAACAGATTAAAATCCTTTAATCTATATGTAAAATGTCTAATATACCTAGACTTTATTGTGTATAAAACATTCATTGTGAAATAACACACTTCCAAATCCACTCCAGGAAAAATTATACTTTGTCCATTAAGAATATTCAACATTGAATTCCTACCCAATATCCTTGCTCTTTGAATTTTATTCTCCTCCCACTCTTCCTCCCTGTTTCAGCTGTCACTAAAATTTCTTTTTATTTTTACCTGGATGATTTCTCAGTGTCTCTTCTATTTATTAAGCTGATTGTTGGAGTGTTTGTTCTCGTAATACTTTATTTCCAATATCTTGAAGGACTTTCACTCTATCTGTTCTCACCATTCCTAGCCCATTTGAATGAATTCTTTTCAAGTAAGATTTCTGAATGACAAATCTCTCTTCATATATAAACACACACACACACACACACACACATATATATATGTTCTTTTTTCTGAGATGGAGTCTCGCTCTGCCACCCAGGCTGGAGTATAGCGGCACAATCTCAGCTCACTGCAACTTCTGCCTCCTGGGTCCAAGTGAATCTCCTGCCTCAGCCTCCGGAATAGCTGGGATTACAGGCACGCGCCACCATGCCCGGCTAACTTTTGTATTTTTAGTAGAGTCGGGATTTTGCCATGTTGTCCAGGCTGGTCTCGAACTCCTGACCTCAATTGATCTGTCCACCTTGGCCTCCCAAAGCGTTGGGATTACAGGCGTGAGCCACCGCACCCGGTCTGTCTTCATATTTTTAATCAAATGAAAGTAGTTATGTTTTTGAGTTACAAAGATGATATATTCTTACACAGAAATATGAGCCATATCTAGTAGAAAGTAAAATAGTTTCTATTTGTGTGTGTGTGTCATGGTACTTCTTGCGATCCGTCATGTACAGCCCCAGTGAAGCTGACTGGAAACAATTTGTCTGCTAATCCTGGGTAAGAGACCCGAAGGAACAGGCTGTTTTGCCAGCTTGAACTTTTTCTCTTTTGTGAGTTGTTCTTGTGCAACCCAATGTAAAACCTGTGTAACTCTTTTTAACTCTAGGTCATCGTAGGGTATAGTTTTTTGTTTGTTTGTTTTTTCACTATAAATTGTTGAAGAATGTGATTCCAGAAGTGTAATGGAGTTGCCTTCCACCTTGCAGATTTAGGCTTTGAGGCTTGCCGTGGAGAGCATGAAGCCCACAGCAGAGATGGTTCATTTGCTGGTGGATGGGGGCCCACTGCAGCCTCCCAGTTACTGACAGACAGAGAGGAGGGGGCAGGGAATGAGAGGGGCCTACTCGAGGGCCCTGGGCCTGAACCTGCTGTGCCGTCCTCAAGGTGGGAAGCAGAGAAGAGTCCTGGCTCTTGTTCCAGATCCGAGAGGCAGGGATGAAGCATTTCCCCACCCCTGAATGTGACCTAAGGAAGTTTGTGCTCTGACCACTCAGACCAGCTGCTCCTCCTCCCCAGAGAGAAAAGCACGGGTTCCCAGATGGGCAAGCATGCATTCCTCATTACCCCATCTCGTGCCATGAGGAGTAGGAGGCGGAAGGGACCTCCTCCCCCTCAGCAGACTCAGAGGATGGGCAGGACACAGAAAACTAAGGCTCAAAAAGATGAAGCTAATAATTCAAGGTCATTCACTAGTGGTTGGTAGAGACTGAATGCAAATCCAGGTTGGTCTAACTTAAAACCTTAGCCCTTAATGGGAATAGACTTCAATCTCTATGGTACTTCCTTTGTTGTAAGCACTCAGAAGAAGGTAATAGATTCATAGTGGCTGGGGTTTGGGAGTCAGCTGTGTTTTATTTGCATACATTGCCCAGGGATTTGTTTGTGGTTTAAAGATTAAAAAGAGAGAAGAAAGCCCAGAAACTAGCTTCAGCCACAGAAGTGAACCCTAGCTTAAAAGGAGATAGACATATGGGATTTTTTCCAACTCTTCATCCTTCACCTTCCACACTTACTACTCTAAGATGACTTGATGCTATGTGACAGCCCATTCATTGGTCTCAGTAAATTATGTATGAAGAAATCAATTGACTTGAAAAATTGGGATGCTGGCCTATATTACTATATGTGTATTATTATTTATGAACTGTGTAGAAGTAAAGCTAACAGTTGCTGCCTGGAAAAAAATGGTATGGTATATCATGTCAAGTATCATGAGTTCTTAATTAGCAGCTTTTGAATTAAAGAGGGGGATATTAGTTATTATTACCTCTACTTAAAGAAAAATACTTTGATCAGTGGTTGTTCTAAGTGGTTTTTATATTTCTTTCAGATGTTGCCCATTTAATGTGGTTTGAAAGACTCTATGTTTGGCTTCAGTGTTTTGAAAAATACATCTTGTACCCAGCGCTAATTTTGAATGCCCTCACTATTGATGCATTTTTAATAAGCAATCACCGGAGACTTGGTACCCAGTAAGTGGTTAATGGTTTATCCTCATAATGATTTGGGTCACATTTTCAATATTGAGTGAATTTTCTGTAAACAGTTTGCAGAAGAAGCCAACCTTTACCGACTGTTATTGGCCATGTAAAAATAAGCCATGGTGGTCTTTTACTCAAAACCCACTGGAGCTAGACAGTTATTGTAGAGTGACTGGGGTGCAAATGAAGTTAGATCTGCTTGAAATGATGTTGTGAATAAGTGTCAGTAGATTTGAAAATCATCCTGCAGAAGCTTAGTCAGTGAGCCTTAATAAGAAGACGGAAGCACAGTGTGAGTCCAGGATTCCCGGAGTTCTTAACATCATGCTTAGAGCTTTATGAACTGCCTCATGTCATTTCATTTAGCAAATACTCTATCATTTTGTGCTTGTGGGAGGGGGAAATTAATCACTGTCACTGCTGTCTCTGAATTTATCAAGAGAAGCCTCGTAATTTAAACACTAGCACAGAGACTTCATACTGTCAAGATGCCCATGTCTTTCAAAGCATTAACAATGTACAGTCGAGTTACTGGTTTCATATATTAAAATTAATTCTTAATTTACAACATGGAAATCTCCTTGATAGTCTGTAGATTTGTCATTCTGATGAAAGGTGAAAGTTGCTGGTCAAAGAAGTTGTTAGAGTAGAAGGATATAAAAGAGATTCTTTCCCAGATTTGCCCATTAGTCACGTTGCTTAAACACTATGTATCCAAGTCAACCCTAATGCATAATCGCAAACATACTAATTCAAACCTGCTCTTCCTTTCAGGATGTCATGAGGACAAATTAATTAATATTCTCCAAAGATTGAGCAGGCTAAGATAAAAGGCATTTTAATACTCTGTTGGACTTTGAGTAGATTCATAGTCACACAAAGCAGACACTAAATGAAATGATCCCATAACCTGTCCTGATTGGACTCTGCCTTCCTTCTAGTCCAGACCTGTTTCTGTTAGATCAGGGCAAGAATTCTATGTCCTTTGATACTTAAAATTCTAGACTTCAAATCCAGGGATGAGAATTACTGTCACTGGATTTAAGAAGGCAGATAGCTGGACTGAAGACCCCTTATACAGTTTAGGTGGGACCCGATCTAGGAGATGGTCAGAATTAGAACATCGTGAGCTTCTCTAGGGCAGGAATTCCCAGTGTGATACAGTCCTAGTTGACCCTGTGACTCCCCCCGAGAACAAGGCAGAGCCTCAGTTTCTTGAATGGGGACACACATTCAAAGCCAGAGTAGCAAAGAAGGTATCAGTGCCACTCTGGGAAATCCAGCTAAAGGATTTCAAGTTTTCTCTATTCAACTTCAGGACAAGGACCTTGAGCTAAGCCTGTGGGGTTGAAGCCAAGTTGTTAGAGAAGGCAGATGCAAGGGCTAAGACTCCAGCAGAGTCAAATAAACAGTTCAGGGAGGGTCCATTTGGAAGTAATATTATTCTCCATCCCCTGTAATTTTTTTCTAGACACTAAAGTCAGAAAGGTGCACCTTACCTATATAGCTCTGAATATCCTCAATGCCCAGATGATAACATCAGCAATTGTTTCACTCAGAACCCAGAACTGGAAATCCCTTTCTATTCCTGATGCATCTGTAGAATTAAAAACGAAACATTTTTTAAGGTTTCAGGCACCCTACTAGACCAACCGTTCTCAAACAGGACAGCAGGAAACCCTGTATCAGTATCACCTTGAGACCTTTTCTAAACTAGCCCCTCCCTGTGATTTTTGAGAACCATTGTACTAAATAGTCACAGAGTGAACTTTTCAACAGCAGGCACTGTTTCTTATTCAACTATTCAATAGCAAACCACTAGTAAGTGTTAGAAGGATGAATGCATGAACAACCAAGTAGGGGTTTGGTAAATTAATGAGTTGGTGAACTGGGGTATCTTGTTAGGTGTTTGTTAGGTGTTTCTGTTTCTTAGAGAATCTAAGAGGATTCTCTCCATCTGTTCCAGGGCGTTGCTCACCAACTGTTACCTCAGCCTTTCTAAAACCTTCAACTAAGTGTGGTGTATCTTCATGTAACATCCTGGATAAGTTCTTGAAAACTGTGACTTTAATCAAAACCAATACAAAATGAAATAAAACAAATTTTACTATAGGCTAATTGATAGAAACAAGAGTTAAGTTCCATAGCATATTTCTGGTCACCAAAAACATCACCAAACTTCTAAATAAAGACCAAAACACTTCTAATGTTAAACATTGAAATAAATGTGAATGATACATACATTTAGGAAAGATGAATACGAACAAGTAAGATAATTATTTACCCAAATATTCCAATTCAGTGTATCCAGTGGCTGGAGCCTGTCCTGGCAGCTCAGGGTGCCCAGTGGGAACCCATGCTGGACAGGACGTCTCCTATTGCAGAACACACTTGCACCCACACTCACACTCACACTGGACCATATCAGCACATCAGAGCACCTACTGTTTACACTTTTGGGATGTGTGAGGAAACTGGAGAACTCAGAGAAAAACCCACACAGACATGAGGACAATGTACAAACTCCATACCGACAGTGGGGTCCTGGCCAGGAATCCATTGTTTTTTCCCATCGATGTTATACTGAAACAACATTGAATGAAGCAACGTTATTTGAGGACCTGCTGTATACAATGATCTATGAGCCTTTAATGGTGGCCGTTCCTATTGCAATGTTATCAAAGTCATGCACATGAGTCCTTAAAATCTCCCTCAGCTTGAACCAATCATCCCTACTAAACATCAAATGGATGCAGGTCATGGAACGTTGGTCACAGAAACAGAAAGTTAGATTTGCTTCTCATCTGGATTTTGCCCAAATCATCCAGAAAATCAGCAGTCTCCCCTGGAAACCAAAATATCCCTAAGTCTTCAGATACATTATCACTGGGGTTTCTCCACAGGGCTTTGGCTATCCCACAGGGGTTTTTGTACCTTGGGCTGTTGTCAAAGGCAAATATACCTGAAGTCATTTTTTCCTACTGTATTTTCATCCTGGGCATTAGTTGTGCACTGGAAAAGGAAGGCCAGTTATGGAGCAGTGTTCAGCCTTGCTGCAGGAACACTGAGGGCTCTGGGTTGAGGCTAAAGACAAACTTCCCCATCTGAAGTATGCATTGGAATCAATTGCTAGTTTTTCTCAGATGCCAAATCCAAGCCTGCCGTACAAGGCCTTGGGCAAACCTCACCTCACACATGCTGGAGCAAGGTGGAAACAGATGCAGTCCTAGGTCCGAAGGCACAAAAAACAGCAGATTGAGGCGTATGGAATTTCCAACATTTTTTTATGACAAAAATGACAGTTTTGTACTTCTTAAATAACCTCATTCTGAGATAAGATATTCATAATGCTGCTAAGGGTCCTGAGTCCAAGATTCTTCTAGGTTTAGGGAAATGGAGGCATGGCTCCAGTTTTCTATACTGAGCCAGGGAAAGAAAGCCTGTCTCTTACAAGTGCAACCATCTTCTAGAAATTTTCCCACCTCTGTCTTGCAGTTGCCAAATATCCTAGCACATTAGAATTGGAGGGAATCTGGTGAAAATGTGCAGTGCCTTTCTTCAGAAAGCCAGGCCCTTCAAGAAGGCACTTGCCTGCTCTCTGGGGCTACTTTGTGATGTGATCATTTGCCCTCCAATCTCAAGATGCATTGTTCATTGTTGACCTTATCATCTGGAGAATTGTACACATGACACAGACTCTCTACGTGGGTAGATAATAACAATCTAACCCCTTAGGCAAGAGCACTCAGGACTTCAGTCCTCAAAGCAAAGTCCTAGGAGGGTATTTCTTCACCTAACTGTTTTGCTGAGCTCCTTAACTGAAAAGGCCCAATCCATGGGGGAAGAAAACATTGATAATATAATTTTAAACAACAAAAAGGGAGAACAGAAACCTTATGTTCACTAGGATGACAAATATTCTGAGAAACATTAGAAGTTAATATGTAGAAATAGAAAAGACTTTATGAAGATACTGGATTATTTTCTCTATTCGGAATTTCCTATCTGTTGTTATGTCACTGTTCCAGTTGGATTCTTTTCTCATGAAGAGGCATACACTGAGCTGACTCTAGCAGGGGCAGCATGTTGCCTGTTTTCTCATTTGGCACGAGGCTTTCTGGGAAATGTCCATCATCACTGCAGTAGTGAATTCAGACAAGCTCAGCAGGAGCTCTGTGCCCTTGCTGAAGAACATGAGGGACTTTGAAAAGCATGTGATGGAAAGAAAACGTCTGTTGTAATGGCAGACAATGTGCTTGAGAGTCACTCAGGACTGAATTTCTGTTTATGTTCTGCCCCTTTGAGACCTTAGACAAGTTTCTCAAATTCCTTGATGCTCAGTTTATCAAATGCAGACAATAACGGAGCCCCCTAGATTGACTTTTTGTGCCTGTAAAGTGCGTAATGCACCATCAATTCTGGAGAAACGTGAGCGAACGAAACTCACCTAGCAGTGTGCATGCTGTCATTGATTGCATCTTTTCTTTTGTTTCCAACAGCTGGGACATTTTTCTGATGATCATTGCTGGCATGAAACTGTTGCGGACTTCATTTTGCAACCCAGTTTACCAGTTTATTAACTTGAGCTTCACTGTCATCTTTTTCCACTTTGACTACAAAGATATTTCAGAGAGCTTCTTACTGGATTTCTTCATGGTGTCCATTTTATTTAGCAAGGCAAGTGAATTAGCCGTTTTCTTCATTTTAGCATTTTAGGGGGAGCTGTTCTCATCAAATGATTTAAGAGTTTAAAACTTATTCTTTATTAAAAAATTATGGGAGGATATGAAATTGAATTATACATGTATGTTAAACTCTGGCTGCCATTTGGGGAAAATTGCCCATGGAATGTAAGTATGCCACGTTATTTGCTAAAAATCACTAATTAAAATGAATTAGCCATTAGTGTGACTCGAAATTTTATTACCTTCTTCTCTGTTAACAATCTCATTATAAAACTTCCCTAGATCTTAAAATGCTATGAATGAAAGATTAGCAACCAAGTTCTCTGGTCTCTCCCTCCCTCCCTTCCTTTCTCCCTCCTTTCTTTCCTTCCTTCCTTCCTGCCTGCCTGCCTTCTCACCTTCCTGCCTTCCTGCTTTCCTTCCTTTTCTCTTCTCTTTTCTTTTTGCCTCTTGAAGTAAATTTAAAGAACTGGTACACAAGAGCAGGGTCTCTTGGAGTATTTCCAACATGCTTAGCTTGTCTGAAGTCAAGATTTCATCTTCTGAGCAAATTTATACATGGGCAATGAGGAATCCTACTTATAATTCAGGCAAATATATGGGACTCATATGTAATGTTTAGTTAATGGGAGAGAAATAAAATCCTCTGGATACTTGGGGGTTCTCCCTGACCATATCTAGCCTGATCACTGTAACGAAACCTAGGTTTGTAAGCAGAAACAGAAATAAGTTTGGAACAACTCTTGGTAAATAAACTCAGTGATGATACAACCTCTTTCGCGTGGTGTTCACACTCACAACCCCAGGTGAATACAGCAGCCATGGGGTTTCTTGTGGAGACTGACTTCAGCAACACCTTTCCCCTTTTAGTTAATAATCTTTTTAATTGTAAGGTTTTCTAAATTTTAAATTTTTAAAATTTTTTCACCTCAATCAGTTCTGTTCATCTTTATTTTATTTCTATTACTTACCTTTTCCTTCTACTGCCTTTCTCTTGGATTCTCTTAGGTAACAAAAATAAAAAACTCTTGTATCATACTAAAGATGCCTCATAAGTAATTGCCACCACCCCATCATTCACGTGAATTTCTTCGTTTTTTATTTAGAGAAAGAGTCTCACTCCTTCACAAACACAGTGCCACTCACAGGCTGGAGTGCAGTGGTACAATTGTTGCTCACTGCAGCCTCCAACTTCTGGGCTCAAGTGATCCTCCTGCCCCATCCTCCTGAGTAATTAGGACCACAGGCATGCACCACCACGCCTGGCTAATTGTTTTAAAGACTTTTTGTAAAGATAGGGTCTTACTATGTTGCCTAAACTTGTCTCCAACCCCTGGCCTCAAGTGATTCTCCTACCTCGGCCTCCCAAAGTGTTGGGATTACAAGCAGGAGCCACTGCACCTGGCCCCCAATTTCCTCTTATAACTCCAACTGGGCACTAATTTTCAGTCACCTACATCCCTCTTGTGTCATCTTCCGTTGGTTTCTCACTATTACTTCTGCAGCCTGCCCCAATTTCTGTATTTTATTGTAGACCCTGGCCTTGGTCAAACATTTGTTTCCTGTTTGCTGAGTTCTGTTTTGTTCTGATTAACTTATCCCATTTTTCTTACTCTTCAAATCACAGACTTCCATAAGCGATTTTCCTTCCTTATGTATCAAATTCTGTTATCTCACATAATAAATGTAGCATTATATCCTATAATCTTTAAACTATTTGTGAAGTTACTAGAAATTATTTCACTGCTTGCAGGAGTAAGAGTTTATCATCAGATGTAAAATGTGGCCTGGCGCAATGGCTCACGCCTGTAATTCCAGCACTTTGGGAGGCTGAGATGGGCAGATTGCTTGAGCTCAGGAGTTCAAGAGCAGCCTGGGCAACATGGCGAAACCCAGTCTCTACCAAAAGTACAAAAATTAGCCAAGAGTGGTGGCATGTGCCTGTTGTCTCAGCTACTCAGGAGGCTGAGGCAGGGGAATGGCTTGAACCCAGGAGGTGGAGGTTGCAGTGAGCCAAGATCGCACCACTGCACTCCAGCCTGGGTGACAGGAATGAAACCCTGTCTCAAAAAAACAAAAAACAACAACAACAAAAAAAGATGTAAAATGTGCCAGAAGGAGTTCAATCCTGACTCAGGCATTATTTACATTTTGACACAATGATGTTTATATTCCTTTCTGAACCTCAGTTTCCTGTAAAATGGAAAATAATGCCTTTTTAAAAATGTATATATTAAAATGAACAGAATGAAAGGAGCTATTTATCAATATAAATAGGAGGATTTATCAATATAACTGAAAAAAGTTAAGTAGAACATACTCTCCAATAGAAGGTTGTGTTTTTAAAGCTGTACGTAAGTAGAAAAAGAGAAGTGACACACTGTGTGTGTGAAGGAACGTGGCCCCTTTCCCACACTAAACTGTCAGTTTCATATCATCTTGTATTCCTGAGTGGCTCCAGGTGAACAGAAGAGGAGTGAGGTTTCTTTCTGTAAGAGTCCTAGAGCCTGGCTTCTAAATAATTCCATGTCTGTAGTAAGAAGAGTGGCTTTCCTTTATGGGAGCACAGGCCATCTTTCCCCATCCTGACAGCATTCTGCACCGACAGCAGTCCACTGACAAAATATGTGGCTTGAAGTGGGTATCTCACCCAAAGCGGCTTTCAAGGGACAAAGAAAGGGAGTGAGCATGGCTGTCAGTCATCCTTCTAGTCAGTGCAGACACTTAGTGACATCCTGTGCAGAATGGGGAGGGTGGAACCTGATAAGGACATGATCTAGGCTGGGCACGGTGGCTCATGCCTGTAATCCCAGTACTTTGGGAGGCCGAGGAGGGTGGATTACCTGAGGTCCAGAGTTCAAGACCAGCCTGACCAACATGGTGAAACCTCATCTCTACTAAAAATAGAAAAAAAATTCAGCTGGATGTGGTGGCGGGTGCCTGTAATCCCAGCTACTCGGGAGGCTGAGGTGTTGCAGTGAGCTGAGATCCCACCACTGCACTCCAGCCTGGGCAACAGAGTGAGACTCTGTCTCAAAACAAACAAACAAACAAAAAACATGATCTAAAGCGAAATGCACGAAAACTTAGTTGTGCAGGCGTTTGACTCACTTGGCCATCATCTTTTTGAAGCACCAGTTAGCATATGAATAATTTCAGATAGAACCAGAGTTGCAGCTTTCTTATTTTCTCTAATTGAGGGAGCATTAGCACATAGTATTTGAATAGTCTACCCTTAGACTGGGATAATGGCTAAGTGTCAAAGAAAGAAAAGAAAAATTAGTGAGACAAAAGCTAGGAAAGTAGGCGGCAAGTCAGAAAGTTGGGGATTCTGAGTCCTGGCCAATCTCACCTCCCGCTAATGCCTGATCACTCTTCATCTTCAGAGAGCTGGTGGCAATGAGTTTTCTGGAATGAGAAGCAAGATCTTATTCTCCGATGAAAAAGAAGATAGTGAAAGAAAGAGAGTGTTTGTGCTTTTCCTGGAAAAAAACCAGTGGATATTAGTGACAGAAGATGATTATATCAAGAAGTTCACAGTTAAGGTCCCCTATAAAGATTCTGCCTGAAGGTCCTAATTGATAGCTCCTTTTCGTTCTGTTCATTTTAATATATTTTTTTCAAAAAAAAAAAAAAGTCTCTTTGAATGTATTTCCTAGGGGCTTTCTAGAAGCCTCCACTGTTGTGCTTACAGGCAATACTGCTCTCTGGGACGATTACTTGCAAAATGTGAAATGTTGCTTGTCCACTAGACTCATGGAAGTCCTGCTTATGACAGGTCCTGTCATCTGACCACTGCAGATGTCCCCCAGCCCTCCCCTCAGCCTTGCTCCTGCTTCACTAAATAGAGAATTATTATTAGCCTGCAGCCCCCCTCACAGAAGGGCTGTGAGGTTCTTGAAGACACATTTGGATGGGCACTCAGTTTCCTCAGAAGAAAGGAGCTGCCCAAATATAGGACACAGTATTATTTTGAGTTGGTTGCCTCTAATCCTTCGGGCTTTATGGGTAGAAAGGGAGGAGAGAAGTGATTAGTGAGAGGTTGAGATCAAAGCGCCAGGAGGCCAAGGAAGGAAACAGATGGCTTCCAAAGGGCCCAGGCCCTGCCCGCATGATATTCTCTACCTCCCTAAGCCCCCAAATCCCCCAATCCTCCTGAGGTCTGGAGAATGACTATTGCCTAGTCTCTTTAAGTCTGCCAGACCTGGTTAAAAAAAAAAAAAAAAAAAAAAAGGGGGTGGGGGGTGGCAGGGCCGGGCGCAGTGGCTCCCTCCTGTAATCCCAGCACTTTGGGAGGCCAAGATGGACAGATCACGATATCAGGAGATCGAGACTATCCTGGCTAACACGGTGAAATCCTGTCTCTACTAAAAATACAAAAAATTAGCTGAGCATGGTGGCGGGTGCCTGTAGTCCCAGCTACTCGGGAGGCTGAGGCAGGAGAATAGCAGGAACCCGGGAGGCGGAGCTTGCAGAGAGCCAAGATCGCACCACTGCACTCCAGCCTGGGCGACAAGGCAAGATTCCATCTTACAAAAAAAAAAAAAAAACGTTTGGGGGTGGAAATATTGAGTTCCAAGGCCGGAACCCACCAGATAAGTTAAGTGCAGCCTGTGTATTGAGATGGTGGGTGGGACACTTCCTACTGAATGGCGCTCTGGGCTTGCATGTGTGTGGATATGTGGGTGGGTGGGTGTGTGTTGGGGGCAGGGGGCAGTTGGGGAGGGTAGGAGGGCAGTGAGAAAGAAGGATCCCAGCATACCCTTCCTGAGATGTGTGACCCTCCAACCACACATCCTTCTTCCTCGCTCCTTCATTTCCTCCATCCAGTCCCTCTCTTTATCTTACTTCTTCAGTCATTCCTTTCTTTTAAGAACTTTTGTTATTCATTGGTGACATTTCTGGTTGTCTTGGTCTTTAGGGTACAGTAAAACGTGCAGATGAGGATATTTGGTTGCAAGGAATATTGATTGTTACAGGAGCAAAGATGACAAATACTCTTTCATGACCTCCCACTGGCCCTGAAAAAGTTCTTAAAAACCGTTGTTGGCTGGGCGCAGTGGCTCACGCCTGTAATCCCAGCACTTTGGGAGGCCGAGGTGGGTGGATTACCTGAGGTCAGGAGTTTGAGACCAGACTGATCAACATGGTGAAACCCTGTCTCTACTGAAAATCCAAAAATTAGGTGGGCGTGGTGTCACATGCCTGTAATCCAGCTACTTGGGAGGCTAAGGCAGGAGAATCACTTGCACCCCAGAGGAGGAGGTTGCAATGAGCCGAGATAGTCCCATTGCACTCCAGCCTGGGCAACAGAGCACAGCTCCATCTCAAACACAAACAAACAAACAAACAAAAACATTGTTTTTAAAATTGTGGAAACTTTGGGTTGTTACAGGATGTAGAAGCAGCACTTGAGAAAATCCTGCCATAGGATCATTCTGCCAGCATTTCCAGAATACGTTAAACATAAAATTCTACAGGCCATTAGTTCAACGTGGGACATAACACTTTTGCCACTTAGGAGATCAAAATGAATGCATGAGGTTGTATTTATGATAAAGCTGTATGAATGATCACACCAGAACCGTGATGTGTGGCTTTCTCATGGACAGCCACACTGGGGGTTCAAGTTATTTGAAATTGAAGTTTCTAAATGGCATTTTCCTTATTTTGTGAGTACAGGTAGGAAGTCTTGGATTAAAATTGAGCCACTTTTTTTAAAAAAGTACATACTTATACAGAAGTACTTGTTCAAAATACTTAATTCAAAAAAGCAATTGTTCATTCATTGAGCACTTACTGGGTGCCTGTCAGGCACTGCACTAGGTATTATACAAAGATTATTAGTAATACAAATGATGCCAAATCTTTGTTTGGTATTTTCTGTGGGCCAGGAACTGTTCTGGACACTTTGTGCATAATAACATATGTAATCTTCACAACAGCTTTGTGGGTGGATACGCCTCATTTGACAGGTGAGAAAACTGAGGCACAGAAATTAAGTGAATTGCCAGAAAGTCTCCTAGCTATACAATGGTAGGGCAGGATTCAAAGCCAGGCAGTCTGGCTTTGAATCTGTATTTTGTGATACTGCCTTCCCTGCTTGGAGAGTTTGAAAAAAGAGGCAGACAAGTAAAGAGATAATTACAAGAAAGGATGATAAGGGAGGTGATAGCGGTAGAGTTTCATGAGCGCCAGTGCCCACTCTGAGAGAACCAAAAACAATGCTCACCTTAAGCTTTGAGGAAGAATCAGTAAGTCAGGCAAAGAAGGCAGGGAGGAGTGAGTTACGCAGAGGAAGTTGCATGTGTAAAGGCACAGAAGCAAGAGAGGAGTTGGCACATTCCAGAAACCACGAGATATTTGGGAAGTGTGAAAACCTGGAAAGGGGAGTGGATGGTTGGGAAAGTAAGAGATGAACCCAGAGGTGTCTGTGAGATGGATCTCGAAGGACCCAGCATGCCATGCTACAGAGTGTGGACTTCATTCCTACTTCGGCTGATGGCTGTTAAGCAGAGGAAAAACAGATCAGAATTGCATTTTGGAAATATCCCTTTGTGGAATTGAATAAATGATGAGAAGGCATGGAGTCTTGGAACTGAATAGGAAATTATTGCAGTCATCCAAGCAACTCATGAGGACTTGAACTGAGGTGGCAGAAGTGAGGGGAAGAAGGGAACAAATTCAGGAAGCATTTGAGAGAGAGTTGATTGTGTTTAGTGACCAGATAGATTCGGGAGAGAGTGCACTGCGGGTGAAAGCCGCCTCTGGGAGAGCTCTCAGCATACTTCAGTGACTAGATGAAAGGGGGTGTCATTAACTAGATTAGGGAATAATAAAAAGAGAAAGACATTTTTGGGAAAAGGATTTTTTTTTAAGATGGAGTCTTGCTCTGTCACCCAAGCTAGAGTGCAGTGGCGTGATCTTGGCTCACTACAACCTCTGCCTTCCAACTTCCAGCGATTCTCCTGTGTCAGCCTCCTGGGTAGCTGGGATTACAGGTGCCTGCCACCACACCTGGCTAATTTTTGTATTTTTAGTACAGACAGGGTTTCACCGTGTTGGCCAGGCTGGTCTTGAACTCCTGACCTCAGGTGATCTGCCTATCTCAGCCTCCCAAAGTGCTGGGATTACAGGCGTGAGCCACTGTGCCCAGCCGACAAAAGAGAATTTAACAGTTTACATAACTTATTGAATGACCCAAAGGCATTAATGATGGCATTGAAGTTCTGTTTTTATTTCTCCTTCTCTCCCATCTGTTGACTTTATAGTTAGACTTGCTGTCTCTGCGTGGTGGTAATTATGGTCACTAGCAGTTCTACATTTATAGCATTCTTATGACTAATAATCCTCACCCAAAAGAAAGAGTATCTTTCTTGGTAGTTTCAGCCAAAGTCTTGGAGTGGGGGAGAAGTCTCATCGACATTTTGTGTCACATGTTCATTCTTGAACTAGGTACAATGGCAGGAGGGTTATGGGTTCCCTAGCTGATGAGTCCTGGACTGCCTGCCCACCCCTGGAATTTCAACCAAACCACAGGGACTGGAAGTCAAGGGAAGCAGATGGAAGTGGCAGGTGGCCACTGCATTGGACTCCACAGAAGGTCATGTTTAACATACTGGTGCCTGTGAGTGTTTTAGAAGCATAGACTGCTGGGATTGGACTTGCTGGGTCAAGCTCTTGAAAGGGTCTCAGTAGAGAATCGTTCCAAAACACATATTGCTACCAACAGGGATGACCAGCATTTAAGAAACAGGTAGAGAAAAAAGGATGTAACAAAAGATTGAGAAATGACCCATGAGACAAAATTAAGTACAGTATAATAGAAAGCAAGAAAGAAAACAGTTTTAAGAAAGAAGGAATAGTTCAGCAATGCCAGAGCCTTCAGAAATCAAAGCTCAACACTGAAATGCCACTACTAGATTTAGCAACAGAGAAGCCACTGGTAAGGTTGACAGCACAGTAGTCCTGTTAGAGTGAGTTCTTCAAGGTCAGGTACTCCGTTCTTCCTTCTTTGTATCCTCTGTGCTTTCTTTAGTGCCCTTAGTAGGGCAAGGTCTCAATACCTATTTGTAAATGACCAAGTATGTTCATTGATCACAGGTCAGTGTATTTAAATGTGGGTGTTTGGGAACTTTGTTATATGTTGTTCAGTGAGTCTGTCTTTCACGGAAAACTCGATAGTCACAACCACTTTAGGGCTGTTGATTCTTTATTGGTCCAGAAGAGGTGAATGGTGTTAAACATGATGTTTTTGTTACCTGTGAAGGATTTAGTCCATTGCCCTTGCAGGAATAAGCATGCTAAATATGTGTGATGCAAAGACTAGTCTGCAATGTGCACTTAATGACGTAATGACGCCATCTCTACATTTAAAATGCAAGCATTAACACTTTTAGTACCAAAACTGAGTCCTTAGGCATTCCTAGCCAGGAAAACCGTGAACAACAAATGTTATTTCCTCTGGTGCCATTAATCTTAGTGTGTTTCCCTCTGCTTCCTCCAAGTTTCTGGATGATAACATCTGTACCCATCTCCTTCACAGGGTCAGTATGTGGACTAATTCTCATTATCCTGAAATAAGATGGTGGTCATAGCATCCCTACATTATGTTTTTGGTGAGATAGTTTTGATTCATGCTCCATTTTCAGTTTATTTTTAGCTCGCTTTCCCTCGCTGTGCTGAAGAATGGACTTGTCAGATTTATTGATCTTTTTCATAATCCTGGAATTTTCAGTAAGGTCATTTCACAGTTTGCTCTCTGTTGGATAAGACTAACCCTCATAATAACTTCAATCCATAAGGCCTAGTGTTCTTCATACCCTATGGCATACTATCCTTAAGAAAGTACATTTACTCTGATAAAACTTAAATTGTCTACAGCTTTCTATGGAAAATTTGTCTGGATTACATACCAGCCGCTTGGTTGTCATTTGAAAGTATGGATAACAAAGAAATAATGAGAGAGAAAACGAGAATGAGAATGAAGAGAAGAAGGACCAGTACAGTAGAAACTTTATATTCAACTAAACCTGGCAGGTGGTTGGTTGGTTAATTGAAAAAAATTAAGCAAGAAATAATAAATGATACCTCTATATTTGTCTTTATTATAATAACTTAAAAACTTACACATTAACTTCCATGACCAGTATTCTGATGGAGGGTGAGGACTTCCCTTTGAGTGGGAATCTACAAAATGACTATATGGTCTTTTTCAGTGAACTATGCCCATGATACATTTTCTAGGGTGTTCAATTTCCATTTCTGTTTTTTATTCTACTTGAATTGAGATGTTAAAGGTTTTTTGTGAAACAGTCTGAAAGTAGTCCACATTTTCTTTCTTCCCAAATCTCTTCTCATTCATATCTAGGTCCACAGCATTGTCTCTAGAGACTTACCTTCATCATTAAGCATTAAGCATTCCACTTAGTTGTGATAGACACAACTGTCTTTCATTTGCATTCATATTACAAGAAGATTTTTTTTTTTTGAGACAGAGTCTTGCTCGTGTCACCCAGGCTGGAGTGCAATGGCACAATCTTGGCTCACTGCAACCTCTGCCTCCCGGCTTCAAGTGATTCTCCTGCCTCAGCCTCTCGAGTAGTTGGGATTACAGGCACCCACCACTACGCCCAGCTAATTTTTGTATTTTTTTTAGTAGAGATGGGGGTTTCACCATGGTAGCTGGGCTCGTCTTGAACTCCTGACTTTGTGATCCGCCCACCTCGGCCTCCAAAAGTGTTGGGATTACAGGCATGAGCCACCGTGCCCGGTCAGATATTTTTTTTTTTAATATATTTTGGCCCCTCTTTTCCTTTCTCCGCCATCGTGGTGTGTTCTTGCCTCCGCTTCTCGCCATGTCTTCTCACAAGACTTTCAAGATTAAGCAATTCCTGGCCAAGAAACAAAAGCAAAATCGTCCCATTCCCCAGTGGATTCAGATGAAAACTGGAGATAAAATCAGGCACAACTCCAAAAGGAGACATTGGAGAAGAACCAAGCTGGGTCTATAAGGAATTGCACATGAGATGGCACATATATTTGTGCTGTCTGAAGGTCCCGATCACATTACCGTATCACACTGAAAATGTCACCACTATCTGGAGAGTTCGACGTGTTTTCCTCTCTGAATCTATTATGAATGCGTTGGTTGACTGGGTTCAGTAATAAATATGTGAGGCCTTTCATTTAAAAAATATATATATGTATATATATAGGACTAATTCTAGATTTACAGAAAAGACATGAAGATAGTATGGAGAATTCCCATACACCCCACACCCTGTTTCCCTGTTACTGATATCTTATATTTGTATGGTACATCTGTCACAATTAATGAGCCCAAATAGTGTGTTACCATTAAAGTTCATACTTTATTCAGACATCCTGAGTTTTGTCTCATGTCCTTTCCATGTTGGAGGGTCCCATTCAGAATACATTGAGTTATCCTGCTTCCTTAGGCTCCTCTTGGCTGTGATAGTTTCTCATGTTTTCTATGTTTGTGATGACTTGACAGTTTTGAGGAGTACTGATCAGGTATTTTATAGACTGTCCCTCGACTGGGATTTGTCTGATCCTTTCCTCATATTTATATTAGGGTTATGTGTTTTGGGGAGGAAAACTATGTAGCTCAAGTATCATTCTCATCACATTATATCAAAGATTTATGGCCAGGCACAGTAGTGCATGCCTGTAATCCCAGCACTTTGGGAGGCTGAGGTGGGTGGATCACCTGAGGTCAGGAGTTCGAGACCGGTCTGACCAACATGGTAAAACCCGTCTCTACTAAATACAAAAAATTAGCCAGGCATGGTGGCAGCCTCCTGTAATCCCAGCTACTTGGGAAGCAGAGGCAGGAGAATCACCTGAACCCAGGAGGCAGAGGTTGCAGTGAGCCAAGATGGTGCCATTGTACTCCAGCCTGGGCAACAAAAGCGAAACTACGTCTCAAAAAAGCAAAACAAATTTATAATATTAACATGAATCATCATATTACCATTAATGTTAAGCATGATTAACTGGCTTAAGTATTGTTCATAAACGTTTTCCACTGCAATTTACCCTTTTGTCCTCTTTTCCATCCTATATTCTTTGGAAGAAAGCCACTATGCACAGCCCACATTGAAGGAATGGGAAGTTATATTTCACTTCCTTTGGGGGAAAGTACCTAAATTATTTGAATTCTTCTGCACGGGAGATTTGTCTAAAGAGACAAATTCATTCATTCATATCAGTATGGGCTCAGATATTTATTTTATACTTGGGTTATAATCTAATATTTATCTTGTCTCCCAAATTTTTTAAACTTTGGCTACTTGGAGCTCTTCAGTTGGCAGCTTCTGTGATATAATCCTACTTCTCTCTCTCTCTCTCTCTCTCTCTCTTTCTCCCTCCTTCCCTCCCTCCCTCCCTCTCTGTGTGTGTGTGTGTGTGTGTGTATTTTGTGTACTTTCTAACTTTCTGTCACTACAGGATGATCTAGGTTCATCCTCACATACTTCCCGTCCCAGTCCTAGAATAAGCCATTTCTCCAGGAAGCCCTGTTCTATTTTATTGGAGAACAGTATTGATCTGAGTACTAGATGTACTTATTGATACTGGGGTGTCATTGCATCTAGGCATTCTCAGCTGAAAGAGCAAGGAAATATATCCGTATATACACATGTCTAGAAATATGTTTGTATGTCTGTAACCACCTATATCGGCATTAAACTAAACATGAGTTCAAATTGATGTTTTCAAATCTAATCCATTACTACATGGATCATTCTAGCCTTTTCCCCTTGTTTACTGTAACTTTCCATTCCAATAGTGAGAAACTTAGCTTCTACCATTTGTCATTTGTTTTGTTAATTGTTCAATTCCAATACGCATGTACAGTCACCCGTTGGTATCTGTGGGGGATTGGTTCTAGAACCTTCTGCTCCATAGAATTGCCTTTCTTTTATGCCTTTAACAACAATTACTTGACCATATTTGAATGGGTCTATTTCTTGAGTTGTTTTGCTCAATTAATATGTGTTTCTATTTTGCTAGTACCATGTTGTCTTGATAACTATCATTTTATAGTGAGCTTTGAAATAGTGTGATTTTTTCAACTTTGTTTTTCTTCTTCAGTATTGTGTTGGCTATTCTATGTTTGTTTATTGTTATTTTGCCTTTCATACAAATTTTAGAATCAGTTCTCTAGATCTGCAAAATATCTTGTTAGGATTTTGAATGGGTTTATGCTGGATCTGTAGATCAAGTTGTAAAGAATCAACGTTTTAACAATATTCAATCTTCCAGTCTGTGAACATGAAATATTATTCCATTTATTTAGATAGTCTTTGGTTTCTTTCTTCAGATTTCTGTAGGTTTTTGTATATAGATACTGCACGTATTTTATTATATTTACACACACATATTTTGTCTTATTTGGTGCTATTGTGGAGGGTGTATTTCTTTTTAAATTTTAAACTCCAGTTGTTCCTTGCTAGCATATAAGAAAGCAGTTGACTTTTGTTTATTGACTTCGTATAGGGCAGCCTTTCTATGCTGACTTATTAGTTCCCAGACACTTTGGTCTGAATCTTTTTGTTTAGTTTCTTTGTACCAAACTTATAGTTAGTAGTTGGCTCTTTTTTAAAAAAAATTTTGTTGTTGTTGTTTTTAAATCTACTCTAACACTTTGTTTCTTAATTTGTGTATTTAGACCGTTCACATTTAAATTGGTTGTTGATATAGTTAAATTAATATCTGTCATGTTTGTAGCTATACTTTTGATGTTTCAAGAATGTTACGTAAGTGGAATCATACAATATATAACTTTTGGGGATTGTCTTTTTCACTCACTTTTCTAAGATTTTTTCACACAATATTATTCATCGAGGTTGTTGTGGAAATCAGTAATTCATTACTTTTCATTGTCGTAGGTAGTTCCATGCTAAATTTTTAAGGAAAATGCCAGAGTGGCTATACCATTTTATATTTCCACCAGGAATGCATGAGTGATTCATTTTCTCTGCATCCTTGTCAACATTTTATATTCTCACTATTTTATTTTAACCACTCTGATGGATGTATAGTTATATCTCATTGTGGTTTTAATTTACATTTTCATAAAGGTTAGTGATATGGAATATTGTTTAGGTGCTTATTCTCCATTTGTATATATTCTTCTGTAAACTGACTTCATAGAGTTTTTTTATGATCTAGATTGGATTGTTTGGGTTTTTACTGTTTAATCTTGAGAATTCTTTATATACTCTATTTTTTTTCTTTTTTCTTTTTCTTTCTTTCTTTCTTTTTTTTTTTTTTTTTTTTTGAAATGGAGTCTCACTCTGTCTCCCAGGCTGGAGTGCAGTGGCAATGATCTTGGCTCACTGCAACCTCTGCTTCCTGGGTTCAAGAGATTCTCCTGCCTCAGCCTCCTGAGTAACTGGGACTACAGGCGCATGCCACCATGCCTGGCTAATTTTTGTAGTTTTAGTAGAGACAGGGTTTTACTATGTTGGCCAGGCTGGTCTCAAACTCCTGACCTCAGGTGATCTGCCTGCCTCAGCCTCCCAAAGTGCTGGGATTACAGGCATGAGCCACTGTGCCCAGCCCTATATACTCTAGATTTGATTCCCTTGTTGGATATGTCATCTGCAAATATTTTCTCCCACTCTGTAGCTTGTCTTTTCCTTTTCTTTATAGGGTCTTTCACAGCACAAAAAGTTTTAATTTCAGTGAAGTCTAATTTATCAATAATTTCTTTTATTCATCATAATTTTGTGTGAAGTACAAAAATCTCTTTGCCTGGTTCTAGACCCCAAGATTTTCTCCTGTTTTTATTTTTATTTTTTTTCCTAAACCATTTTTTTTGTTTTTTGTTTTTTGAGACAAGAGTCTCACTCTGTCACCCAGGCTGGAGTGCAGTGGCAGGATCTCTGCTCACTACAAGCTCCGCCTCCCGAGTTCACGCCATTCTCCTGCCTCAGCCTCCCGAGTAGCTGGGACTACAGGTGCCTGCCACCACGCCAGGCTAATATATTTTTTTTTTTTTTAATTTTTAGTAGAGACGGGATTTCACCATGTTAGCCAGGATGGTCTTGATCTCCTGACTTTGTGATCCGCCTGCCTTGCCCTCCCAAAATTACAGGTGTGAGCCACCACGCCCGGCCTTTTTTTCCTAAAAGTTTTATACTTTTCATTTTATACTTAAGTCTGTGATCTTTATTGAGCTAGTGTAAGTTATGATACTTAGGTAAAGGGTTGTTTGCTTTTAACTTTTTTGCCTATTTATATCTAATTATTCCAGCACTATTTGTTGAAATGACTGTCTTTCCTTTCTCTAATTGCTTTTGCACCTTGGTCAAAATCAGTTGCTCATGTTTGTGTGAGTATATTTCTGAGAGCTATATTTTATTATATTGACCCATCCATTTATTCCTCCACCAATACCAAGAAGTCTTGATTACTTTAGTTGTACTGAAAGAGTTGAAATTGGGTAGATGGATTCTTCCCACTTTATTTTTTCCCAACATGGTTTTTGCTGTTCTAGTTACCTTTGCCTTTCCTATAAATTTTAGGTTAATTTTTACTGCATCTATAAAAAAACATACTTGCTGAGATTTTAATAGGAATTGCTTTAAACTTCTATATCAGTTTAGAGAGAATTGACATCTTTTCTACATTGAGTCTTCCAATCTGTAACTACAGTAGCCATTTATTTATCTTTTGATTTCTTTCATTAGAGTTTCTTAACTTTTAGCTTATAAATTCTGCACAAGTTTTGTTAGATTTACAACTTATATAATCCTTTTTTTGAGTGGCTATGAATTGAATTGTATGTTCAATTTCAGAATGTATGCTTTCATTGCTGGCATATAGAGATACAATAGATTTTTGTAAGCCTGAATTTACTTACTAGTTTTGGGAGGGTTTTTTTTGTTGTTGTTTTTGTTTGTTTGTTTGTTTGTTTTTTGTTTTTGTACGTGCCTTGGGATTTTCTCTGTAGGTAACCATACCATCTGTAGGTAAGGATCATTTTATTTCTTCCTTTCTGATCTGTTTACATTTTACTTCCTTTTCCAGTCTTAATTGCACTAGCTAACACCTCCAGCACTATGTCAAATAAGAGTGGTGAGAGTAGATCCCTACCTTCTTCCGGACATTAGAAAGAAGGCATACAACTTTCACCGTTAAGTATGAGTAAGTTGTAGTTTTTTTGTAGGTCTTTATCCAGTCGAGAAAGTTCCCCTTCTCTTCCTATTTTTCTAAGCAGTTTTACATAAACAAAAGTTCCGTTTTGTCAAATGCTTTTCCTATATTGGATGATGTAACTCTGTGATTTTTATTATTTATCCTGTTAATAGCGTGGATTACATTGATTGATTTTTGAAAATTAAACCAACCTTGCATCCCTGAAACAAAACCCATTTGGTTATGGTCCATAATTCTTCTTAAATGTTTATGAATGCTATTTGTTAGTATCTTGTTAAAAATTTTGGTCTATATCAGGAGAGATATTGACCTATATTTTTGTGTATGGGGTTGTAGTCTTTTTTTTTTTTTTTTTTTTTTGGACAGTGTCTCGCTCTGTCGCCCAGGCTGGAGTCCAGTGGCACCATCTTGGCTCACTGCAAGCTCCGCCTCCCGGGTTCATGCCATTCTCCTGCCTCAGTCTCCTGAGTACGGCTAATTTTTTGTATTGTTAGTACAGACGGAGTTTCACCGTGTTAGCCAGGATGGTCTGGATCTCCTGACCTCGTGATCTGCCCGCCTCAGCCTCCCAAAGTGCTGGGATTACAGGCGTGAGCCATCGCTCCCGACCGGGGGTTGTGTTCTTTTGTGTGTATTGTCTTTGTCTGGTTTTGGTATCAGGGTAATACTGACTTCATAAAATGAATTGTAGTATCCCTTCCTCTCCTATTTTCTGGAGAGATTTTGTGGAATTAGCATTAATTCTTTAAACATTTGTTAGAATTCTCCAATTAAGCCATCTGGTCTGGAGAATATTTTGAGGGAGTTTTTAAATTTATAAGTTAAATTTCCGTAATACTTGTAGGGATATTCAAATTACCTATTCCATATTGGGTTTTCTGATAGCCGTGTTTTGGAAATGATCTGTTTCTTCTAAATTGACAAATTTACTATTGTTCTGTTGTACTATGTGTTGTTGTTCATAGTATCCCCTTATTGCCCTTTCTACATCTGCATATTCCTTAGCGATACCTCCTATTTCACTCCTGATATTATTAATTTGTGTTTTTCTTTGTCAGTCTTTCTAGGGATTTCTTAATTTTATTGATCTTTTCAAAGAGCTAACTCTTTGTTTCATTGATTTTATTTTTGTCTTATTTATAATTTCATAGATTTCTGCTTTTTTTATTATTTTCTTCTCTTGCTTGGGATTTATTTTGCTCTTCTTTTTTGGGGAGGCTCTTGAGGTGGGATATTGTTATCAATTTGAGACTTTTCTTCTTTTCTAATGTATGCATTTAGTGCTATAAATTTCCTTCTGTGCACTGCTTTAGCTGTGCTCCACAGATTTTGAAGTGTTATACATTCATTTTCATTCAATTCAATGTATTTTTCTTGTTTCCCTTAAGACTTCTTCTTTGATCCATGAATTATTTAGAAGTGTGTCATTTTCCGAGGGTTTGGATATGTGTTATCTTTATATTATTCATTTCTAGGTTGATTTCTTTATGGTCTGAGTACACTGTATGATTTCATTTCTTTTCATTTTGTTGAGTTTTTTTGTTTATTTTGGTGTCTATGTGTTTGCGTGTGTGTAGCCTAGTATATGGTCTATCTTTGTATCTGTCCATGAACACTTAAAAAGACTCTGCGTTCTCCTGTTCTTGGGTGGACTATTCAGTAAAAGTTGATCATATCCTGTTGCATTATAATGTTGTTGAGTTCTGCTGTATTGTTATTTTCTTCTGTCTAATTATTCTATTAATTGTTGAGAGTGATGTGTTAAAATTTCCAATCATAGTTGTGATTTGTCTGTTTTTTCTTTCAGTTCTATCAGTTTCTGCTTCACATATTTTGCATTTCTGTTGTTTGCTATATACACATTTAGGATTGGTAGGTCTTGGGGGATTGATCCTTTTATCATTACATAATGTCTTTTCTGGTCATTTCTTTGCTTTCTCGGAGGTTTATTTGCTAATGATGTCACTGATCCTGTTTTTGGTTGATATTCACATAATACATATTTTCTCATCCTTTTGCTTTCAAACTGTTCATATCATTACATAGGCAGCATATAATTGAGTTATGGTTGTTATTCCATTCTGCCAATATTTGTCTTTAGTATATTTAGACCATTTCATTTAATATAATTATTGATGTGGTAGTGTTTATGTTTGCCTTTTTTGTTGTTGCTGTTTTCACTTTGTTTTTTCTTTATCTTCTTTCTTGTTTCCATGGATTATTTGAACTACATTTTCCACAAGAACTCTCAAGATACTAATCATAGTTATCTTATATCTCCTGTATGATAATTCTAACATCTATATTATGTTTGACTGTGGTTCTGAGGCTTGCTGGCTCTTTAATTCTTTAAACTATGGTTTTTCTTGCCTTTTGCTATGCCCTTAATCTTTTGTTGAAAGTTGAACCTGTTGTATCAGGTAACAAAAACTGAGGTAAGAAAGCATTTGGTGTGAGAATTTATGTTACTCTAAGAGTTAGGCCATGTTTAGTGTTGCTTTAGCTGTGGGTCTCAGAGGCTTCCGATTTTTCTAGTGTCCTTATTTTTGTCTCATCTTGACTTTTGGTTTCCCTTAAAGCTTCTCCTCAGCAACAGTTTATGTCTTGTAGCTGTTATCTGTGATCTAGTGTTATTATATTGAGTTCCTGTTGGTGTGCTGGTAAGGTGTGGGGTAGGGGGAGCATTCTATTATCTTCCAATTAAATCTATTTTTAATTGGGCCTGTGTCTCCAGGCTGTGACCTTCACAAATGTTTCCAAAGTGGCAAACTTTTTTTTTTTTAAATGCCCTCTACTTCCTTCCCTGGTTGTAGTAGTCTCAATGTATTTCCTTGAAGCCCTGACTCCCAATGACTATGTTTCTTCCTCCCTTCCTCTTTCCAGTGAGATCAACTGGAGTAAACTGGTGTGGAAGGAAGTTCTTTCTCCCATGTGGGATTGGCTCCTGCACAGTGCTGTGCTTTGGAGGATGAGCCTGTGTGTTTTGCGTTGTTTAATCTTTCCCACCTCCTACTAGAGCTGTGAGGCGATGTTTCTTGATCTTCACCATGAGAACCCAGTGGGGTTTCTGGAAGTAAAACCCTTGAAAGTATAGGCCCTTCCCTAAGGCCATGGTGCCCGTGAGTTTCTTAATCTCATGCTAGGCCACCCTCAGCCTGCAGCACTTCATGAAAATTATCATTTAAATGTTCCTAGGAGTTTATGGCCACAGCAGCTTTTGCCCCACAGAAGCTAATCTCCGTTGTGACTTTCTGGATGCTCCTGTCGCTCCATAGTCCAGAGTGGCAGTGACTGCTGCAATATCAGTGATCTGATGGGTCGAGACGAGCCATCAGTTTTCTGTTTATCCAGCTGCTGCTTCTTGTAAAAATAACTTCCAAGCTCTTTACATGCCACAGCCAAAACCAAACGTCTCTCAAGTCTTTCTTTCAAATCACAAGCCAGATTTTGTACCTTCTCTGTCCAAAACCCTGTCATGACTCATGACTTCATACAGAGTAAAAGTCTAACCTGTGACGCTGGCCCAGCACCAACTGGTCTCTGTTCCTACTCTGACCTCCTCTTCTGTTCTTCCTCATGCCCAACCCAGGTAGACTGGCAGTTCCTCCACTATGCCAGACGTGCTGCCACTGGAGACTCCATGCTCTGTTTCCTTTGTCTTTAAATGCTCCTCCCTTGATATCCACTAGACTCGATCCTCTCTCGAGCCTTTGCTCAGATCTCACCTTTTCAGTCAGGTTTGCCTTGCCCACTCAGTTTCATATTGTAATTTTACCCTACTTCACCGTCCACCCCAGCTTTCCAATCCTTTCACCCTTTTATGTACTTACATTACTTTTTACCTTTTTGTCATAGCCATCTTCATCTTACAACATCCTTTATAATTGTTATATTATTGTCTCTCCCACTATGATGTTAAGTTCCATGAAGCAAAAGATCTTTGTCTCTTTTGGTTGCTGATAGAACCCCAATTTGCAGAACACAGTCAGGCACAGAGTAGATATGAAATAAAACTCTGGAATGTTGAATATTGGTCTTTTACAGTGACTGTTCACTAACATATCCTAAGTCACTTACAGCGGCTGACTTGAATTCAGTGCTATTCGAGTCTGCACAGGCTCAGGAGTAAAGACTGGTTTGCCAGAAGTTCCATGCAACCACTGCATAGGCAAAACACATTTTCTGGGCTTTCAGGGATACATTTTCACTGTCAGCTGCCACCCAGGATGGTTCAGGGAAAGAATTTCACAAACTTTGCACTATGCCTGAAAACAAAGAACGCACCTCTAGTGCATGTGTGTTCCCAGGAAGACCGGAAATGCCTCAGTGATGAGACCACTGGTGTATTTCTTTCTTTCTTACCTTATGCAACATCTAACAATGTTGCAGGTTCATAATAATTCCTCAGCACATATTGATTGAATTCATTTGAGAGCTTCTGAGATGGAAAACTCTTTTTTGAGAAATAAACTCTTAGCTTGGATGCAGTGGTTGGGTGGCGTTTTATTATTCTAGAGACATGCTGACTCACAGTGATGGGGGAAGGGAGTAAGGGGAGAAGAAAGGCTTTTAGACTAAGCATATGGATTACTTAGAGTTCCTTCTCTGGCTTCTCAAGGTGTATGTTTTGATTTTCTTGGCTTCTTATAAATCTTGTTCAGCTGTCTAGCTGCTGCCTGCTGTCCTGTTCACAGTGGGGAGTTAGCACAGGGCCAGTAGAGCTGGCGGCTGCACTGTGAGTTTGTTCCTCTGTGCTGTCTAGTCATCAGAGTCCCTCTTGCAAAACCAAGAAGAATAAACCACAATCTGCTTCTAGCTGTAAATCTACCCTGGGGATGACAAGCTGATGTCACCCAACTGGCCAGCTCACTGCATTGTGACAACAGACTGTGGCTGCATTCTTAGTGTTGTGTTGTGTAATTGCAGGAAAGTGCCTGTACAGACCCTACACATCCCTTAGTTAAAGATTTACAGCCTAACGCATCCACTTTTTTGTCTTCTGCTCCCTAGGACAACACCCACACAGAAAGAGGATGATTTCCCTTAACTCAGCCCCTGTAAGTTACTGCCGTTCATCTCATGGGAGGGGCTGAAATACATGCTAGCAACTCCTCTTACTTCAAAGTAAGAGTCAACTTTTTCTCCCTATTTGGGACATCAAGCCTAGCATGCAAGACTGAAGATTTTTTTCTTCATTTTTGCTTAATTCTCATGCCAAAATATACTATAATAAATATGTGAAGTTAGTTATATTGTTCAAAGATGTACACAGGCACATTTATCCCTGCTAATACATCAAAGAAGTGTTTACGAACGCCCATCGTTTTAAAAAGTTTGCATCATTCTCTGCTGAAGGAGCCTGCTCACTGGTTAAATGCTGCAGTCCCTCCGGGCAGTGATGTGCCTTCATTAATAGAGAGAACTGAAGAGCCAGAGCTGGTGAATCTTCTAAGGAGCAGGGAAGTAAGATGTGCTTAAGGCGCAAAGGCTGCTTGAGTGGCTTCAGGGAATTCAAGACAGGTGACAACTCTAGACTCACTTGCTGAAAGAATTTTGAAAACCTTCCTCATTCAGCACCTGGGAGTGCCCTCTGAAAGGCCCTTCTTAAAATGCTTCCAGAATAGAGAACTCAATCTGGTGAAGAGCCAAGGAAGCCTTTTCCTTGCAAGGCTGACCACTGGCATCTACCTTCCTGTGCTGGCTGTAGGCGTATTGTTTTATAGGATGTACATTTAGAACCTGCAGATTTCAATTCTGTACCAGGTGCTCATATTTAGGACAAGATCTTCAAGGTCACAGATTTTCCCATTCTTTCTTTCCTTGAACTAGCAGTTTTGGAAGTACTTTGAATGGTCCAAACCATGGTGTTTCTACCTTAGGTGAAGAAAGGCTATGAATGAGACTGAGATAGTTACTATACAAATTTGAAACATCCAGGGAGGAAGAGAGGATAAATACCTGTCTTACCTGAAAAAACAGTGGCAATTACGAAGATCTGACATGTAAATGAGAATCATGAAGCAATAGGAAAAATTCCATTGAACCCAAGCTCCTATAGCCCGTTAGCTTGATGAACTGGGACAACACCTGAGGCCTTCAGTCACTTGTTTCACCTTCTGAAAAGCATTTACTGAAATACCTACTATGAGCCTACAAATCTTCTAGAAGATAAAAGTAAAACTGTAAGTAATACCAGTGTCTGCTGCCAATGACAGTGCATTCTAACGGGGGATGCCGGAGAGATAGACATATAAAAGATAATTTGGGGTTGGGTGTGGTGGCTCATGCCTGTGACCCCAGCACTTTGGGTGGCCGAGGTGGGTGGATCACTTGAGCTCAGCCATTCGAGACTAGGCTAGACGACATAAGGAGACCCCATCTCTACAAAAAATTCAAAAATTAGCTAAGTGTGGTGGTGCTTCTTGGAGAGCTACTTGGGAGGCTGAGGTGGGATGATCGCTTGAGCCTGGGAGGTTGAGGCTGCAGTGAACCATGATTATGCCACTTCACTCCAGCCTGGACAACAGGGCAAGATTCTGTCTCAAAAAATTAAAAAATGAAAAATAAATAAATAATTTCGAAACAATCTCATAAATGCCACCAGTAAAACAACCTGAATGTACTTATAGTGTTCTCGTTCTTGAGCTAAAAATGTACATGGATGATCTCATTCAATCTTCACAATAAATTTCTGAGGTAGGTAGCATTACCAGTCTGCTGTGCAGATGAGAAAACTGAGGCTCAGTGGACTGAAACCCGTCTCGCAACTAGTAAGAGGCAGACCTAACATCAGAACCTGGGTCTGTCTGACTCCAACGCCCGTTCTTGCTGCCAAGATTCTGTACAACTTTCCGTGTGATAAAAAATTATATACCAAATATTTTAAGAGTCTCTAGAAGGAGACGTGATTAGGGCAGTGGAAAGAAGGATAACAGGATAAACTTTGAGGGGATGTCACTTTGAACTACTTCTTTATTCCATTTCATTTCTTCTACTGACATATTATTTGTGCCGTTTAAAAGTCATTCTCTTATATTAGGAATATAAACGTTAATTCATCAGTATCTGCCTTTAAAGGTATATGTGTGGTATCATTACACTACACAGAAAGTGGTATACTATTTAAATAATATAAATTTAAATATATATTAAATTTCAATAATATTAAATTTCAATAATATTAAATTTAAATAATATTATACCACTTTATATGTAGTGTAAGGAACTTTAACATTTCTCTTTCCCATCCTTTGTGCTATTATTGTCATATACTTATTTTTACATATGCTAAGAACACACAATCCATTGTTTACTATTCTTGCTTTAGAGCAAAATTGCTCTTTCAGAGCAGTTAAAAATTTCTAAACATGATTTTATTTATTTCATTCCCAATGTTCTATATCTTTGTGTAGATCCAAGTTTCTGACCTACATTATTTTTCTTCTGCCTGAAGAACTTTCTCGAACAGCTCTTGAGTGTAGGTCTGTTGGCAAGGCATTCTGTCAGTTTTGTTTGCATGAGAAAGTAGTTCTCTTACATTTTTGAAATATATTTTCGCTGGGGATGGAATTCTATGTTGATAGTTCCACAAGATGGCGGTTCTCCCAACCATCTTAGCACTTTATGGATGTCCCTCTATGACCTGCTGGTTTGCATGTTTTCTGAGGAGTCTTTTGCAGGGCTCACCTTTGTTCTTCTCTGTGGAATGTGTCTTTTTTCTGGCTGCCTTCAAGATTTTCTTTTTGTTGTTTGTTGTCAGCAGTTTGAATGTATGTCTTTTGTTTTCAGCAGTTGTTGCATGTGGTTTTGTTGTTTATTTATTCATTTGTTCATTTGTATATTTATGCTCCTTGGTACTATCTGATCTTCCTTTTTTTTTTTTTCTGTGAGACAGGGTCTCCCTCTGTCTTCAGGCTGGAGTACAGTGGCACCATCTCAGCTCACTGTAACCTCTGCCACCTGGGTTCAAGTGATTCTCCTGCCTCAGTCTCCTGAGTAGTTGGGATTACAGGCATGTGCCACCGCCGCCCGGCAAAATTTTATATTTTTAGTAGAGATGGGGTTTCTCCCAACCTCAGGTGATCTGCCCACCTGGGCCTCACAAAGATCTGGGATTACAGGCGTGAGCCACTGCTCCCTGCCTGATCTTCTGAATCTGTGGTTTGCTGTCTGTCATTTTGGAAATTTCTTGGCTATTATTTATTCAATATTTCTTTTATTCTTCCCTCTTCCTCTTCTCTTTCTGAGGTTCAAAGCATGCCTATGTTAGACAATTTGGTATTGCTCTGAGGGTTTTGGATACTCAGTAATGTTTCAGTTTTGAACTCAGTTGTGTTTTGTGTTTTTGTGTGGGCCACTGCTGCTGACCCGTCTTCATGTTCACTGATTATTTCCTCGACTGTGTCCAGTGTGATGAACCTGTGGAAAGAAAGCCTTCTATATCTGTGACTATGTTTTTCACTTCTATCATTTGCACTTGACTTTTTGTTTTATAGTTTCCATCTCTCTGCAGAGATTACCCATTCAATCTTTCATCCTGCATTGTTTTCCAGTACAGCCCTTAACATAGTAATCACAGTTCTTTTAAATTCCCTATCAGATAGTTCCACTGTATGTGTCATCTCTGAGTCTTACTTTGATTATGGCTTTATCTTCTAGGAGTGAAATTTTTTTCTTGCCCTTTTGTGTGCCTCATAATTTTTGGTTGACAGCTGAATGTTTTGTGGAGGCCCGTAGAGGCTGAGGTAAATAGTTTTTATGCCTGAAAATGAACATACATTTCCTTCGCTAGACTTCTAATATGGGGGGAGGAGTTGAATGAATCTCACTGGGGAGTGGGACAGTGTTGAGCTTCGTTGTTGCTGTGGTTATCCTCAGGGCATCGTGGACCCTGGATTCCTGGAGGGATAACTCGTGTTCGGGTTGGAGAGTGAGGCGGGGTTGCCAGAATGAAATCTGCTGGGTCCCCAGCTTTCAGGCTGCACCTCAGAGTGGCTGCATGCTCTTATACCTTTCCCTGTCCCTCTCCCATTGGTATATGTTTTACTCTTAACTTGCAACGTGTTACCTTGGTGGCAGGGGGTGGGACACGGAGGACATTCTGATTAATTTTCTAATGAAACCCCTTGGTCTCAGGAATGTGTCCTCAGCTTTCCTCCTTCTCCCTCATCTGCAATCCTGGGCCCAGCAGGTGTTCCTGCCCCTTCCTCAGAAGGAGGGTTTCTTGTTTTTAAACAACCCCTTCCCCCAGCTGCAGTGAGTTTTCATCAGTGCCCTAAAGACAACAGCATTTATTGACCTTTCCTCCAGAGATGACAATTTTTGTTCCATCGCAGATATGGGGGAAGGGCCTGGCAGAGCCGCGCACTCCTGTGCATGTCTGCCATTTCTCCCTTCAGGTCTGTGCCACATCAGACATGTTCTTAGGGTGCCCATCAGTCTTTTCTGTGAACACCCTGTAGAATTCTGAGAGAAAGAGCCAGCAATTTCTATGGCTCCCTGAGGCTTTACACTGTCCCACCAGTCCACACATAGCTATGTTCACCAACTCATCAACTCCACCGGCCACAATCTTCCCCCCAGCTTTGGTTGCATCTGCCCCAGGTGAGTGAGCGCTTGTTGTCTCTTTTCCCCTTGAAGGTATCTTTCTCTCCGTAGATTTTGGACTAGCTGTGGTACAGGAAAGGATTCCCAATCCAGACCCCAAAAGAGGATTCTTGGATCTCGCACAAGAAAGAATTTAGGGTGAGTCTGCAATAGACAGTGAAAGCAAGTTTATTAAGAAAGTAAAGGAATAAAAGAATGGCTACCCCACAGACAGCGCAGCCCAGAAGGCTGCTAGTGGCCCATTTCTATGGTTATTTCTTGAGTATGTGCTAAAAAAGGAGTATTCATGCCTCCCCTTTTTAGACCATGTAGGGTAACTTGCTGACGTTGCCATGGCATTTGTAAACTGTCGTGGCGCTGGTGCGAGTGTAGTAGTGAGGACTACGGAGGTCACGCTCATCCCTGTCTTGGTTTTCGTGGGTTTTGGCCGACTTCTTTACCTCAACCTGTTTTATCAGCAAAGTCTTTATGACCTGTAATTTGTGCCAACTTCCCGTCTCATCCTGTGACTTAGAGTGCCTTAAGTGTCTGGGAATGCAGCCCAGTAGGTTTCAGCCTCATTTTACCCAACCCCTATTCAAGATGCAGTTGTTCTGGTTCACGTGCCTCTAAGAGCTGTCTGCTCTACAACTCAGTTCTATAATGAGAGTTTTAGAAAAGTCACGTATTTGAAGTTTGTGGGTTTTTTTTTTTTTTTCATTGTAAGGATGGAAGAAACATGCTTTACAGCTTTGTATATCCCAGAGAAGAAACCAGAAGCCTTTTGAAGTATTTTAATTTTACATGAAATTTGGTATATTAGAGGTTTCTGTTGTCAAATGTCAAAAATACAACTCAAAATTGAAACTACACTGCTTCATATAGCTGGAATGTCCAAGTGTGGATCGTGATGGAGACATAGCCTTACCCGGGACAAACAATGTTAGCAGGGCTCTTTGTTTTTGTGAGTCAAGGTCTCTGTCACCCAGGCTGGAATGGAGTGACTTGATCACAGCTCACTGCAGCCTGGATCTCCAGGGCTCAAGTGATTCCTCCTCAGTCTTCTGAGTAGCTGGGACTACAAACTGCACCCAACTTTGTTAATTCAAGTTAAATAAAAAGGCTGTGTAGGCCGGGCGCGGTGGCTCAAGCCTGTAATTCCAGCACTTTGGGAGGCCGAGACAGGCGGATCACGAGTTCAGGAGATCGAGACCATCCTGGCTAACACGGTGAAACCCCGTCTCTACTAAAAAATACAAAAAACTAGCCAGGCGAGGTGGCGGGAGCCTGTAGTCCCAGCTACTCGGGAGGCTGAGGCAGGAGAATGGCGTGAACCCGGGAGGCGGAGCTTGAAGTGAGCTGAGATCCAGCCACTGCACTCCAGCCTGGGTGACAGAGCAAGACTCTGTCTCAAAAAAAAAAAAAAAAAAAAAAAGGCTGTGCGTGTTTGTGTCTGTGTGTATGTAGTACCTGTTCACATGCAGAAAATGCAGGAAGGATAACTGCTCAAATAGTCATTAACTGTGATTGGTACTGGAAGTTAGGTCAGAGTAAAGCAGGTAACAGAAACTTTCACTGTACACTTTGTGTAATTCTGTACTTTTTTAAAAGTGAACTCGTATTATTTTGATTTAAAAAGCATAAATGTGGAAAGTTTTAGTGTTTATAAAGGAAAGATTCAGTTACATGGAAAAATCACTACATGAACCATCTCATTCCTGTATATACTAGATTGATGAAATGTTATTACAAATAGAAAAACCTCAGGACAATGTACAAGTTAGATATCCAGAGAGGTATGCAGGAGATTCGAGGGACAGGAGGGCATTACAAAACGTTGCCTTATAGCTCATACATTAACATTGTTTATCTTGCTGAAATACCATGTGGGTAAAAGCAAGCAGCATGTATCCTGATAGGAGGTGAATGAACTTGGCTGTCATACCCGTTTCCCAAGGGCAGGATTCGCTACACACAAGATTATAACAGACCTTTAAGAGGGAGGAAGGCTGTAATCCCAGCACTTTGGGAAACCGAGGCAGGCGGATCACGAGGTCAGGAGATCAAGACCATCCTGACTAATACAGTGAAACCCCGTCTCTACTAAAAACACAAAAAGTTAGCTGGGTGTGGTGGCACATGCCTGCAGTCCCGGCTATTAAGGAGGCTGAGGCAGGAGAATCGCTTGAACCTGGGAGGCAGAGGTTGCAGTGAGCCAAGATTGCATCACTGCACTTCAGACTGGGCGAGACTCCATCTCAAATAAAAAAGGAGGAGAGGAAGCTCCCAAAAGCAGAATCCAGGAAGCTGCTTCTCCACAAGGAAGAGAGAGCTAAATAGAATACAGTTCAAAGATGGAGAAGCTGTTTCATATATGGAATAGTTACAGGAAGACTAACATGGAATTAAAGAAGCAGGAAATTGAAAAGGAAGACAGAATGTGTGCATAAACTGTGTCATTTCTACCACTTCACTCCAAGGTGAAATTAGCAGGATACTTAAAGAACAAAAGCATCTCTCCCTCATCAGTCACTTTCATTATCTCTTGTTTCTTCCTTATTGAAGTCCACCCTTGCTTCCTTCCTCAATGGCCCACCTCCCCATACATCCTTAACCTAAAGCTCCATATCCCAACACATACAGGAACACACAGACCCAGAATTACATTTAGTTCCGAATTCTCAGGGGTCCAGAGGAGACCTTTGAGTTTTGTGCATTCCTACATCTTGGTAGATTGTAAAATTTCAATGCGCAATGTCTACTTCATTTGCATTTATGGATATGCTAATTAGCAGTCATGAAATATGACCTTAAAATAGTATTTTCTGTCTATTGCGTTCTCTTAAGGGTCTGAATGTGTCTGGCTGCATAAGGTCGGCTAATCAAAGAATCAGGGTTTGTTGCATTTCCTTTATTAATGCCACATTTACTTGCTTAAGTAGCCTACTCCTGCTGGATAATGTCATCCCTGCATTGTTTCTGTTTTTCTTCTTAGTTAAAATTTCCCAAGCTGTACTTCACAGATGATAAACTATTACCCCAGGTTCCTTCCTCTCTGCTTATATTTTAGTCTCCCTTAGTAATTTTCTTTTCACTCTTCTATTTTAGGTTAATCAGATTCATCTTGCTTGATGCCTCTTGTCTGAATAATCCTGAGATTCTATTGCTAAGTACGGTGTTTATTGCCATATAGCTCTGGTATCCTCTATGAGGTTTAAAAATAACTATTTTAGGACTAGTTTGTAAGGGATGTTTATGAATGGGTGTTGAATTCATTTTTTACATCCTTTCTGCACCAATTGAGCAACATACAGTTTTTCTTTTTTACTTTCTCAATTTTGTGAATTACATTAACATTTTTTCCTAATACTATAGCATTATAAAGTGGACCAAATTTGATGATGATGTGTTTTTATACATTTATTGATTCATTTTGTACATATTTCATTCAGAGTTTTTTTCGTTTATATTCATAGATAAGAATATATTTTCTTTCTCATAATATCCTTGTCAAATTTTTACATTAGAAAATAGCCTGCCAACATGGACTGTGAAGTTTTTCTAAGATGCACATTTTAAGGCAATATCTTCTCCTCTACAGATTGCTTTACCTAGGTTCTAAAAGTTCTAATTGGTACTACTGCTTTTCATTGTCATTCATTTTAAAATATGTTCTACTTTTCATTATAATTTATTCTTAACTGTTATTTCCATTGTTTTTATTACATGCAAATCCAAAGGATTGTGATTATTACAATTATTATTTTGTCACCTTTTTATTATTGACTTCTAACTTAATTGCAAAACAGTGTGCATGATATTAATTTTTGGTGTGGATCAGACTGCTTTTGTACTTTAGTAAGGCATCAATTGTTGTAAATGTACCTATGTTTGAAAATTGTATTTTTTTGGTTGGTTTTAAGATTCTAATACTCATATCTCTTAGATGAAGCTTGTTAATTCTGTTGGTCAAATGTTTCATATGCTTATTTATTGTCTAATTGAACTATCATTTTCTGAGCTAGGTATCTTAAAATCTTCCCCTATGATTATAGATTTATTAATCTTTCCTTGTAATTCTACCCATTTTTACTTCAGATATTTTTGAGACTACATGGCCAAGTGTATATATTTCAATTATTTTATCTTCCTGGTGACACTCTCCTTTCATCATTATGTACTGCTATTTATTCTATTTTGAGTAAAAGCCTCAATATTTTGCTTACTATTAAAAGAGATAAGGAAATTTTATTTTGGTAAAAATATATTAATTTTTTTTTTTTTTTTTTTTTTTTTTTTGAGACGGAGTCTGGCTCTGTCGCCCAGGCTGGAGTGCAGTGGCTGGATCTCAGCTCACTGCAAGCTCCGCCTCCCGGGTTTACGCCATTCTCCTGCCTCAGCCTCCGGAGTAGCTGGGACTACAGGCGCCCGCCACCTCGCCCGGCTAGTTTTTTGTATTTTTAGTAGAGACGGGGTTTCACCGTGTTAGCCAGGATGGTCTCGATCTCCTGACCTCGTGATCCGCCCGTCTCGGCCTCCCAAAGTGCTGGGATTACAGGCTTGAGCCACCGCGCCCGGCCTATATTAATATTTTTTAACATTATTTTACCACCTAAAATTTTTAGGTGACTTTAATATTTCTTCTAAATCTAACAAGATTTTAATTTTTAAGGCAGACTGAGAGTCTGTATTTTGATAGGCAAATTTTATCTATTTACATTTGCTGAGATTACTGATATGTTTGGACTTTTTTCTACCATGTTATTTTTTGTTGGCTTTATGTTCATGATGCTTTTACTTCGGCTCTCCACCTTTTCTTTCTTACCATCTATTGAACAAAATGAACTTTTTTGATCCTTTTTTTTCCTCTAGTGCTTTGAAAATTGAATACCGTGCTTCTAGCCCTTTAGTGCAATGATTTGCAATATGTGGTCCCCAGATTGGCAGCATCAGCATCTCCTGGCTTTTATCCAAAAGTCAGGTGATAACAAATGCTGGTGAGGATATGGAGAAATGAGAACCCTTGTGCATTATTGGTGGGAATGTTAATTAGTAAACCACTGTGGACAACAGTTTGGAAGTTCTTCAAAAAACTAAAAAATAGAGTTTCCATATGATCCAGCAATCCCACTGCTGGCTATATGCCCCCAAAGAAGGGAAATCAGTATATTGAAGAAATATCTGCACTCCTATGTTTGTTGCAGCACTATTCACAATAGCCAAGATTTGGAAGCAACCGAGGTGTCCATCAATAGGTAAATGGATTTTTTTAAATGTGGTACTTATACACAATGGAGTACTATTCAGCCATAAAAAATAATTCTATCATTTGCAACAACATGGATGGAACTGGAGGTCATTATTTTAAGTAAAAAAAGCTGGGCACAGAAAGACAAACATCATCTATTCTCATCTCTTTGTGAGATGTAAAAATCAAAACAATTGAACTCTTAGAGACAGAGAATAGAAGGACGGTTACCAGAGGCTGGGTTGGGAGTAGTAAGGGCACATTGGGAGGAGGTGGTGATGGTTAATGGTTATAAAAAAAAATAGAAAAAGTGAATAATACCTAGAGTTTGATAGCATAACAAGGAGACTGTAGTCAATAATAAATTAATTGTACATTTAAAAGTAACTAAAAGAATATAACTGGATTATTTATAACACAAAGGATACATGCTTGAGGTATTGAGGAAATACCCTCCTGGGTATTGAGGAAATACCCAATTTTCCATGATGTGATTATTACGTATTGCATGCCTATACCAAAATATCTCGTGTATCCCATAAATATGTACACCTACCATGCACTCACAAAAATTAAAAACTTAAAAACATAATAAATGATGCTGGAAAAACTGGATATGTGTATTCAGAGGGATGAAACATCTAGTTTCATCCTATCTCTCACCATACACAAAACTCAAATCAAAGTAGATTAATGACTTAAATATAAGACCTGAAACTATGAAACAATTAATACTAGAAGAAAACACTGGGGAAATGCTTCAGGACATTGGTCTGGACAAAGATTTATTGAGTAAGGCCTCAAAAGCACAGATAACAAAGGCCAAAATTGGGAAATGGGATTATATCAAGCTGAAAAGCTTCTGCACAGCAAAGGAAAGAATAAACAAAGTGAAGAGACAACCCCCAAAATGGGAGATAAATATTTACAAAATATTCAACTGACAAGGGATTAATAACCAAAATATATAAGGAACTCAAACAACTAAATAGCAAAAAAAAATTAATAATAATTTTTAAATGGGCAAAAGTTCTGAATAGACATTTCTCAAAAGAAGACGTACAAATGGGCGACAAGTATATGAAGAAGTGCTCAATATCACTAATCATCAGAGAAGTGAAACTCAAATCCACAATGAGATATCATCTCACCCCAGTTAAAATGACTGTTATCTGAAAGTTACAAAGTCTAGCAAGTATGGGGAGAAAGGGAAACACTTATACTCTGTTGGTGGGAATGCAAATGAATACAGTCACTATGGAAAACAGTATGCAGGGTCCTCAAAAAGCTAAAACTAGAACTGAAATGTGGTCTGGCCATGCCAAGGCTGGCTATGTATCCAAAAGAGAAGAAATCGCCATATTAAAAAGATATCTGTGCTCCCATGTTTATGATAGCACTATTCACAGCAGCCAAAATATGGAATCAACCTCAGTCCCCATCAGCAGAGGAATGGATAAAGAAACTGTGTATATATACACAATGAAATTTATTCAACCATAAAACAGAATAAAATCCTGTCAGTTTGCAACAACACGATTGGAACTGGAGGACATTATGTTAAGTGAGATAAACCAGGCTCAGAAAGACAAATGTTGTATGTTGTCACTCGTGGGAGCCAAAAAAAAAAAAATGGATCTCATGCATTTACTCCTGTAAGGAAGTTTTATCATTCTCCACTACCTTTTATGTTAGTTTCTTGTTTTTAAATTTTTACCCTACTGGAATAGTTTAAATTTAAATCCCACTGCCCTATATTATGAGGACTTGAGGTTTTGGTGTATCATGGATGACAGATTTTTATCTACTCTACAACAGGCAGAAGGCAAACTCTCTTTGCTTTTTCCCAACACTGGTAAATGAAGTTTTTTATAATTTGCTCTTTATGGACATGGAACCCATTCAAATATGCTAAAACACAATTCCTCAGCTCCTAAGACCTACATCCATGTCTATGTTCCCTTTGGGTCGGCATGGTGTCAGTTCAGACTTAACCATTCTTATTTCAAGTTACCTGTTTGCTTCTGACTGTTGCAGGGGTGGTGGTGGGGGGTGCCCCCTTTTTTGAGTTAACTATTAATTTTTTTTTCTTACAACTTCTTTGATTATTTATATTATTTTTATAATGGATGGTATCCTTTATGCATTACCATGCTCCATGAAGCCCATCAATATTTTGCAAAGTCTGATGGATGCTATTTAATGGGCTCCCAACACATTGTCTACTGAGGTAGAATCTGCTTCTGGCCTGAAAGTCACTCTTGTAATGAGTTATAACCATTGTCTGAGTAAGTTTTTTACTTTACAAAATTCTGTCTTGTATTGTCAGCTACTATTTGGAAATATTTAATATCCCCAAATTGAATGATCATATTTTCTGTTAGCAACTTGTTATTCTGTAGGAGTGGTGCTTCCCCTCCCCCAGAAATGGTGTCCTACATTTGAGATGTCACTAGCTTTACTTTCTCTATTCCTTCTTGAACATTTTTCTACTCCCCATATCACCACCTGTGTCTCAAAACGTCTGACGGTTTTCCACAATTCCTTTGTTCCCAGCTTTTAATCCCTCAGCTGGGCTCCCACCTGAATTCATTAATGTGGTTCCCCATGAATCTCCAGATTTCTTCTCATCTCGTCTGCTCCTTTACAAGCACTCAAGAGCCTCAGTTTCTTCACTGTTCTGTCACTTTGAACTCCATGCATCTTTAACTCAGCAGCCAGTTTCTGCAATGCCTTTCAGCCTTGTATACCCCTTCAAGTTCAAATATTGGTAATTCCAAATTTGGGGTGAAGTTAACTGAAGCTGAGAAGGAACTAACTGAATAAAACAAAATGCAAAAAAATGGCAAATGATAGAATGAATCTGGGAGATTAGTAAGGATGGAGCAATAGGCTAAAAGGTGATAAGTGGGATTTGGAGAGAAAATTGCACTTTGATCAAATGGATGTATAGCTTCCTAAAACAACACCCAAATATAAGAAAATTCTGTAAGTAGCCAGTTATTTCATTAAAGGAAGGACAATGTGTGTGTGGAGGGGGGTATCTCCAGAGTGGAGATAGCATATGCCTTATTGCAGATGTATTTGCAAGGAAAAGTTTTGGGGTCACCTTTATTTGGAGACATTTCTCTCAAGCTGGTTTGTGTATTTACTATCTATAGCAGAGATATAACAGCACGTCTAGGTCTAATTGAAAAGATATTTCCAAAATAGGTCGTTTGAAATGAGAGTATTTATGGTGGCTTTCTTTGGGAAACAGCCATTCCATTGTGATTTTCTTTTCTTTTGTTTCTTTTTTGTCGCCTAGGCCGGAGTGCAGTGGCATGATCTCAGCTCACTGAAACCTCTGCTTCCCAGGTTCAAGTGATTCTCCTGCCTCAGCCTCCTAAGTAGCTGGGATGCGATTACAGGTGTGTGCCACCACACCTGGCTAATTTTTGTGTTTTTAGTAGAGACGGGGTTTCGCCATGTTGGCCAGGCTGTTCTGGAACTCCCGACCTCTGGTGATCCACCTGCCTAGGCCTCCCAAAGTGCTGGGATTACAGGCGTGAGCCACAGTGCCAGGCCCTCATTGTGATTTTCTTTACTCTTTTCCTAGTGTTTTAAGTGGAAAAAACCCAAATGATTTTGTTTTCTCTAATATTCCAGTAACTCATAAAGTTTATTATGCATTTTAATAGGGCTGAGATTTAAGATCTTGGAAGTAGAATGTTAGGAGTGAGATAAGCTTCATAAAAACAAAGACCTCAAACTGTCTAAGGAGATGCAAGTTCATAGCTAATCTAAATGAGATTTCTATTTAAAGTACTTCAATACAATATTATAATGCTTGTGGCCATGCTTACTGGAAAGGTGTTGGTGTGGCTGTTTCCATTAAGTCTTATCTTAAATGTTTCATTATTTTATACACAATGGCCAATGTGGTGCAGGAGGTCCCTCTTCATATACTTTTCTCATTGATGATCAATATTTAGATTTTCTTTTGTGCTTAGAAATTGCTGTTTTGATACATACTCATTTTAAATTATTTTACCTGATTTTACCCTTAAAGAGAAGGATAAAGTATAAAGGGAAAATATGAAGTTGAGTCTTTTTAAACCTGGATCATGTCTCTCCACACTGTAAGAATAAAATACATGAGCGAAATCAATCTTTTTGGAGTTGTACATTCAAGAAGCACAAGTAAGCCAGCAGTCTGCCGTTTTGAGATCCCTCGAGGGTCATCAGGCTTTTTGGGTAGTATCATATTTTATTAATTAGACATTTACACTGAAAAGGATGTTCCATGGCAGATCAGGTCCTTTTTTATTGTGTATATGAAAGAACGTGGCTGCAGCCATCATTTGTCTGAATCGTGGCTGCAGCTATAGTGTGTGATGTTCATGCTTGTGATCCTGCCCCTCTGCTGTCAGCAGGAAATCTTGGATAAAGGGGACCTTTCTGTAGCTGCTGCATGTCAGGCAGGTTCTTCCCATTGCTGTGGTTCACAGAAGGCCCATGGCCTCTAGGAGGCATGGTAAAGTTGGGTGAAAGAAATATCACTGGATGGAGAATCAGGAACTTCGATCTCTGGTTTCAGATGGGCCAGGAACTTGCTGTCTGATCTAAGCAATCCACTTAACCCCTCTGAGCCTGGTTTCTTTCTCTGAAAAATGAGAGGACCTGGACTTGGTAAGTTTCAGTTTGCGGAATAAGAGGGCTCTAAAATTACTAGGTTGTGCATAAGATATCCACTTGTCCTAACATTTATCAAATTCTTTTGTAACACTTATGTTTGCCAGGCACTGTTCTAAGTCTTTAACAAAGATGAAGCCGTTTCATCCTCAGATGACACTTTGAGGAGGGTACTATTGTCATCTCCAGTTTATAGATCCAGAAATGTATGACCAGAGATAGAGCTGGGATTCCAATTCAGGCAGCGTGCCCTCAAGCCCATGCTTTTAAATATTGGCATGCGTTAGCATCTGACTCATCTAGAACACATCGTTTTTCTGGTGGGCTTCATAGAGGAGCATCACAATTACTGTGTTGTGGAGGAATCATTACTACAGAAAGAAATGACATTCAGGAGATCTGGCTTCTTCAATGATTGAGAACGGTGGAGTCTGTTTTGTGAGCTTCATATTGAAAAGCTTTACAAAGCACGTATTTTATTCTTCACAAAGTTCATGAAAAAAAAAAAAGGCATAGAGAGTCAAAGGAAAAGAACAAGGACACCTGGGGGTTCGGCTGCAATTAGAGCAGAAGAGTGCTTGTATCTGGAATCCTTAGATGTCTGATTACTGGTTTTGCTTATGTGTAAATAGAAGTTGCTGTGCTAAGCAGAAAATAATTGTAATAGATTCATTTAATCATAACGCAGCAAAGTTTAACTTGTTAGAGCTTCAAACTTGCAGATGAAGCTTTCCCTGGGGCAGCCAGTCTGATTGTAGTTGCTGTAACTGACCTACTTATCAGCTTTTTCAAAAGGTGGCTTAAATGCCTCCCAGGATACAGGAATACACAGAAAACCTAACAGGAGTAACTTTCCATAACTCATGATTCATTTTTAGGGCATTTGGGGGCCATGTATCTTATGAGGTAATCTTGTTCATGCTTGCAGTTTTCACCTAGACATGAGTCACAAGATTAATTCTTAATAACTCAACTAAGAATTCTTAATAGTGGGGTGACTAGAAGATTTCAAATCCAGAGGTATTTTTTCTGATAGAGTTTGGTTAGGTATATATGAGCAAGAGAGCCCACCACCACTTTTGCGCTGGTTGGTAACCCAGAAGTCATATCTTCTCTTGGGCCCTTGACGCGTTCCCCTTCTGGTTGGGTTAATGGTGGAGATAAAAGAAAATGACATTGGCTTTTAATGCAAATCGTTATCTCTTCACAGAAGTGAGTCAAGAGTTTGAAGTTGTGTTAGAACTATCCGTTTCTTGATCTGTAGAAGTCACCTAATGATGGTAAAAAGTAAGGTGGTTGGGAAACGACTGTATTTTATGTAAACTTGTGAGATTGGACCTCAGGTTGACAGAGTGAAAGGCTGCTCTTTCAATTGACAAACTCTCAAAGGCACTGGGGGCTGTGGAGTCCCATCTAGAATGGATTCAGGAGGCTGAAATCAACCCCAGGATTAAAACCAAAGTGGCCTTTCTGAAATATCCTGGAAACCAATCGAGATCAATCCTCTATGGTTGATGCAAGTGAGTGAGAGCAAAGAAAGTGAAAAGTTATGAGCAAAAAACAAACTCCTCTTTTCCTTTCCTGGAATTCCTATTTCCTTATAGTTCCACAAGCCTGATCACATCGTCTAGTTTTTCTCTTTCATTTTTCTTTTCTTTGCTTTTTTTATCCTCCCTTTGTCTTCCCTGTTTCCCGTATTTTTTTTATTTCCCTCTCACCATCTGCCACCCTCCCTATCATTCTTCCATTCTCTTCTATCTAAAATTCTTCAGCTTTCACCTAAAACTCAGTGCTAGGTTTGTAACTAGAGTCTCTGGTGGACATGTTTCTAGGTCAGGGTTTCTATACATAACCAGATGCCTGTGACTTCTTAAGGATTCTCTATGTTTGCTGTGCCTTTGAGAGACCTTTTATTCTTGGTTCATATACTATGGCCTATCCAATAATGTTTTATTCTACTTTAAAGTTTTTCTCCCAAACCAGAATATTTATGAGAATCAGTAGAGACCAGAAATTGAGGCAAAGATTTGGAGAGGATTCTAATTAACCTCCCTTTGCCTTATTACATTTTCATGGAACAAATCAGGGTCACCTCATCTTTTGGTTCCAAAATCACCAGGTTGGCTTTTCACAGAAAGGCTCAGTTATCTTGGTTCCTTGAATGCTTTCTTAATGGCCCCATTGCCCAATCCTTGCCCTCTTTTCATTATGACCTTCTGTTTTATATAATGGCTATTGAGCCTAATTAAAGATTGTATTTTTTCTTCTCATTTCACATCATGGCCTTGGTGAATGTATTTTATTGTCTCAAATGCTAGCCAGTCTAGGAACAAACATGGCATGCTATTTGAAGTTTTCATTATGGAAGAAGGTCCGATGTGGATTTTGGGGAAAGAAATCCTGGTGGGATACTGACTGACCGGATCTAGAAGTGACAGCAGCAGAATTTTGCATCTGGGATTCATCAGCCACTTCTTACCACAATGCAGAGATCTAAAGCCAGAGTAGTCCATCCTTCTCTATCCTTCCCTGCACATTCATCATCTCCATCTCCAATCAAACCACTGAACAGTTCACCCTGTGTGAGGTCTCTCTTGTGTATTTTCGATATCTTCCCAAAACTCGGTTTTACCTTGTGCTGGCTTGTCTGGCCAGTGCAATAGCTTCATATCCTGTCTTAGCTTTCTAAAGTACTTTGTAACTTGCAATTCAATGGTATGGAGCTATTTTCTCCAGTAGGAGCAGCTGAAGAGGTAAAATGAAATTAACAAAAACCTTACCAATGTCAAACGATGACAGGTTTCTGTATGTACTCCCTCCAAAAGATCCAATATGAAGGAGGAAAGACCAAGCTGCGATTGTTTTTCTGAGAACGGCAAAGAGATACACCATATATGTAGGTTCAAATAATAAATCTGTTGAGATTAACCATGCAAGGTTTCTTCTGATCAGCCTGTGGCTGTTTTAAAACATCAATAAATGGCTGCATGGCATAAGAGATGCAGGAAGATAAGCGTGAGAAGACAGTAGTTTCACTGCCCCACTGCCCCTTCCTAACCTCAACAAATGTCCTTTGAATGACCTTGATGCAGTTACCACTGTTGTCATTGTCCTCTCTGATGAATTGTTTTTTCTTTTACTTTCAGCTCGGGGACCTGCTTCACAAGTTACAGTTCGTCCTAACATATGTGGCTCCTTGGCAGATGGCTTGGGGTTCTTCGTTTCACGTGTTTGCTCAGCTCTTTGCCATTCCTCGTATCCTTTCTGCTTCTATTTTCACCCTCCAGCTGAGATTCACATTTTACGGAAGCAAGCTTTTCATTGACCCCTGGCAATAAAAAGATTGTAAAGTCTTTAAGATTACATTTTAATGGGGACATGAAGAGTCACTTTGGATCCCTTTAGGCCACTTAGCCTTAAAAGATACTTCTTAATTTTGAACTCTTCTTGCTTCCTAATGCATATTCAGGACTTACTTTTATTTTTTTTCTGGTCCTTCCATTTCCCATGCCCAGATCTGCATTAAAATACCCTGTCTTTTAAATGGAAAGTTACTGCTTACATGATTGAGTCACCTTGTGCAAAATAGTGCAGATACATTTGCTGTTATTAAACACTGTGGATAGGGTTGATGCATTCAATACATTTTTATCAAGTGTATATTATGTTATAGTATGGTTATCATATTGTACTTCAGTGATATTCAGAAACCCAAGATGAGGCACAAACAGCATTTGGAAGACTAACAACTTAAATTATGGTCTTTTAGTGGCTATTAGGCAAGAAGCCTTGGTTTCCATGTGTGTTTACAGAGTTTACATAATAATTTTAATTTACTTCATAACACATTTTGAGACGCTCCTTCTAAATTTCACTTTGACATTGATAGCTAAGTTTTATATACGTGCACATGTGGGTAAGGAGAAGCGGAGAGAGAAATTGCTTTAAAAATACTCTCAAAGAAAGAGATTAATTAAAATTTGACTCAGACCTAAAATACGTCCTCAAAAGTTATCCTCCTCACTGAATTTAGAGTTTTTAAACCTGTGTGTTTCCCAGGAAACAGGGACCACTTGCATCAGAATCCCTGGAGGAACTAATTAAACTAAGTAGATTCCTGGGCCCAGCTCATACTTTTTAAATCAAATTTCACGGGCAGGGATCCTGGAGTCTGTCTTTTCACAAGCTTTCTTGGTGATTCTTTTGCCATCAGTGTGTGTGAACCACAGTTCTAAACTCTGGCAATCCATCAGGGCTGCTGTTAGCCAACTTGAATGACCACTCAGAGCTGTCTTCCATGTGAAATTTGCATAAGGCTCATTAAGACAATTCTTAAGGAATCTCTAGGACCTTAACTTGGTGTACAGGAATGGAAACATACTTAGGATAATCCTTGAGTAATATATTTTATATTTTGAAAAATGATTTCTTCCAGGCCCATAACTTTTTTTTAAAAAAAAGTTAAGCATACGAAGAGTGGATCTCACAATACACATTGTTCCATGTTCCTATTCTTAGATGTGCATTAATATTTCTAAAGTGTTTCAAGGTCATTTGGCAGAACAAGCTAAGGAAAAATTATATATATATTTGCAAAGCCTGAGCTTGTGCTCCACCCTTTCCCTTTAGCTGCAATCACTTTCTATAAAGCCAGTAATTTCAGTTTTCCAAATAGAGTCCTTTAAAACAAAAACAGGTGAAATATTGAGTTGATTTTTAATCTCTTTCTGACATATTTCTAAAGTTTCCTTTTTAGAATTTAAAGCATGTTTATTCAATGAAAATGATTAGATTAACGCAAATTTGTTGTTGAGGAGTTGCACCAAGAATTTAAAACTTGAAGTTATAATTCCTGATGTCATAACTTTGGACTTGCATCTGTCTGTAGCATTTCTTGTTGATGTTTATGCCTTGTTAGGTGAGTTCAATATTACTTATTATTCCTTGAAGTTCCACGACTGAATTAAGACTGTTCTGGGAACCATAATTTTCAAATACTTGCCCTATATTCGTGTTGAGGGTTCACACATGAGCACATGGTATTTGGCACTTAATAAGTCCTATAAGAATAAAGACAGCATTAGGATTTATCTCAGCTTGTGCACAGTGAGCATTAAATTTAAATACCTTCGCGATGTATAGACTAATTGCCTTACAACATGGAAACATTCGAGATGCACATTTTATTGGGCATTTGGTGGTTCCGTTTTAGAACACTCAGTGGACCCCCTTGTTTTGTTCCTAAGCCTGGCCCTGTTAGTGACACCCACTTCCACCCCTTCTGCTAAGATACAGAGCCTTCAAATTGACCTCCCTGGAGTCTGGTCACTGACAGTATCTTTACCCTCTCCCCCGTACCCATGGGCACCGTCCCATCCTTCCTCAGTTGTAAAGGTGGATATTTGTTCCTTGGAGTCCAACATCATGCTGTTCAAACTATAATCAGATAAATAGTTGAAAAACTGGGTATACATGCCACCCAGACAAATCTATTAAGTTATTAAGTGTCAGCCCTGGATCTTGGCTAATTTTGAAATGTTAATTATTTTATCACTCTATTAAGAAGCTGTGGGCTCCATATCAGCATTGAAAAGGGACTAATTTGCTCTGTTTTGGAATTGAATTAGCTTTCAGGCCAGCAGGGCACTGTTTGGTAAATTGCTTTTTCTAGTACTAGCATGTTTTCTCCCTCCATAGCCTCTGTTAGCTTCTGAGCTTGTAACCTCCAGGGAAAGATGAGAATATTCACCCTTTTAATATGTGTAGAGACCATGCAAGACGTCTTCTAATAATTAGATAGACTTAGCCAGATTCTCTATAGTAAACCCAGAGATTAGGAGGGCTGCTTTCTACTTGGTGCATCCTTTTGCACTTCTAATTATTTTTTAAAATCTTTTCATAATTGATGCTTTCTGGCTGGGCACAGTGGCTCACGCCTGTAATCCCAGCACTTTGGGAGGCCGGGGAGGGCAGATCATGAGGTCAGGAGATTGAGACCATCCTGGCTAACACGGTGAAACCCTGTCTCTACTAAAAATACAAAAAAATTAGCAGGACGTGGTGACAGGCGCCTGTAGTCCCAGCTACTCGGGAGGCTGAGGCAGAAGAATCACTTGAACCTGGGAGGCAGAGGTTGCAGTGTGCCGAGATGGTGCCACTACACTCCAGCCTGGGCGACAGAGTGAGACTTAGTCTCAAAAAAAAAAACAAAAACAAAAAACAAAGAAAACAAATAATAGATGTTTTCATTTTAAGTGTGCTTTTGAAGGAGTGATCATCTACCCCTTAGGTTAATCTCTCAGCTGTTTCTCTTAGAAAGAAATAAAGTGGGCTTTATGCGCCTGCTCCTCTTAGTAGCTCTTCTTTCTTGGCACTGTCTCGCCAGTAGTAGTGACAGCCTTTCCTATTTGCCCAGAGTGTGCTATAATTCTTTACTGATCTTTCCTGAAAAAAAGGTCCTCTTTATTCACTGCCACCCTCCCTCTAACCTGTTAAACGTCATTTCCTTTCCTACCACATTGAACTTTATTTTTAGACTAGCACAGTTTCCTCACTTCTTAAATTTTGGATAATTGTTTCTGGCATTTAAAAAATGTACAATGTAATCTCTGGGGAAATTTTAGAATCAAAAACAAGAGCCACATCGGCCCCCCTTTTAATATGTGTAGAGACCATGCAGGACCACTGTCTTCTAAAAATTAGACAGACTTAGCCAGATAATCACATATTAGCACATCTGCCCAGCCCTGGCTCCACTTGGTTTTGTCCTGGTTCCTCTGCAAGCCTCATCACACCCTCTGTCGCCTGATGTGGGGACTTCTCCCTCTTCCTTTCTTCTCAACACAGCCCCTCAGAAAACTCCACCTCTGACCTCACTCTGCTTTCTAATATTTTTTTCAATACCTTCACTCAATGATATCTTCCGTGCAATTCCCTTTTCTTCCAATGACAAGGAGCATAATAGCTAATATGTTGTGTTTTGTGGCAGAAGTATTTAGGTATTTTCAGCTTTCAGAAGAGGAAACTGATGTGTGATAATAGATACTACAGTAGCATATTGTTCTGTAGTTCTCTATTTGAACCTAGGTCAAAATAAAAAGAATTGGATTTAAATTGCAGCACAATAGAGATCTTTTTGATACCTAAACAATTCAACATTGGAATGTATTATTAGTGGAGGATGTGACATTTTACTCCTGAAAATGCTTGGGAGTAAATAGAAAGTTTAAAAAAAAAAAAAGTCACTCTTGAAAAAAAAAAAAATCATGATTTTTTTGAGACAGGGTCTCACTCTGTTGCCCAGGCTGGAGTGCAGTGGTGCAATTCTAGCTCACTGCAGCCTCAAACTCCTGGGCTCAAGAGATCCTCTCACCTCAACCCCCTGTGTGGCTGGAACTACAGGTGCGCACCACAATGCCTGGATAATTTTTTTTTAAATCTGATTTTAAATCTACTAAAATGTATGTGAAAGTGTGGACAGCACAAGACTCACTCCTGTTTTATATCTTACATATAAATGGGGCTATTAGGGAATCCCTACTTCCATCCCCACCCCTTTATCACATAATTTGTTTAACATTATGTTAAACCACTTAGAAGTCCGAGTTACTTCTATATTCTTGATAATGAAATGCAGAGTCTTCCTGTCTGTGCCAAGCATTTCGTTTTTACTCTGTGCCAGAACTTTTTGAACATGGGTTACAGAAATAAGACCCCCTTAGTTCAGCAGTGAGAGAGATACAGCTGTCAACAACTTCCCAGCAGGAAGACCAGCCTTGTAGGAGGTCAGATCAGATCTGTAGTAGAATGATCCAAGTCCTAACACCCTAGGACCAGGAAGGATGTCCATATTACAGGACCTGGGCAGTCTGACTCTCCACTGACTTCTGCCACCCCCATGGATTCTGGCCAGCAGTTCTCTCTTGCGCTTCCAACCACAGGCCCCACAGAACCTCTGCACCACAATGATGGTGAGTGATTGGCAGCTGGGAGTCTCCAATGATGGAGTGAGACCTGAAGGAACCAGCTTGCTCAGAGAACTGTTGTTTCTGGCTCCTCGCCACTAATCACCAAAGATCCGTTGGGCTTAAGCCAAAAGCAACAGACATGCTAAGTTTAATGTTGAGCAGTTACCTCTTTGATCAAGCAAGGTGTGTGAAATTAACGCATGCCAGTACGTGAGAAACTCATGTAAGAATGCCTATAGAAGCAACTTGGCCCACAAAACACTTACTTCGTGTGCATGTGGTGTTCTTTGCTTAAAAACTAGATATGACTTGAATTGAACCAATGGTGTTCAATATACAGTATCTGTTTATCTGTGTATCCATCTAGCTAGATAGATAGATGGATAGATATTTCGAACAGTGGGAAAACATTCTTCAAGAAACAGATGCTACCTTCCCAAACAATTCTATTATTTATTTTTCAAAAAGTATCGTCTAATATTAATTATTTACAAAGCTACTTGATACTTTAGTAAATGTACCCTAGTGTGTTTTGTTCAGCTAATAATCTTAGTAAAGAGAAACTGTTCTTTTCAATCCTTAGATATTAAATCTTTGCCATGAATCAGACTAAGACCACTGAGATTTTTATGAGAATCATTTGGTTTACATGGTGGTAAAATGAGACGTAGCAGGGTACTACTGAAAGTTTTATATTTATAAATCTATACATAGAGAGATTAAGTGTGTGTCCTTTGTTCTTTCTTTGGTGGAAAAAATGGCTTTAGTGAAAACTCATCAAAATTTGAAATAATATTTTAAAAATATAGGAATAATAATTTTTTTTGCCTTAACTCAACATTCTCAGATTCTGCCGTGCTTTTCTTTCAGACGATTGCCACGTCAATCTTTTCTACCCCATTGAGCCCATTTCTTGGGAGTGTCATTTTCATCACATCATATGTCAGGCCAGTGAAATTCTGGGAGAAAAACTACAAGTAAGATCCTAAAATCAGTGCTCAATTCCTTTTCTCCAGTGTGCGCTTCAGAAGGCTCCTCTGCCTTCCTCTGTTAGAGGGTCCCTGGCCCCAGGCTTCCCCCGGCTGTGGGGCCAGGCCAAACCTGTCTCTCTTGATGACTTCCTCAGTTCAGTGACTCAGCTCTTGGGTCTCAGGGATCTGGAAAGAATATGACTGATTTCAAATTAGCCAACGAATGCTAGTCTGGGTTTCACCAGTTGTGAAGGAAAAGAGTTATCACTGCCAAATTTTCGTAGGTGACCTAGGGGAAAGTTGTTTAACAAGCCATTGGTAATGTCCTCTGATATCCCAAGATGGTCCCTGGGTAGCATTTTTTTCCCTGTCTGTAGCATCCCTTCTATGAGCATTCTAAATAGACAGTCTTGTACAAGTGGGCAGCCATCACGGCTGTATGGAAAAGAGATCACCAGTTTTTCTGGGTGCCATAAAATTTGTGGCCACAATTTGGACTTGTCATAAATTTCCTTGAGCAATTGGTGATTGACGAAGTAGGAGTGTTATTCTTACGGGAAGGTTTGAAGAGAGAATTAATGATTCACCAAGTAATCCTAAAGACCTCTTCATGATTTGTGGGGGGAGGTCTTGAGAACAGCTAGCAGGGAAGGAAAGCGTGTGTGCCCGGCAGTCTGCAGCTGGGACAGAGAACTCTGGATTGCTCCATGTGTTACAGCACGTCTTCCATTTCAATCTCCTCTGCCCTAATTTATTAACCATACTTGTGCTATTTATTACTTTTAAACCCTAATCCTTTTTCCATAATTTATTCACATTTTGCAGAGTGCTAGCATTTTACAATGTGTCTTTTATGTCTCACAGAAGCCATCATTAAGTTAGACCCGTGGTTTCACGCTTCTCCCGAGAGATGGTTTATAAAATGTGCATCCTTCTGGCACAGGTGTGTGACTTAGGGATTAGAACACAGCCTGCCTGAGTTCACACCTCATCCCTCCCACTTAACATTGATCATTTCAGGCCTCCTTTTCCTCATCTGTAAAATGGAAGTGAAATCATAGGACCTACTTCATAGACTTGTGAAAAGAAAATGAATTAACATACATAAAACACCAAGAACAGGAGCTGCCACAAAGTAAGCACCACGTGAGCCTGGGCTAGGATGATTATTCTGACTGCTCCGCGGGGAAGTTCCTGTCCCAGCTTGACCCATGCTAGTAGGTGTTTACCATGACTCGGGGGGATCTCCTTCGGACAGTGTCACGTTTAGGGGTGCCCTGGTGAAAACTAATCAAACCAGTGAGCCCTACTTCTGGCCCGTGAGGAGTGGAGGGAGGTCCCTCAGATTTCTGGCAGATTTCTTCTAAGAGACATAGATTTTGCAATAAAAGTAAAGTTGTCTTGAAATTCACACATAACAAGGCTGCTCATTTGCATTTGTCTAAAGAAACATGCATATTTACAGAGCCAAAGAGTAAAAGAAAACTACCACAGTTGGCTTCTCTTTAAGCTTTTTTAGGAGAAAACAATTTGGGGGACCTTTTAGGCCTTCTGAAAGTCACGCTTCTGGAAAGTGCAAATACTTGTAAATAAGAGGAGGGGCATTTTCTCATGCTTTCACCTAAACAGGGAAGGAAAATACAACATATTTAAAACCTGGTCAACGTATTTAAAACTTGGTGTTCAGTACAAAAGGTTTCTTTTTGCCTCCTATTCTCAGATAGGGAACCAGTCTTTCTGGCATGGGAAGATTCAATAGAAGTAAAACACCTCTCAGTTGAGTCGGAAAGGATATTAAGTGGAAAGAGGAATCTTTGTGCAAAGATGACCTTGGAGGGAGGCATTCTAATACCTGCGCAAAAGGAGTTAGGTGTTTTGTTATTTAGTCTCCTCACTTCCCAAATTCAGCCATCCTTTTTTTTTTTTTTTTTTTAATTTTATTTATTTATTTTTTATTTTTATTTATTTATTTATTTATTTTAAATTTATTTATTATTATTAAACTTCAAGTTGTAGGGTACATGTGCACAACGTGCAGGTTTGCTACATATGTATACTTGTGCCATGTTGGTGTGCTGCACCCATCAACTCGTCCTTTTTGAGTGAGATGTTTGGGTCTGAATTGTCAGTTTATGTGGGTTACTCAAATGTATGGGCTTCTAGAGCAAGATTTATGTTTATTCAGTCCCACCAAGAACTGTTTCTGTCGCGTTTATTCTTTTCATCAGTAAATAACACAGATATGAGCACTAGGCTCCCTGTATATGTGTGGGGGGTGTCTGCCTCTGGATGCCCTTCTCATGGGTTGGAAGAGGGCTTCAGGGTCTAAGGGGATGTACAAGGATACCTGCACTTGCCTAGGTCTTTCCGAAAGAGCCAAGTGGAAGGAAATTTTCAATTCCACTGCAGGAGGGAGTTCTTGGTGCCAAACCCAGTCTGCTGAAGGTCTATTGTTGCCTTTTGTGAAGGCATCAGAACGCAGCATCCTCTGGCCCATCTGCTGAAGAGATCAGTGGAGGGAAATCACGACAATAGAGCGGTAGGTACCAGGAAAGGAAGTGACAGGAAATCTCTTCTGGATCCTTACAAACACTCTGGAAATCTCATTCTATCTATTTAAAACGTTTTTTTTAGTTTCAAATCCTAATCAATGAGTTTTAGTGCTCTGACTGGAGAGTTTCTGTGTGGCCATTCTAATTACCATCTTTTGAGTCTGATACAAAGGACCAGTCAGGTAATGTCATTTATCCTGTTTAATGTTGTACTAGTTGTTCCATCACTTTAAAAGGGATGCCTGAAAAGATATTCTCATCTGGAGCTTTAGTGAGCACATTTACCACCACGAACTGCCGCCACCAGCCTGGGTGTGTGTGCTGGAGGCCACCTAGCAGTCCCCTCTCCTGGCTTCCTCTTTCTTTTCACCCTTGCTCCCTCACTTTCCGGTCGCTTGGCACAGATCTTTTCGAGCTGACTTGTGTTTGTGCAGGTCTCTAATGAGAGCTGCAGTGTACCAAAACCATTTTAATACTTCAAGGAAGTGGAAAATAAATCACCAGTGACCTGATAATCACAGCTAGTCCCTTTTCTCCCCGAACTGGCCTGTCCTGAAACCTGCAGACCTCCTGTGCCCTGATGCTGTGCCTCGCCAGGGTGTTTGACAAATGTGTCCCCTGGCTGCCTTGTTACCCTAGCCTCCTAACTAACCTGCTTGCTACTCTCTGCCCACACACAGCTCTAGGATAGCTGTCCTAAAACACAGCTCTCAGCATGTCACTCTTCTCCTCAAAAGCCTGCAGTTGCTCATTGTGCCTGAGGGACAAGGAGAAATGCCATGGAGACCAGCGCCGTCCAATAGGAAGTTCTGGATGATGGACATGTTCTATGTCTGTGCTCTCCAATATGGCAGGTGCCAGCCACATAGGGTTACCAAGCACTTGAAATGGGGCTAGTCTGACGGAGGAACGGAATTTTATTTTATTATTATTATTATTATTATTATTATTATTATTATTATTTTGAGACGGAGTCTCGTTCTGTTGCCCAGGCTGGAGTGCAGTGGCATGGTCTCCGCTCACTGCAAGCTCCACCTCCCAGGTTCACGCCGTTCTCCTGCCTCAGCCTCTTGAGTAGCTGGGACTACAGGTGCCTGCCACCACACCCTACTAATTTATTTATTTATTTATTTATTTGTTTGTTTATTTATTTATTTATTGTATTTTTAGTAGAGACGGGATTTCACTGTGTTAGCCAGGATGGTCTCGATCTCCTGACCTTGTGATTCACCCAGCTCGGCCTCCCAAAGTGCTGGGATTACAGGCGTGAGCCACCGCACCCAGCCACAACTGAATTTTAAATTCCATTTACTTTTAACTCACTTAAATTTAAATAGCCACCTGTGATGAGAGGCTACCATATTGGAAAGCACAGATATAGACCCTTCTTTCTCGAACTTTCCAGCCCATCTCCCACAACACTTTCCCACACATCACATACTGTGAACTTCCACTCCGAATCTCTCCTTGGATCATACCCTTCATATAGAATGACCTTCCCTCCCTCAACCTCTTCATCTCCTGTTCACACCTAGTTGGCAAAACCCAACTTAAATGGCAACTCTGCCATGAAGTTGCCCTGATCACCCCAATTAAAAATTGTCTTTCCTTTCCTAAATTCCTCTAACAGTTTGCCTTTATGTTCTTGTTATCTATTACTCAATAACAAATCTCTGTAAACCTTCGTTTTTGTCTTAAAACAACAGGAAACAATTTGTCATATCTCATGGCTTCTATGGGTCAGGAATTTGGGAAGAGCTGGGCTGAGTGGTTGTGGTTTGGGGACCCTTATGAAGGTGGTGACTGGGACTGAAATAGGGAATTGGAACTGCTAGGGACTAACTGGACATCTTTCTCTCTTTTCGTGTAGTCTCAGAACCTCTCCGTGTTATCTCTAGGTGAGTGAGAGGTTTGGCTTCCTGAGAGCATGGTGGCCTCAGGGCTTCAGCAAAAGTTTTCTAGTGAATAAGGTATTAATAAAAGTTACATTGATTTTTCTGGCCTAATCGATTCTCTCCCATTCTATTTTCTACAAGTCAGTCACTCATCCACCCAGATTCAAAGAAAGGGGAATTATGTTCTGCCTCTTGGTGGATATATGGTAAGGTTCAAGAGTGGTTTGCAGGATGGAGAGGTACTGTAGCAGTCATGTTTGGAAAAATAAATTTGCTACTATGGCCATCAGTAAATTCTACCCAAGATTGGTGTAGTCTATATATACCTTCAATTCTGAACTTGTTTAGTTTTCATTTTTGTATGCCTAATGGGGCCCTGCAAAAAGTAGGTGTTCTGTACATTTTTCTTTTTTTTGAGACGGTGTCTCACTCTGTCCCCCAGGCTGCATTACAGTGGTGCGATCTCGGCTCACTGCAACCTCCGCCTCCCGGGTTCAAGTGATTCTTCTACCTCAGCCTCCTGAGTAGCTGGAATTACAGGGGCCTGCCACCATGCCTGGCTAATTTTTGTATTTTTAGTAGAGATGGGGTTTCACTCTGTTGTTCAGGCTAGTCTTGAACTCCTGATCTTGTGATCCACCATCTTCGGCCTCCGAAAGTGCTGAGATTACAGGCGTGAGCCACCGTGCCTGGCCTGTAAATATTTAAGTGAATTAAGTCCAACAATATTATGTCAGAGGAAATAGAAATCCTAATCTGGCTTCACATTTGCTGAGGCGAGAACACTCACTGCTAGACTGAGGTGGTCTTGACTAACAAGGTCTTCAAAATCTGTCTTGATGAGCTCTGCCTGGTGTCTTTATTTTAATTCCAGGCAACAATAGCAAATGCAGTATGTAATAGTGCTTTGTGTTTATACATGCCCCTAATGTCAGAGGATTCTAGAAAGCTTTAGAAACACATTCTGATATTATGATTTATCATCCTGCTCTTTTATATAAACAGTCACTAAATAACCAAACTTTGTCGTTAACATGAAACAAATGTTTAGGCCAGAAATTACATGACACATGTGCCCGGTTACCTCAGCAAACATCTTTGTTCTAAAGGAGTTGACTATTTTCAGCTTTCTAAAATAATGAAAACTCCCATTAACAGGGATTTTGTTTTGATATGTCAAAAACCGTCTATAAAATGTAAAATACATTAGATCTACAATGCTAGATGAAAGGGAAATAAAGCTTTCCTGTTGGTTACATTTCTAGAATTCTATCCAGATTGGTTTTAAAATGTTGCATTGTTCTGGGTGTTATCCTTTACGGCAAATGTGTATTAAGCATCATCTATGCGAGTGTACTGTGCTAGGCTTTACCTAGCAGGAATCGCTCTGTGACTGGGCTGCAAAAGTATCAACTCTGCATCTGTATCCTTGGACTTGCCTTTCTCAGCAAGAAGATAATTGGTTCTACTTAATCCTCAGCTCTTAACTGAGGCAGCGGTAGAACATCAGAAAGCATGAGCTTTGTGGTCAGTTCAACCACAATTAAAATCCCAGTGCCTATGCTTGGTTAGGTGTTTGGGATGTTACTTTGTCTGTGAGCCGCAGTTAACTCATCTGTAAAATGAAATGATTACTCCTCAGACGTCATACACACCAAATGAGACATGGTTCGCTTTGGTAAATGTGTAAGTCATTTCTGTGTACAACATACCTATCCTTATTCCTGACCCCATTTCATTTTCCTTGCCTAAATTTCTATCTTTTCTCATTCAGCTTTTAATCTAGTTGTAACTAGACATATATTATGCATCCCTGCAATCTACCTCAGTCCTTTCTGAAATGGCAGAACGCAATGAAATCAACAGGGGAATCGACACATCATATAGATGGTGTACCATCACATCCACAGCCAGCCTGCTGTGAGAGACCCAATAAATATTATTTTTCCCTTCAGGCACCAGGTTTATTTTGATACCTCGGCCAGCCACTGAGCCCCAGTTCTGTTCTTCGAGCCTCACAGCCGCCTTTATGGAATAATAGGCTCTCTAAGTCCCACGGTTTTGTGTGTTATCTAACAACAAAATAAATGATAAAAATATTTTAACTAGTCTTTGGTGAGCTCTCGTGAATCTCACTGTGTTGTTTTCCAGCCCCTTGTTGGTTTGTAATATAGACATGAGTGTAGCACGGACCCTTAGGAATTACGGTATCGCCTCTGTGCTCTGGACCATTCTGCCTCTTCTCAGTGCTGGTGGAGCAGATCTTGTGCCTTGCTAGGCAGCCCTTGTGAGTGCTGTTACAGCTGTGGGCTCTTCATTGAGTTGAATCTGCTCCTTGTGATAGCACCTGGATACCCTTGCTGACGCAGCATCAAGATGCTGATTCCTACACCTGCTGCTCTTTACCGGTTTGGAGGCAGCTCTCCTTCCTTTGCCACCCTCTTTTTCAGGCTAAATGGTACAAACTGTTCCTTGTGTGAAGTGGTCTAGACCTTGGAAATCCTAGTCAGCCTCCTCTAGATGTTCACTGAATTGCCCCCAACCCTCCCCACCTTCACCTTGCTCCAGAGGTCATTAATTGGTTCTCAGAAGAAGGACCTGTTACTTCGGCAACCCAGGTGTCCCGCTCTCATTTGTGCCTCTTAAAATCTAAAATGTCTCATTATTTCACAAAGCATTTGCTGAGCTGAACCTTCATCATCTTGATCTTATGCGTGAGTGTGGTTTACTGAAAACAGGAAGTTTACGTTTTCGCTATCAACTCTCATCTTACTGGTTTTAACTCACCATTCCAGCCCATAGAGGTCAGTTTCATTCATGTCATCTTTCACCCCTCCAGCCCCCTCAGTTTGGCAGCAGATGGGATTATCTGTCACTATCTGGAGCTTCATTCATGATTTGCTAATGATGGTGCACAGGATGGAGCCAGGGATGCCTGGCTTGATCAGGCAATCAAAGAAAGAAATTCTCAACTTCACAGTTTATTTTTTAACTTTTTCCAAATGAATATTGCTGACTGCTTTCTACCCACTAAGCTGTTTTAAAGGTGACTTGTAAGATCTTTGCAAAGCATTGAGCTTCTCAAAAGGCAATTTCTTTTCTTAAGTGCCAAGCAGGCGGCTCTTCTGGCTTATGGGTTAATAGTACAATGCAACCCTGTCATTAAAAGCTGTTCTTCCTTTAAAGTTATGCCAGAGAGGGATTTACATATATCTACTTGCAGTTAAGTTACCCCATAATTTATTTGGATACATTTACAAGGTGCCTGCATGCACCATGACAAGGAACGCAACACGTTTTTATTTGTCCGATGCCCTTGTTTTAGTTACTGCTGAGATAAATGTCGTGACTCTCCTTTATCAGGAATCCGAAGTCTATTAGAGCTTTCAGACCCATACTTCGGAGTAAGTTGGGCCCTGCATCTATTATTCTTAATGGTAATAATAACAGTAGTAGGAGCAGAACAGCAGTAGTAGCAGTAACAATGGCGATCCTCATCTTCTTGTATTTATTGAACATCTGTTCGTCTTCTCTAGTATATTCATTCCAGTCCTAACATTCACTCTGGAAGCAGAGTTTCATTTTTCTCATTTGACAGATCAGAAAAAAAAGAAACTCAAGGAAGTTAAAAAACTTGCCCAAGGTCACAGAATAAGTGAGCAGCTGAGCCAGGATATTAACCCAGGGCTGATCTTATTTCAAGCCCAGAACACGCTTTCCATTATATCCTGAAGCCTCTCAGAGGACACACACACACACGCACACACACAAACACACACAGAATGCCAGTTGATGCATTTGCCCATGAGAGCCTTAAAAGGAAGGCACCATCACAAGAGCCCTGTGTGGCCAGAAAGGCCTTTCTGGAAAGGAAAGCAGCTGCAGCTCTGAGCCCCGAGGCATTTGCTCAGAGTGGCAGGACAGGTCAGAACCACTGCAGGTCAGAAGCAATGCAGCTCGCCAAGACCACCCTTAGAATCATTAGGCTGAGCTTTGAGCTTTCATACTCATCACTGGACCACAAAACATTCATAGCTCAAGAGAATGGAGTGCCCGTCTTCAGGCTGCAAGAAAGCGTGGTGAGTGGCCACTTTGCAAGTCATCAGCTTGCAGGTTTGTCTTTTCCTTTTCCTGAAGAGAGGCTTCCTGATGCTTCTGCATGGCCCCGGCTTGTTTCTTAGCAGCTCCAGATGCTACGCAGGGATGCGTAAGAACAGGAATGAAGCCTCAGTGACCCTCATGGATGACAAGTGACCATCTGAGATTCTGAATACAGTCTCAGGCCCAGAAAGGGGTCGAGCTAATTAATACAGATGCAACTTTTTATTTATTTATTTATTTTATTTTTGAAATGGAGTCTCGCTCTATCACCCAGGCTGGAGTGCAGTGGCGTGATCTCGGCTCACTACAACCTCCACTTTCCAGGTTCAAGCAATTCTCTGCCTTAGCCTCCCAAATAGCTGGGATTATAGGCACCTGCCACCACGCCCGGCTAATTTTTGTATTTTTAACAGAGACGGGGTTTCATCATCTTGACCAGGCTGGTCTTGAACTCCTAACCTCGTGATCCACCCGCCTTGGCCTCCCAAAGTGCTGGAATTACAGGCATGATCCACCACACCTGGCCCAGATGAGGTGGCTTTTTAAATGGGTGATTTGAGAAATCCCTATTTGAGGCTACAACCTGCCGTTGATTTTCTAGGGTGTTAAATAACTTCACACATCTGGGAAAGGAATTTTCAAATGCTCTCATTTTAACCGGGAGCTAACAGGGAGTCTTCAGGAATCTTCCTCCCCGGGCAGAACTCAGAGTTGTCCAGATGGATACAGAAATGAAAGTTCTGGGAAATATAAACATGCATGAGAGTCACTTAGAGGATTGCAGTGGACCGAATGTTTGCGTCCCTTCTCCCCCACTTTGAAATGCTAACCCACAATGCGATGGTATTAGGAGGTGGGGCCTTCAGGAGGTGATTAGGTCATAAGAGTGGAGCCCTTATGCATGGAATTAGTGCCCTCATAAAAGGGACCTCAGAGAGCTCTCTAACCCCTTTTTCCTCCATGGGAGGATACTGTGAGAATTTGGCATTCTGCAACCTGGAAGAGGCCCTTAGTAGAACCTGAGCATGCTGACACTCTCGTCTCGGACTTTCAGCCTCCAGAACCGTGAGCAACATATTTCTGTTGTTTATAAGCCACCTGGTTTATGGTATTTTTTAAATAGCAGCCTGAAGTGACTAAGATGAGATGTGTGTGTGTGTGTGTGTGTGTGTGTGTGTGTGTGTGTGTGGATGAAAATGACTTGTTTCAGCATTAACATGGTTTAGCTACTACAGGACAATGTTTGGGGAGATGGCAGGTACTGGGATTGGCAGGTTACGGCCCAAGTAGGAATATGGACCAACTCTTGAACTTTCCAAAAGAAATAGAAATAAGGAGAAACCAGCCAAAAAAAAATCATAGTTGTGTATGATAACATAGAAATGTCAAGACGGACTGAGGTACTGGAAAAGAGATCAAAGTTTAAAGTCAGTAAATCTCACCCAACTGACTGGGGACATATGGGCCAAACCTGGGAACTGACAGCAGGGTAGCGCCTGCCTCCTATTTCATTTCACTCCGGGAAGACTTACACTAGGGCACAGGCAAGTGGGAAACAAACAAGTACGTGAGATTATGGCCAAGAGGGCCAAAGCCAGAGAAAGAAAAGGTGTGAAGCCTGGCGTCCCAGAGGTCTGTTGTTGTTGTCTAGCCAGAGTGAGTTCTGGGACTTTAGGGTGTCCTAAAGTATCCTAAGGTGTCCCTTCCTTCCCACCGGACTTGGTGACATGAGGTGCAAGCCTATTGCCGTTAGCAGTCCTTTGGCACCACAAAGCAAGAACTGTCCTGAGGACACAGCAAACACAAAGGAAGGCTGGGCCGAGGGACACAGAGGATGATGACACTCCCCTATCTCCTAAGTCCACCAAGGCCTAAAAGGACCTTTGAGCTTCATGAGCCACTGAATTCTGTATTTGGCTTAAGCCATTTTGAGTTGAGTTTTCTGTCACTTGAAATCAAAAGACTCCTAATAAAAGCAAGTGGTGGCTTTTATCAAAGGAATCCTTCTCTCTTACCTTTTACTTTTTTTTTTTTTTTTTTTGAGATGGAATCTCTGTCACCTGGATTGGAGTGTAATGGCATGATCTCGGCTCATTGCAACCTCCTCCTCCTGGCTTCAAGCAATACTCCTGCCTCAGCCTCAGCCTCCTGAGTCGCTGGGATTACAGGTGCCCGTCACCACACCCAGCTAATTTTTTGTATTTTTAGTAGAGAGCCGGGGGGGGGGTTCACTCTGTTGGCCAGGCTGGTCTCGAACTCCTGACCTCGTGATCCACTCGCCTCGGTCTCCCAAAGTGCTGAGATTACAGGTGTAAGCCACCACGCCTGGCCACCTTTTACTTTTAGGGAGTGATGGCACAAAAGCATACCTTTATTGCCATAATTCTGTGTCACTAAGTAGCCTAGAATGCCAGAGAAGGTGCTGGCATCCATCCCCTATTGTACCTCCAGGGTTGAGTGGCACACAAAAGAACTTTAAGCTCCCCAAACTCAATCACCAACGTGCCCTGTAACTTAGGCTGGTCCTTCCACTTCCCTTCTCTGCCTCGGATTTCCTCCCCTGGAATTTGTGTCTGAATGCTCTTACTTCTGAGAAGCCAAATTATGAACTTGACTCCATCCCACTGTTTTGCTGACGGATGGGAAAACGCTTACATGTAAGGTTTGACACTTCAGGTATGGAAATGAGCTATTATACACATATATTCCAGAAAGCTGATGCTTTTGAGGAATTCCAGTATGTTGAATTTCTCAAACAGCATTGCTTTGAGCTTATTACACATTGTACTGTGGTGCATAATTTTACTCAGGGTCCTGTTTTTGCTGAGCAGTTAAAGTATTTGAAAAGTGCAGAATAGTGTAGCAGACCATACGACTGCAGGGAGGCGTCGAACATGCCCAGCTGCTTCCCAGCTGTCTGGTGCTGCTGACGCTTCAAGGTCACCCAGGAGCGAGGCTTTGTGAGCGATTCAGGTTGATGGATGGTTGCAAGGAGTGTAAGCCTTGTACAGCAGGAGGGCAGAGCCCTGTTCTGAATCACTATAGCAAGTGAGAGGAGGATCCTTAGCTCGTCCAGCTTTTAGGAAAGTGTTAGAGATGGGACTGATTTATTCTAAACAAAGGAAGGCAGGACATATGTGGCTTTTAAATTTACATTGTCTTAAACTCTTTTACTACGTGCCTCAAATAAATGTGATGCGGGAGATTTCTTAGGCAGATTTGAAGCATCTGGACAGTGAGGGTTTACTCCCCAAGGCCAAGAATCCTGAGCACTTCTAATTAAAACGTCTTCCCTGAGATCGGCCAATACGCCAAGTGACTGTCAGAGGCCACTCCACGGTATGTTCTCATTCTGTGTTATAACAGCAGACCACTGTAGGTACTGGGAGGCTTTTGCATTTGAGGCTCTGTGAGACTCATTCTGTAGGATTCTGATAATCATGTGCTTGTTTAATCTTGTTACTCTGAGCATGTTTCTAAGACTGACTCTAATCCTACTTTATTGAAAGCAAAGACCTTGCCCAGGCCTTACATAGAGTTGCTGCTTCTTGGTACACAGTGCTCTTGATTCATGAGTGGAATTAATATATAATGTGAATGTACAAAACCATTCTCTTATTTTTCTTGTCACTTTGGAAGCATTCTGTCATCATCTCCACTCCATAGGGCTTACAATGCTCTTTCATGTGTGGATTGCTGTGTTGGCTCTCCCTGTAAACTCAACTAAATAGATGCTCCCTTTCATGATTTTTTAAATGAAAAGTGACTGGTAATGTCAAAATAATTATATACACGAGAATTAGAAAAAAATTACCCAATAAAAATAAGGGCAATTTAATATATTTCTTTTTATATGTTGTAATGTCTTAGGGTGCTTTCTAAATTGATTATTGGTTCTACAGGTTGCGTAGTTGGAGCTTATTTGCCTGTAGTCAGGGAAGACTTTGTGAGAGAGGCATGGGACAGATTTGGGAGAAAGGAAGGAAAGAGAGTTCTTAGTAGATGTTAAAGAAAATTGTTTGGGTAGGAAAAGTTTCAAAAACCCTAATTTTAGGAGTAGTGCAGAATAATAGAGCACTCACTTGATGGTTAACGTTATCACTGATAAACAGGAGCCACTGGGGAAGGTTTCTGCGGGTGTTTTTCACTGTTTTCCAAGAGCCTGTTTTAGGAAAACACCGGTGAGGGTTGAGGAGAGATGAGTGAACTCATTTTCTGTCGAATTTTGTCCCTGCACTCCTAGAGTCAAGATTTGACACAACCTATTTTAGTATTTGAAAAATCTAATTTAAAAACAAATGTCAAATACTGTCAGAATAAAAAATACTATTCCTCCCCCCACTCCTTAAAATAAAATCTATACCCAAATGTACTGATGCAGTGACATAAAAACTATTTCCTATTCATTCTTTGTCACTTCTCCTTCACTTGGGTGACTGGTCTGCTACAAGGCTAAAGTGACTACCTGTTTAGTTTTGCAGTAGGCAGTCGTAGATGCAGCTCTGTGTTTTAATTTCCTACCGAAAGCCCTATGCTATGTTTCTTTGCTATTTTAGACATTCAGAAAACTGGGGGTCAGAAGAATGAGGTGATTCTCTCCTTTATACCCCTCAAATAATTTAATAAATCATAAATCAAATGAGAAACCAGAAATCATGTTTGTTGACTTACAGCTGCAGACCTGTTCTTGGGTACTCCCCTTCCCCTTACCTTATCATTAGAGCAATGTTTCCAATCCAAATTATTTTACATGGAGTATCACATCATAAAAATGCAAACATGAGATGTCAAACTTGCATATAATAAATTTCTTCATTTATAAGTTTAGCCAAGGTGTAAGTGATTTAACAAAGTGTCTCAAGATGATTGTAGAATAAGGAGTGTAATTTTAGTTGGATTTGATTTTGGAACAGATTTTAAGATTTGAAGTGAGTGAAGTACAGTGTTATGCTTTGGGAGTGAAGGAGATAACAAAGGAAAAGCGAAATCCGTCTGAGCAAGAAAGGTGCGGTGTGATTTTATTAACGCCAAATCCCTCAACTAGAAAACTGCACGTGGTATAATGGGCATTGTGTTCAGAGAATGTGTCTTCTCAAGTTGCTGCCTCTCCTGAGACAAGTGGCTACAAAAACTGAAGGACCTGAGTTAACTCATCACAACTGAGTGTGTCACTGCGCAAATTACTGCAGTTCCATTGCCAAAGATTATAGCTTCTTTTTACTGTATGGGGAAATGCATAGCAAAAGCCTGGTTCATCTTGATCCAAATTCCGTATACACCACAGGTAACTTATGAATGAAATAAACATGTCTTCATCCCCAGGAGAAGTTTCACTCATAACTCTAAATAAAACACTCATATAAATTGCACTGAACCTCTTTTTACCAGAAGAATGTAACAGCCAGAAGTCAAAACCTTAAATCAGTCAAATTAAACTTGGGAAAAAACCCAGCAGTACCCTGATAATTTGATCTTTGTGAATCACTTAAAATTGTCTGCCTCTTCATTTATTCAATTTCCCATTTGGCTGACTCTTTGCCCGACAGCAAACAACTTGGATTTTTTTTTTATTACTATTTTTATTAGTTGCATTTGCAGAAAGAGAAGAAACACTTTTCACCCCCTAAATATTTATGACTTTCCACTGAATGGTTGAATTTTATATTCTGTATTTAAAATAGTAAGTAGTCTTGGATTTTTCTTGCTGAAACGGAAGAAATAATACTAATTTAAGGTGTAAGCACGTTAGAATCAGAGATACAAATTGTACATGAATGCATGGTAGTCACATAACAAACAAACAAACAAAAAAACCAGAAGATTTCCATCACCACAGAGACCTCTCCTGTTGGAGAGCACACATACTTCCTTCCTTCCCCCACCCCTTCTTAACTCCTGTCCACCTCTAATCTGTTCTCCATCTTTATAATTTTGTCATTCCAAGAATGTTATATAAACGGAATCCTAAACTGTTTAACCTTTTGGGGTTGCCTATTTTGACACAACATAGTTCAGTGGAGATTCATCCAAGTTGTATGTGTCAGTAGTTTATGTTATTATATTGCCGAGTAGTTCCATGGTATGAATGTGTCAGGGTCTAATAAGTCATCCATTGAAGGACTTCTGGGTTATTTCCAGTTTGGAGCTATTATGAATAAAGCTTCTTTGGACATTTGTTTGTAGGTTTTTATGTGAACATAAGTCTTCACTTCTCTGAGATAATTTCCAAGAATGCTATTGCTGTCTCATAATGTAGTATTTTTTTTAGTTTTCTTTTTCTACTGTTTTACTTTTTCTACTATTGAATTTTGAGAGTTTCTTACCTATTTCAGATAGTTGTACTCTCTTGGATATATGTTTTGCAAATATTTCATTCCAGTCTGTAGCTTGTCTTTTCGTCCTCTTAACAAATTGTTTTGCAAAGCAAAAGATTTTTAGGTACACATTCTTTTCAAGTGTACATAGACTATTCTCCACAATGGACCATCTACTAGACCATAGAACAATCCTCAATAAATTTTTAAAAACTGAAATTATACAAAGATTGTTCTCCAGCCACAATAGAATAAAATAGAAAATTAATAGCAAGAGCAAATTTGGAAATTTTCCAAATATGTATAAATTAAAACACAGAAACAACCAATAGTTCTAAGAAGAAATCACAAAGAAAATGAAAAACTACTTTGAGATTAATGAAAATAAAATATAATTTATTAAAACTTATGAAAGTTAGGAAAAGCAGTTCTCAGAGGAAAATTCATAGCTGTAAATGCCTAGATTTTAAAAATAAGGCCAGACATGATGGTATTCACGCCTGTAACTGCAGCACTTTGGGAGGCCAAGACAGAATGATCGCTCAAGGTCAAAAGTTTAATACCACCAGCCTGGGCAACATAGTGACGATGAGTCTCTTCAAAATTTTTTTAAAAAATTAGTTGGATATGGGGGTACACACCTGTAGTTTTAGCTACTGTAAAGGCTGAGGTTGGAGGATTGCTTGAGCCTAGAAGTTAGAGACTTCATTGAGCTATGATCATGCCACTGCACTCTAGCCTGGGTGACAGGGGCAAGACCCTATTATTATAAAATATTATTAAATATTTAATATTAATTTAATTATTAAATATTTAAAAATATTATTATAAAAATAATAATAAGAAAAAAGATATTACCAGGTATGGTGGCCTGTGCCTGTAATCCTAGCTACTCAGAGGCTGAGGCAGGAGGATTGCTTGAGGTCAGGGATTCAAGACCAGCCTGGGCAACATAGTGAGACCTCATCTCAAAAAATATTTGCTTAAAGATCTCAAATAAATCACCTATCTTTCCACCTTAAAGAACTAGAAAAAGAAGAGTGTAAAAAACCAAAAGCAAGCAGACAGAATGATTAGGTCAGGGATAAATGAAAATGAAGAGTAACAAAATGACAGAATAAATAAAATCAAAAATTTGTTTTTTGAAAACATAAAATTGACAAATATTTAGCTAGAATGGCCAAGTTAAAAACAAGACTCAACATACTGTAATTGCTAATAAAAGTGAGGACATTATTACTAGCCTTGTATAATTAAAAGGAAATATAAGAGAATTCTACGACCCCATGTATTTCAACAAATTAGGTAACCTAGATGAAATGGAGAAATTCCTAAAGACATACAAATTACCAAAGCTGACTGAAGAATAAACAGAAAATCTAAATAGACTTTAACAAGTATAATAAAAATAATCAGTAATTTTTTTTTTTTTTTTTTTTTTTTTTTTTTAAGAGACAGAGTCTTGCTCTGTCCCCCAGGCTGGAGTGCAGTGGTGTGATCTCAGCTTACTACAAACTCCGCCTCCCGGGTTCATGCCATTCTTGCCTCAGCCTCCCAAGTAGCTGGGACTACAGGCGCCTGCACCATGTCTGGCTAATTTTTTGTGTTTTTAGTAGAGATGGGGTTTCACCGTGTTAGCCAGGATGGTCTCGATCTCCTGACCTCATGATCCGCCAGCCTTGGCCTCCCAAAGTGCTGGGATTACAGGCATGAGCCACCACACTCAGCCAAATCAGTAATGTTTAAAAAACTCCCTACAAAGAAAAAGCCCAGGACCAGTTGACTTCATTGATGAATTGTATAAAATGTTGAAAGAAGAATTAACACCAATTATTCTCAAATCTTTCAAAAGGAACAATTCCTAACTCATTCTGTGGGGCCAGTATCATCCTGACACCAAAGCCAGACAGTGTCATCATGAGAAAAGAAAACCTTGGATCAATATCTCTTATGAATATAGATGCAGAAATCCTCAAAAAATACTACCCAACCGAATTCAACAGCCTGTTAGGGTTATACACTGTGACCAAATGAGAATGCTGGGGTGGTTCAACACATTAACATAAAGCCCACTTGGCCATTTCAATTGATGCAGAAAAATCATTTTGTAAAATACAACACTATGTTGTGATAAAAACATTAAACAAACTAGGATAAAAGAATGTCCTCAATCTGATAAGCCTAAATGCCATCAGTGATAGACTACAGTAACTAAAACAGTATAGTACAGGTACAAAAACAGACACATAGACCAATGGAACAGAACAGAAAACCCAGAAATAAGGCCACACACCTACAACCTGACAAAAACAAGCAATGAGGGACAGATTCCCTATTCAATAAATGGTGCTGGGATAACTGGCTAGCCATATGCAGAAAATTGAAACTGGACCCCTTCCTTACACCATATACAAATATCAACTGAAGTTGGATTAAAGACTTAAACACAAAACTATAAAACCCTGGAAGACAACCTAGGCAATACCATTCTTGAGATAGGAACAGACAAATATTTCATGATGAAGGCATTAAAAGCAATTGCAACAAAAGTAAAAATTGACAAATGGAATCTAACTAAACTGAAGAGCTTCTGCACAGCAAAAGAAACTATCCCTAGAGTAAACAGACAACTTACAGAATGGAAGAAATTTTTTGCAAACTATGCATCTGACAAAAGGTCTAATATCCAGCATCTATAAGGAACTGAAACAAATTTACAAGAGAAAAACAACCCCATTAAAAAGCAGGCAAAGGACATGAACAGATACTTTTCAAAAGAAGACTTACATGCGGCCAACCATATGAAAAAAGAAACGCTCAGCATCAGTAATCATTAGAGAAAGCAAATCAAAACCACAGTGAGGTGCCATCTCACACTAGTCAGAATGGCTATTGCTAAACAGTCAAAAGAATAACAGATGCTGGGAAGTTACAGAGAAAAAGGAATGCTTATACACTGTTGGTGGAAGTGTAAATTAGTTCAACCATGTGGAAAGTAGTGTGGCGATTCATCATAGACCTAAAAACAGAAATACCACTGGACCCAGCAATTCCATTGCTGAGTATATACCCAAAGGAATGTAAATCACTCTGTCATAAAGACACATGCATGTGTATGTTCATTGCAGCACTATTCACAGTAGCAAAGACATAGAATCAACTTAAATACCATCAGTGTTGGGCTGGATAAAGAAAATGTGGTACTTACACACCATGGAATACTATGAAGCCATAAAAAGAATGAGATCATATCCTTTGCAGAAACATGGATGGAGCTGGAAACCATTATCCTCAGCAAACTAACACAGAAACAGAAAACCAAATACCTCATGTTCTCACTTGTAAGTGGGAGGTAAATGGTGAGAACACATGGACATGGGGAGAACACACACTGGGACCTATCAGAGGGTGGAGGGTAAGAAGAGGGAGAGGATCAGGAAAAATGGCTAATGGGTACTAGGCTTAACACCTGGGTGATGATATAATCTATACAACAAACCCTCATGATACAAGTTTACCTATCTGACAACTCTGTACATGTACCCCTGAACTTAAAAGTTAAAAAATAAATAAAGAGATTAAGAGTAGCTAAAGTGGACATCCTTGCAATTTTCCCAATCTTGTGGGAAGTAATTCAGTTTTTCACCATTAAGTACAGTGTTGCTGTAGGTTTTTTTAGATGATCTTTATCAAGTGAGGAAATTCCCATATAATTCTATTTTTCTGAGCTTTTTTTTAAAAAAATTATGAATAGTATTTGGTCTTGTCAATTGCTTTTTCTGTATTTATCTACACGAATATGTGATTTTTCCTCTTTACCATGTGAGTATAGCAGATTATATTGACTGATTTCTGTGCATTGAACCAGTCTTGCCTCCCTGAAATAAACCTACTTTGTCATGGTGTATAATTATTTTTATATATTGCTGAATTTTATTTGCAATATATTTTTAAGGATTTTGGGCTTTATATTCATGGAAGATATTGATCTTTAATTTTAATTTTTTCATGCTGTTTTTGTCAGGTGTTTGTATCAGGGTAATACTAGCTTCATGGAATAAATAGGAAAGTGTCTCTTCTATAATTTCTGAAAGAGGTTAAGTATAATTATTGTTAGTTCTTTTTTAAACATGTGATAGAATTCTTCAATGAAGCCTTCAGAGCTTAGAGATTCATTTTGGGGGGAGTTTTTAAGCTACTAATTAAATGGCATTAATAGTTACAGGCTTTGAAAATTATGTATTTCATAATGAGCAAGTTATGGTAATTACTGAGTTTTTTTGAGGAATTACTCCATTTCATCTAGGTTTTAAAATTCATGCACGTAAAATTATTTGTAATATTCCCTATTATCTTTTTGATACCTGCAGTGTCTGCAGTGTATACAGTTATTTGTAATTTGTGTTTTCTCTCCCCTTTTCTTTGTCAGTCTGGCTGGAGATTTTTCAATGTTATTGATTGATATTTTCAAAGAACCAGGTCTTTGCTCTTTGATTTTCTCATCTATTTTTCAGTTTCATTGGTTTTTGCTCTTTATTTCATTTATTATGCTTGCTTCAGGTTTTCTTTGCTCTTCTTTTTCTAGATTCTTGGGGTGGGACCATAGACTATGAGTTTGATACTTTTTTAATGTGTATGTTTAGTGCTATAAATTTCTCTTCCAATACTGCTTTAGCTGTGTTTGACAAATCTTGATACCTTTATTTCCATTTTCTTTCAGTTCAATGTATTTCTATTTCTTTTTTTTCTTTTTCTTTTTTTTTTTTTGTGTGTGTATTTCCATTTCTATTGAAACTTTATCTTTGACCCATGGTTTATTTAGAATTGTGCTGTTCAGTTTCCAAATGTTTGGATATTTTCCTATTTTCTTTGTGTTATGTATTTCGAGTTTAAGTCCTTTCTGGTTGGAGAACAAACTCTGTATGATTTTATTTTTTAAGAATTTGTGGAGATCATTTTATGTCCCAGAAAAAGGGTCTATCTTGGTGCACTGTCTGTGGGCACTATAAAAGAATGTGTCGTCTACCATTGTTGGGTGGAGTGTGCAATAAATGTTGAATAGGTAATGTTGGTTGATAGTGTTACTGAGTTCTCCTATATTATCGTTGATTTTCTGTCTGGCCTTTTTATCAGTTGTTAAGACATGGGTGTTTAAGTCTCTATGTATAATTGTGGATTTGTCTGCTTTTTCTGTTCTATCAGTTTTGAGTTCACATATGTTGCAATTGAGTTGTTTGACTTATACATATTTAGGACTGATGCGTTTTCTTGCTGGATTAACCCTCTTATCATACAATGTTCATTTCTGTCTTTGGTAAACTTCTTTGTTATGGAGTCTACTTTATCTGATATTAGCATAGCCATTTCTGCTTTTCTTTGATTAATGTTTGCATAGTACATGTATTTCATTTTGTATTTTCAGTTGGGCTATGTTACTATATTCGAAATGTATTTCTTGTAGGCAGCATAGGTCATAGTTTTTAATCTACTTGCTAATTCAAAACAAATGTGCTGTTCAGTTTCCAAATGTTTGGATATTTTCCTGTTTTCTTTGTGTTATGTATTTCTAGTTTAAGTCCATTCTGGTTGGAAAACAAACTCTATATATAATTTCATTTTTTAAGAATTTGTGGAGATCATTTTATGTCCCAGAAAAATGGTCTATCTTGGTGCACTCTCTGTGGGCACTATAAAAGAATGGATCACTTGAGGTCAGGAGTTCCAGACCAGCGTGGCCAACATGATGAAACCTCATCTCTATTAAAATACAAAAATTAGCCGGGTGTAGTGGCACACACCTGTAGTCCCAATTACTTGGGAGGTTGAGGTGGGAGAATCACTTGAACCCTGGAGGTGAAGGTTACAATGAACTGAGATGGTGCCACTGCACTTCAGCCTGGATGACAGAGCAAGACTCTGTCTCAAAAAAAAAAAAAAAAAAAATTAGTTATTGTATTTTTCAGTTGTACAATTTCTATTTGATTCTTCCTTATTTCTTCTATTTCTTTGCCAAGGCTTTCCTTTTTTTGCTGAAGCTCTATTTTTTCATATTTCAAGTGATCTTAATTGTTCATTGAAACATTTTTATGATGGCTAATTTAAAATATTTGTCAGATAATTTCATCTCAATTTTGGCATTTTTGTCTTTTTAAATTCATTTCGAGATCTTCCTGTTTGTTTCTGATTATAAGTAGTTTTCTATTGAACTCTGGACATTTTGGGTGCTATTATGTATTATGAGCCTCTGGATAATATTTACACCTTTGTTTCAGCTAGCTGTTACTGACACCATTCTGGCAGGAGAAAAGGGACTGCTGCTTTGTTACTTTCAGATGGGGTTAGAAGTCCAGGTTCCCTACTCAGCCTCTATTGACTCCTGAGATGGGAGAGGGTGGAAAGTTTCTTGTTATTGCTTGATAAGGGGTGGGAGTTCAGATTCCCCACTAAGCCTTTATTGATACTTTCCTGAATGGGAGGGATAGCGGCACTTCATTACTGCTCCCCATGTGGCCTTCTTACCCAGGAAAATTATGAAAGTCTGAACTCAGTCTCTTTTGACACCATCTCAGCAGGAAGGGAAGGGGCACCTTATTATTGCCTGGCAAGGGAGGAAGTCTAGGTTCCTCACTCAGTCTTTGCTGGTGACACAGGATTCTTTGTGGGGGCCACTTCACCAGGCTCTGCCCATTCAGCCCAGCAGGCTATGCTCGGTTTGCACTACTGGCCTGGTTCCCACATCCTGGGTAGAATGGTGAGGGGTGTGTGGGCAAGTGGGTGTGAGATCTGACCACAGTGCACAGCCAGGCACACAGGCTGCTGCAGTGGGGCCGGGCAGGCAGCTCCAGATGCCAGCACAGATGCCTCCTTCATGTGAGGCTGCAGCTGGACCAGGCATACCACAAGTAGCTTCTGCCTTAAGTGCCCTCGCTGGGTGAGGGGATTATGGTAGCACCCAAAAACTCAGAGATGCCAGCAACCAGAAAAAGCCCCAGGAGAGTGTTATAGCTTTGCCACCGCTCTGGCTCAGGAAGCCTGGAGGTCTGGGTCCCCAGAAGGATCACAGCTCTTTTTTCCCATGGTCCAGTGAACAAGAGCATGTCACTGCCCACAGCTCAGCGAGCTGGTCAGGGATGCGTGACAGTGCTTTTCACACCCATCATTTGGTGGGTCCCAGGATTTTGTCCTGTGTCCGAGAAGAATGAGGTTATGTAGACAATCAGAGACTGAACAAGGCAGAGAAGAGTTTTACTGAGTGATGGAACAGCTGTCAGCAGAGAGGGGACCCTAAGTGGGTACCCCCTACCCAAAGCTGGGTAGTCCCAAAGTGTGGCTGAGTCCAGGGTTTTTATGGACTCGGAATGGGGGAATGCATGCTGATTGGTCAAAAAGCACCATTCAGTTGGCTGAAAGGCATGGAGGACGTTCTTACTAAAGTTGGGGACTTTACCCAGAACTGGCAGCTTGGTTTTCAGGCTTTTAATTTGTCTTTGGTTTGAAGGTTGGGTTTCACCAGGGACCCACCCCTATCTGCCTAGGAATTTGTCTCCCTCCTGCTGCTGTCACTGGTACAGGTAGGCATAGGGCTATGGTTTTATCTGTGGTATTTGGCTGTTACAGAGAGGTTATGACCTACAGTTTTCTGTCTTGTTAGGCTGCGCCTTTCCTGACTCTCAGGCTAGATAGATCAGGGATTTGTTGATGCTTTTTTTTTTTTTTTTTTTTTTCCCTTTTGCTTCTGTAGGTGTTTCTGGGCTATATGAGACAAAAAGAAAAACAGAGAAACTCACCACATTGTTTTTCCTTGGATCCCATGATGCCCAGATGGTCTGCTTTTTCCTTTTACCTTTCAGAAGGTGTTTTTACTATATGTAAAATCCAGGGTTTTCCTGTACCCAAGTAGAGGAATAAGGAAAAATAATACACCAACTCCATCTTTCCAGAAGAATAGAGCCAATCTGCATGTATTCATTGTTCTTATTCATGCTTAGCTTTCTCTACTGCAGATTCATATGGTATGATGGAAACATAATATTTTGGATATCAGTATTCTGTATAGGGGTTCTTTCATTGCAGGCCTCAAATAGACTTTCAGGAAATAGACTTTTACAATAACGTTAGGAGGTAAGAGAATTGCTTCATGCCCATATGGCTGCCTGTGAGCATGCATGTATGTTTACACAGAATCTTAGAAACTTCACCTTGAGGTAGGCTGAACACAGTGTGGTTGCTGAGCGTATTTTATCTATAGGAGAGTAGAGGAGACCAGAGAAGCATTAAGGGAATGTAAACAGAGAGAAACAAATGTTGATTCAGACTCTGTCATGATAAGATCCTTGTGGAGAGAGTGGTATAAAACTCAGCAAGCTTTATAAACATAAAATGAAAAAAAAAATAGTTTTTTAACTTAATAATTACTTTGAAAAGTTGTGTAACTAAGACTAAAACTAAAAAGTTGTATAACTAAGACTAAAACTCACAAAAACCAGTAGAAGACTTCTACACAGCAACAGTGGAGTAATATGTAGTTGTACTTCTATTTTTCAGTATGACTAACTTGTATTATCTTTTCCTTATGAAAATCTGGTTTAGAAGTTTTCAGTTCCAGAGATGTAGCAGACTAGATAATCTCAAAACTTTTCCACCTGCTAAAAGTATCAAAAAAATGATAGGTTGTAAAATTCCTCTTAGATACATGTTTGAGCATAATAATAAAGTTAGAAAATTTCTAAGGGCTAGAAAGAAAGAGGGAGCAGTAAACAGCAAAACCCGGTATCACTGCCTGGGAAGAATGGGGTGGGTGGTGGGTCGGGGCTGTGAGTCTCAGTAACATAGGGGCTGACATTTTTAAATCTATGCCAGGCTAGGTGATGAAGCGTTAGTCCTACAGAAGCAGAAAAAAGTTTCAACTAAGACTTCCACATAAAGCTGGAGCCCTGAAGGTCTGCCCCATCAGTGAAGAAGTGAAACACCCAACACAGAGAAAGAACAAGGAATCTCAACTGGTCAGAGAGAGGGAAGAGTGGGAACAAATCTCCATTGTGAATGGACATTACTAATCTTTTGTCACATGTGGGCTTGGAGTTCAAAACTATACTACCCATATTTGGAAACTGTCACGTTGAGAAGTTAACACAAAAATGGTACTGGTGTGTAATACCCCTAGAGTTGCTGATGAAGCCAAGGTAAAATTACTCTTAAAGGACATGACATGTCTTCAACTAATTCCACAATAAAAACTGACTGGAAAGGAGCTCCCAATCCAGTACTACACAATACAAAAGAAAAATATTCATCATGAACAAGAACCAGGAAGTAAAATAAATAGCAGATTTTGACTATCCAAAACTAAAGATAAGTAAAGAAATAATCATATATATATTTAGAATAAAAAGTTGTGTAAGAAGAAATAAAACTAAAAGGCCAAGATGTTATGAAAAAAGGACAAATTGGAACAAATGGCTTATAAAAATCAGTGCATATAGTCATTAAAATGTATAGTGTAATAGACAAGTTAAATAGTAAATTAAACACAGCTAAACTAGAAAGCACTCAATCTAAGAAAACTGGCCAGAATGCAGCAGAGAAAGATAAAGAATGGGAAATATTCCAGGGAAGTTAAGAGACTTAGAGGACAAAATGAAAGATGTCAACTAGAAATCTAGAAGTTCCTGGGAGAAGGCATAAAACAAACAGGGAGAAACACAATAATAGAAAATTTTTAACATTGATGAAAGATATAAATCCTCAGATTCAGGAATCTAAGTCATGACCAGAACAAACTAAAATAAATTCACATTTCTACACAAAATAGTGAGGTTTCAGAGCACTAATATCAAAAAAGATCTTAAAAGCATGCAGAAGCAACAGAAAGCATGCATACTCATTAATAACAGTATGTATGACCAGTAGAAGAATTCTACACAGCAGCAATGGAGTAATATGTCATTGTACTCCTATTTTTCAGTGTGGTTAACTTGTATTAGCTCTCTTTTCTCTCCCCCACTCTCATTCTCTCTCCCTGCCTCTCTTCCTTCACCTTTTTTCCCTTTTTTAAAAAAATCATTCTCATCACATATGTGTATTTTTGTATGTTTGGGTATTTATTTACTGATTCTACTTGTTTAACAATTACAGGGCTATTCTTCTTTTCTTTTTCTTTTTTCTTTTTTTTTTTTTTTTTTTTTTTTTTGTTGTTGTTGTTGTTGTTATTGTTGAGGCAGAGTCTTGCTTTGTCTCCCAGGCTGGAGTACAGTGGCACAATCTTGGCTCACTGCAGCCTCTGCCTCCCAGGTTCAAGTGATTCTCCTGCCTCCGCCTTCTGAATAGCTGGGATTACAAGGGTGTGCCACCACGTTCAGCTAATTTTCGTATTTTTAGTAGAGACAGGCATTTCACTATGTTGGCCAGGCTGGTCTCGAAACTGCTGACCTCAAATGATCCACCCACCTCATCCTCCCAAATTGCTGAGATTACAGGCATGAGCCACCATGCCCAGCCTCTTCTTTTGTTTTTATTCTGGAGTTACTTTTAGTATGTTACATCTTTATAGGAGTTTACCTATTTCATTTATGTTTTCAAATTTATTGGCACAAAGTTGTTCATAGTATTGTCTTATGATTTCTGATTCTGTAGTATTGTCTTTATAATTTTATAATCAGACTATAGTGTAATGTGTTTAAAAATCAAAGAAACAATAAAATTAGAAAGCATAATAATATAAACTATGAAGATGGAATATGACCAAATACATCTGCCTGGACACCCAGCAAAAAGACATTCCTTAATATGGTGACTTGGAAAAGCTGAAAATCAAAGAACAAGTGAAAGCATTAGGCAAGTGCAAACAAATTAAAGCTACTGTTGTGGCTTAATATTGAACACAGATGTATTTGGGGCAAAAACCATTAGGATTAAAAGCATTTTATAATGTCAAAGACTAAAATTCACAATGAAAATATAAGCTATGGATATCAATGCATTAAGTCACATAGTACAACTTATAAGGAAAAAAAGGAAATTTTATTTAAAAACTAGAAACACAGTAGTGGTAGAAAATGTGACTCACTTTTCTTAGTTCATGCCCCATCAAGTGATCAAAAATTAGATAAGGATACAGGAGAAATAAATAACATAATAATGTAACTTCAATATATATTATAGAATATATACACACATGCATGTATACACACATGCACAGACACACATACATATAGAAAAAGAAAAAAAACCTTTTCAGGTGCCCATGGAATATGAAGAAACACTGATTATATATTAGACAATTAAAAAGGAGCTCACCCTTTCATAATTCTTACAAACTACAATAGTAGTTCAATTTCTAGTAATGACATGCTGGGTATTTACAACCAATTGTCCCTAGTGAGGGCAACTAAAGAAAACTGGGTAAAATATGAAGAAAAAAGCCAGGCACAGTGGCTCATGACTATAATCCCAGCACTTTGGGAGGCCAAGGTGGGTGGATCACCTGAGGTCAGGAGTTCGAGACCAGCCTGGCCAACATGGTGAAACCCTGTCCCTACTAAAAATACAGAAATTAGGTGGGAGTGGTAGTGCGTGCCTGTGATCCCAGCTACTCGGGAGGCTGAGGCAGGGGAATCACTTGAACCCAGGAGGCGGAGGTTGCAGTGAGCCAAGATTGCGCCACTGCACTCCAGCCTGGGTGACAGAGTAAGACTGTCTCAAAAAACAAACAAACAAAAACAAAACAACAACAAAGAAATATAAAGAAAAGAACCAACAAAACTTTCTTAAAACTCAAAGTTGTTGGTTGCTCAAAATCTTCAAAGTACTGAAAATTCAGATCAAAATCCAGTAGAAGGAAAGTACCCAACGCTCATAGCCATTTTTATTCAAGATCGTTTGCCAAACCTCAAAAAAGAAACAGCCAAACTGAGCTATGCTTTGTGGTCTTGTAGGGCAAATGTATGAAAAGTCAAAACTCAGGCCCAGTAAGACTGGAGGTCACCTGAAGGGCCTGGCCCCAGGCAGTGCCCACCCTGACGGGTGTACGGCAGTATGTCCTCAGGAAATGTCTCATGCCAAATCATTCTGATGCTGCATGGTGACAGCAGAGTGCCACTGACTTTGCAAGAGCTAATACGATTGTTAGTGGCAGCAGCAATGAAAGACGGAAAAACAAACCCAGGTGTACCTTGTGCATATAATCAATTTTAAAGGAAACAGTGCCCCTGTATTTAAACTCTGGCTGCCTTCTCATTGTCCAGATTTCTTTAAGATTGCCCTGCCTATGAATAGAATCACAGTCTATTTTTAGCTCCATCTTGAATTTGCTATATGAACAGACCCCCACCAAACTTCTCACTCTGGCCAGCAACATTTCCTCACCAAAAAAATGAGACAACTTTTACCATAGACTGTGTGTACTGACAAAGGGGAGTTTGAAGCATTGTCAGTAAAGAAAATTACTTTTAAATTACTTAAGTTGCTCAGATGAAACTGAGACAGAAGGTGCTTGACCTAGAGAGACTGACCAGTGGGTGGGAAGGCCAAGTTTGAAGGGAAGAAGACAGCTCTGCTCTCTGCATTTCGTATTAACATAAAAGAGGGGTGTTTCTCAGTAAGTCAACTTCTCTGGAGAGTCCTGTTACACCACTCTTGTTCTGTAGTGCTCAGGACAGCCTTACCCAGCAATGCACGGTGACTTTGTCAGGCAAATGCTAGGAAGAGCATGCATGCAGACACATGCCTAATGTGTACCAGGATTGCATGTACCCACTGAGATTGGGAAGTGAGCTATAAGCCCTGTTTCCTCTTTGAGCTACAGAGCTGATGTTCATTTGATTGGACAGTTAAGGCAGAAATCCAATTACTGAGCTAATTAGCACCTTTGAGGGGTAAGCACCAAATTTACAGGAGGAAAGCACTGGAGAAAACTCAAATTACCCAGCATGGCTGACAGTCCACCCTCTTAGAGAATATGTGGAGAGCCAGAGGTCCTAGGGGTACACAGGCAGCTTAGCTTAGTTATTGCTCATCAGAATTTAGACTGTGTTCTACAGGCTTCTGAAAAGATAGCTTTCCAGTGAACATAGTTTTAGAAGATGTTTTAGTTCCCTAAGGAGTTTAGCAAATGACTTTCTTGTGTCTTAATCCTCCTTTAAAAATTGTTTATTCTGCTGCTTGAGAATTCCATTTGTGGTAGGTCTTAAGGTGAAATTAAAATTCCATTTAGGGACTAACTCTGCAGACATGGGATTTCAGCCTTCATTAGAAAGAATTTTGTTGTTTGCTCTGTTTTCTGCTACCCTGAGATCTTTTATTTTTCAAAGCTGCTGTGGGAGTATTTGTGAGGAAAACTGAAGCTGTGATAGAACAGCATGCTGGGGTTCACAGCCTTTCTGAAATGTAACACGGTGTTTCTTCTTTCCAGCCCGTCCGTAGCATCACAGAACGCAACAGGATCTTGCCTAGATGGTTCTCAAATGTCTAAGACATACAGGAAAAGAAAGAATACTTTTTCTTTTCTGAAGACAAGCCTTTTCATTTATTCAAATTATAGTTCCAACCAAATATCTTTTTATCTGTTTTGATTCCCAAAAGACAGGTTCACAAAAGAAGGCTGCGTTCTTAGGTTTCTTCTTAAGCACCATTTCTGACAACTGCTTGTCATTTGTTAAATTATACAGAGTATGTCAATGATCATGTTTAAACATAAGCCACATATGCAGCGTTGACTGGCTGCTAGTCTTTCTTCTTAGCAAATATTGTAGGGACAAAAACTTCAGAAGTAGCCTTATTTTTGACCGTTCAATAAGTTATTCTGCAAATATTTATTGAGTGACTACTATGTGCCAGTTGTGAGCAACAAACTTACTCTCATGGTACTTAGGGACTGATGTAAGAGTCAGGTATAATCAGATACTTACACAAAGAGATGTATGATGTGGTGTAAAGTAAAGGCTCCTGAGCCAGCCTCCCTAGGTCATATTCTGGCTGTACCACCTGTTAGATCTGTGACCTTGAACACTCTACTTAATTTCTCTGTGCCTCTGCCTCATCCGCTGTGAGAATGGGCATAAAACTACCTCAGAGGGTAGTTTTGAGGCAATAATAAGCTAATACGTATAAAGTACTTAGAACAGGCACATGATACCAGCAAGTGCTACATAAATGTTAGCTGTCACCGTTATGATTGACGTTAGCCTTGGCAAGTGCTCTAAAAGAGAGGTACAGGTACAATGCGTGAAAGAGAACACGACAAAGGAATCTCACGCAGCGCAGGGGTCAAGGCAGCTTCCCTGAGAAGGTGATACTTGAGCTGAGACTTGAAAGATAAGAGGAATCAATGAGGAAAAATGAGTGAGAATGGAAAGGGGTCCCTAAATAGAGGGAACATTTGCAAAGGCTACTGGAGAGGAAAGAGCAACAGGACTAAGAGGTCTGGGCATGTTGAAGGGGTAGAAAAGGAAAACTAACAGGGTTGGAAGAAAGAAAGCAAAGAGCAGAGTGATAGAAAAGGCAGGAACTGGCCAGGTGCGGTGGCTCACAACTGTTATCCCAGCACTTTGGGAGGCCAAGGCGGACCGAGACCATCCTGGCCAACATGGTAAAACCCCACCTCTACTAAAAATACAAAAATTAGCTGGATGTGTGGCGCGTGTCTGTAATCCCAGCTGCTCGGGAGGCTGAGGCAGGAGAATCGCTTGAACCCAGGAGGCAGAGGTTGCAGTGAGCCGAGATTGCACCACTGCACTCCAGCCTGGCAACGCAGCGAGGCTCCGTCTCAAAAAAGAAAAGAAAAAGAAAAAGCAGGAGCCAGATGTGTTCAAGACCAGGCTTTCTACAATTGTCAGTGGGACCTTCATTATGCCCAGATCTTTAAGTAAACCCTATGTGTGATACTGATGTATTTGTGGAAGTCCTTTCTTAATGGCTAATATATCAGATTTAACCATATGAAATTGCCATTTTGCAGGTGATAATAAACAGTTGACTGCCATCAATTTCATAGGCTTGATGTCAATTTCATATTTCATTCTTTAAAGACTGCCACTCAATATTGGAAATAAAAGGACAAAGGTAGGCTGGCATAGCCTTTCCAAGCAGAGCAGATCGGTGCACTTACAAAGGGTTTTGGGGATGTGTGGAGTTCAAGGACTAGTGAGGTTTTGGACGCATACGCGGGTTGACGGCATCTGTATAGGAGGTTACTTGAAAAGCCTGTTGTTCATCAGTTGCCCCTCAGAAGTCTGCAGTGAGTCAGCTAACTCTCAGAAGCCAGGATTGTCATGGACTGGCTGCCTTACAAAAGCTGTGCACTGAGGAGTGTTTTCATGATGGAATAGGTTCAAAGCTGGTTCTGGTGGCCACTTGTTGCCATGGCTGCAGATGATCTGAGAGCTTTCATTCTCATGGTTCAACCTAAGAAAGGTCTATAAGAGTATACCCAGCTCTTGAAAGCAGGTGGTGGAGATGTTGACTACTCACCACCATTTCCTGAAATCAATTTAAAGAGAAAGATACCTATTTGGACACTGTTCTCAAGTTCTGAAAGAGGGTGGAATTATATTGGCAGTTTAAACACTTGCTTTTTTTTTTTTTTTTTTTTTTTTTTTAGGCAGATTCTCTCTCTGTCACCCAGGCTGGAGTGCAGTGGTGCAATCTCGGCTCACTGTGACCTTGACCTCCTGGGTTCAAGTGATTCTCCTCCCTCAGCCTCCCAAGTAGCTGAGGTTATAGGAGTGTACCACCACACCTGGCTAATCTTTTTTGTATTTTTAGTAGAGGTGGGGTTTTGCACTGTTTGCCAGGCTGGTACCAACCTCCTGACTTCAAATGATCCGCCTGCCTCAGCCTCCCAAAGTGTTGGAATTACAGGCATGAGCCACCATGTTCGGCCTAAATACTTGGTTTGATTTTGCAGATCTGGGGCTCCAAATTGATGAAGACACAAGGCCATTCTCTCCCAATCAGACAGCTACTCATCTCTCCCCTCCATGTGTTTCTTGTACTGTTCCCTCTATTTCTTATCATGAGACTCCTCTCTTCCTGCAGTGTGGTAAAACTACAGCAATCGTCTTAACCTGTGAGCTCTATCGTATTTGCATTTTCCACTCATGCAGCTGGTTCTGTAAAGCAACTCTTCTGCTTGGGGGGATCTAATCATGACCTTCTACCCTTTTGTGGCCTCTTCTAGTACAAGGCGTGTGGATAATTCCAACACAAGACTGGCAGTCCAAATTGAAAGAGATCCAGGTAAGAAGATCTCTTCTCTCTTTTTAAACTATTTATTGCTGTATGGATGGATTCTCAAAAGGAAGAATTAAATACTCACTCTGTACTCATTGTGGAGACAATGCACATCTTAGTTAATACGCTGACTGTGGAATGAAACTGTGTAGGTAGACTGATCAAGCATCCTGATTTGGTTTGACAGTGTATTGCTCCACTGTTTAGAATTGATTAGGACCTTGCTCAGTATTGGATAACCCTGTTAATCAAGACATTTTAGTTTGTGTGTAGTAAACCTCAAACACAGACTATAAACCTTGAGATTCGTCTTTTAGGAAAAAAAAGTTCTTTGGAAAAACATCAGCATGATAATGTCCTTGAAGGCAAACCATTCCATGATCCAGGATCTAGAAGCTTTCAAAAACTTTGGTCAGCATTAAGCTATGGAAGGATTTACCTGCTAGAAGATTATTTAACTTTTTTCTTTCCATAATCAATCTCCTTTTTTAACCATTCTATTTCTTCCTTCCTCATATTAGAATGCAAATTTTAACTGTTCTCTATTTTTATCCTCCTCACTCCCTTCTTTGTGCCTCCAAATCTGCCTAGGAACAATTGTATCATGCTCATTATCTGTATTTGAATTGCATATACATGATTAATTTGAAATCAGAATTTGAAATTTGAGATACCTGGAGAGAGAGGCTTATTTTTTGTTGAACTTCATATCAGTACAATGAGGGAGGAGAGGTACTGATATCTCTGAGGTGCAGCTGTGGGACTGTGATGTTACGAGCCTATTGATATGAGGCAGAGGGACAGTTTCCCAAGCACATTGTGCTGTTAGTGAATCATAATTGCTGTCTCATTTTAATCTAATTATGCAGATGTGTGGTCAATGTGTTCTAAGAAGATGCCCTGAGTTGAATCTCTACTTTTAGTGATTTTAATTGTTTTATTTTATTTAAACATTGAACAGTTTGAACAATTAAGCAAAGGCTAATTCTCTCATTCAGGCCTTTCCTTTCAAAGTACCAGAGACTGAAAGTAATCTTTAATTAGTGTCTCAGAATGCATGCTGCTTCATCAGAGAAAACGAATATAGTGCAGGTCAAGTAGGCTTCATCTGCATAGAAGATTAAGCATACTGATACTTTATTAGACTACATGGCATGACTCAGCCCACAGAACAGTTTCTTTCCATTAATCATAATTAGGTTATAAATGCTCTAGTTTTGATTCAGCTTTCAACTGTCATGAGTGGCCAGCAAAGATATTCACAGTTTGATAGTGTTATTCTGTAGATTTCTTAGAGGCGGATTGGTGATCTTCCTTGTGTAAGTGCACTTGGGGCATATTCACCTTCTTGTACCACTCCCCGCCTTCCGCACCCTGATTGTGCCCCGGTTCCCTTGGATACAAAGCAGGGATGCTCCGGTCAGATCTGCAGTCTTCATCCGTGTCCTCCCCAAATCTCCGTCTCCACTCAAATAGACAATCCAGAAGGGAGTGTTGAGTTTTGCCTTAGGCATTTCCTCTTTGGGACAACTATGCCTGTGGCTTTCCAGAGCCATAATTTCCTCTCCTAAAGAAAAGCTACTCCTAAAATAAAAGTCGTGAACGTGAACATTTTTCCTAGGCTTCTCCCAATGCTTACTCCACCTACAGGACAACAGACCAGGAAGACTTCCCATGTTATCCAGTCTTCTCTTTAAAAAATCTTATATCCCTCATCTTGAGAGATCCCGTGAAAGGAGGGAAAAGAGTCAGGGCTCAACAGGGAGGATATAGGAAATGCACTACGCACTCCTAATTTCACCCCCACTCAACACGCACCCCTGGCTTTCCACTGGGAAGCAAGGTATTCCATCATTCCACCTCCTTTGCTGCTTCCTCCTTCACCCTTCCTTGGATGTCATTATCCACCCAATTAAAATGGCCAAAGTTAAACAAACAAGCAACAATGGACAATTCCAAGTCCTGGCAAGGATGCAGAATTAGAGCTGTCAATCAATGCTGGGGAAATGCAAAAAGGTTACAGCCGCTTTGGAGAACAGCAGTCCCGCTCCTAAGCATTTACTCAAGAGAAACGGGGAGAGTCATATTCACACAAACTCCTGTTCATGACTCTTGGTAGTGATTTTATCCATAATCACCAAAACTGGAAACAACCCAAGTGTCCTTCAGCAGATGAATGGATAAGCAAACTGTAGCACATGCATACAGAGGGATACTGCTCAAAGGTGAAACAGAACACACTCATATATACAGCAGATGAATGCGTTATTCTAAGCGCTGGCTATATGACTATATGCATTTTTCAAGACTCATAGAATAGTACACTAAAATGGATGAATTTTACCCTACATAAATTATTCTTCAATAAACCTGAATTTTTAATGTATATATAATATAAGAACAATTGGTATCCATTTATATATAGTATAACAACTTATATGTTATATAATATGTAAAATATATATTTGTATGTAACAGATAATACTAGCAATGATTGTTTGTGTTATATATTATAGCACATATATATAAAATGTTGCTGCTTATTGCCTGTAAATTTTACAGAGAGAATATAAAGGGAAAAAAATAGGAGGGTCCCATATAGTCCACTGAAATGTGGGAAGAACAGATCTTTCCTCTTTTATGTATATAAAGAGTCTGATTTTGCCCTTAATCAGATGACAGCTCACTGTTTCCTAGGTCTGGGTACACAGCACGAAGTAGGCATTCACTGATCATATTTCTTGTCTACCTTTAGGGAATGATGACAACAACCTCAATTCAATTTTTTATGAACACTTGACAAGGACCCTCCAGGAGTCCCTCTGTGGAGACTTAGTTCTTGGTCGTTGGGGCAACTACAGCTCTGGCGATTGCTTTATTTTGGCTTCAGATGACCTCAATGCCTTTGTTCACTTGATTGAAATTGGAAATGGTCTTGTCACCTTTCAACTTCGAGGACTGGAATTCCGAGGTAAGAATTTCTTCATTGCGGAAACTGTTGACAGTTGGTTTCTTGAGTTAATTATCAAGCAAAACTTTAGGAAGAAGTCACTGTTAAACAGGGAAAACGTGATGTCTTCCTACTGAAAGAGAGCTTGCCGCCACTACCTTGATATAAATAAACTACAGTCATCTGAAGGAATAAAAACAAAAAACATAGAATGGCATGTAAACTTGTGGATTAGCAAACCATGACATTGGTTTATTAGCAAATCAGGATGTTGATTTGGGAATAAATATCCCAACACTTTTTCCATTGGGAAAAGCTTAGAAGCCACAGGAGGTTGTGGGGAACATCGGGGCTCCAAATGGGGTCAGCCCGACCTTGTTCTGTGGGCCACAGGTGTTGGGATCTGCTGTGTGCAAATCATTTAAAGTCTTAGAGCTTTTCTTTCCTATCTGCAAAATAATAATAATGAGAGTGGGTGCCTTATAATGTTACTGTGTGGTTTGAATGAGATCATGTAGAAGGCACTTCATGAATCCTCATTGCTTTGTAGTTATTGAGTCTGCCTGAATCTTGAAAGTATAACCCCAGTCTTCTGGCGAATCAGGAGCTGGAGTTATGTGGGATGCAGAAAGTGGTATAAGTGATGTACCTGTTGCCTTCTCCTGCGTTGTTTATTCCTTTACTCATTGCATGTTTTCTGAACATCTCCTCTGTATCAGGCAGTGTTCTAATACTAGAGATGCAATGGACACATGACATGAAAGAGTCTTGATGAAGCTTACCCCCAGTGAGAGACGCCTAAAGTAAACAAGTAAACAAACAAGCAAACTTATTATAGCTTGGAGCAAGTGCTATGAAGGAAGTAAATAGGGTTCTGAAACCCAAAGTCACCGCAGAGGATGAGGGTGAGGAGGTGCCACGTTCAATGGGATGGTCAAGGAAGGCCTCGAGAGGAGAGCAGGAGGAAGAAAGTCCCCAGTGCAGGAACTGATAACTGCTAAATGCATGAGTCAGGCAGCATCTCAGAGCATTCCTGGCATCTGGGAGGACTCAAGTGACTAGGGCTGACCAGTGCTCACAGCAACTTGACAAGAGGCAGCAGGAAGCCCAGTAATGTGAGATCTCCCCGCCAGTGTCAGGGACTATATGTTATTCTCTATGTTACGGGGAACTATGTAGGGACTCTGGATGAGGGAATGGTTGACCCTCTCTACACTTTAAGAGATTGGTCTGGTGGCTGTGTGGAGAATGTACTGGGGGAAGACAAAAGTAGAAGCAGGGAAACCATTTAGGACTGCATTGTAGACACCCAAGCAGAAGATGACGGCAGAGACACGGAAGTGCCCAGAGACTGGGAGGTGGAATCAGACGGGCTAGCTGTTAGGGGTGAGTGAGAGGGGAGGCTCTGTGTGCCCCCCAGGTTTCTAGATCGAGTGTCTGTGTGGGCAGAGGTGTGTTTACTAAAACAGGGAAGCCTGAAAGAGGAATAGGACCTTTTCGTCTGGTGGTGGAAGCATTCAAGTGAATGTGCCAAGTAGCTAGTACATACAGTCTGACAGTTATTCAGGAGACATTAATTTAGGACTGATTACCTGTCATGCATTAATGTAGGTACCATGAATACAGAAGTTAAGCCCCCACCTTAAGATGCTGGGAGCCTCACAGAGAAGACAGGTATGGAAGGAGCTCATGTGAAATGAGTATCCCATGAACTGAGTATTATGACAGTGCCCTGCTAGGGCCACATTAGGGACCAGAGGAGAGGCACTGGTGTCAGGTTGGAGTCTGGGTCAGCTCAGTGGAGGAGAAAGAGGGGCAGCAGATGTGATGACAAGAAAGCACCAAGTCATCAGATGTAGTTCCCAGCAGGTAGTTTGGAAGTGGTTATAGGTAATGCTAGAAAGGTGAGCAGGAGCCAGTTCATACCTGTTCAAACCCTCACTGTGACAAAAGGACAATTGAACACCATTGTCTAAAGATGATCAGTTATCTCGGTTCTTTGGATGAGAATTTCTAGCATTAGTTTTGTGAATATCCGTGCCTTTCCACATTCCTAAATAAATGTATACAAAATGTTTTTTTCTAGAGTGGTAGGTTCCGTGTTTTAGGTGTGCCTTCTGTGCACTTTTCTGAATTTTAAGAATCTAATTTAGGGGGCTTAGTTTGGAGAAGGTTATTGAGCAGGGGAATAGTGATAAAACTCTACAGAGTGATCACAGAAAGGATATTTCCCCTACATTTAGCACAGATGCCAGAAAATGTCATGAGAGATGGTGGAAATAAGTGCCTCCAGTGCAATAATACAATAGAGCTGTGCTGCTCTCTGAATTTCTGAATCTCAGCTCTTTTGAGAGCTTTTCTTTCTTTTTTTTTAGTATATTCCTTTTTAAATATAATTTCAACTTTGATTTCAGATTCAGAGGGTACGTGTGTAGGTTTGTTACATGGATCTATTGTGTGATGCTGAGATATGACATATGATTTGTCCCATCACTGAGGTACTGCTCATAGTACTCAACAGGTTTTCAACCTTTGTCCCCTTTTGTACCTACCACGTCTACTAGTCCCCAGTGTCTATTGTTGCCTTCTTTATGTCCATTAGTACCAAATGTTTGGCTCCCATTTATAAGTGAGAGCATCTGGTATTTGGTTTTCTATTCCTGCATTAATTTGCTTAGGAAAATGGCATCCAACTGCATCCACGTTGCTGCAAAGGACATTTTTTTAATGGCTAGATAGTATTCCATGGTGTATATGTACCCCCATTTTCTTTATCCAGTCTACTGTTGATGGGCACCTAGGTTGATTCCATGTCTTTGCTATTGTGAATAGTGCTGCAGTGAACATATGAGTGCATGTGTCTGTTTGGTATAACAATTTATTTTATTTGAGTATATATACCCAGTAATGGGATTGCTGAGTTGAAAGGTAGTTCTGTTTTAAAGTGCTTTGAGAAATCTCCAAACTGCTTTCCACAGTGGCTAGACTAATTTACATTCCCATCAACAGTGTATAAATGTTCCCTTTTCTCTGCGGCCTCGCCAGCATCTGTTTTTTTTTTTTTTTTTCTTTCTTTTTTTTTTTTTTTTTAAATAATAGCTATTCTGATTAATGTGAGATGGTATCTCATTGTGGTTCTGATTTCATTTATCTGATGATTAGTGATGTTGAGCATTTTTTTTCGTGTGTTAGTTGGCTGTTTGTATGTCTTCTTTTGAGGAGTATCTGTTCATATCTTTTACCCATTTTTTAATGGGGTTATTTATTTTTTGCTTCTTTGATTGTTTAATTCCCTTATAGATTCCGGATATTAGACCTTTGTCAGTCGCATAGTTTGGGAATATTATCTCCCAATCTGTAGGTTGTCTTTTATTCTATTGATAGTTTGTTTTTGTTTTTGTTTTTATTTTTTTGTTTTGTTTTGTTTTTTGCTATGCAGAAGCTCTTTAGTTTAATTGGGTCTCATTTGCCAATTTTTGTTTTTTTGCAATTGCTTTTGAAGACTTAGTCATAAATTCTTTCCTAAGGCCCATGTCCAGAATAATGTTTTCTAGGTTTTCCTCCTATAGTTTGAAGTCTTACATTTAAATCTTTAATTGATCTTGGGTTAATTTTTGTATATGTTGAAAGGTAGGGGTCCAGTTTCATTCTTCTGCATATGGCTAGCCAGCTATCCCAGCACCATTTATTGAATAGGGAGCCCTTTCCCCATTGCTTATTTTTGTTGACTTTGTCAAAAATCAGATGGCTATAGGTGTGTGGCTTTTTATTTCTGGGTTTTCTATTCTGTTCCATTGGTCTATGTGTCTGTTTTTGTACCAGTACCATGCTGTTTTGGTTACTATAGGCTTAGAGTATAGTTTGAAGTAGGGTAATTGATGTGTCTGCATTTGTTCCTTTTGTTTAGGATTCCTTTTGCTACTTGGGCTTTTTTTCGGTTCTATATGGATTTTAGAATAGTTTTTTTCTAGCTCTGGGAAAAATGACATTGGTAGTTTGATGGGAATAGAGTCTATAGACTGCTTTGAGCTGTATGGTCATTTTTTTTTTTTTTTTTTTTATACTTTAAGTTCCGGGATACATGTGCAGAACACACAGGTTTGTTACATAGGTATACACGTGCCATGGTGGTTTGCTGCACCCATCAACCCGTCATCTACATTAGGTATTTCTCCTAATGCTATCCCTCCCCTAGCCCTGCACCGCATAACAGGCCCTCGTGTGTGATGTTCCCCTCCCTGTGTCCATGTGTTCTCATTGTTCAACTCCTATGTGGATTCTTCCAATCCATGAGGAAGGAATGTTTTCCCATTTGTTTGTATCATCTGTAATTTTTTTCAGCAGTGTTTTTGTAGTTCTTCTTGTAGAGATCTTTTACCTTTTTGGTTAGATGTATTCTTAGGTATTTGTGTGTGTGCGTGTGTGTGTGTGTCTATTGTAAATGAGATTGTGTTTTTGATTTGGCTCTCAGCTTGAATGTTACTAGTGTGTAGAAATGCTACTACATTTTGTACATTGATTTTGTATCCTGGAACTTTACTGAACTTATTTTATCAATTCCAGGAGGCTTTTGGCAGAGTCTTTAAGGGTTCTCTGACTATACAATCATATGATCAGTAAATAGAGAGATATTTTGACTTCTTTTTCTATTTGGATGTCTTTTATTTATTTCTCTGAACTGGCTGCTCTGGCTAGGACTTCCAGTACTATGTTGAATAGGAGTGATAAGAGTGGGCATCCGTGTCTTGTTCCAGTTTCAAGGGGAATGCTTCCAGCGATTTGTTTGTCATAGATGAGTCTTACTATTTTGAGGTGTATTCCTTCTATCCTTCATTTCTTGAGGGTCTTTACCATGAAGGGATGTTGAATTTTATGGAAAGGTTTTTTTTCATGTCTATTCATATGATCATATGGTTTTTGTTTTTAATTCTGTTTATGTGATGAATCACATATATTGACTTGTGTATGTTGAACCAACCTTGCATCCTAGGAATGAAACAGACTTGATCATAGTGAATTAACTCTGATGTGCTGCCTGATTTGGTTTACTAGTAGTTTGCTAAAGATTTTTGCATCTATATTCATCAGTGATATTGGCCTGTCACTTTCTTTTTTGCTGTATTTCTGCCAGGTTTTGGCATCAGGGTGATGCTAACTTCATAGAATGCATTAGGGAGTAGTCCTTCCTCCTCAGTTTTTTGGAATACTTTCAGTAGAATTGGTATTAGCTCTTCGTCTTATGTCTGGTAGAATTCAGTTGTGAATCCCTCTGGTCCAGGACTTTGTTTGATTATAGGCTTTTTATTACATATTCAATTTCAGAAATCAATATTGGTCTGTTTAGCATTTCAATTTCTTCCTGATTCAATCTTGGAAGAGTGTATGTTTCCAGGAGTTTAGCCATTTCATCTAGATGTTCTCGTCTGTATGCATAGAGATATTCATAATAGTCTCTGAAGATCTTTTGTATTCTTTTAAGATCAATTGTAATGTCATCTTTGTCATTTTTGATTGTGCTTATTTGGATCATCTCTCTTTTTCTTTGTTATTCTAGTTAGTGGTCTATCAATCTTGTTTATCTTTTCAAATCAACTTTTGATTTCGTTGAATCTTTGTATGGATTTTGGGGTCTCAATTTTGTTCAGTTCTGCTCTGATTTCAGTTATTTCCTTCCTTCTACTAGCTTTCGGGTTAGATTGTTCTTGTTTTTCTAGTTCCTTTAGGTATGATGTTACATCATTGAATTGAGATATTTCTAACTTTTAGAGGTAGGCATTTAGCACTATGAACCTTTCTGTTAACATTGCTTTTGCTGCATCCCAGAGATTTTGGTGTATTGTGTGTGTGTATGTATGTATGTACATATGTATGTATATATAAGACAGAGTCTCCCTCTGTCAGCCAGGCTAGAGTGCAGTGGCACAATCTTGGCTCACTGCAACATCTACCTCCCAGGTTCAAGTGATTCTCCTGCCTCAGCCTCCCAAGTAGCTGGGATTACAGGTGTGTGCCACCACACTCAGCTATTTTTTATATTTTTGGTAGAGACAGGGTTTCACCATGTTGGCCAGGCTGGTCTCGAACTCCTGACCTCAGGTGATCTGCTTGCCTTGGCCTTCCAAAGTGCTGGGATTACAGGTGTGAGCCACCATGCCCAGCCTGTTTTTATTCATTTAAAAGGATTTTTTTTTTCATTTTTGCCTTAATTTCATTGTTTACCCAGAAGTCGCTCTGTCACCCAGGCTGGAGTGCAGTGGCCGGATCTCAGCTCACTGCAAGCTCCACCTCCCAGGTTCACGCCATTCTCCTGCTTCAGCCTCCCGAGTAGCTGGGACTACAGGTGCCCGCCACCTCACCCGGCTAGTTTTTTTGTATTTTTTAGTAGAGACGGGGTTTCACCATGTTAGCTAGGATGGTCTCGATCTCCTGACCTCGTGATCCGCCCGTCTCGGCCTCCCAAAGTGCTAGGATTATAGGCTTGAGCCACCGCGCCCGGCCCCAGAATTTCTTTGTTAGTCTTCTGCCTCGATGATCCATCTAATGCTGCCAATGGGGTGTTGAAGTCCTCCACCGTAATTGTGTGGCTGTCTTAGTCTTTTCGTAGCTCTATAAGTACTTGTTTTATGAATCCGGGTGCTCCAATGTTGGGTGCATATATATTTAGGATAGTTAAGTCTTGTTAAATTGAACACTTTATCATTATGTAATACCCTTCCTTGTCCTGTTTTACCATTGTTGGTTTAAAGTCTGTTTTATCCGATAAAAGAATAGCGACCCCTGCTCCCTTTTTGATGAAAGGTTTTCAGTTTTTGCTGGAATTCAAGGGAAAATCTTTTAGAGCTAACCTAGTTGAATGTGAGTTGTAGTTTCTATCACAAGTTCTGTGCCATTTTTAGCTTCTTTAGCAAACTTAACCAATCGTTGAATTTAAAGGGTACAAGTTAATGAGATTTTAGAATTTTGCAGTGCTTTTTCTGTCTGTCAGCTCCTCATCACAAGCAGTGCTTCTTAATCTAGCACAATAAATGTTCTGGTCCCATCTTAGATCAATTATATCTTGAGGCATAACTAGCCACCACAAAACTTCATGGTTTAGAATAGCAATGCTGTGCTATTTCCCACTGTTGCATGGGTTGGCCAGTGGTTCTGCTGCTGCTGTCACCTGGACCACTTGAGCAGTTTCATTCAGCAGGTAGATGAGCCAGGCTGGGAGGTCTAGAGGCTAGCTGCCAAACTTGGAGCCTTGGATCTCCTCCATGGGACCACTCAGTCTCCCAGGGGCCAGACTAGGCATCTTCACAGCCAGGTGGTGTTTGGGTTTGAAAAGGGGAAATCTGAACACTTCAAGGACTCTTACGGCCCAGCTTCCCAGACAGGCACCATGTCATTTCTGCCACATTCTGGTGGTTAAAGCCATTCCCAAGGACAGCTCAGATTCTGGGGGTAGAAAAAGTGACTCTGCCACATTTGCACAATGGTATGATTACAGGGAGGCATTATTTGTCAATATTACAACATACCAGACTCCTTGAACTTCATCAGATGAAATACAGAAGGAGGCTCAGAACTGACAGATGTAGCCATCCCCAAGACAGAGGCAGAGATTACGTGAGACAAGACTGCCCAGGAGGATCTCTGCTATTGCTCATTGATATCCCTTGTTCCTGCCAGCCAGAGTAGGAATAGAACCTGGCGATAAGGGTCACTTTGGCTCCATAACAACGTCTTGAGAAAAAAATGACAGCTCGCCTGCCCCAATACCACTCACTCTTAAACAATACATTTTTTTTTTAAACCCAGTTCAATTGTAGTTGGACACAGGGACTTTAAAAGAGCACATCGCTTGACAAAACCTAAATCATGCTTTTATTGTGGGAAGAATCCAGTTAACCTAAAATGGCTGTTCTGTTTTATGTCTCTTTGCAACATATAGTACAGTATTCCTAGGGAAGATCTGTTTTCTTTTACCTCCTTGGACATTTTAGAGTTTTCTTTTCAGCATTTTCCTTTTCAGTTTCTTGTTTTCCAAAATAACTGGCTTTATTTTGGTCAAATTTAATATACTTCACCCCAACCTGAGGCAGTCAAAATATAGATGGGCTTGTTCTCCCTCCTGAAGTCTACTGAAGCCATTAGTGGAAACATGAAATGTTCACAGGATAGACTCTGATTCTTTTCAGAAAATGAGAAATACACTCCAGAGGGGAGGCAAGCTCCCCAAGGCTGTAGACCAAGAAAGTATCCTGTCTTCCCCTCCCTGAAAGGGATGCATTTGTGTCAATAAGAGTTCTTGGTCATGAGCTACAAAACTCAAGTCTAGCTAACTTAAGTAGAAGGATTTGTTGGAAGATGTTGCAAAGGGCACAGACTTCTGAAAAGGCTAGCAAAGCAGGCTTTGCAGCTATTGGACAAGAGCCAAGTCTAAAATCACACTACAGCTGTGAAGGAGTCACATCTTGGCGGGTGAATCCAGACACTGGCATCATGTCATTGATACCATGAGCCTGGATACTGGACACTGCTACTGCCACCGCAGCTGCCCCCAGAAACTGGATGAACACCTCCCTTCCAGAATGCATTCCACATAACCTTGCTTCTTTGTGTCTCCAGCTCATTAGTCAATGTCTGATGTGGGTTTAACAGATTCACAAAGCCAAGATTTCACGTGTGTGCTCTAGATGGAAGGGAGCCTGGGAAAGAAAGTGTCTGACTCTCCAGTTTCTCTGATGGGAGGTGGTGACTGCCTATCCCTGAGAGTCGCAAAATGGCTAGATTAATTGAAGTAATGCTAGCTGCTATAACTATTAGGCCCCAAATTTCAGTGGCTGATACAACAGACGTCTGTTATACATTCATCTAGAGTCCAATCAGTGAGTGGAGGTAGTCAGGAAAGGGGATGGTTTCATTCTGCACTACCAAGGATTCAGGCAAATAGAAGCTCCACCTATTCCCTAGCACATTGCTTTCAAGTCCACCTTGGACTTCAGTACCAAGCTGGCAGTAAGTGGGAGATTGCATGGAAGATTGTTATGAGCTTGGCCTAAACCTGGGATACATCATTTCCTTGTACATTCTACTGTCCACAATTGACTTGACTACAAAAGAGGCTAGGAAATGCTATCTAGCTGAGTACCCAGGAAAAGAAGTAAAAGGCTTTGGCGAACAATTAGCTAGTTCTGGTGCAGTACATAATTGCCCAAACCTAGAATAGGGGCGTAGATCTCAGATAGCCCAAAAGAATGATCAAGGTTCATGGCACACCCTATTTCTGTTGTCTGGTACCATAATGAATGATTGATACAAATTCTATATCAAGAATACAAATAGGATGGGCACAGTGGCTCATGCCTGTAATCCCAGCACTTTGGGAGGCTGAGGCGGGTGGATCACCTGAGGTCAGGAGTCCGAGACCAGCCTGGCCAACATGGTGAAACCCCGTCTCTAGTAAAAATACAAAAATTAGCTGGGCATGGTGGCACACGCCTGTAATCCCAGCTCCTTGGGAGGCTGAGGCAAGAGAATCACTTGAACCCAAGAAGTGGAGGTTGCAGCAAGCTGAGATTGCGCCATTGCACTGCAGCCTGGGTGACAAGAGCGAAACTCCATCTCAAGGAAGAAAGGAAGGAAGGAAGGAAGGAAGGAAGGAAGGAAGGAAGGAAGGAAGGAAGGAAGGAAGGAAGGAAGGAGGGAAGAAAGGAAGGGAGGAAGGAGAGGAAGGAGAGGAAGGAGAGGAAGGAGAGGAAGGAAGGAGAGGAAGCCCCAAGAGCGAAACTCCATCTCAGAAAGGAAGGAAGGAAGGAAGGAAGGAAGGAAGGAAGGAAGGAAGGAAGGAAGGAAGGAAGGAAGGAAACAAATGAGGAAGCCCCATTTTTCTATTCTATTCTTTTGGCTTCTATATTCCAGAATAGAAATAAATTATTTTCTTGTTAATGTAAGAAAACAGGATTGTGGTGCCCCTACTGCTCTTGAGTTCAGGAGTATTACTTGCATCTACCTAAACAGGGAGCCTGTCAGGAAAACATTCTAGAGTGGACAGATTAATCATTGGCTTTAAATCTAAGTCAAATTAATAGATAATGAATGTTAGAAGGCCAATGGGGGGCACCAAGTTCAAGGGTTTTCAAAAGAAATGGAATCTGTTGAATCGTAAATCCCATTTAACCATCCTTTGTTTAGGTGGATACAGAAAGATGGGAAAGTGAGAGTCGATGATCCGTTTCTGCTCTTCTTTAGTCAGTCAAGTGACCTAGGCTGATGGGTTAGCTTATTTCTATGAGAACAGGAGAAAAATGAATGAGGAATCACCACGCTGCCAACAGCAGGAGCCAGGCAACTTGAAAATACTGTGTGAAGAGGTGAAGGATCAAGAATACGAACAGAAAGCAGAAGGCATTGGAGGGAGTTTTCTTGTGAGACGCGTGTGAACTCTGGGCTAAGGAGAGAATGCAGAGAGTGTGATGGTGCCAAGTACCCTCCGAAGGGGTAGTCTCATCCCTTCCTCCCACCTAACTAATGGGAAAAGCAAACCCAGAGAAATGAATAGGCTTTCCCGAGGCTTACAGCAAGTTAGAGGTAGAGCTAGTCAAACCCACATGGCTGTCTCTTAACCAGGACTTCCCCTTCCACCTCACCATTTCACCTTCTTCTCTCATTCCTGCTTTCGGGTATTTGTTTGGAATTTGTATCATAGTGTTTGTTTAGTTCATTAAACACGAAAAACTGGTGTATAATTCATTTTGTCACTTGCATAGACCCTTGAAAACTCCATATGTTTTTTTAGTTAGGAAAAATCCCCACTTTCTATCAGGATATACAGAGCATTGCAAGTGACTTGGCCTATCAGAACCTTGATTTCTTCCTCAGAGCCTTGATGTGATTTCTAAGTTTCTTCCAAGCTTTGACAGTTCATCAGTTCACAAGATAAAAAATAATTCCACCACAGGACATATTTAGGGGAAAGTTGAACTTCTCCCTGTTGCAGTGTGAAGATAATTCCCTCCAAGGGAGGAGATTGGATATAATTGTTATATCGCCCAGTCTGGGAGATATACCATGGCTGGAGGCCATGGCTGGTGTCACAGAAGTTGAGCAACTATTGGATCCCTGCTAGAACAAGAAAGGCCAGTGTGCCTTAGCATTAGTCTATCGGCTGGTGGCAGGACTGGGCTTCAGAAGGACCACTGCAGAGAAGAAACAGAACGGAGGAATTTCAGGCAAAAGAAAGAGGAGGGCTTGCTACAATGGCAGGTGAGGGAATCCAAAGGTCTGGGATGAGACTGGGAGGTTGAAACCCATGGTTATTCATCCACAGAAGTGGGAGAAAAGAGAGAACATACAGCACAGAGGCAGCTAGTGGCAGGTGTTACAGAGATGGAATAGGAATGGAAGAATCAAGGGAATAGGGAAATATACGAGTTGAATATTCTTTATTTGAAATACTTGGGACCAGAAGTGTTTTGGATTTTGGATTTTTTTGATTTGGAATATTTGCCTATACATAATGAAATATCTTGGGGATGGGACCCAAGTCTAAACACAAAATGCATTTGTGTTTCTTATAAACCCTATATATATAGCATGAAGACAATTTTATGCAAGATTTTTAATAATTCTGTGCAGGAAAAAAAACTTGTGTACAATGAAGCATCAGACAGCAAAGGTGTCACCATCTCAGCCACCCATTGGGCAATCTGTGGTTGTTTGGAATCACCATCATTCCTGACTCTGATTTTATGTGCTACTGATAAGCATTTATTTTCTTATAATTGTTCACACATAAGGACTTAACAGTAAATAAAAATTGACACACCATTAATACCGTGAATAAATGCTGTGTTCAGGGTACCTGTGCAGCTCAGTGACATCACCAGAATACCTGGATCCACTGCTAGGCAAGAGCAGCAGCAGACAGCTGCAGGCTCCCGGTCTCCACCCAGGGTGCTGGGTTTTGATTAAAAGGTTAATGTACACTGCATTTTATTTATTTAGGTTGGAAGAAACATGAGAAGCAGTTGAGAGACCAAGAAGTGGGTCCTCTAGGGATGAGGAGGCCTTCTGCTGTGTGACTTTTATAAATGGCCAAGAGGGTCTTTTTCTCCTTGGGGACACTGAAGAAACTGTAGGCTGTGCACCCGCATTTTGACTGTTCCCATCACAAGAGGTCAGGTGTGGAATTTTTCACTTGTGGCATCACGTCAGTGCTCAAAAGGTTTTGGATTTTGGAGCATTTAAGATTTTGGATTTTTGAATTTGGAATGCTCAACCTGTAGTACAAATGCTGGACAGCATGAAACACTCACTTGAGGTTAGTGATCATTATTTTAAAGAGAGATCTGTAAAGATTAATAACTGTGTGGTTTTCTCTAAGCCACATTCAATATTGTGGATGTAGGTGTGGAAGGGCAGAGTTAAAGCTAACCAGGACTGGGTTGAACCAAGTGAGTGTCGTGAAGCTGAGAAGGTATTTAATATGTAAGGTTGTGACAATGATTATAATACTTGGCCATGGAGTGTAAGCTGAGGATGAAGGGAAGTGAGGGTGTGAAAGAGGTAAGAAACAAGACCAATGAATCGTGGATCTGGGAAGGCTGCAAAGATTGTTGAAGTTGAAAGATTAGAGGAAATGAGCTGGAAAAATGAGGTGGTTACTGGTAAATGGCATGTTTCAAACTGATATCTTTAGAGGGAAAGCAATATTTTTATAATCAAACTCTACTGTTATCACCCTGGGAATGACTGGCTGAGGTTGAGGGGAAGATGAGATCTTTGCAGGGGTAGAGATTGGACTGGGCACCAGGATGTTGGGAAGAGCATCTCTATGGATATTTACATCCCCAGGAGTAATGGCAGGAGGCATGGTGGAGAGAGTGACTGAACCGGAGACACAATCTTTATGGAAGGAGTAGGAATGACCAGAGAGGCCATAGGAGATGGCAATGAGTTGGAGCATGGGATTAGGATGACAGAATGGCCTGAGAGCATCAATGAGAAACACAAGGATGTCTTCCAGTGCTGACCAAGTGGTGAGAGGCATGTGTGAAAGGATTTTGAGATTTGGATGGGTGGAACAGTTAAGTTGGGATCAGAAAATGTGATCTATAGAGAGGCAAGGAAATTAGACTGCAGGGAATCCTGGGCTTCCCATAGCAAATGACGTGAACTGCATGCAGTAAAGCAGCATTCTCTCATGGGAGGATGAAGACGATCCTGTAGTCTAAGGCTGGGTCATCTGCATGGAAGGCTTTGAGGTGACTGAAACGAAGTTGATCTAGGCATGGAGGTATGTGTGCACAATCCTCATTAGTGTAAGGCTGCTACATTTTTCTCATGGTGAGATCTGTTTTCCAGAAATCGTCTTACAGGAGGTAGGTCTTAGGAAATAGAAAAGAGTCATCTAATAAGATGAGTTTTTGGAAAGCAGGAGAAAACAATGATACCATAAATGCATGGTGTTATATGGGCATTTGCCTTTTTAATTATTTGTGTAACTTTATTTCCTCAACTTACTCATTTCTCAGTATTTCCTTGTGATGAGTGATACAGCATTTGTATATATTTTCTACATTTCCATCAATCAAATATTTACAGTTTTTGGTCATCTAATAGTTCAAACAAAAAATAATAGAGATTACTTTGTTCTTTTATTTAAAATAAAGTTGTAATGAAAGTTATATTTGTGTTTGAGTGTTTGTGTTGATCATGAATCTCTGAGGTCAGGGCCTTGTCCTTAGTGTCAGGTATGTGACCACATGGTTGGCAATCAATAAATGTTTTCTTGATAATAACATAATAAATAATAATTTGAAAACCAAAGCCAGTTTGTTTTCAATAGCCTTACAAAGTTTATGCATTGAGGTTTTTCTATTCCTGCGGACTATGAAAAATTAACTAAGTCAGACTCCATTTGACTGTGAGCCCTTCAAAGGCTGGGGCTTCATGGCTTTTTCACGTAACTCTCCCCAGTGCATTGACTGGCTCATGGTAAGATGCCCAGTAAATATTGGTTGGATGAGAAGGTAGACGGTTGCAAGTTTCTTGAACACCAAGTACATGCCAGGTACCATATTAGGTTCTTTATTTGTATTATCAAAATATTCCTTATAACAGCTCTATAAAGTGAGTAGGTGCTATTACCCAACTGTCGACATGAGAAATCTGAGTGAATGAATTTAAGTAAGGTGCCCACGGCCACACAGTCACCAGTGGTAGAGGAGCATGAACACCTAGATGTGACTGACCCCAAAGTCCACGGCCTGTACAGTAGACTCCTGTGCTTGAGAGGGAAGGAACAGAGGGAGGAAGGTGGGTTAAATAAGGAGAGAATATGAAAGAAAAAAATGATTAACCATTTCAGAAAGTATTTTTGGTTGTTGAAATTAAACAAATAAAAGTTGGTTTTACCAGAATTCATTCTTAAAGGCTATTGTGGTAGCACCTTTGTAAGTCACTTCTAACAGTTCAGCTGTTTGAATTATTGGCTATCTTAGCAATTTTGCTTTCCGTGTTCATTCTGCAAGACTTAAAGTCATGAAACCTAGATGGCTCTTGTAGAATGAACATTGAAAGCAAAAGGCACAATTATCAGGATGTAGCTACACATTACCACCACGTCTGGAAAATATCAAAAAATAGGATTTATGTTTCTGTCTACGTGAAATGTTATCAGCCATCTCGTAGTTTGGCTAACACCCCATAATCACTGGCCTGTGGGGACATTTAAAAATATCTGTGTAACTGAATCTTATCTAAAGCAAATCCAACCCAACCCTTTATCTTAGCTGGCTAATCCATACAGAGGGATAGCTTTCCCACTAATCTTGGAGTTATCTAGAATTTTCTCTGCTCTATGACAACATTCAGGTCATTAGCAAATGCTTAGTTCTTAGGTCTGTATAGATTGAGTAATCTGTCAAATCCCTTGGTTCCAAACTTGCCCATACAATAATGAGTTATCCGTTCAGAATCCCTGACCACGTATTTTTCTTCATTGCAAATTGTGTGACCTGTTAATAGGAGAGACGAAGTCATGTTTGTCTAGATAGCGAATCTGGGAAGAAAGAGGGTTTCTTGCTGAACGTGAACAGGGTCTGCATATCTTAACATTCAGCACTCGAAAATAAATTCATGGGAGAAAAAGAAGATAATACAACTTTGAATTAAATATTCTTTAATTGGAATATTTATTCTAAGGACTCTTCTGAGTAGAGTTGGATGCATTAGTTTTCACATCTTTAAACGGGGCAGGAGTAGTGGGAAATCATATCACTCACAGAGATAACTATCCTCTATTTCAAAGTTTCTTGTTCTTATGCTTCTAAACTGCCCAATGTGAGTTACAATGTGTACTTAGTGATTTGGTTAATTTCATTTTCTCCCATGAGCTGGTTGAAAATAAATAAATTCAGGAAACCTTGGCTTGTAATTTGTCAAGCGCCTTTAGACAGTGTGTGATAAAAGAAGAATACTGATTTTAAATTCAAAAGAGCAGACCCTTCCACAAGACAAGTCTCTTTTGAGAATCAGTGCCCTGGAAATTACGTCTGCATAGCCAGGTTGATGTGTACATCAGATAAGATACTCTGAAGCATTCCTTTTTAAATTGATAAGTGTCACATAAATACATAGTGTTGTGAAATAGAAATTCTGTGAAAAACCAGTGCTGTTTCATTTAAAGGTATTATAACACATTTAAAATCTAGCTTGCCAGACAGGTCACAGAACAAATTTTATTCCTATGGGCAGATCTTAAAGAATATAAAGTTCCTTGGGATGTAAAATTGTTACAATGTAAAATCTGTGGTAGGCTCACAAAATCAAACAAGTTGTAAATTATTCAAACCTACTTTTGTCTTTTTTCTCTATTGCATACTGGGCCAATACACTTCTAGGTTCCCAGTATCACATTTAAAAGACACTGAAAGCCAGGTACGGTGGTGCATGTCTGTAATCCAAGGAGGATTATATGAGGCCAGGTGTTTGAGACCAGCCAGGGCAACATAGTGAGACCCCATCTGTAAAAAAAAAGAAAGAAAAGAAAAAGAAAATTAATTAGGTAGCTGTGGTTGTGCCTGCCTGAGGTCCCAGCTACTCCAGAGGCTGAGGTGGGAGAATGACTTTAACCCAGGAGTTTAAGGTTACAGTGAGCTATGATTGCACCTGTGCACTCCAGCCTGGGTGACAGGGGCTGACCCTGTCTCTACAAAATATAAAATAAAATTTAAAAGACACACAGGTCCAGTGTTGCTGAAGGACTGGAAACTGGAACTAGGGGAGAAGTTGCCACTAAGGTAATAAAGAACTGAACTCATTCAGTGGCTCAACAAGCTGATCCTATTCGTTGTTTTGGTTCTTGTCTGTGGCCTTAGACATGTAACTATACTATTAGCACTCTGTTTCCCTGTCTTTAAGATTGGATTAATCTAAACAGAATTGATTACCAAGTGCATGTGTAACACTTAGGGAATAGGAAGTGTCCAGGACATCTTCTTAGTGATGGTAATGATGGCAGTAGTCATGGCTCATACAGTGTCTCCCAAAGAGAGAGACTCAGTCTTTCTGTGTCTGGCCCTGGTGGTTTCAGAGAAGCTGAAACCTCCGGAAGGTGAGTCTTTGCTATGGCAGGGAAAGCCCTATTCGTCAGAATCAGAATTAAACAGCAATCAAGAGAAGGATTGTCCCTTGATTTACTTTGTTGAGTAAATAAAATCATTTTTACCTCTCCCTAGGGGCTGATTTATTAGAAATTCTAGTATTTAAAACTGGAATGAGGAATTTTAAGTTTGCAACTATAATCCAATGGATAAAAAAATAAATCTTTTAAGACCTAGAATATCTCTACATGAATTTTATTTCCATTGTGCGATCTTAAAGAAAAAGGAGGCTCCTTGAAATATAAAATTCTTTTTTTTTTTTTTTTTTTGAGACGGAGTCTTGCTCTGTTGCCCAAGCTGGAGTGCAGTGGTGCAATCTCGACTCTCTGCAACCTCTGCCTCCTGGGTTCAAGTGATTCTCCTGCCTCAGCCTCCCAAGTAGCTGGGACTACAGGTGTGCACCACTACGCCCGGCTAATTTTTGTATTTTTAGTAGAGACGGAGTTTCACTATGTTGGCCAGGCTGGTCTTGAAATCCTGACCTCAAGTGATCCACCCACCTTGGCGTTCCAAAGTGCTGGGATTACAGGCATGAGTCACCGTGCCCAGCCTGAAATATAAAATTCTTACAATTCTTTCTTTCCACAAATTAAATATAGTGAGGTCTAACAAATACAGAGATGTCCCCTAAGAGCAGGTGGATGGGAATAGATGACCTGAATGTTCCTTCAAGCTTATGTTCTAGGCTTCTGTCCCTGGAAAATGAGTGTGGGTAGAAGAGGAGCTGAGAAAGTTCCTCCCTGCCATGACATGGAAGCTGCAGGAGAAGTTTGTGGGGCAGGGAGGGAGGGCGGTGGGAATCCCACTGTGACCTTCTTAAAAATGACAATCATTCAAAAACGTTTTAAAGTCTTTTTTTGACATTATTTCATTTGGTCACAAAGCAGCCCTTGATGTAACCAGCTAGCAAGAGGCAATACAAATTTAGAATTCCAGCTTTAAGAAAAATGTTACGGGGGCCCTCGTCCTGTTAATATCTCTACCACTGTACATGCAGGAGGATATTAGAAGGGGCTATCAAGGAACCTCGCTGGGACTGAGCCCTGTCTCACACATCTTGTGTTCCCAGCCTGTAATGTGCACTCAGGGCTGTGGAAGTGAACTGCTCAGAGCTCAGCAATGGCCATATCTGATGGTCTCCTCCTTTTTGTAGCCCTGATCAATTCAGGAATAACCTTATGTGACCACAAAAGGAAATACATTTTCTAATAATCCAACATAAGTATCCCAACGTTTGTGCCTGTAAGTCTCATCTGTAGTTTGAAAAGCACGGGCTAAGCTCTACCTATGTCTAAGAATGTCCACTTTGTGAGTTAGGGTCTGATTGTGCTCTATGGGTAGTTTGAGCTTTGTCCCTTGTCTAACATCCCCTGTGGTCACCTCGCTACTGGGTATATGCAGAACACCAGCCCAGTGCCGGGCATGCTGCAATGGCTAATGAAGGCAATGATCCTTTTAAAACTCAGCTAAAATAAATATTCAGCATATGTTTAAACATTTACAATGTTTTAAATTACATTTACAATGTAATCATATTGATGAAATTTTGGAATTTTTTATGAATCCAGTTAGATTCCTTCTTGTAGAATCCAATTTGATTTTTGGGAACAAAAGGTCATATTTGTTTCTCAAAGTACTCATATCAGTTAAGAAGGGAAATTGAAGGACCGAGAAGCCCAATATTGAAAATGTGTTGTGCATTTCGGCTTTAATCGCAATGTTCTCACTGGAAGGTTGTAAATCATCCCAACCTTTTCTTTCAAAGCAGCTTTTCTGGTGCAGGGGCCCATGTTTAACATCCCTTCGAAGTCCCATTATCTACATGTTTCCTCTTATCTCTTGGTAAACAGCCTGCACCTTAGTTCTGGTCCCTATCACTTTGTTCCTGAAATGAGACTGTGGGTGGCTGGTTTCCCCATCACTGGTCTGTTCCCCTTAATCCCAGAGGCTTCAGGGGAATTTTCTTAAGTACAGCTTTCCTCATGTTTCCTTGGGACTTGAAAATCTCTTTTACCTGCCTGTTACTTACAGAATTAGGTTCAAATGTCTCCAGTGTGATCTAACTCTAACTTTCCTTCCACTTTCCCACTCTTTATGGATCCTGTCCTCTGGCCCAGGCCTCCCAGCCAGGAAGGTACCTCTCATGAGGCCTTTTGGGATGTAAGAGAAGGGAATATTTTGGTTTGATTTTTGGCTGCTGGACTTTCTGTTCAGGTAACCATTCTTCGGTTCCCAGCTTTCCCAAGAGAATGCCAACCCTGCCTCCATCTTGGCAGGTGTGTCTACCAGCCACACAAGTTAGCTACAATCCTGTGCCTCTCAGAGAGAATATGTTAAAATTCACTGCAACTCGATACATAAGAATTGTCAAAACTAGATGGAGAGAAATTGTCTTAGTTCAGCCTGCTGCATCAACTATACCATAGACTGGGCGGCTTAGACAACAAACATTTATTTCTCACAGTTCTGGAGGCTGAGAATTCCAAGATCGGGTGCCAGCAGATCTAGTGTCTGGTGAGGGCCCATTTCCTGGTCTGCAGACAGCCATCTTTCTGCAATATCCTCACATAGCAGAGAGAGAGCAAGTTCTCTCATGTCTATTCTTTTGAGGGCACTACTCTTATTCATGAGGGCCCCACCCTCATAACCCAATCACCTCCCAAAGGCCCCAACTTCTTGTTTGTTTGTTTGTTTTTGGGACAGATCCTCGCTCTGTTGCCAGGCTGGAGGGCAGTGGCACGATCTCGGCTCGTTGCAACCTCCGCTTCCCAGGTTCAAGCGATTCTCCTGTCTCAGCCTCCCAAGAAGCTGATGCTACAGGTGCCCGCCACCACACCCGGCTAATTTTTGTATTTTTAGTGAAGATGGAGTTCACCATGTTGGCCAGGATGGTCTCAATCTCTTGACCTCATAATTCACCTGCGTCAGCCTCCCAAAGTGCTGGGATTACAGATGTGAGCCACTGTGCCTAGCCGGCCCTACCTTTTAATACCATCACCTTGGAGGATAGGGTTTCAATACATTAATTTGGGTGAGACACATTCAGTCCATTGCAGAAATTATGCATCTCAAGGATTTCCTGAAAGGTATCCAGTTCTCCCAGTCCTCAAGAGTTTCTAGAATCTACTCTTGAATGATGCCAGGCCTCTGGAGAGCCCCATATGTAAGGCTGACTTGTTTTGACTACCTATAGAAAGGCTTTTGCTTTATTGCACTTCGACCATATTCTAGCGTCCTGCACTGTGAAATATTAAAACAGCCCAGCAAACCTTGTGCTTACACTTATTGTGCAATGTTATTAAGGATGTTGTTCACCATATTGCACAATGTCCTCTTTATGAGGATCCTGGGGATATCATCTCTCTGGTGTCTTTGCCAGAAATAGCTATGATCCTTCCAAGGAATTAGTTTGTTTTTGCCTTAAAGACACAATGAACCATTTATGTTTTCTTCCTACATTGGCTTCTGGAAAGCCCGGATTGAAATCTGTGGATCACTATTAATAAATGTACTGGGTATCCTAGAATGCAATTAGGACCCTTGACATTGTTTCTGTATTTGTATTTGTCTAACCTCTGATTTGCACTTAAATTTCTTCACTTGCTCTCATACTATGTATACCTTTTAGATTAAGTTTATTCCTTCTTGAAATTAGGTGGGAATAAATAAGTCTGGCTGGGCTTGGCATTGGTAGGTGTGACAAAGGTGTGACAGTGCAAACACAGCCACAATTAGAGGTGCCAAGAGTCAGTTTCGATGGAAATACCAGACAGAGACAGCCTTGCCAGCTTGATATTCATCTCTGCCAGGACTGCAAAAGGTCACATTGTGTAGGCAGGTTGACCTTCAGCATTTCCTCTGGAGGGAATATGCTTCAAACCTTCTGAGTCTTCCTGAGAATATGGGCCTTGATTTACATTTGGACAACACAATTAGTGCATTTTCCAAAATTACCAGGTTTTATTATTTTAATATTCTTTTTTTAATATGATCCTGAGTGTGACTCTTTCACTCCTAAGAGCAGATTATCCAAGACTCACCTGAACTAAGCTTTTCAACTGTTGGCAGCTATGATGATGTATCTGTCAAGTCTAAGTCACCCTTCATGGCAAACTGTTTCCTCAACTGCCCTTTCACCAATGTAGAGACACCCACATGTTCCTCATAGTCTACTGTGCTATTTCACTCAGATGGTTAGAAATTCGAATTCTCCATCTTCTCACATACACACAGACACACACATGTGCATGCATACACAGACCACAGACTCACACACGTACTTATGCAACCAGCCCTCCCAGTTTAATGAAAAGGGAAAAAAAAAGCCCTGGCTTTCAGCTCAATGTGATAAATGGTAGAACCGGATAGAAGAATAAGGAAGGGGAAAATTGGAATGCACATTTTTGAGGTCTGCTGTTAAACCAGTTTTGCTAATTTCTTCAAGTGAAAATCCTCCTTTATGCTTTTGCCTTGTGTAATATATTTCTGAAAACTGTCGGCTGGGCGTGGTGGCTCATGCCTGTAATCCCAGCACTTTGGGAGGCCAAGGTGGGCGGATCACCTGAGATTGGGGGTTCAAGACCAGCCTGACCAATGCGGAGGTTTAGTAGAAACCCCCGTCTCTACCAGAAATACAAAATTAGCCAGGCGTGGCGGCGCATGCCTGTAATCCCAGCTACTTGGGAGGCTGAGGCAGAATTGCTTGAACCCGGGAGGTGGAGGTTGCAGTGAGCCAAGATCGCGCCATTGCATTCCAGCCTGGGCAACAAGAGTGAAACTCCATCTCAAAAAAAGAAAAAAAGAAAGAAAAGAAAAGAAAGAAAGAAAACGGTCTTATTTCCTCCATTGGAAGAGAATTTCTTCCTAAATTATGTTATTAATGTACAACAAGCCAGTGTTAGTGTGTCACTGTGGCAGATTGAGACCCCACCCCCCCGGAGCCTAGGGACTGCAGTCGGAGAGTCCCAGTGTGCAGAGCGGTCAGGTTATGGTGGTCATTACTCTCTGGATGCCCCACTGTTTACAGTCCAGTACGCATCTCCATACATCTTCACCAGAGGGAAGAAACGTTTTATATCGTAGAATGAGTTAAGAGACCCTTGACATGTTTAAAAAAAAAAAAAAAAAAAAAGAATGCTTTCAGCCAAGAGCCAAAGCGAGGAGGTCTGGCAGAAAGACAAATGGAGTCCAAAGATTTGGGATCAGGCTTTAACTGTCTCCCTTTTTATGTATGCAGCCTGCTTGGCTTTTCCCTTTCCTGACCTGGACTCCTATTTCATAGACTGCTATCCTAATAGCTCTGAATGTGCATTATGATTTGAAGGTTGTAGTTTTCCATCTCTGGCATATTATGGTCATCTTACTCCTGCGTTCTATATGGAGGCTTGGTCTAAACATAGCCTTTCTTTCTCTGCCACCATATGTAAGGTAATACAATATACTGCTGTGGAGTTCCTCAACTGGTACCTCTTCAGACAGAGATCTGGAGAAGAACTGTTTTATTTGTCCATTCAATCATTGCATCAACAACTTTGTTAGCACCTACTAATTACCAGACACTGTGAATAATGATATGAGATCCCAGAAAAAGTGAATAATGAATAGGGGTGGGAGTGGGTGAAGCGAAATGTTTTGTGTTTCAATTAAGTCTCCAAAGACATGTAGAAAGATTCAAAGACATTCTTTTGGCCATGACTGAATAACCAGTACTGAAATATTCTTACTATCATAAACAATTATAAAACTGAAAAATTACATTAACCAATACTTTGCAGATATTGGACAACAGGCAGTTCAGGGCCCTTATCATTGAGAGAAAGGAAATACACAAAATGAGCTTCATAACTGCCTCCACTTTCTTTCTAGAGGTGCTTTCTTGTTCACAGTATAGGAAGCTGGAGCCCAGACAAAGCACTGTGGTCTTATTGAACTAGGGGGATAGAATCTGAGTCCTGGGCTACTGAAGTATCTGGACTTTGTAGGTCAGAGTACCAGACAGGAGTGAATTGCAAAGAGGAGCTGCAGAAATCTGCATGGAGACCCCCTTTCATGATTAGATGGATATTAACCTGCTCTTGTGTAGGCATAGCCTGACAGAGAATGGTAACTGGAATGATGTGATATAAACAAAGATTATGTAGGCTATGCAGTGCTGAGAAATGTAGAGGCTCCAAATAGCCAGTGAGGACACCTTGTTGAACATCTTGGGCATTCAGTTGAGACCCCCAAAAGACCAGGCTTTAGGAGTAGAGATATTATCACCCTAGAACAAAGACTACTCTGGACCTTCCCAGCCAAAGATTTAAAATAAGCTTTAGAAGGATCAAGCTGATAACCTGATGGGCAAATAAATTAACTGCCTGACAGAACATGACTCTTAAAAAGGAAGACAAAAAGTTCACACTGCCAGGACTATAACATCAGTGATATCTAGCATATAACAAGAGTTTCTAGATATGCAGAGAAGCAGGAAAAAGTGACTCATAACCAGGAAAATGAAACTATAAATAGAAACACACTCAAAGATTTTAGAGTTAATAGAAAAAAAAGTTTCCACCAGGTAATCCTATGTTTAGGATTTCAAAGGAAAAATGATCATAATGAATGAACATATGGAGAATATTAATAGAGAGGAAAAGTACACCAAAAACTTAAAATTCTAGAACTGAAAAAAATACAATGTCTGAAATAAAAAATTCAGTAAATGGGCTTAACAACAGCAACAGAAAAGATCAATGAACTCAAGGCTATAGAGACTATCCAATCTGATGCAAATAATGAAAAGACTAAAGAAAACTATAGAGACCCAATATCTTGTGAAACAATATCAAGTATTCTAACATATGTGTAATTCGATTCCTAAATGGAGAAGTGTGAAATAGGGGTGGAAAAGCAACTGAGGACATATTATCCAAATTTTTTTACTTGATGAAAAATATCAATCCATAGATCCCAGGATCTCAATACATCTCAAGCAAGATAAACACAAAGAAAGCCAAACCTAAATGTGTAATAATCAAATTTCTGAAACTTAAAAAGAAAAATTATAAGCGCATGTGAGATTTGTAATCATCATCTTACCAAGAGCATGAGAGAGTTTAAAAACAAACTCTACATTATATAGAGAGAACCAACAGTGTGAATTTTCTCTGACTTATCAAAAGAAATAATGCAGGCCAGAAAACAATGGAATAATTTTTTTAAGTGCATAAAGAAAAAACAAAAACAAAAACTATCAACTCATAATTCTACATCTAGGAAAAATATTCTTCAAGAATAAAGACAAAATTAAAATATTTTCAGATTTTAAAAAGCTGAGATAATCACCAACTGACATGCGCTATAAGAAACATTAAAAGGTGTTCTTCACGCTAAAAAACAGTATTAGATGAAGAATCGATTCTACACAAAAGAATGAAGATTGTGAGAAATGGCAAATATGTGAGCAAAGATAATTTTCTTTTTAAAATCTTTCAGAATTGATTAAGCAAAAAATGATAAGAATGTATCATTGGGTTTAAATTACATGTCGAAGTAAAATGTTTGACAACAATAATGCAAATAACATGAGAGGATAAATATTCCATTGTAATGTCTTACATCATTGGAGGACTCATGAAATTGATTCATAGTAGATTGTGATAAGATAAAACACACATTATAACCCTTAGAGAAACTGCAAAAATAAAAGAGGTATGGCTAAAAAGCTGACTGAGAATAAAAAATAAAATACCCAAAGTGGCTCAATTAAAAAATAATGACCGGGCCAGGTGCGGTGGCTCACACCTGTAATCCCAGCACTTCGGGAGGCCAAGGCGGGTGGATCATGAGGTCAGGAGTTCAAGACCAGCCTGGCCAATAGGGTGAAACCCCATTTCTACTAAAAATATGAAAAATTAGCCAGATTGGTGGTAGGCGCCTGTAATCCCAGCTACTCAGGAGGCTGAGGCAGGAGAATGGCTTGAACCTGGGAAGCAGAGGTTGCTGTGAGCCGAGATCTCACCATTGCACTCCAGCCTGGGTGACAGAGCGAGACTCCATCTCAAAAAAAAAAAAAAAAAAAAAAGACTGGAAAGAATACAAATTTTAAAAGTTGGAAAAATAAAAACAAATAGGAAAATAGTAGACTTTCACAACAAAAGAGAGGCGTTTTATAAATTTTTCTAGCAGATATGACATAGGACATATTATTTTAATGCAAAGCAGATGAAGAACTACCCTACTAGTCTAAACTACGCCCGTTAACCTTTAATCATTTGAATCCCTTAATCCTCTAATCATTGGATCATTAACATTCAAATATCCTGGAAGACTGGCTTATCTGTATTTTAAGAGGAAGCCGGTCCTATATTTTACGTCGGTTCTTTGACCATTCATTGGAGCTCTGGTTTTCAGCCTCTTTCCGGGCTACCTTGTAGCAATTTGAGGGTCAGTCATCAGTTTCTGCTTGGTTTCAAAGATCCAGGAGAAGCTTAGTGTTGTTCAAGACGCAGATGGACCCATCACAGCAGTTTAATCCATCCTCCATCCCGGAGTCTTCACAAATGCTGACTGAAGAAAATTCTCGGGACGATTCAGGGGCCTCTGAAATCTGCTCCGAGATGTTGATACAGAACCTTAGTAACTTGACTATCAACACTAGTAACGAATCCCGTTCCCCTCTACCAGAAGATTCACTCCATCGAGCAAGAGCAACAATCCTCAGGGAAACCAGAGATGACTTGCTTTACAGGAGGGGAGGAGTAAGAACATTGCTGTCTGTGCAGAAAGAAAGGATAGCAAGATTCAGATACATGTTACTCGGCAGAGTTCGTATGCATGAAGGAATACTGACAAACACTGGGCTTAAGGGAGTTAGGAAGGAATCAAGACCATTCAAATGCCCCTGCAGTTTCTGCGTGTCCAATGGATGGGATCCTTCTGAGAATGCTAGAATAGGGAATGATGACACCAAGCCACTTCAGCCATAAAACTTATTCTTGCACCTTTTTCTTCTTGCTGGTAATTTTATATAGCAGGCTGTGAAAGCTACGCTGTGCTAGTATAGACTATACACGAATAATATTAATGAGTTCTAGGATGTGTTTTTCTTCATGTATCTTTTTCTTCCTACTATGATACTAGTAATTTGTAAGGGATCTGTGTAATTTAAATGTATTTGAATAACTTTAGCTCTACTGTTTGATTTGACCCAAAGACGATATAAGTATTCCCATGTGTCTTAGAAGCCCAAAGTCAGTGAGATGAAACCCAACATCAAGAAACTGAAGCAAAGTTACTTGTGGATAAAGAAAGCATTAGGTAGTTTGGCTATAGCATAATAACTAGATTTTCTGGCTTTCAAAAATTTGGATTGCAATCACAGCAAACTTATTTTTACAGTTTTCAGTACAAAAAGGTGTTTATATAGAAACAATAAAGTTGACATTTGAGTACCTTTAAAAAAAAAAAAGAAAATAGTAGACTTTCACTCAGTCATATAAATAACCACATTACATGTAAATGGATTAATTGCTATAATTAAAAATTGGAGATCATCAGACTAGATAAAAAAGCAAGTCCTAACTACATGCTGTTTACAAGAGATGTTTTAACTATAAAGATCTGGAGAGTCTTAGGAACACTCACACCTATTTTGCTTTGTGCTATTTAAAAATAAAAAGATAGAAAATTATATTCCTTACAAACACTAACTATAGGAAACCTGAATTAGCTTTATTAATATCAGACTTCAAGATGAAGTGTATCACCACATTAAAGAGGGATATTTCATAATAATCGAAGAGTTAATTCATCAAGAAGACATAACAGTCCTAAATGTGCACATACCTAGTAATAGAACTACAAGAAGCAAAAACTAACTGAATTAAAAGTAAAAACAGAAAAATCTACAACTATCGTTGAACACATCAACACTATACCTTCAGTAAATGATAGAAAATGCACACAAAAATATTAGCATCTAGAATGTTTGAATGATACTGTCAATCATTTGAAACTAATTGACATTTATGGAACACTTCACGTAGCAACAGCAGAATACAGATATTTTCAAGAGTACTTGAAACATTCACCTAAATAGGCCATGTGCTAAGCCATCAAATAACACTCAATAAATTTCAAGAGATGGAAATAATAAGTGTTCATTCTCCAGTGACACTGGAATTAAACTTGAAACTTACAAAAATTTGCATCATAAAAAATCCCCAATATTTAAAATAAGCAACACGCTTCTAAACTCATGAGTCAAAAAAGAAATAGCTAAGTTAATCACAAAATAAATGAATTGAATGAAAACAAAACACAGCATATAAAAAACGCGTGGGATGTAACTGAAGCAATGTATAGAGAGAAATGTACAGCTGTAAACGTTTATATTAGCAAAGAAGAAAGGTTTAAAATCAAGATGTGAGCCAAAGTTTGGCAAACTAGCGTTCATGAGCTTACAATGGCTTTTACATTCTTAAAAGGAAGAGGGGAAGGGGAAGAGAAAGAGAAGCAGGAGGAGGAAGAGAGGCAGCTGCAACAGAGACCATATGTGGCCCACAAAGCTTAAAATATTTACTCTCTGGCCCTTTACAGAAAAAAGTTAGTGACCCCTGACATAAGTTTTCACCTCGTACTAGAAAAAACTGATGATGGTAAATCCAAAGCAAGTAAAAGGAAGAAAATTTTAAAGATAAGAGTTGGATGTCTATGGTTTCTCTAGAAAATAGAGAAACAATAGAGGAAAATTAATGAAACTAAATGATGCTTCTTTGGAAAAATCAAGGATGCCAACTTTCACCACTTCTACTCAGCAGCATACAGGAGATCGTAGCCTGTGCAATAAGGTGCCAAGAAAGATAATAAAGTCAAAAAGATTTTTTTAAACTTCTAGAAATTGTTGCCTACATTCACCGTCTCTGCTTCTTTCCCTCCCATTATTTCTTGAATTCACTCTCATGAGACTACCCCTCCCCCACCATTCCCCCACAACCTGTCTTGCAAAGATCACCATACACCTCCATACTGCCAAATCTAGCAGTTAATTCTTCATGTAATTTGACCTGTAAGCAACATTTGATGGAACTGATGTTCCCTCTTCCTTTAAACTCTTTTTTCACTTGTCTTTTGGGACTTCCTGGTTTTCTTTCTAACTCACTTGCCATTTCTGTTCTATCACTTTATTGGGATCTCTTCACCTGTCCAACCTTTAAATGTTGGAATGCTTAGAGTTTACTTCTCAGACCTCTTCTCCATGCTCTCTGTACACTTTCTTGCTAGCATATAGGTGATTTGAAATAGCCCCTACATGCTAATAATTCTCCTAGATTTTATAAATCTCTAGCCAGGACTTGTCCCCTGAGCTCCAGATTCCTTAATTCAGCTGCCTCCCTGACATCTCTGTTTTGATATATTAGGCACTTAAAACTTAACATATGTAAACGTAAATCCCTGATCTTCCCTTCACTCCTACCCAAAGGCTGGTCCTCCTGCAATCTTCCTCTCCTCTGTAAATAGTAATTTCATTCTTTATCCTGCTCAGGACAGAAACCTGAGCATCATTCTTTTCTCACCTTTTCAATATCCCATGTCTAAATTCGTCAACAAATCTCATCAGACTGCTTTCAGATATATCCAGAATCTAATCATTTCTCACCACTTCCTCCAACCACCCAGGACCAAGTCATCATTCTCTCCCATCTGGGTTAACTAACAGCTTCACAACTGATGCCCTGGCTCCCACTCTTGTTCCCTTGACAGTCCTTTCTCTGGGCAGCAAGCCAGAGTTGTCCTCCTAAGACATAAGTCAGACTACATTTCTTTTAAGCTAAAGCCATCCAACTATTCCTCTAACTCATTCTAAGTAGGATCTGCCCCTAGCTATCTCTCTGCTTCATTTACTGCTTTCCCACTTGTGCCCTCTACTATAGACTTTCTTGCTACTCTGGAACATATAATAAGTGTGTTCCCACCCCAAGGCCTTGGATATGATCTTCTGTCTGCCTGTGAAACCCTTCTCTCAGTTATCTGCGCTGAGTTCCCCCTGACCTCCTTCAGCTCTCTACTCAGACATCCCAGGGAGGCCTTCTCTGACCCCCTATTTAAAATAGTTATTCCCACCCTGTCATTCCAGTCCTTTTTTTGCTTTATTATTTTTTTGCCTGTCTTCTTTAACTTAAACTGATAAGCTATACAAGGACAGGGATTTTATATATTGTTTTCATTGCTGTATTCACAGTGCATTGGGTACACTCAATATTTGGTGAATAAATTATTCACTAGCTCATCAATTTATTTGTTTGTGTGTTTACTGAATTTCTACCTGCCAGGCATTGCCCTTAGGGAGCTCACACTAGTAAAAATAATAGGAACAACTACCATTTTTTTGTGGTGACTAATCACTTTGCATATGCCATTTGATTTCATCTTTACAATAGCCTATTTTACAGATGAGGAAACAAGCTTGCACCAGTTAAATAAATGGACTAAAGTCAAGTAGCTAGTATGTACTGCCGTTTTCAAAACCTGTTTGTCGACTACTGCCTCCCACTGAAATGATGTTCTTCTGTGTTGACATTTAGCTCATAGCTCCATAAACATTTTTAAATGGTTTAAATATATTTTCTACAAAGACTCAGAATGAATGTGCGTAAATAAGAGAGTTCATGATTATGAGAATTATGACTTCTTTGGGGGACTTATTTGAGAATAAACAAATTTCCTGATTCCTCGACTCCCTTCAGCCTCTTCCCCTCTGATGAAGCCATGGGGAAATCCATTGAAGCGAACATTCTAGCATGCCTTCTCATCAAACTTCCTTCATGTTTGTGCTTGGCCAGGAACCTACTGCCAGCAGAGGGAGGTGGAAGCCATCATGGAGGGCGATGAGGAGGACAGAGGCTGCTGCTGCTGCAAACCAGGCCACTTGCCACACCTGCTGTCCTGCAATGCTGCCTTTCACCTCCGCTGGCTCACCTGGGAAATCACGCGGACCCAGTACATCCTGGAGGGCTACAGCATCCTGGACAACAACGCAGCCACCATGCTGCAGGTGTTTGACCTCCGAAGGATCCTCATCCGCTACTACATCAAGGTATTGCTCTGTTTCCCAAACACCTGTCTAAGGCAGAAATGCTAAGATGGCACAGGAAGCTCCAAAAGAGCTCTGTCGAAAACTAAATTTTGAGCCTCTCATCCTCAGCTTCCGAATCGGAAGTCCAGCCATCTGGGGAACTGTCACTTTTGGAAAAGTCCTAGAGGGCTTTGCCTTAACCTGAGATTTGTGCCCTGGTCGTATCCTAAGCTTAGGCACCAATAGGCAGTTCGTTTTCTTATCTAGGTTTTCTTTGTCTCTTCTACCACAGCATGGTTTGCTTGTCCTGATGATGAGGACAAATTTAATATCCTAGAACTATTACTAAGCCTCCATGTTTGAGTTATAAGGGTCAGATTAGATGCTCTGCACAGTGTCCACTTTAGAACCAGAATTATATTTTAAGTTCGTAAGGAGAACTCAAAAAGTAGCTAAACCATCCAGTCAGAATTGGCTGTGACAGCCTTTCCTCCTAACTCACATGGAGAATAATAACATGTTTTTTCAGTTGCTCAGTGCCTACCTCTGCCCAATCTGTATTCAACCTCAGAAATCATGGCAGTTTGGAGTAAGTCTCCTGGAAAACAAGTGTGGGACCTGCCTGAGGATGTGTAGTGTTCATCGGGGCTGAGGTGTTTTCTGAAGGGGAAGGGGCAGGTGAGGGCCATGTGGCGGAGGAGATCTTCGCTGTGGGTCCTGTGCTGGAGGTTTGGGGGGACTTGGTGTGGTGGAAGTCCTGGATGACCCACAGGTATGCGTCACATCTTAATGCTATTCAAAAAGAGGAAGCTCATCCATTGGAGACCACAGAGGCCCCTGCCAGCGTGCTGAGACAGGTGGTCCAGCAGAAATGAGGAAACACAGAATGAAAAGATAACATGGCACCTAAAGTTTTAACCAGCTAACAAACAAAGGGCATTGAGAAATTTGGAATAAATTCAGGCATGGTAGCTCACGCCTGTAATCCCAGAGCTTTGGGAGGCCAAGGCAGCAGCAGGATTGTTTGAGCCCAGGAGTCCAAGACCAGCCTAGGCAACATAACAAGACCCCATCTCTACAAAAAAAAAAAAAAAGAAAAATTAGCTAGATATGGGGTGCACACCTGTAGTCCCAGCTTCTCAGGAGGCCGAGGCAGGAGAATTGCCTGAGTCTAGGAGTTTGAGGCTGCAGTGGGCCGTGCTTGCACCCCTGCACTCCAGCCTGGGTAATGAGGATTCTCGAAATCCACAATAGCTGCTGAAGCTACGTGGAAACAGAAGATAGTCAGGGGGTAAATAACTCTTAGATCTCATCCCCCTAGGTGATTGCTACACAAAATGTTTGCAAAACCCTTTTCTGTGGCAGCATATTTACAACAGATTTAGCCGTTTGTGCTTGCCATCTTTGTGTGTGCTAGAGATGCAAATCATTATATTCAAATTTCATACAAAACTACACTTGTTTTGTCCAACCTAGTGTAAATGGGGGAAGATTTGGGAAGCATACCAGGGAGTTATGGCCTATCTTCTATTTCTAAACTCTAGGCAAACTCAATATACCAGTTGTGTTAGGTTGGGCAGTGAGCCATGAAATAAGAGTGGCATGCATGTTAGAAGCTTATTTCTCTTGGACTTTGATGATGGTTGACCATCAACCATCTTCCAAAATTTGAGTTCCACAATTTAAGTTACAGGCTTAAAGGGATAGAGGAAAGGACACAGAAAATGAAGACCAAGGGCACGCACCAGCTGTCTGGTAAAGAGGTTCTAGGAAGCGGCCACAGCATCCTCCCCACTCTATCCCGTCGGCCAGAACATTGTCACATGCCGCCCGGAAGAGGGTCTGGAAAGTGTACTTTGGGCGACCATGAGCCCAGAATGAAATTGTGCCTTCATGGAAGAAGGAGAAAGCAGATGATAAATGGTAACTAGCCATCTCTGTTTTCTCCCTCAACAAGGAAAGTGTCGCTTGAGTATTTCCTTTCGTTTTCAGGAGGCAGGATGGGGTGGTTGCATGAACAGCTAGATGCAGGGACTGACTAAACAAGAGGACTCACAGGCCAGTGAAGCAAGTGGCTGGAAGGGAGCAGCAAGGACTAACAGTGTAGGTCTGGACAGGCCATGGAGATAAGCCCTAGAGTTGACATCTTCCTGTTGCCTCAAGAATTAGACTAGACTCTTTCATCTGCTACCCTGAGCACTCCACTGTTGCTACTGGCTGTGTTTCCCACCCCTCTTCCCCCATCTCTCACTGTTTTGTGTACACACTGTGCGCACACTACCTGTGCTCCCTGCCCCACACGCTTGCACACTGCTCACTCCTCCTGTAGGGACCCTCCTCTCCCTCCCACATGCCCGCATCTTCTCCTCCAACCTCAGTTCCAACAGCTCTTCCTCACCAGCTGGCTGCCCAGTGCTTTCCTGCCCTTTAGGGCCATGGCCAACATTCACCTCCCCTTCCTCTGCAAACCTTTCCTGCTTCACTTTATGGTAATTCCCTAAACAGAGAAGCCACACCTGAGTCCTCTTTGGGTCCTCAGAGCTCTGCTTGATGACCTGTATATTGCATGGCCCAATTTGTTTTTTTGTACTAAATGAACAAAGTTTCCAGGGAACATAGATTTGGAGTCTGGGCCATACAGTCTGGACAGAAGAGATCCTAATTCAGGCAAGAGTCTGGTGGCTTGCTACAGGCACAGGTGGTGGGAACGGGGTTCAATATTGAGCCACATCCCTGCCTTTCCATGAGCCAGATATGTGGACAGGCCCAACCCATCACCATGGGGCAGCAGATCACCGTGAGTGGGAGAGAAGGGAGGAGTAGTGAGAGTGAGATGCCCTGTCTGGGTCCATCCTCCCTGGACTAACCCTGTTGGTTTTTACAGAAGCCTTGGGGGTTCCATGACTGGACCAGCTTTTTGATGCCTTCTTTCCTTGGACGGCTAGTTGATACTCACCTTTCTTTTTCCTAACTGCTGGAAATGTGCCTCCTAGTCCCCTAGATGATTTCTAAGATGACAATTTGCCATTGGACAAATCCAGGATCATGTGCAAATGGAAGGGGACTCAGGAGGGTCCCCCAGAACCTGCTGGGTAATAGCTGGCTTGTGGGGAAACAATGCCTTCCACTCTGTTTTTTAAGAAAGGAGAGTGAAGGCAAAATGGGAGTTGCAGGTAGGCTAGGAGAGACAGGCAGTGCACAGGTGTGCTACCTATCATGGCGCCTCTCACAAGCCAGAGCCAGGGCAAACCTGGAACAGACTCCCCTCCTCCCTCGTGAGCTAGATAATTACACATCCCCCTGTCCTACCCACACATTCAAATGTCATGGGCCTGGGCTGGGACCCAAGGACCTTTTTTTTTTTTTGAAACGGAGCCTCACTCTATTGCCCAGACTGGAGTGCAATGGCGTGATCTTGGCTCACTGCAACCTCCACTTCCTGGGACACAAGGACTTATATTGTTTAATAAGTTTCCTAAGTGATTTGATATACAACTAGGCTTTGGAGCTACTACAGACATCATTGTGCCCCACAGAAACAAGAATTTTCTTAACTCCCAAATCAGTACTCAGGATGGGGCTGAGATTTTTGGGCAGATGGGGCCTCACGGTGCCCTCATGTTTAATTCACTTTGGTACTGCCGGGCCTATCCTGCGAGGTTGCCTCTAAATACAGGACTCAGTGCTTTCCTGCCATTCAGCAAGGGGTGGCTCGGAACCTGCACTCATTCCCCGCTGTAGCTAGTTAAGGGAAATTTCAGGAGGGCTAACTGTGTATTAGAACAGAAGAAACAGCATTTTGGGGTTAAAAAAAATTATTTTCTTCTTTGGTATGGTTGCTAGGTGAACAAAGTTGCCTTTGTAGCTCTGAATTACTTAAAGTTTCAAGAGTTTGATTTCATTCCTTTATTATTTTCTTACTGGAAAGGCAAATTAAAGGAAGAAAAATTTGAAATAATTCCTTTACTACAAAAGGATTTTTTAAAAATATCCTAATAAACTGGGTCAGTTCCCCCACCCTCTATGAATATATTTGAAATCATTTCCTTCCTGGCGACTTGAGGTTTTCCCTCGTGCCTCCTCCATCTCTCTTCAGTTTATTAGTGTTTAAAACCCTCTTAGCAGTCAAGGAATCTGCCGCTTTCTGTGTGGGCCTGGCTCTCCTGCTGCCATTGTTTCCAGGCAGCTCTTTTAGAAAGGAGACCTGCTTATCACTGGCCTTGCAGAATGAGGCGCGAACAGCCTGACAGGTTGGTTTGCCTGCCAGGCCCCCCTTTCTAGAATGAGTTGTCTGAAAGAATATGCCGATCTACAATTAAAATGAGGAACCAGGAGAATCCCTGCTGGAGGAGCCAGATACCGTGAATTTATTCAGGAGGGGCCCTGCTTTCAGCACAGTCTAGGTTTACCGCATCAATTCATTGTCACTGCCCCAAGTTATCAGTTTTACTTAGTGTTGTATTCACTTCCTCCTGACAGATTCTGAAAGATTTTACAGTGTTCATTGACTATGTCTCCATGACAGAAGTTCTGCCTAAATTAAATGGAGATAGGGTATGACTTGCAAGCATTTGGGGTGGTTCTGTTTTCTCCCGGTGAGAAGTGTCAATGCAGTGATTTAGAAAGCTGAGCATCAAGCTGGGTTCTGTTCTGAAGTCAGGACTGCAGGATTTTGCCAGACAGAGAGGAGGAAGTGTTAACCTCCGGAATTCAAAGTCCTCATTAACTATTCTGACTTCATCGGTTGTGGGGTTAATTCCTCCCTAGCAATGAATGAAAACATACACTTTTGTCTTTCAGTCTTTGTTTGTTATTCCTATCTGGTATGTGATTAGGCCATATTGGGGAAAAACTAGACCAGATGTTCACTAGAGCTAGATATTTAGAGAAACCAAATTTCTTTCTTCCCTTTGTAACGCTCAGCTGAGAAGCGGTGCTCGTGGACATGGGCATCGTTACTCTCTTTTGCTTGCAACTTTGGGCCGACGACTTAAACTGTCTTTAAATGATCCAGCCAGCAAGGAGACAAGAGAAAACCCTCCAGATTCAAAGTTTCTATTTGTGAATATCAGATGTGCACTCTGGTGACCACCACAGACACAACGGGTCTCCTGTCCCCTAATGCCATCCCCGTTCCCTCGCCCCTCTGCCTCAACCTCTCCTGGGCTACTGCTACTGCTGCCACTGCCTGCCTCCCCTCTGAGTCCCACGCTCATCCTGCTTGCTGGGTAGGTAAGTCACAGATGTCAAAGACATGACTGTTTTTCCACCTATACACATATCAACGGGCCAGGCCATGTGCTAAGTTCCTCATATACATTATCTCATTCTGAACCTCAGAACAGCCATGCAACGTGGGCATCATTAGCATGTCTTTCTTTCCCACCTCTGCCTTCAGCTTCCTTGACCTCTTCCTCCATCACTCCCTCTCTTCCTTCCTCCTTATGTCGAAGGCCTCCCTGAGGCCGGGATGGTTATCGCGGGGTGTTACAGAGGATGGGAGAACAGGCACGCCACTGAATTCTAGTTATTGTCTGCAGATTTCATTTTTCCACTTCCTCATTTTTGGAACAGGTAGACTGTGGAGTGTAATAGAACATGTGCCCAAAAGAAGGAAGAGCATAAGCCATGAACCACAGATGAACCTCCCCAAAGTCCGGGCTGTCCTTAGTCCTCACAGCAGAGAGCCTCAGTCATGCGTTTGCAGTTGTTTAGTGGAAATCAAAGACTGTCTCTTCACCTGCTGAAGTCCTAAAAAAAACCTTGAAACCAGATACCCAAGTAACCTGAAGCCTTGAGCTCTGGGTTTTATTTCCCAGCCAGACGGAGGGAAGAGCCAGAGAGGGAGGGTGGGGGCTCCCCTAGAAAAGGTTTTCTCGGCCCACTCCACTTACAGGCGCCAGTCACTAAAGACTTTGTTTCCATCCACCCAATATTCGTTTTCTGCTTTCTCATTTAAAAAGAATATATTTTTATAAACAGAGAAGAGCATCAATTAAGCGTTTGTTTCTAACAGGAGCACACATCCCTGCCTCCTTGCATCAAACACCGTGAGCCCTCCAGCCCCTCATGATTTCACGATGAGATGTGCAGCCTCGTTCCAGGGGTGCCTCTCAGCCTCAATAGCCCCAAGCACCACGTGCATTTTTCTGTTATAATGGAACGACAGTGAGTGCTGGCAGGGACTCCGCAGCAGCACACCCTGATCCAAGCTATCAGGCTTGGATTTTCATTTCCTCTGTCCCATTTCTATTTCTTGAGGCCAGGTGCTAGCCTTTTTGATGGAGGAATTTATTCAAAAACTACAAAATGACTTTCCACAAACCTGTTACTCAGAATAATCAAGCCCAAGGGAGGCATTTTCCCCAAGTGGGACTCATAAGTACAGTGTCTGATTAAGAAGGAAACATGGGTTACTTGTGAACATATCACAGATGTCCACTGTCTGGGTGCTCAGGATTAAGTGTGTGAAGGTGACAACAATTTTACATCGTCAATACTTTCCATAAGAACTGTGTTTTGACTGGGCACAGTGGATCACACCTGTAATCCTCGCACTTTGGGAGGCTGAGGCAGGGGTTCAAGACCAGACTGGGCAACAAGACCCTGTCTCTACAAAAATAAAAACTAAAATATTAGCCGGACATGGTGGCTTGCACCTGTAGCCCTAGTTACTCTAGAGGCTGAGGCAGGAGGATCGCTTGAGCCCAGGAGTTCAAGGCTTCAATGAGCCATGACTGTGCCACTGCACTTCAGCCTGGACATCAGAGAGAGACACTGCTATCTCAAAAAACACACAAACAAACTGAAAACCCTGTTGTTTTAGTTCATTAAATACTCTTTGGTTAGGGCTCTGGAGGAAGGTCTACCCCAATCTCTTTAAGCTGCATCAGCCTAGTCTAGGACCCACCGAAGCCTACAGCAACCCCAGCAAAGGATGCTTCTGTGTGCTTCTCTCAGAAGGGATGGGGCTGACTGTCATTCTTCCTCATCACAGAAATTCTGTTCCGTTACGTTCTGTTAGCATTACATTCTTCTCACTTTCCTCTTCCCTAAGATAACCCTTAAGAGAGGACATTTTAGAAATGTCTCAGATGAGTTCTGTGCATTACACCCAGCGGAAAATACAAATGATACCACATGTAGGGATTTCATGTCTCTTACTTTCCTGAGGTTGATTTACTTTCTAAGATTAAATTAACAAATAAAATCTTCTTGGCTTTAGAATAGCTCGAAGGGCTCAAAACCTTGCTTTTTCTCTGCAGAGTATAATTTACTATATGGTAACGTCTCCCAAACTCCTCTCCTGGATCAAAAATGAGTCACTTCTGAAGTCCCTGCAACCCTTTGCCAAGTGGCATTACATTGAGCGTGACCTTGCAATGTTCAACATTAACATTGATGATGACTACGTCCCGTGTCTCCAGGGGATCACACGAGCTAGCTTCTGCAATGTTTATCTAGAATGGATTCAACACTGCGCACGGAAAACACAAGAGGTAGGTCAGGGAGGTGGGGACTGAGGCATGGACTGTAAGTTTAATAAATAAAGAACAGTGTAATGTCCATTCTTTGTTGTATTCTATGGTAGACTTTTAACATAGAGGATAGAAAAAAAGCACTATTTGGATAGATGTTTATTGAAGGTAAGCAAAATTAAATAGGAGAATCAATATACCATGTCTCCAATGAAGAACACTTGAAGGTATAGATCCCTTTATGCAGTGCGCAGGGCCAGCGAAGTTTTAAGCCTCTATTATAACTTTTAAACATTTGAAGCTTCTTTGTTTAAAATTACATTTTGGGATTTCCCTACCAAGTCTATCTGTGCTGAAATCAGGGGGATTTACTGAACATATTGAATCATGGACATGAAAATTCTATTTAGCAATCAGATGGTCCAACTTAACTTCTGTCATCATTATTTTGTGTGTCTGTGCTGTTATTGCTTATGTGCTGAGAACACTTCTGGAAGTGAATCCTGCCTTTTAGAAATCTAATCAAGAATTATGACAGTTTACAAAAAGAGGAGAAGGGGACAGGGGAGGAGGAGAAGGGGGAGGGAGCAAATGCAGGGAGCAGGTTTACTTTGCTTCTTAGGATTTGAAAAGCTGAGTCCACGGGTTGTTGTTGGAAAATGGGGATACAAGTTAGAAACAACTTCCTCAGCAGCTGATGCAGTATGTGGCATGTGCTAGAGAGAGTAAACCAAACTACGACATTAGCCAAGTTCTGTGAATTTCTTATGGGTGATTAAAAACAGGTGGGAGAAGAAGCAGGTGGCAGAACCACGAAGAAGGTGTGATAATAATCTTAACTCATGCCAGGCCTCTTTAAGCAGTTGAGATATTCAAAGAATTGATTGATGTTATCGGCTATAGCTCCATGATGGCTCTGTCCATTCCTCAGATGGTTCGTGAAATTATTTTATTTTCCTTGCAAAAGATATTTTGACTTTAAATTTCCCCTGCATCTCCCCACTCTCCCTTTTTTTCTTTTTTAAGCTGACTTTGGACAATTTTTTTTAAAAGACAGTCTCACTCTCCCTAGGCTGGAATGCGGCAGAACGATCATACCTTATTGCAGCCTCAGACTCCTGGGATCAAGTGATCCTCTTGTGTTAACCTCCCTAGTAGCTGGGACTAGAAACACATGCCACCATGCCTGGCTAATTTATTATTTTTATGTATTTATTTTTCAAGACGGAGTCTTGCTCTGTTGCTCAGGCTAGAGTGCAGTGGCGCAATCTCGGCTCACTGCAGCCTCTGCCCCACCGTGTTCCAGCAACTCTCCTGCCTCAGCCTCCTGGGTAGCTGGGATTACAGGTGCACACCACCATGCCTGGCTAATTTTTGTATTTGTAGTAGAGGCAGGGTTTGGTTATGTTGGCCAGGCTGGTCTCGAACTCCTGACCTCAGGTGATCTGCCCACCTTGGCCTCCCAAAGTGCTGGGATTACAGGCATGAGCCACTGCACCTGGCCGCCTGGCTAATGTTTAAAAAATGTTTTATGGAGATGGGGTGTTGCTATGTTGCCCAAGATGGTCTTGAACTCCTGGGCTCAAGTGATCCTCCCACCTTGGCTTCCCAAATTGCTGGGATTGCAGGTATGAGCCACCATGCCCAAGCTGAAAGATGCCTTTAATTTGGTTGTTGATTGTGGACCTACAGTCAAGCAGTCAACCCACAGGGCTCCTTGTTAGAGAACAGAGGACTCTCCTTCACACTGGATCCAAGTTCTTCTTCTCTCCCTGCTTGACCATGCCTCTCCTTTGCATTGGAGAGTGTTAAGGTGGGCACCCATTTGACTGTAATCACTGCCCATCTTTATGACCTGAAGTGCCATATTTCAAATCCCAGAAAAGCAGGTCATCAGCCCATGTTGTAGGCCCTTTTCTCTCCTAAAATAACTTTTCCACTTTTATTTATTTATTTATTTATTTCATGTCCAACCACAGCAGAAACTGCTTCAGGAAGCTGAGCGTTCCCTGTCTGTGAGGTCATCTTAGAGGGGACTGGATGACCACGTGGCTGACTTACAAAGCCACTGTCACTCTACATTTATGAGTCTGTGTTGGTACATATTGGAACCTGTGTGAAAGCTGAGTTAACTTCTTGCTCTTTCAGCCTTCAAAGACCCTGGACAGTGACGAGGACTCTCCCTTGGTGACCCTGTCCTTCGCCCTGTGCACCCTGGGGAGGAGAGCTCTGGGAACGGCCGCTCACAATATGGCCATCAGGTACCTGTGGGAAGAAGTTGGAATCTCTTAGGTACAGGCACCAACTTTTACATGTTTGACAGATTTTGTCAATCATTTTCTTTATTTTGAAGCTGGACTTATTATACTATTTTCAGATAGTTCTTTTCATAATAAATTATGTTGGGCCTGCAAGAACATTTTTTTGATCACTGCTCTTTTGGAGTATTTGATTTGGAAATATCATTCACATGGAAGAGTCAAGACCCAGGGATTCTGGGTATAGGACCTTCTTTGTTACAGAGGTCCTTGTAGATTTGATGGGAAGATTCAATGAAATCATGCCTATGAAGTGCCTAGCCCGGTACCTAACAGAGTTGGTGCTCAATCAGTGTTAGTTCCCTTCCCCTAATTGTCTTCATAAAAGAAAATCCTCACATGTGCGCTCTAGTCCAGACCCTGCTTCACCCCGTCTCCTTGGGGCGCTGTTGAATTGGATGCTCCTTCTGTTTTTCAAACCCTTTCTCTGTTGGGTCTCTCCCCTCAGTGGGCAAATAGCTCATGTCTGTCTTTTTAAAGAACAAAAACAAAATCAAACTCTGCTGGCTCTCTGGCACCCTGTGTCACTCAGGTGGTGTTGTCCACTAAAGAAACAGTACTCATGCCAAACTGCTCTTAAAATTTCATCCATCAGCTTCAAATCACCCAAATCAGCGGCCACTGCACAGATGTCCCCTATTTTAGCACTATGGGCCGTGGTGCTGAACTCTGCCTGCCCACAAGGTGGAATCACCTTGATGAGTGGTTCTCAACCCCACGTGCATATTAAAATTTCCTGTCAGGCTTTTAAATATCCTGATTCCCAGGATATTTAGTCAATTCTATCAACACGACTGTGGGTGGGACCACAAATTCCAAGTTTCAAAAGCTCCCAGGTGATGTCAATGGGCAGCCAAGCTTGAGAACACAAACCTAGGGAGCTTAGAGAAGAAAGGGTGCCTCTACGTAGCTTCTGCCCCATCCCCGGGATGTTTTCTACTTGGACTTGCTTCATTGTGTCTATATTATATTGTTGATGGTGCTCTGCAAAAGGGGTTCTTTTGATATTGACTTGAGTGAGTTTTGTGTCGTTAGGTGGGATTATAAGCTTGTTAAGGGCAAAACCCACCTGTCTATTTGTTTAGCAACCTTCACAGTTCTGGGTTGTCAGGTAACCAAGCCCAGGGAGACTTGTTGACGGTGTTTCCGAATGGCCTTCTTGAAAGGGGCAGCTATGAATCTACACTGGTGGCAAGGTGTTGGGAGGTATCATCAAGTAAGAATTGTGAGTTGATAAAGGGTAAAGTGTTGTGGCTGGCAGTGCTTTCCATTTCCCTCTGGAGGCAGTAGCCTGGAGTCACCAAGAGAGACAGGTAAGGGCGTAGTTAGAATTTCCGATATCAACTACTCTTTCATCTCCCACGTCTCAGAATTTCATGATCCTTTTTACAGGTGAGAAATGCCAAAAGTCTGACCCTTAAAGTCGCATGTTAATGCCTATTTTAGGCCAATCTCCTGGGGAGGAGCTGGCTGGCCTCCAGTCTCTCCCTGTCCTCTTACCTGACTCAGTCCCACACTGGACTCAGGGCATTCTCTTTGTGGCCATCTGGGACTAAGCTTGATGATTGCTGCGGGTCTAGCAGACGACTCCTCTGTGGGCTTCATAAAACATGATGATGTAGCCCCCAAGATCAGGCTCCTTATTAAATTGTAAGCAGAGAACAGTGTTTGAGAAGGGCTTCATAGGATCTTGCACTTAAAATCACAAAATGACTCTTGAGATATTCGTAGCACCTGGGAAGATGATTTTAAAAAGCTCTTTTGTTGGATCAATTTGAAATGTCTTATAAACTTCAAGTTGCAAATATTATTTCATATCTAAGACATTTTCAAAGGCTTTTTTAGTCTTGTTCTTTGTGTAATTTGTTCAGATATTCCTGATCCAGGTGTTTCTTGTTTGGTCCGCTTTATTTCTTTTTCTTTAATTAAACGCCATGCTTACCAGCTGCTTTTTTAAACTTTGTTTTGATGGGACTTCCTTTGTTTCAGATAGTTTCTCATACTCGATATCAACTCTACTTGCTGCAGACATGGTGATGAGGTAACTCTGGGGAGAATCCTCTCAGTATTCTAGGGAAACACTTGGTTATTTGGGTCTGGTTCACTTCACTGGTTCACTTTCACATAGAAAGATCCTCCAAGACACTTTCCTTTCCATTTTTTTTTGCTTACAAAAGACAACTTCTTTTACATCCCACCCTAAGCCCATGGTCTGCAGTCATGAAGTTCTGACCTGGTTGGATGTGCCTGGGGATCGGGGTGGAGGATGCAGTGGGAGGGGAGGTTGGAGCCTGGCAGGGCCCCACCGCTCTTCAACCGACAGCTGGGATTTCTATTTAATCTGCTAGGGTGCCATAAATAGTTTGACTTGAAAAAAATAGTCTCCAGAGCTCAAACAAATTTTACGCGTAATTTTTATAGATACTGTTTAGGGAAAAACTCTCAAACCATGTTTTTCCTCTCTTCTCACACAAAAACAACAACACTCATCAACACAGAAGACTTCTGTGGCCCCAAAATATATGGGATTTCTCCCTGCAAGCAAGCAGCTCTGCACACTAGCTGGCTGTCCTCCAGTTCACTTCTGACACTGACCACAGCTGGTGTCAGATCCCACAGGTTGAAGGTTGAGGCCCACAAGTCTGGGCCGCCCGAACTTCTGACCGACTGGCTTCTACATGAGGGGTCCCACAATTCCCTCTTTGGGGTCAATTAGTTTGCTAGAGCAGTTCACAGAATCCAGGGAAACACATTTACTGGTTTATTATGAAGGATATTTTAAAGGATACAAATAAACAGCCAGATGAAGAGATGCATAGGGCCAGGTCTGGAGGGTCTTGAGCACAGGAGCTTCCATCCCTGTGAAGTTGGGGTGTGCCACTCTCCAGGCAGGTGGATGAATTCTTCTTCACCTTCCTGTCTACCTGCACATGTTCACTCTCTAGAAGCTCCTGGAACTGTGTGTTCTTTGGGCCTGTTATGGAGCGTCATTGGTTGTCCATGACTGAAACTTGGACAGCTGTGCAGAAATATGATTGGGCACAAAGGGCTTTACCTAAACCCAGTAAGGCCGGTCTGCTCAGATTCTTCTTGGCCTCTCTGTGCATCATTCTTTTCTCCAGAATATGGGACAGGGCCCTTTCTGGAATGAGGGTCTTATGACCCACTGTCAGATTCGAGTCTTGCCTTGGCCAGGTAAAAGGAGAACAAGAGATCACAGAGAGAGATTCTGTTTCATGAGGCCTGCTTCTAAGGCTGGAAGTGCCCCCGCATTATAACAAAGGACTATAACAAGAGTTGTGGGAGTTATAAGCCTGGAACTGTGGATGAAAACCTATCTATCTATCTATCAAATCATAATATCATAAATAATAATCAAATAATAAAAATTTAATATATTTAATATTAAAATAAAATCATTATATATATGTAAAATCATAATATCATAGATACACTCAAATTGCTTTGCTTTCCAAAAAAGCTGTTCCAACGTGCACTTTTAACAATAGTGTTTTGCCATGTGCTCACTAATGCTGGGCATTCCATTGCTTTGGATTTTTCTCGTCTCTAGGTAAATGTGTGCAATGGTGCCAAACCCCATTTTCAATGCTAAAATATTAGACTCATTCCCATTCATGTCCAGATTGTGCTGCGATAGGCAGAATAATGGCCTCCAAGGATGCCCATGTCCTAATCCCTGAAACCTGTGAGTAGGGATAAGAAATGATATCTTGTTCTTATTTGAACTTACATTTCTATTAACAGTAAGGAATAAGAATCTTTCCTCATGTTTATTGGTCATTTATATTTGGTATCTCATCATTAATTAATTAGTAAAAATTATCACTGACTTGAAGTACCACTTTTGCTAGATACTACATCCCCGTACATAAATGGAGTACCTCTGGGTTTGCTTCTGTTAAAGTGCTCAATTTGTCTGTTCTTACGATGCCATACTGTTTTGTTTACTGGAGTGATACGTTGTTTTGACATCTGATAAGCCAAGTCCTCCTGTCTTTACTTTCTTCTTGTCTTTTATAGTTTTCTGTTGGCATGCTAGTCTTGCTCATTTTCTCTTCAAGGTAAAGTTTTAGAATTTCCATTGGAATTTTGATGGAGATTATATTTAATATACAGATTAATTTGAGAAAACAAAATGAGCATTATTTAATAATGTGGTGTATCTTTCTGATTGCTCAGTTTTAAAACTCCTTTGGTAAAATTTTATCATTTTTGGAGATTTGTAATTTCTTAATGAGGTTATTTCTAAGTATTTTACAGTTTTGTTGTGATTGTGAACAGAACCATTTCTTCTCTCACATTTTCCAATTGGTTACTTCTAGTGTCCAGGAAGTTATTTTTAAAGATTTATCCCATTCTGAGCACGTCTACTGAACTCTGTTGTTAACATAATAATATTTCAATTAATTATCTGATTTTCTGGTGGAAAGAAAAACATATCTAAAAATGGTGACAGTTTGACTCTTTTTCTTTTCAAGGTTTATAACTCCATTCTTTTTCTTAGTGGACTGGCTGAGGCCCCCAGCACCACTTTGCAGTTCGGCATCTGATGCTGCACTGCTGCTATAACAAGTTACAACACACTTGGTGACTTAAAGCAGTATGCATTCAGTATATTTCAGTCTCAGAGGTCAGGGGTCGTAAATAGATTTCAGCAGACTACAGTCATGGTGTCTTCAAGACTGTGGAGCTTGCATCCCCTCCAGAAGGAGGCTCTGAGGGGAAAATCCGTTCCCTTTCTAGAGGCTGCTTGCATCCCTGTGGCCTCTTTCATCTTCAAAGCCAGCAGTGTTGCATCCTGAAATCTCTCTGACTTGAACACAGGGTCCTGCCTTCCTTGTTCACATCTTTATGATTACATTGGACCCACCCAGATACTCTCCTCATTTTAAGATCCTCAATTTAATCACATCTACAGAATTTCTTTTGCCTTGTAAGGTAACCTACTCACAGGTTTCAGGGATTAGGACATGGGCATCCTTGGGGGCCATTATTCTGCCTATCATAGCATCCTTGGCCTAATCCAGACATTAATGGGAATGAGCCTAATATTTGAGAATTGAAAATGGGGTTAGGCACCATTGCACACATTTACCTGTGTAACAAACCTGCACATCCTGCACATATACAATGGAACTTAAAATTAAAATTAATTTTTAAAATGGGGTTTGGTTTAGGTTTCTATGAAACCACTGTTATGAAAGCAGGGAGTTTCTTTTCCTAGCTTGCTAAAGCTTTATCAAGAAAGGATGTTGAAGCTGAGCGCGGTGGCTCATGCCTGTAATCCCAGCACTTTGGGAGACTGAGGCGGGCGGATCACCTGAGGTCGGGAGTTCAAGACCAGCCTGACCAACATGGTGAAACCCTGTCTCTACTAAAAATACAAACAATAGCTGTGCCTGGTGGCCGGCGCCTGTAGTCCCAGCTACATGGGAGGCTGAGGCAGGAAAATTGCTTGAACCTGGGAGGTGGAGGTTGCAGTGAGCCAAGATCGCACCACTGCACCCCAGCCTGGGTGACAGAGTGAGACTCTGTCTCAAAAAAAAAAAAAAAAAAAAAAAAAGAATGTTGAATTTGTATAGAACTGGGGGCCATAATTCAGATGATATTATTCTTCTCCTTTAATCTATTAATGTTGTGTTACATTAGTAGATTTCCTCATGTTGAAATACCCTTACAATTCCCAGATAAACTCTACTTGGTCATATTACTGTTTTTATATAATGATGGATTCAATGTGCTAATCTTTTTTTTTTTTTTTTTTTTTTTTTGAGACGGAGTCTCTCTCTGTTGCCCAGGTTGGAGTGCAGTGGCGCGATCTCCACTCACTGCAAGCTCCGCCGGGTTCACGCCATTCTCCTGCCTCAGCCTCCTATGTAGCTGGGAATACAGGCGCCCACCACCGCGCCCAACTAATTTTTGTATTTTTAGCAGAGACAGGGTTTCACCGTGTTAGCCAGGATGGTCTCGAACTCCTGACCTGGTGATCCGCCTGTCTCGGCCTCCAAAAGTGCTGGGATTACAGGTGTGAGCCACCGCACCCAGCCTCAATGTGCTAATCTTTTACTTAGTATGATTATATTCAAGTGCAAAGTAAGAATGGCTCATAATTGTGTATGTTTGCATAGTGCTCTATGGTTGTATAATTTTTATATGGGGAGTATGTCCTTAGGTGTACTGTAGGAGACGCAACAAGTCATTCTTACATAGTTAGTGCTAAAGGACATCAGGTGATGGTGAATGCTGGCTTCCCAGGTAGGTCTTAAAGATACGCTTCACTTGACCGCTTTGTTGGGGGAAATGTCTTGACTTTACAAAAGTGACATAGATTTGATGGGTAGTCCTGAAGAAAGAAAAATATATGCATGCAAAATTAGGGAAGATGAGTAAATTCAAAATCATCTTAAACGAGATGCCAAATACAAGTGAGCAACAAACTACCTTTGTCTAAATTGTCTTTAAATAAAATGTTGATATGTTATGGAGATGGAATGGGTTCATATGGATGTGACAAGAAAACACTTATTTTTTTAGATTTAAGGTTTGAGACATACCTTCTTGGAAAACTGTGTCTCCCACTGAAGAAAGCCATCCAGATATAATGAGATGTTTTAGTAGGAAGTCAAAATAGTTTCAGTGACTACAGAGGCTATGAGCTGGTTGGATTATTGTCTTCAAATACATGAAAGGCGATGAGGCGGATTCTAGCTGATGCTCCATCTATAGAGGTTAGGAGAAGATGGCTGCATTTTACAGAAGCAACAGGTTTGTTTGTAAAAGAAAATTTACTGACTCAGAGTAGAGTAAGCTTCTAAGAGGATAGAAAATTTAAGGCACATTTGATCTTGAAAAGTGATAGGGAAACAAGCCAAACCGAAGTGTGCTCTGCCAAGCCCTGGCATGCTGCCTTGTGGCAGGAGGTCACTGTTGTGGTCTGAGGTCACTCCATCTACCATCTACACACTCCTCCCACCCACAGCGTGTTGAGGAAATATTCTCTTCAGAAATCTAGGACATCATCTCAACTTCTCCTCCTGAACTTCCACTGGAGATGAGGCCTCACACTGGGGCCAGCTGTCATGTCACAGTGGATCATCTTGTAAAGGAAATTAAGGTCCATTTGCTAGACTAAGGAAACTCAGAAATCAGAATCTGATAAAGTAAACAGGATGCAAGATCTGACCTAGGAGATTAAAATCATGTTATCAGCTAAAATCACAATCTTGGAACATGAGAAAAATATCTAAGTTTAAAGCATAGGGGGAAAAAATGATAGCCTATAAAGGAGCAGAAGTTTCTGGAACCTTAAATTCTAATGCAGTGTGGCAAGGCCCCTCCCACCCCAGCCTGGCGTGTGGGCTTTCCTCCAGGTTCCAGCTCCCTGCTTCTCTGAAATGTCTTGGCATCTTTAGGAGACCGCAGGTTCTCTGGTCCCGTAACTCCAAACCTCAGAATCACCGAGGGAGCTTGATCAGAATACAGACCCCAAACTCCATCGCAAACCAGTGACATGGACTCTCTAGATCTTGGATTTGGAAATCTGTGATTTTGAACAAGTTGCCGAGTGATTGATTCTTCTATAGCCCACCCAGCCCTGGTCCTCAGGCCGGGCTTATGAAGGATTTTGCACCAGACAATAGTAGTTGATCTGCTTGACGTGGAGCCTCCGAGCAGAGAACTATTGCTGCTAAAACATCATGAGGTGAAACATACTTTAAAAATATATTTTTAATTAAAATTTGCATTTCTGTTATCTCTCTTTTGTTAAGTATTATTTCACACTTATGATTTATTTGAAGCAATATCACCAATATCACTGAAATCCTTTAGCCAACATAATTTATTTCCAGTGATTATATGAGATTCTGCAACTCAAACGTGCTTAGTTTGAAGCCACGGTGGCCTGGATATTGACTGCTGAAATATACGAGTTCAGGTGTGAAAATAACAATAACAGTATCAGTGAACACTTATAGCGGTGCCCACTAGGTACTGGACAGAGTGCTAATGCGAGTGAGGAGAGTTAATGCATTTCGTCTTCTCTGAAAGCATGAGAGAGGATGAGACAGGTATTAATGGCTCGATTTCACAGCTGGGATATCTGAAGCACAGAGAAGTGATTTGTGCGGGTCTCACCACAGAGTCATGCCCAGACTCCAGTGTCCTCGCTCCTACTGGCCACGCTGTCCCGCTGTCCACAACATCTCCCAGCAGTTAATCTCCATCTGCTCTGCAGGAACGCACCACACTCCCCCCAGCTCTGCATGGACACTTCCCTGGGGTGGCCCAGCTGCTCCAGGGCATCCACCTTCTCACCTATGCACACTTCCTTGTGGGCCTGTCCTGTGCTGGGTTGTGATGCTGAGAGCTGCTGACGGCGCCTGCTGCAGGAGTCATGGCTCTGATGCTCAGTGTGGCCCGAGCTCAGGGATGCTTCCCCTCTGGGATGGCATCTTGCCCTTTCCTGCCAGGCCAGTGCCTTTCCCATAGGAGGTGCTGCCACTGTGCACCCTTGATACCCAGCTCACTTGGACACATCTACTGAGTCATTGAGGACACAGGCTTTGATCCCATAGGACAAGGTGAATGCTGGACACTGGGGTGTATTTGGAATTGTCCCACCCCCTCACCAACAGGCACCCATTGTCCGCAGACCCCACTTGTGCACTGGGTCACCCATGGAAAGAAATTCCTAGCAAGACCCTCACCAAGTCTCTAAATATGCCTGGCAGTAATTGATCATATGAGTGAACACAGAAAGAAATTGATGATAATGAGGGCAAGAGACAAGTATCAGAGCCAAGATTTAAGCTTCAGTTTGGAGCTCCTGGCTCCCGTCCCTCCAACCCTGTAGGCCCATATGCTGCCTCTCGGTGCAGCACCTGAACTCTAGAGGAAGTGAAGCACCTTGGAGCTATTTGGGGGACATCACGTGTTCTTTACTGAGTGTTCTTTCTGAATGTTCTTTACCAGGTAGGAGAGAGCTGGGATCCCAGCCAGGGGTGGTCCTGATTTTAGAGCCAATGGAGTAACTTCCTGGATAAAGAGTTTATGAAAGCAGTATTAATACACTCTCAATTCAGGGTCTGTGCAGAGTATACACACCAATTAGGAGGGTGAGATGGGGATGAGTTCAAGAACTATACTCACAGCGCTTTCAGTGTTGTGGCTCAACTGAAGCCTTTAAAGGGATTAGTTCATTCTCACACAGCTCTGAGCAGGCCTTTAAGAAGATGACTCAGGGCCAGACGTGGTGGCTCACACCTGTAATCTCAGCACTTTGGGAGGCTGAAGCGAGTGGATCTCTTGAGGTCAGGAGTTCGAGACTAGCCTGGCCAACATGGTGAAACCCCATCTCTACTAAAAATACAAAAAAATATAGCCAGGCATGGTGGCAGGTGCCTGTAATCCCAGCTACTTGGGAGGCTGAGGTGCGAGAATCACTTGAACCTAGGAGGTGGAGGTTGCAGTGAGCTGAGATCACGCCACGGCACTCCAGCCTGGGCAACAGAGAGAGACTCCATCTCAAAAAAATAAATTATAAAGAAGATGACTCTGGTTACACATTATAAAAGCAACTCCATGTTTGCTAGAGAGGTAGGTAGCCTGGAAGCAGCTGTGGGTTTTCTTCTGTGCTTCTTCAGTGTGGCATAAAATACTGAGTATTTGTTCCAACCCATCTTACTCTCTTTCTCAACTTTTTCTGGCCTGTTTCTTCTCATATGGCAGGGCTGTAATAATTACATCATGCATCTGTGAGAATGAGAGGAGCCTATGGACTGGAAAGCACTTAGTAACCCACAAGTCACCATACAAATGGAGAGTGTTTCCTTCTGTTTCACTTTTAGTTACTCAGAGATGGTGCTAGTCATCTAGAACACTGTGCTGTTTTGTGTGTGTGTGTGTTTTAAGAGACAGGACATCTCTATGTTGCCCAAGCTGGAGTACAATGGCTACTAACAGGTGCCATCAGAATGCACTACATCTTTGAACTCCCCACATCAGCCTTCCACGTCGCTGAAACTACAGGCATGTGCCACTGTACACGCCTTTGGATCGTTGTTTTTGTTTGGGGAACTACAGCAGGAGAGTGTGGTCAGGAGCATGGGATTGACTGTGAAACCGGTGTGTGGTTGCTGGATTCCACAGAGAGGAAGAAGGCACACATGAAGAGACCTTGCTGCAGTCCCCAAGGTAGAGATGCTATCTGAGCCTGGGACAGTGACTTAGGTAGACGGGCACACACACTCTCAGAGTATTTCTGTTACTAATCCGTAAACTTGGGACACCCAGCCAGTAAATCACACTTAATTGTTTACATATGTTCTACAAGCGTTCCGTTTATGGCAGTGCGCGGCAGCAGAAGGCGCTTCACAATGCTAATCTGTAAATAACATAGTATGTACAGGCCTGTTTGGCAATTAACTAAAATGAACAAATCAGTCATTGTGCTGGAGATCCCCCTGTGAGTCCTGCAGAAACTATCCCCACATTAGAGCTGTTTCTTTCCTCATCCCAAAGTTCATTAAGACTTAAGATAAGGACCCCATTGTCCAATACTTGGAGACTTCTCCTCCACTGCTGCTCTGTCTTTCTGAAGAAGCAGGGTTTCTCAGCAGCAGCACTACGGACATTTTGAGCTATAGGGTTATTTGCAGTGGGGGCTGTCCTGGGCATCGTGGAAATGGCGCCAGCCTCCAGCCAGAGAACAACCATTTCCAGGAAAGTTGTAAACAACTGTGCTTTGCACGGAGGCTCCAGCCTCCCCTCTACACACATAACCACCAGCTATGTCACCGAAAGTGGGTGAGGAAGCAGAAGAACAGCAAGTGATGGATTCATTCTGCAATGAGTAGCGCAGTGTTACAGCCTACGCAATATAGTCCAGCTTTTTCCAGTTGAAAAGGAAATGTACTCAAGTGTTAGCTCCTCATCATCATCTGAAAGCATGACATTTTTCTAGTGCTGTTTTTATTTATGACAGTATTTAGCACTTCCATGGTGCCATGGAAGCTAGTGCCAGCTTATCTCAGTGCCATAGTCTTTGGTCTTCTATGTGTGAACATGCTCCCCTAACACACGATTACACATGTGCCAGGTTTTTTCAGGGCCCTGCCTGCCCTCTCTGCCCCTGTGTAATCCCACACCACTGACTTCCCAGCTGACCGACTATGATAAGATGACCTGCTTCACTGACATCCTCCACAGGGCTGGGAGTGGGGGCTGTTTTAGTCCCCAGGAAGGCCAACCTTGAATGACTCAGATGCAACACTATTTCCCAGTAATAAAAGCCCAGCTCCAGCTGTTGGCCTGAGGGTGGGAGCCTGTCATTTCTCAATAGAGCTTTGAAAAGACATAGCCCTGTGAAGCTCCAACAGAAATGTGCTGCAGGTGTCCCGCAGACCTCTGCTGCTGCCCACCCCCGCTTGGCTTGTCACAGCTCACCACCTTCCCCCTCTTCATTCTCTCGGGGGAAAAAACCCAGGTAATGAAACACCTTCCTTTTAGGATGCCTTGATCTCTCAGGTGCTGGGGATAATATCCCCAATCTAGTGGAATTCTAACTCAGACTTTGTTTTCTACATTGAGAATCATTTCAGTAATGGAACAGCAGGAAGCACCCCAATGTCTCATTTTCTCTGAAAATGGAAATGACAAGGAAAATATCCATTGTTGGTGGCCTTCGATGGAACTCAAGCCTCTTAGAAAGGCTGGTGAGTGAGCAGTTGATGGCTGCTGGGCACATGCAGCTGGGCAAACACTAGGCTGATGCCTGCAATTCCTGGCTCTTCTCTTTTGTCTGTGGATGTTGCTCTGGGTGTCTGGGTGTTCATCTTCCTTTTCCACTATCCCCATCTCTACATCTGGAGAAAGCTTTTTCTCTTATGCGTATGCAAGGCCATTCTGCGCAAGTATCATGCCCCTCCGAATCCTTTCCTGAAAAAATCCCACCCATTTTTCAGGAGTTAGCTCTCTCATTTTAGCACGCAGCTCCTATCTGAGGCTGGGAGCATTTCCAAATGTTTTCTGTTGAGAGCAGGTAGTGGTCATTATTCATGTTTAGAAGCCTCCATTCTCGGCATCAGCCTACCTGCAGCCTGACTCTGCTGTTGTAAAACAGTCTTCTTGGTGCCTCTTAGGCAGTTGCTAAAGCTCACGACCCCAGGAAGCTTTTGATAGCTTCTTGGATCTTTTTCTGGAAGATTCCAGGCTCCTCTAGGCCACAGCACCCCGAACCCCACCTGACCAGCCCCTGGCTGTTCCCGTTTCCCACAGTCTGCTCTGAAGCCGTGAAGCCTTGGCAGCCTCTTTCTCAAGGGAGTCCTAGATATTAATGATAGTGGTACATCACATTGAAATGCTAAAATAGCAATCAGTGGAACTATTTCCCTGATGTGCAGGTCTAATGCGCTGTGTTGAATCAGAAGCCTTGCTCAGTGAGCAAACTCATTAAATCCTTAGGAGGAGCCGTCCTCAGAGACTGCCTTCACACACATGCCCTGCTCATCCTGTCCCAGGCCGGCCCTGTCAGGGACGCTGTTTCTTGTACTTGCCTCGTAACTACCTCTTGGGGATGTGAGAGGCCAGGGTTGTAAGAGGCCGCTGCCGTAGAAAATACTTATAGAAAGAAAACACAGGAAAAAAAGGAGAAACTCTTCTTCCTCTCCTAGGAATGTAGGATGAGTTGCTTTCCCAAACCTACTCCCCAGGTTCATCCAAAATTTAAAGGCCCCAGGCTCTGAGAGATTTCCCTTGGGTGATATCCCTGTTCTTCATCCTGGCAACTCTGAGTCATGTGTGGGAAGTGGAAGCGAGGCAGGAAAATCCTAGGAACCGGAACACCCGAATAATCTTGAAAGATCCCTCTTTTTAAAAAAATATGTAAGTGTGTGGAGCTATAATTTTTATATAATTGAGTGTTGGCCAAATACGAAAGACAATTGAATTGGATTCTTTTTTTATTATTATTATACTTTAAGTTCTGGCATACATGTGCAGAACGTGCAGGTCTGTTACATAGGATACACATGCTGTGGTGGTTTGCTGCACCCATCAACCTGTCATCTACATTAGGTATTTCTCCTAATGCTATCCCTCCCCTAGCACCCTACCCTCCAACAGGCCCCGGTGTGTGATGTTCCCCTCCCTGGGTCCCTGTGTTCTCATTGTTCTACTCCCACTTACGAGTGAGAACATGCAGTGTTTGGTTTTCTGTTCCTGTGTTAGTTTGTTGAGAATGATGGTTTCCAGCTTTATCTAGGTCCCTGCAAAGGACATGAACTCATTCTTTTTTATGGCTGCATAGTATTCCATGGTATATATGTGCCACATTTTCTTTATCCAGTCTATCATTGATGGGCATTTGGGTTGGTTCCAAGTCTTTGCTATTGTGAATAGTGCTGCAGTAAACATATGTGTGCATGTGTCTTTATAGTAGAATGATTTATCATCCTTTGGGTATATACCCAGTAATGGGATCACTGGGTCAATGGTATTTCTGGTTCTAGATCCTCGAGGAATCGCCATACTGTCTTCCACAATGGTTGAACTAATTTACACTCCCACCAACAGTGTAAAAGCATCCTTATTTCTCCATATCCTCTCCAGCATCTGCTGTTTCCTGACTTTTTAATGATTGCCATTCTAACTGGCATGAGATGGTATCTAATTGTGGTTTTGATTTGCATTTCTCTGATGACCAGTGATGATGAGCTGTTTTTCATATGTTTGTTGGCCGCATAAATGTCTTCTTTTGAGAAGTGTCTGTTCATATCCTTTGCCCACTTTTCGATGGGGTATTTTCTTGTAAATTTGTTTAAGTTCATTGTAGATTCTGGATTGTAGCCCTTTGTCAGATGGATAGATTGCAAAAATTTTCTCCCATTCTGTAGGTTGCCTGTTCACTCTGATAGTTTCTTTTGCTGAGCAGAAGCTCTTTAGTTTAATTAGATCCCATTTGTCAATTTTGGCTTTTGTTGCCATTGCTTTTTGTGCTTTAGTCATGAAGTCTTTGCCCATGCCTATGTCCTGAATGGTATTGCCTAGGTTTTCTTCTAAGGTTTTTATGGTTTTAGGTCTAACATTTAAGTCTTTAGTCCATCTTGAGTTAATTTTGTATAAGGTGTAAGGAAGGAGTCCAGTTTCAGTTTTCTGCATATGGCTAGCCAGTTTTCCCAATACCATTTATTAAATAGGGAGTCCTTTCCCCATTGCTTGTTTTTGTCGGGTTTGTCAAAGATCAGATGGTTGTAAATGTGTGGCATTATTTCTGAGGCCTCTGTTCTGTTCCATTGGTCTATGTATCTGTTTTTGTACCAGTACCATGCTGTTTTGGTTACTGTGGCCTTGTAGTATAGTTTGAAGTCAGGTAGCGTGATGCCTCCAGCTTTGTTCTTTTTGCTTAGGATTGTATTGGCTATACAGGCTCTTTTCTGGTTCCATATGAAATTAAAATATTTTTTTTCTAATTCAATGAAGAAAGTCATTGGAAGCTTCATGGGGATAGCATTGAATCTATAAATTACTTTGGGCAGTATGGCCATTTTCATGATATTGATTCTCCTATCCATGAGCATGGAATGTTTTTCCATTTGTGTCCTCTCTTATTTCCTTAAGCAGTGGTTTGTAGTTCTCCTTGATGAGGTCCTTCACATCTCTTGTAAGTTGTATTCCTAGGTATTTTATTCTCTTTGTAGCAACTGTGAATGGAAGTTCACTCATTATTTGGCTCTCTGTTTGTCTATTATTGGTGTATATGAATGCTTGTGATTTTTGCATGTTGATTTTGTATCCTGAGACTTTGCTGAAGTTGCTTAATCTTTTGTTTTAAGCTTCACTCTTTTGCCTCTTCCTCTCATCATAAAAAAATGGTGGGATTGGGAAATGCATGTTCTCTGAGAACCTAAAGGATCCATTTGACGTTTTGTTTAGTTTTATTTCCTCTCTCCATATTGTGGTTGAATCCAATAACATAACCCCAAAATGATATACAGAAATGCAAAGAAGAAGAATAAAGGCTCCTGCATTATTCTGCAGTTAGCATCATTTTCTCTGGGGAGCTGGTAGTCTCTAGAGGATTATTGGGGTAGAAGAACCTGTGTTTTAGCACTCTAACTTTGAGTGGACATGTGAGGCCAGTTCTGACCTGAAATCCTAGTGTCACATTCAGCAATCAAGTACTTTGGTGGCTCCTAGAATGACTGAAGACAATGCCCACACCATGACACTAGCACTTATGAGGGCCCAAACATGGGCTATAGGGGTAGGCACTTGGTGCATTGGGGTGAGTCCTGTTACCTTCCTTTTCTTTCTGTATCAGCCTAAATGTTAAGATAATTCTGGACAAATGGGAGTCTCAAACCTTGCTCACAATGACAGGATTCTGCACATTCATTCCATGCGAATTAACAGTAGTTAGGACTTTGTTTTGCAGCCTGGATTCTTTCCTATATGGCCTCCATGCCCTCTTCAAAGGTGACTTCAGAATAACAGCACGTGACGAGTGGGTATTTGCTGACATGGACCTACTGCATAAAGTTGTAGCTCCAGCTATCAGGATGTCCCTGAAACTTCATCAGGTAAAAACCTATTTATGTATGTATGTATGTATGTATGTATGTATGTATTTATTTAATTTTTGAGATGGAGTTTTGCTCTTGTTGCCCAGGCTGGGGTGCAATGGCATGATCTCGGCTCACCACAACCTCCACCTCCCAGGTTCAAGCGATTGTCCTACCTCAGCCTCCCAAGTAGCTGGGATTACAGGCATGTGCCACCATGCCCAGCTAATTTTGTGTTTTTAATAGAGGTGGGGTTTCTCCATGTTGGTCAGGCTGATCTCGAACTCCTGACCTTAGGTGATCTGCCCGCCTTGGCCTCCCAAAGTGCTGGGATTATAGGCGTAAGCCACTGTGCCTGGCCAAACCTATTTTTTTTTTTAAAGTATCACTCAGCTACTCAGGAGGTTAAGATGGAAGGATTGCTTGAGCCCAGGAGTTTCAGGCTGCAGTAAGCTATGACTGCACCACTGCACTCCAGCCTGGGTGACAGAGCAAGACCCTGTCTCTTGGGGAAAAAAAAAAAAAAGGATCAGCCTGAAACTTTAGGGGAAAAAATGGCCTTTGAAAAATATGGTCTCTTTTCTCTGCACAGCACTGTAAGTGAGTTTATTACTTAGGTAACTAAGCATTGAAGCCGTCCAGATATTCTTGACTTTAGCCAATGGTGATTTGCCCTTAAGAGCAGCTAGGACGTGGTGATACTCCACTGGGAGAAAGACGGGTATTGTGCAGAGACAATGACTTAGCAAAAGTGCCCAACCTATATCTAAAACTATATCCAAAAGTCAGAGGAACCTAAGCCATGAAGCTCTTTTCTAGGCATATTCCATTGGTTAGTGCAATGAGTTAAGAGGTATCTTCTGTGCCGAGCTCAGGATTTGGAAAAAGAACAGGAGAGAGGAAGATAAGGAAAGGGCTTAGCTTTGGAGGTCACTGGACAGTTGCCACCTACGTGCTTCCCGGGGGTGAGTTCCTCTGATCCTTGCCCAGCCCCCATCCACACTTCTTTCCACCAGGACCAGTTCACTTGCCCTGACGAGTATGAAGACCCAGCAGTCCTCTACGAGGCCATCCAGTCCTTTGAGAAGAAGGTGGTCATCTGCCACGAGGGTGACCCGGCCTGGCGGGGCGCAGTGCTGTCCAATAAGGAAGAGCTGCTCACCCTGCGGCACGTGGTGGACGAGGGCGCCGACGAGTACAAGGTCATCATGCTCCACAGAAGCTTCCTGAGCTTCAAGGTGATCAAGGTATGGCAGCCACGCTTTCTGGGTTCCCTGTTGGCTCACATCTCTCTATCTGAGAAGAAATAGAATGGTGGTGGGCAGGGGGCCACTGACACAGGAGTCCCTGTGCCAGCATCCTCTGTTCAGAGGAATGTTCTGGAAGGAGCGCTGGTCGGCAAGTGGGGCAGGGCATGGCATCGGGCTGGGTGCTGCGTTCCCCTGGTAGGATCACCCTCCACCTCACAGAGCCAGCACACAGGCACAGACTTTGCCAAGAAGACCCAGTAGACACACATGTAGGTGAGAGTCAGGATATAGCTTATTTGTAGAGACTTTTTAATTCTCTAGAACCCACACCTGTCTCTCATAACCCGTTCCTGAATCCAATAGGCCTTATTCCCAATGGCTCTTTTCATATAGCTTCAAATCACTAAGTGAAAACGAAAACTATTTTCTTTGCATTCTCTCTCAGTTTCCCCATGAAGATGGCATCATATCCGTCTTGCAGGATGGCTCTTCTGGCTTGACTGTGAAAAGAGCTTTACACCAAAGTTTTGTAGTCACAAATATTCAGTCCCAGAGTCCTGCTCTCTCATTGTAGTTAAAAACCACTAGATCGGCCAAGGCGGGCGGATCACCTGAGGTCAGGAGTTCGAGACCAGCCTGACCAACATGGAGAAACCCTGTCTCTACTAAAAAATACAAAATTAGCCAAGTGTGTTGGTGCATGCCTGTAAGCCCATCTACTCCGGAGGCTGAGGCAGGAGAATTGCTTGAATCCAGGAGGTGGAGGTTGCGGTGAGCCAGGATTGCGCCATTGCACTCCAGCCTGGGCAACAAGAGTGAAACTCCATCTGAAAAAAAAGAAAAGAAAAGAAAAGAAAAGAAAAGAAAAGAAACCAAAAGACTGGAAAATGCAGGCCATCTGCCTTTCTTCCCATTCCCTCTCTGACCTGCAGGTTAACAAAGAATGCGTCCGAGGACTTTGGGCTGGACAGCAGCAGGAGCTCATATTTCTTCGCAACCGCAATCCAGAGCGTGGCAGCATCCAGAACAATAAGCAGGTCCTGCGGAACTTGATTAACTCCTCCTGCGATCAGCCCCTGGGGTACCCCATGTATGTCTCCCCACTAACCACATCCTACCTAGGGACCCACAAGCAGCTGAAGAACGTCTGGGGTGGACCCATCACTTTGGACAGAATTAGGACCTGGTTCTGGACCAAGTGGGTAAGGTAAGTTTTTACAACAAATGCCTCTATCCAGATGTTGGGGGAAGGCATGGGGGATGCAGGGAGCTGTGTACTCCTGGTTCAGATTTCAGTGTCAGCCACCATTTTCTCATATGATTAAAACTGCTACCCCCAAGTGGCATTGAACAGATCATTTGTTTCAGTGAGCAGTCTCAGATTATGAATCCATGGGAAATCTCATACAGATGAGAATCTCTTTCCCCCACATTTGCACAGGCTGAGAATCGGCTTGAGTTCTTGCAGAGCTGCCAAGGTCATGAGTCTTTTTTTTTTTTTTTTTTTTTGAGGCGGAGTCTTGCTCTGTCGCCCAGGCTGGAGTGCAGTGGCACTATCTCAGCTCACTGCAAGCTCCACCTCCTGGGTTCACGCCATTCTCCTGCCTCAGCCTCCCGAGTAGCTGGGACTACAGGCGCCTGCCACCATGCCCGGCTAATTTTTTTTTTTTTTTTTTTTTTTTGTATTTTTAGTAGAGATGGGGTTTCACCGTGTTAGCCAGGATGGTCTCGATCTCCTGACCTCGTGATCCACCCACCTCGGCCTCCCAAAGTGCTGGGATTACAGGCTTGAGCCACCGCGCCCGGCCAAGGTCATGAGTCTTTAGCAGTAACTGTTCCACATCTGTTAGCAAGAACTGGAAGAACATCCCAGCACACAGTTCTCATCCAATAAGTCTTCTTACCTGGACATAGTAATCAGTTGGGATGAATTCTAAGAAGTTTTGCCCGAGGATGCAGAGCTCCCCATCGAGCCTCGGCACTAAGGGTTCCTATGGAAGGTTGAGACTGAAGCCTATTCATCCTGGTGCAGTCTGTTCATTGATTAGATGCCGAGGTTTGCGACAACAGCCCCTCTTCCCACCAGCATGCCAGGTGGCTGCTCACCTGGAGAGCATGGTCTTCGATCCCGATTTAGGCAAGGCCATGGTGGAGCGTTTAGGGGGATTAGAAATGTGTTGGTGAGAGTCCTCAAAGGATTTCTCCCTCCCACAGGATGAGGAAGGACTGCAATGCCCGCCAGCAGAGTGGCGGCAACATTGAAGACATGGACGGAGGAGGGACCCCGGCGACAGGTGGCAACAATGCCCCGAGTGGTGGCAGCCAGGAGAGCAGCACAGAACAGCCCAGAAAAGGTGGTGCTCAGCACGGGGTGTCATCTTGTGAAGGGACACAGAGAACAGGTGGGTGCAGTGGGGGCCTCCGAACTACTGATGAAGTCCTATTTGGTCCCAGTGAGCAATGCCCTGAGTTATGATGTTGTTTTGACCTCTGAGAGCACTTTCTTGCATTGGGACAATAGATGCCGGAAATTTGCAAACTCTTGTAATTTCTGCTCAGAAAACCAACTCTCCATCTGTTAGATTCAGCTTTTACCATTTATCTATCTGTCCATGACCTTGGCCAGCCATTCATCTGTCTGTCCACCTGTCCAGGGGTCGCTCCATTCCATTCCATCTCTCACTCCATGACCGTGTGATGGTGTGCCTTCTGCATCTGGCCGTGTTGTAGCTACTGACCCAGAAGTCTTCCTCTTCTGCAAGTGTTTGTGGGGTACACAAACAGGCCTCCTGCCTTCCCTCTCCTGCTTCTCACTGATTCTCACCTTCCTCCACTTAGACTTGACATTTCAGAGCAGAAGAAAAGAGGAGAGGAAGGGTGCCCACAGATAGGAACCTAGGAGGTAGCTGCAGCCAAGCCTGGCTGAATCTAAAGTTTAAAATCATGTTTAAACTAACACCCAAATAGTTATGCTCCACCAGATGGATGAAGTTCCAAAACTCCACTGGTGGTCTGTGCTGGGGAGGAGGTGGCTGGACTAGAAAAGGAGGTCCTGAGAGTTGGCAGAGGATGAGTGTCCTGGGAACATGAGAGAGATGGATGCTCTGCCCTGGTTCCTGCTGGCCCCCTTGGCTTTACCCTCTGAAGCATGTTAGTGGTTTTACCTTTTGGCCTCAGTTCTTCCTCACCATCCAGAAGCGTTTAATAAGTGCCTCTGTGCATGCTTCTCCTGCCAGCTCTGCACCAAACGAGCCAGGAGTTATAGTCCCTGCCTCCTGGGAGTGCCCAGAGCAAGGCAGAGGATGGAACAGAGACAGTAGGATGTACGCAAACATGGGCAAGACATGAGAGAGAAGAGAGAGAGAGAGAGAGAGAGAGAGAGAGAGAGAGAGAGAGAGAGAGAGAGGATAGATGTGTAAACCAAAAAGTATCTGAGACAGCTTTCAATTAATTTAGAGGTTTATTTTGCCAAAGTTAAAGATGTGCTCAGGAAAAAGGGACACGAGTGACAGACCCAACTGTGGCTACTTTTTCCAAAGAGGGTTTGGGGACTTCATTATTTAAAGGGGAAAGAATGGGCAATAGGGGAAAAAGGCAGGGGAAAGGGGCATTTTGCAACCACTGCAACCAGCCTTTGAGGCTTTTGATCAACCTTCGCTGAATCCACATTTTACATGTAAAAAGAGTGGGTAGAGAAATAGTCAATTGTACATTCATCTCCAGCTCTGCAGACCTGCATTTTTACATACAGTAAACATAGAGTTGAAGAAGGAGTCATGAGTGCCTTTGTCTCAGGTGAGCAGATGGAGGACTCCTAGTCCTGTCTTTGTCCCGCATTTGTAAAGATAAGCTGTTCATTTACATTGTCAGGGTGAAATTTAACAGAACTGTTTTAGAGTAAAGATCTTGGGGCCCACAAGGAATTTCTCTGCAAGCAAATTAGAAGGGAGGCAGTTTTGCATGTCTCAGTCCCCAGGCTTGACTTTTTGCTTTGGCATATGAGTTTGGGGAGATTTTATTGTCCTTTCACAGATGCTAGATAGGTAGATAAGGACTGATTGATAGAGGACAGAAAGAAAGGTAGGTAGGTAGGTAGATAGGTAAATAGACAAAATAGGTAGTATCAGCTGCTCAAAAGAAAGGAAAAAAGATCTCCCCCTGCCCCACCCACCCCATGCTGTTTACTCTGAGGCTCTGCAGGAGCCTGCTGGAGGCCTCCTGTGCAGCTCCCAGACCTCCAATATCTCATTGTTTAGTTAACATTTCTTATCACATGAAAAATGTGTTTCAGGATCACGGGAGTGACTTTCCAGATGGGGAAATGCAGAGTAGCTTCCAAATGGTGAAATGCCTAAGCATCTGTCATTTGCCAGTACGTCCAGGTGACTTGTGTGGACCAGAGAAAGTCTGGAGTCAGGGGGGTCTGGCTACGGGGTGGGCAGGGTCTGAGACAGGAGTCAGAGGTGGGGGTTCCAGAAGCGCTTCAGACCTGGTTTCTTGAGGCTTGGCAGAAAAGAAATTGGAGGCTGGGTGCTGTGGTGCACGCCTATAATCCCAGCACTTTGGGAGGCTGAGGTGGGAAGATCACTTGAGGTCAGGAGTTCCAGACCAGCCTGGCCAACATGGTGAAACCCCGTCTCTACTAAAAATACAAAAAACATTTAGCCAGGTGTGGTGGTGGGTGCTTGTAATCCCAGCTACTTGGGAGGCTGAGGCAGGAGAATCCCTTGAACCCAGGAGGCAGAGGTTGCAGTGAGCCAAGATCACGCCACAGCGCTCCAGCCTGGGCAGGGAAAAAAAAAATTGGAAACACCTTCTTCTCTTTCTTCCTAGTAAAACAGTGCCTGCAACTGGCCTTGCCTGGAAGAGCTGGTGTTCCTTCCACTCCCTGGAGTCCAGACACCATAGGCAGTGAGCATTCCTCACATTTACAGGAGCAATCACAGCTTCCCGTTTGTGGAAGATGTCAGAGCAGGATCTTTTTTTTTTTTAGTTGGATTTTTAACTTAAAATTTAATAATCAAACTATACAATCAGCATAGTTTAAAACTCAAACAGAACTGCCTGGATTAAAACAAAAGTCATGGGTTTCCCCGCTTAACCCCCCAGGAACATTCCTAATTCCCAGAGGTTAGCTGCTTCCAACTCTTGCAGCTGCTTTGTATTTTTTGGGCATCTACCTCCACATATTTAAATGACACGCTTACTCTGGAGCAGGATCTACTAAAGCCCAGACCAGCTATTAAATTTCTCATGAATGCTTCTTAAAACTGCTCCTGCCAAGGCCACCGCTGACTTTCTACATTTTACAAGTAAAGGTGCATGCCTGGCAAAATATCCCACACCCCACATGCCTTGGCCACACCTGCAGCCTGATTTTGTCCCAGGCTCTGAGACCCGTTGTTGTCCTGCTAAGGGGATGGAGGGTTGGGGAGATTTATGAAGCCCTGGACCAAGCATCAGCTGCTTTGAACTCACCCACCTTGCTGCCACTCTGCTCTTTCTTTGCTCCCATGGCTCTTCACGGCATCCTTGCTGCAGGAGATAAAATTTGGTAACAGTAACAGTTCTCAGGTGCTACTCTACCAACACCATCCTGAGTACTTTCATGTGCAAATTCACTAGATCCTCACCATGGCTCTTAGAGATGCAGGCGGTTTCACCCTCCTCATCTTACAGATAAAGAAACTGAGTGTATTAGTCCATTTTCACACTGCTATAAAGATACTACCTGAGACTGGGTAATTTACAAAGGAAGGAGGTTTAATTGACTCTCAGTTCTGCATGGCTGAGGAGACCTCAAGAAACTTACAATTATGGTGGAAGGCGAAGGGGAAGCAAGGCACATCTTACATGGTGGCAGGAGAGAGCAAGAGTGAGGAAGTGTCACACTTTAAAACCACCAGCTCTCACGAGAACTCACTCACTATGACAAAAACAGCCTGGGGGAAACCACCCCCATGATTCAATCACCTCCCACCAGGTCCCTCCCTCGACACATGGGGATTTTTTTTTGGGTGGGGATACAAAGCTAAACCATATTATTCTGTCTCTAGTCCCTCCTAAATCTCGTGCCCTTTCACATTTCAAAACCAATCATGCCTTCCCAGCCATCCCCCAAAGTCTTAACTCATTCCAACATTAACTCAAAAGTCCAAATCCAAAATCTCATGAGACAAGACAAGTCCCTTCTACCTATGAGCCTGTAAAATCAAAAACAAGTTAGTTACTTCAAAGATACAATGGGGGAACAAGCATTGGGTAAATGTTCCCCTTCCAAATGGAAGGAATTGGCCAAAACAAAGGGGCCACAGGTCCCATGCAAGTCCAAAACCCAGCTGGGCAGTTTCTTAAAGCTCCAAAATCTCCTTCAATGCCATGTCTCACATCCAGGTCACACTGGCCCAAGAGGTGGGCTTCCAATGCCTTGGGCAGCTCTGCATGGGTACAGGCCCTGCAGCTGCTTTCATGGGCTGGGGTTGAGTGTTTGCAGCTTTTCCAGGTGCACGGTGCAAGCTGTTGGTGTATCTACCTTTCTGGGATCTGGAGGATGGTGGCCCTCTTCTCACAGCTCCACTAGGCAGTAACCCAGTGGGACTCTGGGGGCTCCAACCACATATTTCCCTTCCACACTGCCCTAGCAGAGGTTCTCCATGAGAGCTCCACCCCTGCAGCAGACTTTTGCCTGGATACCAGGCATTTCTATACCTCCTTTGAAATCTAAGCAGAGGTTCCCAAAGTTCCACTCTTGTCTTCTGCACACCCTCAGGCCCAACACCACATGAAAGCAGCAAAGGCTTGGAGTTTGCACCCTCTGAAGCAATGACCCAAGCTGTACCTTGGCCCCTTTTAGCCACATTGGAGTTGGAGTGGTTGGGATGCAGGGCACCAAATCCAGAGGCTGCACAGAATAGTGGTGTCTATGGCCCAACCCATGAAACCATTTTTCCCTCCTAGGCCTCCAGGCTTGTGATGGGAGGGGCTTCTGTGAAGATCTCTGAAATGCCCTGGAGACATTTTCCCCATTGTCTTGGCTATTAACATTCTGCTCCTTGTAACTTATGCAAATTTCTGCAGTGGGCTTGAATTCCTCCCCAGAAAATGGGCTTTTCTTTTCTACTCCATCACCAGGCTGCAAATTTTCCAAACCTTTATATTCTGCTTCCTTTTTAAATGTAAGTTCTACTTCCAAACCATCTCTTCATGAACAAATATGACTGAAAGCTTTCAGAATAAGCCAGATCACCTCATGAATCCTTTGCTGCTTAGACATTTCTTCCACCAGATACCCTAAATCATCTCTCTCAAGTTCAAAGTTCCACAGATCTCTAGCACAGGGGTAAAATGCCACCAGTCTCTTTGCTAAAGCACAGCAAGAGTGATCTTTGTTCTAGTTCCCAAAAAGTTTCTCATCTCCATCTGAGACCACCTCAGCCTGGACTTCATTGTCCATATCACTATCAACATTTTGGTCATAACCACTGAGCAAGTCTCTAGGAAGTTCCAAACTTTCACTCATCTGCCTGTCTTCTTCTAGCCCCCCCAAACTATTCCAATCTCTGCCTATCACCCAGTTCCAAAGTTGCTTCCACATTTTCAGGTATCTTTATAGCAATACCCCACTGTGCTGGTACCAATTCTCCATATAAGTCCATTTTCACACTGCTATAAAGATACAACCTGCAACTGGGTAATTTATTTAAAAAAAGGTGTAAATGACTCACAGGTCCACATGGCTGGGGAGGCCTCAGGAAACTTACAATCATGGCAGAAGGTGAAGGGGAAGCAAGGTGTGTCTTACATGGCAGCAGAAGAGAGTGAGACCAAGGTAGTGCCACACTTTAAAACTATCAGCTGTCATGAGAACTCACCCACTATCACGAGAACGGCCTGGGGAAACCACCCCCATGATCCATTCACTTCCCAGCAGGTCTGTCCCTCAAAACATGGGGATTACAATTCAAGATGAAATTTGGGTGGAGACCAGAGGCCTAGAAAACTTAAGTCACTGCCCAGTGTCACCCAGCCAGGCAGTGGCCAGTCTGAGAGTCATGCCTAGGCGAGCTGGCTGCAGAACTTGTGATCCCAACCACCTTGCACCATCCCATTGTCCTGGCCCCAGGGATGCTGCTTCAAGTGTCCTTGTCCCCAGCCCTGGGAATGAGCTGATGGAAGCAAGCATTACTGAACACTGAGTGTGCCGCCCTTGCTTCCTGCCCTCCATCTGTGCAGCTGGCATGTCCCTGCCCAGCATGACTTTGTCCTGTCCCCTGGCTGGCAAGGGTTCCACTTATAAGTGATCTTCCTTCTGGCCTCACGAGCAGGCAAAGCTGACACCCAGTTCTTTCTGAAGCAGCCAGCAGGGGCTCCTTTACTTTCTCACTGTGGTCAGGGAGGGACAGGAGCAGAGCAAGGGACTGTCTCAAGGGTCTTTCTAGCTCAAGGAGCTGACATGCTGAGGAAAGAAGGCACTGCAGCCTAGGAAGCTATGCCAAGGCTTTTATCCCCAGCAGAGGGTCAGAGAACTAGAAGGGGATAGGGGAGATTGAACAAGGGGCCACCCCTTTCCTACTGAAAAGAAAGAAAAACCTCTCCTGCTATCGTCTCTCCTGCTTTTTGTCTCTGGTCTTTCATGCAGCTCAGAAACTCACAAAATCGTAAATCCCCACAAAGCAAGTCAGAGTGATTTTATTTAAACTTAAATCAGTTCATATTGTTCTTCTGTTGAATGATGGCTTCAGCTCAGAATTTGTGAGTCTGCTTGGGCTGCCATAACAAAGTACTACGGCTCGGGTGGCTTAAACAGCATGAACCTACTTTCTGCCAGTTCTGGAGGCTGCAAGTCTGAGATCCAGGTGTGGGGCAGGCTTGGTTGCCCCTGAGGGCTGGAGGGGAGTGGGGTCCAGGGCCTTCCCTAGCTTGCGGTGGTTCTTTGGCATCTTTGGCATCTCTGGGCCTCGAGAAGCACCACTGAGCTCTGGCTTCGTCTTCACATCGTGTTCTCCCTGTGCGCTTGTCTGTGTCCACACGTCCCCTTTTTATAAGGACACTGGTCATCTTGGACTCAGGGCCCATCCTACTCCAGTATGATCTTAATGAACTACATTTGCAACGACCCTGTATCAAAGTAAGGCCCCACCCTGAGGTCCTGGGGGTTAGGGCTTCAACAGAGGAATCTGGGGAGGGAACACGATTCAGCCCGGAACACCCACGCACTTCCCATGCGCACCCCTCCCCTGCAGACCCCCATCTGACCTGCTGTCTCTGATGCCTTCTCTCAGCCCTCTCCTACAAGCCCATATCCCCAGCACACGGCCTCTTGCTGTCCCTCATCAGTGTCAAGCATTCTCCTCCTCAGGACCCCCTCAGCTGCTGCCTCCTCTGTGTCGAACGTGCCTCTCCCAGGCTTGCAGCTCCTTCATTCACTCACGCAGCCTCCCATCAAATCCCAGCTTATCCAAGAGACCCCGGCCAGCCTTCCATACAGCACTGCCATCCCCCTGCCCCACTGTCTCTTCCCCTCCAATCCCTGCCTAATGCATGTCCCTCGTCCGTGGTTGGAATTCCCCATGAGCTGCTCACTGCCCGGCACCTAGGACAGTGCAGCCCACACTGGATGCTCAGTTGGGCATCCGTAACTTCTGCAGAGCCTGTGACAGGAGCACACGTGAAGACCACGCCACCCTCCTCCCTGCTCTCCCCACATCCTGCCAGGTGAGGGGCTGCCTGCATACACTGGAGCCATCCCATTCACATGCCCGTCTGGGGGTGCACACGCCTGCAAGTAGGCCCAAGGTCCGCCCTGGGAGGGGACCCTGGGGAAGAGGCCTGTGCAGGCCCCAGTTTGGGGCAGCGAATTCTGGAGTCCTGGGAACCCAGCACATGGCCAAGCAGGAGTGGGTGGGAGCTGGTTGACATGCTCCCGCTCCACAGCTTCCTGGCCCTGTGGGGACAGAGATGGCTGCAGGGGCCACCAAGGGAAACCTCTGAGGTGCTGAGCTGGGTAGTAAGCATGGTCTGGGCTCAGCAGACAAAGGTTGAATGAATGAGTGGATGGTTGCCCCTCCTGGCCTCAGCCACTTACACTACAGCTTCCCTAGAGGGCGAGGGTGTAAGGCCCTCGGGTCTCAGACTTGCAGCTGTAGCCAGGTTCTATCACAGCCAAGAGCAGTGGAGCCAAGAGCTGCCAATCTTGTTGGCTGTCCTGAAATGTACCATCACGTCCTTGGTGCCCCAATCCCCCTGCCAGAATCCCTCCAGGATGTGACTCAGCTGTCCAGAAGGCTCTCCAGGAGACCCAAGACTGAAGGCTCCTGGTGATACTTAGTGAAAGGGCTCTGAAAAGAGGGGCCCTAAAGACAGCTGATAGGCTGAGGGGAGGACTGCACCCATGGTCCCCTTCAGGGTACTTCCCCAGCCCGAGAGCAGCCAGGCTGCCTCCAGATGCAGCTGAGATCCTCAAGCGGTCCCTATGAGGAACTCAAGCACTGAGGGCAGCCACCTACCCAGACCATTTGGACTGGAGTCCCGGAGGGGGCCCAGTGAGCTACAGGAAGGTGCGGGGCATGAGGCCCAGTGGGGAGGGTATCGGGGACAGCCCTGCCATCCACCCTGCCATGCTGCAGCCCTGCCTCAGCTGCCCGGGCATCTCTGCACTCAGCCTCCGCTATGGCAGCTGCCTTCAGTGGGGCCTCCTGGGGCAACTCCTTTAAAGCTCATGACTGGGCCCCGAGGCTGGCCAGCGACATCAGCAAAATGCCCACTCTGGGGATGCCAGTAAGAACAGGGCTGGAGGCCAAACTCAAATTCAAGAGGCTGGAATGTATATGCATGTTTGCTTCAAACCAGCATCCGGGGCCCCCAGGAAGCCTCCAGGCAGCAGGGAATTCTGGAGACACCACGGGCACAGCAGGTCTCCTGGAAGAAATCCAGAGCGGCCCAAAATAGGCACAGGAAAGGGATAACTTGCCGACCCCACACTCAAGACATGGACATCTCTCCTTCTTGTCCCCTGGAAAAATTAAACGTCACCTTCTTTCTAGTCCCACTGTGGTTACAGCCACAGTGGGGCATGGGCCACCTTCCACTGTGGTTCACTACACTTGCTCCCTCCCCATGGGTGGTAGAAGGTCAAGAGCCATTGTCTTATCTCAGCAGTTAGCAGCTCCCCCAACACATACACTCCTGGGCCTCATGTTGGAGCCCTTGGCCTTGGAAAAGGAGAGTACGAGTAGGTGTGAACTTCCTGAGGGCTCCCAAACCCACAGCATGGCACCCTCGGCACTCGATTCACAGCAGATGTTAGAAGATGCCCGTGGTGTCAGTAAGAGAGAAGTTGCACCCACAGGCTCTTACCTCCTGCACCTGGCCATGCCCCTGATTCTGACCTCCTCCTTCATGGATGCAGATGGTGTGCGCATGTGGGTCTGTAGCCCTGACTGGGACCGGGAGCGCAAAGCTTTCATTCATCTCAAGACACTGCACCTGAGACCCAATGTGCAGGTAGCCCCTGGGGTTCCAAGAAGAGCAAGCCCAAGAAGGAGGCTACCACAGTGGGAGGGGTGGCTCTGCCTGGCCCTGCCCGGGACACTTCGCAGAAGCCACCTGCCCGCCATTCCCAGCAAGCCATCATTCCCTTCAGGGATGTGAACATAACTGGATTTGATTTCACTCTCTGGCCTCCTTCTCACCCTCCTCCCAGTTAAGTAAAACAACCATGCCCGTCCGAGTTGAGACACACAGCTCCCAGAAAGGAAGCCGGAGACCTGCTTGGCCAGTGCAGGGGGGTTAGAGGCCAGTCTCCAGCTATGGGGAGGACATTCCTGATCCCGGATCTTTGTACTTGACCCTGGAACAATGGAGGAATCACCTTCCTATTTTCCTAACCTTTAGCTTGCCCTCCAGTCTGCAGTGGCAGCTCCTTGGGTCTCAGCCTCTAGTCAAGATACTGATTAATTTTTTGAAATGCTTCTAATGGCCAAGTTTAAGAAACACTGTACCCACCCCGAACTTTCTGAGACCCACTGGATTTCTAATCAGGGTTTTGGCATCTGATCTGTTTTGCAGGTTTGTCCCATGTATCCTTTACTTACATGTTAGTGTGCTGGGTGCTGAGCTCAGAGCGGTGATACAGGGCTCCTTTGCTGCAGAAAGGGCATATAGTGGAGAGGACTGTGCATCAGACAGTGACAACACAGTGTGCCGAGTGCCATTCGAGAGGTGGTCGGGGGCCTCTCAGACGGGAGGACCTGCCTCTCTGGGAAGGGCATGACAGAGACACTTAGCCAAGTAGCAAAGAGGGAGCAGTTTTGAAGGGCGAATTTGAACCAAATTCTAACAAGGGTCTTATTTTACTCACCAAGTCGCCAAGACTCAACTCGCATAACTGGGGACCCAACTGCCCCCAGCCTTCTTGGTCCCTGCCTCAGTTCTGGCCAGGTATCCCAATCCCAAGCCCTTGCTAGAAGCTGAGCGGACTGGGGTCCCTCCTGCCTGAGACCCCACGAGCAGAACTCCTCTCCCCAGGCCAGCCACGCTGTGCATCGGCTGCTGCTGGTGCACACAGCACTTTGCACCCAGCTGCCAGGCACTCACTATGCCAGCCTCATCTAGGGCCTGACAACCTGCAATCGGCTTGCTGGGGTAAAAAGTATATGTCACAGCTGGAAGGGGAGTTGGCCTAGCAGTGGAGGCTGGTGACCTACTTACTGGTGAGCAGTTAGGAATTCGTAACTAATCCAAATCCCAGATTGGAGAGGGAGGCTGTGTTCTCATATCACTAAGGAGCAACACCAACCACTTTTCAGATAACATCAAAGACAAAGGAATTAAGTGCCACGGTAATAAACCAAGGAGGGTGATTTACATATGAGGTATTTCCATTCAGGTTGTAAAAAGGTTTCCCCTAGAAACATTCATAACTTGGTAATACAGTAATTTGCAAAATAAGTTAAATTGTAAAATAATGATCCTGAGTAGCACAAATGTATTTAGCATAGTTTGCTTCCTTAGTGCTGCTCCATTTGCAAAATTAATTTTGAAAAAAAAAAAGGAGCAATGAGAAAATCTGAAGCAATGAAATCAGGTGGTGGGGGAGTCCTTGTGTTGCACAGACTACAGCAGGCCACTGCCCTTTGACACACAGTGGGTTATTTGTCCCCTTGTTCCTGGAATTCTCTGGGAAGTTCCCCACCAAGTGTGGGTGGTCGTCTTTTGAGCATCACGATCACTGACTTGTGGATGAATGTGGAGTATTTTTGGATAGTGATCAGCTTTACAGTAGAAATCACAAACAGACGTCCGGCCTTGCCAGACGCTGAATAAACTAACAAATTGCCCCCCTTGTTTTTCATTCTGATTCATCAGGGTCCCTTTCCTCCTCTCCTTTTTCTCTGTAAGAGGAACATATTCAACTACTCAGCTGGGACCTTTCAGGCTGGCCCGGATGCATCCCTCCTGCGGCAGAGGCGGGTGGGCCCCATGCTAGGGCCTGAGCACACTCATCCCGGGGAGGGCAGCCCCGTCATGCGGAAGCCCACAGCACTGTGGGGTGAGCACTCCATGCCGTCACCACACGGGCAGGAGAAAGTGAGATGGGAGCACCAGTGCCCCCTGCAAATGGGCACTCGACCATCATAGCATCCAAACTGGCACTGTGGTCAACATGAGGCAGAAAGGCTCCTTCAGCCTAGGCCACGGTGGGGTGGGGCGGGGCTGGAAGGATCCCTGGAATCCCCTTCGTAACGTGTATCCCCAAGGAATTGCCTCTCACGTGACGTGTCAGTTCTTGGGTTCTCCTAGGGGCAGCCACACCCGCTTCAGAATCACCAGATGCACAATGAATAATGGGCATTTGGGGTGAGGTAGAACACAAGGCAATGCATAGGACGGCCTTTCTGATAGTCATGCCTCCGCCGCCTCTGTTTGTTTTGATTTAATGCCTAACTGTAGCCGCTGCAGGAGACATGCCCATGAGGCCGTTCATAGAACTGTCACGTCACTGGCTGCTCCCATCAAAATGATATTTTGCAGTTAACCCCTGGTGATCATGGATGCTCAAGTTAAGCACCCCGGTGTTCTAGCCAGCACCCATTTCCTCAGACTGCTTAGACTGCAAAGCAGAACCACAGACTACACAGGTCCATCATGCACAGAAGATCCCATGACGTTATCCTGCTTCCAGAAGCTTGGACACAACTACGTCTTTGGGGGCAGTCCAGTCCCTTTTGTCAAAAATGGCCTTGTCTAGACAAGTCTCAGCAAAGGCTGGAGTGGCAGGGCCCCTGAGGGGCGAGGCGGTGGGCAAAGGGGTGGGTGATAAGAGCATGGGACCAAGGCCCGGGCCTGGCCAGTAGTGTGCGAGCCTGTAAGGAAAGCTGTTCTGGAAAGGAGGCCACGGCGTGGGCTTTCAGCTCTCCTCCCCTTTCTTCTTCTCCATGGCAAATAAAAATGACAGAACCCTGCATGTTTTCCTTTATCGCTGCCGATCAGATGAGCATAGGAACCAAGATCCTGAGCCAGGATCACATTTGGGTTTACTTTATGAGCCCAAGTTCCGCTCCTGGTGTCGTCCTGGTTTGCCTGAACCGAGCAGCTTCCAGGAATGTGGGACTTTTCAGTGCTAGAACCAGGAATGTCCTGGCAAACTGGGCAGATCTGTCACCCTGGCTGCAGCTTCTCACACTGTACCCCCAACCCCAACCCCAGCCCCCACCCTTGGGTGCCCTTCGGTTGGCCCTTCAGTTCTCAGGACCTGGACTTGGCGGGAGGGAGTGGGTGAGGCAGTGGTCAGGCTTCCAGCTCTTGTCCCAGCCTTGCAGGTGGTGCACTGAGGCGGGGTCATTGGGCCCAGGCAGAGCAGGCCACCTGCTTCACCACACAGGTATCGATGTTCATGACCACCCGCTGCAACTCTGTGTTCTGCTTTCTTTTAAAGGCAGGAGGAAAGGCAGGAGCCAGTCCGTGCAGGCACACTCGGCACTAAGCCAAAGGCCGCCCATGCTGAGCTCATCTGGCCCCATCTTAGAGAGCCGCCAAACATTCCTGCAGACGTCCACCTCAGTGCACGAGCTGGCCCAGAGGCTCTCGGAAAGCCGGCTCTCCTTGCACACCTCGGCCACGTCCCTGCACTCTCAGCCCCCGCCTGTCACCACCACGGGCCACCTGAGCGTCCGCGAGCGGGCCGAGGCACTCATCAGGTCCAGCCTGGGCTCTTCCACCAGCTCCACCCTGAGCTTCCTCTTCGGCAAGAGGAGCTTTTCCAGCGCGCTCGTCATTTCCGGACTCTCTGCTGCGGAGGGGGGCAATACCAGTGACACCCAGTCATCCAGCAGCGTCAACATCGTGATGGGCCCCTCGGCCAGGGCTGCCAGCCAGGCCACTCGGGTACGGGGCTGGGCAGGGCTCACCGGGACGGGCTGGGGTGGTGGCGTGGGCTCCTGGCCTGAGCATGGTACCTGCCTTGCATTCCCACCTTTCTGCCTGCAGAACCCCCTCCCCTCCTCTACGGGGTTCCCAGAGTGACAAAGGACAGTGATTCGACACGAAGTGGCTTAGCTGCTCTTGGAAGCAGACAAGATACAGAGCACATGTCCTGTAAATGATAATGCCCAGGCAGACACCAAAAGGAGTCACCGGACACAGGGGTTCTGCAGAACTGGGGCCATCTACCCTACACTGGGGCATGAGGGAGAATGCCCTCCACCCATTCACACAGTGGGACTCTTCTCACATGGTGCTGGCCTGAGGGAGAGGAAAGGGCACCTGTCAGTGCTGGAGTTAGAGCATCATTGCTTCTTATCCAATGAAGTTAGAGTATCATTGCTTCTCAGCCAATAGATTTAGCTTTAAAGCTGCTGAGACGGCCCACTGCTTTTAGGTATTTAAATACTAGACAAGGGGTGTTTTAAGGACTTCACCCAAATAAGCTCTTGCTTGTCCAGAATCCTGAGCCAGCTGAGATGAAATGAATACTTGAGCTTCATCAGTGAGAAAAAAGTAAATAAATACCCGGCATTTCTCCTTCGTAACCTGGTAGACAGAAAAATCGATGGTGTCAAGGCAAAAATGGGTCAGATTTGGAGAGTTGCCCCACTCCTTTTGAGTGTTCAGGTTTTCCTGACCATGGCTCATACTTTCCATCAAGCACCAGAGTTGCAGCAGCTTGGCCTCTGGTTCTGGGTGAGGTTATTTAAAGGTGGAGAGAAGCGGTCACACCACAGCTTGGCCTCTGGTTCTGGGTGAGGTTATTTGCAGGTGGAGAGAAGGGGCCGCACCGCGGCTTGGCCTCTGGTTCTGGGTGAGGTTATTTGCAGGTGGAGAGAAGGGGCCACACCGCGCCTTGCTCTGGTTCTGGGTGAGGTTATTTGCAGGTGGAGAGAGGGGGCCGCACCTGAACATTCCTAGTGTCACCCTCCCTCTCCTTCATGGGAAACAGCTCTCCAGGCAAGTACCTTCCTGCCAGGGGAAGCCGAGGCTGGGCCAGCCGCCCCACAAGGAGCCACAGGATTGCAGCCGTGGGTGCCATTTTTCACGGAGGGGGAGATTTATGGGCTCTCCTGGAACCCCCAGGCTGTCCTGGCGAAGAGGAAAGAGCTGGTTACTTCAGGAGTTTGACCTTAGTTAGATAACTAAAAGAATACATTTCCCCTCCCTTTTCTTTATTTCCTCAATAAAAATGCACAGAGTATCACCCTTCTCCCTGCCCCAATCTGTGTTAAAGTCACAGTCTGTGGGTGTAGTTCTGCGATTCCGTCAAATTCTCCTTCCGGCTCTCCAAAACAGACAATTGTCTTGAGACCACATGCCCCCAGAATAGAATGGCCTCCGTGTTCTCCTGGGGTCAAGCCTGCTAGAACTCAGCATTCATGACAGGCTAAGTGTGCACGAAGTGACACGAACCACAGCTGGAAAGCCAGGCGCACAAATGCCCTTTCCCCCCAAGGCCGCTCTTTCCAGTGCAGTCATCCAGAGGCCCACGCGCAGAACCCCTGTGTCTCAGATGTTGCCCGTCCTGTCCTCAGAGGCCACCGTGCTGGCCCTCCATCATTTGACCTGACTTTAGAACCTGACCTCAAGGATATGGCAGCACTAGCCTTTAGCTCCCACAGCACGGGTGGGGTGAGGCCAGTTACAAGTGGGTAGTGCATATTTGCTGAGCTGTTCACTGCTTCTCTCTTCTCTTTGGAAGCACCTCTCCGAGCCATGTGAGCCCACCGATGCCACCGAGCAGGGGCAGCTTCGTGACCGACGTCCGGCTGAGGCTGTGGCGGAGACTCTCGGGGTTGTCTGCAGGAGAGCAAGCCAGGAGGACATGGGCCTGGACGACACGGCCTCGCAGCAAAGTGTGTCCGACGAGCAGTGACGGGCGTGCGGCCAGGCGGGGAGGCCGGGTCCCCACCGCTCCCACCTGCATTGCTCTCCTTCGTGCTCCCCAAATCACAACCAACCAATACTGCGATCCATGTGGGGCTCCTCCTGTGGAAAAGGAGAGCTGTTCCAGAACACAGAACTTATCTCAGGTTTTTGAAACAAACAAACAAACAACAACAACAAAAAAAAGAAACCTCACATGATGGGGAAACAAAAAAACAACAAAGAAGCCACAGCACACCTTCCCCGCCAGGCACGGCGCCGCCCAGAACGGCGCACCACAGACAGCACCACACATGTTCCAGAACCTGAAATCGCAAACAAAAGCCATTTACTATTTTAAAACAACTAAACAGAGCCATGAAACAAATGCCCTGATGAAAATAAGACAACTGCATGTTACATCATTGGCACTTTATACGTTACTGTTACCATGAAAAATAAATGAGCAGCAGCACGTCTGATACCATCAGCTGGTTAGATGCATTAAGGTTAAATCTAAGTGTCAGGAAAACCCTATTTCTTTATAATATTTATGCAGCTGTTAAGCGTAACATGGTGGCAGCTTCACAACAAGAACCGTGATTGTGCATGCAGTCATGTCTCCAGTATTCTGTGAAGAGCCAGGATACATTAGGATGTGAGTTTAGAAACTGAGTCCATTCGGTGCATGGAAAGCCCCCTCGGAGTCACACAATGCCCCTCACTGTAGTCCAAGCGATTTGCGGGCTGCCAGCACCCTGCGGGCTTCCCAGGGACGCGTGCTTGTTCTCCAAGCCCCGCAACCCTTACTGTGTCACACAACACTCGCACACACCTTTGTTTTTGAAATTAAAATGTTTATAGTTATTGCTGTGTCCAGTGTTTTGAGTTATATTGAAGCTTCTCATTTCTACAAGTATATCTTTTATGGTGAGAACGACATTTGGGTAAATTCTCAGACAACTTTTCCCATCTTGAAGACCCCCAGGAGCCTGTATGCTTGCTGGGGTAGAGGTCCCAAAATGCAGTCCACAGAGTATCACTGGCCTGGTGAACCATCCGTTTTCAAAAGACAATAGTTAGAAGGAAATACTCAATTTTAAACAGTCACACAAATTTCTTCAAAGTATTTAGGATTTGGAAATTTGAGGAGAGGGTTGGGGGAGGGTATTGTAGAGAATCTCTTACCCCTTGGAAAGTAAATGGTAATGCTTTTATAATTTTTTTTTTTGGTAAACTAAGAATCAGCAATTAATAAAAGTAAGTGTACTCTATAATCAGAGACAGAATGCTATTATTTTCAGGCCAGTACTCCCTAGAGGTGCAAACTGTATTTAATTTAAATGCAGTTGTTTGTCTAATGGGAAGCTGGTAGGGCCTTGCTGCAGTTCTCTAAGGTGGCCAAATTAAACTTGGCTGGCAGCTCCTGTAATCCTCTTGGGCAACTTTACAGCCAAGCCCCAAAGGCTAAACGGCAGGCCTGGAGCTGAGTGTGGCCTCCCCACGGAGGGGGACTCCTTGAGTTCAGTGAGGAAAACCAGAGTGCCTGGCAGTGGTCAGCCAGGAGTATGACTGGCCACTCCTTAGGCATCCAGAAATAGGAAACACAGAAAGCATTCCACAAAAAGAGCTAGAAACCCGGGCTGGAAGGAAATGGCAGCGCAGGCAAGAGGGCAAGAGGGCAAGAGTACCCTGGGCGCTCCTCCATCCCGTTTCTCTGGGGAGGTTCGTGAGGTGCTTCTTCAACTGTTATCTGTTCATTGCTTATCCCAGTTCACGGTTCTCTGTGGCATCTTTTTTGGGGAGGAGGGAGGATGAAAGTGACAGAGTGTATCTACAACACTAAGGCCACATGAATCAGGTAGGATTGCAGTGACGCTCTGCACGGTCTATGAGAGCGGGCATCTCCAGTATGCATACCAAGGCGCAGATGCACAGACACTCGCATCCGCAGGCGACTGCACCCACAGAGGAAAGGTGGCAGTGTTGGAGTCACCCTAGGATTCTTGGGGGCTGTTTGCCGGCCATCAACAATGCAGCCATACTTCTTTTTCTTTTTTATTGTGGTACACAACTTTTATATTTACAACTCATGAAATTGTTAACTGGTCCTTCATCTGGGCAGCTGTGTATCAATCAGAAAGGACTTCCTGCAAAATGTTATATTGTAAGCCCCCATTTAGAGGCGGCATCCCTAAACTGACAGTTCTTGCTAGAGTTGTTCAAATGTTCTGCCAGTATATAGCTAATGAGTTATTTTCTATCTCAAGAGTTACTTGGGGGCCGGGCGCGGTAGCTCACGCCTATAATCCCAGCACTTTTGGAGGCCGTGGCGGGCAAATCATGAGGTCAGGAGCTCGAGACCAGCTTAGCCAACATGGTGAAATCCTGTCTCTACTAAAAATACAAAAAAATTAGCTGGCGTAGTGGCGGGTGCCTGTAATCCGAGCTACTCTGGAGGTTGAGGCAGGAGAATCACTTGAACCCAGGAGGCAGAGGTTGCAGTGAGCCGAGATCGCACCACTGCACTCCAGCTCAAGCGACAGAGTGAGACTCCGTCTCAAAAAATAAAAAATAAGTTATTTGGACACAGATCAAAATGGTTTCTCCTCTAAAGATAATATAAAAACCATAGCACTTGGTTTTATATAAATCACGTGGCCAATTTGGCATTATTGATTCTAAATTCTGCACTATGTGTTGAAATCATCTGGCAAGTAATTTGTTAAAATCATGCGACGCTTCAACTTCTTTGCCCACAAAATGTGCAGTGCAATGCCTGTTTACTTAGCCCACCCGCCTTCAGCCTCATCAGCCATGCTGTTTTGTTCCAAGTCACTATGCTACACGAGCATCCGCCATCAGCACACACACAGGTGCGATACACAGACACAACTTTCTACAAATACGGAAACTGGCAGGAAAAGAAGAGGAGCAAGTTTGTTCCACGTTTTCCAGCCCACCAGCCTTCCCACCCCCGTGATAACTGGAGGGCTGGGAACTGGGTGCCTGAACTAGCAGCTTTACTAGGATCACTCCCTGTAGGGGCTGATCATCAGAGATGACACTCTATCCACTGAAAAGACTCGCCCATCTCCCTGAATGTGCTTACCTTCACTCAGAGGTAAGAAGAAACAATTTTTTAAACTATTGTGTGTTAAGCAGCTGGTGGTATGATCTGCTAAGGAGGAAAAGGAAAGAATGATTTAGTAAACCACTCTTCCAATCAGTCCTGAGTACCCCCATCCGACCTCGTTATTCTAGCTGAGATTCTTCACACAAGCAATACACGTGAATTCTGTGCTTTTCAGAGTGAATTCTTCCTTGAGACTCACATCCAACCATCTGTTAGATATTTTTCTTTGTTTGAATAGGAGGCATTCCAAACCCAGGTATAATAGAATCCCTGACTTCAGTCTGCCCTGACGCCCCCACCCCACCATCCAGCAAGAGCTCCTCACCTCAGCCGTGGCACTGACAGGGAGGTGGCGCTCAGCTCTGCTCCTCTCATCCTGGCTATGTGCAGGGAGGGGACGGTCACACGTGGAGTTCTGCCACGGCACCTCTTCTTCCTTTAAATCTTAGCATGACACTGTTGCTACAGGCTGTGCGCGTTTGGCCCTGAGTTGTAGTTATTTGTGAATTCATCTTATCCTTCATTAAATTTCATTGCCTTACGATACAGGGATTGCATCTGACATCTCCATCCATGCTCCATGATCATTCTGTTTGACTAATATAATAATCATTTCAGGACCTCGCCACAAGAGACACTAAACGTTCCTTGGATTCACAGCAATTTATCTGCTAAATGTCAACTCTGAGTCTGGGGGCACAAAATGCACTAAAAACGCTAAAGCCTCAAGAAGGATGCAGCTGGGAGCAATGAAAGAGTGAACTCTGGAGCCACGTAGACGTGGGTTCGAATCCCCTTTGTCACCACTATCACCATGCTCTTGAACAAACCACTTGAACACTCCAAGCTTGTGTCTTTACCATTAAAGGTTAAGTGTGCAGAAGATCCCGCAGCCCCAAGTGCTAGGGGCCACCCTGAATCTGTTCCACACAAGTGGATACTTTCAAGTAGGCAGTGACACTCCTACCCCCACATAAGCACAACTGGCTGCAGTGATAAGCCCCTCAGACTAGCTATTTAACTTGGAAATAACCTTCACCAGCTTGCTTTCTCATTTAAGACAAAATCAAAGTCTACAAAACAGACATGACTGAAACACCGAGCTCAAAAGGACAAGCACCAGGAACATGGCCCCGAGCTCAAAACGACAAGCACTAGAAGGAACATGGCCCCTGGTATTTCAGAGGCATGAAGGGTGGAAATGCAGAACGGCCTCCCGAGCGTGCCAGGAAAGGCTCCGTCTTGATGGAGTCTCACTCCAGCTGGGGCAGACCAGCTCTACCAGGCCTGGGTGCACACTGATGACACTTCCCCAGCCTGCCTCTCTCTCTCTCGGTTCTCCTGAGGGCTGTGGTGCTTTCAGATTTATGGCCAGGATCAGGTTCCCAGGCCTCTGTGGGAAGCCTCTACCCATCTCAGAGACCTTGCCCCTCCTGGCCCACTGAGGCATGCAGCCCACACCAGAGTTCAGTAACCCTCCTGTCCTGGTGATGGTGGCTAGAAGTCACAGCCAGCCTGCCAGACTTCCTGAGCTCAGAACTCATTCTCCCTGAACAGCCCCACCAGGCAGGGACTGTGGAAAGAGATGCCCATTTTCTCCTCCTGGGCAAGTAGCCCTTTTTGAGGGATTAGTTCATAATCTATTAGGCCTTCCTGTTGTGGTCCCTCCAAGGCTAGGCAAGTCCAGGTCAAGCTTCACAAAGCTACCTTGGAAGAAAAGCGCTGAGGAAAGAGACACTGATGGAGGAGCCAGTCCTGGGCTGCGCGCCATTTTGGTTTCCATGCGAGTGCCTCTGCCCCATTCACTGTGCCCCAGTGCCCAGCCCAGGACACCTCACCCCCCACATGCCCGACTTGTCCACAGTTAGAGAGAAAGCACACTGCCGCTTATGCCAGTGGGTTTGTAGCCAATGCTAATTTGTTTTAAAAAATCCTGGAAATTCATAGATCTTCACCAAAAATGACCTAAAAATACTGAACTGTTTATCACTCCAGTACCATCCACCACGTGGAGGGAAGTTTTTATCTTCTATCAATTCTGGGGTTTCAGTGGTCTTTTCTACTTGTCTACTTTATTTTTATAGTACCCCTGTTGTGGGCTGAGCTCCACATTTCTACACCATTACTCCTGAAAAGCCCAGCCCCTGGCACTAGGCACTCTCCGAGTTGTGTGGAGTGGTTGACAGTTTCCTTCCGTGGCTGTGACATCACTCTCCTGAGATGACAGTCACTCCCTGCTTTTCTGGAAGGGAAACTAGGCATAGAAAGATTCAAAATTGCTCCCGAGTAAACTAAGGCAAAGCAGTGCTCTTGTGCAAACCCGTGGGCCTGAGCTCTTGTCATTTGGTCGGCTGAATATCAGATGCTATCAACACTTCTAAAGGTTGTGTATTCCTCCCACACAATGCTTCCTGTCTGTAACCATCAGATTTATTTTTATATTTATTAAGCAGTAAGGAAACGAATAGTAAGAGCTGGCAGAGATGACCTAAAATGGTTTTCTTTTGGAATAATATTTTTTTAAAAATCAAATTAACTGTTATCACTTTAAGTTGCATGAGACTGAAGCTACACCTGGAGAGGAATTTAATTTTCATGACATGCAAAACTGATTAGGCAGTGAACTCTTTCCTCCCCCTTCCCCTGAACACATTTATAAACTTCAACAGGGGCGAATTCCATCTAATACTCTGAAAACCATTTCTCATCTCATAATTTACCCAAATCATGTGCATGACTGCAAGAGGAAATAAACAAGAAATCTTTAAGCATAAATAAGCCACAATGGATTGTTCATCTTGTACAGACAATCCAGCATTAAGGCTAATTTAATCTTTTAAACACTTTATGGAAAACAGCTGTTGAGTTTTCTCTAGAAAAGCCCACAAGGTTCCATAACCCCATAGGCATACAGCCTCGACAGGAGGGCTCCATTGGGCTCCTCTTGAACTGGGCACTCTTTCAAGGGAGGCAGGAACGCACGTGTCTTCACTTCCTGCTGCTCTGCACACACGTCACGATATCTGGCAGAAGGTGGTTTCTGTTTTCCTTGGTGACCTGTGGGAAGAAGTGAGAGGGCAGGCTTCAGAGCTCCTTTCCTCTTCTTCAATCTTAAAGAAAAGCCTGGAAGGCTGGGAGAGGGTGAGGTATGTTTTGTCACCCAGGGAGGAGGCCCAGCTCCCCAGGAGCACTCAGAAACAGGACAGGTATCACTGAGTCCCAGCATCAGCTTCTGCCAAGTGACAGCTCGAAAACAAAGTGGGTTTGGATCCCAGACCGATTTCAGTCAACCATGGGGAGAGCTGTGAAGTAAGCCCTACGAGGCATACCGGGATGGATGACGGGCACGCAGGACCGGGCAGGACGCCTGAGCATGGCCTGTCCTGAATGGAAGGGACTGAACTGTCAGAGTGAAGCGAGGAGGAGAGCCTGGGAGCCAGCGGGGCCCGGGAGAGCAGCCAGCAGAGCAGCAGCGAAGCACCCAGAATTCTGGGATGCCCAGCCATCTACTCGCCTCTCCACAAACTTCAAGTGCTCATTTGAAAGATGGAGAAGTGGGAGAGCCAGAGAAGTGAGGGTGCCTCTGTAGAGACTGTGACTCAGGCCTCCTGACTACAGTGTGTTCTCCATCACTTACACCATTACAAAAACAAACAAAAGCAACAAAGAGTTCGCCGGAGCTTTACCCGGTGATCTGTTTATTTTTCTTTCACTACCACACCATCCCGAGTGCCCCAGGGTGAAGGAAGGGCCATCTCTGCTCCCATTGTGGTGCCTTCCTGCTTGGCCCATATAATATCCATCCACTCCACACACGCTAATTGGGTGGAAGGGCAAGCAGGAGCCAGGCACAGAGATGCGAATAGAGAAGTACCACAGGTAAGGACCCTGACCTCATGGAGCTCGCAGACCAGGACAGGACAGGCATGAATGAGGACAATGAAGGAGTCTGAGGGGGGCAGGCAGGAATGGGGGCGTGTGTGGGGGTCAGGGGCAGGAAAGTCTTCCAGGGGTGCGTATGCCTGAACGTAATTTCAACAGGTGAGCCACGGAGAAGGAGCTGAGCCAAGGTTCCTGGTAAGAGTGGGGAGTGCATCTGGAAGCCTTCTGAGGTTCAGGGTGGTTGTATCTGAAGAGGGGGCCTGGCATACAGTAGGTGCCAATTCATGTCCGAGGAGGAGATGCAGAGCGGACCTCGTCAATTCTGCTTCCTGGTGTCTGCTCACCCTTCTTGGAAGAGTGCTCTGATTGTCTTTTGGAGACTGCCTGGTCTAGGAAACTTGCCCCCAGCCAACGAGAGGGCAAGCCAGGCCCTGGCGACTTCTCTGAGATCTGCACCCCAAGAGTGAGCTCACGCAGCCGGAAGCCGATCCCATTTCTACTGGTCCTGGCTGCGCCAATCCCGGGCAGCTCTGGCTCCACTTGAAATGAGGACAGTCAGCTTTTCCTTCGGCTTCACGGGACAACTCCAAAGCCTGTAAGGCTTTTTGATGCTGTTTTCACTTACATTAGCCAAAGTTCATTCCTGTTGTTTGCAACCAAGGAATCCACCTGAGGTAGAAAGGAGGCAACACAGAGGTGGGCACCACGGGGGCCCTTTTCGTTCACTCTGAGTTCGGCAGTGATTGCAGTAGCTTCTGACCAGCCAGGCTCTGTGAGAGTGGACAGTGATACACAGTTGGAGAATTTGCTCTGGTCTTCCATTACACAGTACGGTGACTACAGAGCAAATAACAAGGTCGTGTATATTTCAAGATAGATACAAGAAAAGATTTTGAATGTCATCACCATAAAAAATGGTAATTTAAAGTGACAGATATGGAAATTACCCTGATTTGATCATTATACAGTGTATGTATGCATTGAAACATCACACTGTACCCCATAAATATGTACAATTATATCAATTACAAATTAAAAATTAATTTGAAAATTAATGAGCAGAATACAAACACTCCAATATTAATATTTTGATACTCCCTTTGATTTCCCTAAGATTACTTCTGAAAATTATGCAGTAAGATGTTGATGTGAAACTCTCCACAGTATTAAGTTATGATATTCCCTGTACGAGGAAGGCACACTCCCAAACGCAAGAACAAGGATCACAGCATCTGCCAACCTCAGGAGTCTTTGCCTTATCTGAAATTCGAGTCTACTTTTTATTCAACAGCCAGAATTTTGGTTGTAGAAAGTCTTTCCTGAGAGGCTAATTAGAAGAGGGAACTGGGAGCTGGGAATAGGAAAAGGAAATAAAGAACACTGCAGAAAGAAAAAGGTAATCCCAACCATTCTTTTTTTCTGCACTGGAGCCTTAAGAGAAAGAAAGGAAGCTGAATGAACCTGAACCCCTGCACCTGCCCAGTGGCTGTAGGAGGGCCCTTGGCAAGAATTTATACTGGGCACAGTCAAGATAAGACTGTGAGCTCCATGGCGTCAGAGGCCACATCTCATTCATCCTGTGACCTCCAGATCCAATCCCTTGCTTATTAGGAATGTTGGGGGCCCTTCCCACAGTTTCAAGGAAATGCCTGTGGTTTTGTTTTGCTTTCTTGCACGTAGTTATATACTAAGAGGTATTTCTTCCCCGGCCTGTTTCATCCATGTTTTCAGGTTTGGGGTTGTTAAAGTCAGAACACAAGCAGGACCCAGTGCCTGGTATTGCATCTGTGCCCAGCAGATTAGTCAAGTACTATCTCTAGCAGTACCTAGGCCAACCAGATGGGAAGCCAAACTTGTGATATCACCACCTCAACTTCTTCAACAACCAAGAAGCGGGAAGGGGAGACTGAGCAGGGCATACAGACACTGATCATATCATACAAGTTAGAAGGCAGTGAGGTAGCACGCAAGCAGCCTGGAAGACCAGATAATATCCACTCACTGCTGCCAAGAACATGTGCACCCCATGGTCTAAACAAAAGGCTTAGTCATACTATGAAGCTGCCAGCTTGAAAAAGATCTAAAGTTGTTGATAACATTGTCAATGTTATGACATTAACTAGAAGGCAGCAAAATCAATCAACGACACACTCATTGGGATACAATGGGATAAAACTCAATGGGATACAATGGTAATAACCTCTTAGAGTTCTGAAAAACAAATTATTGAAGCACCCGTAAGTCACCTGCTATGATTTGACTGTGTCCCCCAAATTTCATGTGTTGGAAACTTAACCCCCATGCAAATAGAGGTGGGGCCTTTAAAGGGTGATTAGGTCCTGGGGGCATTCCCTCAGGAATGAGGCAATCCCTCATGAATGGATTAATGCCATTACAGTGGGAGGGAGGGAGTTATGGCAGGACTGGGTTACTGATAAAACGCTGTCTGGTTCTCCCTCTCTTTTGTTCACTGCTAAAACTCCAGTGGATAGAACAGTACCTGACATACAGTGGGTGCTCAATATTTACCGAATAGATGAATAAAAATACTCCATCACCAATTTCTTCTACTGATGCTTTACTAGGTAATAGGAGGTGCCAAAGATTGTATCAGTGAGATTTTATTTTCCTTCTTAGGTACTGTTCTTTCTTTTCTTTTTTTTCAGCTATTTTTTTTTTTTTAACACATGAGAGAATGTCATCATTTTGCCTCAATTGTCAAACATAATTCTTGAAAACTCAACAGAGGAAGAAAAGCCCACTACACTCACTCACAGTTTTACTCTTCCCATTGTTCTTTCTTCCTTCCTGATGTTCCAGGTCTCCTTTTACCATTTCCTTTCTGATAAGATAATTTCCTTTGGCCATTCTTTTAGAGCGGTTCTATTACAACAAATTCCCTTAGTTTTCCTTCATCTGTGAATGTCTTACAGAATTACGAGTCGACAGTTGCTTCAACACTTGGAAAATATTGTACCACCTCCTTCTGGCCTTCGTGGTTTCTCCTGAGAAATCTGCTGTCACTCATATTGTTTTTACCCTATAGGTAAGGTACTGCTTTCTTTTCACTGCTTTCAAGACTTTAATTTTCAGAAGTTTGACTATGGTATGTCTTGGCATGAATTTGAGTTTATCCTCTTGGGGTTCACTGAAAATGTAGGTTTATGTCTTTTGCCAAATATGACAAAAATGCAGCCATTACTTCTTCAAACACTTTTTCAGCCCTACACTCCTCTCCTGGTGCTACAATGACGTGAATGTCACGCCTTTTGTTATAGTCTTACAGGTCCCAGAAACTGTTAATTTTGTTCATTTCTTTTTCTTTTAAGTCTGCTCTTTGTCAGGTAATTTCTATTGTTCTACCTTCAAGTTCACTGATTCTTTCTTCTGCCATCTCTATTCTGCTGATGAGCCCAATCAGTGACTTTTTTATTTGGCCATTGTATTTTATAGTTCTAAAATTTTCACTTAATTCTTCTATCTTCTAGGTTTTTGCTGAAACTTTCCAGTTCTTTGCTGAGACTATTTTTCATTTGTTTCATGTGTATCTGTATGTATCTGTAATTTTATGAAGCATTTTTATGATGGCTGTTTTCAAATCCTTGCCCTATAATGCCACTATCTGAGTCACCTTGCTGTTGAGATCTGCTGATGCCCTTTTCTCACTCAGGTTTAGGTATTCCTGATTCTTGGCATGACAAATGATTTTCAGGTGTGTCTGTTGTGTTGTTTCTTAGGTCCTTAGGTTGCTAGTCAGTCAGACTTTTTCTCGTCACCTTTCAGGTCTTCTTATGCTTGTATTATAAATAACATCCCAAGGGTTCTGGCTGCAATTAGCAGGAAAAATAAACACAAGTGTGTCTACTCCATCTTGTCTAACACTGGAAGAGTTTTCAGGTGTTTTTGGAAAGTACTCTGTTCACCCAACGTTATGAAGAATAAGTCTAGATAATATTACTAATTTGTATGGTATATTTCCCCCTGAGCTCAGTCTTATCTTCACACTATGCATGTTCAGCTGGTGGCAAGGAGAGGCTGCCTCTGACCCCTTTTCATAGCTCATTTTCTTACCTGGAATGTTCTCCCTTCTTTTTCCCATTTCCTCCTTCAAGAGCCCACTCAAGAACCCCTTCCTTTGGACACCTCTCCCCACCACCAATGCTCACACAGATCTCTCCTTTCCCTGTCCCTGGATTTTGATTGCCCCATGGTCTGTTTTTCTTGAGGGCAGAGATCATGCCTTACATGTGCCTAAACCATGGACTAAGTACTGAATGTGAAGGCCACTCTCAAAAATGGATTCGGATACTTTATAGCACATATGTGAGCAATGGAAAGAACCCAAAAATATATCTAATCCAACGCCTAAGTTTGCAGATAAAGAAAATGAGGTTCTTGGCCAGGCACAGTGGCTCATGCCTGTAATCCCAACACTTTGGAGGCTGAGGCAGACGGATTGTTTCAGCTCATGAATTTGAGATCACCCTGGGCCACATGGTGAAACCCCATCTCTACAAAAAATGCAAAAATGAGCCAGGTGTGGTGGCACATGCCTGTAGTCCCAGCTTTTTGGGAGGATGAGGTGGAGGATGGCTTCAGCCTAGGAGGCAGAGGATGCAGTGAGCCAAGAGCATGCCACTGCACTCCAGCACGGGTGACAGAGACTAACCATGTCTCAGAAAAAAAGAAAATGAGGTTCTTGATTTATAAAACTGGAAAAGGCCAGGCACAGTATGTAATCCCAGCACAGATTACTCTGGACAACAGAGCAAGACTCTGTCCCTCTCCCTTAAAAAAATAAGCTAAATAAAAATAAATAAATAAAACTGGAACAGAAGGACCACACAAACCCCAAAGCAACAAAAAAATAACAGGGTATGTCAGCCCCTATCTCTTACTTAATTAACTCAAAGCTAATTGTTTTATTTACAGATCATTAGAGGCAATGATTATCTTGCCTGGAGAATAATTTTGAGTCTCAGAGAGAGGAAGAAATGTGGTATGATCCTAAGACACAAAGTTTATTTCTGGGCATCACATTCAGCTCCCTTCAATCCCTCCTTAGGACTGTTAGATGAAATTAGTTTGTAGAGCTAGCCAGTCCCTGGAGTCTAACACTAGCAATTTCCCGGTCTTCCAGCCTAGAAGCTATCTGACCTGAAAACTAATTTTCTTTCATGATCTTTCACTATTCATTGCCTCGATTTCCACGGAAACTCTATAATCACAACCAAAAATGTAAAGTAAGAGAAGACGACATGAAACTCTGAAGAACCCCACAGACTTTTCAGGGCTCTCAAATGCCACCTCCTTGAAGAGAACTTCCCTGATTGCCCTTGCTACTCCTGCCCCCAACTACCACATTGCCTGGTTTCTTTATTTTTGCCTTTATCAATAGTATCTGAAATTGCTTAACTTGTCTGTTCACATTTTTGGTATCCAGCTCCTCCACTCGAATGTAAGCTCCATGAGAGGAGGAACCTGGTCAGTCTCGTTCACCACAGTATCCCAAGACTTAGAATGACACCTAGCACACAGTAGGTGCTCTATCGCTATTGACCAAATGAATGAATAAATAAATCAATGAAGAAGTACACATATTTTTCCAAGTCTGGCTGGTCTAACCTTAATGGCTGTTTACCGCCACACTCCAGGATTCTTTGGTGGCAACATGTGGATACCGCCACTTGGGCCAGTGGGCCAAGGTGACGCTTTACTCAGTGATGAAAATGATCATGATGGAAGGTGCTCCCAGGTACTCACTCTCCACTCCCCCTGATAGGAGTGGCCCTGCTTGCCTGACTTGTTCACTTGGCACTTGCAGGGCCAGGGAGCTTTTCAACTAGGGGTGGGGAGTGAGGCGTGTGAGCAGAGCTCAGCCAAGAGCACAGCTATCACTGACTCAAATAAACTAAGGGCAGGGGTTGGGGAGAGGCAGTATCTGACTGAGAGGAAAACAGAGAGAAAACAGGGAAGCAAAGGCAAGAATTTACATAAAGTGCCAGCAATGCCATGAGTCCCTTACAACTGGCCCAGACACTACCACTGGTTAACAAGCCCTAGCCCCTCATCTCTCACATGTGGTCTATAGCAGTGCTTCTCAAAGTGCAGGAGACCTAAAAACCACAGGAGAACTTGCCAAGAGAGATCATGGGGCCATCCCCCGGAGTGTGACTCCTTGGACCAGGGTAAGGCCCACTCCCTGGTGATGCCTGTGCTGCCATTCTGCAAGCCTCACATTGACTAGCAGACCCTACAGCTGCACTGGTGAATGCAGCAGCCACATGAGGCCACAGAGCACCTTACATGTGGTCAGAGTGACTGAGAAACCGAATGTTTAATTCAATTTAAATTTGATTATTAAATGATTAAATAATTCAATTTAAATGTGATTAAATTTAAATAGCCAGATGTGGCTAGTCGCTACTGTTCTGAGCAATGTAGAGAGTACATTTCCCTCACTACGGAAGTTCAACTGGACGGTGCTGCTCTTCAGCACCTGGAAGCTGTGCCTCCAAACGCATCCACAGCCTCTTCTCCCCACAAGCAGAAGTGGGTCAGCTTTAAAAGGGAAAACTTTAAAACAAAACAAAAAAATTTGCCTCTGTATCCCAACCTGGCCTTTTAATCTGAGAAGAAATACGCTTAGAACAAGTACCTTAGCTCAGGCAGTTCTGATGCCAGAGAGGTCCTCGTGTCTGGTGGGGGAGATGGAAGAAAAAAGCAACCAGAATAACTGCGACCATCAGGAGGCTCTCCCATAAGCGAGTCCGGTTTTTTATCAAGTAGAGGTATAATTTAAGTTCTATACATTTCTAGAAAATTAGACTCACCTATATTTCTGCATGGAAGGGTAAAAATGTAACTCAAAACCAAAGATATATTTTAGAGCCATCTGCTATTTTAGATCATCTGCTCCATTTCCACAGGTTATGGAGGACTGGCTGTACTCACATTAAACACCTTCACATCCTTTCTGTTTCGGATTTCTTCTACAAGAGCCAGTGGCTTTCCTTTAGGAACTGGGATTGTGCCAAGGATTATAGTCCCTGGGGTAGACAGCGTCTGACGCACAGCTTGAATGAAAGGCTGACTGAAGAGCTCCATCTTCCCAATCTCATCGATGACACACACTCTTTGCCCTGGACCACTGCTGCAGTCGGCCTGAGAATGACAAAAGACTTTCACTGGGACACCAGAGCCACATTAACCAAAGGGCCCAAGGGTCCCACTCTCCAGTCACTCACCAACGAGGTAAAAAAGACAGAAACCTTTTTACTGGATTTCAAAAAGTGACATAGCATCCCACAGACCACCCTGGTACTGTGCAGGAGGAGACTGCACAAGGGGGAGTCCCAGGAGCTGGGAATCATTAGGACTCTTGGCAGCTGGCAGCCACGCCTGCTACCAGTGGGATGTTCAAGGAAGTAATGGACATAAATTGGAATAAAGTCATGAGAAAGCGAATCTGAGATCTAAAGGATGCAATTGTACTTACCTTTTTTTCCCCTTTAGCCAAGACTCATTTCCTTTTAATTTTCACTTTTTTCCAACAATGCTTATGGACCAGATCATGAAATACACAAGCATCTGCCTAGAGCAGTTATCAACCCCCCAGCATGTAGGGAATCTCATATGGCTCACAATGGAAAAAAGAGGCCATTATTATCAAGAAAGGCTCCCATGCTTGCTGTCTCATTTCTTTTAAATCGAGGTATTTGGGTGCCACTTATTTTCTGGTTGTACATAAAGTTTGGTCTCTGTCTTGGATCCCTTCTCCCGAATCACTCACTCTGGGGGAAGAGACGTGTTATGCTGTGAGGACACTCAGGCAGCTGACGGTGAGGTCCATGTGGTGAGGCACTGAGGCCTCAGACCAACAGCCAAGAGGAAATGAACCTGCCAGCAACCACATGAGCAAGTTTAGAGGCAGGGCCCTCCTAGTCAAGCCTCAGATGACCACAGCCCCAGCCAACAGCTTGCCTGCAACCTCAGAACCCCAGCTAAGCTGTACACGGATTCCTGATCCTCAGATACTGTGTACAATAATGTGCTTGTTGTTTTAAGCTGCTAAATTTTGAGATAACTTGTTCTATAGCAACATATAACTAATACACATGTCCTCTATAGAAAGCCTTCCTAGAGAAAGCTGATAGGACTTTGGTTGATTCTTCCCTGGGAGGGACACAACAGGACATAATAAACATAATAAACACTTCAATGAATGGTGAATGACAAATACACCTTATATATGTTTGTATGCATGATTATTTTGAAAACTGTATGTAAAGCTGATTTACAAAGTACTCTTCACTACAGTTCTGATTCCTTAAACTACGACAGCAATACAGTCCCAGAGGGCATGTCTGAGTTAAGCTAGATTTTGTTCAAATTCCAAAAGCCTAAGGAGCGTATGGTACAGTGTGGCTGGTGGTAGGGATCAGTGGCAACCAGGGACAGCCAGTGACAGACGGGGCTGCGGGCCCAGATCCTAAAAGCCTTCGATGGCACACACAGAGGTGGGAATCTTCTCCCACAGCCGAAAGAGTCTAAGCCAGGGAGGATCACAAGTTGTGCTAGAAAGACTGCTGGCTGTGGAGTCAGAAACACATGTTAGACTCCTTTTGGAATACACAGTATAAGATAGTGGGTGTCTAAACCCCAGTTGTGATTGCACACAAGCAGTACAGCGGTGTTTTTCAGACTTTTAAGTAAGCAGTACTCTATTTTCCTACTGCATATTGTACGCTTATGAAATATTTTTCCACTCATTTTATTAGCTAAAAGATCAAGAAGGAGTCCACTGTAATCACCCAAGACAGGTCTGAACAATCTCCACACTTCCGTGTTTCTGACACGCTTCATTTCTGCCTCTCTATTAAGTTTATCTGTACACATGCCTGGTCTCCCCACTTAGGGCAGGTACATGGTTGTCCTCATCTGCATCCTTCCTGGGGAACTCACCGATGTCCCAGAGCTGAGAAGTGGGGAGCGGAAGGGGCAATGTCAGCCTCCACTGGCGGGGTCGGGGAGAAGGGCAGAACATCTATGAAGTAAGTCACTACTTATTCCAAGTTTTTCCTCCAAAAACGAAAGCCATATTTGTGAGAAATAAAACAGCGATCAACCACCCGTCTATGATAATAAAAACAGACAACTGTACAGGAAGGTTTCTGTCTTCCTGGACGCATGCGACTCCAACTGACCTGACTGTTCCCAAGTACTGTGGACGTTTTGTTGCCCCCAGAGATGATGAGTAATTGTGGACGTCATTCCTCTGGAGGCTATCATCTAAAAGCCAAAATAAAACTTATTCTGGCACCTCAAAATGAGTTTTGGAAGGTGCCAAATCAGACAAGAAGTGATATGAAAGAATGTGTGTATACATGCACATGTATTTATTTGACTATATACATGAGGGTAGTAAAATGCATGTGGCCATGTGTAAATACACACGTACAGGTAGAAAGCGCGTGGCTTTTCAACAACCAGCCTTCCTGCAATTCTCTAGAACATTCACTAGTGAAAGCTCACTGACATTTATTTAAGTTTCAGCACAAAAGTATTTGGACTCACATGCATACATGACTTTCTACCAACTGGACATTGTCATTTGAAAACCTTAGCCTACATAAAATCCTCAATCTCTCCAGAATTAGGGAGTTTTATAATCCAGGAACTTCAGGAATCTCAAAAATAAATCTGTGATTTTCAATTAAAAATGCAAGCTATTTATATTCAATTGAGAGAAAGATGTCAGATGCTGGGCTACTCTGAAGCACGTAGACACTCAGCTTGCTTTTCTAAATAGTACAAGATCACACACTCAAGGTCTTAAAAAAAGAACCACCATAGTGTTTAACATGGTTTTATTTCTATATAAATTCAAGCAACTTTAAAGGGAAACAAAGAAATAAGTAAGTAAACATTCACCCCCTTTCCATTGTTCTAAATTGATAGAGCCGCAGACTTAGAACAATAGGGGCCCAGGTTCGAAGATGGTCAGGAACCCCTCCCCAACCCCCGGTGTGGGGAGAGTCCTAATGAGCTCCCAGAGAAACTCCACCTGCAGCTGCTGGAGTAAGGAGTGTGTAAAAACTGTGGGTGGCTCTCAGCCACGTGGTCATCATCACGATGTACACACCATCTGGGGTGTACACACCATCTGGGGAGCACCCTTTCCTCCCCTCACAGCCTCTCCTCAGAGGGCAACCCAGGCAGCATTGCTTCCTAGGACCACACCTCAGTCCTATGTAACACACTAGCCTTCCTGGCTGCACCCCTCACAGGCTTCCACTTCAGCTGATTATAAATGTTCAGTCACGAAGCGCACTTTTAATTCTCCTGTTCCGGGAGAGAAGCTATTTCCAGAGTCCTAAAATTGACCAGCCAGGGATCAGAGAAGCTACGAATAATTTTATAACTTTGGTTACACTCAGCTAGTTTGCTTTCCAGAAAGATTAGAGCAACAAGTATCTTCGTACCAGTTATATCAGAGACCTGAAAAGAGTGTGATTTTTTTGAGTCCTTTGTTTATTTTTATATATACTTTTAAAAATACAAAGAACATATAAATATAAAATAATTTCATTTAACCAAAATGCCAAACTGAGAGCAAGCTAATCAAAGTGGTCTTTGCCTTATTCTGAATTATTTGCATAATAGATATTTCTAGTAGTAGTAATGTTAATTTTAGGAGGACTGTTTGAATTGTTTTATTTTAATATCAGACACACAGACTAGCTCCTGAGCTCACCCATCTGGGACGGCAAGTACTGAAAGTCATGAAAGTGAATAAGAAGTGTCTGTCAGAAGTTAGGCAGCAAAACTGCAGCCCTTCCCCCAAACAGCAGCAAGTTGTGGGGAAGCAGAAAGGCAAATGGTGGTAACTGCAGCCATCTCTCAGTCAGCCCACAATTCCTCACCCACTGAAGTCATTAGCAAAAAGTGCAGGGCTCTGATCATATTTTATGTGTGTTTATTCCAAGCCTTCAAGTTTCATAATCCCTTTGCTGTCTGGTGGCATATGGACTGTGAGTCTCCAGGGCACAGCCAGGACAAGCTGTCTAGACTGCCCAATGGTGCCTGGTAGCCTGGCCCTTCCCCAGTCAGGCATACTCTGGGCAGAAGCTGCTCCCCCAGACATGCCAGAGATCCTCACCTCGGCGCACAGACAGACTAGCTCTGAGGCTCTTCCTGGATGTCCTAAATGGCCTCTCGGGACTCAAACGGGCTCACCCACATGGTCACCTGACCAAAGAGTGCTTGAATAGTGCCCGTGGGGTTTTCCAAGCTATTTGGGACTGAAATGACACCTACTGGCTGACAGTCAGTCCAGTGAGATGGAGAGCCCAGTACTCCTTGTCCTCCTCATGCTCTGAGCACTTGGGGCTGGCCCAGACATTTGGGCTCCTGGGACTCCATGACAGATTATGACACCACTCTGGCCTCCAGCTCCCTGGCAAACACAAACCCAATTGTGATGGGAGGCTCCTCTCAAGGTACTGCCATCCATCACCTCAATTAACTCCTCAAGAAGACAATCACAGCTATTGCTCTGTTGAGCACCTCCTAGAAGCCAGGGGCCAAGGCACTTTACAAGTATTACATTCATCCTCTCAGCAACTTCACATAGCAGGTAATAGCATCTGTTTCACAGATGAGGAAATGAAATTAGGCATTAAGGGATTTACTCAAAAATCACTGAGAGCACAGTGACAGAGCTGGAGTCAAACCAGAGATCACCTGAATTCAAAGCTCTCTTCCACACCCTGTGTGCAATACGCTGCCACACTTTCATTCTGAAATAAAGAATAGCATCTAGGAAATTGACCTAACCATGAAGAAACTGCTTTCCTCTCCAATAAGAAGGAATAGCACTCTGGTGTTCAGGGATCTACAGAGGCACACGCACAAAACCTCAATTTATGGAGTAGTCATATTGCTCAAAATTACTCAAAAAGAACTCATATTTTGGGCTTGAGAATAATATCACCAAAATCATTTCATCAAGTATGGATAGCGAATGGCCCACTGCAGTAGGCAGATATGATAGAAAGTAAAAGGATTTCTCTCCTCTACCAGGAGCACATCCCCGTGCAGACGGTGGAAGAGCTATGACCAGGTATCCTGATATGTCCACCTTCCTGCCATTTCTTTATCACCTGACAGTGTTTACAAAAACCAAATTAAAAAAAAAAAATTCACTTGCTTAGTAAAAATTTTCATCAATATGTAAGCTTTTGGTAAATGTTTGGTATCTCTGATACCTGATATCCTTTTCATTAGAAACTGCCTAGAAGAGAAAGAACTGATTGTTTTTGTTATAATAAAATGGTGATGGCTTTTCTAATGGGGAGGTAACCAGATACAAATAGAGAGAAGTACAGCTTAGAGTGGAAAAATGCTCAGCCATTATGGCTTTTTTTTAGTTCAGCTTCAATGTATAGTAATTTTATGTTTGTTAATTACTGCTCACCTTGCTGGAGAAAGTATTTCAAAAGAGAGTAGTTAAATTTGCTTGCCAATTAAGGCCTCAAGAGAAAAATTATTTTTATCTTAAGATGATCTAATAAAGTTTAGATAAAATTAGAATTGGCTAGGGGCAATCTGATGAGGAGGATGTGCATGGTCTCACACTATCTCCCCACTCACTGCTCATTAGTGTCAAAGAAAAAAATAGTAACTATACAGTGGAGAAATAGGACAATTCCTTGATCAGGTAATCAAAATTAATATCACTAAACATCACATGCCTCCAGATGAGCTACTCGAGAAGGACGCGTCACCACTTATGGAGTATTCCAGCTGAATCTGGTCACGAGGGAACATCAGAAAAACTCCAAAAGAGAAATGTTCTATTAAATTGGAACTACATTCTTTACAAATGTCAGTGTCCTAGAAGACAAAGAATGACTGTGGAAAGGTTCCAGATTAACAGAGGTTATGGAGATGTGACAACTAAGTGTAACATCTGACACTAGACTGGACATTGAACTGGAGGAAAAGAAATGTTACAAAGAATATTAAGTCAACTGACGAAAATAAAACACTTATGATAGATTAAAGTATTTTTTCAATGTAAGATTTACAGAGGTTGATAACTGTATTGATTATGTAAAAGCATATCCTTATTTTTAGGAAAAATATACTGAACATTTAGGAGTAAAGTACCTTGATGATTGCAACATATTCTCAAACAGTCGCCCCCTTCCAGCTTATGTATTTAAACACACACACACACACACACACTCACACACACACACACACACACACAGAGAGAGAGAGAGAGAATAAGCAAACAAGGCAAATGATAAACATAGGTGACTCTGGATAATGAGAGTAGACAGGTGTTCTTGCACTATTCTTACTCTTACAACTTTCTCTAAGAGTAAAATTTTATCCAAATGAACTTAAAAAAATTATCAGTACAAAAAAAGAAAACACACACATATGTACTTTCTCAGTACCAGATTCAAGAAAACAACCAACTCACCCCGTATGAACTTCCTCCTAATGGAGTGTGGTTTTAGACTGATATGCATGGGAGGCGAGAGAGAAGGAAGTGCTGGAAATGGGACAAAGTGAGTGAGGAAAAGGGAAAACGGCAACAGTTGACACAAACTCAACCCCAGTCCAGCTTAAGGGACATGCGACTTAAGGAGCATGCAACTTTTCTGTATTTCTTGAGAGTAGGCTGCAAGAAGAAAGACATGAAGGTGTCATAACCCAGGGCAAAAGCCTGCTTAGCGTCTAAATCCACAGAATCTCACCAACAATCAGAAATAATAAAGTCTCAGTCTCTGCTCAATAGAAATTATGAAGATCTGCCATGACGAATCTTGCAAAATGAACTGCAGAGTCAACCTCATACTGAATTTTCACTTCATTTTCCTAAGCTGATTCACTGTAGGAATGTCCTTACTGACAATTTAAAAACTGATTTTCTGTTTGCATCAGATAGCTTTTAATTTCCCTGGCTGATCCTGCATTATGGACTTGTAATACATGAGGTAGAGAAACAGAAGCTGAGGGAGAACAAAGAATCAAATGCCACATTTGCTAACAGCAATGACGGAAATTCTAGCAATGCTGAGGCGCTTGTCAATCTTTCAAGAATAGATCCTGACTAGAACTTGGTTTTTCTGCATTCTTTCTAAAGCCAAGTGGCCTGAAACACTATGGAACACTTCCAGGTCAAGAGTCTAAAAAAACAAAAACAAACACAAAATACTTTTCCCTAGACTGGAGTCCTCTCACCTTCAAAGGAAGTTTCTAAGATTTTCCAAAGCAAAGTCTATTTCAGAATCAAAAGTAGATCCTGCTCTCAAAAACAATATACCTTAAAGCCTTATTTTAATCAAAACAGGAAAATACAAGGCTCAAACTATGTTGGTTTTCCCTGGATGTTCTGATTTTAGCTTACTCTTCCTTTCACAGATCTTTGTAAAAGATGACACTGTTCGCCTGGAAAACAGGGCTTTGAGTAGATGTCCTTTGTTCTTTAAAACATTATAATCTATTGTCTCCATTTTGTGTGAGTAGGAGATATGTTGAAAATCAATAAAATGGTACATCTTACATTGCATCAAATTTTAATAAAGCATTCAGGGTAGCTGTCAAAAAGGCCATTATGAAAAAGGCCAGTATTATCTTATCAGCCTTTATCATTAGAAAACAGAAAAAAACAATCCTAATTCCAGTAGCACTAAAAAATAGGAAGGCCCTATGAATAACCTCATCAATAAAAATTTTAAAGAAATAAATGGAGAAAGAGAAACATAGTTTTGGCTGTGGAGAATTAAGATTATCTGAAAAATTAAGATACCCTTTATGTCAAAATAGCTATAGTTCCAATCACTCCATATGACACTTTTTTTTTTGATGGATAACAAAGTCTTGATTCTATAGTTTGCTCCAGCTCTACCACTTATGCAATCAGTGTGTCCCTGGGCAAGTAACTTTCCATTCTATGCCTCAGTTTCCTCATCTGTAAAATAGGAATATAATGATAGTGTTCTGAGGATTAAATGAGTTCACGCCTGGCATGTAGTTTGCACTCAATAATAGTTTACTACTACTAGTGCCACCATTATTACAGTTCCTGAATAAGGCCATTTTTTGAAGAAGAAAAATAAAAACGATTACCATGGTAATTAAAATACTATGGTACTCATGCAAGGATCAAACAGATCAATTTGGAAGAGAACAGATAACTCTGAAACACTACACATAAACATGCACACATAAATAGTTTTAATATAATTAAGCATAAAAACTAATTAGAAACGGGTTATTTAACAGTTTTAGTAAACTGGCTAAATATCTGGAAGAAAATCAGTTGAGAACCTCATAGCATATTACACTCAAGATAAATCCAAATGGATTGAAAACATAAATGTTTAAAAAAAGCATGCAGAAAAAGAAATATATAGGTAAAATTTTATATAAATTTGGAATAGGGACAGACTTTTCTCTACGTTGAAGGGAAAACAATCACCAAAGTGAAGTGCTAACCTGAGAAAAATAGAATCAATAATATAAAAAGGCTATCTGCTTCATAAAAGATCTATTTAAGCCCAAAGAAAATAAATGGGAAGAGCAATGGATGAACAATTTAAATTAAGGAAAACTTAATGAACAACTGAAAAACATTTAACCCCATTAGTAACTGAAAAATGCAAATCAAAACAAAGAGGTGTGTTGAAAATAAGCAGAGTGCTCAGGACTGGCAAAGTGCAGCAAGACAAGCACACTCACACCCTGACAGTGGGACACAAAGTCAACGCAGCACCAGCAAGACCTTGAAGGTTCACACCCCACCAGCTCAGACTTCACTTTTAGACCCTCCCCAGGGAAACAATCATGGCTAGAGAAAAGGACTCATGTATAAAGGGTGCTTTGTTGCAAGGTTACTTACAATGGTGATCCAGAGCCTGAATGCCTAACACTGAGGGAGTAATTGTTAAATCAAAGATGAAAACTCATATCATGAAATAGGATGAAACCACTAAAATCTCCCAGCTTTAAAGATTAGCGTGTCGTGAGACCATTCCCATGTCCCTCAATCATATTAAGGGAAACACACCAAGCCTATGAAACTATATATAACATTTTCCCTGATCTTGAATGACTGAATAAGTAAACCAGGTGTACAAAAGGGGCAGAAACAAAATAAGCTAATATTGGCTAACTTAGTGATAAGATTATGAGTTATTCACATTGTATTTTTATTTTTATTTTACATTTTTTATAATTTTTTTAACCATGAATATCTAGAACTTGAAAACTCAGGAAAATAACAAATGTTGACAAATAAGGAAAGAATTAACTCATGGAATGAAAAAAATTAACAGTCAACCCTACTAAAGGCTTTCTAAAACCTTCCTGAGTCCAGAACGCTTACCACACACACTCTATTTTTCTTTATTTCTCACGAGTGACCATGATGCTCGGGCTCCATTCCTGTCTAAAGAAACATAACCAGGCTGGGCGCAGTGGCTCACACCTGTAATCTCAGCACTTTGGGAGGTCAAGGTGGGTGAATCACAAGGGCAGGAGTTCAAGACCAGCCTGGCCAAGATGGTGAAACCCTGTCTCTACTAAAAATACAAAATTGAGCCGGGTGCAGTGGCAGGTGCCTGTAATCCCAGCTACTCAGGAAGCTGAGGCACAAGAATTGCTTGAACCCGGGAGGTGGAGGTTGCAGTGAGCTGAGATGGCACCACTGCACTCTAGCCTGAGCAACAGAGCAAGACTGTCTCAAAAAAAAAAAAAAAAAGAAAGAAAGAAAAAGGAAAAAGAAACACAACAGAGCAGCTTTGCAAGGTGGACTTGGGTTGTACCTGGGCCTCCCGAGCCTATCCCTCGCCTGGAGTTGCTCTTCAGCTCCTGGCCACATTTGGGTTTTTTTTTGTTTTGTTTTTTGTTTTTTGAGGTAGAGTCTTATTCTGTCACCCAGGCTGGAATGCAATGGCACCATCTTAGCTCACTGCAACCTCTGCCTCCGGGGTTCAAGCGATTCTCCTGCCTCAACCTCCTGAGTAGCTGGGACTACAGGCGTGTACCACCATACCCAGCTGATTTCTGTTTTTGTTTTTGTTTTTAGTAGATACTGGGTTTTACCATATTGGCCAGGCTGGTCTCAAACTCCCAGCCTGAAGTGATCTGCTTGCCTCAGACTCCCAAAGAGCTGGGATTACAGGCATGAGCCGCTGCAACCAGTCCTAGCCACATCCTTACTTCCCCATCTGCAAATAGGCATAGCCCTGCTTGACCTAATTAGAGAAGTACTTTTTTCTTATTTTTTTGTAGTATTAAAACACACACACACACACACACACACACACACACCCCTCAAACTATCTTTCACTCATACATAGTGAAATTTCTTACACACAATGGATATTTCTTATTATTGGAATTTGCATTTTCATAGATCCCAGCACTATGAACTAACACTGTGTCCCTTTATAAAGGGTTTCTAACACTTCCAGTTTACTTGGTTGCTTTCATTGCCAGTATCAAAAATGGTCTGTTTATACTCCCCAGTTTTGTTGCCTAATTATTTTAACTGATATTCTTTTCATTTTTTTCTTTAGTATAAAGACAAAACACTAATTCCTTCTCCTTTCTTCATTCCCATAAAATATGTATGATGGGAGAAAAATTTCTGCTCCAGAAAAGAAATCCATGACCCTGACTGGGTAAGAATCCTGTATTAGTCCATTTTCACATAACTACCTGAGACTGGATAATTTATAAACAAAAGAGGTGTAATTGACTCACAGTTCCGCATGGTTGGGGAGGCCTCAGGAAACTTACAATCATGGTGGAAGGTGGAAGGGAAGCAAGGATATTCTTCACATGGCGGCAGGAGAGTGAGTGCAGGGGAAACTGCCACTTTTAAAACCATTGGATCTCATGAGAACTCCCTCACTATCAGGAGAACAGCACGGGGGAAATCACCCCCATGATCCAATCACCTCCCACCAGGTCCCTCCCTCCACATATGGAGATTACAATTCAAGATGAGATCTGGGTGGGGACTCAGAGCCAGACCATATCAAATCCCCTGCCAGGAACTTTTTGTACATGGAATGTACACATCTGCATTTGGCAATCAGAATATAAAAAGTTAGGAGAAGTCTGCATTTCTTTATTTTTTAATTAAAAAACAGATCCATCCTCTGATCTGGTCAGCATATGATCTCTTATATAATCTTGCAGATAGACACTAAACACCTGTGCAAACTCTTCTCCCAGGATTTGGTCTACTCTGTCTGAGCAGGGTAAGTAAAAAATTCTTTGTACTGACCCAGTCAGCTCCTAAAAGCAGACTCTTCACTTGGAATTTCATTTGAAGTATTTCACTTGCCTTATGAACATTTAAGTAAAGAGGAATGTATGTGACGGGAAAACAACTAAAAAGAAAAGTATCATGTTCTCTGCTCCCACACAACACAGCAGCCACAAGAGTCACCAGCACAGGAACTGAGGGAAAGTTCCAAGAGGAAGGAATTAGGGAAGAAGGAAGTGGGAGGAGGAAACAGGGTATAGGAAGAAAAGGAGAACTTGGTGGATTCCAAGAAACACAACCCCCTGCTGAAACAGACCATAAGATACCACCAGCCCTCTGAGATTAGAGGATATCCTCAGAGGCTATAGCTAAAATCTTCAGCAGCCTTTGGGCAACCACCGCTACATACTTCAGCTGAGCTCTGAATGTCAAGGAGCAGAGAGGCAAAGAACTGGGAAGATAGTGTGCTCATCAAAAAAAATGGCAAGTGCCAAGGGCCTCAGCTGGCATGTGTGGGAAGTCTGAGTGAACCCGTGTGGCTGAAGAATGGCAAGATGAGGTCAGAGGTTAGTAAGGCCAGATATCACAGGGCTACAGGGCCTTCTAGGCCATTGGAAGGACCTTGGACTTTATTCTTGCTGCCATGGAAACCTCTGGATGGTTTATAATTGGTTTTTGAGACAGGTCTGTATCAGCTAATTTTCACAAATCAAAGTATTAAGTCTATAATAGATTAAATGACACTTACATTCCTTAACATGGACCACAGAGCCCTGCATCTCATGGCCCCCACCTCACCAAACTTACCTTCTTCACCTGCTCCTGCTCCAGGGCTCTGAGGTCTTAATGTATCTGTTCCTGCCATTCAGAATATTCTCCCTAGACCGCCCCACCCTGACACATACGAATACCCCGACACTAACTCTCTCCAGTGCCCTCTCACCTGTTCCTTTCTGTTTAAATGTCATCTTCTCAGAACTCTTTTCTGGTTCCTTGGTCTAAAGTCAGTTCTTCCTGTCCCTCCCAAAGCACCCTGTTCTTTCTTTCACAGCATTAATGACAATGACAAGTATAAATTTACTGAGTGCCTTTCCCACTAGACTAACAGTTTTGAGAGAGTAGAAAACATGTCTGTTTTATTCATGACTGTATATGGAGTACTTGATAAATGTCTGATAAATAGATACATAAAACAATACATAATAAAACAAAAGTTGGTTATTTGAAAAGATCATCTAAATTGACAAACTTATAGACTGACCAAGAAAAAAAATAGAAGATTTAAATAACTAAAATAAAGAATGAAAGAAGTGACAATAACACCAATCTTACAAAATAAAAAGCATGGGTGAATCTATGAACAACTGTATGTCAACAACTTAGATACTTCAGATGAAATGGACAAATTACTAAAAGGTAAAAATTACCACAACTGATTCAACAAAAAATACAAAATCAACAGACCTATAAGAAGAGATTGAATTAGTAATTTAAAAGCTTCTCACCAAGAAAAACCTAGCCCACATGGCTTCTCTAGTGAATTCTATCAATCATTCAAAGAAAAATCAATACGAATCATCCACAAACTCTTCCAAAAATTAGAAGAGAAGGAAACACTATGAGACCAGTATAAACCTGATACCAAAACTAACCAACAATATCCCAAGAAAAGAAAGCTACAGACCACAACTTTTGTGAATAAAGATGCAGAAATCCTCAACAATATATGCCTGAGTAAACTCTATACAAATAAGACATAGTTAACATCATACATAATGGTGAAAGACTAAATACTTTCTAAGATTAGGAGTAGGACAAGGATGTCTACTCTCACCACTTTTATTCAGTGTTGGACTGGAGGTTCTAGCCAGGGTAATTAGGCAAGCGAATGAAATAAAAGGCATTCCAAGTAGGAAGAAAGAAGCCATAAGATGTCAATAGTGTTTTTCTTTTTTGAAAAAGGTAATATAATAATATAATGTGTTAACTGCTTACAGTACTTGGCAGGCATTCAATAACAACTGGCTATTATGTTCATATAATGGCATTTTCTCTTCCTAAATGTTTGTTGTGCTATGAAACCAGGTTAAGATATGCCTGTGAGAAGACAGAGGAAAGACCTATCTTTGGGAATTGGTACCTGGGCATTAAGAGCTTTTCCAAAATAAAATATTTATATGTACTGCACTTATAGGAATTTACTTGTAGCTCAGAGTGATAGCAAATTATGTTGTTTAACCTTATTAAGACTCAATCACCTGATGACTTTGCAACTGTAAAATGCAAAACCGGGACCTTTAAGAGCAAAGGGCATTCTGTTTCCATGGCCAGCAACTCCCACAATGCACTAGGAGCAGATGGGTTCAAAAAGCAGAAACCACGTACTCACATTCCTCAAGACGGGGAGTGCCAACTGCTCAAAAGATGTCATGTCAACCACATACTGCCCAACTCGGCATTCACGTTTTCCAGGTGGAGGCTCTAACCTGAAGGAAAAGACATTGTGTTCTTTGTTGAAAAACTCCTGTATTGATTTCTGGTTTTTAGCTGCTCCACTGAGCCTCTGGCATTCCACATACGCTAAATCATCCTTAAAAATGAAAAATACAAAATGCGGTGGTCTGCTGCCGAGACCAGCTCGGTCAGGGAGACCCTAACCCAGTGGTGCTAGAGGAATTAAACACACACAGAAATATAGAGGTGGGGAGTGGGAAATCAGGGGTCTCACAGCCTTCAGAGCTGAGAGCCTCGAACAGAGATTTACCCACATATTTATTAACAGCAAGTCAGTGATAAGCATTGTTTCTATAGATTATAGATTAACTAAAAGTATTCCCTATGGGAAATAAAGGGATGGGCCGAAATAAAGGGATGGGCTCTGGCTAGTTATCTGCAGCAGGTGCATGTCCTTAAGACACAGATCGCTCTTGCTATTGTTTGGGGTTTAAGAATGCCTTTAAGGGGTTTTCCGCTCTGGATGGACCAGGTGTTCCTTGCCCTCATTCTGGTAAACCCACAACCTTCCAGCGTGGGCGTCATGGCCATCATGAACATGTCACAGTGCTGCAGAGATTTGGTTTATGGCCAGTTTTGGGGCCAGTTTATGGCCAGATTTGGGGGGGCCTGTTCCCAACAGTCTGCAAAGCTGATCAGGTTTTCTCTGCTTTGAACAGAGCTACCCTAAGTGTCCACACCTCCAACAATGGGCCTTGCAGTTACAGCAGGGCTATCTCTTAAGGTCCAAGCAGCTACTACATCAACAGTCTTTGAAAAGTGGCACCAGAAACAGGACTAAGAATTATAAAGTGAAAGGAGTTTATGACTTGGTGAATAAGTTTTAAGTAAAATATCACTTTCTTATACTTTTTTCATGTGATGGTTTCATTCTGTTTTCTGTCTCTGAGAAATCCCTAAAGGCCCAAGATTCTTGAGGATAGATGATATCATTGGGCTCAACCCTGTGCCCAGGGAGAAACTCTCAGTCTAAAGGGAAAGCAGATAGGCATCCAAGGACCCAACAGAGTATCTGCTTTCGGTGAATTTAGCTCTTGTTGAAAAGCTCCCAAAGCACAGATGGAAAGGGGAGGTTAGATAATAAAACACCACAGAAATGAAAAATCAGTACCCAACTCTCGATAAAGGCCCCCGGGTGCCGGACAGCGTGACGACATCGAATCCTATTCTTCTCCCTCCCTGTCTGACTTCTTCTGTATAAAATCCATCGACAGGCACACCAGATGATTTTAAAACCTCACTGGCTTTCTGGATCAATGTTGTTTTTCCAACCCCTAAAATAAAAAAAAAAAGAAGAAGAAAAGCCCATTAGGAAACATTCCCTTACTAGAGCACACACAGCCCTTGCGGACTCTGAGACAGCAATTACGGTGGGTAGAGAAACGGGCTGTAAGTGGATTTATGAATATGAACTTCAATTTAATTTTGATTGCTCCAGGTGTTAAAAATGCTTAATTTCAAGTAGAAACAAGCATAATAAAAACAAGGATGATATCTTGAGGTTTATTTTTAAATTGTGAAACACTGTTAATTTTGTCACATACACAATCCCAGAATCAACTGAGTGGTTCCTGATGATATTCTCACATGCCATTTGCATCCTGTGAAATGGTTTACAGTTTCCATTTTTCTGCCCAGGAAGTAACACTGGTCACACTTGAGTCAGGGGCTGGGAATTTAAGATTTCAGCTTTCAAGAGATTACAAATGGACCTACACTTAACAGTGGAAAAATCAATTTGTTCCTCCTTGGACTTACATTACTGTAACTCCTGAAAATGTGTCTCTTAAATACCATTAGCATCCCTGTTAATGGTCACTTTCAAACTTTTTCATAACAGCAAGCCTATCAGGTTGGCAACTCCTTCCAACATCATCTTCTCCAGGGTCTGTAAGCATTTCTTCACCTTTATCCCCCACACCTTCCCCAATTTGAACCTATGCACGTCCGCCCCCTTATCCTCCCCACTTTGATCCTTCCTTTCCATCCACCCTGGCCAGCTGACTACTCTGATGAACTCATGGGTTTATAAGCACCAACAGGTGCTACTGAATACAGTAATACTAATCACTGACATTATGGAGCCAGACACTGTTCTAGCACACTTCTGAAGCATTTTCTTGGTTAAGTCCTCGCAACCATCCTCGGAGGCAATTACCATGTTTATGCATACTTTACAGATGAAGAAACTGAGGCACACAGTGGTTAGGTATTTTACCCAAGGCTATACCCCTCATAAGGACCATACCTTTCAACATGGGCCTTCACCTGTCACCATGACTTTTTAAAATATGAGTCTTGCTCCCAATATGGATTTAAGTAAATGGCATCATGACTACCCTACAACGGAAAGAGAGAGAAAACTCCTAGCATGTCTGCAAGTGAGCTATTTTGAGATACTACAGAGTTGCAAATCATGCTATTTCTAAGACTACCCACTCTTTTAAACCTCCTTGACATAAAATATGATCCATTATTCTTATTTATCTATATTTACACTTCACATTAAAATAATGGCACCTGGCTTTCTGGAACGTGAACAGCAACCCAAGAGGATTCTGGCTACAGTGAGCCACAGTGAGCGTGAGGCTGGTAGAAATGTGTAGAACATAAAATGATGAAATTCTAATCCAGCCCTGGCCTTCAGTAGCAACTGCTTTAGGAGAGTCACTGAAGAATCTGTTTCACGCAAGTAATGGCACTGCTGAATGTGTAAGCTGGTACTCCTTTTCTGAAGGGCAATTTCAATGTGCCTACCACAGCACCCTGCAGTTCATGACCAGGAATTCATCCTCAGGAAACAACATCAACAGTACAAAATGTGTGAAACAGGACATTCACTGCAACGTTCTTTGTAATAGCATAACACTGAAAACAACCTAAATGTTGATTAGTAAGAGAATGTTAACTCATGGCACCATGCATACAATAGCACATAAATACACAGGAATACCATGCAGCCATTAAAAAATATACTGCTTATGTGTATTTATTAGCATGGAAAATAGACCACAGTGTATGAAAATAATATACGAAAAAAGCAGGTTGATAGCAGAAACCATTCCATTATGTTTTTTTAAAAAATGGTCAAGTACATATGTGTCTACAGAAAAAAAAAAGTCAAGAATACAGAACAAAGATTTACAATGTTCATTTCTGTATGTTGAAATTCCCTGTGATTGTCACTTTCTTCCTTAAAACTTTGTTTTTTTTTTAAATTCTTATACTGAATGGTTCTTACTCTTACCCTAACAAAAAACGCTGTTTATATTTTGAAAAAGGTAAAATGGAGCAATGGTAACTATTCCTGTTCACAAAGGGTATACTCTGGGGACTGTATGTTGTGTAGAACATAGTACACCAATAAATAGGAAGCATTAGGGCAAAGTCTCTTTCGGCTTCTTCAGCTCTAGGAATCTTCTTTCAGTTAATTTTTTCTTCATTAGTTAAGCTGCTACCCCAGTGTTGTCTGGATAAGAAATGATCTCTGCTTCAGGAGACCTCGAGATGGTAGCTGTATACCAGGCACAAACAGATCTGAGAGCTCTGGAATTATTTTGGTTCTGGTTCTCCCCTAAGCAAATCCTCAGATAAAGATTCAAGTGCAGGTAGTTTAACCTGGGCAGTGACAATATGATGAATTGGTAGGGAAGAAATTCAGAAAGGGAAGGGAAGGACACCAGCATGAGGTGCACTATCAAGCAAGTTCCACTGGGGGCAGCTGGAGCTTCATCCCACTGGGGAATCCTAAGGGACAAGTCAGGGCAAGCGGCTCAGTTATCCTGTCTGAGGAGTGAGGAAGTAGGGAATTTATCAACTAACTTTCACCAATCACCGGTTGAAGGCTAATCCCAGGGCACAGGAATTCCCTGGCTCTTCTGGCCTGCTCTGTGTGCAGGCCAAGTGGGTTCCAGGGACCAGAGAAAGCCCTCCAGGATGAGTCACAGGTACAGACAGTTGGAAATCGGAAAAAATGCTAAGTGCCAGGGACACTAAGAGGATATGCAACAAAAAGTGACCTCTTTGCGAGGAGACTTTACCTGAACATGTTGAGAAGGCAGAAAGAAACTAGGCAAATAAAAATACCAGACAATAACTCCTAATGGGAAAAAAATGTTGTGTGTAAAAGGAAAAAAAAAAAAGAAAAATTAGAGGGCATGGTGGTGCATGCCTGTAGTACTAGCTACTAGGGAGGCTGAGGCGGGAAGATGGTTTGAGTCTGGGAGGTGGAGGCTGCAGGGAGCCAAGATTGTGTCACTGCACTCCAACCTGGGCAACAGAGAGAGACCCTGTCTCAATAAGAAGAAGGAAAACAAGGATGGGTAAGGTGGCTCACACTTATAATCCCAGTATTTTGGGAGTCCCAGGTGGGAGGATCATTTGAGGCTAGGAGTTGGAGATCAGCCTGGGCAACATAACAAGAGACAGGTCTCTACAAAAAACCAAAAATTACCTGGGTGTGGTGACATGCGCTTCTAGTCCCAGCTATTCAGGAGGTTGAAGCGCGAGGATCAATCACTTAAGCCTAGGGAGTTTGAGAATGCAGTGAGCTATAATTATTTCACTGCACTCCAGCCTGAGTGATAGAGCAAGATCCTGTCTCTAAAATAAATAAATAAATGGAAAATAAACAAGAGATTATTATGTGGCTCTGTTGTGATTATCTTTACATGGCCATAATACTATAAACATTGACTAATATAAGTTACGTTGTAACTACATTAAGAAGAGGAGGAGAAAAGACAAAGGTGTGTGAATTTGAGGACAGGTTTAAGAGCGCTACACTGTAGAATCTGAGTCTTTCAACTACGTGTAGATAAGTCTTTGATAAAGAAAGCAGAAACAAGAACCACCACCAATACAATCACGGTAAGAGGCCACCTTCATTATAAAACACACAGATGCCTTGAGGTCAACCTGCTGAGTATCAAACTGCATTCCAAGTTTCAAATAAAGGACCGACAAACCAACTTTCAGAAAACATTTCTTTGCAGTACTAAGTAGTGACTTCAGATAGCAGGCATTTCTCAAACCACCTTCCTCCTCCTCCTCACCCTCTGCTGCCCATCTCCCCCATCCAATGCCTGATAAAATTCCAAAGTCTGCAATATTAGCTGTAGTCTTTGCTACTTACGGCTAAACATAATCATTAAAATAAAGTGAAAGAGAATTCTAGATCCAGGGTTACGGCCTTTGATACCTGAACCCACAATAAACTTCAAAATTAGATTTGCCTTAAAAAGCCGCTGAAATCACTCTCTCCACTCTTAACACGTCTTTCTTTTTTTTAGCCTATCTGATGCGACCACCACCATCCTACCTGTCCTTTTTAGTAATGCTTGATAAATGGGTAGCGCCTTGATTTAAAAGCATCTCCTCCTACACCTCTCATCTGACCTCAACGCTATCCCACTTCTCAGATGAGAACTCCACAGGCCACAGGGTTGAGGGATCTGACAGACATCAGGAGGGGACAGCGACAGGAACAAGCAAGAGTGTCTAAGAAGGGCTCCTGTAGGTACCAAAGCTTCTCCACCTGCGGCCTCAGCTGTGGTGGGAATTCGTGGGGATGGAGATGGGGATGGGGGTGGGGGGATGAACTTAGATGGGAAAGAAAGGTTACAACTTCAGCTTTGCTCTCCTCCAACTAAAATTTACCATGTTTTTGCACGATGAATGTAGCGAAGACCCACAGTAAGGAAGTACCTGTGACTACCAATAGAAATCAGACATCTCCACTTTACATCGCGGTTGCTGCAGATCTCTTGAAATACCATTTGTGCAGACCACAACGTCAACACTGAAGTAAGGAGTTACCGCTGCCGCTGGCCCCTGTGGTTTCAGCCCTTCATCAAGAAGCCGGCCTAGGACCCCTCACAAGTGTGTTCTAATCCTTTAGGCCCTACGTCTTTTAAATCACGTTTTCCAGGAAGGAGTACAAACTCTTCAGACTACCAAGCCCGCCATTTAAATTGGGAACTTCAGAGGCCGGAGCCCTGGAGCCGGGGACCCTCCCCGACAGCACAGGGTCGCCGCCAGCCCGCGCGCCCCCACCCCCTCGGCCTCTCGGAGGTGGGGATCCCCGCAGGGTTACCTGGGGGCCCCGTTAGGAACACGTGCCGGGCCATGCGGGTGGGCGGGGGTAGGGGTTGCGGTCAGGGTAGCAGTCCGGGTTGGGGTCGCTATTCAGCTCAGGTCCGGACTAGGGTCGCGAGTCATGACCCGCCCACCGCGTGTCGCAGGCCACGCCCCCAAGCGGTGCTTCGACCGGAAGCACCGCCCTCAAGACCACGCATGCGCCTTCTCCCGCGTCCTCGATCCGCGCCTGCGTACTCAACCCTCAGCATTTCTGCCTCTGCGGCGGCAGTGCCTAAAAGCAGAGCGGGTTGTGCGGTCTCTAAGTTTCATCCTGGGTTCCGGGCTTTTGTGGGGTATTTGCAGAGATAAGTGCTTGAGAACGTCAGTTATTAAACTGTTGCTGCTTCAAGTGAGCGCCATCACCCAGGTTCTGCCCCTTGACTCCGGACCTAGGAGCTGAAATTGCCCAAGGCTGCGGGGACAGCCCTTTTGTAGAAGGTTTGTGACCTGGAAGCATTCCTCAAAGGGGGATGCCATGTTAATGACTCCAACTTTGTTCTCAGCCATTCCTACAGAGTAGAATCAGCTGGGGAGTTTTAAACTTGTCTGATGCCTGGGTTTCACCTGCAGTAACAAGGAATGTCTTCTGACAAAATTACAACAAGTTTAGTTTAAAGATCTGATTGGCTTATATTTAGGATCTAGAATCGGAAATAGATCATTCCATTAAAGCAAATAGAGTGTTCCAGTAAGCTGCGCAGAGGAGGCAGGCTTTATGGGCAAAAAGAGGCTGAAATAAAAAACAACGAGTGGGTATTTCAAAGTTACTTTCCTTATAGGGTTAAAACAGATTGGACTTCGTTATTGTACTGACTCAGGTTGATTAGAATCTCCTGGTTTTTGGGAAAACTGGCCTGTTTCAAAGTTCAGTTTGGTTACATGGCACTTGGCACAAGTGACTCGATTCTGGTTTGGTCTAGTCTGCTAGGGCCTAGTATAGGAGGTTAGTCCAAAACAATGACCTCCCATATATCTTGTTTAACATGAGTAATTGGTCTTGGGCGAGTCCTGAGCATCTGTATTCTTTTTCTTCTTTCTAAACTCCAGAAAGTTCCTGAAGTGCGCTAGGGTTGAGAACCACTGGTGTAGGCAGACTTCTCGTCCTCAGCCATGCATAGGAAGCCTAGTTTTCCCTCTTTACCTTCACACCAAAGTGTATAAAGGTCTCTTACAAAGAATTAAATAGCTCCTCTGTCTTTACCACTGCAAGTGTTCCAGCCAACGAATGACGTGGCAGTGGCCTTGGGCCACATTTACCTGTAAACTCTTTCAGTCTAACATGTGTACAGCTTAATTTGTGGTCAGTCATTCCCCATCCTGGCTGGGAAAGCAATTCAGTGAGTGTTCAACTTAATTGATTTCTGCCCACACGTGGACCTCCTGGTTTCCCTTTAGCCTGAGACTTATACCAGTCCAATGATTATCTAAAAAAAAAAAGTCGGATTTGTAAAATACAGCTGTCATCACCATTTCTGCAACACTTGTAATGCTATATTATTGTAACAGTGTACTATTTATTATCCCAGCTGGTAATGTAGGGTTTTCCACCTTGATTTATTTTTCACTCCATGCATATTGAATACAATGAAAAGCTGATATAGTAAGGTAAATCCATAGGAGGAGCTTCCAAAAAAAAAAAAGGAAAAAAGTATTTATCTCTTGTATCAAAAATATTAATTTTAAGTGTTAATCATGTGGCATTTTCCATCACTGAAAAGCATTTTGGATTTGCAAGGCTCACCTTAAGTTGGGTTATTTTGTTTTGATGCTGTGCCTGGAATTCTGGCATCAGTTTAAATAGCTCAAAGATACATGGAATCCAGACGTAGTGAATTGATGTCTCACAAAACAGAAAAAAAGACTTCTGGGCGGGCGCGGTGGCTCAAGCCTGTAATCCCAGCACTTTGGGAGGCCGAGACGGGCGGATCACGAGATCAGGAGATCAAGACCATCCTGGCTAACTCGGTGAAACCCCGTCTCTACTAAAAAATACAAAAAACTAGCCGGGCGAGGTGGCGGGCGCCTGTAGTCCTAGCTACTCGGGAGGCTGAGGCAGGAGAATGGCATAAACCCGGGAGGCGGAGCTTGCAGTGAGCTGAGATCCGGCCACTGCACTCCAGCCTGGGCGACAGAGCGAGACTCTGCCTCAGAAAAAAAAAAAAAAAAAAAAAAAAGACTTCATAGATGAGTGTTCTTTATCCATGGAAAATGAATTATTTGGATGTTGGTTACATGGATATCTTCATGTTAGAAAATTCATCGATTTGATGCTTAATTTCTACAGTTTCCTGTATGCATTATTGGGCAACAGTAACAACAAATTAAATAGCTTATATCCCTTAGAGATTAACAACAAAAGAAGAGGACATAAATGGAAACAAATTTTAAAATAAATGGGATCTTAACGTACTGTACCATACTGAATCCAACTTTTGCTTCTTATCAGCATCCAATGGACAGATGTTTGTGTCTCCCCCAAATTCTTTTTGTTGAAATCCTAACCCACAAGGTGAAGGTATTAAAGTGTGGGGCCTTAGGGAAGCAATTAGGTAATCAGGTCGTGAGGGTGGAGCCCTCATGAATGTGATTAGTGCCCTTACAAAAAGGAGAAACTTGCTTTCTCTCTGCTCTCTGCCATGTGAAGATACGAGAAGACTGCTCTCTGTCAACCAAGATGAGGGCCTTCCCTAAGAACCCAATCATGTTGGCACCCTGATCTTAAACTTCAGCCTCCAGAGTTGCAAGAAGTAAATGTTTTTTTGTTTTTGTTTTTGTTTGTTTGTTTAAGCCACCCATCTGTGGTACTCTGTTATAGTAGCCTGAGCTAACACACAAGGTAGAATTACCTAAGAAACAGGTGATTCCAGTGATTTCTTCCTGCAACACCTGGGTGCAGCCTCACTTTTGACAGGATGCAGTACAGTTCTTTATTACAGTCTCTATGGTTATAAAATACCCTAAAGTCCAAAAAACACTGTTTATTTTGTTTTCATATCTACCCTTTTTTCAGAACTGTCCTAATTTTTAAACTGCAAATTCTGTGTCTTAGAAAGCCCCTTAATCCCAAGCAAACCAGGATGAATGGTCATCAAACTGTTAAAGTAACACTTGGGAAGTAATGCAAAAGGTTTCATGTGGTTAAACAAGGTATTTCCTTCTTACAGACAAGTCAAAGGCTAATAATACTTTATTGTAAGCTGGTTGTCTTGTCAGCTGTGGTTATAGAATGAGTGTTTAATGCAGTCTGTACCTAAAGTCTGAGCCATTCATACCCTGAGTTCTAATCCCTGTGCAGAACAATGTTCTATCCTGCCAGTAACCCAGTAGGACAGAAGCAGAGTTGACTCTACACCCTCACCCCACCCCTTCCTGCACCGCATGCCTGGATGTCCCCCACGCCCAACGGCTACTGGCATCCGGTGGCATCTTCCTGGCTGGACACAGAGTTCTGGCATATTTAGGATACAGTTTCCTAAGTATAGGAAAACTGAAAACAGAACAAATAAAAAGTATGGATGTGAAAATAACGAAGTGGGAAGAGAGACTATTGTGTTGTTTGGCCAGCCCACTGTTCATTTCACTGGATGGAAATAGCAGCTAAATTATCCTTTTAGTAACCCCTTTTCTCCCAGGCTCTGTGATTGATAGGAGTGAACCTCCCTCCTCTTCTCATTCTCCAAGGGGAATACATGACCCAAGCCTGGTCAATGAGATCATTCTGTCTTCCCAGCCACAGTAATTGACTCTGAAGAAGCACATGATCCGGGCAACACATCCACCCCTAGCCAGTGGGGATCAAAGACAGCCACCAGCCACCATGACTGAAGCAGAGGGACAAGGGGAAGTGAGAGGGAGTGTAAGAGGCCTCCCCTCCCTCTCTCCCCAGTCACCCCTTACTCATGCTCCAGGATGGGCTCAACTGTTACTGCTTCCCAAGGCTTTTGTGATTCTCCAGGCCCAGCCCCTGCTTCCTTGGCCTTCCCTTACAGCACCCCCCTGATTGCTGGCATCTACCTCTTCTGCCACCCAGTTATGAATTCCTCCAAAAGCAAGAATCTAGGCTGGGTGCAGTAGCTTACACCTATAATCCCAGCACTTTGGGAGGCCAAGGCGGGCAGATCGCTTGAGGTCGGGAGTTCCAGACTGGCCTGGCCAACAAGGTGAAACCCCTTCTCTACTAAAAATACAAAAATTAGCCAGGTGTGGTGGTGGCCACCTGTAATCCCAGCTACTTGAGAGGCTGAGGCAGAAGAATCATTTGAACCCAGGAGGCGGAAGTTGCAGTGAGCCAAAATCGCACCATTGCACTCCAGCCTGGGGAACAGAGTGGAGACTCCACCTCAAAAAAAAAAAAAAAAAAAATCTAAAGAATTTTGTGCTATTCATCTATACCCAGAATATAGCATGGTACTTATAGCTCATTCATCCATCACTCTGCCAGGAAATGTTGTACATTCTGGAGATACAGCAGCAAAGAAGAGACAGTCTCTGTGCTGGTATAGCTTATATTCTGGTGGGAGACACAAACAGATAGACAAGTACATAAATAAAATGTCACAGAGTGGTAAGGCCATGCAGGAAAAATAGAAGGATGGGAAATGAAAAGGGAAGTGGATGTGCTACTCCATAGAAGGTGGTCGGGGAAGATATTACTGAGAATACAGCAACTGAGCAGAGAGCTGAAGAAGCAAGTCCTGCCAGTGTCATGGGGATTGCGGTCTAGATTGGCATATGCAGAGGTCATGACATAGGAATACATGGCCTGAGGAGGAACCAAGCAATCCAGTGTGGCTGGAGCAGAGTAGGAGAGAGAGACGCATAGGAGATGAGGTCAGAGGAGCTGCAGGGGGCCAGATAGTTCAGCCTTATAGACCATGGTGAGGACTCTAGCTTTTACTGTAACAGAGCTAGAAAGCCATTAGAGGGTTTTGACCAGAAGAATGGCATTATGTAAATTTTTTAAAAGGATCATCAGGCACATGTGCAGGAAATAGACTACAGAAAGGCAAGGGTAGAAGCAGGAAGACCAGTCTGAATGCTACTGTAATAATCCAGCTGCTACAGAAATAATGTTTGTGCATTTGCTGACACATGCTTATCGTAGGTGCTCAACTGATATTTTCTTTTGCACATGAATGAGTAAATGAATGGTATCCCCATAGACAGCATCAGACTGTCAGGGAAGACAAAGAGCAGGGGCAGAGCAGCAGGAAAGTCCTACAGGCTTTCCCATCTTTAAAGGATAGGTGGTACATTGAGGTAACCATCCGATAGTCATCCTCGGGTGATGTCCCCATGGGATAGGCATAAGACTGCTTGACCAAGCAAGTTGGGCAGGTCACTCATCTACCAGGTGTTCCCCTTCTAATAAGAATAACTGGGCCAGGCACGGTGGCTCACACCTGTAATCCCAGTGCTCTGGGAGGCCAAGGCAGGTGGATCACAAGGTCAAGAGATTGAGACCATCCTGGCCAACATGGTGAAACCAAGTCTCTACTAAAAACACAAAAATTAGCTGACGTGGTGGCACACACCTGTAATCCTGGCTACTCAGGAGGCTGAGGCAGGAGAATCACTTTAACCCAGGAGGCAGAGGTTGCAGTGAGCCAAGATCATGCCACTGTACTCCAGCCTGGGGTTAGCGTGAGACTCCATCTTGGAAAAAAAAAAAAAAAAGGAACAACTGTGTATTAGTTGGTGCAACATACTAAGTATTGGAGCAGCTGAGCCCCACTGGGAAGTCTCTGGTCACAATTCTGTGGTGCCACATCAAGCACACAGACACTGTCCCATCAACCTCTCTTTACAAAGGTCACCTAAAGTTAGAGAGCTAGACTAGGGGAGAGAGGACCAGCTGAAAGAATTGCTCTAAGGCATCCCCAGGGGTGCTGATGGGAGAAGCAGCAGCCCTACCTGTTTTGGGCAAACTTCTAGAATGGCATTCTACATTTCCTGCCTTTCGATCTGTACGTGCCATGCATAATTCCCAAGGCTGTGAATGTAATGGAAGATTTCTACTTTTGCGATTAGGTTATGTTATGTGACCTTAAGTTGACTTTAAGATAGATAATCCAGGTGGGCCTGACCTTACCATAAAATCTGGGCATTTTCTCTGGCTGGTGCCAGCAGAGGAAATCAGAGATTTGAAGCCTGAAGATTCAACACGTTTTTGCGAACTTAAAGGAGAGAGAGCTATGTGGCAAGGGTGCAGATGGACCTTTGGGCTGAGAGCCAGCTGATGTCAGCAAGGAAATGAGGACATCAGTCCGTCAACCACAGACACCTGAATTCAGCAGAGAATGAGGGTGAGCTTGAAACTGAATTTTCCCCTAGATCCCCCAGATGAGAACACTCATCCATTCTGAGCAGAAAACCCAGCCACACATACCTGTGCTTCTGACCTTCAGAGAACTATGACCTGATAAAGGGATGGAGTTTTAAGTTGTTACGTTAGTAGTAACTTGTGTTAACAAAAGATCATGAGATCTTCAGAGGAAAAAGGGAGAGCTTCATTTTCCATAAAAATAATAATTAAAAAAATGTGCAGGTTGGGGGAGACACAGCCTTTAATTCAAGTGAAAGTGTGCCCTTCCAAGAACAAAGGAAGGGTCCAACTTCATCAGAAAAACTTCCTGCCTCAGTTCTCAATCAAGTCTGTTTATGCAAATGAAGGATTCAGATGTGCTCAGTTCCAATTACTGGAAATAGTTGAGGCCTGATTGGGTGGTTTTCAAGCCTGAAACCAGAAGTCTCTGACAGATGTTTCTTCTAAACATTAGGGTTGGGTGACTTGGGGGAGGGGACATTTGGGCCACAGATTATCTTGCTTTGGTTACAGGGACTGTTCTGCCTCAGGGGTGGAAAGTGGGATGTTTTTCAAGAGCTGCCTTTCCAAGAACACAGGAGTGTGTGACCTGTCTTCTCTCACCCTGTTATGGCCATTTGGTTCTGTTTTGTAAATGTGGGTGTCTCTATCAGCCACAGGAAGCCCGCGTCATCTGGAGAGCTTCGGGTCTTATTTACAGCTTTATTTCACGTTGGTGATGCAACAATAAGAACCGAATATCCCACCTGCACAGCTGTGCCCCCACTGGAGACCTTTCCAAGCCAAGCACAGCCCCAGGCTCTGGCACTTGATGACTATCAAAGAATTTATGAACATGTTTTAAAACTACTACACCTTGAAATAGACCTCCCATGAAGGAAGCACTGTATGTATTTCAACCTGCTGAATTCTTATAAACCTTGCAGGGGAAATGCCCCCTAAACTCCTCTCTATAAATTAAATAAATAAATAAGTAAATAAATAAACAAACAAATAATAAATAAATAAAGTGAAGCCTTGGAGAAACTGAGTATCCTGCCCAAAAATGCCAGAGAACTATTAGCTGTTAAGGGTGAGACCTGAATTCACCCTTAGCATCTAATAGTAGATGCTAACTCGCGCTTAGCATCTACTATTAGATGTGGTGCCTTCCAAGGTAACAGGAGTAGTAATTGTGTGGATGTGTGTGTGCGCATGCAAGCACACGCATGGAGGTTTACAAGTTTGGGAAATATTTTTATACATCCCACTTTATTTGACCAGTTGCTCCACACTCACACACACTGTATTGTGGTACAGGGATGGGGAAAATGGAGTTTTGTGGAAGCTTTGGCTCATAGTAAAGACCTGGAAGATAAGTGAAAACAAAAGGCACCTTTCTGACTATGGTCAGTGTCCCTTGCCCTGGACCACACTCTGAGCTCACTTCTCTGGCTGTGTTGTGTGTACTTTTTAAAAAGCAGGCCCATTATCAGAGCAGATGCAGAAAACCTATGCAGATGCCAGTCGATCCACGTCACTGCAAGTGTCTGGTGAACCAGCCAAAATGAAGGACAGTCTCATTAACCTCATAACAAATAATGGCAGGAAACAAAGATAAGGGTGAGCTGTGAAGGACAAGCCGAGAGGTACAGGAGAAAAGGAGGCCTGTTGGCAGAGCTTCTGTCTGGCTTTATAGTCATGAGGAATCCTGACACTGCAGCTACATTTTGTTCAGGTTCATATTCATTTGTTCCACTTGGATCCCATCAGTGGAGACTCTATTGTTTGCAAAATAACATGGCACTTGTTCTGGTTTGAATCTGCCTCTGATGAGTAGAGATACAAAAAAAATCACTGCATCTAATGAATATTCAATAGTTGATCTAAAGAGAGCTGGATATTGAATATACCTATCTCCTTTCCTCCCTCTCTCCTTTTGTTCCTGCCTCCTTCCCTCTCTCCTTTCTTTCCATCCTTTTATTCCTTCCTTTCTCCTTCCCTCCCTCCCTTCCTTTCTTCTTTTCTTCTTTCCTTCCTTCCTCCCTTCCTCCCTTCCTCCTTCCCTTCCTTCTTTCCTTCTCCTATTTTGCTCTGGATACTGTGGTAAATAGTAGAGATCAAAGCTTCTGTAATGAGAAGGCTAAGACAGTAAAAACAAACAAACAAAACAACACTGCCTTTTATACCTGAGGTCCATTTTTGAAATAAAATGTAAATGTCCAAGAGCTGCCATTTTTTTTTATTATTCAAAAAGAGAATACCTTTAGTTGAGCTCCATGGGAAAGAGTTGTTTTCCCACCCTTTTAGAATTAGCAAGAGAGTTGGTGTTGCATTTTAACCACCCACCTTTTAATACTTTTAAGTATTTAACAAATGATAATAACTAACATTTACATTGAGATTACTAACTGCCAGGCTCTGTTCTAAAAGCATTATAACTTCTATTGACTTATTTAATCATCACAACACTTCATTTTCTATGTGGAGAGACCAGGGTACAGGGAAATAAAAGGACTTGTCCATGTATCCATTCACAGCCATCCAGGCTGTATCCATTCACTCACCCATCCATCCATGCACAAGCATTTACATACACCATCACGAAGCATTGCTTCACAACAGGGATGCATTCTGAAAAATGTGTCCTTTGGTGATTTTGTTGCTGTGCAAACATGGTAGAGTCTATTTATACAAACCTAGGTGTGATAGCCTATTGCTCCTGGGCTACAAACGTGCACAGCACGTTACTGTACTGAATACTATAGGCAATTATAGCACAATGTTAAGTATTTGTATATCTAAACATATTTAAATACAAAAAGATATGCTAAAACCACAGTATGGTGATCTTTAAAAAAAAAAAAAAAAAAAAAAAGAGACAGGGTCTCACCATGTTGCCTAGGCTGGTCTTGAACTCCTGGGCTCAAGCGATCCTCCCATCTCAGCCTCCCAAAGTGCTGGGGTTACAGGCATGAGCCACCACGCCCAATCACCTCGTATATATAGTCTGTCATTGGCCAAAATGTCATTATGCAGTACGTGTGTGTGGGTGTGTGTGTGTGTGTGTGTGTGTGTGTGTGTGTTTGATATTTGCTTCAAACCCAGGCATTTGGGCACCAGAATCTTTTCTCTCATCCTCTGCACTGTACTTCTGTTCAAGGTTGCAGCTTTTTAACTTTTGTCCAGAAAACTGATTGAGTGCAATATCACAAAACAAGAAGGGTCACACGAAGACTGCAGACATGGTCCACTGGTTGCTCTTCCTTCTTCTAGGAAAACAAGAATGATATCATGGTGTGATAAGAGTTCTAAAATAGTTCTTATAATAGCTATGAGAACAGAAATAATGGAGGACCCTCTCTGCCTGATTTAATCTCATTCTCCCCAGGACTTTCCAGAATAATAATTACTATCACATATGTCCTCATACGAAAGCCAACTTGGAGAATCCTGGGTCAATCTGTGATCGAGTGGGCCAAGCAGGCTCACCATCTCACCCGCAAGTCACTTTGGGTGTGAGGCTGCAGGTCTTTGGAGGGACCCTGTTATTGTCCTTGAGCTGAAGCTGAATCGGCTACATCATGAAGTGTCTGTCTTCAGATGTAGGTGTAAACTCAATGCTATTTATTCAAGGTGTGTTGTCTTGGCCTATAAATCCTCTGCAGGGGAAACTAATTGCTTTTTAACTTGGTCAGACCGCATCATCCCCAGCATTGTTTGCACAGTGCATTGCGGGCAAAGTGGGCTGTGGTTTAAATGAGCTGTGTGTATCCCCACAGCAACATTGGCACCCCACACGGCCTCACTTGCCCTCTCGTGTATTCCTGGCTAAGAGAATGGTTTCAGCTCCATCTGTCCAACAAGTGGGTAAATGTTTTGTGACTGAAAATTAAGGGAGAACTTTAGGAATCCTTTCTTTTTCCTTTTATTGTATATCATCAGTCTTCCCAGAGAGGGCAATGTGCACTGACTCTTCTCCTGGGTCGAATTTCTTCATCCTCTCTTAACACCATGTGTGGGCTCAAAACCTGTGGTGTGGATATGTGAAGCGTTAATTTGCATCTAACTAATAAATAACTTGTGGTATTTTAGGGCAGGTTCTGTTGTTCTCCCCCATGAACAACCTCGCACTGCTAGTGAAACAGGGATTCTAGATTTTTCATTTCTATCACCCAGTGTGGACAGATAGAGAGAAATCAAGTGTCTGTCGCTTATATAATAACTTGTCCCATTGTGAGATCCCAACCTCCTAACCCCTCACCTTACTTCATAAGCAGAGTCCAAGCTGAGGCAAGAGCAGCATAAAGCGTTGCTGGGAAGAGAAGAGAACTGGTGCCTCACGCTGTTCACTGCCCCACGAACCCTTACATTTGAAGATCTAAGGGTAGTTGGCTCCTGGGTGCCGTGCTTGGAAGCAGCCTAGCAGGGTGCTAAGAATGTCTCCATACAACGTTAGTGCAGGAGAGTAGAGGTGATTGTTGTATGGGAGCACGAGGCCAATCTTTGACTTTCCTAGAGCTCCTGCTCCATATGGGGGAGATGCAGACTATTCTCATATGCCCAAGGGGACCACACTCCTCTCTGTCACAGGACCTTTGCACGTGCTGTTTCTGCCACTTCAAAGGCTCTCTCCCATATCATCTTCCCCTAGCTAACATATATTTATCATTCCTGACCCCCCAGAACACACCAAGTGTTTCCTAGTGAACAGGTCTGTGCAAACCTACCCCTAAAGGCCAAGGAAGCTGAAAAGCCAAAGAAAGAGGCTGACAAATCCAGTTTCCCATCAAGAAGCATTTAATAGGGACTTAGGAACAGAAACCATGTCTCAGGTGGCTGCAAGATGTGATGGTGGATCCCTGCGTGTTACCCCCAGCCTAGCATAAGGAATTGGCCTAAGGACAGGATTTATGGTAAATATGTGTTTACAGTAACATCAAAGTTGTCTTGACCTGAGAGTATCATTCACAGTAAGTAGGTGGAAGTAGAAATCTTAGAGGTATTTCTGGAACGAGTGTTAATCAGAAGCTGGCATGGCAGACGGATGAACATCCAAGATGGAGCTGCTCCTGCCTCCACACCAAGCTTCCTGTAGCCTCCTGAACTTCTAGTTCATTTACCTTATCATGATTGTAATTGAATGATGGGTTGTTCAAATGTATTTAATGACTTCCACTTCTGCTAAAATGAAAAAGCTTCACGAGAGAGGAACTAAATCAGGTTTATTCACCACTCAATTCCTAGCATCTAGGTGTTCAATTAATGCTTGCTAATTAGATGAATTTCTAAACTCAGTAGTTTATTTTTCAGTGGAACATTTTTTAAACTCCTCCTTTGTGTTAAAGGTCTTTGGGGGAAAAATTACAAATGTAGAGTAGCAGTCTACTGCACATACTAGAATTTTGAACAGATATAATTGCAGTGTCAGCAATCATACTGATCACCTCTACTAAGTACAGAGTGCTTATTGGGCATTTTTAGGTAATAAAAGATGTATATGACATCTTTGTCCTAAAAATATTTATAATCTAATTTCAAAAACTTGTCAATGCACATAACACAATTAGTTAATGATACAAGTAAAACCTATATAAAAATCAATACTATGGATACCTCACACCCACTAGGATGGTTACTATCAAAACAAACAAACAAAACCCAGAGAATAACAAGTGTTGATGAGGATTTGGAGCAATTAGGACCCTTGTGCACTGAGTTAGATCTGCTTAAGGTTCATACATTGCAAGTGGTTGATACATTTTGCATCCCTTTAATGTAAAACACCTCCTTCATCTCATTTTTTTCCCTTACAATTTCTTTGTTAAAGAAATCAGTGGTTTGTCTTGTACAGTTTTCACAGCAGATACAAACACATAGTTTTTGGTGTTCATATCACCATGGCATTGTTTAGTTTGTCCCTCTGTTTCTGTATTTCTTCTAAACTGATCCAGTGACCTGCTTCTGAGCCTAAGAGCGCTGGTTGACTCTCCCTGATGTGTTGAGATACAAGCGAGGCTTGTAGAGTTTAATCATCCTCAAGTAGCAGCTTCTCCTTCTCTTATCATCTTTATCAAAAAAACTGAAAGTTTATCAGGCTCACTATCCTACATGCCACACACTGTGCTGAGCATGTACACGTATTATCTCATTCGACATTTCACAATAGTCTTACGAAATATCATAGTACAAATTTAACATTCATTTTGGCTGCCAAGCGTCTAAACCCTTTCCTATGTTTGGGGAATTGCCCACCTTATGAATAGGAGGCAGAGTTTGCTTCTTTCTGTGCCAGATAGCACATTTCCAGCCAGAGCAGAGCGACAAAGGGAGCCAAATTCCTTGTAATTGTTTGAGCCACGAATTACTCTCACCCAAAGCCAGCCCTGCCTCAGGGCGTATGAAATTATAAAGTCTTGGTATTGTTAGAGTCCTTGGCAATCAGAAAAAAAGTCTAACTGATAGGATGGAAAGATGCTTATGAAGTAATGTGGAGTACACGAAACAGCATAGGATATTACATGTGCAATGTAATTACAAGTGTATAAAAATAAATTTAAAACAGTTGCATATAATCAGAAGAAAGTTATTAGAAAGAGTAATGGTCATGTGGGTGAACTGTGGGAAAATGAGTTAAATTTCATCATAGTACTTTTCTGTATGTAGCGTCTTCCAAATTATAAATAACGCTTTTGAAAATATGCATATATACACCCCCACTCCCACGCACACATACACAAAAAGACATGATGTTGTGGGATTCAGGCATGGCCAGGAATAAGGACACTCATGCCCTACACGTGCATTGTATCGGGTAAAGGAAGGACATCTTCTGGCCTGTTCTAATGCATAACTTGATTTGATTTCATTTCCCTATGTGACTACCGAGTGCTTTGCTGAAATTCAAATGTATTGAGGCATCTTTAGATCCATTACCACTGTGGCTCAGTAATTGCCCTGAAAATGGCTGTCACTAAAGAAAAGGCATAGCCATAACCCTTTACATGGGCTCTGTGCACTGAATTGGGAAAGCAGCTGAAAGTCTGCATGTGGCACAGGAGATGCTGGGTGAGCTGAGAGGAGGCCTTCTGTCATGCACAGATATGCATGCGCAGACTGCACCACACTCACAGCTCTGCTTAAGATAAGTCGAGGGAAGGAAAGCTTCACTGCAAATACAGTTGACTAAAGTTCTGAAGAAAGCAGGGGAGCAAGTCATGCAGTAATCTGAGGGAACAGTATTCCCAGTAGAAGGAATAGCAAATGCAAGGTCTTTGAGGTATATTTAAGGAATGGGAAGGAGGCTAGTATAGTTGGATCAGAGTGAGCTAAAGGGAGGGTAGTAGAAGAGGATTATAAAATATTCTGTACTTTTAGAAAAATTACCTTTAGCAGATTAAAATTTTATTTATTTATTTATTTATTTATTTATTTATTTATTTATAGATGGATTCTTGCTCTGTTGCCCAGGCTGGAGTGCCATGGCGCCGTCTCAGTTCACTGCAACCTCTGCCTCCCAGGTTCAAGCAATTCTCTGGCCTCGGCCTCCTGAGTAGCTGGGATTATAGGTGCCTGCCTCCATGCCTGATTGATTTTTGTATTTTTAATAGTGGTGGGGTTTCACCATGTTGGCCAGGCCTCTCTCGAACTCCTGACCTCAAGTGATCCACCCACCTCACCTCCCAAAGTGTTGGAATTACAGGCATGAGCCACCGCGCACAACCCCAAATTAAAATTTAAAACAGAAATGCAATCCCATATAACTATGCTTTTCACAAAATGATTGCAACAATTATTCAAAATTTAATTTATAGCTTACTTGGGTGCATTAGTCAGGGTTCTCCTGAGAAGCAGAACTGATAGGATGGGGAGAGAGAAAGAGAGAGATTTGCTTTAAGAAATTGGCTCGCACAAAATCTGCAGAGTAGACCATTAGACTAGATAATTTATTCTTGAACGAGGAGATAAGTCTTCATTCTATTCAGGCTTTCAATTGATTGAATGAGGCCCACCCACGTTATGAAGGGCAGTCTGTTTTACTCAAAGTCCACCAATTTAAATGTCAATCTCATCCAAAAACACCCACACCAAAGCATTTAGGAAAACGTTTGGCTAAATATCTGAGCACCTTGGCCCAGCCAAGTTGACACATACAATTAACTATCACCATGCGTGATGTGATCTGGTACCGATTTCAAGTAGCTTGTTCTGAGTTTAAGTTGTATGATATCTGTCTTCATCTTCAGTTCCTGTCATTGTGTGATTGCTGTGATTGTGTGTCGGGAGAGCATTTGAGGTCAGAACCAGATGGCCTTTCTGCTTTCTTGTGTAAAGGGCCCTTCACTCACTCACACGTCCATGGACAGACACTCTCACTCACTCTCGCTGAGGGGCCTGCCCAGGTGAAGGAGCTTAGCCAGTGCTCTGCCTCTGTGGCCTTGAAAAACCTCTCACTGCCACACAGGTTCCTTCAAGTCCATTTCCTCTCTTAAGAAATTCTCTCTATTTAAAGACGACTCCATTAATAGTCTTGCCTTCTGTGCGGGATATAGTTCGATCAGAGAAACTGAGCCTCTCTGGGTGAGAGAGTCAGGCTTTTATCATAAGGTTCACCCTTACACAGTTATGGGAGCTGGTGGGGCCAGCTTGCTTCTTGTGTCCAGTGTGGAGCCTGCTGTCCCTAAAAGGTCTGTCAAACTGCAGCTAGGAAGCGAAACTGTTAGAGACAATGGGGACAAGGACAGACTGGAGCCTGTTTCACACCATCTCCTCAGTGATGGGGGTGGCCTTTGGGAGATGCTGGCACCTTTGCCTCAAAGCTGCACACATAGGTCCGGGGCCTGGAGGAGCTGAAGGAGGAGCCAAGAGTCCAGGTGTCCCCACAGCAACAAGAGAGCTGGTTGGTTGATCAGCAAAGACATGCAGAGCTGCCCCAGGCCCCTGGATTGAACTGGCTCTCCAAGGGCAAAACACACAGCTGCTCTTCTACTGCTGCCTTTAAGTCTTACACAAGATGCTTCCTGTGGCCAAAGCTAACCCAGAAGTACAACGGAAGGAATTCTGGAAAATGTAACTCCACCTTCATTAGGTTGAGACAGTCCAAAGTCATCATAGCCTGCCCAGCGTCTAGGTGGCTTCCGCATACACTGCACTTAACGAAACTGAATCTCCAAGTAACGATGATAGTGACATCATTCTTCTGCCCAGAATGATGCAACAGTTCCTTGTACAAAGGAAACAAACTTGCTAACCCTCCTCCTCCAGAAAGATAAAAAGTCCTTTTATCCATCTCTACTAAAAACACAAAAATTAGCTGGGTGTCTGGGTGTGGTGGCACACGCCTGTAATCCCAGCTACTCGGGAGCTTACCATGAGTGCATTAGTCAAAGTTCTCCTGAGAAGCAGAACTGATAGGACTGGGGGAGAGAGAGAGAGAAACAGTGACCCCACTTCCTACAGGGCAGCACAAAGAGGATCATGTGACACATGTACACACATTGGATTCCATTACAGGAACAGAACCCTGAGCTTTGGGAACCTGAGTCTTTTATAACGGGCAGTAAGCATTTCTGCCCCTTGCTCCAGAAGCAGGCATCATTGTTATTATACTGTGCAGTACGCATGCCTAACTGTTGCTCTGGAGGGAGACACTGTGTCTTTCCTCCAAGCCTAGTCACTATACAAACTTCCTTGAAAAGATAGTTCAGAACAAAGGCAGTCAGTTCCTCTACTTGCAAGGCCTGTAGAAATATGAAAAAAAAAAACCAAGTTATTTCCCAACAGTTGTTGCTTTCTGTTCACCAGGGAAAAACCAGCCTGATATTACCAATGTAATGGGCCAGCGTGATGTCCTGTGCAATGGAAAGTTGATAAAGTTCCCCGAGGACTAAAATATGACAGGACTGGAGAGTGGACATAGCTCTGAGACAGGATAGTGAAGCCATGTTTCTGACCTTGCTAGTTGAAAGAAAATGGCTTTGTATGGTCCTTGATAACAGATTTGTCAGATCAATGGCTGTATACACTTGCCAGGGAAGTCTTGATTTGATATGGCAAGAAAAATACACTTGGAATAATACCTGCAGTTGAAGTCATGGTATAATGAGATTTGCAATAATCACTGTCGTTCTCACAGATTCATCTGTTTTCTGTACAGGCCAAATAGGTGAGTGGAATGGAACATGGTCGGAATCACTATCTTCCACCTTTCCTTTCAAGTCCTTGATTAGGTGGCACGAATCGTTAAAATTCCTCCAGGAATGTAGCTGCTGTCAGTTGACTACTTGCTATGTAGAGGCAACTTTAGTGGCCGTCTCTTGGTCTTTCCTACCATAGCATCTCCACTTCACAGGTCAGGAAACCCATGTCGGGGTTTTGCCAGTTGCAGAGTATGCATATCCCAATTTTGCAGTCCGAACTGGGGAAATCACCAAAGGATGGGTCTGATCAAGTCTATGATGAAATGGACTTACATAAAATTGTAATTGACCACCTGACCTTCACAAGCCCCTCTTCCTACGAGTGGTGTTTTTGCTCTAGAAATTAATTTCCATTTAGAGCCCGTGTTCAGTAATGCCTGAAAGGTTTGATTATTTACCCTTCCTCAACACATAGTCACTCTTGTAAATGGCCCTAGGTTCTTTCAGAGGAGGCTAGGAGGGAGATTTAGTATAAACTTCTGCCATAAAGCAGAACTTCCTCCAGAGGCCTCTCTTTCATTCAAGGGGTTGTGTTTGGCCTGGGACTAGGGTAAGGTAAGAGAGGGACTCTTGCACCCAACTTAAGGAGATGATACTGTTGGGTCATGCAAGTGCATGACCCTGCCTGTGGGCACCTACATGACCCTGGGAGTGGGTGCCTTCTGAAGTTTTGCACCCCAGGTGCCTTCTTGCCTCACTCTAGTCCAGGCCCGAAATTGACTGGAGTCTGACAGTTAGACGAGAAGCTGCAACAGTCTATTGTGGTGACCCAATTTAGACTTCTATTCCCCAGATGTAAAGCTTTCTTGCCTATACAGATGAAGACTTCCGTAAGCTGCTCAACTACTTCAGTTTCAAGGACACCACAACCAACACCAAAGACACTGCAGGTCAGACTACTCTGGTGACTGCTTGGGCCCTGCTCCCCATTACCACACATCCTCGTCTGAGATTCAGAGCTTCAGTTTGACTCCCCGGTCCACCAGGATCCCATCATCCTCAGTGAATTCAGGGAATCCAGTTCTATCACAACAGTTCCCACTGTCATTCTGGCCTAAAGAACATTTCACCACCACCTCCTCTGTGTCTAACCATCAAGGGTCAAGAAATAGTCATTTTAGCAAGTCCACTACCAGGACAGGCCAGGAAAGACAGACACAGGGTCTACAAACCATTATATTTTGTGTAAGTAGAATGGCTTGTCTTTGTCACAGAGTTCCCACTTGTAGAACAAGTCAAGTTTACAGCTCAGCTGTGTACCCTACAAATATTTGACACAAAGAGCACCGTCTCATTTACAATTGATGGCGCTGTGTGTGATTGTTCTGCCTGCTGCCTGCTACTGTCACTCTGCTTTGCAGAGGCTCTGCCTATACATGCAATCCATGCCTGGCTGGGTTAGGGAACACCTTATGTGCCTGTGATGACACCCTTTGTCTCAGGACTAGTTGGTAAGACAATAAATTAATACCAACCCATTGTTGGTTCAGAGCCAGGACTAGTCTTGGGTACACCTTGGGGAGCCCATTTGTGTAAACCTCCCTACAAAAATGAAAGAAAACAAAAGTAGGAAGAAGGGACATAGGCAGATGCTGTACGGGGTTTAGAAATAAAGAGCTCCATGAGTTTATTTCAAATTACTTTTCAAAACCACTTTTACACCAAGGAATATGGCAGAAATTTTCCCTTTTGCCCTAATCTCAGTTCTTTTTGGGTGAGGTAAACATTCTCAAGTTTCCTTTCCACATTATAAAGGGTAACTTAGTTCTCCTCTGTGTCAGAAGGTTTGAATCGTTCCAGTGGTCTCTGGGTTCAAGAGTATCTAGGCATCTGTGTAGGTTTATATGGCTATAAATTACTTTTAAGCTACCGATGAACTTTAAGCCTTGAGCCCTTTCTAGGAAACTGAAACACTTTACTAAATTACCTCACAGTCTTCTCCTGTAATTAAAAAACAATGACTTATAATTAATGCTTTTCTTGCTTTATTTAAAACATGTTTTGTTAAATTGCAAACTCAGAACAGGCACATTTTGCCTATCTACTAGGTTTTACAAATAAGCGGTAGTTTAATTATACAAACAAAGACACAATTTTAAGTTAGAAAGCAAATTAATCTTTCTTTTCTTCCTATCTCTTTGAGAGAGGCTATTTTCCTTCTTCCTGCTCCCCTTAATTCATTTCCTTTGAAGCTCTTTTTTCTCTGCCCAGTTGCTTTCATAATAACTCTAGTCTTTGGGATTTGGGGAGAAGTTTTAAACAGATAGGCAACTTTTACAATACCTGTTTCTCTTTAGCTTATTATGGTTTCTGTTTTGGAACCAGATGCTTCTAACATTGCTTGGGAAAATGCGTTTATTATGCATTGGGCTGTATGCTTAATGCGTTACAGGCATTATCTCAGTTGATCCACATAGCAATGCTACTGAGATGGCCACTTTTTAAAAGAAAGATACCTACCCTTCCATTAGTTTTGACAAATGCATATTGATACAGCATTTTTATCACCCAGGAATGTTTCCTTGTATCCCTTCTTAGACAATCCCTCGTCACACACACCCCGAACAGCCCCTGTTCTGATTTTTATCAAAATAGTTTCATTTTGCCTATTCGGGAATGTCATGTGGTATACACTTGTGTGTATGTTTGTTTGTTTCCATTATAACATCTTTCTTATTAATCTGTGTTGTTTTTGTGTGAGTTACAGCCTGGAGAGCCCATCTAAATGCCAAAGGCTTCTACAGAATGGTGAAGTCTCCTATCTCTTAATTCCTCGTTGAATTGATGGTTCAGAGATTGCTACAAAGGATCAGTCAGAAAATGCAGAGCAGACAGCATGGATCTGTTAAACTGACATAAGTTCGTCAGGCACAGAGGCTCACACCTGTAATCGCAGCACTTTGGGAGGCTGAGGTGGGTGGATCACTTGAGGTCAGGGGTTCGAGACCAGCCTGGCCAACATGGTGAAACCCTGTCTCTACTAAAAATATAAAAATTAGCCAGGCATGTACATGCGCCTATAATCCCAGCTACTCAAGAGGCTGAGGCACAAGAATCACTTGGACCTGGGAGGCGGAAGTTACAGTGAACCGAGATTGCACCACTGCACTCCAGCCTGGGCGACAGAGCGAGATTCTGTCTCAGTAATAATAATAATAATAATCATCTGAGGTAAAAGGTAAAAGTAGAATGGCTTGTCTGAAAAGGGTGACTGAAAAGGGTGACTTTTTAAGTAAAAAAATACATTTTCTTCTTCCTTTTTATGTGTAACTCAGATATCTGGATTCCCAGGGACTTTTATTAAATGTTGTATATTTAATTAAATCACATATAAGATGAAATTACAAATGCAATAAAAATTACAATAATTACCAGACACCACACTTTCAGCTTACTCCGTCTTCACATGGGATAGATTCTGTCCATTTTTATTTGGCAGCCTGTTTCTGAGGATCCACACCAGAAGCCAGTTCTCTGCGCTTCCACATTAACACCAGTGAATGTTTGGAAGGTGCATGGTGACCGCTGCTGGGATGAAGAAGTGCTGGGTATTGCAGGGACACTTGGTACAGCGTCTTCCTTGTCAAGCTTGATTCCATTTGCCTAATGGCACAATTATAGCACTGCTAGATGACAGAAAAGCTGTGTGCTGTTAGAAGACTCTTGTACCACCATGTTTCTCAAACTGGATACCTATATCTTTAAGGGAACACACAGGAAAGGACAGCTAACAAATCAAGCACTTATCATATGCCAGGTTCTGCTCAATACACTACAACATGTATTAACTCACATGTCCTCATGTGAGGCGGTGGGTCCTGTTATTACCTCTCTGTACACTCAAGGGGAGAGACCACTGTCTATCTGCTACCGGTTTCAAGTCATTGATCCTGGGCTCTCCCTCCTGCATTTCTACATAGCAAAGGGAGCTCTTGGTTTTGACACACTGCCTAGTCTGGCTGTATCACTAGGACTCAGGATAAGAGCTATTTGTAGTGGCACTCTAAAACCTTGACCTTCAATGTCCCACAGTAAATTCCCGATTAAGTTTCAAGCAAAGAGTTTGGTTTAAAAAAATCATTTAAAGAATTTATGCTGCACATTAGCTTAGTTCAGTTTGGACGGTACATTAATTGTGCCCTTATCACATTTCCCCTCTCCTGTCACAAACTTTGCTGATTGTTCACCTTTTACTCTTGGTTCCTGTATGAACTCCTTGAGCCTTGTCACCTCCATGTATCTCGAGTTTCCTCACCTGTAAAATGAGAAAACCTTTGCTCCTCTGTGAGTCTGCAAAGGCTTTACCGGGATGCAGTCATTTCTTTAAAATGCTGAGAGAGACGAATGTGCCCAGTGAGTGTTAAATGGCAAGTCACTCTGAGCTTGTTGCAACGAGGCACTTATAACTCTCTGTTAGCGCCCCAGTCCCCTCGTGAGAGCCAGAACTCTTGATGTTCTCATACGGCCTTCAGCAACTGACCTCTGCTCTTCTCCATGGTGTCATTTTTGGCTCCATCCTCTGAAACAGCATTTGGACTTTTACAACAGGACCGCCAAGCCTCTAGGTGTTTCCTATGCAAGCCCGTGTGGTCAGAACGCCCTCTGCTCTGTCCACCCTTGCCTGACCACCTCCTGCTCTGCTCACTCAGGTTCAGCTTTGATATCACCTCCTGGGATACTGATATGGTTTGACTGTGCCCCCACCCAAATCTCATCTTGAATTCCCATGTGTTGTGGGAGGGACCTAGTGGGAAGTAATTGAATCATGAGGGCAAGTCTTTCCCCTGCTGTTCTCGTGAGAGTGAATAAGTCTCATGAGATCTCATGGTTTTAAAAAGAGGAGTTCCCCTGCACATGCTCTCTCTCTTTGCCTGCTGCCATCCAAGACGTGACTTGCTCCTCCTTGCCTTCCACCACAATTGTGAGGCTTCCCCAGCCACGTGGAATTGTAAGTCCAATTAAACTGCTTTCTTTTGTAAATTGCCCCGTCTCCGGTATGTCTTTATCAGCAGCATGAAAACAGACTAATACAGATACCTTCTTTACACCCCAACTCAGGAACCAGAGCCCCCTCCTGTGTCCTTCCTTTTATCACTGCACATCACAGACAGTATCATCATAACCTCTTTGCTTTCCTCTATCCCTTCACTTCACTATGCATTCCAATGTTTTTATCACTGAATCTCCTGCACCTAGGACAGTGCTTGACACATAGTTAGTGTTCAATAAAGAAATAAATAAATGAGTGAATGTAAGTTTGGGAAAGGGTAGGTTCTTGCTGGTTCTCCCAAGAGAGAAAAAGGCAAAAGCTCCATAAATGTCCATTTTTGTGAACCTGGAAAATTATTTGGAAGAGGAAGAGGAGGATCAGGCCTGGAGCCAAGAGAACCTGAATCATAACCTTGATGAGATTTAAACCTGAAAATCATGTGGATTTTTTTCTGAGTGACAAGGAAGAGTGAGTGGAGATCCATTGTCTAGGTGTTGCTGTGGGCAGCAGGTTATTAGTTAGAAAATCCATGCAGTCACGTATGTGAATGTGAAAAATTGTGAGCCTTGCTGCCACCTAAGAATAAGACCATCCCATCATTAATCATGTTGTTTTCATTTGCACTGGATCCCATCACAAAGGAATTAATGTCTGTGGCAGTCAGGTGGCTCTTAACTCCTTAAGAAGAGTAATAAGGCCTTACTTTTTCACAGACAAGGATGTGACACAGAAACTAATACCATCCAGTAAAGTCCAAACCAACTGCTTCCCACTAGAGAAGCTTCTCCTCTTCAGCAAAGCTTTACCCAGCCAGACCAGACTCTTTCTCCCTGGACCCATGGCAAATACAGACTGTTCATTTAGTGAATCACTCTCCCTCTTCTGTTCTCTTCTTGAAATATTTTTTCAACCTTCATGCTTTAATTCCTAATATGTTTATGTTCTGTCTAGCTCCTAGGTGATAAGAGAGTGGATTTATAATTATAATCCCCCCAGGAGAGCAAACATTGCCCAGTCTTTTGCTTCTTGACCAAAGGAGGTGCTTAATAAAATATTTGTTGATCTCACCATTGATTCCTCTCTCAGTCTCAGCACACGTGTCACAATAGGACAGTCGCTTTTCATCTCACATTTGACTTTCTAATAATCCTTTCTTAAAGTGAGTCCATTTGCTCATGTGAAGTGCGGAGACCTGGTCAGGCATGAAGAATACAGCTTTTCCTACTGCCTTTCCAGGCTCTGGCCACGGGCCCTGCCCGAGTGGCCCTTGGTCATCATGCCCCGCCAGCTCACTTCAAAGCAGTCTGGCTTTTGAACAAAAGGCACAATAGGGCTAACAGAACAACCCTGCAATGTAGTTGAACATAAATGCATACGAAAATGAGACACAGCTTCTCTCACGCACCATGGCATAGTGCTTTGGGGGCCTCTGGTGAGCTTGAAGAAACCCCAAGCCCCTTTCTTAGAGCTTTGATGTGCCACTGTAACAAATGCACAGGAGGACATTGCACCCTGGTTCACATTTAAGCCTTCCTGTTTAATTTGAGCAAAACTCTCCTTACAGGATAATTAAACAATAACCACATCACAGGGAGATCTTAAAGTAGCAACAAACATCTGCTGCAAGCGTAGTGACAAGCACATGGCCCTAATGGCCCGCAGCCCCCACTGAAGAAGTGCAGATGTCTGTATAAAGGATGAAGTTTGTTTATAAGGTGCTTTTGTTATGAACTTTTTCTTTGGCTCTTGTTAAATGGAGAATGTAGCAACCTATTGAAAATAAGGCATTTTGTCTCCACCCTGTAGAGCCAAATTGCTTCCTTGCTCTTCTGACTTCCTGACTGCTGAAGGAAGTCTTGGTCTATCTCAGGTAGTTAGTAAAGCATTGTCAGAATGGCCAATGGTGCATTAACCAGACCTGTTTTTCCTAGTGGTCAGTGCAGTCTTTAAACACAAAGCTGGGTGTTCAGAGACATGAATGCTAGTCCTGCATTGCCACGGTTAGCTGTGTGGTCCCAGGTAAGTCGCTACCCTGACTGCATGTGATTTTGCATCTGTAGAATCAGCAGTGGTCTCTTCCAGATGTCTCATCTGGCACTTCTCTCTCATGCATTTCTCTGGGCTAGTAAATTCTTAGCAAATTTCACCCTCCCTGACATCCCCGTGAGATGGCCTCTATTCATTGGGTGGTAATGGAGGGCTCTAATAATTATCTGGGGAATACTGTCAATGCATTATAAATCACCAGAGAGGCTTCATCAGGCTCGAAAGTGGATCTTTGCTAGCTCCGAAAAGTCCATTTTTATTTTCTGGCTTAAAGACCTTCCCAAGATATTTTCCAAATATACATTTCCCTTGAGTGGTGTGGTCTCTGGGACGTTCAGGTACAACATAATCAGATGTCACAGAAATGTTAGGTCGTTCCAATTCACTGCAGTTCATCTTTGCAATTGTTGCAGGGCATGGCCCAGAAATACAGAAATGAATGAAGCAGAAGAATTTTCAGTCTCATCCTCTCTATTCTTGCTCGTGCAGACTCAGTCAGGCAGATAACTCTGTGACCTCTCACCCTGGATACTCTTGATATCCACATCACTGGGGTAAAGGCATCTCCATCTATTGTCTTGAACCAAGGATGAAAATGTTTCAAATCTTCACCCCTTCCTGATTCCAGAGGGGTCTTTTAATGGCCTAAGCAATGCCATTAAACAAATAGTCCCCATCAACATGGAAGATGGTGATCTGTGGTCAGTTTTCAGTTCGTTACAACAAATGCCAAGGCCCACGCCTTGCATTGACAGACACCCAGGAAGAGTCTTCAGGGCCTATAGATGAGATCAAGATGAAAATGACTTTGAGATCAAAGTCTTCTTTGCTGCAGAGCACTGTAGGGCTTCTGAGTCTGGCCAGGCAGTGAAGGAAGAGTTCGCCACACAGCACCTGGCTCCTCCTGCCTTTCTGAACAGGGTTTTGATTTGTTGAACAGTTTAGGAAGTAAACACGGCTTTGCTTAAGACCGCCAGCTTCCAGAGACTGAAACAGTAGATGTAACTTAGCCCAAAAGACAAAGAAAAAGAAAGCAAGATAGCACACCCTTGGGTTGGTTTCTGGCAAACACTAACCACATCGATGCATAAAACTATATCTGTTCCTGACTTAGCAAAGTGACAACAGTGTCACAGAATCTGATCTCGTCATTAGCAGCTGCCCCTCTTTTGGAAGAGCAGTCCTTCACCTCTACTGCAAGTTCACAATAAAATGCCATCTTCCCTCCCTTTACAGCCACAGCAGGGATGTGAGCTACCAACTCAGCTGCACCTAGTATCACTTGGGTTGAGAGGAGCACTGACATGTCCTTACTCACCCTTGCTCCCGACCCACAGTCCACTTTCAGAGGATGATTAAAGCTGAGTGACAGTGAGTCAGGATCTCTCCAGAAGCCAAGGATCTGAAGTAGCAAGTAACTGAATGGGACCAGAAGAGTGATCTGGAAGAGTTAATGAGTATTCAACATTGCTGGGCTCTACTTCCTCGTTCAGCCTTCCAGGCGGGGAGAATGAATCTGACCCAAGATTTGTCGAGTGCTTAAACATGGCATTATTCGAAATAAAAGTTCCCCCATCATCCTCTTATTGCCAAGGAAGACACTGATTTTTCAAGAAACAATAGCTAATATGCTTGCATACAGTGCAAATAGAATGTGTGGCCAATCACTGGACTGACAGATTTTGCCATCATTGTGCCAAAAGATGAATTCATTTGGTCAGTGGAGCCTGTAACCAATCAAAACAAGAAATTTTTGAAAATCAAACTGTTTACTTTACTAAGTGATATAGTTTTGCTGTGTCCACACCCAAATCTCAACTGGAATTGTATCTCCCAGAATTCCCATGTGTTGTTGGGTGGTACCCAGAGGGAGAAAACTGAATTATGGGGGCCGGTCTTTCCCATGCTATTCTCATGATAGTGAATAAGTTTCACAAGATCTGATGGGTTTATCAGGGCTTTCTGCTTTTGCTTCTTCCTCATTTTCTCTTGCCACCACCATGTAAGAAGTGCCTTTCACCTCCCACCATGATTCTGAGGCCTCCCCAACCATGTGGAACTATAAGTCCAATTAAACCTCTTTTTCTTCCCAGTCTTGGTATGTCTTTATCAGCAGCATGAAAATTGACTAATGCACTGTCATCAGGCATATTTATTCAAAATAATCAAATTATTGTTCCTGAATAGACACATATAAGATTCCTTTGAGAATTAGCAAACTCATACCTCAATATTGCCAGTAAAATTCTAAATTCTTAAAGTAAGGGTCCATATTTTTTGCTGCATTTTTAACACTCACGTAGCATAGTGTGAAATGTGTGGTACATTGTCTTAAAATGCTTCTTACTTCCTGAAAAATTAAGTCATTAATCTAAAGATTTTATCACAATATTTTATACCCAGAAAAAACCCCTAAAACTGTGCCTGGATTTTATTGCAGGAAAAGTAGGCCAGATGCAGTGGCTCATGACTGTAATTGCAGCACTTTGGGAGGCTGACTAAGCCAGGAGGATTGCTTGAGTCTAGAAGTTTGTGACTAGCTTAGGCAACATAGTGAGACCCTGTCTCTACAAAAATTTCTTAAAAAAAAATTAGTAAGTCATGGTGGTGCACACATATGTACTCCCAGCTACTTGGGAGGCTGAAGCAGGAGGTTGAGGCTCGAGTGAAATATGTTGGTGCCACTTCCCTCTATCCTGGGTGACAGGGTAAGACCCTGTCTCTAAAAAACAAGAGAGAGAGAGAGAGGTAAATGGCAAGTAATTGTCGATTTTTACCACATCACCCCTCTTTTCCTTCAACTCTGTGAATACGTAATAATTCTCCCTTGCTAGTTTCTTATGCCTTTGAAAAACAGTATTATTTTATAATGTAATTGACACTGCCATGGACTGAATTATATCCCCCCAAAATATTGAAACCTTCACCCTAATGTGATTGTAGTTTGAGATAGGGCCTTTAGGAGGTAATTAAGGTTAAATGAGGTCACAAGGGTAGGTCTCTAATCACACAAGATCGGTGGCCTTATAAGAGGAAGAGAAAGATCTCTCTCTCCAAGTACACTCAAAGGAAAGACCATCTAAGGACACCATGAGAAGGTGGCAATCTAGAAGCCAGGAAGAGAGCCCTCACCAGAAACCAAACAATGCTGGATTTTGATCATAGATTTTCAGCCTCCAGAACTATGCAAAATAAATGTCTGCTGTTTAAGGCACTCAATCTATGACATTTTATTACGGAAGCTCAAATAGATTAATACAGGCAACTTTATTGGAAACATTGTAAATCTTTCTTTTTTCCCTCAAAAGATAAATAGCTTCAATCATGAAATAGAAACCTTGTGACAAGAAACATATCTCCTTTTCCCCTTTCTCATGTTAGGCAGCCCATTAGGGAATGCGAACATGAGTCATTATATTGAGTCTGGTAATGAGTATTTTCTCCTTTCTTTTTCTCTTCCAATGAAACAACATTTCTTGTGGTCCCAACCATTCACAAAAAAATATAAAAGGAGGCCAACTACAAACACAAATCATACAAGCAACTGTAGTCAACAATATCAATCTTTCACTCAAATGTATGCCAAGATAATGTTGGAGCAATACTCATGGCGATGACCCATTGCTGAGGATACTATTTATAGGAAGTTTCAACACTTTGAGCCTCAAACACTAACATGGCCAAGGCAGCAGCTTTCAAAATCAAGCTCATTGAGTTTTTCTTAAAATAACAGAAAGAAATCCCAAGATGGCAAAAACAGGCACATCTGTCAGTGCAGCAATTCCTTAAAATAAATCTCTCTCTCTCTCTCTCTCTCTCTCTCTCTCTGGGTATATATATTTATGTACATATATGATATATAGAGATATATATACGATATATATATATACACACACACACATTATCTTTGGATTTGCTACATGTATTATCATGTCCCTTTGGAGTAATGACATATTTTTTTCTTCCCAATATACAAGAAATGTTGTTTCATTGGAACTCTGGAGAACTCACACATACATCATGCCCATGACCATCTACGCTATCCATGAGTAAGGCTGGACCTATCATTGATTATTGTCATCATTAGCTCTATTTGGTAAGACTAATTCTGCTCATTTATTCTTTCAATAATTTTGATACCTACTATCTGCTGGGAAAACTGCTAGAGGCTGCAAGGCTTTTGTACAAACAAAAACAGCTACCCATTTTTTGGAGCCTCAATCTTAATCTATTAGTGAAAAGCACATCTTAGTTCACAGGGCTTTAATGATTCTTTTTAAAGATGAGCTATGAAATTTATTCAAATCCTCTGCTAAAAAAAGTTTTATATACTCATTAAGGAAGAGATGACAAGGAGATTTCAACTCAAACCCACTCTCTGATGAAATTATTGTGGCTGCTTGGACCACTCCCATAAGGTGCAGAGGGAAAGAGACCCATTTGTGGCAGCTGCCTTGGGCATGTAGGAGGCTGGAAGTCCAAAATCAATGTGTTGGCAGCCCTTCTGAGGGCTGTGGGGAAGAATTTGTTCCATGTTTCTCTCCTGGCTTCTGCTGGTTTTCTGGCAATTTTTGTCATCTTTTGGCTTGTAGATGCATCACTCTGATCTCTGTCCTCATCTTCACATGGTCTTCTCTTTGTACCTGTGTGTGTATCTCTGTGTCCAAATTTCCACCTTTTTATAGGGACACCAGTTATACTGGATTAGGGCCCACCCTAATGACCTCCTCTGAACTAATGATGTCTACAACAACCCCATTTTCTGATAAGCTCACATTTTAAGGCCCTGAGGGTTAGGACTCCAACATATAAATTTTAAAAGGAGACACCATTCAGTCCGTAAAAATTGCGTTGTACCATTGTCCCTAAGGTACATTCAATAAGTAAGGAGATAGAACAAGGAAAAGAGTTAAAGCTCCACACATGGTCTAGCTGGGGCAAAGGGGAGCTCTCTGTTGTCTCTTCAGACTCTTTGTTGGAAATAATTTCCTTATGGTTTTGATTTTCCAGAGGTAAGTGCTATCTGAAAACTCAAATCTTTCCCTAGATCTTTTCTTTAGAGATATTATCCACAGAAAGCCTGAACTGTGTAGGTTAGGCCAGCTCTGCTCTCAGTCTTAGAAAGAAACCCTTTCCCACTCCTTTCCTGGAAATGCTCTTCCTAATGTTTGCCTTTAGTTGATCGACAGGACTGTGATGGGGTGGAAAAAGGTGCCAGCAGGGCACTGGATGTCCTAGGCAGTGCAAAAGAATAAGGATAAAGTAAATAAAGGTTTAGAGATTGGGAAGAAACAAATATGTCATTGCTCACAAGGAACATGATAATGCATGTAGGAAATCCAAAGATAATTTTCACTAAAATATTAGAATTGAAAGAGAATTTAGCAAGGCCACTGGATATAAAATCAATTGCACATACCCAGAGTAATGGAGATGCACCTGAAAGACCTTAAATAACTTTCATCGAAAACAAATAACACACACACACACACACACACACACACACAAATCAATTGTAGTTCTATATAACTGAAGTAAACAATTAAACTGAAAAGAAAAACCTTAAAAAGATATCATTTATAACAGTATCAAAGCATCGCATACAAAGGAATAAATTTAATGATAGATTTACATAACTTTTATCAAGGAAAAAAATATTGTCTTAGTTCATTTGTGTTGCTACAAAGGAATACTTGAGACTGAGTAATTTACAAATAAAAGAGGTTTATTTGGCTCACTGTTCTGCAGTCTGTACAAGAAGCATGATGTCAGCATCTGCTTCTGATGAGGGCCTCAGGGAGCTGCCACTCTTGGAGCAATGTGAAGGGGAGCCACCCATTACTTGGAGAGACAGGGAAGAAGAGAAGGAGAAAAGAGATGCCAGGTTCTTTTTAATAATCAGTTGTCACAGCAACTGAGTGAGAACTCACTCACTCCTGCTATAGTGGCACCAAGTCATTCATGAAGGATCCACCCCAATGACCCAAACACCTGTCACCTAGGCCCCACCTCCAACACTGGGGATCAAATTTCAACATGAGACTTGGTGAGGCCAAATAAACTATATTCAAATCATAGCATACACATTAAGAGAAGTTAATTATAATATAAATAATTGCAGAAATAAGCCAAGTTCAAGAAGTAGAAGACCCAGTTTTGTAAATATGTGAACTTTCTTTTCAAATTAATCTCTAGATTCAGTGCAATTCTGGTCAACATTCCAGTAGAATTTTGTGAAGTTTTGCAAGGTGATTGTAAAATTTGTATGAAACTGCAAATGGCAAATAATAGTCAAGGAAATCTTAGAGAAGAACAAAGTGGGATGATTTTCACTGCTGGTTATCATAAATTATTATAGACTACAGTAAGTTAAAAGAGAGTGGTACCATGTGTGTACACACACACAAACATACACATACAGTTGACCCTTGAACAACATGGGTATGAACTGCACAAGCCTATTTAAATGTGGATTTTTTTTTTTTTTTTTTTGAGATGGAGTCTCACTCTGTTGCCCAGGCTGGAGTGCAGTGGCATGATCTTGGCTCACTGCAACCTCTGCCTGCTGGGTTCTAGCGACTCTCCTGCCTCAGCCTCCCAAGTAGCTAGGATTACAGGCATGCACCACCACACCCAGCTAATTTTTGTATTTTTAGTAGAGATACGGTTTCACTATGTTGGCCAGGCTGGTCTTGAACTCCTGACCTCATGATCTGCCCACCTTGGCCTCCCAAAGTGCTAGGATTACAGACATGAGCCACCACGCCTGGCCCTTAAATGTGGATTTTTAAAAATAAAAGTTATGAGTATGCCTGCCTCTCCTGCCTCCCTTTCCACCTCCCTCACCTCTTCCTCCTCTGCTACTCCTAAGACAGCAAGACCAACTCTTTATCTTCTTCCTCCTCCTCAGCCTATTCAATGTGAAGACAACAAGGATGAAGAACTTTGTAATGATCCATTTCCACTTAATCAATAGTAAATATATCTTCTTTTCCTTGTGATTTTCTTAATAACACTTTCTTTCCTCTGGCTTGCTTCATTATAAGAACACAGTATGTAATACATATACAAAATATACGTTAATGCTCCTAAGAATGAAGTTGCTTCCAAGTAGGAAAACTTAATTTCGTTTTGTTTCAGAAGGTTACATATCCAGTGCTTGAGAAATCAGGCAGGTGAGCAGCAGGACTAATGGAGCGGATTTGGGGGACTGTCTGCTACTCCCAATCAGTAGGCCTTAGGCCTTAATCTAGGAAGTCTTTTATTAGGGGCGGGGTGCTATTTACATCCTATCCTGCATATCTTCCCTTCAGCAGCTCTCAGGGCTGTTCCTTTTTCTTGAACTCTTCATGGTGATGAGCATCGGTGGCCTTCTCTTTAGCAGGACACTGGTGATTTGGAAAGGGCTGCTTAGGCTTCTTGGTGTCATCTACTCTAGGGCCAGGCCTTGGACTCTTCTTTGTTTCTCCCTATGAGGGCATCGAGCCCTTGGGATCAAATAGGTGGTATCACATATAATCACAACCATGTTGGTGCACAAAGGATGTCTCAGTGTCTTTCTTCTTATTCTGATACCCTGCTAGCAACCAGGCTTTAGCTTCCTCGGTGGCAATGCATTCTATTTTAGCACCAGGGCAGATATCCACCTTGGGATGCACCCAGCATCAGGCAGGAAGCATCTCCTTGGCCTTCTTTGAAGAGCAAACGTGTGTTTTCTGAAAGTTCATAGAGACAGTCCTCTGCACTCTTCCATTTGCTTTTCTGTTCCTGTGGTCCAGGAGCCCTTTCCTCTGCTTTGTCTTTGTCTACATGTACTTCATCATGCTCATACCCTCCTACCTTGGGTTGATTTCTTCAGAAAATGACATCCTTGGCTGGAGGTCTTCCTCTTTACTGATCCCATCCATGCCCTTCTCCTCCTGACCCACATACATACTACCTGTCTTAATCTGAAGAAAATTACCCACTAGAAAATTACTCCACTTGTACCCCCTCTCCCATCTGCAGGGCCACAGCTCTCACATGTCTAGTTTCTTCCTCAAGTCCTGCACCTCCCAGGTCTCTTCCAGCTTGAATCAAAGCTCCTCTCAGTCTTGCTCATCTTCCTGCTGGCCCAGGGCGGGCTTGATGGAAGTGGCCTCATGGTCTGGCCTCTGCAGTAAAGAGTTTTTTAGATATTCATGATACTGAAAAACAAAAAGAAAAACTCTCCCACACATGCTTTCTCAAGAAGCTATTGTTTGTACTCTTTGAAAACATAGGAGCAAAACTAGAAAGGCATTAACTTATATACGAGGGGCTCCAACAAGAGAGAGAGTGAAGCCATCTCCAGGATGATGTAAGAGAGCTCAGAAGATGGTTGTTGTACAACAGGCCCAGAGGGCAACCTCTCCATACAGGACAAGGTGGCAGAAGGGTGCAGGAGGGAGGTCTCCGTGGATAAGAAAGAAGCTGGTAGGTTTTCTCTGCTAAAGTATTGAGAGAGAGGTATGCCTCCAGCAGAGACACATATTACATCCAGAAAAATGCAGTTTGTCCAAGAAAGAAAATATAATCGGGGTTCAATAAATAGCTCAGCCACAAATATTTATAGGGTCATAATATAAACATTAAATGTAAAGATTACTGTACAATCTAATTTGGTAGAAGGGAATATGAGTGTGGAAAGAAAAACATGTTGAGAGATATGGGAAGTAAGAGTGTGAAACCATTTTTAAAATAGTAAATGGCAATGATTTCTAAACTATTAAAACTATCAAGAAACAGCAGTGTAAGGAACAGCTAAAGTTAAGAATGTTGCCAGTCAGAAGTGAGAATTGTGAGGGGGAGGAGCATGGCAGGAGACTGCTATTTTTCTTTCTAGAATCATTTGATATTTTAAACTAGGAGCAGTTATAACTTTGAAAAATATAAATGCTAGGTACAAGCAGGTACAAGCACTACTAGTATAATTATTTAAGGCATATGCCTATGGAAGAGATACACAAAAGTGATCTTGGTTGTGCTAGATTGGAGAGATTACTGGGAAAGTTTACTTCGTTGTAGTCTTAGGCAGTAGCTATAGCAAGAAAGAGTGGCAAATGCAGGCAGAGATACAGCAAGTTGGGAGGAAGTCTGGAAGGGCTCTGTCCATTGATCAAGAAGCTTGAGCCCTTGATCACAAAAGTGATCCTTTCTACCAGAAGGAATCATTGGCATAGAAAGTGAACTTGAAGTAGCCTAAGACTCAGGTAAGAATCTACATAAGAGAGCCTGCGATACGGTCTTTTCCTTAAGGGAGCCTTTTATTTTATTTGGCAAATGGCTGACTGGAGAACTCAGGCTACAGAATTCTTCCTGGGAAGGTGGCTATCTACTTACTAACCTACATCTGAAATAACTAGCAGAAGGCCATCATGCCCGTCCATCCAGGCCGCCATCCAGTCATGCAACATTTTTGAGCCTCGGATATTGAGCAGGCATCGTGCTGAGTGCTGTGCCCCTGCTAAAGGAAATGTAAGAGCAGCCTTGAAACCCAGCTCTAAACTTCCCTCCCCTTCCCACCCTGCCAGTGTCATCTTCTTATAGGATGTAAGGCTATGAGCTATGAGATGGTGAGAATTCATACTTCCCTTTACTTTCACCTTCCTAAATATTTACTTTTCCTTTACCTGCCATAGCTGTATGCTCAATATCAACACATTTTTGTTTAGTTCAATATGATTTTATTTAAAAATGTGTACAGCTGAAGGAGGGATCTGATCTTTTGTTAAAAGAAACCAATTTTCACAGTATGTATTTGGCCATTTTAGCTTTGTAGTGAATATAAAAAGAAGTTTCTGTTCAAGATCTTCACTCCAGGACACTCAGCCAGGTGCTTGGCAAGATGACACATTTCCTGGTCTGAAGCTCACAGCCAATCCTCTCACCCAAGTGGAACATCCATTCTCCTCCAGGCACACATAAACACGTGCTCACACACACACACACACACATACACACACACAGATACACACATGAGGTCTTATTTTCATTGCTCTACATGGGACCCTGAGAATCCTTAATTTTAAAGTTGGGAAAAACGTGAAAGGATGCCTTAACTCATTGTCTGCGACAAATCCAACTACCTTTTAACTCTTAACAACTGTAAGTATAAAATACTTAAAATGTATGAGATGCTTCATTTAATGGAACAACTCAAAAGTTAAAAAATTAGGTCAAGTAACATGCTTTAATATTTTTAAATGTTGCTTAAAACTTATTGAGCAAAGATATGCAGCACATTGTCAGTATTATAAACTCGCTGATGACGGCGACGTGATGGTCAAAAACATTTTAAAAAGAGAAGAAACCATACATATTGGTGTACAACAATGTCTGCAAGGGAATGTCATGTTTTAAATTTTGTTAACTGAAATTAAACCTGAAGAAAAAACCCAAAGGTCTACAACACCGACACCCATGTCATTTTAAATGATGAGGAAGATTGTTTCCTATGCAATAAAGTGAAGATAACAAAAAAATCCATACAACTTTCACATCCTCTTTAAAAAAAAAAAAAGTTCAGGTTATAGTCACTTTCACAAACAAGACATTCATAAACTGTCAATATTATAACTATGTAATATATAATATATAACTGTAAAAAAGTAAAGCAGATGTTCTTCTTCAAAGACTTTCCTCCCCATCTAATTAGGAATAAACAGCACCTTCTCTTAGAAGCAAAATCTATTCAAAGACTTGTGCTAACATTCTTAGATATCTGCTACCATGATAAAGAAATCAACGTACTTTATGTTCTTAGCTCCCACAGTTTAGCCTAAATATTTGCCCTGGAGGCTTTTACTGGTCCAAGCAAGCATTAGGTCATAGCCTGTTCCTCTTCCTAATTTGAAGGTGTTTCTACCTTTCTCAGCATTCCACAAGTTACTTCCTCCTTCTCTTGTTCTCCTCTGCCTTTGCCTCCTTTAAAAAGTTCTAAGTTGCCAGCCAGTCGGGACAAATACAGAGTGTGAGGTCCCGTTCCGGTCAATGAAAACCGGACACAGCAGTAAGGGGAATGCATCAAGTTATAAATGACCCTGTCTCCTTTGTTCCGTGTCCTCTCGAACAAAGTGGCAAAACTGCTGGCGAGTGTACTTTTTCTGCGGAAAGTAAAAATGGCCTTGCTGAGGAAATTAAATTTATGTTCAACTGCTACTTCTTTATGGCACCGAGTAACAAGCATTTCTAACATAACCATATAATATTTTATATTTATATAGAAATATAAAATATAATTTTAAATTTAAAATAAAATAAAATAATTTAATATATACATTTAAAATATAAATTAATAAATAAAAAATTAATATATAATGTAATTTAATATATAACTATCATATCAATTTATAAACATCAACACTTTTTAATCAAGTTCTTTTCTAAATAAATGTGGATACATCAACAGGGCCTCCCTTGGGCATTCTGTGCTCATCCCTTGAGAGATTCTTTTTCATGAGATTCCCAAGCTGTTTGGCAAAACAAGGGTAATTAACAGGGCAGCTGTTCTTCTGACACCCAATAACATCGATGGAGAAGGAGCCTAATGTGGTCAAAAGAGTCTATAGGCATGACTGGGGCCTGGGTTCTGGTCCTGTCTTCATGAACATAGTTGTTCATTATTCTCTGATTCAATTTCCCATTCATTTTCCCTCATACAATCTATAAGAAAGTTCCTCAAGGGAATCAACATTATTTTATTGATCTTTATTTTTTCTTTGATACCTACCAAATTGCCTACACCATTGCAAGTGTGTGTTCAAAAGTATTTCTATTTTGAATTAAGGAACTGAGCAAAGTCAATCCCCCTGGCAATTATGTGAATATAAAAATCCACCCCCACCTAGGTTCTGTTGGGGGACATTTGGGAGTTCCATTGTCTTTTACTAATTAAGTTATCTGTTGATTTCTACCCTTCCTGATTCCATGTCACACTCCTTCACTGTTGATTTATTTTTTTTCCCCTCCTGGCTCTGCATCCATTCTTTCTTTTGAACATTGCCTTAAAGCTATGATTCTCAGCACCCAGTAATAGCTCACATTATGTAAGAGGATATTGTAAAAGTCTCTAAAAATTTCCAGAACAATAACAATTTAAATTCCCATCCATTACAAACTAAATAAATAAACCATATTTAATTTGGGTGGAGGGAACTGGAGAGGAAGTTAGGGAATCAAATAAACAACAGGATGTTGTAATTTCCAGAAAGCTGGGAAATGTCTGCCACACAGGATCAGAAAAAGCCCATGTACTTGTATTAGTCCTGGGCCCAATCATCTGTAGCAGACCCCGATAGGAATAAATCTTGTTAAAACAATACTTTGCAAGGGGTGCTGCTTACCTGGTTTTGTCCATTCTGGATACTGGAATCACGACAGTCCCAAAGTGGCCTCATGGGTCAGGCGGTCATTTAACAATACTCGGAAAGGTTCCTAAATTCGGTAATTCTGAAGTCAACAAAAGGTTCCTGAGAAACAACTCAGCATTTTTATGCCTAGAAATTTAGAAACTATTCATTCTACTCTTATTCTACTAGTGGTGACACTCAAGAAGTATATCAGAAACTAGCTTTTTCCTCTTTTCAACATCTGCAATGAAACATTTTCTATCTCTTCTGCAGTTTTTTTTGTTTTTGTTGTGTGTGTGTGTGTGTGTGTGTGTATGTGTGTGTGAGATGGGGTCTTGCTCTGTTGTCCAGGCTGGAGTGCAGTGGTGCGATCTCGGTTCATGCAGTTGTTATTTTTGAGATATCTCTCTTCCCTAAACTGGTAACTACTGTCCTCCCACCCCTGCTACCATGCACCCAGGAACGGGGCCACTGCAGCCGTTTACTACATGACCTTGCTTTCTGGGCAGAGCTACTTGGATATGGATAGTCTTTTTCTGGGTTTAGCCGCATTCCCTGCCCTGTGTTTCACTCTATTTATCTGAATTTAATCTGACGAATATAATACAATCAATCAAAATTATATAAAATTTTAGGCTGCTTAGCAACATCTCTTTCAATGATTATTTGATGCTTGCATCAATTATAACACAATAAATGGAATTTATTGGGTTTAATAATTCACTTTCAGTAGCATAGGTTTAATCTCCTTAATCTGAAAGTCCGAAATCCAAAATGCTCCCAAATCTGAAACTTTTTGAGTACCAACATGATGCCCAAAGGAAAAGCTATTGTAGCATTTCAGATTTCAGATTTTCAGATTAAAGATGCTCAACCAGTAAGCATAATGCAAACATTCCAAAATCTGAAAAAAAAATCCAAAGTCCAAAAGACTAGCATCTAGGGTAAGGGATGCCCCCAACCCATGTTATGTTTAACATAGTTCTCTCTCTCTTTTTAGGTCATTTAAATTTACTCATCAATTGGCCAATGTATAGAAAGAGATGACTGTTTTAAGGAGAACTTGAAGGTGATGTACTTTCTGGGACCTTGCATAGTTTGAGAATGTCTTTCAGTTAACATCACACATAAGTGACACTTTGGCTGGATACGGTATTCCATTGTCGGTTCACTGTTTTGGAACAGGGTGCTGAAGAGAAGTCTGTTCATTCTTTGGTAGGTAACGTTTTTATTCTCTATATTTCTGTAGGCATTCCTGTCTGAACATCTACATAATTTTGAGTTTATTCTTGAAATTCAAATTCTTCTCCCAGCTACGATTAAATATTGACCTCTTAAACAATTTTTCTCTGGTGCTCAAACTGACACTACTGTCTAAACTTTCTTCCAATTATTATTTCTAACATCTACTCTCTTATCTTCTAGGATTCTCTATATTGCTTATATTTTACTTTTCAGTTTTTAAATATATTTTGTGTGGATGTGTTTGCTTTAAAATATAGTGTATTGAGACAAAGTTCGAAGTATAGTGATGCCAACAGATTAGGGTAAGATTTTGCCATTGAAAAGACAGTTCGTTATTCACAGTTCCCGGGAGGAGGGACACACCACACACCATGGGGAAGCACCAAGGTGGATCAGGAGGACGAGGGAGACGGGGGAACTGTGGGTCAGAGCTTTTATTATTATTTCTGCAGGAAGGAATGGGTGAGGCAGAACAAAAAGGCTTAGGCTTTACTAGCTTGAAAAATTTCAGCAGGCTCTAGGGCATAGGAAATGTCCTCAGTGTCTGATGTCTTGCCCTGGGGTAATGGGCGGTGGATGGATAGTGGCCCGAGTGTGGGCTTTGTATTGGTTGATGTACATAGGAAGGGTGTGCTCACAGGCGAGTTGTTTGCCATCTTTAGGAATTAGTTAACCTGGAGGGACAGTCCCTCTAGAGCATTGGCTGAGAACAAGAACCACTCTCGGGAGTGGAGGGGGTAGGGACAAGGATGGACTCAGGGAGACTGGTTGAAAGTCCACTGAAGCAATGCAGGCCAGAGGGAGTGGCAGTGACCGGATTCTGGGTAGATTTTGAAGCAGAGTGGAAAGGATTTGTTGATGGTTGGGATGTGGAATATGGACTCTAGAATATTTTCATTTTTTACATGAGCAACTAGAAAGAATGAAGTTGATACGAGAACTGAGATGTGAAGAACTGTGCAGACAGAGAACATGTCTGTGGTAAAAATGGAGAGTTCGGCTCTGGACATGCAAAATTTGAGAGTCTATAGAATGTCAGAGGAGACGTTAAGTGTGTGAGCATGCATTTCAGAAGGCAGGTCTAGACATTAGTATGGAAGTCTTCCTCCTGTAGATGTCTTTAAAGCCGTGGGATGGGGGTGAACATGGAAAGAACAAAGACCTCCTAAGACGCTACTGTTTGGAAACTAGAAAGAGGAAGAGAAACCTGCAAATGAGACTGAGACTGAGAAGGAGTAGCCCATCAAGTATTATAGAGATGCCGAGCGTGAGAAAACACACTTGAAGTGTTTTGTCTATTCTCTTACTCAAAAATAATCAACACAGAAGACTTCTGTGACCCAATATGTGAGGATTTCTTCCTACCAGCAAGCGAGCAATCAATTCACAGCAGTTATCTGCACATTGTCCTCCAATCCAACTCCATTCTGACGATGTATACCTGGAGGTAGCATCAGATCCCACGGGTTGAGGGATCTGTCCACAAGCCTGCCCCCCATTTCCAATGCCTATGGAAAGCCCAGGTTGGGGTGTGGCTGAGTCACCCATCTAATCCTGCTGTGGTCTTTCAGGTGACCAGCACCCAACCTGAAGCTACCGAGGGGCCGCCAGCCATTAGTCAACTCATGAGCATACAAAAAGATATCGCTTTGGAGACTCCAGGGATTTTAGGATTCATATGCCAAGAAGTAGGCCAAAGACCAAATATACACTTCACAATGGCACAGAGACCAAAACAGCAGGTGTCCTAGAGGCCCAGAGAAGAAAGTCTTTTGATGAGGTAGCAGTCATTAAGACTGGGACACTGACCCCTAGATTTAGCAATGCACGGATCTGGGTATCTGGACAAGAGCAGACTGAGAAGACAGGGAGAATGAAGGCCTAGTCAGGGCGGGTTTATGGAATGATGGGAAGAGATGCAGTGGAATGGGCAGCTGTCAGTCATAACTACCACCTCAGAAATGTAGGTGAGGGAAGCAAAGAAAAGACACAGCAGTGGGAAGAGGTGGCAGGATCGGGAGGGTTTTGCTATTATCGTTGTACTGTCATAGCTGTTAGGAAGAGAGCTCTTGCCACCCATTTATTCTCTAGGGAGGGAGAAGCCAATGACAGGAAAGATTGAAGGATGTTGTCCTGGAAACAGAGAGGCAGGCGAAGTGGGGGATTTCATAGTGGGATTTGCGGGACTTCTTCTGATGCTTCTTTTTTTCTCAGGGAAATACAGAATAAGGACAAGAGCTAAGAGTGAGGAAGGGAAGGGTCTCTCTGTGTGTCCCACGAGGCCTACCCTACTCTGCCAGCCCTGGGAAGCCTAAAATTGCCTCAGCCCCCCCTCCTTCAGGACTGTTTCTTTGCTTCTCCCTTTCCTGAAAGTCAAGTCTGTGTGAGTTGAGTCTTTACCACTTGGTAATTTCCAGAAAGTTCCCTTCTTGCTAATGCCATTTGCAAATTGCTGCTGTTTACTTTATGAATTAACAGGATTTCTGCTTGATGTGGCAGATTTCTTTCCTTCTGTCCCGTGCTGTCAAGGCATATCTTTAGAGGAAGACTTCATTCAACTCAATAACCCAAGTTGGCAAGTTTTCACGTAGTGCCATGGGCCCCATACTTCTAGCCCAGAGTCTTAGCTAACAGCAGGTGGCCCCACCCAGCACCATCACATTTTTTATGCAGCACAAGTAAATGTCCCTGGGAGAAGCAACTATCACTGATATTCTCTCCTGCACTTTACCGCTCAACCAACGCATGCCGAGGTCACCTGGGTGTCAGGAACAGTCAAGGTAGCCCGTCATTGTGCTTGGAGGGCCAGTGCCTTTGATGCCAAAAAAAAAAAAAAAGGAGGGAAAGAAAAATAAAGTTGGATGACTTCTCCCCATTTTGCTCCTGGTTGGTTATTTTGCAGGGTAGAAGGCTTCCCTTTATATTTTAAAGAAAAATAAAACTTTAACTGCTTCCTACATTAAAACCTCTGTGACAAATTTAGTCAGAGACTTAAAAAGCACCATTTAAAAAAATAGACTATAGAGATGTGATCCATGTCGGAACCTACTTACCACTGCTGGCTACCATCCAGAAAACATGAAACAGTGTCCAAATTACATTTTTAGAAAAGGCTATTCTTGATAATATATAATATATCCTTTTATTCATTATTGAGACCCAAAGGTTAAGGCGCTTGAGAATGTTTCTTTTCAGTAATAGAGCAAGTGGGAGGGAGAGAAAGGAAGAGAAAGGAGAAAATACACGTTAATCTCTTTGATTAGGGGCAAAAACTTTTTAGAAGCTCTGCAAAGAAAACATACGAAGATAATAAAATAGCTGTTGGAAAAGAAATTCATTTTGATTGATTGGAAATTACTTAATTTGCCAAAAAAATAGCTACAGTGTAGCTGCCATTATGATTGATACTGTTAAAAGGAAATACTTAACTTGTAGGCACTATTATTACCAGTTAAAGGTTTTTGCTTTTTTTTAAGTCAAATAACGAAAGCATGGAAGGAGCAAATTAAAGTACCAGAGAAAAGAAAATCCAATTTGTGACTAAATTTTCCACAGGATGATTCTTTTCTCACCCCTTACTTCTTGTTCATTTTTTTTCCTTAGTATGTTTCTTCCATCCAGGTTTGTTCCAAATTAAATTGTGGATTTTATCCATTCAAACGCAGAATCCTGAAATGCAAATAATGTGACATTAACAAAGAAGAAGAGACCCTGGCCCTGAAATTCCCTAGTGAAATTGTCTTTACTCAGGAGTGCGGGGTATGGGAGGTGTAATAACACTGAATAGAACAACTCCATCATACCTCTCCGTGGCTGCTTTAGTGAGAATTGGTTGGATGTTAACTTGGGACTTTAACACGGCAAAGCAAAACCCTGTCAACAAGCACAGGCGGTATGCAGTTCCCTCACACACACCTTGTGCCATTCTGCACTGAGTTTTCATCGCCTCTGCAAGAATCTGCAAGAATCTGCCACGCCTGGGACAGATGTTGGGCGGAAATGTGTAGGTGATTGACAAGTCCCTAATTCCCAGCATTTCACAGTGAAGAAGGGAAGATCCATGTGTGTGCAAATGACCATAAGCAGGGACACACATTTTAAGGGAAAAGAGAGCTCTATGAGGGAGAGAGAGATTGTGATGGGCTCCACTGGTGGAGGAGGCACAATGTGAAAAGAGCTTTGAGAAGTTAGAGGGTCTTTGACAAGCACAGGTGCTCAAGACGGAAAAGTAGCCCTTCTGTGATAACTGTATTTTCTAATCCTGAGCAGGTGTGTATGTGCGGGAAGGGTGCTTAAGGACCTGTCAACTGAAAAATGATGATGTTCATAAATTAGGAAAAGTATTTCTCATAAATAGCTGCAGCCTGCAGGTGGCCACCCTGACAGGCTGGGAAGCGGAGCCTCCGGCCAGGCCAGCGCAGTCCAGCCTGACACTGTGAGGAAGGGACAAAGGGAACAGAAATTGATGCTGAGTGGGGTGCCCAAATATATGTATTTCATAAGCTCTAGGAAGTGTCATGAATATCTATGAAAGGAGAAACATGCGCGTGAGCAGTTGAGCTTCGTGCCCCTTCATGGGTCCCAGATACAAAAGACAGCAGCACTAACATGACCCGAGGGAGGAGGTGGCCCTCTGATGTCAAAAAGTGAAGCAGAGAGCACAAAAACATGTACTGTGGTGCATTCTTCATAGACTAGCCAGAGCCATTCCCTGGCCAGTGGTCTCTTATCAGTCAAAAAAGGAGAGGTAGCATCTGGCAGTTTGTCAGTATCAGTGGTGGAGTCTTTGGAAAGGGCTTGTTTCTGTCCAGCCCTTGGAGAAGAAAGCCTAACTGTGGTTAGTAAGGGAGTGGGTATAACAAGGTGTGTCTGAGCCTCCATCCACCATGGCAGAGAACTCAGTTTTCAAGGTTACTCTGGAGATCTCTTGGCTAGGAGATAGTCCATTTGGTCATTTGGGGGGCTTCAAATTTTATTTTTACTTCACAGATTACTTGATTTAGCAGCCCAATTATATCAAAAGTATATCCCTGTCTCCTCTCTGTGGCCCTTGAGCCAGTAGCTATATGGCTGCAGCTATTCCAGACATCATATCTAGACCCAAGAGCTGGTGAAAAAGAGCTACGGGCTCCGCTGGAAGTGCTTTCTTAGGAGGCAGAAACCCCTGGATATCTTTATCTCATTTCTTATTGTTGAGGCTGGGTCACATGTCCACTCCTGAATCAACCCTGGCAACAGGAAACGACATCATTGTCCTCACACCCAACTGGCTCTTCTTTGGAGCTAGTGGTGGAATCCGCACCTCCTGAGGCAGGAGGCTGAGCAGGGAATGGGTAGATACCTGAGCACAATTGAGGCTCTGACTGCAAGGAAGGAAGAGAAAATTTGTGTTCTGTTTGCAACCAGTAGTATCTTCTAACAGGCAAATTAAGACCATTTGACTTGGAAATAGGAATATCCATTCTGTCATTGAGATCAGTGGTTGCCAAATTCAGCTTCCTCTGATTCAATGGAAGACTCATGACAGAAGATGCTGACTCAGCAGGTCTGAGTGTAACTGAGCACAGGCTTGGCTGCTCGCTGTTTCCAAAGCCAGTAACAAGGATGAAGTGCAGTGAAAGGAAGGTGACTTTAGTTCCAAAGCTAGCACTGGGAGTAGGGAAATGGCCAAGGCTCATGCTCTAAAGGAACCACTTCAAAAGCCTGGATTGAGTGCAGGGGTTTAAAAAGGGAACTTTGGTATGGGAGGCATGCAGGAGTTGTGTGGGCGTGTAGGGGATGTATGTCTTGTTTCAATGTCTATCTTGAGTTACGGTCCACCTGGAGCATAGGCTGGCACCATCTCAACAATGGACAGCCTTTAGCGTGTCTAATCTTCAAGTGGGGGAGAATTCCACAATGGGGCTTTTATACCTGATTTGTTTCAAATTTGCCCCTGGAATTTCTTAACAAGCATATAGTTAGATAAATGTGCATGGTATGAGTTTAACAAGCATACAGTTAGATAAATGTGCATGGGGTAATAGAGTGTATGGTGGGAAAGGGAAGAGAGGGGAATTCCAAAGTAAATGTCAAGGCTATGTTTTAAAACTAAGGGAAAAAAGCTTTCTGTAATTTGCTTCAAGGTTTCGTCTTGAGACTAGGGAGAAAGGAGAAAAAGAAGAAGAAGGAAGTTTTAGAATGTGTTTTGAAGCTAGCCTGCTGGATTGCATGAGAAGGGCTCAAGTCTGCTGCCTGGGTCCATGCTCACTCATGGGCTTTGTATGCTAACAGAATGATGTGGTGGAATGACTCAGCTCTCCTCACTGCCACTGCTAACTGCAATATGAACTCACTCAGCACACAACATACAAGAGCTGGTCTGTGCAGATACTGTACAGGTGCTGGGGCTGAAACAGAGGCACTAATGGGCCTGGGTTTTCAGGGAAACTTATGCCCAGTGAGAAGTCATTAGCCTCAATAAAATGGGATTCTACTAGAAGAGATTTATCAGTCAATAATGGGTTATCAGTCAAGCAAGTATCAAAAAGTCTGACACCAGAACTTTGAATACAGATAGATAGTCCTAATTTTACTTACCCCATAAATGTAGGAGGACATTCAAAGCTGGTGCAGCTAGTCATAAGTGCCATCAAGCACCTGGGGCACACTGACATCCAAGTGATCTCCCATGTAGCTGAGGAAGCATGGTCTCCCAGCGGGGCAGTGCCCAGAGAGACAGAGTACAGTCCTGCCACTGTCCCCAAGGCGGGGCAGTGGGATCCTTTCCACAGTGGCTACGTCCAGGTCACACCCTACTTCTTATCAACTTCTGAAGGAGCTTGATACCTTGATATTCTATTAAAAAAAAGCAAAATGGCCAGGAATGTAGGATATCTCATCATGGACTAAAATATATGTAGCTTACTCTAGTATAATATATTAATATCAGCATGCATATATATGTGTTTAGGACTATGTATAGGGAGTTCAGTCATTCATTTTATTATGGTTTTAGAGGTTTAATTACCGAAGCTCTCAAGCTATTACTTAAATACTTCTATGTAGATGTCTGGGCACACACAATAAATCACAACATGATTTTAAAATAAAGCCTGCCTCCTTCTATAGTAGTAAGGACAAGTACAGCAAAACTCCAAATAAAAATAACTTAAATAAGTCAGAAATTTTTTTTTCCTCTCTCTCACTTAAACCTGAAAATAGACAGTCCAGATCTGGCATATTTCCTCTACTTCCTAAAATCCTCAGGGGCCCAGACTTGTTCTATTTTGCCACTTTATCAACTCTGGGCCTTGATCCCAAAGCCACTGCATGGTCCAATGTGGCTGCTCCAGCTCCAGTCATCACATGACCAGCTCATTTCAGACAGCAAGAGCAAGGAAAGGAGAATAAGGTAATGCCCCTGTAAACCAAAAGTAACATTCTAAGCCCACCAACCAACTGATGGATCCCCCTCTCAGCTAAGGGCATTCCAAAGTAAACCTGAAAAAGTAGTTCAGGCCATGATGGGCAGTGGGAGTCAGACATGCATCATTGTACTCTCCTCCCTTTGGAATTAAGGCAGAACTGACCAGCATTATCATTAAAAGATATAAGACTGACAAAACAGACTCTTTGTGGCAATAAGATAGCAAATTCCAACCTAACTCTAGTATAACATCATATGACAGATAGAACAGGCCCTGCAAGAAATCAGAGTATTTTACCCCCAAATGTATTTCTTTGACATATTTTGCAATCGCCCTGCAAAGCTGTCTCTTGTGAAGAAAATGTACATTCTGTAGAGAATCTCCTTCCCTTTCCAGGCCTCTTCCCCGATCCAGGAGAGAATTAACCAAGAGTCTGGCACCTTTTAGATCTGATAAGAGCACTGAAGCCTGCTACCTGGAGGCTGCATCATAAGAACCTTGATCGGTCGGGCACGGTGGCTCACGCCTATAACCTCAGCACTCAGGGATGCTGAGGTGGATCACAAGGTCAGGAGATCGAGACCATCCTGGCTAACACGGTGAAACCCTGTCTCTACTAAAAACATAAAAAATTAGCTGGGCATGGTAGTGGGTGCCTGTAGTCCCAGCTACTCAGGAGACTGAGGCGGGAGAATGGCGTGAACCTGGGAGGCAGAGGTTGCAGTGAGCCGAGATTGTGCCACTGCACTCCAGCCGGGGTGACAGAGCAAGACTCTGTCTCCAAAAAAAAAAAAAAGAAAAAGAAAAAAAAAAAGAACCTTGATCTCCACACCCTCTTATCTTAATCCAGACACTCCTTTCTATTGCTTCCAGATCTTTAGATAATAACTTAACTCTTCCAACCAATTGCCAATCAGAAAATCTTTAAATCCATCTATGACCAGGAAGTTTCCCCCACCCCATCAACCCCCTTCCCATTTCGAGCCAATGTACACCTTACATGTATCGATTGATGTTTGCCTGTAACTTCTGTTCCCTTAAATGGTACAATCAAGCTGTAAACCAACCACCTTGGGTGCATGTTCTCACGACCTCCTGGGGCTGTGTCATGGGTCATGGTCCTCACATGTGGCTCAGAATAAATCTCTTCAAGTATTTTACAAAGCTGGACTCTTTACACTGGTACCCCAGCATTTTAAGGACCCTTTCCAGAAGTTTCCCACTACTCTTGTTATAGCCCATTGGCTAAAATCCAATCACATAACCACACTACACTGTATGGGACAGGAGAAAATGAAGTCTTTACTCTGGGTGAAACCACCATTGCAAAATTACATCTGAGACAGTGAAAGAGATCTGACCTAACCAACTCCATCTTGCTTCTAACTTCCAAGCTGTCCTTATTCATTCCTGGGTGTAGACTCAACTAACTTCGGGAGGAACTTAGTTTATAGTTTATAGTGTAAAACAAAGAAGATAACAGCCTTTTCCCAAAACAAACTCCCTTCTTGGCTGGGGACTCAACTGCCTTTGTAGGACTGACAAATTAGCCAAAAGATTATGGTTTAGGACTTATGCAGCTGGAGGCTACAAGATTCTGATCCTTCTCAAATTGTTCCTGGGGATAACATCACTATTGTAACGCCTCAGATCAGTGCTTGAGATACTTTGCAGACCCTGCACTTGGTGGCTCAGCTGGCACCACCCAGGTCAATAAACGGGTTCATCTGATTTTGTGGGCCCCTCCCAGGAACTGATTCAGTGTAAGACAGCTTCGACTACCTATGATTTCATCTCTGACCTGACCAATCAGCACTCCTTACTCACTGGCTGCTCCCTACTCACCAAGTTATTCTCAAAACCGCCAATCCCCGAATGCTCAGGGAGACTGATTTGAGTAATAATAAAACTCCCATCTCCCATACAGCCAGTTCTGTGTGAATTACTCTGTCTCTATTGCAGTTACTCTGTCTTATTAAATTGACTCTGTCTAGGCAGCAGGCCCTATTGGGCAGTTACATGGGTAGCCATATAGGCCAGGCTAAAATAGACAAGGACAGCTAGCAAGTTCAGCCTTCCCCTCTTACTAAGGAATCACCGAGACCTCAAGCAAGATGTGAGAAAGTCCAGTCCAGTCCTTTCAAGATTCTGTTTCTCCTCATCCCAGGTGTGTGTCCCAGCGAATCTCCTCTGTGTTCTCTGGGATAAACCTGTCTGTGCAAGTAGGCACTGAAATGATATTTTCCTATATTTTCCAGAGAGGGGTGTGGGGGCTGTGGTGTTTTTAAGTGACATGTTGCAGCCCCTACTTCACCGTTAGAGGCCTGCAGATTATAATGCCTGAATGGGCTAAGCAGGCTTGAAGGACCCTAGGAAGGGCAGATGCTGGTGACTTCTATTCCTAAATTAGCAGTGTAAAGTCAGTGCAATCTTGGCATTTAAGAGGATTTGCCTTTCTCGGCGCATCTCCCTAAAGTGAAAGCTGCAGGTGCTTATTACCAGGACTTGGCTTCCTGCTTTCTTTCTGTGCATTCTTTCTCTTTGCATAGTTTTAACAGTTGAGAAAATGACATGGCCTGCTCTGGCATTTGACAGAAAGAGAGCAGATTCTAGGTCAGAGCACTTGAAAAGGGCTCTCCCACTTTGCTGAAGCCTTGGACTGTGACACTTGGCTGACCCATACAATGAGATATCCCTTACCATCCTGTGAGTTTGATCTTTAATTAGTACCTGTGCATTATGTATCAATTATATGACCTCCTCCTAGCCCTCCCTTAGCTTTCTAGAATTAGCAGGGCAGACCTGGAATTCCACAGGGAACTAAAAAGGACACTGTCACAAATAAGGAAATAGATCAAATTTCTAAGTTTAGCAGCGACTTCGCCTTCACACAGAGATTCCCAGAACGCCAAGCCTCGGTGCCAGTTTCTGTGGCTTGTGTCCTCTCCTTTGAAGTTCATGTACTATGCACAGTAAGGCTGGCAGCTCACACTATTTGTAGATGGGTGATAGAAACATTACCTAGCCCTGCTTCCTTCTTGCTTTCCAACCACTAAATGGGGTGGGCTAGATCTCAGGGAGGCAGCTCCAGGAATTTCACCCCTGGCTGGGTTTCCAGAAATAACTGTGGTCAGCACCCTAATCCCTCAGGGGCTGCATTGTAAGTGGCTCCTACTATGTGTGCCCTGGGTAATAGATTCAGTCTCCTACAGTCTGGAGGGGGTGGGGAAGGGCAGAGCTCCGAATCCTAGCTCCTGTAAATTAATATTAAGTTCTGTAAGAAAATCCTTTTTCCTCTCTATAATTTTTACTGGGGAAAAAAAAAAAAACAAAAACAAAAACAAAAAAAAAAACACCCTAGTCATTCCATAAAGCCTAGGTTTCCCCAAGAGATTTAAATTCTGTTTTATTTTTCAGAGCACAGTTATTATGTTGCTACATTTCTGTATAGAAATACCTCATGGATCTATTTCTTCCATTTCCCAGGCTTATATGTTGATTCCCTGAAAACCATATCAAACAACTTTTACTTCAACTCTTGCCACCAGAACTATTTCTTGGTATGTTGATCAGATTTTCTGAACCCTAAATCACGGCTCATTATCTAATGCATATTCAGACAATGAATGACTTAAATTGTGACTGACCTTGAAAATCTGGTACATTTAGTAGACAAATCCCTAGGTCCAGCTAGCCAAAACCGTGTTTTTGGGTGGTCTACCCTGTGGCATGAATAACAGCAACATTTTTGTACTTTCTATGTTCCAGGTACTGAGTTAAATGCTTCAAAGACACTCCTCAAAAGGGCTTTGACAGAAATGCTGTTCCTGGCTTGGAATATGCCGTGCGGAATGGCTACTCACATGCCATGGCCCATTCCCTTGCCTTCCTCTACCATAATGGAGGAGCAAGGAAAGCAGCCTTCCCATCCTTCCTTGCAACTGTGGATGACCATGTGACAGACTCTGACCAATGAGATAGAAGCTGAAGTTTCTTCTCCTCTGGAGAAAACAACAAAGCCTTATTCAGAAGGCTTGGTCTCGTTTGCCTTCTTCCTGCCTGGAACTCAGACACAAAGCCCAGAGGAGCAGCATGAGAATGAAAGTTCTTTAGAAAAGGAATTTAGAAAGAACCTGAGTCCTTGAGCCTTCTGCTGAGCCATTCTACCTGCCCTGGGCTTTAGACCCCCAGAGGCCTAGTTGTGTGAGATGAATATCTTCCTTTTTAGTTAAGCTTGGGTTAGTTGAATGCTCTGTAACTTGTAACCATATACTTAGCAATTGCATAGCTCTTTATCATGTAAGTGCCATAGGATCCTTTGGGTGTTGCCTTTCCAACCAGAAACCTCTGTGGCTGGTGATGCCTTTCCCCAAGTTTTGCTAGGGCCCACTGGACTTGTTCTGCCCACTTAGTCTGGCAGGCCGCACCTGGCTCATGCTACCAGCCCAGATCCCATGCCTGCCAAGGGTGAGCCAGGCGGTGCGTTGCTGTGAGGGGTGCGTGAGTGAGTGATCACAGGGTCTGGCCACTGTGCACAGCCAGGCACGCTGGCTGTGGCAGGGAAGGCAGCTCCAGGTGCAGGTGCCCGCATGGGGACCAACTTCCTGAGAGGCTGCAGCTGGACCAGGTGTACCACAAGCAATCTCCACTGCAGGCACTGGGAAACAAAGTGGTGCCCACAAGCTTGGAGATGCCGGGAACTGCTGAGCCTCAAAGAGGGTATTACAGCCCTGGCTCGGGGAGCTCCTAGGTCTGGGTTCCCCAAAGGGCTACAGCTCTTCTCTCCTTCTCTCCTTTCTGCCCACAACAAGATGAGCAGGGGATGTGTTTCAGCCCTGTTGTGTTGTTGCGTTACAGCTCTCTCAGTCCCGCCATTCAGTGGGTCATGAGTTCTTGTTTGACATCCAGGAAGAATGAGGTGTGCAGACAACTGTAGTATGAGCAAGGTGAAGAGATGCTTTATTAAGTGACAGTACAGCTCTCAGGTGACCCAAAGTGGGTAACTTCTATCGACAGGCAGCTCATCCCAACAAGTATGCAGCCCTCAGCAGAGGAGAGCTGGCGTAGGTAGCTCCTGTGCTTAGGCAAGTCGTCCTGATGAGTGTGCAGCCCTCAGCAGATCAGCAGAGAGGAGACCCACAGTGGGTAGCTCCTATCTGCAGCAGGTTGTCCTGACATCTCCCTGAGTCTGACTGAGTCCAGCTGAGTCCAATGGTTTTTATGGGTTCAGAAGGGAGAAAGTCATGCTGATTGGTCTACAGGTGGCCCAGAAAAAGCACCAGAGGTTTCATTCCTGGCTGTGGACTCCACGTGGAACTGGCAACCCAGCCTCCAGGCTTCAGACCCTCCCTGGTTGAAGGTGGGCTTCGCCACAGACCCGCCCTTTTCTGCCCAGAAACCTGTCTGCCTCCTGCCACCATCTACATACCACCCATGGTGCCCAGGCTGTTCATGCTGAGGAGTGTCTGCAGGCCCACACCAAACCACCCTCAGCACCCCCTCGGCCTCCCTTCTGTGCTCCTCAGTGCCCAAGTCCAGAGGGAGCCGAGGCAGCCGGGGGCTGGTGTGTCAGCACTACCTCAAGTGCACACACACCTGGTCAGTGGTGACAGCACCCAGGCTCAGCCACAACTTTGCTCCAAAATTGGAGTGGGTGCCAGGAGCAGGGAGAGGTCAGGCTGTAAGAGCAGGCACTTCCAAGCCTGTGGGAGCAGGGGGCCTTCCTGGGCCCCCCAGAGCACAAGGATGCCCAGGGCCACAGCCGCAGCATGGAAGACTGCAGCTATGCCCAGGAGGGTGGGGCTCCCACCCCTTCAATTCAGAAGAGGGCGTGGCTCCTGCCTGTTGCTGGCTCTGGACGGCTCCACGGAGTACACAGCTCTAGCCGTGCCTCCCCGATTGCAACCAGCGTCTTCACAGCAGCCACCCCAGATGGGCCACCCCTGCCATCATAAGGAGTCTAGGGCAACATAGGTTATGTCAGATAGGTTATGTCACTTGTTCGGTGCCACTCAGCCCACCAGTGGTAATGCTGGAGTACCCTGAGGAAAATGACTTAGGTGAGTCTCAATCAATTTAGAGGTTCATTTTGCCAAGGTTGAGAATGCGCCCAGGAAATGCAGACACAGGCCACACACACCTTGCATTTTTTCCAAAGAGGAGTTTCAGGGCTTTCATATTTAAGGGGTAAAAAGCTGGCAGGAGATGAAAGGAGGAAAGACGAAAAAGAGGGAGAGGATGGTCACATTCTTGTGAGATTTCTATTAGTGCTCACTGAATCTGCGTGTTGCATGTGAAAAGGAGAGGGTAGAGAAATAGTCAATTATGCATTTGTCTCGTGCTCAGTAAATCTGTACTTTACATAGGATAAAGTAAACAGAGCAGAAGCAGAAGTTAAATACGAATTTGTCTTGGAGGGGGTGGTGTGGGAGATGATTTCCAGTCTCCTCTTGTCCCATGCCCGTGGAGATAAGCTGTTAATTCACACTGTCAAGGTGAGGGAGGCCACCTGGACAGACATGTGTTGTTTTATCTTGTAGCTGTCTATTTAGGAACAAAAGACAGTTTTTTTGTGTGACTCAGCTTCCAAACTTTCCTTTTTCCTTTGGTGTATTGAGTTTGGGGTGCTGGAATTTTATTTTCCTTTCACACTGACATCTGGGTGTGTCCAACTCCAGCATCTGCGCCTGAACAGCATGCTCTCTGCCTCCGTAAGAACTAGAAATCTGGAGGTATCAGGGGCTCAGAACGCTTCTGCAGTCACTTCACCTATTCTCTCTCTGTTTCCCAAGTAGTCCTGTGAGTTCAGCTTTCAGAAATCTGGTCCAGATTTCATCAGGGTTGGCTGGGCATACCTCCCTGTCTGTGTGAGCCTGGGAAGGCACATGCCCCAGTCCCAGCTAGGCCTAGATGGGGCCGCCTCCCAGGTGTCTTTACCAGCCCTGTGGCATACGCTTGGGTATGGCCTTCATGTAAATGTCTCTTTTCTAAAGGAGAATCCAGTTTTAGGTTCCCTTAAAAGAATTCTTAGCATGTTTCTAAAAACCCTTCAGGAATCCAGAGGGCAGCTGAACCCTTACTGATGATCTTTCTATGCTGGCAATGAAAGAAATGGGCTGGCATATCCAGACCCACAGGGCCTTGTCTTTCTGGACCTCACTAGGTGACTGGGCTGAGGAAACCCAACCCTTGGGGCTTCCTAACCTATGAAGCTGGTCACCCAGTTTTTACAACAGGAGGTTGGTGAGACTCCAGTTCACAGTATTACAGGTATCTTCACTATGTGGACTACCTGGAGAATATCTCAAAGCCTAGTAGTAAGAGGAAATGCTCTTCTCCAGAGAAATCGGCTAAATTTTATCTCATGAACACTGGGACTCATGAAGTAGGTTATTGATGGGGTGGACATGCTACCCCAGAATATGGCACCTTGGCATTTAAGGAAATAGCGGAAGCAGGAAAATCTCTCTCACTGTCCCTCAGCCCTTCTTCCCTGATGGATGTCATAAAACCCAGGAAGGTCACTCTTCGACTTTCTTCTGCCCTTCTCTTCTGAAGCAGGTCAGAAAACCCTCATTTGAGAAGTGCCTTCCTATACCCAGAGAAAAGGAACATCATTATTTGTGAAGACACAGGGCCAGAGATGAGTCGGAACAAAGAGGCCTTGCTAAGTTGTCCCCAGTTATCATCATTAGGTCATCTCCTTTGTCCAATTATACTCCTTCACAACTGTTCATTCTTTTTCAAAATAAATATAAAAATAGACAAGTTCACCTGTTTCTTTGGATCTTCATTTCTGAAGGTTTCAATGTCATGAAAAACTTCAATACATTTGTATGCTTTTCTATTGTTAATCTGTCTTTTGTTATAGCCATGAACCTAACAATGGAAGAGGAAAAGAAATCTTTCTTCCCTGACATTATGTATTCCTGATGTGACCTGCCTTAAAAAAAAAAAAAAAAAACCAAAACAAAACAAAAAAACAAAAAAAAAACCTGGTACCCAATTAGTATTTTGCTTTAGCAATTCTTTCTGCCCTATTTTCCATTGATTCTAATTTATTTGTAAAATTTTGTTATATGTATATTTTTGGAGGCCACCTGAAATCTCCTTTTCATGGGGAGGAGAATGGTACGTAAATAAATAAAACTTCACTCACACAAGAACTTCACTGACTGCTCCTATCAGATGCTTCTTTTTCCATTGCCAACTTTCCTCGAACTTGGGATGGTCTCCCCGGACCACCCAAAATCTAAAGGGTAGTGACAGCTTGTCCATCGCTTATGCAGACTAAAAAAAACCAACATCAGCTGAGAGTCCTCCTAGAAGAAGACATATGAGGCCTCCTGGCAAAAAGAAGGATGGACACAAGGTTTCTCAAATGTAATTAACTGTTTTGACGGGCAATTATTTTTCTCATTCAATCTAACTGAAACATTCAGAGTTTGGCAATCAGGGTTCCCAGGTAAGTGTTTTTTCTTTTATCAGTGGGGTGCCTTTCTGACACCAGGTGACTCCAGCCACTGGGGCGAGGCCATTAGAATGGAGCTGGCAAGTTGTACCAGACAGGATTGCTGCAGTCTGAACCTGGAAGAGGCCAGCAGCATCACCACCCTTGCCAGGTAGCCCTGCCATTGAAGTGCATTTTCAGAATGTATGGTTGTGACCCTGAGATTTTAATAGTGGATCTATATGTTAAATGGGGAAAAACAAAGAATAGAGATCTTGATCCAGTTATCATTATTCATTATTTCAAGAGTATCTCAACTTTCCATTGTTAATGGGAACCCAGTTCTTCTCACTATAATGATATTGCAGGCATTCTCTCTGCTTTTTTTCTTCCATGTGGTGGTTATTTAGGGACAAATGCTTTTAATTGTATTTTAAGAGGCAATATGTATTTCAGATTGATAAAACTCACCTTCAAGATGAAATATTGCTGAGAAACACTCCTTTTTCTTGGGCCAAAGTTATTTTTACTTTTAATATTACGGTGGATTGTGCAAATGGTCATCAAGTATTCTCCTCCCTGTTATCCACACCCTTGCACATAGCTTTGTAGCTCCTCCCATCCATAGGTGAAGTCTTCCTCCATCCCTATGTCTGGGTTGTCTGTGTGACCTTCTTTGGCCAATGGAACAGTAGAAAATGGGATGTAAGCAGAAACTGGGGAAGCACATGTCCACTGGAACTTGTCCTATTGTTGTACTTGGAACCTTCCTGCACCACGTGACTCAGCCCAAACTGGCCTACTGGATGAGTGATGTCATGAATGTAGTCCCTTCATTCCTGTTGCTGGCCTGTGGCAACCTATTTGCAGAAACACAGCCTACAAGCTGAATGGTAGCAGACCACAGACATGTGAAGTGAGCCCAGCTAAGGTCAGCGAACAACCAGCCAGCTGAGCCCAACCCAAACTGGTAATCCACAACGTTATGAGCTAATAGATGGCTATTGTTTAAACTACTAAGTTTTGGCATAGTTCGTTATGTAGAAAAAATTAACTGATTTAAGATATCTGGCCTCGTGCATGGAGAGGAAAATTCCGGCATGAATTTCTTAACCCCATGCTAAAGGATAGCCAGATAAGCCCTTGTCATTCAGGGGCTTATCTGATAGCACAATGACTTAGAAGAGTTTTCATATTGGCTTTCAGTTCTGAACAAGCGTATATGGTCTTTTGGGCTGTGTTTACATTTTCTTTGGTGCAAAATTACATATGACTACAGTCTTCTTTAGCTCACATTAGTACAAGAACTTATGGCGGAGACTGCTAATTTTCCTCCAGTATCCGTTCTTCCCTTGCAAAGACTGCAGCCAGACTGTCTGGTGATTCAAATCTCATTTCATTACTTATTACCTATGTAAACTTGGGCAAGTTATTCATGTCTCTGTGTCTGCCTTTCCTCATTTGTTAAATAGGAATAATAATGTATCTCCCTTGTAGCATTGTTGTGATGATTAAAGGAGATAAAACAGAAAAAGCTAGCTATTTCACATCACTGAATAAAAAATTCAGTGATGTGAAATACAGGCCCACGTTTTTGCAAAGTTAATGAAATGACAGGGGTGAGCATGTGCAGAGAGCTGGCTGAGATTCCGAGTGACAGGGCTGTACAATGTAAATTCCTTCCAGTCCTGGCCGCAATTTAGCATTATGTGATGCCATCTGATAGCTCTATATCTTACATTTTAATGGGGACAATTTAGGTTCCTGTGGATGGCTACATTTTTCAGGGTAGTGGCAGCAATTTAGAATCTTCCACTTAATTGGTGACTGTGTCAGCCTGATCCAGAGATATTGAGCAGGGATTATTTATTTATTTATTTATTTATTGAGACAGAGTCTCGCTCTGTCACCCAGTTATTTATTAATTAATTAATTTATTTATTTATTTATTTATTGAGACAGAGTCTCGCTCTGTCGCCCAGACTGGAGTGCGATCTCAGCTGACTGCAACTTCCGCCTCTGGGTTCAAGCAATTCTCCTGTCTCAGCCTTCTAAGTAGCTGGAATTACAGGCACATGCCACCACACCCGGCTAATTTTTTGTATTTTTAGTGCAGATGGGGTTTCTCCATGTTAGCCAGGATGGTCTTGATCTCCTGACCTCGTGATTTGCCCGCCTTGGCCTCCCAATGTGCTGGGATTACAGGCGTGAGCCACCGCGCCCCACCGAGCAGGGAGAATTTTAAGAATGCCAGGATTTGACCTCTGATCCCCAACTTCCAGAAATGGGGCTGGTTACTATTTCCCTACTTAATCTCTATCCCCTTCATGCCCTTATGAAAAAGGACAAATTCCTTTCTGCCCCCTTCACTTATTCTAGTCCAGGGTCTAATAGTGAACTACCTTCACCCATGCTGATGAGGGCTATTACCTTGAAAAATGGTAGAAGAAGAAGATAAGAGGAGCTTGGGTCCCTGTGGAACCTCACAGAACAAAGTGGAGCTTTGCACCACCTGTCAGTTTGGACTTTTACATGAAAGAAGTAAATCTCTTATCTTATTTAAGCCACTGTTACTTTCATCTTTATCAGTCAAACCAATATCCTAACATAGTACTGCTCTTATAACTAATGTCAGTTTTTTGAGTAAGTAGGGAAGCTAGATGCATTAGCTTCCTATTGCTGCTGTAACAATTTACCCTACCTTAGTGGCTTAAAACAACTCACATTCATTATCTTTCAACTCTGGAGGGCAGAAGTCCTAAAATCAAAGCATTGACAGAGCTACGTTTCTCCTGGGACTTTAGGGGAAGAATCTGTTCCCTTGCCTTTTCCAGCGTGCAGAGACTGCACACATTCCTTGGCTCATGGCCCCTTCTCCCATTGGTAAAGCCAACAACGCCAGGTTGGGTACTCTCATCACATCACTCCAACCTTACTCCCATCATCACAGGTCTCTCTGACCCTCCTCTTTTGCCTCCTTCTTCCATTTATACAGACTCTTGTGACTACATTAGACCCACTCACATAGTACAGAATAATCCCCCCTTTTCAGCATCATCAGATTCATAATTTTAGCTCCACCTGCAGCCTTCATTCTCCTTTGCCATATCACCTAACAGATTCACTGATTCCAGGATGGGGACATCTTTGCGGACCAGTATTCTGCCTATCACTCTGAATAAACCATGTCCTTGTTCTAAGAACCGCTTCTTCCTCATGTGCACTGAAGCCTGGAATTGTAATGTTGGAGAGCTATTCCTTTTTGTCAAAAGTACTCTGAGGGAGATACGACTGAGCCTTCAAGACCCCTGAATTATTTAGCTCTGTAATTCTGACTTTCATATTCTAAGGTAAATGAAAGAGAATTACAACCCATACAAGTAAGTATAGATGAACTCATATCTTCCTCCAACATTCATAACCCTTCAGCCCTGGGACTTGTAAAGCTTATTTTTGTTTGTTGAGACTGTTGCAAGCTATGTACAAGCTGTGAGTCTTCAGCCCTCTTGAGTTAGTATTGGGATTCAGATCACATAACTGTCCATAGAAAGACACAAATTTAATCATGTTGCTTCTATTGAAATCCTAAGAAGTCTAACTGCATTTTTTTTTTAAAAAAACTTTGTTTTAATGTTTTTTTTTCTTAATTTCATGATAGGTATTAACTGTATCTTAAAATCTATAGTGTTTGCAAGTGAGGCTGTTATTGTGAAAGAAGCATGCACTTTTGGGGCTAACAGATCTGAGTTGAAATCCTATCTCTATGATTCATTATTTGTGCAATCTTTTTCCAGTTATTTAAGCCTTTTCAACCTCAGTTTCTTCATCTGTAACATGTGTTTTGTACATACATTGTAGGGTTGTTCTGAGGACTATAGACACTGTTTTAAAAACACTTCTAATAGTTCATGTTTAATAAACAGTCATGATTATTTATCCTGCAAGTATCTATGTGCACCCAACAGAGTAGGACCATCTTACAAGCTGGCGTCTGTGAGGAATACAAACAGTGCAAAACATACCTGCCATGTGAGGCAGTTGGGACATTGTGACAAGAATTCTCAATTAAAGAAAAATAAAAAAGGAGGCATATGATCTTGAGCAGTTTTTTTTTTTCTTTCTTTCTTTCTTTTTTTTTTCCTGGGCTTTAATGTCCTAATCTAAAAAATAACAACTAGATTAGATGAGCCACAATGTTTCCTCCAGCAAAGACTTTCTGTTGTGCTAAGAAGAACCCTCACTGTTGGTATGTATGACTAACCCATGAAATAAATAGGAATTTAACAAATTGAAAATGCTAGCTATGTGGGAAACCTCAAAGTCATAGGCCAAGAATGAAAAGTTGACCCGTCTAGTGCTGACCTCATAGCTGGAGCTGAGGACCTTGCAAATGACTTTGCTGTCATTCAACCACATCACTTTTAGTGCCTCCTTTGAACTTGCACTGTATCCTGGGGCCAAAAGGCACTGTGAACTGGAACAAAATGGTAGGCAGCTGATTTGAAGAGAAATTGCACACAGAACTCATAGGAGGCCATTGCTTCAGCCACAAAAGTGCACCAAAGGGAAGCATTTAATACTATCAACTGAGTGTGGAGCTAAATTATAGCCACTGGAATGCCATCAGTGCTGAGTTAGTCATCCAACACTAATGAAAATCTTCCATTTGTTCACAATATTTTCTGATACCTTTTGCTTTTTGTCCTTCTCTTTGGGAAATAATAGGACATTTTCAACTTGGGTGCTGTTGTATTTGAGACTTTCTTTCAATGTACAGTTTTCTACCAGATCACAGCAAGAGTAAATTATATGTCAACCAACGATTTCATAACAAAGCTAATTTCCATTTGACGAAAGGAACAAAAGGTGGCAATGTAGTCAAGAACATCCTCTTATGCAGAGTGATGGACTCAAGTACAAAGCTTAGGAGGATCAATCCCAGAAACAGCTACGAGAGACAGGCTGTGAATTTGAGGCTGCCTATGGTGACAGCTCCCTGAGAGGATGAGAAGGGCCAGGAAGAGGGTGACTGACATTTCTTTGTGTAAGTACTAATGGGAGAGTCAGCAAACTCAAACTCCATGGAAAATAAGAGTCCATGCCTGATATACACAAATACAGAAGAGGTTGTCACACATGTGGGATTTCAACAGTTCGAGAATGCAGGGCGCTTAGTTGAGAGAGATGCACAATAAACGTTAGCTGGCAAATAGTCCCTGTTTATTGAGTCAAGCCAGTTGTGTTGTCTCTTAGTGTACCATCAGGAGGCCCTGGAATCAGAAATTACCTGCCCAGCTGGGCATGGTGGCTTAAGCCTGTAATCCCACCATTTTGGGAGGCCGAGGTGAGCAGATCACTTGAGGTCAGGAGTTCAAGATCAGCCTGGCCAACATGGTGAAACCCAGTGTCTACTAACTGGGCATGGTGGCGGGGGCCTGTAATCCCAGCTACTCAGGAGGCTGAGGCACAACACAAGAATCACTTGAACCAGGGGGCAGAAGTTGCAGTGAGCCGAGATGGCACCACTCCACTCCAGCCTGGGTGACAGACCAAGACTCCATCTCAAAAAAAAAAAAAAAAGAAGAAGAAGAAGAAAGGAAAGAAATATCTGGACAAAAAATTTGGAAAATAGGGAAACATTGCTTCTCGGACTTTTGCCTAAGGTCAAGTGGAAAATAGGGAAACAAAGCAGCTTGTATAATTTTCCTTCTACATTTCATTCTGTATATATATAGAACCCGCCTCCTGGGTTCACGCCATTCTCCTGCCTCAGCCTCCCGAATAGCTGAGACTACAGGCGCCCACCACAACGCCCAGCTAAATTTTTTTGTATTTTTAGTAGAGACGGGATTTCACTGTGTAAGCAGGATGGTCTTGATCTCCTGACCTCGTGATTCACCTGCCTCGGCCTCCCAAAGTGCTGGGATTACAGGCGTGAGCCACCGCGCCCAGCTCATTCTATATCTCTTATGGCAACCAAGGATGGAGAGTTGATTAGAAACTATTTCTGAAGGGAATATTAGCCTAAGAATTAAGTATAGAAACAACCTATATTTTCTTGATTCTGGACATTTGCCTCTTCTATGACCCAAGTTATCCTTTTTCATTTTTACTGAAGTGTTTCCAAAAGGAGGTTTAGAAGCAGCTTAGCATATTTTAGAGTTTCCATTGAAAATAATTGCATCTTTTCTTTTTGAGTTAACAATGCCATTAGATTGTTCTAGGAGCTTATAGCTTGCCCAAGGTTGTCATGAATCAACCAAATTGGCCTTTTTATTCCTAGCTTCTTCTTTCTCAGGTCCAACGAGATATATTTTACAATGAAGTAATCATCTTTTTTGAGGATATGTTTCTACTGAAATTTTAGATTATCTATATGATTATAATTGTTTAAGAACTCTTAAAGAAAGATACACTTGGATAAGAGTGAAATCACATTTTGAAGATTTCCTTTGCGCAAAGTCGATCACCAGTAAATGTTTATTCAATGAAAGAAAATTAGAAAGGAGAGCAAGAGAAAACAAAGAAAATAAAGAAGAAGGAAGGAAAAGGGAGGGAAGGATAAAGGGAGGGAGAAAGGAATAGAGGGAAGGAGGGAAGAACTAAGGAAATGGGAATTACCTCCCTAAATTTAACCATTTCTAATCACTGTTTAAAGTCATTTTAAGTAGCTTTAGTACCAAAGCCTTGTTCACTACTTACCTGCAGCTATCCAAAAAGAAAGCACTGATTTTCCCTGCATGCCTTCCTTACTCACCTCCCTTCTTATCCTGTGCTCTTGATTATTATGTGTTGGGGTATGGCCAGAAGGCCATGCAAGTAAAGTTGCCAGATAAAATATAAGACACTGAGTTCAATTTGAATTTGTGATCAAAAACAAATACTTTTTCAATATAAGTTGGCCCCAATTATTACATGGGGCATATTTATACTAAAAAAGTATCTGCTGGGTTTTTTTTTTTTTTTTTTTTTTTTTTTTGAGACAGAGTCTTGCTATGTCACCAGGCTGAAGTGCAGTGGCGTGATCTTGGCTCACTCTGCCTCCTGGGTTCAAACGATTCTCCTGCCTCAGCCTCCCAAGTAGCTGGGATTACAGGCACATGTGACCATTCCCTGCTAATTTTTTGTACTCTTAGTAGAGACAGGGTTTCACCATGTTGGTCAGGCTGGTATTGAACTCCTGGCCTCAGGTGATCCACCCGCCATGGCCTCCCAAAGTGCTGGGATTACAGGCGTGAGCCACTGTGCCCAGCCTCTGCTGTTTATTGGAAAGTCAAACTGCACTGGGCATCCTGTATTTTGACTTGCTGTCTGGCAGCTCTGCTTTCATGGTTTTGCACTTCATGCAGCTGCAGTCAGGATCGCCCTTGAGATTCTCATCTGGAATTGTTGGGTGATCAGCAACCATCCCTCAGATTCTGAAGGGACTCCCCACATCCTTGAGGCTCTGCAACCCTGGCAAAGTTTCTTCCAGTCTGCGGAAAGAACCTCTCCTTTCTACCACCCTGCTTTTCCTGCAGAATTTCCTGCCTTTTAAAATTAGCATTTGTACAGAAGTTGCATCTCATTAAATTGCATAATGATACACATAAATCATCATGGCTGGACTTCTTTTTAATGCCATGCTTTTTTTTTCTGCCCCCATAATCTGAATTGGAACACACAAATAAAGGTATTTGGGCCTGTAAAGAAATATAGAGCATCTCTTTTCTGGTGTCTTTCCACTTGGAGGTGCCTAGCAGCTCTCTGCTCTACCTTGCAGCAGCCTCTGAGGATGGTTTCCACACAGCCCAAAGCACCCGTAGTTGCACAACCTCAAAATGAGAGGAGAGAGTATCATACTCAGAGGCCCCCATGCTCTTAACTCCCGTCTGGAGGGCTGGGCCAGAGTCCGCAAGACAACCAGGCTCATCACTTTGCTGTCTTAGAGGGAAGGAATTATTGAGACATTTCATTGCTTTTTGCCAACTTAATGTCTACATAACCTACTCATTAAAAGTAACAAGATTGAAACAGTCAATAATATGGTAATATTTATGAATCAAGAACTACACGCACATGCACACCTGCATACCCACAGACATATATACATCTGTATGACTTGCTTTGGAGATGGATCTTTCAATAGACAAAGAGATGATAACAACTTGGGGAGGCCACACAGCACCCCACAGAGGGACACTCGGGTGTGGATGATGTCCACAGAGTTACAGTCACAGACATGTAGGGAATTCTTGACAATAAAAATTAGAGAACGTTAAACGAAATGGTTTAGTGATGATGTCTTTGCAAATGGTGATGCAGGAAAAGCAGTTATCCTTGAGCTCTATCATAGCAAGTCCCGAGTCAGCCTGGAGAGAATCAGAAAAGTAGATGGAGCCCATCTGAGATGCCCGTGGAGTCAATCCCCCCGAGTGAACTACTAACAAGAGAAGTGTTAGGAGGCAGAGAAGGAGGCTGTGCAGAAGAAAGAGCAGCACAACCTCCACAGGGGGGAACCAGGCTAGACCACAGCCAGGGGAGTGGGGACGGCATGGCTTCACTGCGCTTTGCCCCCTCAGTCACACAGGATAGGTAGCCTTTGCTATAGTCACCAAAGTTAGGCTGGTACAAGACAAACCAACGTGCTAGAGGGAAGAGAGTGACACCTGTAGAGTGATCCCAGGCTTGGGAGGCCAGCCCATGTCTACCTTTTGGATCTACTATTTCGTAGCACCTGATAGAATCTGCAGGCTGTTGGCATCCTTTGGTCAGAGGAGCCAGGCTTCCAAACATAAGAATGATTTCGAGGAGAAAGAGCATACAGAGAGAGAGAGAGAGAAGCTGGTAAGCAGACGCTCTGTGGTTTCAAGCTGTTTGTCCTGGGACAAGTTGCTTAACTTGCAAAGCCTCAGATTCCTCACTTGCCAACAAGCTGATGAGGCTGACAACCTGCTTATTGGGAAGATTGAGTGAGGTCATGAAAGTAAAGCCCTTAGCTTAGTCCCTGGCTTCTAGGAAACTCTGAACAAAGGGGATTATGATTATGACTGTTACATAACCCAGCTAAGACAGAGCCCTTCGTTTTCCATCTCCATGCATGTAATTTAGTAGTCTATGGGAAACTATCAGAGGTAGAGGGTTGTGCAAGTTACACATTGATTCATTGAGTGAAAATGGGGCTGAAATCCAGCCAACCCACCTCTCTCCCAGAGTTTGTCATCTTCCCAGAGGGGCATCATTTCCTCAGTTTGCACAATGGCATTATGTGAGTTAGTGGAGGCCCTGGAATAAGGGCAGCCTTGACCACTGCATAATGCTTTTTTGGGAGAGGAATATGTTTTTTGCCCCTAACCCCAGTCAAGGTTCTCTAGAGTAAAGATGACTGTGAGTGCTTATCCTCTTCCTGGGTGCTTCTGCCTTTATCAGTCTCCCTGGCATGGCTCTGACCTCCCATTACACCCTCAGGATCACAAATACCCAGGTGACTACAATGGAGGTAATTCAAAGTGGTCAACCTCCAAGCAGAGGTTGTAACTTGGACAAATGTAGTTGTTCCCTTATGCCACATGACAGCAGGAACCCACCACAGACTGAGTTCAGAATGGAGGGCACTCCTTAAATCTGCCTCTCTTTCGCTTTTCCATGTTAGATTCTTTTTCTTTTCTTTTCTTTTTTATAGACAGTCTCACTGTGTCACCCAGGCTGGAGTGCAATGGCACAATCAAGGCTCATCGCAGCCTTGAACTCCTGGGCTCAAGCGATCCTCCTGTATCAGCCTCCTGAGTAGCTTGGATTACAGCGCACCACCATGCCTGGCTAATTTTTTAATTTTTGGTAGAGACAGAGGTCTCGCTATGTTGCCCAGACTGGTCTCAAACTTCTGGTCTGAAGCAGTCCTTCCATCTCAACCTCCTAAAGCCCTAAGATTACAGGCATGAACCACCGAGCCCAGGCAACTACATCCTTTTTTCTACAACCCTTTCCTTCAAGTCCCTGAGGCTGGTGGCTTCAGCTCCTCCCTCAGCAAATTCCACTCTTTCCTAAAAGAGCGGGGCGGGGGGGATTCTGAAGCTCACTCCAAAGTCCCCGAACCCCAGGCTTGATGCACATAATTCTCTCCCATTTCAGGCACTCTGTACTAGGAGAGGGAGAAGGGGAGGAAGAAGGGCTCTAGTCTCAGGAGTTGGAGCAAAGGTACCAATTCTACATCTGCCTCCTGACCAGCAAGTCTGGAGGCTGATTTTCTTACCAGTCTAAGAAGCAAGCACATGCCGCCAAGGCCTGCATTAATTCTCTCTGGAAGACAGCACAATCTAATTTCACAGTGGGGAAAGACTGCTTCTGTAATTCTTGTAGATGGGACCTTGCCCCTTGTGAAACAAAGACCCCAGCATTATTGGGCTAAGAAGCACTTGACTCATTCCCAGAACTGGCTTCCACTCCGAGAGAGTGCATTAGCTGAAATGATTTTCTATCTATTTGCCATCCTGGCTGAGTGGCTCTGGGCTCATAAGAGATGATATGTTTTTAATTCCATAATATTCTTCCCAGTTGATGAGTTTTTAATTTTTTTAATCTAGCTTCTTCTGCTGCTGTGATTAACAACAGTCTGTTGCTAGTCTACAGTCTGTATACTAAGATTGCCCAGAAAAAATTAAAATTATTCTTTGCCCAACGGTATTATAGCGATCACCCCAGGTAAGAGGTCTTAGGTTCCATTTGTAAAATAGAGCAGAGAACTGCCTCCTTTCCATCTTTCACAACATCAGAACTCATGAGGGTGAGTAGATGGAGATTTAGGGGATCCTTAGAAGGCAATGTAAATGTAACGAATTATGGTTATTAAGCTAAAACAGGCGTGAAGAGCATGCACTCCACTCATGTAATGTTATTAGTGACACAGCAGTAGGGCAGTGGCTGGGCCAATGTGTGTGCTCATAGATGAATCAGATCTGATTTCATAACCATTTTGCAGAGAGACCTGGAATGCAGTGTACGTTGGATGAAGAGAGGAAGCCTCCTCAGGGGTTAGAGGGTGTCATTGTGGTAGACTGCTACTTCAGGGATTCCAGTGAGCCCACATTCCAATAACCTTGTCTCTACAGAGCTTCCTCCCACTCAGACGGTCACTAGCTTTGGCCGATGGGCGTCAGGAAGCGTATGAAAAGCCAAGCCTTGAGTTCACCTATTCTGCTGTAAGGAAGCCTGGATCGTCATGTCAAGAAGCCTGCGTGGAGAAACACCCAAGCCTTTGGCCATGGCCCCACCTCAGCTCCCAGTCGGGGGCTGCTGGCTCATACTGTGCCGGGGCCGTGCGTCTCTCTCCTAGTACCCTAGTGGATATCACATGGGACAGAACTGTCTGGTCAACTCGTACAGTCATGAGAAATGTAAGTGGTTGTTTTAGGGTGGGTCTTTTTTTTGTTGTTTTTCTGAAACTATAGATTACTGAAGCACTCTTCTAATTCAATTGAATTGAATTAATTCAATTCAGTTACTATTTTTTGAGTGTTTACTTTGTGCAAAGCATGACTCTAGAAACTGCATGCCAACTCCCAGCAGAGGTGCCAGGCAACGGAGAACAGACAAAAATAGGGAAAGATGGAGGGCTCAGATGGAGTATTACCTAAGTCCCTGGCCCATCTAAAGGGGCAGATAAAATGACCAGCACAAGCCTCAAAGATCAAGATCTGCAGCTACAAATGGGCCATTTCCTGGACATCAAACCAGAAGTAGCAGTTTTAAAGTGGGAGCAAAGCCCAAGGCAGGGTGTTAACACCAGAATTTAGGGATAGTTTTAAGGAAACTTGATGAGGCTGACAGGAGAGTCAGTCAAGATGCACACCCCTAGTGAGGCAATGTGAGCTCAGCATTGACCAGGACATCTGTGGAGCGTAAAGCTGCTCGGACTCAAGTTGCCGCTTCCTTTTGACCATTGCTGTGCTGGTGCAGCTGCCACTGGGCAATGTTCCAGGTGCCAGTGGGTGCAGCTTAGGGAGAAGTAGAAAAGTGTGGAGTGACCCCTCAACATTGAGGGAACTCAAGGCAGAAAGATGCTAAATTGTCCATCTTTCAAACAGGCATTAATTATACTGCTTAAGGATCTATAGGGAAACCCATGATATAAGAAGAGCTGGGTGTGGTCCCCATTCATTCATTTCAATCAATCAGCATGTATTATTGGAAGCCCACTATATGCTGGGGACTGTTCTAGGCTCTGAGCATACAGTGGCAAAAAGAAGATGCATTCTCTTCCTCCCATAGACCTTACATTCTGTGGGAAAGGCAGATAATAAACTTTCAATCAAGCATCTAATGTAATGTCAGATAGTAAATGTGCTGTAGAGACAAATGGAGGAGGGTAAACAGGTAGAGGGTAACAAGGAAGTATTTGAGGTTGGACAAAAGGCTTTTCCAGAGTGCTGACATTTGAGCAGAGAGAGAGTCAGCCCTACAAATCTGAGGGGTGAGGAAGTAAGAAACAGTAATGCAAAGGCCCTCAGGACAGCATGACTTTGGGTGTCCTTGAAGCATAGCAAAGAGGCCAGAGTGGACGGTGTGGAGTGGGCAAGAAGATGACATGTAGGACCGGGCGCAGTAGCTCACGCCTGTAATCCCAGCACTTTGGGAGGCCGAGGCGGGCGGATCATGAGGTCAGGAGATTGAGACCATCCTGGCTAACACGGTGAAACCCTGTCTCTACTAAAAATACAAAAAATTAGCCGGGTGTGATGGCGGGCACCTGTAGTCCCAGCTACATGCTTAGATGTAAGATTCTGGAACTCTAGAAAGGTCTTTGCCAGAGAAATAACTTTGACATTCCTGCGTGAATAGATGGTATTTACAGCTATGATGAAGAAAAACGATTTAGAGTGTAGAAAGAAAAGAGAAACAGACCTAAGACTGTGATATTCCCAGGTCAGGAAGATGAGAAGGAATCTGCAAAGGGTCTGAGAAGTAGCTACCAGTGAGGTGGGAGGAGAACCAAGATCAAGCAGCCTCCCCGGACTAAAGTTGAGAGAAGTGGGTGGTTGCTGTGTTCAGACTCAGAGAAAAACAGGATTGGGAAACGTGGAGGTCATTGGCAATTTTGATACAAGGGTTTCATTGAAGTGATGGGTGTGGAAGTCTGGCTTGAGTGGGTTCAGGGGAAAAGTGAACTTTAACTATCAGAGAGAGCAGAGAAATGAGCCAATAGCTGGAGTATGGACACAATTTTACTTAAGAGGGAAGATATTTCAGGAAATTTGCATAATAGGAATAATCTATCAGAGAAGAAGCAATGACCAAGAAACAAGAAGAGAAACTTAGGGAACAAATGGAGGAGTTGTCTTTTTAGATAAAAGCATTTAACACCATTCACTCAAGCAACTTAACCTCCTCGTGCCTCAGTTTCCTTACCTGAGAAGTAGAAATGATCATTGTATCTATTACACACGATTGTGATGAGGATTAAGTGTATTCATGCATATAAAACACTTACAACTGTATGTGGACTAGGAAGCAATCAATAAATGTTAGCTCTTTTTCTTCTTATTGTCATCCATTGTAACAATACAATGAAGGGAAGACACGTATCCTATGGAACCACAGGATACACGTGGATTTGGTGATGAGTGGATGAGAACATTTTCTCCCGTGAGCTTTTACTTTCCTAATGTTAAAGCGAGATCACCACGGAGAGGAGGGGTGGCAAGGAAAGGAGAGTGTAGTAGGATCTCGAAGCATGATGAGGACCTCCTGGGGCTCTGTTTTCCTAATGTTAAAGCAAGATCCATCAGCACATCTTTGTGTTTTTTTGCAACTATAGTCAGCTGCTCAGATGCAGGGGTTGGGGAAGTGGAGAGGCAGAATTAACTACATTTGGGGTTTTGACTAGTGAGGGTGACAGGGGAAGAGAAATTATAATAATGGGCCATGAAATCTAAACTAGATGGGAGGGAAGTGAGGATATTAGGAGAGGTCTGGACAGACAGTGGTCTGAAGGACCAAAGGATCAGAGGTCCCAGCAGAGCAAAGAATTTTTGGAGTGAGAACCTAGGGCAGGTGAGCCCAAAAGTAAGAGAGGCTCTGGTTAGAGAATGAAATGTTGGACATCAAGGTTTTGGAGCTGATCTGGTTTGAATAATGACAAGACAGACTATGACCATGAGATGGGAGGCTGGGATGGGGGCAGAATTAAGGAGGGGAAGGATCTGAGGGGCTCGGGGTTCGGCATGCTTGTCGATGTGAACGTTGATGTTGCCAAGAAGCAGGCAGGAATTGAGGGAGAGAGAAGGCAGTGGGATAGGTATAAGATCATTAACGCATTAGGGTGCATGACTGCAAGTTGAAAGACTGAAAAGAGGAGGAGTAGTGGCAGACAGCATAATCAGATGGCATTTTCTTCCAGGATCTGGGCTGTTTCCTGTTTTGTTTTGTTTGCTTTTGTTTTCTGGTGGAGAGAAGAAGTGGTCTGCAAGGAACAATGAGGAGCAAAGAAGGCACTTGCGCCACTCCAGGTCCAAGTGCATGGAGTATAGGAGAAACAAAGCAAGCCACAGCTTAAGAGGGCTGCAGGGGGGGCCGGGCGCGGTGGCTCACGCCTGTAATCCCAACACTTTGGGAGGCCAAGACGGGTGGATCACGAGGTCAGGAGATCGAGACCATCCTGGCTAACACGGTGAAACACGGTGAAAAAAAATACAAAAATTAGCCGGGCGCGGTGGCGGGTGCCTGTAGTCCCAGCTACACGGGAGGCTGAGGCAGGAGAATGGCGTGAACCCGGGAGGCAGAGCTTGCAGTGAGTGCAGATCGCGCCACTGCACTCCATCCAGCCTGGGCGACAGAGCGAGACTCCGTCTCAACAAAAAAAAAAAAAAAAAAAAAAAAAAGAGGGCTGCAGGGAAAGCAGAGTCCTCTGGGGGCGCTGTGTTTCAGTTGCAGCAAGAAACAGGAGAGAGATGCGATGCAGTATTGTTAACTATAGATGCCCCGCTGGGGCAACAGAACACCAGAACTTGTTCCTCTTATCTAACTGGAACTTTGTACCCATTAACAAATCCCTCCCCATCCTTCCTTTTAATGTTCTCATCATAAGAAAATGATACATGTTTAAGGTGATGAATATGCTGAATACTCTGATGTGATCATTACACAATTTATACATGTATGGAAAATGGCACTATACCCCATAGTATAATTATTATGTGCCAATTAAAAACAACATAAAGCCTAAAATAGGAGAAAGCAACGGGAGAGAGCTTTTATTGAAGCAGTTAAGAATATAGAGGATTTAGGCCAGGCGCAGTGGCTCACGCTTGTATTCCCAGCACTTTGGGAGGCTGAGGCGGGCAGATCATGAGGTCAGGAGATCGAGACCATCCTGGCTAACACAGTGAAACCCTGTCTCTACTAAAAATATAGGAAAAAAAGTTTGGCTGGGCCTGGTGGTAGGCATATGTAGTCCCAGCTACTGGGGAGAATGGCGTGAATTCGGGAGGTGGAGCTTGCAGTGAGCCAAGATTTCACCACTGCACTCCAGCCTGGGCAACAGAGAGAGACTCCATCTCAAAATAAATAAATAAATAAATAAAAGGATAGAGAGGATTTAAACTGATAACAAACCAATGCTTTTATAGAGCTCAGCGCAGAGGTTTAGAGGATTGAAGAGGGCTGGGAACTTGGGTCAGATTAAGGGATGTGCAAAGAAGCCATATGGAGACAAAAGTCTAAGTATTGGTGGAAGACCCTGGAGGCTTGGACTTTGGGCAGGAAATGAGGTTAACAGGGACATAGGACATTAAGGGAAAGGTGCAGTTGGTTTCTTAGGGAGGGAATAGGAAAGTCCTCTGGAGCCTGCCATTTGCCTATTTAAAGCACCTAACAAGATACCCTGCAAATCTGCCCAAGCATCCTGGAGCTCAAGCATACAAGTATCAGCTGCAATTACCAGGTGACCAGGGGAAGAACCAAACAGAGCCAAAGATAATCACTGGAGACAAGAGAGTTTGAAGTGAAATGTGGGTTGACAGAAGCTGAAATCAAATTATCACTCAGGTAGGTGGTACAACACCTTGCTACTGAATGTTCACTTAGTCCATTCATTTTGGGCAGTCAGACACTGGACACAAAAGTACTGGGTGATGTCAGTTGGAAGTCCAGGAGACACGAGAATTCTCTGATGGAGAGCGCTGTTAAACTAACTGTGGCTGAGTCCCCTCCTACTCATTCATTCATTCAACAATCACAGACAAAATGAGCCATCTTTGTTAAGGCACTCTTTGGAATTAAGTTTGCACAATGATCTTGTAATAGGCAGAGCATTCATTAAAGTTTATGGCAGTTACATCCCAGGATGTAACAGTGAGTTCTGTCAGAAGTAGAGTATAAAGGAAAGTTACTAGCAGAAACTAGGCATTAGGGCCAAACCCTTCTACATTCCCCTAGTCTTCAGTTCCTGATCAGGCATAACATACATCCCTATTAAGGCTGGAGAGAGATTCTAATTGCTGGGATTCTGCACCAAAATGCCAGTTTGGAGACAAGCTGCCCCCAGATTGTGTAGAACTGACAAACTGCATTGCCATTTGGGAACCCAAGGTGCCAGATCCTTCCCTGGAGCTCCCTGGACTCTGGGGACAAGGGAGGATGACTATTTCCAGGGGCTCCCACATGGCTGGTCAGGAAGGGCTTCTAATGACCGACCAGGCTTTGACTCTCAGGCTTTAGGACACATGGAGCTGCACCTCCAGGTGAAAACATCATTTCAGGTCCTCAGTCCAGGCTGTGATAGTTGGATGCTGCAGACGGAGCCCTTCCCAGATGGAGAAAACATGTTTGTCCAGAAAAAAAAAAAAAAAAAAAAAAGTGGGAAAGTTTAGGGTGTGTTTGGAAGAAAGGCAGGGAGTATAGTTATGTAGCCCACTAGGTCTATGAAGGAGGATGTAAGTCTGGATTTGATTCCAACACCTTGGACCATGTGGCATATCTATTTGTAATTATTACACTCTCTGATTTTCTTCCTGGTGTGAGAGGAGTCCAGGTAGGCACTGGGAGAAAAAGTGTTGAGTTGCTTCAGTTTCAGCTGTGAAGTTAATTTTCAGGTCCACTGAACAGATCTCACAACAGTGAGGTTTTTTCAGTAGTGCGGTGTGCTTGGAACTGACCTAAATCACCTTTGGTGCCATATCCACACCCATTCTGAACCAGGGCAGAGTGGGATCCCTCTTTTTATCCATGGTGAGGTCTGAATGGCAGTAGGTTCTTGGCTTTTTTTCAGAGCCAGGATGACATATACTCAGGAACTATCATTAGACAGGGAGAGAAATGGCAGAGAATGTAGAAATGTAAGGAAAGGCAAATGGAGAAGAAGTAGGTGACTCTAAAGGTTTTCAGGCTATTTTTAGCAGCAGAACTCTTTTTCTCCAGTGAAATCTTAGGCAGAAGCTCTCTTAGTACATCTGCATTGCTATGAAGGAATACCTGAGGCTGGGTAATTTATAAAGAAAAGAGGTTTGTTTGGCTTGTGGTTCTGCATGCTGTACAGGTAGCATGGTGCCAGCATCCACTTCCGGGGAGGGCTTCAGGCTGCTTCCACTCATGGTGGAAAGCAAAGGGGAGGTGGCACGTGCAGAGATCACATGATGACAGAGAGAGGAAGTGAGAGAGAAGTAGGGGGAGGGTGCCAGGCTCTTTTTAACAAGCAGCTCTCATGGGAACTAATAGAGCGAGAACTCACTCATGACCTTGGGGATGGTACCAAGTCATTCAGGAGAGATCTGCCCCTGTGGACCCAAACATTTCCCACCAGGCCCCACTTCCAACATGGGGGATCAAATTTCAACATGATCCTTGGAGGAGACAAGCATCCAGACTATATTAGGAACCCAGTACTGGGTGGATGAAGACAGTAGCTCTGCCTCCTCCCCTAGCCCAGTAAACCCCTACTGTCACTCAGGCAGCAGCCTCAGAAGGGTCTCAGTCCACCCATAGCATTGTCAATACCCCACTAATTTTCCCCTTAGTGAACAGAGGAAAACTTTTAGAATTTTAAGCTTTAAAATCCTATAATTTCTCTGATGGCCAGTGATGATGAGCATTTTTTCATGTGTCTGTTGGCTGTATGAATGTCTTCTTTTGAGAAATGTCTGTTCATATCCTTTGCCCACTTTTTGATGGGGTTGTTTGTTTTTTTCTTGTAAATTTGTTTGAGTTCTTTGTAGGTTCTAGATATTAGCCCTTTGTCAGATGAGTAGATTGCAAAAATTTTCTCCCATTCTGTAGGTTGCCTGTTCACTCTGATGGTAGTTTCTTTTGCTGTGCAGAAGCTCTTTAGTTTAATTAGAGCCCATTTGTCAATTTTGGCTTTTGCTGCCGTTGCTTTTGGTGTTTTAGACATGAAGTCTTTGCCCATGCCTATGTCCTGAATGGTATTACCTAGGTTTTCTTCTAGGGTTTTTATGGTTTTAGGTTTTTCATTTAAGTTTTTAATCCATCTTGAGTTAATTTTTGTATAAGGAGTAAGGAAAGGATCCAGTTTCAGCTTTCTACTTATGGCTAGCCAATTTTCCCAGCACCATTTATTACATAGGGAATCCTTTCCCCATTTCTTGTTTCTCTCAGGTTTGTCAAAGATCAGATGGCTGTAGATGTGTGGTATTATTTCTGAGGACTCTGTTCTGTTCCATTGGTCTATATCTCTGTTTTGGTACCAGTACCATGCTGTTTTGGTTACTGTAGCCTTGTAGTATAGTTTGAAGTCAGGTAGCGTGATGCCCCCAGCTTTGTTCTTTTGACTTAGGATTATCTTGGAGAGGCGGGCTCTTTTTTGGTTCCATATGAACTTTAAAGCAGTTTTTTCCAATTCTGTGAAGAAACTCATTGGTAGCTTGATGGGGATGGCATTGAATCTATAAATAACCTTGGGCAGTATGGCCATTTTCACGATATTGATTCTTCCTATCCATGAGCATGGTATGTTCTTCCATTTGTTTGTGTCCTCTTTTATTTCACTAAGCATGAGATACCATCTCACACCAGTTAGAATGGCAATCATTAAAAAGTCAGGAAACAACAGGTGCTGGAGAGGATGTGGAGAAATAGGAACACTTTTACACTGTTGGTGGGATTGTAAACTAGTTCAACCATTATGGAAAACAGTATGGCGATTCCTCAAAGATCTAGAACTAGATGTACCATATGACCCAGCCATACCATTACTGGGCATATACCCAAAGGATTATAAATCATGCTGCTATAAAGACACATGCACACGTATGTTTATTGCGGCACTATTCACAATAGCAAAGACTTGGAATCAACCCAAATGTCCATCAGTGACAGACTGGATTAAGAAAATGTGGCACATATACACCATGGAATACTATGCAGCCAGAAAAAAGGATGAGTTTGTGTCCTTTGTAGGGACATGGAAGCAGCTGGAAACCATCATTCTTAGCAAACTATCGCAAGAACAGAAAACCAAACACCACATGTTCTCACTCATAGGTGGGAACTGAACAACGAGATCACTTGGACTCAGGAAGGGGAACATCACACACCGGGGCCTATCATGCGGAGGGGGGGAGGGGGGAGGGATTGCATTGGGAGTTATACCTGATGTAAATGACGAGTTGATGGGTGCTGACGAGTTGATGGGTGCAGCACACCAACATGGCACAAGTATACATATGTAACAAACCTGCACGTTATGCACATGTACCCTAGAACTTAAAGTATAATAATAATAATAAATAAATAAAAATAAATAAAAAATAAAATAAAATCCTATGATTTATTCATCCTTAAACAGAAAGGAAATTCTGACACATGTCATACCATGGATGAACCTTGAGGACATTATGTGAAGTGAAATAAGCCAGTCATAAAAAGGCAAATCCTGTATGATAATACTAGTATGAGGTCTAGAGTAGTCAGGTTCATAGAGACAGAAAGTAAAATGGTGGTCTGTGGGAGGGGCATGGGGAGTTGGTGTTAAATGGGTGTGAGTTTCTGTTTGGGATGATGGATGAGTTCTGGAGATGGATGGTGCTGATGGTCGCACCACAATGTGAATGTACTTAATGCCACTGAACTGTACACGAAGAAAATAATGAATGTGGTCAATTCTATGGCATGTATATTTTCCCATCATAGAATAAGGCAAAATTCTATAATTAAGAGCTGGTGAAAAATACGCCGGAGAAACAGCCACAGTATTTCTTGAGGTTTTCCTTCTGGTGACATTTTCAAAACTGAAACCAACATCCCAGGCAATCATCTTTTTGCTGAAGAAGACCAGCCTCCTCTAAGGCTTCCAGAATAGCCTGGTTGAAAACAGAAACAGAGAAAACTCTAAGTACCGTGTGTGAAGAGACCTGTGAACACCACAGTTCATCCGTTTGTTCTCTGTATCCTGCCTTTGTGCCTCCTCCTCCTGAACCGAGCCATACCCAGACTTAACAAGTTGCCCATTTACTGATCCCTGGGATTAACCTCCATATTGTCATCTTAACTTGGCTTCAAGACACTTTCAAAATAGGTAGGAAGAAAGTGACTGAAGTGGGGGGTGTATGAAAAATATATGCTTGAGTTGCCGGAAAAACACTACCTGAGAGCACGCTTAACATGCAACTGTCTTATTAGGCATCCTCCTACCAGGATGCAGGAAAGAGCAAAGGGACAGATGGGGAGCCACTAGCAGGATGCCCTACCAACCAACCGCTACTGACTGCTTGGTCACGCAGGGCCATTTTTCAGAGGCTATAAGACTAAATATGTCTCAGAGCAATGGGTCCAGAAGACGGAAAGGGGGGAACAATTCATCCTTTGGCTCTTGTTTCCTGTTGGTCATAAATTGTTCTGCAGAGCATCCCCTACACTTTAGGTTGAGCATGTGCGGTCGCCTTGTGGGTCATGCAACATCTCATGTCTCAGCATCAACTGGGAAGGAGACACAGGGCATAGGCTCCAGGCACGAGTGAGCCACCGTGGGACTGTGCTGACTGGAGTTGGTCACAGCCTGTGCAGAGCTGGTCACCACATGGTGACTGTCCAGAAAGAAGCCAAAGACACAATTTAGCAACCAAGTTACTTTTCCCCAGTGAAATCTTAGGCAGAAGCGGTCTTAGTACCTTTGCATGGCTATGAAGGAATATCTAAGGCTGGGTAACTTATAAAGAAAAGAGGTTTGTTTGACTCACAGTTCTGCAGGTACAAGACACCAGAGGTAGGTGAAACCAAGGCATCCGAAGTGACATGGGAAAGGTGTGTGGTACACACTGGGAAAGAATTGACTACAGAAAGAGCAAGTTCACACTCAAAGAAGTTCCAGGCCCCAAACTGCCATGAAGATCAGAGGAGGGAGAGGTCAATTAGGCCTGGATAATGATGAGGGAAGGTTTCCAGGAGAGGAAAGAGAAGGTGTCCAGCCTGCATTGTGTGCCAGACACTTATTACAGATGTCAAGGGATTTGAAGTAGGCCCCAAAGCATGAAGAGCGTTTTGGCAGATTGTCCTCTTTATTAAACCAAACGTGCATGTAATTTTGTTGTCAGTATTGATTTGTTTTGTGAAAGCCTTTTTTCATAAAATATAAGCCACAATAAAACTCAGCTGAGCCCAGATTGACTTATCAGGTATTCCAATGTAGTGAAATCTGAATTACATACGAACGTGGTGCTCAGTCATCAGGATGCAGGGGAGCCCAGGGGCCCAGGAGGTTGATGGCGGTGACTGAGCCAGGTGGAGCTGGGCTAGGAAGGAATCACTGGGGAGGCAAATGCTGAGCTGTGTCCAAATAGGGAAGGATGGGGATTGGCAGGGGGAGGCTTGGGGAAAAGCCATTTGACATGGAGAAAATGACCCTGAAAAGAGGTGATGCTACAAATCCTCCTCTGCCAAGGGTAACTAATCGTTTTCCCTTAAAAATGACTCTTCAGGGAATCTTCAGGTAGAGTGATTGGTAAACTAGAAACCAGATGAATAACAACATTTCAGGCCAAGCAACTTTATTTTAGCGTCATGCTTGTCCTCTTTAGCACCCAACATGCCTATCAATGGCTTCCAGCGCCTCTTTCTCCAGCTCAGTGAGAGACTCTAGGGATCTTATGAGCTAGAAGCAAACCAAATTGACTAGCCATTTGAGTTTCTCAAAGGAACTCCAAGCCTAAACCCAGGCCACAGAACACTAAGGGAATTAGGCACACCAGCATTATGTATGTACAGTCCTTAGTGACAAGTGAGACTCCAGGGTCCTGGGGAACCAGCCACGTCTAGGTCCAAGAGAGTGAGAGGAGCAACCACTGAGTTTGTCTCTGGACAAAGTTGTGAAGAAGGCAGGGCTCATTCTAGTGATCTCTTGACCACTTTGCTCCTCCTAGCCTGACCAACCACCCCTATATAGCAGGGACTTTCGTGTTTTTAGCACTGAAAGTTCTGCATTCCAGGAACCCCTCAGATCCAGAAAAACCAGGACAGTTGGCCACCCTACCTCCTCCTGAATTCCAGAAGCCTCCTTCTGTGAGCTCAGAAACCCTCCCCAGGGGTCTTGGGGCCCCTGCCTGGCAGGGCTTTTGCCCTGGACATTTCTACAAAGCCCACCTCTATCAAAACACACCTGTCTTCTATGCCATTTAAAAAAGATGCCCCCAAATCCAATAAAAATATGGTTCAAAAACCCTAATACCAACAAGGCTGAGGAAGTCATAATAATATAAATGGGTAGAGTGGTCAAAGTTATTTCATAAAAGCACCTTACATTGTGTTCTTTCGACATTCTCTGTTTGCATTTTAAGCTTGTATGACTGCTTGTCACTTCCTACAAGGTGATGTCTTCCTCATCTTCAGTGCAATAAACAGTGCACATGCAGGGACACAGAGTGGACGCATGAGCTCCGCGTTGGGGAGATGGCAGAGATGAGTAGGAACTACCCCAGCAGAGAATTCCATTCTGTGGAAAGGAGTTCCTGCAGCCCAGTGCCAGCCATTGTTGCATGTAGGAGCACGCACCCAGGGTGACCAGATTTGCTGATTCTTTGAGGTCAGGTGGAATTTGAAAATGTTATGTGAAATCTGCTTTATGTGGTAACGCACAATTGAATATATATATATATATTTAAAAATATACAATGTGGCTCAACTCTGTGGGGGAAAACCAAAAAATGTCCATGGGTCATACTTAGGTCACAGGCTGCCCGTTTGTATCATGTGGATTAAACTCCACAGCAATTATTAAAATTTTCCTCTCTCCCCAATCCCTAAATTGTGATACTGACATCTTGACATTTTAAGTCCTGTCTACAGACACCTGCTGGTTTTCAGAAAGGGTCCCCACGGCAATCCTGAGGAGGCAAAGCTGTAGCCCTCATGCTACCTCGGGCTCTCCCCACATTGCTGCTTCTGCCAGGCATGGTCCGGCTCATCCCTATATCCCTGGAGCAAGCCTCCCCTTTCATCCCTCCAGTCCTTCAACAGCTGTCAAAGGAACAAAAGAATGAGCAATGAGCCAACCACCTTGTCAGGCGGGAGATGCTGTCACTAACCATCCCATCTCACCGTCTCCTAATGATTCTCAAGAGCCATGCCACGGAGTGGGGCCCAGCCTACTTGAGATGAGAACCATCCTTCTCTTTTTTTTTTTTTTTTTTTTTTTTTTGAGGCAGAGTCTTGCTCTGTCGCCCAGGCTGGAGTGCAGTGGCACTATCTCGGCTCACTGCAAGCTCCGCCTCCTGGGTTCACGCCATTCTCCTGCCTCAGCCTCCCGAGTAGCTGGGACTACAGGCGCCCGCCACCACGCCCGGCTAATTTTTTTTGTATTTTTAGTAGAGATGGGGTTTCACCGTGTTAGCCAGGATGGTCTCGATCTCCTGACCTCGTGATCCACCCATCTCGGCCTCCCAAAGTGCTGGGATTACAGGCTTGAGCCACCGCGCCCGGCCCATCCTTCTCTTACTGAACAGGTGGCAGCATGCTTCTGGGGTAATGGCCCAGAGAGCTGCCTCAACAGGCATGAGCAGAGACACTATTTGAGGACACAGCTATTAATGTAGGGTGGGGAGGCAGTCTTATTTGCATATTTAAAAATTTTGGCTTAAGCTAGGAAAAGATGAAGGGGGTGAAAAGAAAACTCTGCACTTAAATACAGTCAAAAGAATTCCTTGTTGAAATGATCTACAGTTAATGAAGAAGGCACTATGTCCTCTAGCAAAAATAGTAGTAATAATAATAATAAAATCTCAGTTTGGGATTGCTCAACTAATGGGCCAACGTGATAGGCTAAACACCTGCAGATGCTTTGTAAAAATAATAATTAAAAACTCATTTCAAAGATATTATCATAATAGAAAGGATTATCTTATTAGGCTGTGTTGACTGGGATCTGTGTTTTATTAGTGGGAGCCAATAGTTACATCATGATATTTAATGAGTTAGATGTGAGAAGCAGGGATCCGCTCCCTGTGGTTGTTAATCCATTCCTATATCTGCACATCACTTTTGTTCTTAAGAGGCTAAAACCTTCTGCCAACATTATCTTAGTGGTCTGGAAAAGATGACCCTGTTGTGTGGTCAGCTGTCTTGGAAGACAGAGCCCTTCCCTTACGTATCTAGAGAGACAAAGCACAGAGACTCATTCCAGTGGCAAGCTCTGGCAGGCACAAAGAGCAGCCCAGGTATCTTCTTGGAGGTTCACAGTCCACTCAGTCCTGCAGGCTGCCATTCTAGGAGCAGTGTGGCCTGCTTATTCCCGAGAGTAGACTGGGTGACTGCCCATCATTTTGTCAGGTGTCCCCTTCAATTTAGGCTTCCTTCGTCAATCCCATTGAACATATCAGCTTCTCTCCATAGAAGTTATTACACAAAATTCATTCCTGACAAACTTGATCCTCTCTTGGTATTTTTTAAATGCTATATAATTCTCTCACTTGCAAACAGCCTAATGTATCTGTCATATCTGTGACAGGTGATGGCCTGAGGGGATCAAATATTCCAAGATCTATTGAATTCAGTGAATGTTTCTGCATGAATAGTTTTGCATTTTATGCCACAATGACTGGAAAATTGAGCAACTGATAAATTGGACATCAGATGAAAAACAATGTATTGGGTCAAGCAACCCCAATTTTATGTTGGTTTCCCTCATGACAACCCAGTTCGAGAATGAACCAGGAAGGCCTTGGGCTCTGCTTTAATCTGGAATAGGTCTTGAAAATGAACTTGGCTTTATTTCTGGTCTAGTATGCAGGCTCAAGTGTGCATGTGTATATACACCACACACACACCCCCAGACATGACACATATACACAAACAGCATACTCATACCATACAACACATACATCACATACAAACGCAACACACCCACCATACACACAAACAAAAACAAGCACACACACCACATGCATGGACTAAAACTGCTGTCCACAGGGAGGAACTGCTTGCTGTCTTTCCAGGAAAGGCATATGTCCTCTTTTAAGGCATTTCAATTGGTTAAAGCCCACCCAAGATAATCTCCCTAACTTAAAGTCAACTGATTAAGGACTTTATTTATATCTGCAAAGTCCCTTCACAGAAACACCTAGGAGAAAGTGTGCGCATGCTGCAGAATACCTGCGGCTTCCCTTCCAACTTTTATGAGAGAGTATCTGGTATAGCCCACCCCTCCCACATACTGGGGAATTCTGGGGAATTAGCTTAGCTGAATTGACAAACCACAAAGCCATCATAACAGCATAACACACACACACACACACACACACACCCCAACACACACACACACCCCCCACATACAATGAAACAAGAAATAGCACAAGCAATGGGACAACCAAATAAATGGAGCCTAGAATAGATGAATATGTATGTGCACACATGTGCATTTGTGATCTAGTTTCCTCTGGCCCTTGATGGACCAGTGGTCCCCTCAGTCTATGACTGAGAAGAAGGACAGAAAGAAGTACTGCTGTTCTGGCCAGTCTCAAAAGACAAAAGATGCCCCCTGAATTCCAGCTTGACCATATGAGATCCTTGCTTATAGGTAGCAGATGGTTGTCATTTTGTACAACAACAATCAATAAAATATATAATCAACTATATTGAAAATGTCCCCAGTGGCCCCACTGGGCATGGTCTGACCAACCAAGCATGAATTTTCAAGAAAACTGAGTCTCTTTTTGATTAGAGCATGTTCACTTTGGGCCAAGGGCAGTGGCTCACGCCCATAATCCCAGCACTTTGGGAGGCCGAGGCAGGTGGATCATGAGGTCAGGAGTTCAAGACCCGCCTGGCCAAGATAGTGAAACCCCGTCTCTACTAAAGATACAAAAATTAGCCTGATGTGGTGGCAGGCGCCTGTAATCCCAGCTACTCGGGAGGCTGAGGCAGAGAATTAGTTGAACCCGGGAGGCAGAGATTGCAGTAAGCTGAGATCGCGCCACAGCACTCCAGCCTGGGCAACAGAGACTCTGTCTCAAAAATAAAAAATAAAAATAAAAAAAACACCCCGTCTCTACTAAAAAAAAATACAAAAAAATTAGCCAGGTGTGGTGGCAGGCACCTGTATTCCCAGCTACTCGGGAGGCTGAGGCAGGAGAATGGCGTGAACCCAGGAGGTGCAGCTTACAGTGAGCCGAGATCACGCCACTGCACTCCAGCTTGGGCAACAGAGTGAGACTCCATCTCAAAAAAAAAAAAAGAAAAGAAAAAGACCATGTTCACCTTGATTTTTCTGTCAGGCCAGGGTTGGACTGTTTTTCTTCTATTAATAGGGCTCTGCTGTTGATACCAAGGGTTGTTGAAACTCAGCTCATGCTGAAACTCACATCTAAAGACCAACACTGACTTTCAGGTATTTCATAGTGCATGGCTCCTATTGCATGATTGAACACCACTGCATTCTTTGAATGAGTAACTCTATCAGGTCATGGATCTCAAATAAAACAGCCAAAGAAAGTGAGGGGTAGGGGAAAGAAACCATGGCTTCTTGGGATTATTATTTCTTTGCATGCATTGAGTATTCTTAGTGAGAAAGTGTGGTGGGCATTACTGCTCTGCCTACTCTCGAGTTTTTGCAGCTCACTCTAACCTAATTAAGTGTCTGTTTGTCCTTAGGCCTGGCACATTCACTAGATGAGGCAACAGCTGCAACACTGCCAAAAGCTACAGGAAGGGCGAAATATTTGCTGGTTGCTGCTATTTTCAGCCTTGCCAGAATCAACAATGACGGTCTTAGGCATTATCAGCTCATTTAAAAAATGTATCCTGAGAGATGCTGGTATGCTCCTCCTGAGAAGCACACATCAATTCTCATGGCCCCAAAGCAGTGGGATGGGCTTGTTAAAGAGTTCCAGTGGGAGAAGGTGTTGGAAACTGATCTGTTCCAACTCAGTTAAACAGGGAGGTGTGGAGAAGGTGCATGTTTGGCCCTATTTGGGTAAAGTACGCAAAAGCAATGCCCTCGGCCTTCAGTGTACACTGGTGCCACCTGTAGGAATTCATTTAAATGCAGGTTTCTGGGGCACACCCAGAGATTTTGACTTAAGTTTTGGGGGACATAGGAATATACTTCTTTTTTTTGAGGCGGAGTCTCACTCTATTGCCAACCTCCACCTCCCGGGTTCAAGTGATTCTCCCTCCTCGGTCTCCCAAGTAGCTGGGACTACAGGCGTGCGCCAGCTATTTTTTGCATTTTTAGTAGAGAGGGGGTTTCTCCATGTTGTCCAGGATGGTCTCGATCTCTTGACCTCAGGATCCACCTGCCTTGGCCTCCCAAAGTGCTGGGATTACAGGCGTGAGCCTCTGCGTCCAGCCAGAATATACATTTTTGTGAGTATTTTACAATGTGATTCCAATGAAGGTGGTTTTAAGAGGCACTAGTGTAAGGAAGAGATTTAGAATCTTGAACAGAATCTGGAAAAGCTGTTTTAATTTTATATATAGTTTTAAAATTTAGCAAGGGGGGCAGGACCCATGGAAGCAAGCTATAAAATCTCATTGAAAAACACAAAACCAGAGCCAAAATGAACAGGGAGATTTACCTTGTGCCCAATGGGAGAACTTATCATTAAAAAACAATCTCCCTTAGTGAATTTGTATTTTCAACGTAATCTCAATTAGAATGCCAATGCATTTGGTGTTTTCTGGAACTAGATTGGAGGGGTGGGGAACATACTTTACCAGATAAAACTATAATAACCCTAATCAAAATAGTAAGGGGTTGACAAAGAAATGGATGATTAGATCAATAAACTAGAACAGAAAGACAAGGAAGAATACCAAGAATATATAATCAATGTGACATTATTTTCAGTGAGAAAAAAGGTGTTTAATTGTTTATCTGTCAGGAATAAAATATAGTAGATTTCAATTTCACTGCGTGTGCAAAAACAAACCTAAGATAAATGAAAGATCTAAATGCAGCAATCAACCAATGAAAGAATCAGAAAATGTAGGCAAATATTTGTATAACCCTGGGATGAATAAAACATTCTTACACATGACAGGAAATTCGAGATTTATAAAGAAAATATAGGACATATATAACTATATGAATTTAAAATATCTGTATAATGAAAGATATCATAAAGTCAAAAATCAAATAGTAGGAAACATTATTGAACACACATATGGCAACCAAAGAGTTAATATTCTTCATAGTCAAAGCCTTCTAAATATTGATGCAAAAAGGACAAATAATGCAATAAAAAATGGGCAAACTTTAAAAAACTACTAGGTAAAATTTAAAATTTGTAATAATGTCTGTCACTGTTAAGGCTGTGGAAAAATTAGTACCTGCTTACATTAGTGAAGGAGGTACAAACTTTGGCTCCTTGGCAGTATTTGTGTATGTTACAGAAATAAGAGTGCCAAAAGACAAAAGGAAAATAGCTAGATGCTTATTGCAACTTTATATATTGAGTTTCAGGAAAGAAAGAGGGAGTAGGGAGACAGGGAAGAAAGTGAGAACTACAGATACAATCTTAAGCCCCCCAACCAACAGGACAGACCCTCTATTGGCCAAGGGGACCCTAGAAAAACCTTAAAAACATGATGGGGTGGGAGGTCAGACACACCTCATTAAGTACCTTTCTTTTAGCAGTTTAGCCACAACTGACCAGCATTAATGTTAAAATAGAGATCATAGGACTTACAGAATGAACTCTCTGTGGCATACCTTCCTGTCTCACCTTTCCTCCTTCACAGGGCTTGCTCATGGCCTCTGCCGGAGGCTACACTTCCCAGCCTGTCAGGATGGCCACCCTACAGGCTCTAAGCCTTTATAAGAAATAAAATCCCCTTTCTAAATATATAAATTGTGTGATTTTTTAGTTGACAGAAGGAATAAGAAAAAGGAGGGAAGGTAAAATGTACATACACACACACAAGGAAAGAAAAAGAAAAAGAAACAACTGGAATATTCCTCAAGAAGAAAATGGTTGAGTTGATTATGTTACATCCAAATAATGGCTGTTGTGCAGCTTCTGAAAATAGATCTGCATACATTAACCAAGAGGAATATCCATGATATATATTTAATGAAAAAAGAACACTTCCATATTGTGCATGTGGAATACATTATGCTTTGGGCAAAAGAGGCAGAAAAAGAGAGAGAGAGGGAGGGAGGGAAAGGAACAGAGGGAGATTTGTACACATTCCATTGGGAAAGGATGAAATTGAAGGGGAAACAGGTGAGATTAATAACCTTTGACTTGGTTAACTTTAGATGATAGGCCCCATGTATTAAGATACTTTTGTCAAATTATAACATGGTTAAACAAGGCTGACTAGGATAGAGAGGGGCCTGAAAGCCATGGTGCCTTCTCCATAAGATGTGTGAGAATGGAGAGAAAGAATACAAAGAAAACACATAATAAACACTCAATCTTATATAGGCTTCAAGTAACTACAAGTTTTGCTTGGAGAAGTGGTGATAATTTGAGCTTCAAACATGAGAAGAGACAGTATTAGAGTCTGTCCTCTGTCAATATTGAGCAGTGGCTGCTGGAAAGTAGGTTGCAGGTGGAAAAAAGAGAGGATTCCCAAACCCATGGAGAGGTCCTACCATGTGCCTCAGTTACCCTAACAGTCTTCCTCCGGGCTGTAGCCTGGGAGGTCGGTCTAGCCTGCTTCTAGGGCTCCTTCCAAGTCAAGTGTCACATTCAGGGTACAAGTCAAAATTAGTTGGCCAATTGGAAAATGGATCAAAGATTCCTCCCATACTTACTCATTCCGCTTGTAGTCAATCAGGGTCAAGAAAGGAGAATTAGAAGGATTCATCAGTGATTTCATGGCAAGATTTTGTGACACTTTGAATGGCAATTTTTACTGATGGTGACCTAGTTAGCACATACTGTACGATGGTGGATGGCAAAACCTCAATCTTACATGCATGGGTTTTATTATCAAAAGTCCAAAAGAATTTTGTTAATTGGGGGAGTTTGCCACCAAAAGGCTCATGAAAACATAGCCTTAGAAAGAGTCTGGGGGGTGTTTATCTCCCACAATAGGAAAGCACTAGAGAAACAGTGTGGTTACGGGTGGCTGACATGTGTCTGTGTCACATGGATCTGCCTTATCTTCTCTAGAAGCTGGAAAACATAACACAATGAGGTAGAGTGGGAAGAGTGGCAATTTTTAGGATCAGTTCAAGTGCTGGCTCTGCAATAGGTTAGTGAGATACAATGAGTAAGTTGTCTACCTCTCCAAGCCTCAGTTTCCTTATCTGCAAAACAGGAGTGATGCTAGATTACAAAGGAAAAAGGATACAACAAACACATTCAATTCCTAGGCCATAAATAGGCACTTACTAACATTAGTTTCTTCCTACTCTCTTTTTTGATAGTGCGTTTCTGCCCACCACTATTTTCTCAGGAAATCAAAGTGAAAGATTGCAATTGCTCTGTCTGACCCCAATCTACTCTTTCCTGCGTGCTTCTTGTTGTCCTTGAGAGAGCCAGGCTTCTTCAGGGAAGCAGTGATGCGGTGCAGAAAGAACACATGCGTGCATTGCTGATGTACATTCTGTGGGAGAGACAGACGTGAGGCTATCTTTGGATTTCCATGGCTTTTATAATTGGGGTAGTCATACATCATTTACACTCACATAAAGATCCTGTTTTTAGTTTAGAAAGGGTTGTTTTACATTTTTTTTTCCATCGTTACACAAGTAAAGCATATTTTTGGTTGAAAAATTTTAAACTACCAAAAAGCTGATAGGAGGAAATGAAATCCGTCTATAATTATATCACCTAGAGAGAACTGCTTTTAATGTTTAGGTAGACATCATTTGAGATCTATATATATAGATAGAAATGTAGACACTTAAATAGGTATCTAGGTATTTAAATAGGTATATAATAATGTCTTCAGTAGATCAAAATAGATAAATAGTATATTAAAGTATCTGATAGGTATTTTAAATAGATACATAATGATAAATATATTTTATTTAAGATATAAATAGGTATCTAATAGCTATATTATACCTAACTAGGTATATAAAGATGTCTGCTGTAGTAATATACTTGTGCTATTTGGAATGCGTGCTGATTTAAAATTACTGCAAAAAGAAAGTGCAGACAACTTTGCCTCTGGGAAAATGTAATCTTAATGATACATGCACCTATTCTGTCTCCATTCAGTGCCTAATGTGGGTGATGACTGTGAATAAGGACATAAGGGAAATATCACCCTATGGTCTTTCAGAGGCCCGAGGAAGTAGGATTTCAAGCAACAGTTTGTGGTCTTCTTCTTTTTTTTTTTTTTTTTTTTGAGACGGAGTTTCAGCCTGTCACCCAGGTTGGAGTGCAACAGCGTGATCTCAGCTCACCACAATCTCCACCTCCCAGGTTCAAACCATTCTCCTGCCTCCACCTCCCAAGTAGGAGGGATTACAGGTGCCAGCCACCACACCTGGCTAATTTGTGTATTTTTAGTAGAGGTGGGGTTTCACCATGTTGGCCAGGCTGGTCTTGAACTCCTGACCTCGTGATCTGCCTGCCTTGGCCTCCCAAAGTGCTGGGATTACAGGCGTGAACCACCACGCCCGGCACAGTTTATGGCCTTCTTCTTGCAGGTCTGTAAGCAACAACTTCCTTCCTGGCTCTCTAGACTCTCTAGAAGAAAGAGCAAAATTTCAGTGTTCCCTACGCGTGTTTGAGTGCATATGACAGCCCAAGAGATGTGAAGAATACCATGGAGAGTGCCAGGGGCCCATCTGCCTCCAAGCATGTTGAGATGGTTGACAGCAAGGAATAAGCATTTACAAGACGGATAGACAAATAAAATACCATGACAACATGGAGTAAGTCTGGATAGAGACACTGTCATTGATAAATAAGACCGCCTGGTTCATAGAGTCCCTCGGAGCCTAACCACAAAGATGGACCTTAGAGATCAGAATAATTAAGTGTCCGTTTTTTGTGACTAATGATAAGACGGCATATGGGCATATATCCTGTGGGATGAATATTTTATATACTTAACCTTATTAAAACAGCTTGGGTGAGTAGATTTCTTCAGGCAGTTTTAAAGCATTATGCTATCTCCAGGAAAGCAAACGTCTCTGGCTATTGTGTGAGCAGATGGGAAGTGCTGAGAAAATCTGGAGATCAGACTCTTTGGCAACCATAGCACCCTATTAAATTGGTTTGTACAATGATGGATACCCACAATAAACTAACAAGGTGGTTTCTGAAGTTGCCAGAATTTTCTCTTTTTTGTATTTCAATTATAAAAGGAGTAAAAATAATCTGTACATTTGTCTTTGGGTATATACTATAAAGGTGAGAGAAAAGATAAGGGAACTCAAAGATTTTCTTAATTCTTAGGCCACCCTTGCCTGGATTACCAGCACCCCTTTTATCGGCCCTTTGCTACCTAGCCGTTCTGCTAGCTCATACTCAAGGAGATTGTGATATATCCAGAATCCAACTTCGGAAACCAGTCGATCATTTAATTCTTATTAATTATAAGAACAGACCCATGTCATTCTGTATCTTCTTAAAGACAGAAACTGCTTTAGAACAAAATTTATCCATGTTTAGAACTTAATTCAGACAGATTTCTAATGTTTAACTACCTAACTATATAGTTTGTCAAAGATATCAAAAGTTGCTAATAAGATCTAACATGTTCAATACCATTCTATTCCATTACAAAGCCAAACTTTGATGGAAGTCAAAGCCCTGTTCAAGATGTTTCACTGAGCAGACAACTTCAAATCAGTTCATTGATTGTTCTACATTTAAATCAAGCTGTTAATTTAACTTGACTGATCCTTCCAAGTGATCATTTATATTGGAATGAGCTGTTTAGGAGGGTGATGCAAACACAGCTTAAAAGCCTTCACAAATAGTAGAGTTGTGTTGGTGGTGGTGGTGTTGGTTGGTTGGTTTCATTTTGTTTTGTTTTTGAGACAGGGTTTCACTCTGTCACCCAGGCTGAGTGCAGTGGCACAATCACAGCACACCACAGCCTCGACCTCCTGGGCATGACCAATCCTCCCACCTCAGCCTCCTGAGTAGCTGGGACTACAGGCTTGCGTCACTATGCCTAGGTAATTTTAAAACAAATTTTTTTTCTTTTTTTTTTTTTTGGAGACAGAGCCTTGTTCTGTTGCCCAGGCTGGAGTGCAGTGGCACAATCTTGGCCCACTGTAGCCTCAACCGCCTGGGCTCAGGTGATTATCCCACCCCAACCCCTTGAGTAGCTGTGATTACAGGCGTACACTACCACGCTTGGTTAATTTTTTTTATTTTTAGTAGAGTGGGGGTTTATCTATGTTGCCCAGGTGGTCTCAAACTCCTGGACTCATGCAATCCGCCCATCTCAGCCTCCCGGAGTGCTGGAATTACAGGGGTGAGCCACTACACATGGCCTAGTAGTTTTTGGAGGCCCCAGGGTGGCTTCCTAAACAATTGTGACCTTACTACATTTTATATACAACTTAGCAAAGCAGGAACTCTCAGCTCTATTCCAGCTTCACAGAGCGCCAAGAAGGAGATTGTTGCTTAAATATTTGCAAGCGAAAGTTTAAAAGACCATGCAGTGTTGTTAAAATCCAACTCTCCCTATTTCTGAGAGTTGAACCTCTGACACTTCGGCAGGTGTGGTCAATGAAAAGGATCTGCATTCAACGTGGAGAGAACAGAATTCTTGTGCTACTGGAAATCTTAAACATTAAACAATTATAAATTAAGCAGAGATTCGGCCTTTTTGGAAGAATAACATTCTTACATAGAAAATTCCTTGATTGGCCATCTAGGTATATTCCCTGGCTTGTTTAAGTAAAATCGACCTTGCGCCATTCTGCACCGACACCAACTCTGCCCAGCGGTCACCAATCACCATTAGAGCAAGGCTTAGGAGTTGGAGATTTCACACATTTTTCTGTTATCCTTGAGCATCCCTGGGCATTTTCAGTGGATAGCCAAGAGGAGCAAAACATCAATTTGCCACTGTATAAACTGCCAAATAAGAATCATGACATTGTACCCAGCCTGTTTGTGAAGATGCCCACAAACCCTATAGAGATTCTGCCAGCCAGCTTGGGCCGCTGGTCTCCAACCTGCCTTCAGATTGTTCTCTCCCCACTGGCTGGAACCAGGTAATTCTCACTGCAGGCTCAGCAATGTGCTCTGTCCCTGGAATCAATTTTGGTTTGAGGCAGGAGGCATTAGGCCAGTTCCTAAGGTGATATTCAAAGGATATACACATATACACACATATATGTACACACACACACATACATGACACACCCATACACACACATACGTATGTTGTTGCTGTTGCTGCTACTTTGACCTGATGTGGGAACCCCATTTCTCTAACGAAGCTTCACTCCTGGGCCTCGCTTGTAGGTTCCGGTCTAGGATCCCAGCACACTGCTGATTCTGGGTTTCTACTTATATCATCTCTGTCCCCTTTCTGGGACAAGAGCCCTGCAGCCTATGGACAGATGTCTGCTATACTGACTATCATTCAAAAAGACTGTGTACTGCACACTCTGGAGCACCCGCTCTTTGTGAGAACTTCTTATTGGAAGACATTTATATGTCTTTCTGTTGCCATTTTGAACCTTTGGCTCACACTGAGCATGGATGTCTGTATTGACTGGACACTTTGCTTTCTCATCGTACCACCGTTTCACAGCACCCTCTCATCTGGGTGCTCAGGTGGGTCTTGGCCATTTCCCCTTTCCAGAAATATTTTAGAAATTACTAGGAACTCACTGGGAGTAAGAGTTGCCAGGTTTAGTAAATAAAAGTACAGGATGCCCAGTTAAATTTGAATTTCAGATAAACAATGAATAAGGTTTTAGTATAAGTATATCCCATACAATTATAAAAAGCTCTTCATTGTTTATGTGAAATACAAATTTACCCAGGTGTCCTGTGATTGACTCGGCAGCTCTATTTGAAATGCCATGTTCAGTTCACAGATGCCTTTTGAAGATTGCAGCCTCTGGGGTCTGTTTTATTACTAAAAGCTTAATGCTTGGGGCCATTCACTCCACCACGTTGCTCACGCCTCCTCCAGGAAGAACACAGTTGACTCTGGCCAGCAGCCACCTCTATGCTGTGGAGAAATCTTGCTCTTCAAAGCTTTTCTTGCTATTGGGTATGTGGAGTTCTTTGAAGTTGGTAAGACTGAAGTTCTTTGTCTGGAGGAACCACTGTCCACTGTATTTCCAAATTTCTTAAGGATTCCCTCTGCTCAAGGAATTCTAACAGTATCATCTCCTGTGCTGCCTGTCTGGGCTTCAGTGTGTTGGGAAAAGCAGTGCTTAGCTCTCTTTCTCACTTTGGCCAGAATGTGACCATTCCTCAGTCACTCAGGCTGAAACCTCCCTTGCCCTTTTCTCTTGTGTTTAATCTTCTCTGGCCCCTTTTCCACAGCCTCATCTCTGTTTCGCCCTAGTCGGTCCCACAGGCAATTGTATTTGTGATTCTACTTCTCCCAAGTCTTTCTAATTCTCAACTCTTTTGGAAATTGCAATTACCTGGGGAGGTTTGAGAAAATAGCTGTGCCTGGTCCGTATCCCCAAAGATGCTATTTAATTGGTGTAGAGTAGCCGCAGGCATTGATAGCTGCAAAGGTTCACCAGGTGATTCTATTACCATTCAGTGGAATCTGGCCCCTGCTTTAGGACTTTCCTTCAGGACTGAGGACTCCCTGGTGCAGCTGCAGTCCAGGTGTGGGGGCAGCAGGCTGACTTGGTGTATTCAGGGGCCACATTCACCCCAGAACATTATTATCCTTCCCCAGTGCCATTGCAAGTGATTTCCTACAATACTGTCAAATGTACTCAAATCCTTCCCAACAGAACAAAAGCAGAAAATTATAAAATTACAGTCCTTTGGGATTTTTTTCTGTAAATCTCATTGTAATTTGGGTACAATTGTTCGAATTTTTTGTATGAGCTAAACAATCCATATCTCCATCCCCAATTAAAACTGAGCTTGCATATTCAGTACAGAACACGAAATGAAATACATAATTGTATAGTAATCATTTTATTCTCAACTATATTCAATTACATGTGAAGATAAAATCTTCATAGCTCCATTCACAGTCCCCGATTGTACTTATCTTCTATTTTGCCCTCCCTCCCTCACTTTGATGCTCTCTTTCTGCCATTTTCAAACATTTCCCTTCAAAATGGTTTGAAAGAAAGTTTCTGGAGTGATAACCTGCTCCTACCCCAACTGTTCTCTTGTGTCTATTTGCTAACTATGATTTAAAATCATTCTCTTTCTCCCTATCTGCTTTTTTTTTTTTTTTTTTTCCAGTTGAAAAGGGTCCAGTCTTCTTCACTGTACATATCACCACCCCTTCTGTCTCTGAGGCTGAAGGATTCCTGGGTAGTTGGCTTCTGTATAATCTTGCTCTTCTATAGCAAATATTGGGTAGATAGTTGTAGAGGAAGGGAGGCAGGCAGGCGGGCAGGAAGGAAGGAAGGAAGGAAGGAAGGAAGGAAGGAAGGAAGGAAGGAAGGAAGGAGAAAGAAAGAAAAAAAGAAAGAAAGAGAGAGAGAAAGACAAGAAAGAAAGAAAGACAGAAAGAAAGAGAGAGAGAAAGACAAGAAAGAAAGAAAGACAGAAAGAAAGACAGAAAGAAAGAAAGAAAGAAAGAAAGAGAAAAGAGAAAGAAAAGAGAGAGAGAAAGAAAGAAAGGGAGAGGAAGGAAGGGATGGAGAAAGGAAGGGAGGGAGAAAGAAAGAAGAAAAGAAGGAAAGAAAAGCTCACTTAGCAAAACCTGAAAATAAGTAATATGCAGTAAAATAAAATTCAGTTTTTAATGATTTCTTACATTTCGATTGTCCTAGAATTTCAGCATTCTCCAGAAAAGTATTTTCATTGAGATAAATAGAACTATCTATGTCCCATAGTTGAAAGGTTAAAAACCTTCGTTCATCTCACTAGGTAAAGTAATGGGTCTTCAGATAAATTCAGCAAAGTTAAAATGCTTACACACCTCACACAGTCTTTGCCATACAAGTGTGAATTCAAACCAGAAATGACTTTCATTATACACCCTCATTTACAGGTCAATATATGACACATAATAGATACTCAGAGTTTCTGAAGAAAAGAAGAAAGACTAATTGTATCTTGTCACTGCTGTTTCTTCTAATTCACCTGCTTAATGCTCAAAAACATTCCTCCAAGGATTGTCACTTTCTTACCTCTGACATTTTAACTTAAATTCTTAGAGTGTTTGTTGGATTCTCCACGCAGTGTTTCTTCCTCTCTGATTTTTCTTTAGAGAATGCTTTCTGCGCCATTGCATGTAATCCTGTTAACCAAGGACTTCTGCTCTTTTCCACCCAAGTGCAAGAGATGATGTATTTTCCTGAGAGTTTAGAATTGGAAAGGGGTAAAGTCATCCAGTTATTCTGCCCACTCCCACCCCTGCATCCCATCCCAAGATCTTGAAGCAAAGTTTATTTTATGCTAGCTCTGGTGAGCTAGCTGGTCCATCATCTAACCTGTTGTTCTTAATTATTTATTTATTTATTTATTTTGAGACAGTCTTGCTCTGTTGCCCAGGCTAGAGTGCAGTGGTGCGATCTTGGTTCACTGCAACCTCCGCCTGCTGGGTTCAAGCGATTCTCCTGCCTCAGCCTCCCAAGTAGCTGGAATTATAGGCACATGCCACCATACCTGGCTAATTTTTGTATTTTTAGTAGAGATGGGGTTTCACCATATTGGCCAGGCTGCTCTTGAACTCCTGACCTCAAGTGATCCACCCACCTTGGCCTCCCAGAGTGCTAGGATTACAGGCATTGCCACTGCGCCTGGTCCTGTTGCTCTTAATTAAAGAGGAGCTATTGTTTTTGACAGCTCCCTTAGATTTGAACTTCCATACACTGTTTCAAATAGTTCCTTTGGAATGCTCTGGAGCACTCTTCTTATTGACTGTCTCTCCTCCTAGCAAAATGTCTCAGCCACTACTCTGTGTGCTGGCTGGGAGATAGCCTCTGGTCTTCTCAGCTTTCCTCTCCTGATGTTGAATCTCTGCTTTATGATCAAGTTGAGATGAGGATAAAAGGACCCCAGTATTTTCAGCCTTCCCTGATTTGGGGAGAGCCTCCATTTCCTGAGAATTGACTAGATAGAGGAAGGTAGACCCTGACCTCTCAGGGGAATGAGGATTAAATGTAGCCTCTTCAACTTGAGGTTGGAGAGAATGAGAAATGATGGCAGCCTGCCCCTTCCAGTGAGATATAGTGATGCTTGACTGGAGCTGAGAGTATAGGAGGCCCTGCCTTCTTGATCCCATCCTGCCTGGAGTGCAGCTTCTGTCAAACCCACCAAACTGAGAGGAGGTGAAGGGAGAGGGAGGGAGCAGGTGGTTGTGGCTCAGATACCACAAACACACTGTTCTTCCTGAGTTTTAGTAGACTTTCTGGGATAATTATTCATCATTTGTTGTTTATACCATTAGGAAAATTTTCAGAGATTTTACATAGTTGTTTGTTTTTTTTTTCGTTTCAATAATTTTGCTTTTTTTTCACTGGGGAGTGGGCCCAAGTTGCTCCTTAACGCTGTCATCTGGGAAGTACATCTTCCTGTTGAGACGTTTCCTAAGAAGCTTGATTAAGGGCTTATCCTGTATCTGTGAAGGTCACAGGTTTGGGATCTAATGCATCTGGGTTTGATTCTAAACTTGGCCACTGAGTAGATGTGTGACTCTGGGGAGTCATTTTTACTCTCTAAGCCTTGGTTCATCCTATATAAATGGTGCTAATACGAATAGTTATTTCAAAGAGATATCCAGTAGCAGAATCAAGTGCTTAATACAGTGCCTGGCACAGCCTGAACCCTTAATACACGTCGGCCGTTATTTGTTTAAATCTTACAGGAAATGAGGAGCCACTGAAGGAGTTTAAACCAGATGGTGTTATGAGGAGATCCACATTTTAGAATGATCCCTCTCTGGGGCAGGTCAAGCGATTAGGAAACTTGCAGTGGTGCAGAGGAAAAATAATGAAGGACCACAACGAAGCTCAAAAGCTGGGAAGTGATGAGCAGAAACTGCAAAAGGAGCAGTGGGGAGGGAGTGTGGATGGGATTTGGTGCCCAGATAGATGCAGGGAGTGACAGTGAGGAAAAGGAAGTGTGAGAGATCTGCCTTAGATATGGATAAAGACTTCAGAATTCTCATGAATCAAATCATCCTGCACCCCAGCCATGGCCTTCCAGGCCCTCACCCCCAAACAGTTGGAACCAGCTTCAAATCTAGGTCCTCTATTTCCAGCCTCTAGACCTTAGAGGTCTGGGGTGGTTTGTTTTTGTTTTTTGTTTTGAGACAGAGTCTCACTCTGTCACCCAGGCTGGATGTGGTGGTGCAATCTCAGCTCACCGCAACCTCCACCTCCAGGTTCAAACGATTCTCCTGCCTCAACCTCCCGAGTAGCTGGGATTACAGGTACATGCCACCACACCTGGCTAATTTTTGTATTTTTAGTAGAGACGGGTTTCACCATGTTGGCCAGGCTGGTCTCAAACTCCTGACCTTGTGATCTGCCGGCCTCGACCTTCCAGAGTGCTGGGATTACAGGCATGAGCCACCGTGCCTGGCCAGTTATTGTATTTTAATGCCTTAAAAGTAACTCAGCCTTTACCTTCCTACGAGATAGACTGAAATAAGAAAATAACAACAACATCAAATGTTGGTGAGGATGTGGATTAACCAATGGGTGCATAAAATGGTACGATGACTCTCAACACAGAAATCTTCTTAGGAAGTTAAATATATACCTACCCTATAACCCAGAAATTCCACTCCTAGATATTTATTCAAGAAAAATAAAATGTTCCCAAAAATATTATCCAAGAATGTTCATTGCAGCTTTATTTATAATAGCTCCAAACTAGAAACAGTACAAGAGTTCATTGACTGAAAAACAGACAAGCTCTCTGTTGCTGTATTTATATGAGAGAATATACTCCTTATCAATAAAAACAAATTACCGATACATGCAACATGCAACATGGATTAATCTCTAAGACATCATGCCAAGTGAAAGAAGCCCTACACAAAAGCATACATACTGTTTGATTTCACTTACATGATATTCTACAATAGGCAAAATGAATCTGTGGTGATAAAAATCAGATCAGTGGTTGCCTGAGAGTCAGGAGTAGGGGAATTGACTGGGAAGAGGCACAAGAAGACTTTCTGGTGTCATGGAAGTATTCTATATATCGAAAGGGATGTGAATTACATGGGTATATCATTTGTCAAAAATGATTGAATGATAGACTTAAGATCTGTGCCTTTCACTGTTTGTAAATTATATCCTATAACAAAATTCTTAAAAATTAAGTAATATCTGATCTGCAATCTTGACACTTGCCTGCTATTCTGGTGTCACCCCAACGCTAGCCTTGGCCTTAGTGCCAGGTACTCCATAGCATATTACTTTTTCTACCCTACCTCCAAAAAATGTAGACTTACGTAGCCTTAATCCAAGTAAAAGCCAATATAAAGAAGAAAAAAAATATTCACTCTCCATTAAAAGCTAGAAGAGCTAACATAACAGTAAAAGTCCACTGAGGAATTCCCTTTCTGGGATATGGTATCCTTTCAGTAACCTTGAAATGTGGAAGTATCAGGGCCCAGAGTGGACGGGTTACCCGGCTGAAGATGCCTCCAGCGAATCCTGTCCTGTGTTGTATCCTGCCTGCTAAATCACACAGATATTACTCAGCATAAGTCCTGGAAGAGTTTGAATAACTTTTCAAAGGTCCATAGCTGTGGATTATGCATTTTATGATCCATTAGAGCGTTACTTAATTATGTTTTTCAGAAGTATAGTAAAGAGAAATGGCTTGAGATTCTTCTTATCTTGTTTTATGGAATGAGAATTAAGCTTCTTTCTGACAACACTCCATGTTGCCACTGAAGCAATTAGATTTTGGGTATGATTTCTTTTTTTCTTGACTACCCCAACAAATGATAGATATTAATAACAGTGACAGCAGAAAATGAGGAACTTGCTCAATGAGTTATGAGACACATTTCACTGCTAAAAACTATAAGCTCATGTGTTGTCCCATTAATAATGTAGACCCTTGTCCTGAAACTTGCTGATACTATTAGACTTTCTCCCTCCCTGGTGATTCAAACCCACAGCTGAACCCACTGTTGGATGATGACGTCAGTTCCTTGCAGTTGTGAACTGGTCTATGAGCCATGGATACATGGCTTCCAGTAAATCAAAATTCATTAGAGATGGTTGAGATCTGATTTTTGTTTCTTCACTTTCAAGTCATTCTTTTATCTCATGCATGGTTTAATTTCAGTCTCTCCAGCTAAAGTGGTGAATCATACATTAACCAGATGACTGGACTGTGTCGCACGACCATTCCAATTTACCTTCCATATGGGCATCGTTTTAAAAACAACCACCATCCTTCCAAGCAGTACTTGTTTCCAAAAGCTGGTGAACAAGCACATTATTTACAAAGTATGTAATCAGGAAACCCAATCCAACTCATTAACTGTATGACATCCCACTCTTTATTTAGACAGTTTACTGGCTGTGGACTTTCATATGGGATCTGTCATTTACACTTCCTGATAATAAAATTTAATTGAAATTTCATTCCTGTACAACAAGATGCCAGTTTAACAGATGGTCTGTAATTGTTATGTCCACATATTTTATATTGGATGGTATCACACACAATTTCACACAACTGCTATTCATTTAAATGCTGGGTTCATTTAAGACATTTCTTTCATATTAAAAACCTTATTGTTTAATATTACTATAAAATATATCATTAAAATTAATTAGTTAAAATTGAAAAAATGATTAAAACAGTCCTCCTGAAACTAAAAGAATAATTAATGATTACGATCTGAACTGCATTCCCGAAGAGAGTGAAAATATTTGTACAGAAACATCTAGATTTGTGTATATAAGGCAGAAATTGACATATAAGCATGGCAGAAGATAAGGAATATGCCATATTTTAACAAATGATCTAACCAAACCTCAGCCTGTATCCTCATCTATAAAATAAGCACTTAGTTTCTGTTCTGTCTCTAAATTTCAGTGCTTCTTTGATCATTCTAAAAATCTCATTTATGTTCTTCTTTAATCTGAATTTTGAATCCACTGACTTAGTATTCAGTACTTTGTACTCAGAAAGCCAAGAATTATCACCCTTAAAATTGGGGTGGGAAGGGGTTTGCGTTAAAGAAATACATCAGAGGCACTGAACACATAGGGAAGAATTCCAAATCCTTTCATATAACCCAGGGTCATTCCATCCCAAGTGTCATATTCAGTGCAACTTGAGTACTTATCATTAAGATAATTTTAATTGTTAAAGTAATTTCGGAGAGCATTTTAAAGGAACTTAGCAGTATAGTTTGAAAGTACAGGAAATTCAGTCTATTGTGAAAAGCTGACTTGCTTCTCCTTCATAATGGTGGTATCCTCAACCTCCCTTTTCCACCTCCTCCCTCAATAATTTCAGTTACCTACTGCTCACAATTTTTCTATCTTTCCCACTCAAAATCTGTTCTCAGAAAAGGTTTAAATAAACTCATTCACTTCAATATAGAAATGACTTATAAGACTCAAAACAACAATTTCCCCAGGGGTATTTGCATTTTAGGCAGATCCCACAGCTTTCTGAAATGAAACAAGATTCTAATTACGCAGTACCAAGCAATGATGGAGAAGAGAAGTCCTGAAGTCTCTGAAATTCTACCATCCCCTTGGTGACTTCCTTTACATATTCCTACATCTTACCCTGCATTCTATATTTAAAGAACAAACTATTTAAATAAGGAAACATGCCATCAGGCTTTTCTTTGAGGGGATGAAGAAGAAAATAAATGGAAAAGATGGGGGAATTGAAGAGACCACAGAAGGTGTGGAAAGTCCACACCAGAACTCTTGGAGAAGTAAGATACCATGTGACGAAGGAAAAGGAAAAGAATACAGGGAAATTAGTTGAAAATGGTTTCGACCCCTCATGAGCTTGCAGTATGCCAGATGTTCTAGCGGTGTTATTTCAGTATATATCTGTTTATCCAGAATGGCTGTGAATGAGGCACTCTGGTGATTCCATTCTCATTTTCTGCTTGGATTGGAGTTACCATTTACTTTCTAAGAGGGAATGAAACCATGCTTGTCTTAGTCACCATTATAACCCCAGCGCTTAGCATAAGAAATGAGTGAATAATTTAGCTGTTGTCAAAAACTTGTAACACAATAAAGGTATCTTGAAAGAAATCGTTTTCTTTCATTAGTGTTCTTACATCTTTTGGAATGTTCTTCAAGGTTTTCAGGCATTTCTATCCCACTATTAAAATGATTATTATTGTAAATGTACAAATCAGAGATTTAGAAAATTGAGCTAAATCAATACTAATCCAGGTATAGGCTGAGGCATTAACATTAAACTTCCAGACTACAGAGTCTATAAGACTTCTGCATATAATTGACAGTTTGTCTGGTATTGCTATATGAGAGAGATACCGAATTTAACCCCAGGCAGCACACCCCACTCTTGGCCCTAGGGATCTTAACTCTTCCAGTTGATTTATAAACTGCAGGGCATGTGATGGCGTGGGGATACTATTCAAATATACAGACAAACAAAGAGAGCAACTTTTTTTTTTTTTGTACACTTGGCACGTGCCGAACAGTACTAGGCTCTTATGGATAAACAGTGAGAAAGAAAAAATCCCTGCTTTTAAGAGTTTCAAAGTTTAGACACTCCTACAACCTCCTAAGTTCAGAAAAGAAAGATTACATGGTCTGTTCTTCTGCTATTTACCTATGAAATTAGAGACTTGACCTGGTTTAAATTGTAAGGTTGCTGCTAGTTATGACACATATAAATAAATCTTTGGGAGTGATGCAAGTAGGAATGGCCATATAAGAACATCTGAAAATCTGTTCCTCTATCAAAGAAATAAGGACTGTAGGAAAATAATCAAATAATTTTTTTCAGAACTTTGGAAATTAATCAAAGGCTTGCAACAATCTGAGGAGCATTTATTCAAGAAAAACAGTTACATCTTAGTAAAAACAACAACCTTTGGGGTGGTGTAACTTGCTCATTTCTCAGAACCCTCTTCCCAGCCCTCTATCCACAAAAACCAACAAATGGTCAATCAAGATATTCATGAAAACCAGAAGACCAGTGGCCGCTGGAGAGGGAACGATGGGCTTCTATCTCAAGAAGAAATAGGAAATCTAAATAGATCTAGAACAAGTAAAGATAGTGAGTTATCAGCAAAAAAGACTTCATAAAAAAAGAAAAGCCCAATTTCAGATGGCTTCACTGGTAAATTTTAAAAATGTTTAGAATAAACATAACAACAATCCTTCATAAACTCTTCCAAAATTTGCAAAAGCAAGGAGTGCTTTCTGAGTCATTCTCTGAAGCAAGAAGTATCCTGATAACAAAGCTAATAAAGCCATCACAAGAAAACTACAAACCAATACCTTTTATGAATACAGAGGCAAAACTTAGCCACAAAATGTAAGTAAACCAAAGCTAACAACATATGAAGATTATACAAATAATTACACACCCTAACTAAATACAATTTATCCAAGGCAGGCAAGGCTCGTTTGATATACAAAGATCAGTTAATATAATGCACCACATTAATATAATAAGATAATAACTACATAATCATCTCCATAGAAACAGAAATATTTTTTGACAAAATACAGTGGCTTGTAATAATAAAAATATCCAAAAACTAGGCATAAAAGAGAACTTCCCCAACCTGACAGAAGGCATCTATGAAAAACATAGCTAACATCATACTAAGTGGTAAAACACTGAATGCTTTCCTCCCGTGATTATCAAGAAGGCAAGGATGCCTGCTCTTGCCACTTCTATTCAAACATTATACTGGAGGTTCTATCCAGGACAATTGGCAATAAAATACATCATGATTCATTATCTTTACTTAATAATAAAATATTTCATGTATACATACACACATATATACACACATGTATACACACACATATATACAACTAATTTTATATATATACACATATATATATACACACACACACACACACACACCAAATTCTAAGGAACTTTTAAAAACCCAAACTATTTGAACTAATAAATAAGTTCAGTAAGGAGGCAGATATAGAATCAATACATAAAAATCTATTGTATTTCTATATATCAGCAATGAACAATCCAAAAATGAAATTAAATAAACCATTTTATTTTATAATACCCTCAAGGAGACTACAATGTTTTGGGATAAATCTTTTAAATGAGATGCAAAACTTGTACACTGAAAACTTCAAAACATCTTTGAAATAAATTAAAGATCTAAATAAATGGAAAGACATTTTTATGTTCATGCATTGGAAGATTTGACATGGTTAAGATGGCAATGCTCTTCGAATCCAACTATAAATTCAAAGCAATTCCTAAAAAATCCCAGCTGCATTCTTTGCAGAAATTGACAAGACGATCCTAAATTTTATGTGAAAACAGAAGGAACCAATAATAACTAAAGCACTATTGAAAAAGAACAAAGCAGGAAGACTTACATTTTCTGATTTCAAACTTACTACAAAGTTATGATAACAAGATAGTGTGTTAATGACATAAAGATAGATAAATAGTTAAATGAAATTGAATTGAGAGGTTGTAGAGAAAAACTTACATTTATGTTCAGTTGATTTTAGACAATGATGCCAAGGAAGTTCAATGGGGGAAAGAATAGACTTTTCAACAAATAGTGCTGGGACAACTGGATAGCCACATGCAAAAAGTATGAAGCTGGACTCCTTTCTTACAGCATACACAAAAAATAACTCAAAATGAATCCTAACCCTAAATGTAAGAGCTAAGCCTATAAAACCCTTAGAAGAAAACAGAACCAAATCTTTGAGAAACTGGACTGGGTAACATTTTCCTAGATATGACACCAAATGTAGAAGTTATGAAAAAGCTGGATACGTCATACTTATCAATATGAAAAACTTTTGTGTTTCAAAGTATAGCAAGAAAGTGAAGAGCCACCCTCAAAATGAGGAAAAATATTTCCTCTGTATGTACATAATATGTATTTATTTTCCTTGGCTATCTTCACATTTTTCCTCTTTATTTTTTATTGTCAGCAATTTGAATACAACACATCTAAGAGTGTGTGTGTGTATGTGTGTGTGTATGTGTCGTATTTATATTGCTTGATTTTCTGTATGTTTCTTAGATTTGGGATTTAATATCTTTCAATGATTTGGAAAATTATCAGCCATTATCTCTTCATTACTCTTCAAATACATCTTCTATCTTCTTCTCTGTTTTTCCCCCCTGGGATTCCAATTACATGAATATTAGACTATTCAATATTATCCTATAGCTCTTGGATGTGTCATTGTTTTATTCTTTTTTTCTTAGTTCACATTATTTCTAATGGCCTATCTTTAAATATACAAATTATTTCCTTGTCTGTGTCAAGTTTATGAATTGCCCATTAAAGACATTCTTCATCTCTGTTACTCTATTTTTATTTCTAAAATTTTCATTTTCTGCTTTCTTATAATTTCCGTTGCTCTACTAAAATTCCCCATGTCTTTGTGCATGATGTCCTATGTTATTAATTACTATATTGATCATTGTTATTTTCAATTCCGTCTGATAGTTTCAATATCATGTTCATTTCTAAGTCTGTTTCTGTTAATCAATTTGCCTCTTGTTGGTAAATTGTTGGCCAGGCTGATCTTGAATTCCTGGTCTCAAGCAATCTGTCCACCACCTCAGCCTCCCAAAGTGCTGGGATTACAGGCATGAGCTACTGGACCTGGCCACATACCTGTTTCTGCTACGTCTTTAGAGTGAAGGTTGAGACGATCTAGTCAATTGTTGAGCTGGATGTGAGTTTTATTGCTATGATTACTGCCAATGAATCACAGGTATTATTTTCTAGTAGTATTTCATGTTTAAGAATTATTCTCTACATTCTCATTTCACTGTCATCTTTAGGCTTTACCTGTGTAACTGAACCTCAGAGAGGGTTTTGTTCCAGAGAGGGTTTTGGTAGATTTGCTGCTAGTTGTTACTTGACATTTGCTAGCCATGGAGTGGGGGGAAGTTTTCTGTTGTTTTGATTCATCCACAGTCTTAGGCAAGCCCTGTGTCATTGGGTCCCAGTGGTGGAACGATCAAATGATGCTGGCCTATTTCCTACAGCAGCCAAACTCTATCTTGTATTTTTGACATATTTTATGTGAGTTTCCTGCACCATCCTCCACGGTAGGAGATTTCTAATGATCTGAAGCTACAACAGATTGTTGTTCCCTCTCCCTCAATTGTCAAGGGCTTTTGTCCCTTGGTTTGCCCCAGCTGAGATGTGTCTTCCTCTCTGTCCTGGGAACAAGATTGTTTGTCATCTTTCCCCCAATAGCTTAAGGAGAGATGGAGAAAACGAGTCTGGGGACAGCGGCACTTGATGCCTTCCAACAATGGTGGCCACCCCCCGTCTTCCAAGTGTGCACAACTGAGGGAAACCTTCTTGGGTTTCTGGGTCTGCCCTGAATCTTTCTTGTGAGCACATGGTGAGGTTCATGGAGAAGAATCTGTGAGTGAGTGCCAGCTCCCCTTGTATCTGAGACTCCCAAGGATTCTATACTCTCATGTGAGCTTATACTTAACCTTTAGCAATTTATTAAAACTTTTGGCTAAAGCCTTCTAAACTGTGTCAGGGATAGTGTCTCCTTCCTCTCTCACAAGTAAGCCAGGGTTATGATGACTCCCTAGAAGTGCTTGTTTTTCCTTAGATTTCAGGTATTTGGTTGCCCTGTGACCTCAGATCTCTGATAAATTCAAGAAAATTATGATTTGGGAGGTTATCTAACTCTTTCTTGTTCTTAGAAAAAGAGAGGCTCTCTTTCCAGGTTTTTACACCCTCACCAGAAAGCAGAGGTTCATGACACGTTTCTGTAAGCTTCCTCAAATGCTTTTGGAATAAAACATGATACAAAATAAATAAAGAGATAAACAAAATAGAACAACACTGCTATCAAAGATACAAATAATATAGGATAATCTTGGTTAAAAAGTAACAAAATGGAGGCCTTTCTCTAAAAATATTAAATAGGAACTGCAAGGTAGTAAAAATTACAAACTATGAAAAAAACTTTTAAAAAATAAGATGAATTTTACTTTTTGATTTAAAAGTGTATAAACCTACATATTTCTAGAGTATGCTTTCCTATCAATATGCAAAAGATGACAATTACCAGCTGGAAGCTGCAATATTGGGCTGAAAGTTCTGGCCTCTAGGGCTACAGATTGGGAGACATAAAATAGATTTATCTTCAACACAACTCCTTTTCTCTCCAGTTCTCTGGCCTTTGAAACTCAAGGTTAGGTCAAAATTAATTTCCTTTAAATTGTTGAAGTTGCTTTTTGACTGCTTTGAGTGTTAAAATGGGGCAATGGGCTAATATATATTGAATGTCTATAGGATGCTAGACTAGGTTTTCCAACTTCAGTGGATAGCAGAATCACATGGGGATCTTGGTACAAATACAAAGAAGCTTAGCTGACCTCAGTGCAAGTGGGCCTCTGTATTCCTTATTAATTTGTATGTGATTATGATACACATCAAAGTTGAGAACCACTGTGCTAGGCACTTAATATACATCCTCCTATCTAATCCGTTATTTTACTGAAGTAAATAGTCTTACACTTATTTTACTGATGGAGAAACTAAGGTTCAGAGGGACTAAATACCCAGCCCAAAGTCACAAAGCAAATTAGTGGCAGACCCAGTACTAAAACCTAGATGTGTCCACCTCCAAACTCAGGTGTCTTTAGCCCCACCTCACAAGGATCCATCTTCTCTCTCCACTTTTTCAAGAACAGTGGCAAAGGGCAATCTATCTCCCTTGAGCCTAGATAGCAAACTAACACCGCGTACCAGTTTATAAGGATTATTTTGTCTTGCCTTTTTAAAAATACAAACACAGTGGATTATAAAGGTCTTCTTTCCTAGAGGATCTAATAAGTGAAACCCCATTGCATTGCTCTCCACAAGTCTTTGAGAAAGCTGAAGAATTTTCAGAAACACATAATTAAGACCCAGAGGGGAGGCCAAGATTTAAAAAGAACTTCCAAAGGACCAAGTAACTGCCAACAAAGCTTCTCGAGGGAATGCTCTCAGACAAACGAGGCCTGAATATAGGTGGGTTTTTAAAACCACCAGGAAGGAAAAGGGATAAGAGATCCCTGTGAGTATAAACAATGTCAATTAAGGCCAAGAAAAGAAAAGAATATATTACTGTCAGCCAGAGTCAAGGGAAGTAAGATGGCCTTTTACTGGCGTGTCAGGAGAGAAATGAATACCAGAGAGGATCATTCAAAACCTATTAAGAAATGAAGGGAGAATTAGATCAACAGGCCTATTGGGAAGCTCAGGCAGAAAAACAGTTTTCTGTCTGCCAGTGGGAAGAGCAACAGAAATTAGAACAACTTACAAACATCTTTATCCAAGAGATTTGGACTGGAAGGAATTGTAAAAGTAAGGCGAATCTGTGTCATTGAGAAAAAAAACTGGGAAGATGAAAAGCTTGGTGGGATTAATATTTAACCTTAAAATTCAATTCAATTCTGTCCTAGATTAGAAGGTCCATTACATATTTTCTACCAAAATAATAATAATAATAATAATAACTTTCTTTTGAGCTTTCTGTCATATGCTGGCATTAATCTGAATTATCAAAACAACTCATTGGGTATTTAATTGATTCCCACACCTAGAATCCCCAGTAAGTTTCCTAAAAGTGCTCTGAGTTCTGTGTGTTGAGGGATATATGAGCATAACAAAGGCTCTGGCAAGTTCGAAAGGAGAATTTTCACAGTGTATCTGAGGTCACTGCACCTTTCCTCTGTCTGACTAACCACATCTCCCTGGTCTGAAAGACTGGTCAGCTGCTGAGAATTTCCCACGTTAAGTAATCCCAGCACTTTGGGAGGCCAAAGTAGGTGGATCACTTGAGGTCAGGAGTTCAAGACCAGCCTAGCCTATACGGTGAAACCCAGTCTCTACTAAAAATACAAAAATTAGCCAGGCATGGTGGTGCATGCTTGTAATCCCAGCTACTCGGGAGGCTGAGACAGGAGAATAGTCTGAACCCGGGAAGCAGAGGCTGCAGTGAGCAAAGATTATGCCATTGCACTCCAGTCTGGGCCTTGCAGTGAGACAGACTCCATCTCAGAACAAAACAAAAACCCAAACAAACAGAAAAGAAAAGTTGGACTTCAGTATGTCTTCAATTTATTTTTTGTGTTTTTTTTTATTGTGTCTCATTTGATTATAGTAATTGGTTATTTATTTTCAGAGCAGGGCTTTTCAAATTGCATTTACATTAGCCAGTTATAAAGTCAATTTAGTATGTCCCAGCCAGCATTAAAAAATAAAATAGAATACAAAAAAATTCATATCATTCCTTACTTGATAGTGAATGTATTGTTTTGTGATATACTTATGTATGTGGGTGTGTGTATGTGTACACTAAGTCACAATATAACTTTTTTTAATTAAAAAAATTTTTTTGAGACAAGGTCTCTGTTACCCAGGCTAGAGTGCAGTGGTGCAATCAAAGCTCACTGCAGCCTTGACCTCCTGGGCTCAAGCAGTCCTCCCACCTCAGCCTCATGAGTAGCTAGGACCACAGGCACAAGCCACCATTCCTGGCTTTTTTAAATTTTATTTTTTTGTAAAGACAGGGTCTTACTAGGTTGCCAGGGCTGGTCTCAAACTCCTGGCCTCAAGTGATACTCCCACTTCAGCCTCTCAAAGTGCTGGGATTACAGATGTGAGAAAGATATGATGCCCCGTCATATATTTCTTACTTGGACAGGAAGTTTGAAAGCCAGTACTCTATATCATGCTCCAAGAGGCTTCTCTATGGTTGTGCTATCTCTAGCTTCTCTCTCTTCTAATCTGCCCTGCACCTGACTGTAAAACTAATGTTTTTTACAATTCTACTTTGATTATGTAATTTTTATCCAGTCATTCTTTCCTTCATTCAACAAATATTCAGCAAATATCCATTCTCTGTCAGATGCAGGGTTTGCAGAAACAAATAGCACCTTGCCCCATCCCCACCTTACACCTGCCTTCCATAAGGAGAGAGACTATAAGTGACTGCACAGGGCATATTCCAAGTTCAAGAGTCTGCACTTTATTCCTGCTACCCATTATGCCAAGATTGAATGCTTCTAATCTATCAAGATCCTCTTTGAGCGAGATCTACTCTCTCCATCCAATCTTCTTTTTCTTTGTCAGTGGCTGGATCTAGCCAGCCTTTTCTACCAGCCTGAATGTCTCTCTGTGTGCTTTGTTCATTCGGACTCCCCTAACACCATCCTTTCTTCACTCTTCAGCAAACTCTCTGCAGGGCTCCCGGATCTCAGACCCTCCTCCTCCCTTCACAGTGCACAGCCTTGCCATGGGCCACATCTGGCCATCCTCCCATTTCCCTGCCCCCTTCTCACTCCAGTCATCAATGCAGAATTCTTCTCTGCAAAACACTTTCTAGTCCATTGTCCCTTTATTTAGAATGTCTCCAGGGATTGTGTTCCATCACTTTACTTGAAAACCTATTTCACAGTCTAGTAGGTCTCACTGTCTAGAGACTTTTTATCTTTCTCTAAAAATTTTCCTTTCTTAATTTTAATCTATTATTTCTAGTTATACCACTGATCCCAGCATTAATAATACTTCAAATTTTGACAAAAATAAAATACTTGCTTTTCCTCACTTAACCTCAGACTGTATTTAAATTAATCTTCAATCATCACTTAATCTTACTGCCCATTATTGAATTCTAGCAGTTAATCATCATATGTATTGCTGAAAACAGGACAACTCAAACTAAACGCAGCTGCAGCCCAATAGGAGAACCATAATCTTGCTCTCGCTGGAAAAACCCAGGAATGAAAATAAGCTGTATAATCTTTGGTGACCCGGCCCTATTTTATTTCCTTCTGACTTTATCATGAAAGGAAATAAAAACATTTAGGGAAAACATTTAAAGATGTGCAGGTATGGCATGTTTTCTTTTGTATGCCATCCTCCATCTGTTTCCTTTGTTAATTTGGTCACATTTATTCAGTTTCTACTCACCCCAGGCCCTTTATTAGGTGCTGAGGATCAAAGGCAAGATCAGGACCAGGCAAGGTGGCTCATGCCTGTAATCCAAACACTTTGGGAGACACCGCAGGAGGATTCCTTGAGGTCCAGAGTTCCAGACCAGCCTGGGTATCATAGCAAGACCCTGCTTCTACAAAAGTAAAAAATAAAAATTCGCTGGGCATGGTGATGTATCCCTGAAATCCTAGCTACTTGTGAGGCTGAAGTGGGAGGATAGCTTGAGCCCAGGAATTCAAGATTAGAGTGAACTGTGATCATACCACTGCTCTCCAGCCAGGGCAACAAAGCCCTGGCTTTTTTTGTTGTTGTTGTTTTAAAAAAAAAAAGGAGGGTAAGACCTTCAAGCTGCTCACTGTCAGTGGAGAAATAAAATTGTCAGCAGATAATTATAGCACAGGATCATATGACTTTAAATGGAGTAAAAGAAATGGCTTGCTATGATGGGAAACTTCAGCTTTGGTTCTAACAGAGATGAGCAGAAATTTCTCAGATAGAAAGAGAAGGAAGACTATTTTAAACAAGTGGCAACATGTGCAAATGTAGAGAGGCTTGAAGGATGATGGGTGTCCAGAGAATAGTGAAAAGACAGGGAGGCTGGAACCTATGATACGTAACTAGGAATGATCAGAAATGACCTTGAATATCTGTGAAGGATTTAATACATGCTAAAGAGTTTACACTCATCCTGAAACAAACTGCACATCAGTGGGAGTTTTTAACAGTGGGGCATGTCCAAGTCTCATGTCGGATTGTAACCCCCAAGGTTGGAGGTGGGGCCTGGTGGGAGGTGATTGTATCATGGGGGTTGTTCTTCACGAGTGGTTTAGCACCATCCCCTTGGTGCTGTTCTTGTGATAGTGAGTGTGAGTTATCAAAAGATCTGGTTGTTTAAAAGTGTGTAGCACTCCCCCCGCCCCTTTGCTCCTGCTCCTGCCATGTAAGCAATGCCTACTCCTGCTTCACCTTTTGCCAGAAATGTAAGTTTCCTGAGGCTTCCCCAGAAGCTGAGCAGATGCCAGCATCATGTTTCCTGTACAGCCTGCAGAACCTTGAGCCAATTAGACCTCTTTTCTTTATAAATTACCCAGTCTCAGTTATTTTCTTATAGCAATGTGAGAATGGACTAATACAAAATAAAAATGGTAATACATTCTACAACCTTGAGTTTTATCCCAGAAATGCAAGGTTTTTAATGTTATAAAGTTACTCAATGTAATTATAAAATCAATTAATACAATATTATGGTAAATAATAACAGAATCCCAGAGTAAGAAGAAAACATAGGATTATCTCAGTAGATACAGTAAATGTATAGAAGGAAACTTCCTAAACTTAACAAAGAACATCTATGAAAAACCTACAACTAATTTCCTCTCTAACAGCAAATGTCTGCTGTTAATGACTAGGAACAAGACATAATCAAGGACAAGGCAATGATGTCCTCTCTCATCACTATTATTCCAATATTTCTGAACTAAACCACAAAAGCACTATTCATAAAAGAAGACAAACATTTGATAAATACAACCTTATCAAAACTTTTTAAACTTCTTACAGAGAACGAGCTAGAAATAAGAATTTTAATGGTAAAAGATGCCACTGAGAAAACGAAAGACTAGCCAGAGTGGGGAAATTATTAACACGTTTATCTGCCAAAGGACCCATATGTAGAATACATATAGAATTCCTACAACACAGTAAGTAAAAATACAGCCCATAAAAATAGGGGCATAGGACTTGAGCAGACTTCATACTTCACAAAAGAAGATAAACACATAGGTGATAAACTCATGAAAATATAATTAACATCATTAAGCCTCAGGGAAATGCAAATCAAAACCTGCCGATGAGCTACCACAAAACATCGAATACTGTAAGATTGTGGAGCAACTGGAACTCTAATGCATTGCAAATGAGACTCTAAAATGGTACAACCAATTTGGAAAATATTTTGATAATGTCTTATAAACTTAAACATAGACTCCCTTTTTGACCCATCAGGTCTGACTTAACAGAAATGAAAATGTAAGTCCACAACATGACTTAAACAAGAAAGTTCAAAGAAGATATATTTATAATACTGAAAAGCTGGAAGCAGCCCAAATGTACATAAACAGGAGACTGGATAAACGATGGTATGTCTATACAGTGGAATGCAGCTTATGGAATAAGAAGTGTAGTTTGCAAAAAAAAAAAAAAAAAAATTTGTTTTTGAGATGAAGTCTTGCTCTGTCACCCAGGATGGAGTGCAGTGGCAGGATCTTGGCTCACTGCAACCTCCACCTCCTGGGTTGAAGCAATTCTCTTGCCTCAGACTCCCAAATAGCTGGGATTACAGGCGCACACCACCATGCCCAGCTAATTTTTTTGTTTTTCTTTTGTATTTTTACTAGATGTGGGGTTTCACCACGTTGGATAGGTTGTCCTGGAACTCCTGATTGCGGAGACCAGCTCAGTCGTGGAGACCCTAATCCAGCAGTGCTGGAGGAATTAAAGACACACACACAGAAATATAGAGTGCGAAGTGGGATTCAGGGAGCTGACAGCCTTCAGAGCTGAGAGCCATGAATAGAGTTTTACGCACATATTTATTAACAGCAAACCAGTGATAAGCATTGTTTCTATAGATTACAGGTTAACTAAAATGGGAAACAAAGGGATGGGCTCTGGCTAGTTATCTGCAGCAGGAACATGTCCTTAAGGCACAAATCGCTCATGCTATTGTGTGTGGTTCCGGACTGCCTTAAGCGGTTTTCCGCCCAGGGTGGGCCAGGTGTTTCTTGCCCTCATTCAGGTAAACCAACAACCTTCAGCATAGGCATTATAGCCATCACAAGCATGTCACAGTGCTGCAGAGATTTTGTTTATGGCCAGTTTTGGGGCCTGTTTATGGCCAGATTTTGGGGCCTGTTCCGAGCACCCGATCTCTGGTGATCTGCTTGCCTTGGCCTCCCAAAGTGCTGGGATTACAGGCGTGAGCCACAGCGCCTGGCCCAAATTTTTTTTTTTTTTTTTTTGCAAAATCATATCTCTATTTTCAAACAAACTTTGCACAGGATTCCAATATTAGAACACATCGGAAATGGAGCCAATACAGATGACCACGAGCCCTAATCTCTTCGTCCTTTCTCATGACCTTTCCTGCACCACACCCAGTCCTCCCCCACAGCAAATACTGAGCCACTTTCTTGGCATTCGTGGGTTTTTCAAAGACAGTATGAAGTGTTCCACATTAGAACCTGTCATTTTCCTTGGCCAAATGACTCAAAGCCAGACCTTACTCAGAGTGGTTTATAACCTTTGCATTTGAATGCAAAGGGCATAGCATCATTATTTATTCATTTAGCTGGAAGAGAGTTAAATGTTTCCAAGAGATACCTGCAGCCTGAAAGCACTTGTTAAAATATACAAAACAAAATAAACGCAGAGATGACGAAATATTAAAACGATCACCTTTTGATGTCACCCCATCAGACAAAGTCAGAAGAAGAACCTGAATCATATGCTATATTCTAAAACTCATTTCCACATACTCGTCTTTGTGTGTGCTAGATTTGCTCCTACCATGTCGCATGTCATGACCCTTAGAGATATTTTCTGCCTAGACTCTACATCGTTTTGTTTTTTCATGCTAAATTCTGTATTTCTTTTTACTAAAAATTATTAGTAAGGAAAAAGCAGAACTATGACTGATACTTATGCATATAGCTGTGATATTTAAAGAATCTAAGCCTATATGAAAATGCCTTAATAATCAACAAAAGCAAACACAGAGAGTCAGGGATCTGGTAATCCAAATACATTTTTCTTCTTTTGTTCTACAAAATAAAAAATAAATATTTAGCACATCTGTATATCTCCAAAGGGAAAATCTAAATATCTAGAAAACTAACTAAATTATTAATGTAGGCGTATTTCAAGATTTGGCAGGAAGCTAGGTTTGTAAAAATGTACCCAGTTTTAACATGTTATGAGGCTAAGAAATCAATTCCAAATTCTTCCTTTTTTTTCTCCAAATTGAGATTGCAAGATGAGTGCAACCACAATTGCATACAGACCTGTATCACTTTATACTAGAATGCACTTTGATGATTCTACTAGTTTTTTGTTTGTTTGTTTGTTTTTACTTCTTTAATTTTAGATTCAGGGAGTACATGTGCAGGCTTGTTACTTGGGTATATTATGTGATGCTGAGGTTTGGGCTTCTAATGTCCAAGTGAACACAGTACCCAATAGATAGTTTTCGACCCTTGCCCCCACCTCCTCCCACTCTTTTGGAATCCCCAGTGTTTATTGTTCCCATCTTTGTGTCTGTGTGTACCCAATGTTCAGCTCCCACTTATAAGTGAGAACATGTTGGAGTATTTGGTTTTCTGTTTTTGCTATAATTCACCTAGGATTATGGCCTCCAGCTGCATCCATGTTGCTGTAAATAATATGATTTCATTCTTTTTTATGGCTGCATAGTATTCCATATTGCATATGTACCACATTTTCTTTATCCAGTACACCACTGATGGGCATCTAGGTTGAGTCCATTTCTTTGCTATTGTGAATAGTGCTGTAGTGAACATACAAGTGTAGGTATTTTTTTTTGCGTGCGGGACAGAGTCTCACTCTGTTGCCCAGGCTGGAGTGCAGTGGCGCTTTCTTGGCTCACTGCAACCTCCGCCTCCCGGGTTCAAGCGATTCTTCTGCCTCAGCCTCCCAAGTAGCTGGGACTACATACAGGTGCATGCCACCACGCCCAGCTAATTTTTGTATTTTTAATAGAAACAGGGTTTAACCATCTTGGCCGGGCTGGTCTCAAGCTCCTGACGTCATGATCCGCCTGTCTCGGCCTCCCAAAGTGCTGGGATTACAGGCGTGAGCCACCGTGCCTGGCCAACAAGTGCAGTTATCTTTTGGGTAGAACAATTTATTTTCCTTTGGGGCTATACCTAGTAATGATGAATTGCTGGGTGGAATGGTGATTCTGTGTTTAGTTCTTTGAGAAATCTCCAAGCTGTTTTCCACAGGGCACTGAACTAATTTTCATTCCCACCAACAGTGTGTAAGCAATCCCTTTTCTCTGCAACCTCGCACACCTGTTATTTTTGACTTTTTCATATTAGCCATTCCAACTGATGTGAGATGGCATCTCATTGTTGTTCCCCTTTATTCGTCAAATGTTTTGATCAAATTTGGGGATAACATGTAGACATACCTCAGGCAGTAGCTGATACTTGTAACCCTCGCTGTGTTTCTAGTAGAACTCTACTCCTTACAGAATTATTTCCTGACCTGAGAGTGTTTATCTGGACATAACTTCCTTGAGCTGTATTAAGAACCACACCTTTCAACTCTGAATGCCTTATCAGTCTAAAGTTACAAAATAACCTAGTATATTGATTGGACGCTGTTCTACTGCTATTATATAACTCATCTACAGAGGACCCATGGAGCAAAAGACAAAGAAGATAGTTAGCTGGCAAAAGAGGATATAACAATGAGTCACAAACATATGAAAAAATGTTCAACACCACTAGCACAAAGGAAATGCGAAGAAAAAAATTAGATATTTTCACTTGTTATATTAGAGATTTTAAAAAATCATAATTATTGATGCTTCCAAGTTTTTGTGAGATGGATACCCTTATACACTGCTGGGTGTAAGAAGCATACATTTATATAATCTTTCTAGACAACAATTGTAATCTATCTGGCAATATATCAAAATCTCTTAAAAATGTGTATTTCCTTGATATCCGTTTAACTTAGTAATTCTATTTGGGGGCATTTGTCCTGAGAAATTATCCAAAATATAGTAAGAGATTTATGAATCAACAGGTTCTTCATAATATATACCTTATATTAACAAAGATTGGAAACAAATTAAATTCTCAAAACTCTCCTCCTTTGGAAGGCAACCATGACCATCTTTGTTTATTCTCTCATCCTCTGTGCTCTCTCAGTGGGCACTCTGCTAGACTAATTTGTGCTGGCTAATATGTTGTTCTATAAAAATCATTTGGTTGTTTCTTCTCTGTGTCTCCTGACTATCCCTTCTACTAAACAGACCATATGCAATTTGAAGGCAGGGTCTTTGGGTTTTTCCCCCATAAGATCTAGTATAGGGTAATCAGAAGAATCTGGAATCTGTTAGAACAACATGACCCTGATCATTTTCCATTTAAATTTTCCATTGCAGTGGGCCCAACAGGGGCAGCATAGCCCCATAGCAAGAGAGTTTTGTCCTTTTGGTGGGGTGGGAGGGTAAGTACATTTCATGACCATGGTATGAATGGTTTGAACCATGAGCCACAAGTTAACAGTACCTTGGCTCAGCCTCCATGTTTAAGAGATGCCACTCTGTCCTTGTCTTGGAGTGCAATAATGTACCACAGCCTGAACTTTTCCCATATGACTAAGAGTGTGCCCTGTTTACCGACATAGGTGTCTACAGTCCACCAAAGAGAGTGAATTGCCCCTGGTGTCATTGGCCTTGTTTTTATGTTTGTCTTCTCACTTTTCTGCACTGAGAGCTCCTTGAAGGCAGGAGCTACATCTCTGTAGCTCCAGGATTTGGAACAGTGTGGCTTATAGCAGGAGCTGAAAATTCATTTAAGTCAAGGAGGAGAGCAGGGCAGCCAGGGTCAGCAGGTGAGGCCACGGAGTACATCCAAGTGAGACAGGAGAAGGGAAAGAATCATTTCTAAAGGAAGTTATTCTTAGGCCGATAGGAAAATACGCCTTTAGAGAAAGTACAATCACAAAAGTAGTCTAATAGGTGTTATTATGGAGGCCATAAAAAGAAACTATTCGAAATAAAACAGGATTAAGGAAGAGAAGAATGCTCATTAAGGGTCAGAAGGGATAGAGGAGACTCAAAAATGTCAAGCCAGCTGGGTGCAGTGGCTCACACTTTAATCTCAGAGCTTTCAGAGATGGGAGGATTGCTTGAGCCCAGGAGTGTGAGACCAGCCTGGGCAACACAGTGAGACCTCATCTCAAAAAACTTAGCCAGGCATGGTAGCATAGTCGCAGCTACTAGGGAGGCTAAGACAGGAGGATCATTTGAGCCTGGGAGGTCAAAGCTGCAGTGAGCTATGATTGTGCCACTGCACTCCAGCCTAGAAAGCTAAAGTTAACTGAAAACATATAAAAATTAAAAAAACAAACAAAAGAACAACAATAACCAAAAATCCTCTATCTCAGTGAAGCAAAAGAAATGAACTACATTTTTAAACACTTCGTATTTTAGGCAACACTAGAATGTGTGGAAAGTCCTGGAATTTCGTCAAGAACGTGACAGACCGAGATTGGGACAATGTCAAAGAACAGCTGTCACTGATGAACTACTAGTGTGTTTCTATATTCCTGAACTATATCTATCCTTACAATCACTGACCCACAGAATAAAACATGGTGGTAAAGAGTGTCACAGAAGGTAGAGCAGGGCTCTTTTTCTGCTCAAGACTTGGGTCTAAAACTGACAGAAAGGAGCCTCCAATTCCCTGCATTCCCAAAGAATTGCAAACAGTAGGGATGGTGTCATCTACAGGAGGGCTCTCCAAGAGATATTTCAATCAATTCTGCTCCCCTCACTGAACCTCCATTCTACCGTGCTCCTCCACAATCAACATGAGCAAAAAACTCAGAGTGGGATGAGGAGGAGGATAATGGGAGAGAGAGGAGAAGCATCCATGGCTTTGCGAAGACAGCTGGGCTTTCTCTCTCTCCTCACCTCTCTCTTCTCCGGCTCCTATGTCAAACCAAATGGGGACATGCTGTAGGACATGCAGTAGGACATGCAGTGTCAAACCTTCACAACAGACTGAGAAGGAGACTCTAAAAGAAAACGATACGTACTTGGGAATGGGTTTGCAATTGAAATACATGTGCCAGAGTAAACTATGCAGATCATCAGGAAGGTTGAGGCAAGGGACAGTTTTTGAAGGCAAAATGAAGAGAATTACATAAGTTGTTTTGAATCAATTATCCTTGGCTTTATGATCAATAACAAGGGTGGTGTCAGTCTAAGGTTGGACAAGCAGTTGCTGGACAGATGTCCTTGCAAAAGTATTTTCTGTGTAAGGTTTTGTGGCCTTTGTGCAAGGTTGTGCTTTTTTGCAGTTTGTTTGTGATAGTTCTTGTTATCAGGCATACAAGCATGAGAACCCTCCCATTACAGCCTTTCCCAGTTCCAGTTGTCACAAGTGACTCTATTTTGATTCTGACAACTTTCACATCAGCCTGTGGGTCAAATCCAGCCCACCATCTATTTTTGTAAATAAAGTTTTATTGGAACACAGCCATGCCCATTCATTTTCATGTTGTCTGTGGCTGCTTTCTCACCCCAACTTCAAAGTTGAATAGTCAAAACAGAGACCATATGGCTCACAAAGCTGAAAATGTTTACTAACCGTTCCTTTACAAAAAACATTTTCTGACCTCTATTCTAGAAAAGTTACCTACAGAGACTACTGGTGTCAGAAAAAGGGAGAGATTGGCTTCCATTCTGGGTTGGAGCAGTAAGTTGGTGATAAGATCAAAATGTTCAGCCAGACCATTTATAAAGGGGGGCTGAAAGTTCATTAAGAAGCACGAAAGGAAAATTTGGCAAAGCACAGATGAATACAGGGATTGGAAGAAATGAAATTATTTGAGATTTATAGCCCAGCTACCCAACTCTTCCCTCCAGGAATTTAGACGGTGAACTCTTTGGGTGCATTAGATTTGGTTTTATTGAATAATTTATTTTACATTTTTATTTATTTCCTTTACTAATTTTTTTAGGAGTGCTCTCATTGGGTTGAACAAAACTTGCTTTTATTTATAAACTAGAAATATGCTGTCTCTGTATGCCTAACTTTCTCAATTTTGAGTGTGTAGATGCCCAATATCTGGGACCTAGGAAACAAAACGGGCTGAGCAAAATTCTGAGCTTCAATTTTAAAAGCTAAGATTTGTTTAAAAAGAATTTTGGCAATGCTTCAAAACAATCATAGTGTGTCCTTCATCACTGAATGCTGTACAGAATGTTAAATTATACCTGGCTTCTGCCGAGTGTTCTTAGAACAAGCGTTTATTATAGATTAGTTTTCTTTTATATTAATGGGTGTCTAGGAGAGGGAGGCAATAGCACTTGAGGCAATTTTGTTTTACTATGAAAATTATTTAAGCCTTTAGAAGATGAAATTCGGGGAAATGTACTGTCTTCTCAAAAAATATGTTTTTCTAACCCCAAATACAGCAAAAGCTTTTTGAGGAAAGTCATTTTGCTTTTAGCTTCGTGAAACAGATTTTCCAACTATTAAGCAAGATAAAAGGTCATGTTGACCGATTGTTTTAGATCATTCTTTCATTCCTGGCCAGGATTTTATAGGATTAAAAGAGTGTGCTTCTGAAACAGAAAAAAAAAGGCCACAGCATTTATAAACTAGGAGGTCCCTAAATGCTAGAGGTTATTCTGATTCCAGAGGGAGCGTTAAGGCAGCAATGTAAACATGTTGCTGGTAAGTGAAATTACATTTCAAGCTCTACACCTTGCCACTCCAAACCTAAATAAATGAATAAAAATTTTCTTCTAACTTGAGATATTTTCCATAGTTACTTTCTAATGTTACTTTAAAATAGTCAGCATCAAAAGCTGAAATTCAGTAAATAATATTCTGATCATGCCATTGACTCAGCAAAAGAGAAGAATTGCCAGAAATCAAGTGCCATCCACATGTCAACTAAGGTCCCTCTGTCCCTTGGAGACCTAGCTAAAAATGACTGCAGTCCTCTATTCCATGGCCTTTGAGATGCTTCCTTCACCACCCACCATGGTCCACCTCACCTCTCACCCCAATTCTGCAAACTCCCCTGACTTTACTTCCTCTTGCCTCTCTCTGTTCATCTTCCATATTTGCATGTGTTTCTTAGTTTGGTTCGACTCAGTCCAGATATAGAGCCTAGCCCCAACACAGTCTGTAAAAAAGCACCACTCACCTTGTACTTTACATGAGCTCAACACCTTTTTACTAAAAATCTGGAGAGCAGCGAGGAGTACCAGGACAGAACATGTGATTTTCCACTATCTCTTGGCTTCTACCCTCTGCTCTTTATGTTTCTTTCCTGTCCCTCCCACCTCCACATACTGCCCACAAGGCAAACTGCAAAGTCATTCTCTTGTCACCCATGAAAGTTCAATCTTATCACCTTTGAATTAGGGACTTTCACCAACAACTACAGTTTTCTCAAAAAGTATTCTGACAGTTGAAAGTTTCTGTCTTGTTAAGATAGCATGAAGCATGTTCTTGTGAGTTTTGGAGACTGAAAAACAGAATCAGTTATCTGTCTTCAGCGGCAAAATGTCAAATAAATTAAATTGATAAACATCATTGACTTTTACAAAGCCGACCTGTACAATGCTGTATAATGTCCGGAACTCCATTGATATTTTTTCCTTTAAAAGTTGGAGCCTATACTTACCTGGCAGGGGAGATACCATGATCTCAAAGGTGGTTTTCCCAGGGCAAGGCTCATCCATTGCACTCCAAATGTGCTGATCCCTGCAATTTCCTCAAATGCAGGAAACCCAACTGCATAATGTGTAGCAGTGGGAGACTGTGTTCACACTTTCCTCTGTTAAAAAAAAAAAAAAAAAAAAAAAAAACTGGAGCCTAATTCTCTCCATCCTCCCAAAGTGGGGCTGGACTTGATAACTTGCTTCTAATGAACACATTGTGCTGGAAGTGATTCCATGTGACATCCAAGGCTATGTCATAAAAAGGATAGCTTTCCTCTCTCTCTTTTTCTGGGGTAAGCTAGTCGCCATGTTGTGAGGACACCCAAGCAGCTGTATGGAGAAGCCCCAGGATAGAGAACCTAGCCTGGAGAAGAACCAACTTGCCAGCTATGGGAGTGGACCACCTTGAGTCCTCCAGTCTCAGCCAGGTCTTCAGTTGATTTCAGCCATGGCTGATATCTTGACTGCAAACCACCCAACTAGCTGTTCCTAAATTCTTGACCCATAGAAACTATGAGAATAATAAATGCTTGTTGTTGTTTTAAGCCACTAAATCTAGGGGTAGTTTACAGAGCAATATATAACTACTACTCATAGATACTAATACAACTTTCTTGGAAAAACAATTAGTTTTTGTAAATGAATGAATGTGTGAACATTCAAATCAGAGCATTACCAAAGAAAGAGAGTTAACTAGGGGATCATTTCTTCTAGCAATGCTTTCCTGACTTCCCCAGATCTCATGGTTATGGCACTCTCTACATTGCTATAGTCTTCTTCCCTAATGCTGCAGTTTCCTTTCCTAGAGCAAGAGTCTCCCTGCCTTTGTTGCAGTAATCCTTTTGCATATCATCTCTCCTTACCTGAGTTCAATTTATTTTCTCTTTGTTTTTTTTTTTTTTGAGATGGAGTCTTGCTGTGTTGCCCAGGCTGGAGTGCAGTGGTGTGATCTTGGCTCACTGCAACCCCTGCCTCCTGGGTTCAAGAGATTCTTCTGCCTCAGCCTCCCGAGTAGCTGGAATTGCAGGCATGTGCCACCACACCTGGCTAATTTTTGTATTTTTAGTAGAGACGAGGTTTCACCATGTTGACTAGGCTGGTCTTGAACTCCTGACCTCAGATGATCCACCTGCCTTGGCTTCCCAAAGTGCTGGGATTACAGGCTCGAGCCACCATGCCTGGCCCCATTATGCTTTGAGGGATTTACTTCTTTGGGTTTGAGATGTAGATCCCTTGAAAATCTGGAATCTCTTGTCTGAATCTACAGGAAGAACTGCTTTTCCCACATGATTGTAATCACCTCCTTAATTATCTGTGTCTCACAGTAGATTGTAAATAGGGACAACAGGGACTGTGTCCGACTTATTTCTCATGTTCCCCTAGACTTTTACAAAGCTTTCATGTGGGTAAGTGCTCTATATGTGCCGAACAAGTGAATGATTATTAGAAATATTGAGGGTAGGTGCCATGTTTTGAGAGGCTGGAATATTTTAAAATGTGCAATTTACCTACATTGTTTAGGAAATTAATATAGATAAAGTTAGCCTAGTCATTTGACCATATATCTCTCCAAATTGTCCTTTCAATAAGAGGAATCTCATATTCAAAATAGGCTCTTTGGATAATCAGCATCTAAGCTTTATTTCCATTCTGAATGAGTCTCCACTAAGCATGGCCTATGTCTCTGAAATAAAAGTCCTTCAAACTGCAGAATCTTAGCACTAGAAAAATATTAAGAGAAAAATTTGAAAGAAATTTCCTAAACGCAGTGCTAGGAAAATTCAATCACAGGAGAAACCTTTTCCCACTGAGCAGTATATTGCTATCAGAACCTAGGAAGTAATAAGCAAAGTACATTTAAATGGAAAAAAAATACTCCTTTCAGTAATTCTAGCTTTTGAAGTATATATAGAAAGAAATTCAGAGCTAATGGATCAACTTTAGTGAGCCTAAGCAAAAACCAATTTGGAAAACCCACACTTCAATTAACCTGAAATGAAAACTGGGGTGACAGAAAAAAAGATACAGCTAATAGAAGACATTAAATTAATGCTTTTGGTGACCCAAGAGACAAAAGAAGAAATAAATTTATCATGATTTACCTTTCACGTAGAGGGAAAAAAATCTGAATACCTTCCAAAATATTAATTTGTTTCCAAAGTGCTTAATGATTAGGTATATTCCTAAGTATTTTATTTTATTTTTTTGCAGCTATTGTAAAAGGGGTTGAGTTATTGATTTTTGTGGGTGTTTTTTGTTGTTTTGTTGATGATGTTGTTGTTCTTGTTTTGAGATGGAGTCTCACTCTGTTACCCAGGCTGGAGTGCAGTGGTATGATCTCAGCTCACTGCAACCTCCACCTCCCGGGTTCAAGTGATTCTCCTGCCTCAGCCTCCCAAGTAGCTGGGATTACAGGCTCACCATCACAGCCCAGCTAATTTTTGTATTTTTAGTAGAGACAGGGTTTCACCATGTTGGCCAGACTGGTCTCGAATTCCTGACCTCAGGTGATCTGCTCACCTCAGCCTCCGAAAGTGCTGAGATTACACGCATGAGAGACCATGCCCAGCCTGAGTTGTCGATTTGATTCTCATCTTGGTCACTGTTGGTGTATAGAAGAGCTACTGGTTTGTGTACATTGATTTTGTATCCAGAAACTTTGCTGAATTCTTTGATCAGTTCCAGGAGCTTTCTGAAGGAGTCTTTAGGGTTTTCTATCTAAACAATCATATCATCGGCAAACAGCAACAGTTTGGCTTCCTCTTTACCAATTTGGGTGCCCTTTATTTCTTTCTCTTGTCTGATTGCTCTGGCTAGGACTTCCAGTACTATGTTGAAAAGGAGTGGTGACAATGGGTATCTTCAAGGAAAACTACAAAACACTGCTGAAAGAAATCATAGACAACACAAACAAATGGAAACACACCCCAAACTCATGCTCGTGGATAGGTAGAATCAATATTGTGAAACAGACCACACTGCCAAAAGCAATCTACAAATTCAATGCAATTCCCACCAAAATACCACTATCATTCTTCACAGAATTAGAAAAAAAAAAATCCTAAAATTCATATGGAACCAAAAAAGAGCCCACATAGCCAAAGCAAGATTAAGCAAAAAGAACAAATCTGGAGGCATCACATTACCTGATTTCAAAGTATACTATAAGGCCATAGTCACCAAAACAGTATGGTACTGGCATAAAAATAGGCACATAGACCAATGGAACAGAATAGATAACCAAGAAATAAACCCTAATACTTACAGCTAGTGATCTTCAACAAAATAAAAACATAAAGTGGTGGAAAGACACCCTATTTAACAAATGGTGCTGGGATAAATGGCAAGTTACATGTAGAAGAATGAAACTGGATCCTCATCTCTTACATTATACAAAAATCAACTCAAGATGGATCAAGAACTTAAATCTAAGACCTGAAACTATAGAACTTCTAGAAGACAACATTGGAAAAACTCTTCTAGACATTGGCTTAGGCAAGGATTTCATGACCTAAAACCCAAAAGCAAATGCAATAAAAACAAAGATAGTTTGGACTTAATTAACCAAAAAGCACTTGCACAGCAAAAGGAACAATCAGCAGAGTAAACAGACAACCCACAGAGTGGGAGAAATCTTCACAATCCATACACCTGACAAAGGACTAATATCCAGAATCTACAATGAACTCAAACAAATTAGCAAGAAAAAACCAAACAGTCCCATCAAAAAGTGGGCTAAGGACACGAATAGATAATTCTCAAAAGAGGATCTACAAATGGCCCACAAACATATGAAAAAATGCTCGGCATCACTAATGATCAGGGAAATGCAAATCAAAACCACAATGCGGTACCACCTTACTGCTGCAAGAATGGCCATAACAAAAAAATCAAAAATCAAAAAATAGGCCTGACATGGTGGCCCACACCTGTAATTCCAGCACTTTGGGAAGCCGAGGTTGGTGGATCACCTGAGGTCAGGAATTTGAGACCAGCCTGAGCAATGTGGTGAAACCCTGTCCTGTCTCTACTAAAAAATACAAAAATTAGCCGGGCGTGGTGGTGCATGCCTATAATCCCAGCTACTCAGGAGGCTGAGGAAGGAGAATCACTTGAACCTGGGAGGTGGAGGTTGCAGTGAGCCGAGATTATGCCACTGCACTCCAGCCTGGGTGGCAGAGCAAGCCTCTGTCTCAAAAACAAAACAAAACAACAAAAAATAAATAAATAAATAATAGATGTTAGCATGGATGCTGTGAACAGGGAACATTTCCACACTGTTGGTGGGAATGTAAACTAGTACAATCACTATGAAAAACAGTGTGGAGATTCCTTAAAGAACTAAAAGTACATCTACCATTTGATCCAGCAATCTCACTGCTGGGTATCTACCAAGAGGAACATAAGTCACTATATGAAAAAGATACTTGTGCATGCATGTTTATAGCAGCACAATTTGCAATTGAAAAAACATGGAAGTAACCCAAATGCCCATCCCATCAGTCAACGAGTGGATAAAGAAACTGTGAGATACACACACACACACACACACACACACACACACACACACACACGATGGAATACTACTCAGCCATAAAAAGGAATGAATCAATGGCATTCACAGCGACCTGGATGAGTTTGGAGGCTATTATTCTAAGTGAAATAACTCAAGAATGGAAAAACAAACATATGTTCTCACTCATGTGTGGGGGTTAAGCTATGAGGATGCAAAGACATAAGAAAGACACAGTTGACTTTGGGGACTCAGGAGGAAAGGGTTGGAAGGAGGTGAGGGATGAAAAACCACAAATTGGGTGCAGTACATACTGCTTGGGTGATAGGTGTGCCAAAATCTCACAAATCACCACCATAGAACTTATTCATGTAACCAAGCACCATCTGTTCCCCAATAACCTGTGAAAATAATTTTTTTTTTTTAAAAAAAGATGCTTAATGAGACTTTTGGTCTACTTACTGATCTAAAGAAAACATGTGGTGGTAAACGGTTTGAAAATACAGCTCAAATTATTTTCTCCCTGTGTCTGTGCCCTTTTGCAGTGTGAGTTTGTAGCTCCTGGCAACAGAGGTATAGTTTTTTGGTTTTTTGTGTGCGTGTGTTTTTCCCCACCTGTTGTATCTCAACTAGCCTGTGACTTACTTTGACAAGTAGAATGAGGCACATGGGATATTGTGCCAGTTCCAAGTCTAGTATCAAGAGGCTTTGCACGTTCTGTTCATTCTCCTGGAACCATGCCACTACCATTAAACCAGCTTGGACTTTTTCTGATGATGCTGAGAGCCGTGTGGAGGAAAACCAAGGTGCTCCAGCTTGCTCACAGCCAGTTCTGGAAGCAAAAGCATCTAGCCTGCCTGCAGCAAGCCGAAGACTCACTAGTGAGCCCAGGCAACACAGGCCAAGTCAGAACCACTTGGCTGACCCCTGGAGTAATGAATGGTTGCCTTAAGTTTTTGGGTGTTTTTCCACACAGCCATAAAAACTGATAGTTCACCCATAAAAAAGATTCACTCATTAATTGTCAAAGAAATTAAAACCAAACCAGCAAAGTCAGACCATTTATTGTCTATGAGATGGATGAAAATAAACAAGGATGTTCATTCACAGAGTTTGTAATTATATGGAAAGCTGGAAGGTGCAACTTTTTTAGAAGACAATTTGGCAATATGTATTAAATTTTCAAATGTGCCAACTATTACTCTTCTTGGATTGTATTCTTAAAAAATCGTATAAATATGTGATGATTTATTAACCTCATTTATAATACTAATGTTAGAGAATCAATGTGAATGTTCTTCAACAAGCGATGTGTTCTTCAAAAATATTATGTTATATCCATACAATGGAGTACTGAGCAGTCACTACAAATGGTATTTATTTATGTTGACATGGAAAGACTGCCACATTATTGTCACTGCTACTAAATAATTATTAGAATAATAGGATATTTCTATTTTTAACATTTAACAAAAACACTATGAATAGAAAGTGTTTAGAACAATATGCTTTGAAATATCAGCTATTATTTCTAGGAATGAGATTACAAGCAATTTTCATTTTCTGTTTACACATCTGAATAATTTAATTTTATTGATTGATTAGTTGATTGATTGAGACAGGGTCTCACTCTGTCGCCCAGGCTGGAGTGCATCACAGCTTGCTGCAATCTCTGCCACCTGAGTTCAAGCGCTTCTCCCTCCCAAGCAGCTGGGATTACAGGCGTGAGCCACCATACTGGACTAAACCATTTAATTTTAAACAAAAGTATTTGTCATGTGTAAATTCTGGAAAATTAAGTCTACTTTTTAAATGGTTTTAAACTCCTTTATTAGGTACAACATTAAACTAAATTGACCTGTTTAATTACAGGTCTTTATTCTGAAGAATGCATTTCTTTGTGGCTGACAAAAACAAGGAAATGGTTTCTTCAGAATAAATAAATGCATTCTAATTTTAAATGAGTATAAAATTGGGGCCGGATGTGGTGGCTCACGCCTATAATCCTAGTGCTTTGGGAGGCCCAGGCAGATGGATTGCCTGAGCTCAGCAGTTTAAAACCACCCTGGCCAACATGGTGAAACCACATCTCTACTAAAATATAAAAAATTAGCTGGGTGTGGTGGTGGATGCTTGTAGTCCCAGCTACTCGAGCAGCTAAGGCATGAGAATCGCTTGAACCTGGGAGACAGTGGTTGCAGTGAGCCAAGATTGTGCTACTGCTCTCCAGCCTGGGCAAAAGTGTGAGACTGTCTCAAAAAAAAAAAAAAAAATTAAAGATTCCTTATTTGTTTTTGTAAATATAAGAGGGAAAGTTTCCCACACACCAGGAATGGCCTGGAAATAGCAGTATATTAATCAGTAAATTTTGGTGTTTCAAACAGAGATGTTTGATCCAGAAAAACTGAAGAACATTCATCATGACACAGATTTGTTTTTCTATTTAATCAAATCAAGAGGGCCTTTCAAGATTTTTGTAAGAGGTCTTGAAATAAAGAGGAAACTTGCACAAATTAATCAACAACATTACTCAAGTGCCTACTGTGTACAGGAATTATTCTGGTTGCAAGTGAGAGACCTATAAATCTAAAATGGTCTTTTTTAAAAAAATGAGTTTACTCGCTAATGCAATTTAAGAGTCCAAGAATTAACTCTTTTCAGATGTATGACGTAGGACTCAACATAGGACTGTTTCTATGTTTTTCTTTCTTGGTGTTGGCTCCTGCTCAGGAAGAATCTCTCTTGTGATTGCTTCCAAGATGGGTTCCAACATACTTCATCATTCAGACCCAGTGGGAAAAAGACAATGTTCCTCCCAGAACAGTTTTAAAACATTTCCTGATGTGAAATCATGTGCCATCCAATTAGTCTTCCTGGAAGAGTAAATATGCTTGCTGTTTTAAACTAGAGGTGGGATTAAGCTCATCAAATCACAATGCTCAAGAGAAGTGACTGAGGAGCTTTCTCAGAGGACAATTACAGTAAACTGTTATAGCTAAAGAAAAGTGAATGGATTCTAGGTGGTAAAATTAATAGATGTTCACCGCAGTCCTCTAGAAGATTATTTAGAGAATAAAAAGACATTTAAAATGCATTCCTAGCCGCAAAATTATCACATAGAAGCAAGGAATAAACTACAGATACACAAGAAATAATTGCAATTAAAGACTCAGAATTCTAAATTATCACATAGAAGCAGGGAATAAACTACAGATACATGAAAAATAATTGCAATTAAAGACTCAGAATTCTAAGTGGTAAGTTAGTTGTACAAATAACAAATGCATCTCAGAGGAGAAAACATCACTGTGTGTTTCAATGATTAGCCAAATGTTATCCCTTCATTTAATGGTTTTGGTAATAGTATGATGCTTTAAAATGTTCCTGCTCAATCCAGGTTTTTTTGAATTCTTTAGTTTTAACCACGTCATTAAGTGATTAGTCTTTGGGTCTTAGACCCAAGATGTGAGGTTTTGAAATAATTTTCCTGTGATTGCAATAAAGATAATAAGTTGATTATGATTTGAAATGCTTTTCCATTGAGTTTTAATGCCTTTCTTTTTTACTTTCTTGAACATATATAATGGAAGACATCTTTGTAATTATTTCCAAGTACTGAAACTTTAATCTCCATTGTGTAATTGAAATTTTCTCTGCACCTAAGCGGTTTTTCTGGATCCTTAACAGGCTAAGAACATCTAAATGCTGATCATTTTCTCAAGGGAAAAGAGGAAAAACGTATATAGGGAGAGTGATAAGCCTTTGTTGTCGTTGTTGTAAAGAAAATTATCTCTTCAGGTTCCATTGCCATTTTTTTGTGAACCTTTTTTAAAACACACTACTTTTTTCTTACTTAAATGATTAAATATCTATGCATTAAACAAATATTTATTGAATGCAAAACATCAGTATATGCCAGCATAATAGAAGCTGTACTAAAAGCTGCATATACAGTGGTGGACAAAACAGTCATAAGTCTCTATCATCAAGAGTTTATGGTCTAGGGAAGAAGACACAAAATAAAAAAGTAAAAAAATAAACAAATAGAAAAAGCGATTGATATGTTATTATATATTATAACATATTACTGATATTATATGTTGTAATAAACTATAAAAGAATTAACAAATGCAATGATAGAAAATAATGTAGTGTGGGCAAGGTGAGATTGAGAAACTTAATTTGACAGGATTTTCATAATGCCTCTCTGAAGAAGTGACATTTAAATAGAAACCTAAAGGATGAGAAGAGCATGTGAAAAGCAGAGCAATAAGTGCTCTGTGTAGGAGATTGAGAGTTTCCTGCAAGGGGAACAGCTCAAGCAAAGGTCCTGGGGTGTAAATAACTTCTCCATGTTTAAGGAACAACATGGGGGACGGCATGCCTGGAACATCAGAGGGCAAGTTGCAATGAGGTATGAGGTGCATTTGGAGAGGCAAGTAGAGATCCGACCATATGTGGGCTCATAGGCCCATGATCAAGAATTTGGATTTTACTGAAAATCTAAAAGAACACCATTAATGTGTTTTAAGCAGTGAAGAATTACGGCCTGATAGATATTTTTAAAGATAACTCTGTCTGCCATGCAGTGAATAGTTTGAATGAGGCAAAGCTGAAAATGGAAAGGACAGTAAAGAGGCTCCTATAACACTTAGCCCTGGCTTATTTCAAGGTGTGTATAGGAAGCAGTGCCACCAGGATGGGTTAATGGATTGGATGTGGAAGGTGAAGAGAAGGGACGATGGTGCCAGTTTTCTGGCTTAAGTTGTCAGAGAGGTGGTGACACTGGGAAGATGCATCAGTCAGGATCTTGGCAGGAAACAGACGGTACACTCAGACAAGATCACTGATGAAAGTTTAATGGCAGGCGCTGTTTACAAAGGAGTGGACAGAGTTAAGAGAAACAAACAAGGGATGGCAAAGGACTCCAGAACTAGCAATGCAAGAAGCCATTATCCTTCCTAGGTCTGGAAGGGCAAGTGGAGTAGTCAGTTCCTAAAACAGAGTTGTAGTTGTAGCCACAGCTTAAAAAAAAAAAAAAAAAAAAAAAAAAAAGTCCCATGAAAGCTGTGACTTTTATGTAGAAATGCAGCCACTACCAACTCAAGGCTGGCAGGAAGGGAACCAGGAAACTCAATACCCCAAATTTTCTTTCCTCCTGCCCTCCAATCTCCTGCCCTACCCCACCACCAACAAACCCAAACTAGAAGCCAAAATCCAAAGTTGACCACTGATGCAGGCTATACAGGTAGCAGTATCCTGGGCTCAAAGCAGGGTGGAGAAAGGTACAGAGAGAATAGAGGGTGTAAATGGAGAATACTCAGTACTCATAACTAGTAAAGGAACTGTTTTGGGGAGTGGGAATCAAAAGTCACATTTTGTACTCATTACGTTTGAGACACCTGTGAAATATAAATTGATATTTCATATAGAAATATGAGTCTACAACTCGGAAAAGAGATTTGTGTTGAAAATTAAAATAGGGAAGTTATCAATATCTAGGTTGTTTTTAAAGCAATAGGAGAGATGAGATAACTGAGACAATTTAGAGAGAGATTTAAAAGAGAAGGAGTAAGGGTTAGAATCCAGTATTTGGATGTAGAGTGAGAGTCTAGAAAGGTAGGGGAAAAATTAGAATAGTGGGATGTCAAGAAATGCAAGAATGGAAAATAGCAGAAGATATAGTAAGTAGGTAAGTATGTCGAATGCAACTGAGAGGTCAGTAAAATAAATACAGAAATGTGTTCATTGGAGTCAGTGAAAGTAATAGACAATCTTTGACTCCTTTTTTACTTTTCAAAATTATATTTTTAAAAATCTTTAGGCCGGGCACAGTGACTCACTCCTGTAATCCCAGCACTTTGGGAGGCCAAGGTGGGTCGATCACAAGGTTAGGAGTTCGAGACCACCCTGGCCAACATGGTGAAACCCTGTCTCTATTAAAGATACAAAAAGTTAGCCGGGCGTGGTGGCACATGCCTGTAATCCCAGCCACTTGGGAGGCTGAGGCAGGAGAATCACTTGAACGCAGGAGGCAGAGGCTGCAGTGAGCCAAGATCGCACCGCTGCACTCCAGCATGGGTGACAGAGAGAGATTCCTTCTCAAAAAAAAAAAAAAAGAGCTTTAAACAACTTTACATGTTTTATAAAAGTATATAAAGTACACTAAATTTTAAAACTTTAGGAAACAACAGCAGTCCAAATGATATTTTTAAGCATATATTAATAAAATCAGGTCCCCAAACAATGTGAACAACGAGTTCTACCACAAAGAAACACAAGGCCCAGACATATTTTTTACCAACCCTTAAAGGACAAATCACTCCAATCGATTAAGAAATCTATTTCCTTGATCTTCATAAAGTGATCCTATAATTCACGTGAAAGAAAAAGGGCCAAAAAGAGTCTAGAAAAGCACTTTACAAAGTGTGATTAGAAATTCTTAAGGGCTCCCAAGAACTTTTTGGGAAGGATCAGGACGGGGTCCATGAGGTCAAAACTATTTTCATAATAATGCTGAAACGCTATTTGCCGTATTCACTCTCATTCTCTCATTAGTGTACTGTGTTTTCCAGAGGCTACAAAATATGTGATATCATGCAAGATGGAATGAAGAAGCAGGTAGGAGGCTATCTTCAATTAAACAGATATGATAATCTAGCTATCTTCTATTAAGCCAGACATTTTTTTAAATGGCAAAACTGTAAAGTAATGCCCTTCTTCTAAATGTTTGCTTTGGAAAATTTATTACTTTTATTTTTTAAATGTTATATTAACATGCAATGGGTTTACTAATATTACTTTTAAATGAATTCATAAATAAGCATTAAATAACTTTTAATTTCTAATAGAGCAAATATTGATGGATATAATCCACATTTTAAAAACTCTTTGGAATTTTCAGTAATTTCTAAAAGTGTAAGGGGTTCCTAAGACCAAAAGTTTGAGAACTGCTGACTTAGCATAAAAAAGGAAGTAAAATAGAGGGTAGGCTTTTATCTCTGAATATCAAGACTGACTTGATAAAGTAAAGCTAGGGTAGTAGCAGTAAAAATTAAAACATCTATCCTTTGCCAGTTTGGGGCTAGGAGGTGAAGAAAGAACTCTCACATGCTGCTAGTGGCATGGCAAATGGTTCAACTGCTTTGGAGAGTGATTTGGCAATGTTGAGGATGTGCATAACTTAGGGCCTGGTATTCCAACTCTACGTATAAAACCCTAAGGAAATTCAAGCGCATGTGAACAGAGAGATAAAAATATGAATTGCAAGCCGGGCGCGGTGGCTCAAGCCTGTAATCCCAGCACTTTGGGAGGCCGAGACGGGTGGATCACGAGGTCAGGAGATCGAGACCATCCTGGTGAAAACCCGTCTCTACTAAAAAAATACAAAAAACTAGCCGGGCGAGGTGGCGGGCGCCTGTAGTCCCAGCTACTTGGGAGGCTGAGGCAGGAGAATGGCGTGAACCCGGGAGGCGGAGCTTGCAGTGAGCTGAGATCCGGCCACTACAGTTCAGCCTGGGTGACAGAGCGAGACTCCGTCTCAAAAAAAAAAAAAAAAAAAAAAAATTAATTGCAGCACTTTCCAATAAGGGAAATCTGGAAACAACCTATGCATCCCCCAGTGGAAATGCGAAGGAAATACAGCAAGCCCAGAGCAAGAGTTACCCCTTGGAAGGGAAGCCAAAGCAATGGGGAGGGGAAACAAAAGACTTTCTGTTGTATCTGTTTATTTATGAGAAAATAAGAGAGGGAGGGAGGGAGGGAGGGAGAAAGAGAAAGACTGAAAACACAGCACAATGTCATCACTGAGTTAAATCTGGGTGATGTGTACATAGGAGTTCGTTGTGTTATTTATTCTTCTGAATGTTTGAAATACTACATAGTAAAAGCAAGCTACTGGGACCACATTCATTTGCATTCTCATTCTGTATAATGCACACAGTGAAACTGGTTGCCTACAAAGAAAATGTTAAAATTTAAATTCAGGTACAAAGTGGTCTAAATATACACCACAGTCTAGCTCCTCCTAACACTCTGATAGTGTTAAAGGAAGTTTTATTTGTTGTAGGTTTTATAACTAAGCTATTTGAAGGAATGCAGTTGAAGCATGGAGATCAGAGTGTTTCAATCTTCTGGTGTCTCTTAGGAGGTGCCATATGTTGGAATCATTGTCAGCCAGAAAAACATCCGCTACGAAAGTGCATCCTTCTGGGGGAAGTCAGTTTGCATAACTTATCCCAAGAGTAAATTCAGACAATGGGGTAGCATCAAGAATGGGCAATTACATCACCCTGGTCTGTGTTCATCTCCATTCTTAACCCAGGTGGACCCAAATAGTATCAGCCAAGTGGACTGGTTTGAGGAGTTATCAAAATAGTTTTGTCTTGGTTTACTCCTTGGGATAGCAGGGGACTAAGCGAGCTAGTTTCATGGATCATTATTCCAAGCATCCAACCTCCAAATTTCTAGATAGCAGAGTAACTCTTAGCTAAGCAGTGAGGTAGACAAAGTATGAAACACCATAATTTGTAAGATGAGAATTTATGCTAGTATTAATTATTGTTTCTATTCAATTCCACCTACATTCATGAAGCATATATGCTATGGTTTGAATGTTTTCATCCTCTCCAAAATTCATGTTGAAACTTAATCTCCAAAGCAACATATGAAGAAGTGTGGCCTTTAGGAGGTGATTGAGTCATGTCATAAATAGAATTAGGTGCCCTTATGAAAGAGCCTGAGAAGAGAGTTCATCTCTCTTGGTCTTCTGCCCCTTCTTCCATGTAAGGACACAGTATTCATCCTCTCCAGAGGATACAGAAACATGGTACCATCTTGGAATTGGAGATTGAGTCCTTACCAGACACTGAACCTGCTAGTGCCAGGATAGACTCCCAGCCTTCAGAACTGTGAGAAATAAATTTCTGTTTTTAAAATAAATTACCCAGTCTGTGGTATTTTATTATACCAGCACAAATGAACCGAGACAATATGTTTTGTGAAGGCACTGTGCTAGACTCCTTGCTAGTGATTAGGGAGAAAAAAATTAAATAAGACACTCTCAACATACACATCTGTACATGTAGTTGGCGCAGGTAAACCAAATTTTATTTATTTAAGTTAGCACTGCCAACTGCATTTCCATAAGAGGACACAGAAAACTCTGCAAAAAAAGGTTCTTGGACTCTTCCCATAACACTCTAAAGGTCACTCTTGGTTATGTAAATAGAAGTAGTATAACATATGTTATGGGTTGAACATTTTTCACCTTCCAAACTCATGTTGAAATTTATTGCCATTGGAATGGCACTAGGAAGAGGGACGTTTAAGAGGTGGTTAGGCCATGAGGGCTCTGTCTTCATGAATAAAGTCATGTCACTATCATGGGAATGGGTTCTTTATAAAAAGATGAGTTTGTCCCCCTTTAAGACTCTCAGTCACTTACCTTTGACCATGTTATGATGCAGCAGAAGTCCCTCTCCAAGTGCCAGCCCCTCAGTCTTGTACTTCTCAGCCTCCAGAACTGTGAGCCAATAAACTTCAGTTCATCTAAATTCCCAGTCTGTGGTATGCTGTTATAGCAGCATAAATGAACTAAGACAACATCTATTGGCCTACAAATCTCAGATTCTTTTTGTGATTTGGTGGAAATGGAGAGAGGGAAAGTAAATTTGCATGGAGTTAAGTAGGCTTCAGTGAGGAATAAGATAAAGCCCATGACCCTTTCTCTTTAGATGATTAGAATTATTAGGAACTCTGAGGTTTTAGGATAATGTCAGTCAAAGTTCTCTTGTAGGAAAGGACCTTAAAAACCCAAAGAAAATGAGGAAAGTAACAACCTGTACTGGTGATCCTTGTTCCACACAGAATATATAGAGCATCATGAGGAAGGCCTTTAAGACAACTCCAGACCCAGCCACCCCATTAATGTTAGCTTGTCAGTAAAAACCATAATCACTTGTACCTTGGAGATCTGTGTGGCAAACAGAACCAGGGAGGCAACTAGTCTTTAGATGCAACACTGTGTCACAGCAATAGAAGCCACAGCAGTTGAAAACCAAGCCTAGTTGGTGGGCAGATCACATGGCCTGGCATTTGTAAGCAAGAGCAACCAAGCAAATAAGGCCAAGTAAGCTTCTCAGGATCTTGGACCATTTAGGATGATGGGGTTCATAAAAACTTGGTGCTGGATTTCCTGCTAACATAAATATATGGAGTTAGAATAATCCACTGGAATGTAAAAGGGGGATTGTTATATTTATACCCCACACTAGTGCAGGGGGCCATACTGGTTATGCTTACATATCCCAAGAACATCTCCAAAACAACCCATTTGAAGGGCATAGCCCTACTATAGAAGTCTGCAACTAGTGCTAAAGAAACATTATAAAGAAAGTCAATCTTTATAAAAATCCTTGGAAATCACCGTAACTGACAAGAATAGAGACAGTTAATAAATGGTTATGTATTGTTCAATAATTTCATGTTATGTACTGAAAATACTGTATGCAGAATCACATTAGCTCTACCTCCCAAGAGTTACTATGAGTAATCCTGTATACAAGTGTTAGAAGCCAAATTTGTCAGTAGTGTGAAATGTAGGCATTTTAGTTCAGACTGTAAAATTAAAATTTTAAAGATAATGTTCTAGATTCTAAAGAGAAAATGTGTAGCCCCCAACAGAGTATGCTCCAGTATGATACACATCAACTAGGCCCACAAAGGTAGTGCCAAATACTATATGTACTTGGATAACACAATGGAAAACCTGTAAGCAATTGGATTTGCCTCTACCAGCTTGGAGTAACAACCAGGGCCAGCTATACAATTTGTGGCACTCCATCAAAAATGAAAATGTAGACCTTATTGCTCAAAAAAGGAACAAAAAGGGATCTTTTTTAAAGTACCTAAAATATAAAGCTTTTTCCTTTCTTCCAAAGTCTCCCCATCTTGATTTGCCATGGTGTTTTTTATTGGCCACTTGCATTATTTTTCCATTACTGCGTAACAAATTAGCAGCATAAAACAATAGCCATGTTTTCTGATATCGTTCGTAGGTCAGGAGTCCAGGCATTGCTTAGGTGGGTCCTCTGTTCAAGGTATCTAAAATAGTCAGATGTGTAAAATCAAAGGACGGAATGGTGGTTGTCAGGGGCTGAGGTGAGGGGGATATGGGAAATTATTAATCATTGGGCATAAAGTGTCAGTCAAGCAAGGTTAATAAGCTCTAGAGAGCTGCTGTGCCTATAGTCAACAAGAATGAACTGTATGCTTAAAAATTTGCTTGAAGCATAGATCTCATGTTAAATGTTCTTATCATAACACAACAAAATAAAATAAAATAAACTGGAATTTAATCTATTGATAGACTCTGATTCTGGAAATGATTTTATAAGGATTGAAGAAACATTATTTTTCTGAGATTTATGCTGAAAGTCTTTCAGTTTCTCTATGAAAGTGAGAAAGGCAGTGAATATGGAAAACAGCCTGTTTCCTCATCTATGTTAATACTTAGCTCACAGGGTTCTGGTAAAGATGAAGTGAGATAGTGGAAATCCTTCATAAGTTGTAAAGTGCTATTCAGTATAAGAAGATATTAGTGTTAAAATTAATGAAAACAACACATCAACAAATCACTTTTTTTTATTAGCAATCCTATTTGCCAATGAAAAATGAAGCCATAATTTTTAGTAAGATCCTGCCTCTCACGCTGGTTTTTAGAGGTGGACAGTCGGAACTCACACTGTCATCAGTGAGGTAGGAAGAGGGCACCAAGAAATCACTGCAGAAAAGAAGCACTAGAATAGAAGAAAGTTTCCCCTGAAAATTTAAGTTCTGCCCTCCGACATACTTGGCTTCTGGCTATTACAGAGAATATCAAGGATATAGAGTACTTTGCTAACAAGAAGCATGCATCTTCATACTCAGGATTTGTTTTTTTTTTTTTTTTTTTTTGTGGAGATGGAGTCTCACTTTTGTCACCCATGCTGGACTTTCTCAGGAGATTACAAAGATCTTTTACCTCAGGTTAATAAACACTATCCCAGAGTACTCAGAAATAGTCTTAAAAAGGTTGCATATGCAAGAAACAATTTTCAGGCCAACTCTTTTGACAATAGACTCCTCTGTATCTAAAGCAATCCACTATTTGTTATGTCATTCTGAGGCCAGAATTCAGTCCCAATTCCCTCCACAAGGTTGATGCTGAAATCGTTAAGTAATGAGATACAGTACTCAAGACAGCTGATGGGTGTGAGACTCTCTGTGATTGAACAACTTCCCTTAATAAAACAAAATGTGAAGTGCTCCAAGGTCTTTGGTGAAGAAAAGCTGAAGGAAAAATCTTTGGGTAGAAAGAAGGGATTTTTCTAAAAGCCCCTATATATTTTTTCTCAGTCTTTTGATAATGTAGACTCTAGGGGTATGCTGCACCCCCTTTAGGATTTCTGCTCAATTATGAGCCATAACCAAAGTCATTTCCTATTGCTTGTATGGATCAACTAGAAGATCCTTGAAAAAGAACAATATTAAAACCAAGAAGCACATAGAAAGGGACACAACATAGAGTATCTAAATAGTCAAGCTACAAGTATAGGTTTCTGATTCTGCAGTAACCAACTGACTTACTGACTTAGGGACCTCTTCTCTTCCATGTTCTTTCTGAATATGACCTTCAGTTGTTACCTTGTCTCACTATTGCTCAGGAGCTCATCTAATTTCCTGTGCTGCCCCGTTCCTGGAAAGCACACACTTCCTTTCAATTTAAAACCCAAATATTTTCATGGATTTCTGCTACCAAGCGCTTCACTACTTACAGTATCTGGCCTGAAAGCTAAGTCTCATCCCTTCCCAACTTGTTCTGTAAGTTTGTACCTATTTTATTATGATGCATTATGACAGCTCCTTCCCGAGTCATCCCATCCCCACCCCAATCCTCAAGGTATTCAAAGGAAAGAATAAACATTTATTGTGCACCTACTATGAAAAAACATGGAATATATAAACAGGAAAACAAGTTGTTTAGGAGGTTTTAAAACAACCTCCTATAGGAGGGGCTACTTACCTAGGTTTGCAGGGAAACGTATGCTTCCCAGCACTGATACACCACTTTCTTACTCTTTTAGAGCATTTTGTCTTTACTGGGGACCTGGATCAGAGTTTCCTTTCTTTCTGTATAGTAAGGACATTTTGTAGTCCCTTCTCTTGAGTCCTCTGCACAAAGCTAGATGCCCCACTTTGCTTAATATTTTGAGATACTTCTTCAGCTTGGTTTTGTGGCTCTGCTCTGTGACTTAAAGTCTTCTTCCCTGGCCAGAAATCTGTGCTGCCTCTTTTATCACTATGGACTTCTTTTGCCTTGCTATGCTATAGGAAAGTTGTTTAAACCTTCTGGAAGGAAGAGTTGATTTCTTGACTGAAGTTTTAATTGAAAATACATCCCCCTAGGCTGGAATACAGACACCACGGTGCATTCTCTGTAATATCACTAAATACATCATCTAACACTCACTCACACTCACTGTTATATATGCTATATATGTTATTTGACTCAATCCTGAAACCAATTCTATAATGAAGAAAGTCTCCAAGGAGTAAAATAATCAAGGATGCAAACGCCATTTGTCTGCCTCCAATGACCAGGCTTATACCACTTTAATTTGCATGAGGGTTAGTAGTCTCTCCAATAACATTGAGACAGTTTGAATATATGTTTTGGTGTCAAAGTTGAAAAATAGTTTTTCTCTTTGGTCCCAACACTTATTCTAGTAGATAATCTTGAGCCCACCCCAGCCTCTTCCCTGTCCTCAGGGTTCTGCTTTTCCCTCTGTTGTCCCTTAACCTGTTTCTATGCCCAAGCCCTGCTGACCAGCTTGAACTTAATCTGGGGCTCTGTTGGAAGATACCATCTTCTCATTTCTCCAGAAGCACTCTCATGGGGCTGTGTTGAAGAGTGGATTTGTGACCAATTTTTTCATCAACATAATCCCAACTGCTTTGTGTCTTCCAGAAGTTCCTCAAACTGGGTGTGTTGTCCACCACCAGCATTTTTGTTTTCCAGGGCTACTTTGGGTGCATTCATATTTTTACATCGGTCATTTCAGTGGAATTTTGGAAGGAAAACACTATAACTTTTCCTTAGTACGCAATTTTGAAGCAAAACCTCTTATCTACGTGTTATAATTTTTTTTCTAGAATGAGTATAGTTCAGTATAACAGAGATCTGAGAAGAGTTTTTAAAAATAAGGAAATACTTCTAACACTATGGCTTGGCACTCCAAGCTAATGAAGATGCTCCTGAAGTCTGTTACTTCCTGGCATGACACTTAGGTCTCCAGAGAAAATCACTTAAGAAAGCCTTAGTCCTTGACCAAGTGAAGTTTTCCTTGTATTAAGTTAAAAATAAGAAAAGAATGACTCAGCAAGTTTTGGCCTATATATTGTCATTCTATACAACTCCCTAAATATTTAAATCTGAATTAAAACATAAACAGCCTGAAGAATGACTTTCTCTAGGCCTAAGGACAGTTTGATGCAGCAAATTTAAATATTATTTATATGTCACTTTGCTATGAAATTTATTTGCCTTGCCAACAACACAGTGTGGTAATTTAAAAGCTGGGTTTTTAAATTAACAGTCTTGACCTGTATTTTGCTACCAATAAAAGTCTGGTTCCTAACTATAATTCCATACTAAATTCACTGCTTGTACATGAAGAAAAATCTAAATTAATTGACATGTAAAGGGGTGGCTCTCAGCACAAAGCCATAATAATTGCATGACAGAAGTTTAATATCATTGTTCTCTGCATCTGAAAATGTCATCAATAGCATGCATATGACTGAAGGGAAAAAACCCAGTGTATATTCTATGCATCTGCACAGCCCTCTGCAAATGTTTATAGGACAGTTCAGAGGGCTTATTATTGGCGGTTGGTTCCTAAGCTATAAACATTTAATATTACCTAGAGGTAGGTCTTAACATCTTTTCTGTGGCTCGCTTTGCATTTTAGACCCTCTCCTACTCAGCTTTGTCCATAGCAGTTTAGATACCCATGCTATTCAGAAGACCTTTTGGAAGGTTTGCAATCGCTTGATTTTACAATGAAATGACAGTCTCCCTTACTTGTGACTTGAAATACTATTTCATGTTTCAATAATTTTAAGCAATTAAGGAGATAAATAAGTCTCCATGAATAGTATATATTACAAAATTCTCTTAAAATAAGCTTACAGATTGTAGAATTAAAACATGGACTAGAATTTGTAGAATGTAATAGGAAGCACTAAATACATGAAAACAGATATTTTTCACTAGAATTAGACTAGAAGAAACAATTTTCACAATTCTAGAAATAAGTATTCATGGATTAACTCAAAGAGAAGCAGATTCAGCTGCTCAGTTTCGTAATTTAAAATGCATTACTTCTTTGGTCTTGTTGTACCTTAGACATGCTAAATTAATCATTTTACCTATTCTTACCACAGACAATGACTTACTCTCTACCAAATAAAACGTTGGTTTATAAGGAATTATTTCTTTGATGATTCTGATATTGCTTATATTTTTATTGTCTCTTCCATAGTAATGACAAATTGCTATTAAACAATTTACACAGTTGACATCATTAAACATCTAGTTACAATACCTGGCATTAAAATATTTTGATTTTGTGAAATGTTATACTATATGCTTTGTATTTTAGAAAAATTAAGATCATAGCCACTAGCCATAGAAACCTTTCATATTTCAAAAATTTTACAGATATAATTTCTCTGCCTATTATTTTCAATAATTTAAAATATTCAAAACGTCATGACTACTTACTAGTGCTCATTTATAACCTAAAATCGTCTGTTGTTCCTATTGTTTAGAACTCTGTTATTATGCTTAGCATTTGAGGCTGTCTGTAATCTGGCACTTTCCTTGCTCAACAAATGTCCTTTCTACCACTCTGTAGCATGAATCTATCATTCTACTCAAGATAATATTTTAAATTGTCCCATAAATATATCAGGCTCATTCCCATCATCATTCTTTCATTCATATTGTTCCCCAAAATGTAACATCCTCTTCTTTTTACCATCTATCTATATTCTAGTATTATGATCATTCAGAATACCTATATAATTAATTACCTGTAAAGAAAGGAAATTAGAACTTCACTTCATACATTCAAAAATGTTAGATATATTTAAAAGTCTAAAAATTAAAGTATAACACAGCTAGAAGAAAATATATGCAAATATTTGAACACAGAATAAAGTCTAAATATAAAACCAATGGAATAAATTATAAATCATCACTGGATTTCATAAAAACAAATTTTCATACACTAAAAATAACCATTGAACAAACTGAAATGACAAGAAACTGAACTCCTATATCAGAAACTGCATAGAAAGACACCTTTTTAAGTTCTCCTTTCCAAATATTTCAGAGAACACCTGAAGGCTATTTATATCAAGCAAAACAAAAATATTACAGTCAAACATATCTCCAATAAGGATTTTCTGCAGGTTTATTTTTAGGGAATCAGCTTATTTTTGCTGCTTAACTCTAAACCCTCCCATTAGGTATTTTAAATGCCTGGGCTTCATTTTTTTCAACAAATGTTTTTATTGCATTGCAGCCACATGCCAGGAATTGTGCTAGATACAAAAATATACTGATGTGTAGCAAATATGATCCCATCACACAACTGAAGGCTAGTGGAAGACAAACTTTAATTACACAAATTGTGGTTTTCAAAGAAAAGGTGCAGAGTACTATGACAGCATATAAAAGCAACTTCACCTATTGGGGACATGGGATATGTATATGTCAAGAAGACTTCTTATCTACATACAACTGTAAGCTCTAAAACAGCAAGGGCCCTATCATAGAGAGATTCTGCATCTTTCTGCATCTAACACAGTAAGTCTTCTATATTTGTTAAATAATTTGTTCCAATTAAAATTTGAGGCTGTCCTTACTAGCCTTTTTTTCCAGTGGTGTGCATGAAGTCAGCTTTAGAATGATGAATACTGTAGACACTTTAAGAGAGACAATTTAGAAAGATATACTTTTATTCTTATGATTAAACAATTTAAAAAGAAATCTGTTTATATGATTTAATAGTCAATATTATCAGATTTAATGGTAGAATACTATTTAAACATCAAAGGAGTAACATTCATATTTCTTTAAAAAATTATTCACATAATTCATGAACTAAAACAGCTTTAAAATTTTTTTCACTAACAGTACACGTAGGTTGTTGAAAGTTTTTTAAAAGCATGTATTTTTACACTGTGTATCCTGGAAGTTTATTTATTACTAATTCACAAATATCTTTGCATTGCTTGGAAATATTTAGTGAACCAACATCATCACTGTCTTCTTCAAAGTGATCTGATGTACTGCTATCCAGGACATTAAGTTCTAGTTCGGACACATTTGAAGGCGGGTAAGAACTCACTTGGGATGTTCGTGGTGACTGGCTTTTTTCTAAAGATTTCCAACTACTACTGGTTTTAACAGAGACGTCTTGACCTCTCTTTGTAATTTTAGAATTGTGCATACTGTTTTGATCTATCCGGTTTTCTTTTTCGCCAGTCCAATGTGATGAAGATAAATCACTAGCCGAGATGCTAGATGCTTCCTCCAAACTTTTATCCCGAGTCTTTGAAATATGACATTTTCTGTATGAGTGGACAGGTGACCCAGCGGAAAAAGGTGGGCTAAGGATAGAACTCTTGTCACTACTATCTTTCTTTTTGGACGCTCTTGTTTCACTAGACTTCCTTGTATATTGACTATGTTTTGGATTTTCTGTCCTTGAACTGCTATCATGAGCTTTACTTCTGCTGGTGTCCTCAGTGGTACAGAAATCTTCAGAATAGCAAGGGCTAGACAAGTCATCTGAATACTTCAGTTCTGAGATGTTTTCATAGCAACTATTCTTATCTGGTCTATTGTCACTTACATCAGCCATAAGAATGTCATTATCTGTGGTTTTGACTTGTCTAATACCTATTTCTTTATCTACAATTCTGTCAACAACAGCATCCTGTTGGAAAACACACGGACTTTGGATTTTCATTTCCACATTTCCTCCCAAAATATTTGTAGGGGTAAGCCTTTCTGGAATAATGGAATTTGCAGGACTCACAACTTCTTCGAATGAAACATTATTGATTCTATTTTTACTACAATCAACTGTCTTTTTTTCAGTTGCATATTTCAGTTTAGTTTCTTTACTTGTTTTGGGATCATCAAAAACTCCACTGATTTGTCTTGAGGTATCACTATTTTCAGTAAAAGATGCATCTGAATCTAAATACTCATCTTTAGGCAGTTGTGGCTCCTGACTTTGTTCTGCAGAGCTTAATAGTTTAACTTTGGATGATGGAATTCTGAATTTTGTACCCAACATTTGTGACTGTGATTTTCTATATAGTTCTCTTTTTTCATGTACCACCAACATTTCAGGATTTGTCAGCTTTAAACGTAGTCTTAATGTATTTGTTAAGCCATAAAGTAGCCTCCCTTTTGGAACTCTTTTTTGGAAGGTACCACTGCTCTTTTCAGAATATTTATCTTTCTTACAGTTTTCAATTTGGCTCTTTTTATACTGAAGACTCACTGACTTTTCACATACCCCCATAGAACGCTTATCCTTCTTGGATTCAGACTGGCATGTGGATTTGGCAGAAGATTCGGGTGACTTCTTATCCTCAGTCCTGTATAACCAGGCTAGGTGAGGATGTATATGAGCAGGACTTGTCACAGGTTGGTCATACAACAACGACAACTCAACTAACAAAGCATTTAACAAAGGCAACTGCCTTATTGTATTAATTCTATTTTGTTCAGTTTGACATGTTTGATTAGTTGCTCCTATATCCTGAATATGTGGAGGATTTACAAGCACTGGAGGATGCTCTTGTGTTGCAGAACTTGGATGTTTTAGATAACTCCTGTCTGTTGGGGGATTTACACGCTTTTTTTCAGGAGAAGCACCATCCAATTCCTCAGGTACATTCATTTGAGGCTCAATGGTGATTTTAGCCTGTGCAGGGGGCGGTTTTTCTTGGGTCAAGTTAGTGTAATACAAAGGAGGAGGGCAAAATATATTGGTCTCCATGTCCAATTCTGTGACTTCCTCATTTAGGGAGCTAACATTTCTCCCACTGACAGCACTTGAACATGTAACAACAGAACTGGTTTTGCTATTCTCCACAGAACCCACATTATCAGATTCAGCCTTACTTTGGAAAACCATTTCCTTCAAATCCTTCTGTGCCTCTGGGATTTCTAACTCTCCCAGCGGCCTATCAGCCTCTCTGGGGCTTGGCTGTGAGACTGGCTGCTGTAGCTGCTGTCTTTCCTGCTGGGTTTGGGGACTGACCTCCGCTCCGCCTCCTGTGGGGGTGACGGTGAGGGGCCGCTCAAGTTGGCCCAGCAGGCGGCTTCCCAGGTCAGTCAGGCGGTAGGCCAGTGCAATATCCCCAGTCCGCTCGCCCACTTGATTATGCAGGGGGAAACGTCCCCGGTGACGGTGGGAGCATCCGGTGGCGGCCGGCCCCACAACCCTGCGGGCCGCGGTGGCCAGCGAAATGTCGCAGGCCCCCAGGAGCTGTGGGGTGGGCGTCGGGCGCCCGGGGGGCAGCTGCAGCAGCAAGGTGGCAAGCGGGGTCCGCAGAAGCCGGCGGTGCAGGGTAGCAGGCTGCAGGCGGAAGAGGCAGGACTTGCCGCGACCGAAGCGGATCACGCCGGGCCATGGTTCGGGGGCGGGAGCGCCAGGGCCGTCAGGAGGGTAAACCAACAGCGTGGGGAAGTCCAGCAGGCGGAAGGCCACGGCTGGGCACACACCGCGCGGCGACGAGACCTCCCCCTGCTCCTTTTCCTCCTCCTCTTCCTCCTGCTCCACTGCGGCAGCTGGGGGCGGCATCAGCCGAGCTTCCAAACGCACCCAGTCCACCAGCAGCTCCAACGAGAAGAACCGCTCGGACAGCGAGCCGGCCATTGCTGTTGCCCCAGGAAACGCCACCGCGGGCTCAACAAACGGGAAGCTGAAGCCCCGGGCTCTCACGAGAAACCGGAGCAAAAGGCATCGCTGCCTGCTATCTCGCGAGATTTGCGGAAGCGCTCCTGCAGGTCCCCGGCGGTATCTGCTTTGGGAGTTTTGCTGCTCAATGTATTTGGCCCTTTTGTATGCATACTTAGTGTAAGCCTTTTTTTGCCTCCAGACTTATATTAAGACAATTGCTGATGATAATGCTGAGGATATAAGTGATAAAAGACAGTGAGTTTTTTGGATAATGGTTTTATCACTGCAGATCTTATGTAATTTGGGGGTCAGATCAATATACCTGAGGAATATTGAAAGAAAATCAGGACTCGTCTTCCTTTCCCATGCTAAAAAAAGAGCCAGGTAGTTAACTGTCTACAGTGGGCCTTCTCTGTGTCTGCTGTTCTACCCAAAAGATGGTGACACTGCTCTCATGGCCAGGGAGCCCCTGCCTGGTAAATTAGAATAGTACAGAGACACACATACCACACACACACGGAGTGTGAATACACTGGCAAAAACTCTCCTTGGCTGAACTTTGGTCAGGCTCATCTAAGTCTTTCCGATCAGGCTTTGACCTTGGCTTCCAATCCTGTCGAGCCTGAATCACCGAGTTGTAGCAAGAGTCTTGCTATAGCAATTGAGAGAGAAACCCCAACCCTTCATACCTTATTGCCGTCGATACCTGATCAAATTCTTCATTTTCTACCGTTAGTATCAGACCACACTGGCCTGCCTTCAGCAAATATCCTATTAGGTCTGTTTAATCAGAACCCTCCCACCCCTGATGTTTCCTATTAGTAAGTTTCCATCCATTTGACCCAACGCCCCTTTGGCTTTAAATCCCCACTTGTCCATGCTATATTTGGAATTGAGCCCAGCTCTGTATTGAGATCTCTTTTCTCTTATTGCAGTAGTTCCTGAATACAGTGTTTTTGCCACTTCAGCTACTGTCTGGCCCTGTTTTTTATTTGACAACATTTCCAGCTAAGCCATCATGATGCATGACAGTAATGTTAATGATCCCATCAGTAAAACAAATGTGTATACATAAATATACACACACCTCCAGAGACAGAGAACTTACTGCTCTATCCAGATATTTTAAGAAACATACTCCTAACTTCAATGAGCTAGCCAGCTAGGAATCCAAGGCCAGTATATGGAGAGCCTTGAATGCCATGGTAAAGAATTTGGACTACATTCTGTATAATTTGTTTTGATTGAATAAGTACATCATATCAATATTTGGAAATGTAGCATGGGGAGGAATACAAAGGATGGATTCTACTAATCAGAAATTGGATTCAGAGCAATCTATTAGAAGACAACTGCAGTGGTCTAAGAGGCAGATAATTATGACCTGCACATGGTCAGGACTAGTGGAAATTAAAAAGAGGTGGCAGAAGAGGCATTTGTGATGGAGGAATTTTAAAATTTGGTGAATGGGAAAGAAAAGTCATGGGTGAAAAATTTCTGCTACTGAAGGTGAAAATATTGAGGAGGCGCAGATTTGATGGAAAAAAAAACTTTGAGTTTTGGGATATGTAGAGTTTGAAGTACCTGCTGCTGGGCATTATATATGTACAACTTTATTCAGCTTTATAAATTATAGTTAAATTATATTGCTTCCATGCTCAGAATAACATTGTGAAGCTCAAGAGAAATTCAGAACTGGAGGGTATGATGGTTTAGTGTGAAGAGTCATTGCAATATGTAAATACAAGATACTTCTCGGGCCAGGTGCAGTGGCTCATGCCTGTAATCCCAGCACTTTGGGGGGGCTGAGGTGGGTGGAACACGAGATCAGGAGATTGAGGCAGCCTGGCCAAGATGGTGAAGCCCCATCTCTACTAAAAATACAAAAATTACCTGGGTGTGGTAGTGCATGCCTGTAATCCCAGGTACTTGGGAGACTGAGGCAGAAGAATTGCTTGAACCAGGGAGTCAGAGGTTGCAGTGAGCCGAGATTGCACCACTGCACTCCAGCCTGGTGAAAAAGCGAGACTCCATCTCCAAAAAAAAAAAAAAAAAATTACAAGATACTTTTCTTGGCTTTGAGAATCTTGCTATGTACTTGCAGAGGACACATATCAAGCAACATGTTCAATGGATAGATGATGTAGAGCAATAAAAAAATGACATCATCACAAGTGAAAAGCAATGAGGTATTGCGTCCACATACGCCAGAGAAATACAGTAGATAAAATTCCTCATAGAAGATATCCTGTAGTTAGCCTTTTGAATAAGGTTAATAGTGTACGCTAGTAGCACTTGTATGTCTCTTACATATGAATAGAAAAAGCAAAGTCCCTCTTCTATAAAGACATTAGTTCTGCAGTATGTAGTTTCTGCAATGATAATAACTTATCTACCCAACTACTCCACATGACTGGTATTATAATATGTGAATAATATTTTATAATTGTAAATAATGCCAAAGGTAACAAATAAAATTTTGCCATGACAAATATTTTCCCCATGTTTCTACACCACACATGGAGAAGTAGCACAGTGCAGTAGCTGAGCGCCTGGGTTCTGGAAGCAAACTACCTGGCTCAAATCCTGGTCCTGTGACCTTATACTAGTTTCTGAACTCTCTGTGAATCATTATCCTCTTTTAAAAAATACAGTTACAGTAACTACCTTATAAAAATATTATGTGTGTTAAGTGAATTAATATTTACAAAACTCTTAGAACAGTGCCTAGCATATAGTAAATATTTGTTAAAATAAATATTGTTTCATTTATTATTTCCCACATGGCATACTTTTTAGCTGAGTGTTTAAAACACTGCTATTGTAGTTAGCAAAAAAATAATTTATCCAATATGGGCCCATTATTTTCAATCTGTAAAAGGTTTTATGCTCTGTATTTTATTTTTCATGCAGGAGCTAGCTGTTTTTTTCACAGGTCAAGGTGAGGCTAGGCAAGAGACTATGGATTATTGAAATCTAAAAAGCTACTGTCATTGGAGAGAGAAGTAGGGAAGGACACAAGTAAAAAGTATGAGTTTCAGTGTGTGATATGCTGAGTTTGATACCTGATATACATCCAGGTAGATACATCTAACTTAGATATATAGATATGAAACTTACAAGAGAGGTCTGGGCTGAAAGGATACATCAAAAGTTGGATGGCAACCTAATTTCTTCATATAAGACCTGAATTAGTATAGTAATGAGACATTATTTTCTTCTTTTATGTAAATTACTTTGAAACAGTGCATATTGCAAGAATTTTGGGTTGATCTCTGATGATCAGATATGATGTTAACTACCTTTTCTAGGGGAAATAACTTTGGGGTGTGAAGGGGCAGAGGAAGTCAGCATCATTAACTAAGGTAGTACACCTTCAAGACATGATGGGACTAATAATTTGGGCTGGAAGCAGAAACTGAATTATTAAAACTCACTGAGCTGTGTGAGTCTGGCTGTTTAGAGGCAAACCTGTTGTCAAAGGGCTGTGGACCCCAAGAAATAGATTCAGCAGATGGATCATTGTAGCAGGAGTAGTAACAAAGTGGCTGTCGTTGGAGTTAAGTAGGAGAGCAGTTGGTCTAGTTTGGAGCAGAAGCCCAGATACATGGAAAATGTCATGGAGGCTGGAAAACCCAAGTCATGGATGCAACCTAATCTACTTAGCTTCGGAAAATGAAAAGGAGCTCCTGGGCTGTCGAGGGAAGTGATGTGGCCATCCAGTTGTTTGCACTGAGCAAACACTGATTAGGAGAAATGTGTGTCTAGTCGACATGAAAATGTCCAAGGCTTATTCTAGAAGCACCAAATACTAATTACAGGTCTCACTATCGGGGACATCCTGCTGCCTACAGACTTCCTTGCTTAATCAGGATTAGCTCTAGAACCAAGTATAACCACCCATAATTGGCAGAGACAGAGGGAACTGAAGGCGTCCTCTCCCACCAGGTGGAAGATACAGAGCTGAGGGAAGAAGAACCTGTGTGAATCTAACTAGGAGGAAATGAAATTCAACATCCCTTATTTCAGAATAATTCTTTACACCAGTGTTTCCTTTCCACAACAAAAAGAATATAACACAAATACCACACGATCTTACGTACAAGTGGGAGCTAAACATTGAGTACACTTGGACATAAAGATGGGGACAATAGACACTGGGGACTACTAGAGGGGAGAGGGTGGGGAAAGGGGGTTGCAAAACTACCTGTTGGAAACTATGCCCACTACCTGGGTGAAGGGATCATTTGTACACCAAACCTCAATCACATGCAATTTAATAAAATAATGAAAGACCTAGTAAGAAATAATTCTAGAGGAAAATTTCTTAAAAAAAAAAAAAAAACAGAAAATGTAATCTGCAATCTTGAAAATCGAAATGTGAAAAGACCAGGTGAAAGCCTTTTTCCCTTGACCATGGTTTAAACCCCTAGCATATGCTTATTTGCATGGCAAGCCTGGGAACCTTAGCTCTTAGAATTCCTCTGGAGACAGACTGGGAAGTTGGGAGTTCTTGTTGCAGCTCTCTTTCCCTCAGGTCCTCTTCTGTTGTCTCCCAAGGGCTTGCATTTCAGGATTCTAGATACATACTGTATTTCTGGAGCAAGAAAAATTCAATCAGGAGAAGCCGATTTCTAGTCATTCATTCAGGACTTCAGATTAAAGCCTGTTTTAAGCAGAAAGCTGCCCTGCCTCTAGACCTGATTAGAGGCTCCTGAAATCTAAGCCAGATATCTCCCTCTTTGCTAACTGGGTTACAAATAGATCTCACACAACTTAAACACCACAAATGACCAGAACTTTAATAACATTCACCTTGACATGTTTCAGCATTGGTAAAGATGGCATGACTCTTATCTTCAGAATAAATCTCCAGTGTTTGAATGTGGATGTTTTTCTTTGTTTCCAGTCTTTTCATTCCCTTCTATTTCTAAATTTCTGGAAAGGGGGAATCATAGCTTTTCCATGTGTTGTCATTAAATCAGGGGCAGAGTTATGATCAGAACATGATTACCATTTCCAATATCACAGATACAAAATAGCTGTGGTAAATAAATGCAAATAATCTAAAAATATTCTGCAAAATGGTACCAAGGCTCTGCATTGCATTTTCAGTTTTTATTTTAAACTTGCTAGAATGTAATATTGGAAATTCATTCACTTAAGAAGGACAAGGAGAAAGATTAGAGGGTTGAAGGAAGAGTTGGGGAGTAAAGAAAGGAACTACTAGAGATGAAAGAGAAAGAATGGCCTATACCCCACTCTGATAAATCTCTCTACCAGAAAGGAAGGGGAAAAAGAAATTATGAAGCATCCTAAGGTATTGGAAATGTATGAGTCCATTAATAAGCTAAATCGTATATACAATTGTAGGAGTGGTTTAGTGAAAATTATTTGACTGTCATTGGCAATTAGAAATGTATCATACTGGAGGCCAGGTGCGGTGGCTCATGGCTGTAATCCCAGCACTTTGGGAGGCCAAGGCGGGCGGATCATGAGGTCAAGAGATTGAGACCAACCTGGCCAATATGGTGAAATCCCGTCTCTACTAAAAATACAAAAATTAGCTGGGCGTGGTGGTTCGTGCCTGTAGTCTCAGCTACTCAAGAGACTGAGGCAGGAGAATCACTTGAACCTGGGAGGCAGAGGCTGCAGTGAGCCGAGATTGTGCCACTGCACTCCAGCCTGGGTAACAAGAATGAAACGCCATCTCAAAAAAAAAGAAAAAAAGAAAGAAAGAAAAGAAGAAATGTAGCATAGTGGAATCAACATAGTCTTTGAAGTCGGGCAGTCATGGATTAAAATATCACCTTCTCCGTTTTATACCCTTGTAACTCTAGGACAAGTTCTTCAACTCTGGGAATTTTCCTCCCATGTTATCTCACAGATTTTCAAACTATGACATGCATGTTAAAATGCAGAATCTTAGGTCCATCTTCCAGAGATTTTGATTTCCTAGGTCTGAGGCAAGGCCCAGAAATATACATTTCTAACTATCATCCCAGATGATTTTGATACAGGGAGTTACTGGACTTTTCTTTGAGAACCACCATCCTAGTTTATGGTACATTGCAGATAGCCATATTTCTGTCTTCTGCATTTGTAACAAGTATATGCTGATCATATAGTAGTATCATATACAACAAGTAGTGTAATCATGCCAATAGAATAGCATGAAAGATTTATGTAATCATAGCTCCTTCTTTCACACTTTCAGTGTGAAATGGAAGAAATGAAGTAGGTAACCTTTAGCAATGAAGCATTACTGTCAACATGCCACCATGCCAAGAGATGCCAATGTAGCAGCAACAACAGCAGCCTTAAGAGAGAGACAGCTTACCATCAAGTACTCAGAAGAAGCTTCAGAAAGCCCCCAGAGGAAGGTAGTTTATGAGAAACCCCTCATAAGCAGAATGCTGCCTGCCAAGACACCAAAACCACTGTTCTGCCCCAGGAAAGACTGACTACGGATTCCCTGGACAGAGTACCCTCCTGCCTTCAGTTAGCGGGGAGGGCTGAAACATAAAATCTTGTTCATAAATTCTTTCCTTCCCATGCATATAAACACTGTTAGGTATTTTGGCCTAGACCATCTTGTCAAGACTCTGTAAATAGTTGCCCCATGTAGTAGAATTAGGTTTAAATTGGGTTTATTTTAAATTACTTGTTAAGTAAAAATTATAGGAGGCCATTGTTTCGGACTAAGCTCCTGCACTAGGCCCCAACAGACTAGACTAAAAATCAAAATGCAGTCATTCACGCCGTAATTTCAGGTCACCAAACTGAAATTAAGTTATGTGAGTCTCTCTATCAGGAGAAAGGGATAACTGCTTTAATCCTTACGATAAAAAGTAACATGATGTTAACCAATTGGTTATTTCTCTATTGTTCCATTTTCCTGCTCCTGCCTTACAAAGGAAGTAAGTTTGAAATGAACAATGCACTTTGTGTTCTTGCTTTCTGCTTTCTTGGGCCCTTCTCTGTTTATAAAGTCGACCTCTTTGGCTCAGCTCTGTGAAACACTGATTCTATTTTGTGGAATGAAGTGTTTTCTGATTCTAGAATAGCCAGTATAGCCAACTGAGATCTTTAAACTAAATTTGTTGCGATTTTGTCTTTTGACACTACTCACTCATAATTTAGATTCTTCTAAAAGATAGCCAGCTGTTCTTTTCATAATTAGGAAGATATGGGAAATAAATCAAAAGTCTTGATAATTGTAGCAAGCAGATTTGTCCTTTAGGAGACTCTTACCAAAACGGGAGCTTGGGGTACACTGAAATAGCTCTATAAATAGCTGCCAGTTTTATCGAGCTTATCATATGTGCTTGGCATTGCATTTGATCTCTTACAGACTGTATTTAATCTTCATAACAACTCCATGAAATTATTGGCATACTCTTAAGGAAACCAATGTAACTAACTTGGAGAGGTTAAATAATGTATTCAAAGTTACATAGCAAGTAAGTGGTAAAGTATCATTAAAATACATTTCTGTCTGTCTTTGAAAAAATAGCTTGTGTTCATCCCACTAGACTCCTTCATCTTATTTGTTTATGCTCAAGGAAAGTATTAATGTACAGGAAACTGACACTATCCAATTGGAACATGTATTTGGGGGTACAAAGGAGCAATTTAACAATACCACAAGGAAACAAAGAGGCAAATGCTAAACATCTTATGTTTTGTAAGAAAACAGACCCGACTTAAGTAACAAATTAGGGGCATGTAAAAAGGGGAGGTAGAGGCCGGGCGCGGTGGCTCAAGCCTGTAATCCCAGCACTTTGGGAGGCCGAGACGGGCGGATCACGAGGTCAGGAGATCGAGACCATCCTGGCTAACACGGAGAAACCCCGTCTCTACTAAAAATACAAAAAATTAGCCGGGCGTGGTGGCGGGTGCCTGTAGTCCCAGCTACTCGGGAGGCTGAGGCAGGAGAATGGCGTGAACCCGGGAGGCGGAGCTTGCAGTGAGCCGAGATTGCGCCACTGCACTCCAGCCTGGGAGACAGCGAGACTCCGTGTCAATAAAAAAATAAAAAATAAATTAAAAAAAAAAAAAAAAAAAAAGGGGAGGTAGAGAAGTGGGTTGCTCCAGATTATGTTTTTTTTTTTTTTGGTTTCTTTTTTTTTTTTTGAGATGGAGTCTCGCTGCTGTTGCACAGGCTGGAGTGCAGTGGTGCGATCTCGGCTCACTGCAACCTCCACCTCCCCAGTTCAAGCAACTTTCCTTCCTCAGCCTCCCGAGTAACTGGGATTACAGGTGCGCGCTACCATGCCTGGCTAATTTTTGCATATTTAGTAGAGACGGGGTTTTCTGGCATGTTGGCCAGGCTGGTCTCAAACTCCTGACCTCAGATGATCCACCAGCCTCGGCCTCCCAAAGTGTTAAGATTACAGGCATTAGCCACCATGCCCAGCTCAGATTCTGTTTTAGCAGACACAACCATCAAATGTGACGTGTGCATCTTCTTTGAATTCTTAAATAAACCGTCTGAACAAAACAATGTGTTTGAGACAGCAGGGGTGATTTCAGTACTGATTGCTTTTAGATGATACAAAATAATTATAGTTTAAGGTTAAGTGTGTTAAACTCATGAAGGTTAGCTATGTTGATGGAAAAACCAAACTCTGTAAAATATTTAAAGAGGTTTATTCTGAGCCAATATGAGTGACCATGGCCAGGGGTGGGGGGACAGTGAAAAGAGGTCCTGAGAAAAGTGTGCCCAAGGTAGTCAGGTTACAGGTTGGTTTCATACATTTAAGGGAGATAGGAATTGTAGGGAAAATCATAGTACATGAAAGGTGTACATTGGTTCAGCCTAAAGAAGCAGGATATCTTGGAATGGGACCTTATGGGTGAATTCAAAGATTTTCTGATTGGCAATTGGTTGAAAGAGTTATGCTTTGTCTCAGGACTTGAAGTCAGTGGAAAGAGATACTTGAATTATGATAAGGGGGATTGTGAAGATGAAGGTTCTTGTCATGTAGATGAAGCCTCCAAGTAACGTCATTTAAAGAAAATAGGTAGTAAATGTTGCTTTTCAGACCTTAAAATGTGTCAGACTCTTGGTTCATCTCCCCTAGATCCAGCAATAGCCTGGCTGCATTAATGGAGATTGCCTACAGATACAAATATCCCCCAGCAAAGAAAGCTTTCAGGGCCGTTTCAAAAGATGTCAAAGAAATATATTTTGGGGTAAAATATTTTTATGTCCTTCAGGGTCTTCTGTCATGCGATGCTATACCAGAATCAGGTTGGAATTTGGTATCTCAGTGCCACAAAAATTCAGTTTTTCAGTCTTATGATCTCTGTTTTAATGTTAATGCTGGTCGGGGTGCCTAAACTCCAAAAAGAAGGGCTGTATTGAGGTATGTCCAGCCTCCCTTCCCATCATGATTGGGGATTCAATTTTTTAGGTTGCTCTAGGGTCCCCTTGGCCCAGTGAGGAGGGTTTCATTCAGTTGGTTGCTGGAGGGCTTAGGATTTTATTTTTAGTTTACAGCTATGAGAATACTCATGCAGATAAGAGCTACAAACTGAAGTAGTAGGACTGAAATGACAATGCCTGGAATTTGCTTTATGATGCCTCAGGGAAAAAGAAAAACCATATAAGAAAAGCCAGTGTGGCAAAGTCTTGACAATTATGGAAACTGTGGGGTAGGCATATGGAGTATATGGAGTTACTTGTGGTTTTTATGTACTTTAGTGGATGTTTTAACCTTTTTATAAACTAATAGTGGATTTTCTTTCACAAGTTTCAGATTAGCCGTGAAAGACTGTGAACTTGAGGATAGCACCAGATATCAGTACTGTAGAAACTAACCACAATGTATAATCGTGTTTCCAGGGGAAATTGCTTTTTACTGCTAGAGCTGCGAGAATCTAGAATATCCAGAATTAAGTTCTGATGGCCGTCCTGGGTAGCTACCTAAAATGAGGGGTATTTGTAAGTAGGTCATATATAAATAGAATGCCTCCTTTTTATAGATCTTAAAGGCCAAGCATGTTTAAAATTCCTTCTGCCCTTGCTTCATTTCTCAATGCCAGCCACTTCAAGGTCGGGGGGCAGAAGGGCAGAAAGGGGACCCTCATCGCCTTTTCTTTTGTATGTACATATTATCTTTTAATTTACTTCCCTGTCAACCAGCTATTTTAGGATGACAGCCACAATTTACATTAACAAGTTTATTTTTCTTTAAAACATACATGTGTTTATCGTGTTTTGAACTGGAAGTTCAAAAGGCAAATTCAGATCAGTAGGTACCTTTTTTTTTTTTTTTTGGAGACGGAGTCTTGTTCTGTCACCCAGGCTGGAGTACAGTGGCTCGATCTTGGCTCACTGCAACCTTCTCCTCCCGGGTTCAAGCAATTCTCCCATTTCAGCCTCCCAAGTAGCTGGGATTAGAGGCATGTGCCTCTAATCTGGCTAATTTATGTATTTTCACTAGAGGCGGGGTTTTGCCATGTTGGTCAGGCTGGTCTCGGACCCCTGACCTTGGGTGATACACTCGCCTTGGCCTCCCAAAGTGCTGGGATTACAGGCATAAGCCACCACACCTGGCTGGTACCATGCTTTATATGTATCATAAAATGCTAAGTACATAGTAATGTATTTTCAAAGTTTAAATAACAAGAACATGAAATAATTTTCCTCCTTGTCAATACAGGGACCTTCAAGACCATATCCCAAGCAACTTATCCACTTTTGTTTTTACCATTTGCTGTTCCTTTTTTATACACTCTAGTTTTCCTATTCTCAGTGCTAGTATCTACGGTTTATATTCCCTTGACCTTGAATGCCCTCCTCTGCTTCTCCACAGATCTTAAACATCATCTTTCTTTAAAGTCTAAATCAAATGCTATGTCTTTTTAAAATTCTTTCCTGGTAGTCCTGGCTGCAAGTGATCTTTTCTTTTCTCTGCTGCACTTAATCTCCTTTGTGAACTATTACTTCTGTCTTGTATTATTACTGTTACACACATGAGTTTATTGCCTGTAGTTCTCTATAAGCTGCTTGACAATGTTATTTTTAAATTTTTGCATGCCTACAGCAATGAACACAGTACCTTGTTTCTAGACATAGTATTTGTATATACAATATTTGATAAATTAATACATGAAAAGTATAGTTCCTTATAGGACTTGCTTGTGTAGAACACAAAGTTCAGAAAATATCATAAGCTAAAAACTTACAAATATTTAAAACAAAGCTATGATGCTTCCCAGTTTGCAGTGTTCTTTGTGTAGAATGTGTTTTATCAAAACCACTGAGAAGCTCATAGAGTGTTCAGGACTTTTCAAAGAGGCCCTACTGTGTTCAATTTGCCTTAGATTTTGAAGTTATGGTAGACTGAATCCAAGGCCTTAGGTAGTTAGATTAGAGTAAACAGGATTAAGTGTTCTTCTCTCCATGCCGATTTTATGACTTCCAGTACTTCTCTGCAGGTTTCCTTTCTATGCAAGCACCGGAAGTGAACATTCTCTGAAGATTGCTCAGTGTCCACAAGACAGCAGGAGGCATAAGACCCCTATTGCAACCACGGCAGAGGTTGCAAATGACACCGTGCAATTGGAAGCTCTGCCTCCTTTTAAATGATTACTCTTAAAAGATGCAACCTCCAAATGAAACTGTAATCCAGCCTAGCTAAAAATAGACTCCCTGTTCACTCAGCTTAGATTTTCTTAAATCATTCCCCCCGTTCTTTGAAATGTCAGTCTTCTGTTTTGTTTCCCTGCTTCGCACCTGCATAACCTGGCATATTAGGGCAGTGCTACTTGTCATAAACAGAAAGAACTAATATACGAGGTGGGCTATTCAACTCACATGTCCCAGGTCCCACACGAAGGGCCATGGTCATACCTCCCATCCATTAGGATGGCTACAAGCAAAAAAACAGAAAATAAGAACTGTTTCCAAGCATGTGGGCAAACTGGAGGCCTTCTGTACCATCGGTGGAATTATAAAATAGTGAAACTGCTGTGGAAATGAGTTTGGTGGTGACATGCATGGAATTGTGTCCCCCAAAATTCATACATTAAAGCCCTAACCCCTAATATGACTGTACTGTAATTAACTACTGTAATGAAGCCTTCCAAAGATAACAGGATGTTGAATTAGAGCCCCACACTATACGTCCTTCTCAGCGTATATTCTTATATGGACACCCAATAGGATGGGTTTCCATATAAGAAGAGGAGGAGCTACTACAAATATGGGTCCACCACCCACCACATAACTACATGCTGATAGATCACACACCACCCACACTGCACCTCCATCCTGATAGATCACCCTCCACCCACACTGCACCTCCATCCTGATAGATCACCCTCCACCCACACTGCACCTCCATGCTGATAGATCACCCTCCACCCACACTGCACCTCCATGCTGATAGATCACCCTCCACCCACACTGCACCTCCATCCTGATAGATCACCCTCCACCCACACTGCACCTCCATGCTGATAGATCACCCTCCACCCACACTGCACCTCCATCCTGATAGATCACCCTCCACCCACACTGCACCTCCATCCTGATAGATCACCCTCCACCCACACTGCACCTCCATCCTGATAGATCACCCTCCACCCACACTGTACCTCCATGCTGATAGATCACCCTCACACACACAGCACCTCTATGCTGATAGAGCACCCTTACACACACACATACTGCACCTCCAAGTGATAGATCACCCTCCACCCACACTGCACCTCCATCCTATTAGATCACCCTCCACCCACACTGCACCTCCATACTGATGGATCACCCTCCACCCACACAGCACCTCTAAGTTGATCGTTCACACTCCATCCACCCTGCACCTCTATGCTGACAGATTACCCTCCACACACACTGCACCTCCATCCTATTAGATCACCCTCCACCCACACTGCACCTCCACCCAGAACATACTTTCATGCTGAAAGAGCACCATTCCTTATCTCACCTTTATCTTCCCTCTACTTTTTGTTGTTTCTTTACTATACTCGTAGCTCCTTTGATCTATCAATATCTTGAAATTATTTTAGTTAGCTTGTAATTAATTTGTGAGTGTTTGTGAATGACTATTATTGCTGTCAAATAACAATGAAAATATACTGTAATATGTTTTCTTATAATGCCTCTTCTATAAAATGAAATTAATATATTTCATTTACCCAACAGGCATTTAAAGAAGTATTCTTTCTTTATTTATTTTCTTTTTTTTGAGATGGAGTCTCACTCTGTTGCCCAGGCTGGAGTGCATTGGCGCGACCTTGTCTCACTGCAGCCTCCGCCTCCCGGGTTCAAGTGATTCTCCTGCCTCAGCACCCCCGAGTAGCTGGGACTATAGGCATGTACCAACATGCCTAGCTAATTTTTCTTTTTTTTCAGTAGGGACAGGGTTTCGGCCAGGCTGGTCTTGAACTCCTGACCTCAGGTGATTCACCCACCTGGGCCTCCCAAAATGCTGGGATTACAGGTGTGAGCCACTGCACCTGGCCTAAAGAAGTATTCATGTCTTATCCTTGAATTATACTGTTTATGAATGTTTATTTTATCCTCCAAACCTAGATGGTTTTTTTTTTTTTTTTTTTTTTTGAGACAGAGTTTCACTCTTGTTGCCCAGCCTGGAGTGCAATGGTGTGATCTTGGCTCACCACAACCTCCACCTCCCAGGTTCAAGCAATGGTTCTCCTGCCTCAGCCTCCTGAGTAGCTGGGACTATAGGCACCCACCGCCACACTCGGAGTAGATTCCCTGTCTGGAATCACCGGCAAGTCAAAACAAATCTTAATTTCGAACTTCCTTACAGAATTCTTTTCTTTTTTTAAAAAGTAAAATGATAGGTAAGTATTTTGCCATAGAAACCTAGGACAGAAAATTTCCCAGAGACAGAAAGTTGTTTGGTAGGTTGATGCCTGAAAGTCCAGCCCTGTAAGTTCCACCTGTGGTTCCACCAGGAGTCGGCCTGGAGGCAGCCCCCGTCCTCAGGACCTTAGCTTTCTAGGGTACACATGGGACAAAATAACATAATAGACGATCCTACTTCACAGAGATGATGTGGAAACCAATGACCTCAGGTTGGGAAAGATTTCAAGTGCCTGAGAAAGTGAGGACAATAAAAACGCTAGTGATTGTTACTATAACAATTATACCATATGATTCTGCAAGTGCGATGCTGTGGCCCTGTGGGGGCTTACTAAATATTAATCAAATGAATTAATGCACAAATAAAAGATTCATGGTTTGAAAATAATTCAACAAATCACTTTAATGTTTCCAACATTGAGAAGTATTGCAAACATTTTAATGGCTTTTTATTTTATTTAACTAAAAAATATTTTATTTTTATCCTTAACTTTAACCCTAATGTTGTTGTTTTTTAAATATGTGTGCTTTCACACAATCTAGTTCACAAAATTTCTAAAATACTGTATGACGGGCCAGTCGCAGTGGCTCATGCCTGTGATCCCAGCACTTTGGGAGGCCGAGGCAGGAGGATTGCTTGAACCCGTGAGTTTAAGACCAGACTGAGCAACAAAGTGAGATTCTGTCTTTGTAAAATTACCCGGGCATGGTAGTGTGCACCTGTGTTCCCAGCTACTCAGGAGGCTAAAGCGGGAGAATCCCTTGAGTCCAGGAGCTCGAGACTGCAGTGAACCATGATTGCACCACTGCAGTCCAATCTAGGTGACAGAGTGAGACCCTGTCTCAAAAACAAAAACAAAAAACTGTATGAGTCTGCGTTGTGCATTTTCTGGCCTTAAAATGATTGACAGAGCTAATAATGGCAACTATTTTAAAAGCCTCATTTATGGTGCCTAACTCTGCATCTCAAGTATGTTAGCCTCTATTAATCAATTGCATGTTTTTGTTGATATCCAAGGAAAGCAACACTGGATTTTGTAATCAGGATGCTCTTGCCAGATGTCCTTGGACACATGTGGTCAACAGAGAAAGACTGAGCACTAGGAAGATGAAGAGAGCCTGAAACTGGAGAGTCAATGACAATATTGTGTAATTGGTGGTTTCCAAATTTATTGCACTTGGAAACTCTTATTTATCATGAGGAAAACTATAACGCATTTTCACATGATGTCAGTTGAAATTGTACTTGAGAGGCTGTATCATGTAAAGTGGTTCCCAAAATGTTGTCCTTGAAACAGCAGTGTCAGCTTCACCTGGGAACTTGTTAGAAATGCAAACATTCAGACTCTACCTCAGACCTACTGCATTAGAAATTCTAAGAGTGAGGTCCAGCAATCTGTTTTAATAAGCCCTCCAGGTGGTTCTAGTGCAGGCCAAAATTGGGGAAACACTGGTATAGTGGCTAATATGGTGCTACGGGTTGAATATTTCCTCCAAAACTGATGTGGAAACTTAATGTCCAATATGCTAGTATCGAGAGGTGGGGCCTTTAAGAGGTGATTAGATCTCAAGGGCTCTGTCCTCATAAATGGATTAAGCCATTCATGGATTAACGGGTTAATGGATTAATGGATTATCATGGGAGGGGAACTGGTGTCTTTAGAAGAGGAGAATGGGAAACCTGAGCTAGCACATTTGCACACCTTCAACATGTGATACCCTGCACTGCCTTGGGACCTTGTAAAGTCCCCACCAGGAATAAGGCTCTCACCAGATGTGGCTCCTTGACCTTGGACTTCTCATCCTCCAGAACTATAAGAAACTTGAATTTAAGCTCAATTTGAGGGAGAGAAAATTGAGGAAGACACATGGACTGTGAAGATGCCTAAATTTAAATCCCAACTCCACCAACTCACCAACTGGTGACTGAAGCATGCCTCAGTTTCCTCACCTAAAAAACTTTAATAGTATGGACAATACGGTTGTGATTAATTCACATTAAACAGTGCCTGCCACATGATAAATATCCAATAAATATAGGTCACTATGAATCTTTCAGTATTAGAACAATGCTTGCAAGCCTACTGGTTTGAAAATACTTTTTGCTATCCCTGTATCTTGGGATCTGCTCCGGGAATCCTCAAGGTGAGTGTCACAGCAGAGTACATTGAGTTGCCAAGAAAGTGGCAGGACTGTCTAGACTGTCAGGCAAGATTAGCATGTTGTAGGGCAGCCAGGAAAGCACAGCCAGTATTGGGACAAAGTTGGTGTTGCAGCTGGGCTCTCCGGGAGCAGATGCTGAAGTGGAGTTACAGGTGCAAGATGTTTATTAGAGACCAACACCTGTGAAGAGAAGGGGGCAGAAGCAGGAGTGAATAGAGGAAGATGTTGAACTGTGTGATACAGACCCAGTGAATCTTTGACTGATTTGGTGGGAAGCTCTGGAGCTACAATTGCTCATCAGAATGTGCCCTGGTTGGCCAAATAGTCCCGCTGGAAGGTCATGGACCTTGGACCAGGTGGCCTCTGTGACACAGGCAGATCCTGAAGAAGCTGGCAGCAGAGCAGCACATTCTTCCTTTAAGGAGGATCAGGGCAGCCCACTCCCTGCTTACCACAGTCAGTAGCAGGAGATTCAAAGTAAAGGGAGAGACAAATTGAGAACTAGATAGGCAATTCATTAAACTGTAGATCTCAGTGAAGCGCTTCACTCTGCTTTTTAGCAACTGTAGCATACACAGACCATTACAGTTCTGGGTGCTACACTTAAGGGAGTTGATATTCTAAAACCATGACATTTGCCTTATTTTATACCTAGGACTCTTGAGACACATGAGATGGTGCATTGTTAAAGTGAGTTTCTATGGCAGTGATTCTCAACAATGGGGCACGCACACTTATAGAAGAGCATTTCAGAAGGTGAGGGGCACCTGTGCTGTTTACTCAGGTGATCCTAATATGCCTGCCAAAGCATACCACTCCCCAAGGGAATTCCAGATCTAAAGGAACTTAAAACTATACCATATAAGTGGAGGGAATTTAATATTTAGCCTGCAAAAAAAAAGAAACTGGATTTTGGATGAAATAGATATGTTAGTGAGACTTCTCAGAATTAAGTAATATATGGATGTTTTATAAAAGAAGAACAAAGCTGGGATTGCCTGAGATTAATTGCACCATAATATTAGCAAAATACATAAAACATAAAGCCAAGCATACATTTGCAAAGCAAAAATAAAATATTTATTAATTAAATACAAAAAAGCCAATAAAAATGCATAGCATTAATTTAACATGGTGGCTGATTCTGCTTTGATGGAACTAAATCACCCCACAGTATGAATATGGTACTGATGCTATAAAGCTATTGTTTTTAGAGTTGGCATGCCACCATATGCCATGAGATCACTTAATTTTGCCAGCACTTCCTTCTATTCAAACTACTACTTAAATTATAGGCTGGTATATAGTTTAAATCATTTAATTATATAGCGTGAGGCAATGCCATCTGGCATTTATTCAGCTCAAATGCATCACTTCTGAATTAAGCCTGTTCTGTTCTCTTCTCCTTTCCCCAAGTATAAGACACCATTTGATTCTTTGCTCACAAACATCCCTTTTTTTTTGGGATAGCTATTCTTTCCCAACTCCTGTGTGCCAATGAGCAGCAAAGCATAGTACCTTAGCCTCCAAAAGAGTCCCCACGTGACCTAGAATTGCCAAACAGAACACTCATTCCCTCTGGTCGTGTAAATGGGCAAGTGACTCCAGCAGGTGCAATTAGATCCCTCCCTGGTACTATATACTTGGCTACTGAAAGAATGTAGCTCTTTCTTTCCTCTAAGGTTATTTCACATGGGTGTTATAAACCCTGTGCTCTAATGTGGCCATCCCCACCACATCTCACCCTCAACCCACTCCCACCTCCGGAGGAGGAAGCCTGTTAGTGTGATCCACACACAGCAAGCAGTGTAACTGAGAGATGAACCGTCTCAGTGACATCAACTGGGGCTCGAGGTGAGCGCCACCCTTGGCGTGCGAAGACAGGGGAGCCAATAAATATTCTCATTTAGCTTCAGCTTGTGAGCATAGACAAGTCCAAGTAGCCTTGTAAGCTCATTTTCTACCCGTTTTCAGTAGCTTCACAAGAGCTAGCTTTGCAGGCCTGCGTGAGCTCAACAGAAGAACTGAACGACACTGGCTGCTGCGCCCCAGAGGCTGTCTCTTTCCAGAAATGCCAAGTTCTTGAGCAAGGCGGTACACACCACATAGATGTCTTCTACCAAAATGTGGCACATGGCCGGGCGCGGGCTCACACCTGTAATCCCAACACTTTGGGAGGCCGAGGCGGGAGGATCACCTGAGGTCGGGAGCTCTAGACCAGCTCTAGATCAGCATGGAGAAACCCTGTCTCTACTGAAAATAAAAAATAAACAAAATTAGCTGGCCATTGTGGTGCATGCCTGCAATGCCAGCTACTCGGGAGGGTGAGGCAGGAGAATCGCTTGAACCTGGGAGGCGGAAGTTGCAGTGAGCCGAGATTGGACCATTGCACTCCAGCCTGGGCAACAAGAGCGAAACTCCGTCTCAAAAAAAAAAAAAAAAATTAAATTAAATTTAAAAAAATGTCGCGCATTGTAGATGTGGAGTCCCTGCGTGGTGCGGGCATTCTCCCACTGCCTGGCCCTGGCACGTCCCTCATCAGGTTAAAGAAAGTCTGGGAGACTGTGTGTACTCTGCTACTTCTGGCTTGAAAGATTTTTCCTCAGTTAACCACATTTGATCTTTGCAGGACACAGGGCTTGTGGTGTAGGTGTCCCTGTCTCTTTTGCAAAGCAGCTGGTGTGGATCCGGTTTTTATGATCAGCAACGGAGTCCTGACAAATGCAGCCCACAGTAAAAAGGCCAGCCCTATTCAGCACCGCTGCAGTCACAGACCCAAATGCAAAGCCAAGCACGGAAAACGGAATGGTAGCACTTGCGGTTAACAGGACCATTCAGACTGTCCAGATACGCATACCACACAGCTATAGGTCAGATTACCATGCTTCGAAAGCGCATGCACACGCAGGCACATGCAGATGCCCACACAATCCTTCAAGAGAACTCAGAGCCCTACGACTGTAAATGTGAGCCCGGTTTGAGAAACGCTTGAGCTAAGTGACTAAGAACATGCTGTGCCTGGAGTTCTGATGATCATCCTTTCGTGTTCATCCCAGTGACAAAATCACGACTTTCCATGAAGCTATACCTTGTAGCTTTTCTATTTTTCTTAGCTCTTTCTGAAGTATAAAACCTCCAGTTTTAGTTAGTAACTTAGTTAAGGAGAATGCTGGTCATCTCAAACTAGACATTTTTCAGAAATTCAGTTTATGAAGTTGTAAAGTTATTTGCAACTGTGAGGATATTTGGATTGAGAAAAATATGACCTCTGGTTTTTTTTTTTTTCCTTCAAGAGCGAGAGGACACACTTATGTTCCTAAAGAAATCTCTTTGTGTTATAATTTCAGAATTTTTAAAGATGGCTCAGGAAGTACATGGTGGTAGGGGTGGAGGAGCTTTCTAAGAATATACCACAGGTTTAAGTCAGGGTTCTGCTAGACTGGCAGAAAATTAATAATTTGGAGCTTTTCCTCAGATATAACCTTAAAGTCAATTTGGGGGATTCTAAGTTAGCACAAGTGTGCCTTTAATATTAGCCTTAAATCTAAAGTTCAGTTATTTGTGGTTATAAGATATTTCAAAGTAGAGACTTTACAAGAGTGAAAACTATTAACCCAGTTCACCTTGGCCCAGTTCTAACTTGGGTATATATTTGATAGGAAGCAGGATAATGTAGTAGCAATAAATACAGCTTGGGGCTAGAAGACCATAATTCTAGTTCTGTTCTGCCCCTCATATGGCCATGGATGAGTTAGTTAACTCTAAGTAGGTGATTTCAAAGTGGAGGCATGCGTGTGTTTGAGATGACCCACTGGGGTAAGGAAGAGGAATACCAGAATTTCTAGTTATGCCTATTTGAGCATGTGGGCCAGGCGCGGTGGCTCACACCTGTAATCCCAGCACTTTGGGAGGTTGAGGCAGGAGGATCATGAGGTCAGGAGATCGAGACCATCCTGACTAACACAGTGAAACCCCGTCTCCACTAAAAAATACAAAAAAATTAGCCGGGCGTGGTGGTGGGCTCCTGTAGTCCCAGCTACTTGGGAGGCTGAGGCAGGAGAATGGCATGAACCCGGCAGGTGGAGCTTGCAGTGAGCCGAGATCGCACCACTGCACTCCAGCCTGGGCCACAGAGTGAGACTCCATCTCAAAAAAAAAAAAAAAAAAATTGAGCATGTATTGTTTTACAAGGTACATTAAACTTTAATAAATAGTACATAATTACAATTCATAAACAGATATACACACATTTTTATTAAGAGTACAAATGAAAACATTTAGAGACTATAGTCCTATACTTTGGTTTCTTTATAAATTAAAGATGTTGTACTGGGGTTCTCAATGTTTGAAAAATACACACACACACACATACATTTTTGTATATTATATTTATAGGTTCTATTTATATATTCTACTCCTTTAATCAGCAACAGCATTCTCTGGCTTCCCTAAGGGTTCCATGGTTATAATAAAATAATGTACTCCATAATTGAGTTTACTTTATGGTTTACCCCCAACAAGGTTCTCTCCAGTAAAAGGCGATTTAGTTGCTGATTTTGTAGCTTAGAAACTGGGTAACTTTGAGATGAAGCTGTCAACAGTGAAATTTAAAAGAAATGAATGAAATATCGTTACATTTGATCTGTGTTTGCTCACCTGAGAGGCCAGAACCCTGTGCTTCTTTCCATGTGTCTGACCTTTAAGGATTTAAGTGGTTTGAAAAAGTGGTTTACAAATTATAAAAGTTGCTGTCCTGGGGTTTTAGCTAAGTCTAGGCTTAAGAGAATATGTTCACTCTTTTGTAATATTTATCAATTCTGGCTCATGACTGAATTCTATGACTTCCTGTGCTTTGAAGACTTTAAAACTTGATGGAAAACCCTAATGGTCCAGGTTTGTATCTTCACCTGATAAGAGAGGCCTTATGCAATAGACTACTTAGAAACAATAAAATGCACTTAGCCAAACACCCAATAAACTCCAGATGGGGTGAAGGTTTCAGTGAAGGCATAAAATTACGAGTCTTTGGCTATGTAAAACGATTTTCAAACTCGAAAAAAAAAAAAAAAAAATACTTTGACAAATCCAATAGGAAAATAGGCAAAACACAAATAATTCTCAAAAATGTGCTAGTAAGTAGTATTTATAGGAAATATGAGCAACTTCAACCTTTTTAGTCATTAAAGAAATAAGTTAAAATGAGGTGCTGTGTCTGTCTACGTAAGTGGCTAATTAAAAAATAAAACTTGGCTGGGAGCGGTGGCTCACTCCTGTAACACCAGCACTTTGGGAGGCCGAGGCACGTGGATTATGAGGTCAGGAGTTCAAGACCAGCCTGGCCAAGGTGGTGAAACCCCGTCTCTACTAAAAATACAAAAAAATTAGCCGGGCATGGTGACAGGCGCCTGTAATCCCAGCTACTCAGGAGGCTGAGGCAGAGAATTGCTTGAACCTGGGAGGCGGAGGTTGCTGTGAGCTGAGATCGTACCACTGCACTCCAGCCTGGGCGACAGAGCAAAACTCCATCTCAAAATAAATAAATAATACTTTAACCAATTATACAAGCTGATAAAGAAAGGAAGTGAAAGCTGCCTACAACGACTGTATTTCAGGCAAAAGAATCTTTGCTATATTGTTAATGTTCCCCAGCAACAGCTTAGCCACACCTATCAAAACTTTTATGAATACATCTTTGATTCAGCTATTTTACCTGTTAAGATTTCATCTAAACAAAAACATCATCATGTGCTCGAAAATTTATCTACAAGTATGTTTATGCCAATACTTGGAATAAAATCAGTTGTCATTCATTCCATGCTTACCATGTGCCAAGTGTTATGCTAAAGTTGTAATATACATTATCTCATTTCAGCCTTGTAAAAACCTCATGAGGCACTCTCTTTATAATTTTCATTAGTGAGGAAGAGTTGGCTGGGCACAGTGGCTCACGCCTGTAATACCAGCACTTTGAGAGGCCGAGGTGGACAAATCACCTGAGGTCAGGAGTTCGAGACCAGCCTGGCCAACATGGTGAAACCCCATCTCTACTAAAAATACAAAAATTAGCCAGATGTGGTGGTGGGTGCCTATAATCCCAGCTACTTAGGAGGCTGAGACAGGAGAATCACTTCAACCTGGGAGGTGGAGGTTGCAGTGAGCTGAGATCACGCCACTGCACTCCAGCATGGGGGACAAGAGTGAAATTCTGTCTCAAAACAAAAAAAACAAAGAAGACTACTCAGGCTTAGCCATTAGGTGAGTTACTCACAAATGCACAATTAGTAAGTTACAGATCCAAGCCATCTATCCACAGAACCTGACATAACAGCAAAAAGAAAAGGAAAAAACAACCACATAAACAAGAAGTTTTTAAAGTCAGTTATAGCATACAGATTATTGTGAAAGCATTTACTAGTGGTAATGCAAAAAAATAATTAAGAACTTTGGAAAAAATGTTTCTAATGTATTTACTAAGTGAAAAAAGACGATGCAAAATAATACGTACTTTGTTATCTTAGTATTGATAAAATACAGAATAAAATGTTAATAGAATCTGGCTTTAGATGTGGCTATATAGGATTGTTACAGATACTTCTCTATACTTTACATTTTCTGCAATTATATGTATTACTGTTACTAAAAATAAAATAAATGAATTAGTGAATAAAATGAAAGAATCATGTATGTCCGTAGCCTTGCTCCTGACATATGCTCTAAAGTGGCATGTACATATTTTACATATGAATGTAAATATGTAGAACCCTGAAATCCAATATATTCATCCATCTTTTCTCCATATTTTCCTGTACCTCCTTTATTAATATTCAAACATGTATATATTTTTAAAATCTATTATAAATATTTTATCATTTAAGAAGAAACATATAAACACATTAAAATTCAAAATTCAACAGAAGGGTGCAAAATAAGAAATAAACTGCCCCCTCAATCTCACTCCAGAACACCCATCCCAAAAGGCCACCATCCCTGACCCTTTCTGTTTTCGGTGATTTTACCTCCAAAGCTCAGAGAATATGCTCATGTGTCTCTTAAGCAATTTGCCACCTTCGGACAGCTGATAATTCTTTTGATTCTCCAGTGTGATGGATAAGGAAAATAACTGATGCAAAGTATTGCATTGTTTGTAATCTTAGTTTTCATAAAATATACAACCAAAATGTTGATAAGACCTGTCTCTGGCTGAGGGATTAGAGGGAGTTTTTATGGTTTTCTTTGTTTATTTCTCTATATTTCAAGTTTTCTATAATCATCCAGTCCAGACAGTTTTATAGGTAGATTTCCAATTTAAAAAACTATAGTTGGTAATGAAATTGTGAATGTCTTCTCCCAAACTTTATAAGCTGAATTGTGAAAAAAATACATATCTATCTATCTGGAGACAAAACTGCTACAAGTCAAATTAGCAATAGACAAACACAATTCTTGTAGGAGAATTCAACATATCAATGACATCAAGTAGATTTTTTAAAGAAAAATGCTGATCACTTTGACATACTATTATGACATTGATTAGACATGTTTGGATAAGAGCCAACATATTTAACAACAGACGAGCATTGGCTATTCAGCACAGAAGCCAGTCCAATTAGCATGATGCCCACTTTAAACAACCAGGACATACTCACCAGATGGGTTAGTCTGAATTCTGGCTTGAGTCTGGTCATAGGGCTAGAAATGGTGAAAGGAGGTGGAGATACTGCTTAGGGGGATCATCACCCCTCTCTGGGGAGGCCATTATGGGTTCTCCAGGTCAGGGGAGACTCACCTCCTCAGAGAGGGGATGGAAAGCTGCTCCAATTCATAAAGAGAACTTGGCCTAATTGAGAATTTCAGGAAGTGTAGAGACTAGAGTGAAGTAATCAGAATAAATACCATTTAAATGCCATGTTGTAAAAACTCAAAGTTAGTGCAAAAAGATCCATAATGAACAAAATATCAACATTTTAAATAAAGACATGAAACCACAGGCCAAGTTTACTTACAGAGGATATGATGTAAGAATCCTAAATAAGATACTATGGACTTCTATTGGGGGTAGGATGGGAGGGAAGTGTAGTTTTGAGGCTTTCTGCCATCCTTTTTTACCCTTACCTCTTAAAAGAACTGTAGATTCCTGAGGAAAGGCTAAGGGGTTGAATCCTAGGCAGTCTTATCTCCCTCAGTCTCCCATTCCTATGGAAACCAATGCCAAGGGCTCCTGTGGTCTGTGATGTAGACACCACAATCACATTCAGCCAGGTGACCCGCCCCTGCTGCACGCAAGGAGTGATCTCCTACCCTGGGCTGGGCCATTCCAGAAGCCTTAACTAGAATGAACAGAATTTGTCCCATACTGGGGACTAAAGGTGAAAATGCAGGTAACATTAACCAAATGTCAGGAAGTATGGCTATAAGGAACAGACTTTATTGGGGAATGTCCACACCAAAGATCAACAAGAGAAGGCACAAGATCTCCCCTTCTGTCATCATTCCTCCGTGAGGTGTGCAGGGTCCACAGGGCTAAATGACTGAGATGCTGTGCCCAGGGGAAGACTTCCTCTCCCCATCAGCTACTCTACCTTTTTATAGTGTAGGCATGAGAGTGGTTGTAAATGGAGAACATGTTTACTACCAGAGTTAGACACTAAGCTGTCTGAGTTTTGAAGGCAGGTCTTCAGGGAGTGGTCAACTGCAGGCACCTCGTGGTTTCAAGTTATGGGGAAAGACAGTAGTACCCAGACCTTGAGTTTGAATTCTGGCCACAGTCCATCCCAGGATGGAAGAGGTGTCTTCAGCTCTGACTGGTTCACAGCCTGACAATCTGGGATTTCAATCATCATTCACTGGATAATCTTGCTGGTTTCTAGTAATCAGCTTTCTTTCCCAAAATCATCTTCTTTGCATTTACCTGTTTCTCTTTTCTGATAAGACTGCTGTGGTCTGAATGTTTGTGTCCCACCTCCAACTTCTGCAAAATTCCTATGCTGAAACAAGGTGGTGGTGTTAGAAGACAGGGCTTCTGGGAGACGATGAAGTCATGAGGGGCCCACTTTCATGAATGGGATTCAGGCCCTCATGAAAGAGGCCCAGAGAGTTGCCTTGCCCTTTCTACCATGTGAGATTAAAGTGAGAAGATCATCATGTATGAGGAAGTGGCCTTCTCCAGACACTCAATCTGCCAGTGCCTTGATCTTGGACTTTCAGCCTCTAGAACTATAAGAAGTAAATTCTAGGGATTTTTGGTTTGGTTTGGTTTGGTTTGGTTGTTTTTGAGATGGAGTTTCATTCTTGTCGCCCAGGCTGGAGTGCAGTGGCGTGATCTTGGCTCACTGCAACCTCCGCCTCCCGGGTTCAAGCGATTATCCTGCCTCAGTCTCTCAAGTAGTTGGGAATACAGGCACCCACCACCATGCCCAGCTAATTTTTTGTATTTTTAGTAGACACAGGATTTTGCCCTGTTGGGCAGGCTGGTCTTGAACTCCTGACCTCAGGTGATCTGCCCACCTCAGCCTCTCAAATTGCTGAGATTACTGGTGTGAGCCACCATGCCCCGCCTTGTTTTGGTTTTGTAGAGATGGGATCTCACTGTATTGCCCAGGCTGGTCTCAAACTCCTGGCCTCAAGCAATCCTCCCACATCAGCCTCTGAAAGTGTTGGGATTAAAGGTGTGAACCACTACACCAGACCTGTTCTTTATAAACTACCCATCCAAGGTATTTTATTATAACAACCTGAATGGACTAAGACAGACTTTAAACAACATAGCTTTATACGTGGGAAATGCTGAGTATTGTCTAAAAATATTGATATCTTGCTATTATTATTATTCTGATAATAATGTCTTATTTCTGTCAGATTTTATTGCATTGACTAGAAATTCCAGAACAATGTTAAAGAATAATGGTAAAAAAGAGTATCATTGCTTTGTTTCCAATTTAAACTGGAATGCTCTAGCTTTTACTTTTGTTTTCGTTTATTATTATTATTATTTTAAATGGAGTCTTACTCTGTTGCTCAGGCTGAGTGCAGTGGTGTGATCTCAGCTCACTGCAACCTCCACCTCCCAGGTTCAAGCAATTCTCTTGCATCAGCCTCCTGAGTAGCTGGGATTACAGGCGTGTGCCACCACCCGACTAATTTTTGTAGTTTTTAGTGGAGATGGGGTTTCACCATGTTGACCAGGCTGGACTCAATCTCCTGACCTCAGGTCATCCGCCAGCTTCGGCCTCCCAAAGTGCTGGGATTATAGGCATGAGCCACTGCGCCCAGCCTTATTTTGTTTTTTAGCAGTTTAATGTGAGACTAGCTATTGTTCTTAAATATTCTTTATGTCTAGGGACTATCTATTAGTTGATTAAAGAATTTTCTTTAAATAAAAGGAAGTTTAAAATTGGCTTTTGCAACATCTATTAAATTGATGATATGTTATGTAATTTTCTGTTGATATAAGAGTGGAGAAGCAAAAAGAGTGAATGTAAATGTCCAGGGCGCATGCATATGTAAAGCAGATATTATGCTTGTGCTATAACCAGGTAGGGTAGGGAAGGCAGAGTCCCTTTTAGATCACAGCCCCACTCACTGTGTGCCAACAGTGCCCTGCACTGGAACACCTCTCTGTGGATTGATGAGAGAACAGGGAACCATGTGCTTTCTCTGCTAATCCTTGATTTATATGGTTTCTCCATAAAATGCTTTCTTTAAATTTTACAACATTGTGGCAACTGCCCTGACTCACCTTGCCACAGCAATAAAAAGAGATTTGCCCAACTTTATGCTACAATTATTAAAGCGATGTAGAACCGGTGCTAGAAGAGACTGATGAATGATTCAGAATATAAAATTCTGAAACAGATCCTAAAATAGAGAACTGATATATAGAGTATGATGACGATAGCATCGTAGTCATCAGGAAAAGGAGGCATTGTTTTATAAATGGTGCTGAGAAGTGAGAATAAATGAATTATTTGGGAAAATGATGTTGAAATATTTTATCATCCATTCATTCAATGTAATAAGAACAGCTAGATCAATGAATTCAACACGGAATTTGAAAATCATAAAAAAGGAATAAATATAATGTCTATATAGGAAAGAGGTTTTTTGTTTGTTTGTTTGATTTTTGAGACAGAGTCTGGCTTTGTCACCCAGGCTGGAGTGCAGTGGTGCGATCTCGGCTCACTGCAGCCTCTGCTCACTGCAACCTCTGCCACCCGGGATCAAGCCATTCTCCTGCCTCAGCCTCCCGAGTAGCTGGGCGCTTGCCACCATGCTTGCCGCCACACCTGGCTAATTTTTGTATTTTTAGTGAAGACGGGGTTTCACCATGTTGGCCGAGCTGCTCTCAAACTCCTGACCTCAGGTGATCCACCTGCCTCAGCCTCCTAAAGTGCTGGGATTACAGGAGTGAGCCACCATGCCTGGCCAGAAAGAATTTTTTAAGCTAATGCAAAGGAAGATGTCACACAAAAAAGCATAATGAAATTGACTACATAAAGATGTTTGCCTCGAATACAGCAAAGAATTCCCACAAATCAGTAAAAAGTGCTAATATTCCAATGACTAAATGGACAAAGGATATTTATTAATAATACAAAAAACAAGCTGCTGTAGCAAAAAAAACTGTTTAAAAATATCGTAGGTTAAAGAACACAGAAGTTTCTATCTCTTTCATCTAACTGTTCCAGGGAGTGCCCCAGGATGACAGGGCAACTCCTTCCCTCACAGGCAGAAACCTGGATCACTTCTAGATTGTTGCTTCTCCCTACCATAAGGCATTTTCCCCATCTGCATGGTTGAAGATGGGCTGTGGGTAAATCTGCCTAGCCAGTTGGAAGAAAATAGACAGTTCCTCTTCATGTGAGATGAAAGTTGCACACATTGTTTTGTTGAGAATTTGGTGATGTAAGCACACTCATCAAGGGAGACTGGGAAATGTGTCCCATCCTGTAGCCATGTGTCTGGCTTTGCTATTCCTATAAAAGGGGAGAACAGCCATCTCTGCCATTCACTTAAAGGAAATATACATTGTCAATAAACTTGGGGAAAATGGAAAGCCTCATTAGTAACCAAAGAAACATGGGGCTGCTTGCAGTGGCTCATTCCTGAAATTCTAGTACTTTGGGAGGTCAAGGTGGGAGGACTGCTCGAGCCTAGGAGTTCAAGACCAGCCTGGGCGACATAGAAAGAGCTTGTTTTTAGAGAGCTTGTTTTAAAGAGTTAGCCGGGTATGGTTTTGTGTGTCTTTAGTCCCAGCTACTTGGGAGGCTGAGGTGGGAGGATTGCGTGATTCCAGGAGTTCGAGGCTGCAGTAAGCTGTGATTGTACCACTGCACACCAGCCTGGGTGATGGAGGGAGACCCCACGTAAAAAAAAACACACACACAAATAAACTTAAAAAAAAAAAAACACAAATTAAAGTGAACATAAGACTTTTCATCCATCAAATAAGCAAAGGTTCTTTAAGATCAGAATGCACTACGCTGATGAGGGGGAGATGTGGCACTGATAGGTTGCCTATGGGGGATGCAGATGTAAATTCGTATAGACTTCCTTGAAAGCAATTTGGCAATAAAGCCAAGACCCTTTAAATATTCGTATCTTGGAGTAATAGGCAAACATATCCACATAAGTGGGTGATACAGAAAATTCAAGACCAGAACACAATATATAGGGAATTATATTAATAAATGCTTTTATTGAAAGTTTACTATGAAGCAGACTCATTGCTGAGTACCCTACATGTATTACCTGATTTAATCCTAGAACTGGGCTTACGAGATACTGTATTATCCCATTTTACAGATGTGGCTATAGCCTCAGACGGGTCAAGTCACTTGCATAAGATCACAAAGCCAAGAGGTGGCTGCATTGTGATTCAATACCAGGTCTTCCTGACGTCAGAGCTCTAGCTGTTTATAAAGGTAACATTTTCAATTACAAGGGAAACTTACGGTTTTTAATACACAGTATTAGGAGAACTGGGCTTTCCATTTAGAACAAAATCATCTCTTCAACCTATGATTTATAATCATTTTCAGCTTATGAACCATTTAAAGAATCTGATGAGAGATATTGATTCTCTTCACACGTACTCTGTCTCTCTCTGCATATAGGCAAGCGTGTGTGTGTGTGTGTTTTGTGTGTGTGTATATGTGGGTAGTCTTCCATGCAGTTCTGATGGATTTTGGAGCTAAAAAACTATGAACTTGAAAATAACCCCTACAAGATAGGCTATATTCATATCAACATAAATTTACGGTGGATTAAAACTTTAAATCTAAAATTTAAATATAAATGTCATCTTTGTGTGAATATAGATAAGGTTTCTAAATCTCTAGCCTTTGTTTCTTAGTCTGGAAAAAAAAATTGGAGTAATGATATTTGGCACAGTTTTGTCATGATTAGACAATCATGACTGGCAGATCATGAGGTCAGGAGATCAAGAACACCCTGGCTAACACAGTGAAACCCCGTCTCTACTAAAAATACAAAAAATTAGCCGGGCGTGGTGGCGGGCGCCTGTAGTCCCAACTACTCAGGAGGCTGAGGCAGGAGAATGGCGGGAACCCGGGAGGCGGAGCTTGCAGTGAGCCGAGATCGCACCACTGCACTCCAGCTTGGGTGACAGAGCAAGACTCCATCTCAAAAAAAAAAAAAAAAAAGAAGAAGAAGAAGAACATCATGAAGATTAAATAGGAAAATACACACACAGTATTTCAGTGTCTGGTACATAAAAAAATACCCAGTGAAATTTAATCCTCTTTCTCTTTCTTTCTCTCTCTCTCTCATTCTCCCCATCTCTGTATACGGTTGACCCTTAAACAATGTGGAGGTTAAGGGTGCTGACCTCCTGCCTAGTGGCTAATTTGCCTGTAATTTTTGACTCTCCAAAAACTTAACTACTAATAGCCTACTGTTGACCAGAAGCCTTACAGACAACATAAACTGTCAACTAAGATATATTTTGTATGTTATATGTATTATATACTGCATTCTTACAATAAAGTAAGCTAGAAAAAGGAAAGTGTGATTAAGAAAATAAGGAAGAGAAAATAGATTTACTTCCATTAAGTGGAAGTGGATCATCATCAAGGTCTTCATCCTGGATGTCTTCACACTGAGTAGGCTGAGGAGGAGGAGGCGGAAGAAGGAGTTGGTCTTGCTATCCAGGGGTGGCAGAAGTGGAAGAAAATCTGTGTATAAGTGAACCAGTGCAGTTAAAACCCTTCAAGAGTCGGCTGTATACACACAAACACATATATATACACACACACATATATGTGTGTGTACATATATTACATACAGATTTTAAGTAGATATATGCATTTGTGAAAATAGTTTTATAAATTTGGAAGTGTTAATAATTTTCTCATCATGTCACCAAAACAGGCACCTGAGGGGAAAAGACAAATAGATTTAATTAATTTTAAATGTAAAATTTTTATTTCTTAAGAACTTACTACATGAATATATCCACTTTTTCATTCAACAAATATTTATTGAACATCGACTGTCTTCCAAGCACTGTTCTAGATACTGGGGACACCACCGTCAACCAAACAAACCCAAATCCCTGCTTGTGTGGAGCTGATACTTTGGTGGAGGGCTAAGACTCACCTGGAACGTACTGAAAAGGGAGGTGCCTGCACCCACCTCGCAGGACGTGTGACAGGGGTGGGGCTGTCGGTTTGGCTGCCTGGGACTCAGTCCCCTTACCTGAGGGCAAGCACGCAGACAGGCAGGTGCAGGAACCGGGCAAGTGCTTTTGGGCTCTGGCGCCAAGGCAGCATCCAGGGGTAGGTGTCTGCCACTCCCAAAGCCCAAGTCGGTGCATGTTACAGTGCACTCTTTTAGCCTTGCCATCCCGGGGTGGCTTAAGGGTGAACCAGTTCAGTGGATCCTGTGCCTTTTTGCAAGGACAGGGGGCCAGTGTGATAGCTTTCTGTACCCTGAACTCTTGTCCAGAGTCCCAGAGAAATCAGGTCACGCACAGAGTTGAAGGATGAATGTGGGGGTTTTATTGAGTGGTGGAGGTGGTTCTCAGTGGGATGGAATGGGAGCTGGACAGGGGATGGAGTGGGAAGATGATCTTCCCCTGGAGTTTGGCCGTCCAGCAGCCGATTCTCCAACTGTCCCCAGCCAAACTCCTCTGGACGTTGCTTCTTTTCTCTCCTTCTCTGCTGTGCTGTTCTGGTGTTCGTCATATTTGTCTCATCATCTCCTCTTCTGCTTCTGGATCCTGGGGTTCAGGGTTTATATGGGTACAGGATAGGGAGCATGGTGGGACAAAAGGTACTTTTTTGAGTGCAAAAACAGGAATGCCTGTTCCCACTTAGGGCCGCGGGCATCTAGGCTTGAGGGTAGGGCCTTTGCCAGGGAACCGCCCTCTTCTACTCAGTATTTCCGTCTCCTGTCCATATCATTGCCACAAGCACAGCAGGGTTGCTCACTGTTTCAACCCTCAAAGAAGCATCTTACTGGTGAGGAAACTGGCGAGGTAACAGTACCCAGGGAAGGGGAAGAAGGGCAAATTGTTGTGTTTCGTCTTTCGAGCCTACTGAGGAAGAAATCATCAAGCACCAGAGCAAGGGCTTGAATGATGGGAAGGGTGGCAGAGAGAATTGTAAGCCAGGGGAGGGAACACAGTGGGAAGCTGGCTAGAGATGCCGAACAGGGCACAAATGGGACAGGCAGAACCAATGAGAGGGTGCAGAGCTGATTACCGGGTCGGAGCTCCATGTGCAGGAACAACCAAGTCCCCCTATGTTGGGGCCAGGTGCAAATCAATTTGCAAGGGCTATTTCCCACGTATTATTTCTGGCAGCATGTTTTGGGGCAGTACTGCTAGGATGGAGAAAGGGCTCAGGTCAGGACGATGCCATCCACTCCTGGATAATAAACTTGGGTCTCAGAGAGTTTCATGTACTTTGGGGATGCGTCAACTACTTACTTGTTATGGGAATTATGTCTGCAGAAGATAGAAAAAACATTATGTGAGCCTTAATGAGTTTGGTTATATAGGAGTGTGATTTCTATCTCATAAATAATAAACAATTCCCTCAATATGCTAATTCCAACTTCTCTTTCAATTACTCATGGTAATCTTGCAAAGAATATCATCAAGAAAAATATGAAAAACGCCATCTCCCTGTTGGAATGAAACATCTCCTAGATGAGACAGCATCTCTGTTCCAAGGTTTGGAAGCATATTAGCTATATCTGACTCATTGGTTCTTCTATGTAGACAATCCTGCTTTCAGAATCTAATCAATGTTAAAATGAAACCTGAGTTTAATTGAATAACACATGTCTGTTCTATAATATTTGTCGAATTCAAAGTGGAATAAAAGAACCAAGACTGAAACTAAGAAAAAAACTGAAAAATTATTTCCATCTCCAATAGTCACTTTTTTTTTTTTTTGAGATGGAGTTTCACTCTTGTCACCCAGGTTGGAGTGCAGTGGTTCTGTCTCGGCTCACTGCAACCTCTGCCTCCCAAGTTCAAGAGATTCTTCTGCCTCAGCCTCCAGAGTAGCTGGGATTACAGGCGCCGGCCACCATGCCTGACTAATTTTTTGGATTATTAGTAGAGATGGGGTTTCATTGTGTTGGTCAAGTTGGTCAGTCACATATCTTTATTGATATTTTTTACTGTGATATATTTTAAAAGAAAAACTACCAATGTGTATAGGGAGTAGGTAAACTTTTCTTGTCATGTAGAAGGCAATTTAGACAGATGAATAGCAAATCAATAGGTCCTATGTAACTTTGTTTCCCAAATATTCTACTAGATCTTCTTTTCTTTGTCCCTGATGCTCCTGCCTGAGACAAAATCTAACTCCCATGCACAGATCTCATGATCAGACTCCCTTCCTCCCTTCTAATCTAGGCCTCAGCCATTGGATTCACTGCGCTCACCCTGGGCTGTGGGCACACTGAATCCTTGTAGTTCTTTGAACAGGATTTGCTCTCATATCCTGTACATCTTTGCATACACTGTTTTTTCCCCCTGAAATTTTCACCTACCTTCCCCTCCCTGTCTATCTCATAAGCACAGTTAGGAAGGTGCTAACTTTGGAGGTGGATGGTCTCTGTTCAAATCCCTGCTTTGTTACTTCCTTGGTATATAAGCTTAGGCAAGTTCATCTGTGTAGGCCTCATTTTTCTTATCTGGAAATGAGGATAATAAGAGTATTTAATTTCATGAAGTTGCTATGAGAGTTAAATGAGACAATGCATGTGATTGGCATTATATATAATATGTTCTAAATACTCAATATTGTTTTAGCCATAATTATGGTTACAAGTATTACTACCATTTACTCATAACAATTCTACTTATCATTTCCGAGTGGCAATCGTGTTAGCTGGGGGTGCAGGGTCAGAGATCCATGAGAGATCCATTGGTAACAACAGTGATCAGTGCCACTGCCTAGTTCCTGTGGGTAGCTCAGGAAATCCTGGAGATGTGGAGATAATTTTGGTGATGAAATAGCAGCGGATGGCAGGCTTTTTTGTCTTTCACTGCATTTCTTTATGAGACCAAGCCAGAATGTTAGTTCCCATGCTCCTTGGGAGCGATGAACACCAAAGAAGCAGTGAATGTGTGGCACTGAGTGGAATATGTCTGGACTGAGAGTAAGGAGCTTGGGTCTCTAGCTTTAAGTCTGCCATTAATCAGTTATCCTTGGACAAGTGACATCAATTCCCTGGGCCCAGATCTTATTTAAAAAACAAAACAAAACAAAAGAGGACTGCATTTTGCCATCTCTAAGTACCTTCCCAACTCTGGGATTCTGGGATTCTACGCTGGGAAACTCACTCTGTATTTGCTGTTTGTAGGCTCATGAGGTATCACGGTGTGTGCCAAGTCAGGACCCTGCTCCATCTGGTACATGGAGAGGCCAGGCAGTGCCACAGTATCCAATATCATAACTAGAAATAGGCCTGGAAATTCTGAGGCATATGGTTTCCCTGACGTGTTTCTAAATCTTATTGCTATGTTTTCTTTTCAGTATTACTTACTACGTAAGATAGAAAAAGAATCTTTTTCAATGCACACAGTTAAATAAATAAGACCTTTTAAAATCATGCTAATGGCAGATCAATAGCATATTATCGCCTCATAGAAGTCGCTAAAGTCTAACAAAGAGTCTACAGGAGAGTGTCAATATCTTTGTTATTTAATTCAGTCTCTTTTTACTTTTTGTCCACTTGGCAGCGCATTCTCAGAAGGGGCAATACAAATGTTTTATTGTGTTGTTTAAGATGCAATGGACCAAACAAATAACAACAAACAACCTATACTAACATTCCCGACAAGCCATTAAACTACATTGCTTGATGTGTACAGAAGGTTTAGAAAACATAAATGTGCTGTCTGAGATCCCTGACGTACGTCTTGGCTCTAACATAGATGAGCGAGAAGTCAAAAACAGACCACTTTGAAGAAACTCTGGGGCCCTAAGTGCAAGTCTCCTTGTAAGATGTCTTTATTAACGCAAAAAGTCCTCCAAGCTTCCTCCCCTATGGTCATGACAGATGCCTTTGAAAGTCTCCCCACAGTGGGAAGACTTCTGAAAACGTCTTCCTTCACTTTCTGGAGTTTACAAAAACTGTGCGAGTAGCCTCCACCGCATTTGTCAAGCAAGAAGTAATTGAAAACAGCAGGTAGTTGTGCCTTAGTCACTGAAAGAAGTCTGTTTGCCAATTGATGCATGGGGTGCTGAGGCTGGGAGCTCCCATTAGAGCTCCTGGGTGGTACTTAGGTTCAGTAAATCCCCTGTGTGTCTGGGTAACTGGATTCCTAAATCTCAAGACTATTTTCATCCACTAAGAAGAGAATTGGAGTAGAATGGAATCTACTAAAAAAACTTGCATTGTTTCTAGATATTTGTTGAATGAAACATTGTATGATTTTGAAACGTCTTATGTAGCCATGTACATTGAAAAAAAAAAATCCTCTTTCTGTGGTAGGTAGTGAGATTAAAAACAAAAGAAAAGAAAATATAGCAGTAAGATTCAGAAACATGACAGGGAAACCATATGTCTCAGAATTTCTAGGCCAATGCTATTTCCAATTACGATATTATACTGTGGTCCCCAAATTCTTATAATATTTAAGAAATTCTAATAGCATCTAGACTGTATAATTTAGACTGCCTCTTATACACAAATATGATATACAAAATCCTTGTTCAACCTGATCTGCGATTCAGAAAATATAAAGTATCTTAACACTGTAGTGTTAAGCGTCCCATAGACTCCTAAAGATGTTGATCAGAAGAACTGAACCTTAACCTGGATGGATCTATTTAAAGATAGATCAAATGAGATACAAGAGGTGACTAAAGAAATTAAAATTTGATTCTTACCAGAGAAGTTGAAAGTCTTTGCGATATACTTAATCTACAGTAGAAAATGTTAAGGTATGAAATAATTTCCACAAGAAATATTATTGACAGTGAAACCTGTAATATATATGACTTACTTGACTTTTGGTGAGAGTTGGCATACCACACCCAATAATGGATTTGCGCAAATTCAATCACGTGCTCTTGAGCTGCATGCTTTGTGTGTCCAGCTGTACGTAAGTGCTCCCACGGTGAATGGAGAGAAGAGCACAAGCAAAGGCATGGAAGCTGGAAACATCCTGTGCCTTCTGAGAGCCTCAGGAGTGCTGGCTGGCATTGTCAGGGCATGGCGGGGATAAGGAGCATACAGTAGGAGCTGAGGCTGGAAGGGCTGGCAAAGTTCAGATAATGTAGAGACCTCTGCCCTTTGTGACCATCTGTGTACCATGAGGTGGTAGCTGAGGGATATATTCTCTGACTCTGAAACAGATATAGATGTGCTGGCTTCCAAATGCTGCTCACTTCAGCTTTACAGATCTATTATATTGGTGGTGAGTCTCCATTCACATCTAAGTGTAGAAAAGGAATTATGGAATTGGCCACCACAGAAAAAAATAAGGTAAGTGTTAGGAAGACATTCTTGGTTAGAGCAATGGCAAAATACAATTTTAAATAAGGTGGTTTTTTTGTTTTGTTTTGTTTTGTTTTGTTTGAGAGTACAATTGTCCATCAAGCAGGAGGATGGAAAAAACAATTTTGTGGATGACTTTCTCACCCGGTGCTGTTGTGCTATTTTGAAGCAGAATAATTACAACTGGGAACAATGTTCGCTTAACAAACGGCAGTTATTGAAGCATTGCCTCTTTTTCAGTGACTTCTTTTGTAGAGAAAGTTCAGCCAGAATCAAACTCAAGAGGGAAGGATCCTGGAAGATATGTGGATCCAAGCATTCATGGAGTTAAAGAACTGATAACATATTATGGGTTTCTGCTACACTAGAGGGTTGTTGGTTGTTTGAGAGGGAGTCTCCCTCTGTCGCCCAGGCTGGAGTGCAGTGGTGCGATCTCAGCTCACTGCAACCTCCGCCTCCCGGGTTCAAGCGATTCTCTTGCCCCAGCCTCCTGAGTAGCTGGGATTACAGATGCCCACCACCTTGCCTGGCTAATTTTTGTATTTTCAGTAGAGATGGGGTTTCACCATGTTGGCCAGCCTAGTCTCAAACTCCTGGCCTCAGGTGATCCACCCGCCTCAGCCTCCCAAAGTGCTGAGATTACAGGTGTGAGCCACGAAGCCCGGCCTAGACTAGAGTTATTTAAGGAACAAATGCTCCTATGAACCTAGTCCAATAGGAAGATCACATCTTATTCTGTCTGTGGGCCAATGTTATCAATATAGTGCTAGAAATGCTTATAAGAGCACATTTCAGTCAATTCCTCATGTTAAACATAAACAGCGTTTTAGGCCAAGGTCGCTAACCTTCTCAAATGGGGTATGCGTTTCCCTAAAAATACAATATTCAAAGATGTAACTATCATTTCTGTTTTCCTAAAACTAGCTTTCTTCTTTCAGATTTTAGAATAACTCTCTCCAACGTCTCGTTTGTCCCAAAGCCTATTGCATAATTCTAATGACTTATGACTTTCATAAATTTTCCAAGACTTATGACTCAGAAGTATGCCTGGGGATGGTGGTGCAGAGTTCTTACTTCCTATGGGCCAGAAGCAAGTGCTCCCAGCAGATCTACCTTTACAAAGAAGCAGATGCCAAGACCTTGCCCCTCTTGCCCCTCGGGCTGTGCCTGATCGCGCAGTACCATCTGGCCACATTGCTGTGGAGGGAATTCTCTTGGTAACTGGTATTGCTGTCTGGTTATGCATTGGCACTTTACAACAGCACGGGGAGCTGAGCAAAGAACAAGCCAACTTGTTCTTTGCTAATTTCACTAAACAACTAATTTCACTAAACCTCCTTACAATACACGTAGGAAACTTTTTAGAGCTTTTTGGAAGGAAGAATAGATTCAAACTTCATTACATGTGTCAGGAGAAAGCAAAAGTGATGTCGATATTGCAGAAAATGAGCTATGATCAGTTTTTTGCCATAGGACCTGTGTTACCGATTGAAGAAATGAAAACCCTCTGGACCCAATAAGATGTTGGGTCCTTCCTTTCTATTCTCCTCTTGCTCCTCTCCCAGATCCTCTGACATCTTGCCCAAGTTGACAAACACAAACAGGACTGGCCTTCCAGAACCCTCCAAGTGGCCACCTGTTCCCACTTCTTCCTGAACTCTCCAAGTTAGAAGTCACTGCTCCTTCTCTTGAACTCCAGGGTCTCTCCGTCTAAACTTTCTATCTGGCTTTAGAATTAGCATTTGTAACTCCTTTTTCAGACAATTTGCTCATCGACGCTGTGGTCTGGACTGTGTTTGATTCATTTGTACTTTCTCAGTTCCCAGGTATTCAGTGAAATACTGGTGAAACAGTTTCCCATGACTGTGACATTCTATTTGTGGGTGTCCTGTAAGTAAACTGTTGGAGAAAAGCAAAAGGAAAAATACACGATCTCACACAAACAGGGTCCTCACTTGCCAAGAAGCCTTTTTTTTTTTTTTCTGTGAAAATATTTTCTATTTTTTTATTTAAAAATATTCTGGTCATCATACAGAAACTAATTTCTAATCAAATCTGACCTATAGCTAGAAAATCTCCTTAAGAGACAATTTTTTTTAAAATTATTATTATTATTATTATACTTTAAGTTCTAGGGTACATGTGCATAATGTGCAGGTTTGTTACATATGTATACTTGTGCCATGTTGCTGTGCTGCACCCATCAACTCGTCAGCACCCATCAACTCGTCATTTACATCAGGTATAGCTCCCAATGCAATCCCTCCCCCCTCCCCCCTCCCCATGATAGGCCCCGGTGTGTGACGTTCCCCTTCCCGAGTCCAGGTGATCTCATTGTTCAGTTCCCACCTATGAGTGAGAACATGCGGTGTTTGGTTTTCTGTTCTTGAGATAGTTTGCTAAGAATGATGGTTTCCAGCTGCATCCATGTCCCTACAAAGGACACAAACTCATCCTTTTTTATGGCTGCATAGTATTCCATGGTGTATATGTGCCACATTTTCTTAATCCAGTCTGTCACTGATGGACATTTGGGTTGATTCCAAGTCTTTGTTATTGTGAATAGTGCCGCAATAAACATACGTGTGCATGTGTCTTTATAGCAGCATGATTTATAATCCAGAAGCCATTTTGTGTTCTCTTGTTAGAATAATTTATCTAAGTTTAAGAGCAAGGATTTTCTTTCTTTTCTCTTGGGCAAAGTATGCACATGGCTGCTGCAGCAACAGCTCAAATAGACCCTGGCTTCCTGCTGAGGGCCAGAGGGGAAGACAGGGAGAGCATGTCTGGAGGAATCACCCAGCTGGGTGCCCAGACGCAGCCACCTGCCTCCTGCCCCATGTTGAGGTGATGTGTCACCACACTGGAGAAGGCTGATTTGGGTCACATTACATTGGAAACTCTAACCAGAAGAGCATGACATTTTAAAATATCAGTAGCACATCAGGTAAATGATTAAACCTCCCAGACATGGAGTGTTTTTCTCCACGTCTACTCCAATACAGACTCATCTTCAGACCACCACACTAAGCAGTAAACTGAAAAGAACTTGTCACGGGCAAGAAGATAGAATAAAACCTTACAAAGAGAAAAGGAGAGGGGAAAACGATAATTTAAAAAGGAATTTTAAGGGGATGGCTGGAGCTGATACCCACTCTTCCACCTTAGACACTCCTCTGACCCCATCAGTCCTCACTTCTTGTTTGTTCTCTGAAACTGTGCTTCATGAGAACGAGATTCCTTTTTTATTCATTTTTTTTTTCTTTTTAAGTGTAGGATAGGATCTCGCTATATTGCCTAGGCTGGTCTCAAACTCCTGGTCTCAAGTGATCCTCCTGCCTCAGTCTCCCAAAGCACTCGGATTACAAGCATGAGCCATTGTGCCCTGCCTAGATTAGTTTTTATTATAACGTAATTTATGGTGTGAATTTCACCATTTCCTATGTTCAGAATGTAGTTTCCCCATCTAGGAAGTGGGATAGTAAAAAAAATCCTTTAACCAATGTCACAGATGTGGCTCTAGCTCAGTGCAAAAGGGATGTTAACTCTTCCAGGCCTCAGGGTGCCAGTAAGTGAGTTACTTAAGAGTACTTAAGGGCATCCTGACAGCCTGATAGTTTTCCAAAATAGGAACTGCATTCTTGGGAAAACCCTTCTCATTCCGTTTTAGTTGACAGAAACATTTTTATGGAAAGATCAATTTCACCTTGAGATTCAGAAGAGTGCTCCCCGTGACTACAGAAGAGTGCTCCCCATGACTATAGAAGAGTGCTCCCCGTGACTACAGAAGGCAGCCCTCCAAGGTATTCATAGGGCCCTTAAGTTAACATGTTACTTGGGTAGCAAATGAAGCACAATGGCTGAGGTCACAATGTCCTGTTTCCATTAGTTAATTTACTAGAGGTTCGTAGGAAAGTCATTAGTTAATTGGTGCTCATTAAGTGACCTAAAAGAGTAGGTGCTGCTTCTGCAAAGGTCAACTTAACTCTCACAGTGCAAATTGCGCACAGAATAAAATCGGAGGCAAACTGATATCCCCAGTCTTGGAGAAATGGGAAATGCTGTGGACTTGATATTTTCTGCCTCAGCAGGCTTTATGACAGGTGTTCTGGCAGTCAGGAATTCACTAGTGATGTTGTTTAAGCTATTTGAAAGCAAAGTGTTCCTTCTCCCAGTCGGCCTATTGAATGGTGCTCAGGCTGGGTGGTGCTAAGGCAGATGGAACACCCATGTGCAGTATGTTATTGCTGCAACAATTACAACAACACATTTGTCTGTAAAAGTGCCTTCTGTTGTTATTAGGTCATTAACCTTAACTGTGTCAATGTGTTCCCAGTTATGTAACTGTACTAGCAGGTCTGAATATCCCACCATGGAAGAAAATGCTCACAGTTCATGCCTTGTTGGCTCATAAGAAAGGCTCCAATCCTAATAACCCAGTCCCAGTGCTTGGAACTACCCAAGGTGCTATAAAGAGGGTGGAGGCAAAGCTGTAAAACCCACAACCAATAAAACGGAAATTTAACAAGGAACTGCAAATACAGATCTTGCCAGAAAAAGCCCCAAAGTTCAATTGCTTTGTTTGAAGAATTAAAAAGCAAAAATAAACCTAAAAATCAAACCAGATGAAACCACCAAATAGGAACCTCAAACACAGTCTTACTCCATTCCACTTCCAAATTGGCAATTGTCCCCACATGACTTTTTCAAAACTTTAACCAAGATCAATGACTGCAAACCAAGCCCTTAACAAAGGTGCATTTCACCTGGTTTTGGTTGATATTGTTGCAAAAACAGACAATAATGCTATTTGGCAAATTGGCAACAACATTTAATAATCAGTTTAACAAGGAGCAGTCTGGTAAATTGTTAAATACCTCGTTACCTAAAATGAGAGGGAAAAGCCTTTGGTTGTAAATGTATCTTTGCCTTCTTGGACAAGGTAGCTAGACATTTACAGTTATGGAGCAGGTAGGCAGATTAAATGACAATGTAATCATGCTTTAAGATTATGTAACAATGTAAATCATTTTGAAGTCAGTGATTCTTTTTTTGTTCTTGAACTTTCTATGTTTCAACTTCCTGAAACAGAAAAATAGAGATTGAGGAGGAAAGGCTGATCACATGGCTCTCTGAACTTTGGTGTTTCCAACATAATAAAAAGAGGTAATCCCAAATCTTTTCTAGTATTTTATTTTTAAAGTTCTCCAAGCATTGTCTTCAAAGGCAAAGACAGAAGCAAACAGGGAAATTTTCAAATAAACCAAATCCTTATCCTAAATTCCTTTTTCTCAAATCTAAAGTCACTCATCTGCCTTGATATTTGACTTACAATAGAGGTCCCCACTTGTTGATTTCAAAGTCACCTAAGAATTTTTGAAGGAATATTGCTACAGAAACGGCAGGGGTTTGATCTAGGTCCTGCTGCTCGCTGCACAGAAAGCCTATGACTGAGACAGTGATTTTTGCCAAGGAAGAAGGCTTTAATCGGGTGCTGCAGGCAAGAGATGAGAGTTCACAAAAAACTAGCCGGGCGAGGTGGCGGGCGCCTGTAGTCCCAGCTACTCTGGAGGCTGAGGCAGGAGAATGGCGTAAACCCGGGAGGTGGAGCTTGCAGTGAGCTGAGATCCGGCCACTGCACTCCAGCCTGGGCGACAGAGCCAGACTCCGTCTCAAAAAAAAAAAAAAAAAAAAAAAAAAAAAAGAGATGAGAGTTCAGTCTCAAATCCATCTCCCTGAGCAGCTAAACCTAGTGATTTACATAGCAGGGAAGAATGTATCAATGTGTAAGAAAATAAGAACCAGGGAGGGGCCAGGAAGCCTTCATGATGAGTCAGGGGTCTGGCATCTCATTGTCTGGATGTGGTGATCTGGTGAGTTTCAATTCTTTGATACTTTTTTATTTTATTTTATTTTTTTTAGAGGACTGAAGATCATTTCCTAAGGAAGGAACCCAGATAAATCAAATATTAAGTTTCAAGCTTTAAGAACAGAAGGGTCAATTTCTATGTTTATCAAAAAAAAAAAAAAAAAAAAAAAAAAAAAAAAAAACCCATCTATGGAATTATTGGGTTAGTTTCAATATGAGAGGTAAAAAGATATAAGAAGCTAGATGAACTGAGGAGGAGACCTCACCTTAGGCGACTGTGGATTACAGCAAAGTACTTCTCTCTTGAAGAGTATTGCAAGTGTTTTAATTTTTTTCCTCTAGAAATACCTCATCAGCTTGCTGGCAGAACACGAAAAGTTACTAGAGCTTATACAGAAAAAAAGAAGGGGAGAGGAAAGCTTGTTGGGGAAGGTAGCTTTAAGGTTGAGGGTTGTTTTTGAATCCACCCACTGGTTTAATGACAATTGTCAGAAACATATGTGAGAACAGCACGACTTCTAGCCTAGGGTATTCAGGAAGTTAATAATTTTGCTTTTTAGTCTCATCTCTCCCAGCAAGATGAGAAGTGTAGTTCCAGACCTGGGAGCCTAGGCAGAACAGAGCTGTTTGATTCTGAGATGAACATAATCTATGTTGTTATCTCTACATTTCGTCTTCATCACAATACATTTGACCCTTGAACAAGTTGGGGGTTATGGACACAGCCCAGCCCACCCCACCCCTTGCAATAGAAAGTCCACATACAACTTTTGGATCCCCCCAAATTTAAGCACTAATAGCCTACTGTTGACTGGAATCTTTATTGATAACATAAACAGTCAGTTAACACATATTTTATATAATATATATATTATATCCTACATTCTTTTTTTTTTTTTTGAGACAGAGTCTCACTCTGTTGCCCATGCTGGAGTGCAGTGGTGCCATCTCAGCTTACTGCAAGCTCTGCCTCATGGGTTCATGCCATTTTCCTGCCTCAGCCTCCTGATTAGCTGGGACTACAGGTGTGTGCTACCATGCCTGGCTAATTTTTTGTATTTTTAGAAGAGTCAGAGTTTCGCCATATTAGCCAGGATGGTCTCGATCTCTTGACCTTGCGATCCACCCACCTCAGCCTCCCAAAGTGGTGGGATTACAGGCATGAGCCACCGCACCTGGCCACATACTACATTCTTATAATAAAGTTAGAGAAAAGAGAATCATAAGGAAGAGAAAACGTACTTAATATTCATTGAGAGGAAGTAGATCATTATTAAGGTCTTCATCTTCATCGTCTTCACATTGAGTAGGCTGAGGAAGAGGAAGAAGGATAGATTGGTCTTGTAGTCTCAGGGGTGACAGAGATGGAAGAAAGTCTGCATATAGGTGAACCTGTATAGTTCAAGCCCTTGTTGTTCAAGGGTCAACTGTATATTATCTTATTTTTATGAACCAATGATAGTTATGATTTTTATTCTTCTATGTGATTTTAAGATAAAAAATTGAACAATCCAATGTTAGTTGCCAGAATTATCTTTTGACATTTTACTCCTCTATAATCTAAAATATTAGAAGCACTGCGATAGTGAGATATGGGGCGTAACATAGCCAGATATGGGGGGAGTAACATAGCCAGAGATGAAGAGTAACATAGCCAAATATAGACAGTAACATATCCAGAGATGGGGAATAACAAAGCCAGATATGGCAGGAGTAACATAACCACATATGGGAGAGTAACATAGCCAGGTATAAGGAAACTAGCATAGCCAAAGATAGGGAATAACATAGCCAGATATGAGGACAGTAACATAGCCATATATGAGGGGAGTAACACCGCCAAATACATTGGGAGTAACAGAGCCAGAGATGGGGGGTAACATAGCCAGATATGGGGAGAGGAACATAGCCATGTATGGGGGAGTAACATAGCGAGATATGGGGAGAGTAACATACTCACATATGGGGGAGTAACAAAGCCAGGTATAGGGAAAGCAACATAGCTATAGATGAGGGTTAACATAGCCAGATATAGGGGGAGTAACATAGTCAGATATACAGAAAGTAACATAGCCAAAGACAAAGAGTAACATAGCCAGAGATGAGGAGTAACATAGCCAGATATGGCAGTAGTAACATGATCACTTATGGGTGAGTAACATAGCCAGACATAGGGAAAATAAAATAGCCAGAGATGGGGAATAACATAGCCAGAGATGGGGGAAGAAACACAGCCAGATATGAGAGGAGTAACATAGTCAGATATAAGGAAAGTAACATAGCCACAGATGGGGAGTAACATAGCCAAATATCAAGGGAGTAACATAGCAAGAGATTGAGAGTAACATAGCAAGATATGGAGAGCATAGCATAGCCACATATAGATAGGAAAGTAACATAGCCAGAGATGGGAAGTAAGATAGCCAGATATGAGGGGAGTAACATAGCCACATATGGGAGACTGACATAGTCAGATATATGGAAAGTAACAGAGCCAGAGATGGGGGAGAAACATAGCCAGTAATGAGGAAAGCAACACAGCCACATATGACGGGAGTAACATAGCCAAATATAGAGGAAGTGAAATAACCAGAGATGTGGAGTAACATAGCCAGATGTAGGGAGAGTATCATAGCCACATATGGAAAAGTAGCATAGCCAGAGATGGGGAGAGTAACATAGCCACATATGGGGGAGTAACATAGCCACATTTGGATAAGTTACATGGCCAGATATGGGGAGAGTAACATAACCAGATATGGGAGGAGTAACATAGTAGCCAGATTAAGGGGAGTGATGTAGCCAGACATAGAAAAAGTAACATAGCCAGAGATGGGGAGTAACATAGCTAGATATGAGGGGAATAACAGCTACATATGGGTAATAACACAGAAAGATATGGGGATTAACATAGCCAGATATGGGGAGAGTAACAAAGCCAGATATGGGGAGTAATGTAGCCGTATATGAGGAAAGTAACAAAGCCACAAATGAGGGGAGTAACTTGGCTAAATATAGACAAAGTAAGAGCCATAAATGGGGAGCAATATAGCCAGATATGAGGAGAGTAATATAGCCAAATATGGGGGAGTAACATAGCCAGAAATGGTGGAGTAGCATAGTTATAGATGGTGATTAACATAGCCAGATATAGGGAAGTAAACATAACCAGATACAGGAAAAGTAACATTGCCAGAGAAGGGGAGTAACACAGCAAGATATGGGAAGATTAACATAGCCACATATGGGGGAGTAACATAGCCATATATGAGGGGAGTAACCTTGCCAGATATGGGGAGAGTAACAGGCACATGTGGGAAAGTAGCACAGCCATATACAAGCAGAGTAAAAGCACCACATATGGGGAGAGTAATATAGCCACATATGGGGGAGTAACATACCCACATATGAGGGGAGTAAAAGTACCAGATATGGGAAGAGTAACATAGGCACATATGAAAAATAGCTGGATGAGCACATAGCTGGATATGATGGGAGTAACATAGCCTGATATGGGGAGAGTAATATAACCACATATGGGGGAGCAACATAGCCAGTTATAGGGAAACCAACATAGCTAGAGATGGAGAGTAACATAGCCAGATAAGAGGGGAGTAACATAGCCATGTACAGAGGGAGTAACATAGCCAGAGATTGGGAGTAAAATAGCCTGAGATGGGGAGAGTGACACAGCCACATATTGGGGAATAAAATAGCTAGATATGAGGGGAGTAACATAGCTAGAGATGGGGAATAACACAGTCAGATATGGGGGGAGTAACAGCCAGATACAGGGGTAGTAACATAGCCGGATATGGGGGCATAAAATAGCCAAATACAGAGGGAGTAACATAACCATAGATCGGAGTAACATAGCCAGATATGGGAGTAACATAGCCACATATAGGGGAGTAACATAGCCAGAGATAGGGAGTAACTTAACTAGATATGGGGAGAGTGACATAGCTTCATACAGGGGAATAACATAGTCACATATAAGGGAATAACATAGGCAGATACGGGGAAAGTACCATAGCCACATACAGGGGAGTAACATAGCCAGAGATGGGGAGGGCAACATAGCCACATATGGGGGAGGAACATAGCAAGATATAAGGGGAGTAACATAGCCAGAGATGGGGAAAGTAAAATACCCACACATGAAGGAGTAACATAGCCATATAAGAGGGGTGGAACATAGCCAGATATGGAAAAAGAAACATAGCCACTTATGGGGTAGTAACATAGCCATAGATGGGGAATAACTTAGCCAGATATGTGGAGAGTGCCATTGCCTCATGTGGGGAAGTAACATAGCCAGATATAAGGGGAGTAACATAACCAGATATGGGAGAGTAACATAGTCACATATTGGGAAGTAACATAGCCAGATATATTGGGAATAACATAGCCAGATATGGGAAGTGTACCATAGCCACATATGGGGGAGTATCATAGACAGAAATGAGGGCAGTAACATAGCCAGACATAGGGAGACTAATATAGCCAATTATGGGAGAGTAACATAGCCAGATATGAGGGGAGGAACATAGCCAGATATGGGGAGTGTAACAAAGCCACATTTGGGGGAGCATCACAGCCAGAAATGAGGGAAGGCACATAGCCAGACATAGGGAGAGTAACATAGCCACATATGGGAGAGTAACATAGCCACATATGAGGGGAGTAACATAGCCAGAAATGGGGAGAGTAACATAGCTTCATATGAAGGAGTAACATAGCCACATATGAAGGAGTATCATAGCCACATATGGGAGAGAACATAGCCAGATATAAAGGGAGTAACATATCCAGAAATGGGAAAAGTAACATAGCCTCATATGAAGGAGTAACATAGCCACGTATGAAGGAGTAACATAGCCATATACGAGGGAAGTAACATAGCCAGATATGGGGAGACTAACATAGTCACATATGGGGGAGTAACATAGCCAGAGATGGGAAGTAACTTAGCCAGATATGGGGACAGTGACATAGCCTCATATCGGGCAATAACATAGCCATATATGAGGGGAGTAACATATGCAGATCTGAGGGGAATAACATAGCCAGATATGGCCAGAGTAACACAGTCACATATGGGTGGGTAACATAGCCAGATATGGGGACAGTAACATAACCACATATGGGGGAGTAATATAGCCAGATATAGGGAAAGCAACATACTAGAAATGGAGAGTAACATAGCCAGATAAGAGGGGAGTAACAAAGCCAAGTATAGAGGGAGTAACATAGCCAAGTATAGAGGGAGTAACATAGCCAGAGATTGGGAGTAACATAGCCAGAAAGAGAGAGGGTAACATAGCCATATATGGGGGAATTACATAGCTAGATATGAGGGGAGTAACATAGCTAGAGATGGGGAATAACATAGCCAGATATAGGTGGAGAAACATAGATATTGGTGAAGTAACATAGCCACATATAGGCTAGTAACATAGCCAGATATGGGGATACTAACATAGCCACATGTGGGGGAATAACATAGCCAGATATGGGAGAGCAACATAGCCACATATGGGGGAGTAACATAGCCAGATATGAGGGAAGTAACATAGCCAGATATGAGGGAAGTAACATAGCCAGATATGGGGAGTGTAACATAGCCACATATGGGGGACTCTCATAGCCAGAAATGAGGGGATCAACAGCCAAACATGGGGAGAGTAACACGGCCACATATGGGGGGAGTAACATAGTCAGATATGAGAGGAATAATATAGCCATATGGAGAGCAGTAACCTAGCCAGATAGGAGGGGAAAAATATAGCCAAGGATAGAGGGAGCAACATGGCCAGAGATTGGTAAGTAACATACCCAGATATGGGGAGAGTAACATAGCCACATATGGGAGAGTTACATAGCCAGATATGAAGGGAGTAACATAGCTAGAGATGGGGAATAACATAGCCAAAGGTGGAAAAACATAGTCAGAGATGGGGGAGTAACACAGCCAGACATAGGGGAGTCACATAGCCAGATATGGGAAGAATAACATAGCCAAATATAGAGAGAGTAACATAACCAAAGATGGTGAGTAACATAGCCAGATATGAGAGGAGTAACATTGCCAGATATGGGCAGAGTACCGTAGCCACATATGGGGAAGTACCATAGCTAGATATGATGGGAGTAACATAGGCAGAGATGGGTAGAATAACATAGCCACATATGGGGGTGTAACATAGCCATATATGAAGGGAGCAACACAGCCATATATGGGTAGAATAACATAGGCACATATGGGGGAGTAACATAGCCATATATGGGAAGAGTAACATAGTCACATATGGGGGAGTAACAGCCACATATAGAGGGGGTAACATAACCAGAGATGGGGAGTAACATAGCCACATAATGGGGAGTAACATAGCCAGATATTGGGAGACTAACATAGCCACCTATGGGGAGTAACATAGCCAGAGATGGGGAGTAGATGGGGAGTACTTAGCCAGATATGGAGAGAGTGACATAGGTTCATATAGGGGAGTAACATAGGCACATGTGAGGACAGTAACATAGCCAGATGGGGGCAAGTAACATAGCCTCATATGGGGGACTAACATAGCCATATATAAGGGAAGTAACATAGCCAGTTATGGGGAGGGTAACATAGCCTCCTGTGGTGTAGTAACATAGCCATGTATGGGGTAATAACATAGGCAGATATGGGTATATTAACATAGTCACATATAGGGGAGTAACATAGCCAGACCTGGGGAGAGTTACACAGTCACCTATGGGGGAGTAACATAGCCACATATGTGGAGATTAACACAGCCACCTATGGGAAGAGTAACATAGCCTTGTATGGAAAAGTAACATAGCCTTACATGGGGGAAAAACATAGCCAGATATTGGGAGACTAACATAGCCACATATGGGGGAGTAACATAGTCCAACATGGGGACTGTAACACAGCCACCTATGGGGAAGTAACAAAGCCACATATGGGAGAATAACATAGCCAGATATGGGGATACTAACATAGCAACATTTAGGGGAGTAACATAGTCAGAGGTGGGGAGCAACATAGATATGGGGGAAATAACATAGTCAGATATAGGGAGAGTAACATAATAACATATGGAGGAGTAACATAGCCAGATATAGGAGAAGCAACATATCTAGAGATGGAGAGTAACATAGCCAGATATGAGGGGAGTAAAAGACTCAAGTATAGAAGGAGTAACATATCCAGAGATTGGTAAATAACATAGCCATATATGGGGAGAGTAACAGAGCCATATAGGGGTGTTACACACAGATATGAGGGGAGTAACATAACTAGAGATAAGGAATACCATAGCCAGATATAGGTGGAGAAACATAGTCAGCTATTGGTGAGTAACATAGCCAGATATGGGGGGAGTAACATAATCAGAACTGGGGGGCATAACATAGCCAAATATAGAGGAAGTAACATAACCAGAGACGAAAAGTAACATAGCCAGACATGGTGGAGTAACATAGCCAAATATGGGGGAGTAACATAGCCAGATATGGGGGGAGTAGCATAGCCAGATATGGGGGAGTAACATAGCCAGAGATGGGGAGAGTAACATAGCCAGAGATGGGGAGAGTAACATAGCCACATATGGGGAAGTAACACAGCCATATATGAGGGGAGTAACATAGTCAGATATGGATTAACATAGCCACATGTGTCGAATTACCTTTGCCATATATGAAAGGAGTAACATAGACAGGGATGGGAAGAGTAACATAGCCACATATAGGACAGTAGCATAGCCAGATATGAGGGGAGTAACATAGCCAGAGATGTGGAGTAACTTAGTCAAATTTGGTGACAGTGACATAGCCTTATATGGGGGAGTAACCTAGCCACATCTGGGGAGACTAACATAGCTACATAAGGGGGAGTAACATAACCAGAGATGTGGAGATTGTCATAGCCTCGTGTGGGGTAGTAACATAGCCACATATGAGGGAGTAACATAGCCAGTTATGGAGAGAGTAAGATAGCCACATATGAGGGAGTAACATAGCTGGATATGGTGAGACTAATATAGCCACATTTGAGAGAGTAACATAGCCAGAGATGGGGATTAACTTAGCCAAATATGGGGAAAGTGAGATAGCCTCATATGGGGTAGTAACATAGCCAGATATGGGGAGAGTAACATAGCCATCTATGAAAGGAGCAACATAGCCAGATATGAGGGGAGTAACATAGCCAGATATGGGGAGAGTAATATAGCCACAAATGGTGGAGTAACATAGCCAGATATGAGGAGTGTAACATAACCACATATGGGGAGAGTAATATAGCCATATATGAGGGGAGAAACATAGACAGACATGGGGAGAGTAACTTAGCCATCTATGAAGGGAGCAACATAGCCACATATGAGGGGAGTGACATAGCCAGATACAGAGAGTAACATAGCCACAAATGGTGGATTAACATAGCCAGTTATGGGGAGAGTAACGTAGTCATATATGGGGAGAGTAACATAGCCATGTGTGAGGGGAGTAGCATAGCCAAAATTGAGGAGAGTAACACAGCCACATATTGGGGAGTAACATAGCCAGAGATGCTGAGTAACTTAGCCAGATATGTGGAGAGTGTTATAGCCTCATACAGGGGAGTAACATAGCCACATATTAGGGAAGTAACATAGCCAGATAGGAGGGGAGTAACATAGCCAATTATGGGGAGAGTTACATAGCCACATATGGGGAGTAGCATAACTGGATATGGTGAGACTAACATAGCCAGATAGAAAAGGAGTAACATAGCAAGTTATGGTGAGACTAACATAGCCACATATGGGGGAGTAACATAACCACAGATGGGGAGTAACTTAGCCAGATATGGGGAGAGTGACATAACCTCATATTAGGGAGTAACATAGCCATATATGATGGAAGTACCATAGCCATATATGAGGGGTGTAATATAGCCATAGAAAGGGAAAGTAACATAGCCACATATGGAGTAGTAACATAACCAGATATGGGAGAATATTGACACATGTGGAGGACTAACAGCTAGAGATGATGAGTAACATACTCAGATATGATGGGAGTAACATAGCCAAATATAGAGGTAGTAACATAGTCAGAGATGGGGAGTCACATAGCCAGATGTGGAGAGAGTAACATAATCACATATGGGGGCAGTAACATAGCCAGATATCAGGGGAGTAACATAGCCATTGGTGGTGAGTAACTTAGCCAAATATGGGAGGAGTAGCATAGTCAGATATGGGGAGTAACATAACCACATATGGGGGAGTAACACAGCCAGAGATGGTTGGAATAACATGGCTAAATATGAGAAGTAACATAGCCAGAGATGGGGGGGAGTAACATAGCCAGATACGGGTAGTAACATAGCCAAGTACAGGCATAACAAAACCGGAGACAGGGAGTAACACAGTTCTGTAGAGAGTGTGTATTTATGTGTGGTGTCAGTTAAAGGGTGTTGTATTCATCTCCTGTGGCTGCGATGACAAATTACTACACACTTGGTGAGTTAACAAAAGTTTTCCTCTCAGAGTTCTGGAAGCCAGGTCTGAGATTCATGTGCCAGCAGGGCCAGGCTCCCTCCAGAGGCTCTAAGGGAGTTTCCTGTTCACCATGTCCAGCTTCCGGTGTTGCCAACATTGCTGCGCCTCCTCAGCCTTCCTTATCACTTCCGTCTCTGCCTCCATCTTCATATCACCTTCTCCTCTGTGTCTGTCTCTCCCTTATAAAGATGCTTGTGAAGACTGTCTTACCTGGAGATCCTTAACTTAGGCATATCTGTGCAGACCCTATTTCCAAATGAGGTCACATTTACAGGCTTCCAGAATTAAGATGTGAACATATCTTTGAAACCATTCTCAGCCCACCTCAGGCATCAAACCTTATTCAGGCCAGGATCACCTCCATATCACCTGGGGGATCCAGGATAGAGAGATGCTGATTTAAGTGCTAGCATGTATGCAAGATATCTGGCAGTGACTTATTACTGGGTTTAATGGCGCGATGTCTACACACCACATAAAACTGTTCGGGGGTGGGGTAGAGAGGCAAACTGCAACCTGAACTTAAGAAAAAGTTGAAGGTTTGATGGCATCACCATGTATTTTATTTCGCTTACCTATAAATTATCCTGGATACTTTACATACCATTATTTAAACTGTATTTTGTGTGATTGTTTTCTTAGATCAAAATTGTCATTTTGTAGTAAATAATCTTTGAACAAATCTTAACTCTACAGAAGGTCTGTTTCTGAGTCCTTGAATGTTTACAAATACTTTTATATCATTGCCCTACCATTTGAGTGCTCTTTGGTTGGGTATGAAACAATTGGTTTAAAAATAATTTTTCCCCAGAACATCTCAGAATTTGTTTCTTTTGAGATGGGGTCCAAATCTGTTGCCCAGGCTGGAGTGCAGTGATGCAATCACATCTCACTGCCGCCTCAACCTACTGAGCTCAAGCGATCCTCCCATCTCAGCCTCAAACGCGCCGGAATTACAGGCATGAGCCACCTTGCCTGACTGGTTTTTTTTTTTTTTTTTAGATGGAATCTCGCTCTGTCGTCAGACTGGAGTACAGTGGCACGATCTTGGCTCACTGCAGCCTCTGCCTCCTGGGTTCAAGCGATTCTCCTGCCTCAGCCTCCCAAGCAGCTGGGACTACAGGTGCCCACCACTGTGCCCAGCTAATTTTTGTATTTTTAGTAGAGATGGGGTTTCACCACATTGGCCAGGCTGGTCTCGACTTCTTGACCTTGTGATCCGCCCACCTCAGCCTCCCAAAGTGCTGGGATTACAGGTGTGAGCCACCACACCTGGCCCAGATTTTTTTTTAACCTACAGTTTTGCCAATAAGAGTTTTGATGACAACATAATTCTAATTTCTATATAAGTAATCTGTTTTTCCTCTAGGAGTTTTTCGAAATCTCTGTATACTCTACAGCTCTAAGACTTCATAAGGATACATTCTAGCCTGGGTGTGGTGGCTCATGCCTGTAATTCCAGTAGTTTGGGAGGCCATGATGGGAAGATTGTGTGAGCCTACAAGTATGAGACCAGCACGGATAACATAGTGAGACTGTCTCTACAAAAAGTACAAAGATTAGCCATGCGCGGTGGCATACACGTGTGTTCCCAGTTATTCGGGAGGATGAGGTGGGAGAACGCTGTGAGAAAGCACCACTGCACTCCGGCCTGGATGACAAAACGAGAATGTCAAAAAAAAAAAAAAAAAAAGATACATTCTAGATGCATCTTATCCATTTATGTTGCTTAGGGATTATTATTTCTCTTACAATACACTTGGGTGGCTCTGTTTATGTAAAAATAAAAAAAGAAAATCTACGTTTCTCTTCAGCTATGATAAATTTTTATTTTTCTGTATAATTTTCTCCACTTAATTTTTTTCTGTTTCTGAAACCGTGTTAGACGTGTTGGAACTCTTGAAACAAGTTTTCCTGTTTAACTCTTTCCCGTCTTTTTATCTTTTTCTCCCTGTTTTGGAATATTTCCTTAACTTCATATTTTAGGTCACACAGGTCACTACACCACAGGCCGTGGGCCGAATCCAGTCCACCACCTAGTTTTGTAAATAAAGGTGAATTTTGTAAATAAACCCTTTCTTGTCTGTATATTATTCGGTAAATCAACCCTTTCTTGTTTGTGTTTGTCAGTGACTACTTGCCTACCACCCTGGCAGATTGAGTAGTTGTGATAGTGACAACGTAACCTGGAAAACCAAAAATATTTAAAATCTGGCCTGTCACAGAAAAAAACATGTTCTGACCTCTGTTTTAGATCGCTAATTCATCCTTTATTGTGCCTGTTCTTCTATTCATTCCTTCCAGTAAGTACTCTATTTTTGTAATTCCATAATACTAAGAACTATGGCTTGTCCTCTGTTTCTTTTCCATAGAAGCCTATTCTTGTTTTAGGGGGCAACGTCATCTTGAATCCTCTGGAAGATGTTAAATAGAAAGCTTGGCAGTTCATTTCTCTATTGTGGATTTTCTGTTTTCTCTAGGGTCGATGTCCTGCCTCTTTCTCTTACTTCCCTTTTAATTTAATGGTTTCCTCCCTTAAGCATGTCCATTTATGCCTAAGGATGAAGAACTGGATGAGTTAATACCACATAGGAGGACAGTGTGGGTTTCCTCTTCAGCCGAGGAGGGAGTCACTGGCAGCGGAGCCCGGCGTTCTGCAGGCGGCTCTTTAATTACCCTGATCATTGCCAGAGGGCCTCCTTCTGCTCTCTGTAATTGTTAATACTCAGCTTGGAGTTTCTCTACAACTGCTCTTGTCTTCCTAGTGGGTTCTTTCTTCTGTGCACATGTTGGGCTGTGGTTTTTTTCAATTTTTGTCAATTTAATCCCATCTGCTTTCTATCTTCCAAATTCATTTTAATTTCAGGATCTCTCAATGTCACCTCTATTCTTCCTGTGCTGTCACGAATGTAGTCTTAAAAGATGTCCTTTTCCTGTCACTGGAAAGGATTCAGGGTGAATGGAAGTACAGGTGGCAGACCTGCGTGCTCTGACTTACCTACTTTTAGATGAGAAACATTATCTGTAGCAATCTCCTATTTGTTTTAAGAGATAAGTTCTTTTCCACCAGCCAATTTTCTAACTAAAGCTCATCTATTCAAAAATAAGGCTTTAAACAACTTAACCATTATGATGTAAACAGCATTTCAAATATGTTATTCACTTTTCTGGCTTCTTAAATAGAGGATTCTCAACATCATTAACCACATATTTACACAGGATCATCGTCACAATATGTTTCCCTCTCTGGGTGGTAATGGAGTGAACTTGGTCCTTGAGTTTACCTGGCCATATCCAGCAGCTCCTGTGCTCTTCATTTATGACTGCTAATGCTCCCCTGTGTTCTTGCTGAACTTTCTACTTCTAATTTTCTGTGGAACAGGAAACCACAGGGCTAAGCATATTATAAAAGTACATACTGTAGATAATTGCCACTAACACTGGGGGCTAAAAGAAGAAGAATGTGGCTTGGTGAAGTGTCTTTCTGTAAACTATTTCAGGCACGTGGAGGCTTTTTGCGTGCTTCTAGACCCTGAGGTTTTATTCAAGTAGATGAATGTTTACTAGGAGTCTGACTCTGACCAAGAGGGATATTTCTGTGCTAATGTTTTGTCATTAAGTAAAAAAAGTATACACATTATATATAAACTAGTATACATAAACAAATTATTATATATACATATTATATATACATACAAACTATTGTGTGTATGTGTATATATATATTTACACATACAAACACACATAGGTACTTTCACTCACACAGTCATTCGTGTGTGGCTTAATGACAGAAAATGTGTCATTAGGCATTTCCATCTTTGTGCGAACATCAGAGTGTACTTACACAAACCTAGATGGTCTAGCCTACTACACACCTAGGCTACATGGCACCCACTATTGCTCTGGGCTACAAATCTGTATGGCATGTTCTGAACTGTACTGTAAGCAATTGTAGCACAATGGTAAGTGTTTGTGTATCTAAACATTTATAAACATAGAAAAGGTGCAGTAATAATACAGCATTAACGATAAAAAAAAAAAAAAAAGATACTTCTTTGGAGGGCACTTACCATGAATGGAGCTTATAGGACTGGACATTTGCTCTGAGTGAATCAGTGAGTGAATGTGAAGGTATAGGACATTGCTATACACTCTAGTAGACTTTATCAACACTGTATTCTTAGGCTGCACTACATTTACTTAAACATTTTCCTTCTTCAACAATGAATTAACCTTAGTTTGTGGTAACTGTTTCACTTTACAAACTTTTTAATTTTTTTAACTTTTGACTCTTTTCTAAAAAGACAGCTTAAAACACACATTGTACAGATGTTCAAAAACATTTTCTTTCTTTATATCCTTATTATATAAGCTTTTTTCTATTTTAAACATTTTTAATTTTTTTTAATTTTTAAACTTTTTTGTTAAAAACTAAGACACAAACACACACATTAGCCTGGGCTTACCCAGGGTCAGGATCATTAATATCACTGTCTTCCACCTCCACATCTTGTCCCACTGGAAGGTCTTCAGGGACAATAACACACATGGAGCTGTCATCTCCAGTGATAACAATGCCTTCTTCTGGATTCCTCCTGAAGGACCTGCCTGAGGTTTTTACCGTTAACAGTTAAGTTACAGTTACAGTTAACAGTAAACAGTTAACAGTTAAGTAATGTTTACAGTCAACTTTTTTATATAAGTAGAAGTACACTCTAAAATAACAATGAAAAGTATAGCCTAGTAAATACATAAACCAGTAACATAGTTGTTTACTATCATTATTAACTATTATGTATAATAAATAATGATATGAGCTAGAATTTTTTATGATGGCAGCACAGTAGGTTTGTTTACACCAGCATCATCACAAACACATGAGTAACATGTGCTACAATGTAATAACGGCTATGACATCTCTAGGTGACAAGAATTTTTCAGCTCCATTATAATCCCACAAGACCGTCATTGCATATGTGACTCATTGTTGATTGAAACATCATTATGCAAACTGTAATCTCAAATGCATGTAACATTCTCATATATACTCTCACACACATATACTTTCTCTTTCGAACAAAAAATAGTTTGGCTCTTGCTGAAGTAATCACCTACAGAGGAAAAAATAGTCTTTTCTGCATGTGAATGTAAATCTCAATATAAATCCCCACTTATTTATAAAATGTGAATGAGTGACAGGCACATTAAACAGCCAGAGTTATGTTAGAAACAAGAGCTCACAGTCGCAAGGAAAATGAGCACTCAAATGAAGGATTTCTCAGCGAGGCAAATTTACTTCTACAGAAGGATGCTGCTTGCACTTCCAGCCACTGTGAGAGCACACTGAACAAAGGAGGGAAGGGGTTTTTATCCCCAATGTGATTAGTCTCTGCTTCTGTGTCCTGTCCCCATTGGCTGGAGTAGGACCACACAGGCTAAACCGATCCAACTGGCTACTGTTTAAAATTGAATATGGCTAATTAGGCAGGAAGGGAGTGGCTGTCTGTTATGGTACAAGGCACTTTTGGGCATGTCAGGGTGCGGCAAAGGGGGTAGGGTAGTTTTGGCGGGAGGGGTAGCTTCAGGGGGAGGGACAGTTTACAGAATGGGTAGCCAGGAGTAAAGAGGACTCTTTGCAAATAAGGAAGAGATGTGAGTTACAGAGTGGGACTGGAAGGAGAAGTTGTTTACAGAGCAGGTAGCTTAGGAGAAGGGACAGAGAAGTTGATCCCGAGAACAAAGAACAAGGAAGTCAGAAATTAAAACTTTGGAAAGGAACTTACTGTATCTGACAGTTAAAAGCTAATGTTAACAGAAAATTTTGGAGCTGCTTCTAGTGGTGTTTCCATTTCTTTCTGCAAATTAACTTCTTTTAACAAAATCTGAAGAAGAGGCTGGGCGCAGTGGCTCATGCCTGTAATCCCAGCACTTTGGGAGACTGAGGCAGGCAGATCACCTGAGGTCAGGCATTTGAGACCAGCCTGGCCAAGATGATGAAACCCTATCTCTACTAAAAATACAAAAATTAGCTGGGCATGGTGGCAAAGGCCTATAATCCCAGCTACTCGGAGGCTGAAGCAGGATAATTGCCTGCATGAAAGAATAGTTCCTAATGACCATAGCACATTGCATGTGCACGTCATCCAGACCAAGACACTTCACAGGGGCCCCAGGCAAGTGCAGGTCTTTCCCAGCAAGGGGCCACTTCAGGATATGTTTCCTGCCTCTAGTTTCTCTCTCTTTGAATCCTTCCTGTTTTCCACAGCCAGAATTATGTTAATAAGAGAGCATTTTAATAAGTGTTCATCCCCTTGTAACCCACTTAAGTAGGCAGTGTGGTAAAGTGGAAAAAAGCATTGCTTATGAACCAAATAGACCTTGCTTTGGATTCCAACCCACCACATGTGAATTTCATAAACTTTAAGTTGCTTGACCTCTCTCAACCTATTTTCTCAAGTATAAATTTAGGAAGATAATGCTCGCTGTGATATACTCTACTTTGTAATATCTAAAGAATATAAGGCAGTCTTTTTGGTCTGACATTCAAGGTCTGTGCAGTCTGGCACCAAAACATCTACCGCTACAACTGATATAAACTCACTACTGCCAAGCTACCCCATGTATAACTTTTACATCTACATTTATGTCCATCTGTCTTAGTTTGTGTGCTGGGCAGAATAATACCTCCCTCCCCCAACCCGCCACAGCCCTCCAGAGACCAAGTCTAATCCCCAGGACCTGTAAATGTTACCTTATTTGAACAAAAGAGTCATTGCAAATATGGTTAAATTAAGGATTTTAAGATAAGGAGATCATCCAGTATTATCACAGTGAGACCTGCATGTTCTCACAACTTTCCTTATAAGGTAGGAGATTTGACACACAGACACAGAGAAGAGAACCATGTGATGAAGGCAAAGACTGGAATGATGCAACCACAAGCCAAGAAATGCCAGCAGCCAGCACTGTAGTAACTCCACTAGTGGCTATAGTGCTAATTTAGCACTAATGGTTTGTCTCCTTAAAAGGTGGTGCCGTACCTAGGGCTTGCTGCAGGTCTCTCGTTTTCGGCACTGACAGCATCCAGGAAGATCTGGTGAATTGGAACCATGCTGTTGGCTCACGTACCTATTGCATCCATCTTTGCCACTGTAACTACCACGCTAGCTGGAAGAGGCAAGGAGCAGAATCTCTCTAGAGTCTCTAGAGGGAGCGTGGCTCTGCCAACATCTTGCTTTCAGCCCAGACTGATTGCAAACTCTCCAAAACTGTGAAATAACCTATTTCTATTGTTTCAAACCACCCAGGTTGTGTAATTTATTACAGTCGCCCCAGGAAATGAATAAAATTTGGGCTTGCCCAGAAAATAATTCCAAGACAAGGCTTTGAGTGCAAGTTTTCTATGGGAGGTGACACCAAGAGTCACTGTGACGGCCTGGAGAAGCAAGGGTGAGAAGAAAAGAAAGCGAGCAAAGGGAGCATGAGAGACTGCTGTGCTGTGGGCTAGTGGGCAATCCTGTAGGAGACTGTGTGGACCATGCTTCCGAATCCCCCCACTGAGCAGAGAGATAGTTGGGGTATTGATCCCTAGTTCCCATTTCTCACTGGTCGAAGGTCATTCCTGGGGACATTAATTCTCCATCACTGCAGGCCTCCCCTGTATGCAAGTGGAGCATACTCTGCAGCCAGAATATGTTCTCAGGCAGAGAGAGGCAAGAAACCATCAGACAGGAAGAAACATGGTGAGGGCCCTGGACTTTGTTGGAGTCCACCGTGCAGCCTTTTGATCCACTTGTGCCCAAGAATAATTCCATTCTGTTCTGTCACTGAGTCTGCAATTTGGTGGCCGCTTGCAAACCCAAGAAGACTTACAACAGGGAGGTTAGTGGGATGGGCCAATATCCTGATGCTGCAGTTGGATCTGAGGCCATAATTAATACTCGTTGACTCCCTCTTCTCCACCTGTGTTTCATTCTTCTCACTTTTGCTGACTTTTTTGCTGATCTTAGTTGGCGTGTCAGGTGGGACCCAGACTTTGATCCCTGAAGGGTCTGAGCTTCTAAAGACTTTGCCCTGTTGTCAGGCCTGATTGGTACAATTGTTCTTTCATTGTCATCAGCAGCCATGGAGACAACCAGAAGTACCCCAGAGAATCTATCTCTTGAGTTCCAAGTACAGTCATCCCTGGGCCTTTATGCATCAGCCTCTCTGGATTTTCATAACCAACATCAGTGACTCATGCCAGTAGAGTAAATGCTTTCTCTGCCGCTGGTCTGTCAGCATGGAGGCTCAAATTAACCGGGGCTACAGTGTAGCTTTAGATTCAGTGGAACCATTGCTGCTTCTCCCGGTGGAAGCATTCCATCCCTGAAGGCCACATCTTCTAATACGACAGACCTTAAAATTTTGGAAATGGATGCACAAAAACTCCAAGTAAGTTCTGGAAGTAAAGATGAGATTACTTCTACTCTTTGATTTCTGGATTGTATACTATTGTTACTGGGGACACAGCACCCTATAATTGCTCTTGGTTCAATGTATACCACATCTTGCCCCAACCACATGGGAAGGCACACCACTGGCATCTTTGCTGAGCCTCTCAGGGGCCATTCCAATACTCTGTCAGGCTGACAACCTCTCGGGGTAATACGGTTTTTGACAGGACCAGTGGATCTCATGGCAACATGCCCATCGTCAAACCTCATTCCATGGGTAAGAAGCAGAGATTCCTCTTCAAAGACTTTCCTCCCCAACTAATTAGGAATAAATAGTAACTTCTCTTAGAAGCAAAATCTATTCAAAGACCTGTGCTAACATTCTTAGATATCTGCTACCGTGATAAAGAAATCAATGTACTTTAGGTTCTTAACTCCCACAATTTAGCCTAAATATTTGCCCTGGAGGCTTATACTGGTCCAAGCAAGCATTAGGTCATAGCCTGTTCCTCTTCCTTATTTGGAGGTGTTTTTACCTTTCTCAGCATTCCACAAGTTACTTCCTCCTTCCTTTGTTCTCGTCTGCCTTTGCCTCCTTTAAAAAGTTCTAAGTTGCCAGCCAGTCGGGACAAATACAGCATGTGAGGTCCCATTCCAGCCAATGGAAACCGGACACAGCAGTAAGGTGAATGCGTCAGGTTATAAATGACACTGTCTCCTTTGTTTGGTGTCCTCTCACGGCAAAACTGCTGGCAAGTGTACCAGAAAGTAAAGTAAAATTGGCCTTGCTGAGGAAATTAAATTTATGTTCAAGTGCTACTTCTTTATGGCACCGGGGAGCAAGCATTTCTAACACATGTAAGTGGATCCCGCGGTTCATGGCGATTTAATATGAGATCCCATGTTGGAAAATGACTCTTTAAACCTTCAGTTAATGATACTGAGTGAAGCAGTGCAGGCAGGGATGGCGACCCCATACCCAGAATACATATCAGAATAAAGACAAATTACTGCTCACTTCAGGGTGGAAGGTGTCCCATGGAATTAATTTAGCACTAATGGTTTGTCTCCTTAAGAGATGGTGCTAGGGCTCGCTGCCGTACCTAGGGCTTGCTGCAGGGCTCTCATTTTTGGCACTGAGAGCATGTAGGCAGATCTGGCAAATGCGAGCCCATGCTCTTGGCTTATGTATCTGTCACATCCATCTTTGCCACTGTGACTACCATGCTCAGGGACCCCTCGTGCAAGTCCTGGGGTGACCAACGAGAGCTGGATGGAGCAAAAACAGTCTCTGCTACACTGACCTTACCTTCTTTGGTCCAGTTTCCAAATGAGAAGAGCCCTAGCTTTTGGTTTTGTTTTCACTTTTCAGATCCAGTTGTCAACACATAGCCCTATCTTCGTGACTTTTTCTGTTCTTGAGAATCTCCAGCTAACTTACATTTTCTTTCTTTTTTTTTTTTTTTTTTTTTTTTTTTTTTTTTTTTTTTTTTTGAGACAAAGTCTTGCTGTGTCACCCAGGCTAGAGTGCAGGGGCACAATCTCGACTCACTGCAACCTCTGCCTCCCAGGTTCAAGCAATCATCCTGCCTCAGCCTCCTAAGTAGCTGGGATTATAGGCGCGTGCCACCACGTCCTGCTAATCTTTGTATTTTTAGTAGAGACGGGGTTTCACCATATTGGCCAGGCTGGTCTCGAACTTCTGACTTTGTGATCCGCCTGCCTCGGCCTCCCAAAGTGCTGAGGATTACAGGCGTGAGCTACCACACCCAGCCCTAACAATTTTCACCTGCCCACTTTCAAAGTTTCCCCTTGCTTTATGAACATGCTCAAATCTCTCCCATTCCTCCTCAGAAACAGTTCCCTTCGATAGTTAACATCAATTGCTTTCATTAATCTATTCATCAAGGATTTTTAAACAAGTATCTTATGTCAGCCATCTTCTAGCTGTTGTGGATACAGTGAATAATAAAACAGATACTGGTTTGATTCTCATGTAGGTTATATTTGAGCAAGAGGATTGGGAGGTGTCATACAATTAACAAGTAAACAAAGAGAAGATGATAAGAACCAGTGCTTGGTGTTGTGAAGGAGGTCAGCAGATAGTGTGGTTAGTAAACATCTCCAGCACAGTGAAATTTCAGCTGAATCCTGAAGGATTAGAAGGGGCCAATTATACAAAAAGACAGGGGAAAACTTGGCTGACATAGGGAAAAATCAAGGGCAGAAGTTCTGAAGTGAGAAGAGGCCTGAAATATTCCAGGAACTGAAAAGGTACCACACTGAGTGTGTATTCATTGAGGAACTATTTCCAGAGTGCCTCCAGGTACCAGGCTGGAGATACAATTGTGAAGATGCAGCACCTTCCTTCAAGGAGCAGGAAATGCTAGTGGGAGAGGCAGATGAGGGAGGAGTCAACTCCAACGTAGATATAGTTCTACTGAGAGGCTGCGAGGGTGCACAGGAAGAGCTGCATAGGCTCAGCAGAGCCCCGGAGAAGACAGCATCTGCGCTGAGTTCAGAAGGACCAGAGACATTATGAGGCCAATGGGGAAGAGACTGGGCAGGGAAAATAACTTACAAGAAAGCAAGAGTCGGGGGGCGCGGTGGCTCACACCTATAATCCCAGCACTTTGGGAGGCCGAGGCGGGTGGATCACGAGGCCAGGAATTCAAGACCAGCCTGGCCAAGATGGTGAAACCTCGGCTCTGCTAAAAATATATAAACAAGCTGGGCGCGGTGGCAGGCGCCTATAATCCCAGCTACTCGGAGGCTGAGGCAGGATAATCGCTTGAATCCGGGGGGCGGAGGTTGCAGTGAGCTGAGATCACGCCACTGCGCTCCAACCTGGGGACCGAGTGAGACTCCGCCAAAAAAAAAAAAGGAAAGAGAAGAAAAAAGGAGAGAGGAGGAGAGGGGAGGGGAGAAGGAAGGATCACAAAAGAGTATGAAATATGGAGTCACTGCAAATAGTTGAGTGTGGCTGAAATGGAGCGTATGGGCGTAAGGAAAGATCTGAATAAAATGCTGGGCAGTCACAAAGTAGCCCCATGATGAGGGCACCAAATGCCATGCTAAGGAGTTTGAATATCAGACATAGGGTGATGGGAGCACTGAAAAGGCTGAAAGCAGGGCGGTATGTGAGTGGACTTGTGTTTTAATAGGATCACTTAAATGCAGAGAACTGACTGGAAAGGGGCAAACCTGAAAGCGAGATGACCAGGGAAGGGGCAGGTACAGTGATCCAGTCGGTGATGAGGTGGCCCCATGTATTAGTCCGTTTTCACTCTGCTGATAAAGACACACCCGAGACTGGGAAGAAAAATCGCTTTAGTGGACTCTCAGTTCCACCTGGCTGGGCAGGCCTCACAGTCCCGGTGGAAGGTGAAAGGCACTTCTAACCTGGCTACAGCCAAAGAGAATGAGCTTGTGCAGGGAAATTCCCGTTTTTAAAACTATCAGATCTCGTGAGACTTATACACTATCAGGAGAACATCACGGGAAAAAACCGTCCCCGTGATTCAATTACTTCCCACCAGGTTCCTCCTACAACACGTGGGAATTGTGGGAGTTACAATTCAAGATGAGATTTGGGTGAGGACACAGCCAAACCGTATCACCCCAGGAGGGTGGAGGTCAGTCATCAGATTCCACAGTTGCTGTGGAAGCAGAGTCTATAGAAAACAGCAACTCAACAATCAACAGGGCTTTGAAGTGGAAAAGGAGTGGGTGGTGGGGATGTGTGTGGCTTTAGGGTCTCTGGCATAGGAAGCTGAGTCTCCGTAGTGCCATTCATACAGATGGAGTGAGGAAGAAGCAGTTTCATGGGAAAGTAGTAAATTTAATTGAGTAACAAGAGCTTGGGGGATCCAGAAGAGAGCTGGATTTGCAGCTCAGGAGTCCAGGAGAGAGTCAGACTGAAAACATAAGCCCATGGATAGTCATTGAAGCCATAGGAATGAAGATCACCTGTGGGAAACACAGATGGAAGAGAACGTTACAGCAATGAAGTATGGTCTATACAATTAATTGCTGCAAAGAGCTCAGGTAAGATAAGGACTGAAAAGTAGCCACTGGGTTTAGTAACAACAATGCCTTTGGTGACATTGGAAGTACAACCTTAAAAGTGGCACAGTAGGCCGGGCACGGTGGCTCACGCCTGCAATTCCAGCACTTTGGGAGGCCGAGGCAGGCAGATCACGAGGTCAAGAGATTGAGACCATCCTGGCCAACATGGTGAAATCCCGTCTGTACTAAAAATACAAAAAATTAGCTGGACGTGGTGGCGGGTGCCTGTAGTCCCAGCTACTCAGGAGGCTGAGGCAGGAGGATTGCTTGGATCTCGGAGGTGGAGGTTACAGTAAGCTGAGATTGCACCACTGCACTCTAGCCTGGTGACAGAGCGAGACTCTATCTCAAAAAAAAAAAAAAAAAAAAAAAATGTGGAACAGTAGGTGCAAAACTCTTTGTACAGAATGCAAGAAGTAGCCACGAGGCAATGAGGACAGAGTGCAGACAAGGCTCAGAATGCGTGATTCTGAAGGCGAGGGGAGAGAGAATGAAGCTGTCTAGTGAGGAAAGTGGAGTGATTGAAAAAAAATTCTTTTTAAAGACAGATGTGTCTGGAACACATTTAAATACTGATAAAAATAGACTAGAGCATTGAAAGAAATCGAATGTGGTTATTTTAAATTTGGGAATATAAGAGCTATAAGGTAATGTGTTAGCCAGATAGAATTTTTTTCACTTTAGAAAAAACCAGTTTGATTATAATAGGTATGATTTACCATACCTGCTATGTGCCAAGGACTGTACTGGGCATTTTGTAACTCCGGTGATTTTATGTTTAAACAACATTAGGAGGTAGGCATTGCTATAATTGCTATCATTATTTTACGGATGAGAAAATGAAGACGTTATGTGTCTTTCTCAGCCCACAAGTAGTAGATTTTCAGTTCAAATTCCAACCTTTCTCCAAATCCGTATTCCTTACACAGCACCACCTCTCAGCATATATTTGCTATTTGGTAGTAGAATCCTTGGTGAATGAGCATCGAAAGGCATGTTTTGATCAGGCTGGGAAATGAGGAGAGAATACAAAGATCTGAAAGGATTCTCTGTCTGGAATAAATCTTGGTAAAAGATGCTATGAAAGCTGAACCTAGGACAGGATATGAAGGCCAAAGGGAGACAGGTGGAATGAGAATGTGATGATAGCAGAGGTAGCAAAGCATTGTGTAGGGGAATAAAGTCCAGCAAAGTGGCGAGGAGCAGAAAAGAAGAACCCACGTCCTAGGCCAGCCTACACAGCACTCTTAAACAGGGGAGATCTGGTAATGACTCTATTGATTTTACACATGTGGATAAAGGAAATGCCAGTGATAGGCTACTGACAACCACCTTTCTCTACTATGCTCCTTATGTGCATATCCAACCACTTATTTGAAACCTCTACTCTTGATTTCTCCCTGAACCTGTTCTTCCTCAAGCCTCCTCATTTCAGTAAATTATTCTACCTTCTATCCAGTTGTTCAAGAAGTCATTCTTGACTCCCCATTCCTGCTTATTCTATATAATCATTATCTGCTGCTGTGTAGCAATATTACTAGAAACGTGGTGTCTTGCAGCATACTTCTGATCTCAGTTTCTGTGGGCAGGAATACAGGCACAGCTTCCTCTGCTTCAGGGTCTCTCACAAGGCTGCAATCAAGGTGTTGCCCAGGCTGCAGTCTCATCTGAGGCTCAAGTGGGGAATTATCTAATTCCTCATAGTTAGTGGCAAGATTCAGTTCTTTGTGGGTTACTGGACTGAAGGCCTGAGGCCCTTACTGGCTATTGGCCAGACATCATTCATTGCCATAAGGGCCTCTCCACACAGAAACTTGCTTCATCAATGCCAGCAAGGGTGAGAGCTAATAAACAGTCTGCTATCAAAATAGACGTTTAGATCTTATGTACTGCATTCACAGAAATGCCATGTAATCGCTGTTTCTATATTCTGTTGGGTAGAAACAAGTCATAGGCTCACGCCATATTCAAAAACAGGAGACTTCACAAGGGCATGAATATCAGGAAGTGAGAATAAACAGAGGTCATCCTAATATCTGCCCACCACATCCCATCACCCAGTTCATTGCTAAGTCTTGTGTATGCTACTCCCAAAATGCCCCTTGCGTTTGTCCACATGCCTCCATTGCCAGTGCCACCATCACCAGTTCAGGGACCATCTCTCACTGGACAATTCTTTGGTCTCCTTGGTTTCATTCTTTCCTCTCTGAAGTCTATTCTACACACTTAGATTATATAATTTCTCCTCCATACTTTAAAAATCCTCCAAAAAGTTCCCACTGATGACAAAATAAAATTGAAACTCCAACAAGACCCTACATTTCCTGGCCTGCTGACCTCTGACTTAATCTGATTTCATATTCCACAACTCAGTACACTCAGACGTGCAGGCTGCTTATGGTTCTCCAACCCCTGAGTTTATTCCCCGTTTTCAGAATTTATGTTTCATGTTTCTCTGCCTGAAATATTCTTTCCCCAGGTCTTTTGCAAAGCTGTCCCTCCCTTGTGATTCAGCCACAGCCCAAGTGACATGTCATTGGAGAAGATTGCCCTGCTGTATTAGTCTGTTTTCACACTGCTATAAAGAATGCTACCCAAAACTGGGAAATGTATAAAGGAAAGAGGTTTAATTGACTCAAAAGTTCCACATGGCTTGGGAGGCCTCAGGAAACTTACAATCCTGGCAAAAGGGGAAGCAGGCATGTCTTACATGGTAGCAGGCAAGGGGAGAGTGAGCAAAGGAGGAGCTTGCCAAGCACTTATAAAACCATCAGATCTTGTGAGAACTCACTCACTATCATGAGAATAGCATGGGGAAAGCTGCTTCTATCATCCAATCACCACCTACCAGGTTCCTCCCTGAATACCTGGGGATTGCAATTTAAGATGAGATTTGGGTGGGGACACGAAGCCAAACCATATCACCTGCCCAAAGAGAAAGGGAGGAACCAGGATGATTTCCAGGCAATCACCCAAGCTATCTCTATCACATTGCCTCTTTTAATTTTATTAAAGCCTTTATCACTCACCGTCATTTTCTTGTTTACTAATTAACTGTATTTTCTTTTATTCGAGTTTAAGATCTGTCAGAGTGAAATCCCCGACTTTCTTATTTTCCACTATATATTCCCATCATCTAGAGTCAGACTTCAAATATAACAGGCACTGGGTAAACATTGCTCAATGAATGAATGAATGGTTAATTAATTAATGAATCAAATTACCCATTCTGGGCTATCTTTAGATGTCTGCACAACATTAATAATTTTAAAATTAGGCTGAGAATGATGGCTCACTCCTGTAATTCCAGCACTTTGGGAGGCTGAAGGTGAGAGGATCACTTGAGGCTAGGAGTTCAAGAACAGCCTGAGCAGCATAGCGAGACTCAATCTCTATGAAACAAAAACAACGAAATAGCCAGATGGCCAGATGTGGTGGCACACTCTCATAGCCACAGCTACTTGGGAGGCTGAGGTGGGAAGATCACTTGAGCCCAGGAGTTCAAGGTTGCAGTGAGCTATGATCACACTACTGCACTCCAGCCTGGGGGACAGAATGAGACCCTGTCTCTAAATAGATTAAAAACAAATTTAAAAAACTGAGGTCCTTTTGTATGCCCTTATTTTATTGCCACTGAGATCCAGCCCTAGAAAGTTTCCTTCACCATTTTTAAGGAAGATTTTATAGCCCCTTCATTGATCACCATTTACTTCCCATGCACCCCAAGATGTATTTTTTAGCACAAAATTAACAAAATGCTTTCCTGGAACAAAAATGCCACCACAGAAGGCATTTTGTCAAGGTCTTCAGGGAGCCAAATTAACCCAGTGGACCTAAAAGAGAGCATCTCCATCATGCCTGCAGGGACTGACAGAGAAGATAATCTCAGTATTCCTTGGCCACAGCTGTTCTGTGGGCATCACTGGTGGTTTCTACTATGATGGCTCTTTCACAGGTATGAACGTTTCTGTAGGAAAATAAAGGGTTGCACCAAATGAAAACAAAAGCAACTCCCTGAGAAATAATGCCATGTGGGAGATGTAGTAGAGTCCAAGAAAATTAAAAACATTCCAAGTTGCTGTTTTGATTTGTTCTATTTCTCATTCCGATGAGGCCAAATGATTGATGTCTGTTAGACACTCCTTTGTGTTTCAGAGCTGATGTCGTACCCATTCAGAATTTAAAAAGAAAAGCTAATCATAATTATGGCCTCATGGTGTATATCAGTCTGCTGAAGGATTTTTCTGAAGTGAAGACATGTTTTTTGGCAGCTCTTGTTTGCGGGAAAGAGCCACCTGCTCTAATTCTTCAGCTAGTGGGAAGGTTTGGCACCATCCTCTGTTGCTGTTTAAACCAGTACTCACAAGGGAATAATAGGAATATGAAACAAACAAAAGAAACAAACAAGGAGAAACATCTCTTCTACTGGTGTAGCCATAAAGGTCTACTCAGGAAAATAAAGCCCAGGCCAGGCACGGTGGCTCATGCCTGTCATCCCAGCACTTTGGGAGGCCGAGGCGGGTGGATCATGAGGTCAGGAGATTGAGACTATCCTGGCTAACACGGTGAAACCCCATCTCTACTGAAAATACAAGAAATTAGCCAGGCGTGGTGGTGGGCACCTGTAGTCCCAGCTACTTGGGAGGCTGAGCAGGAGAATGGCGTGATGCTGGGAGGTGGAGCTTGCAGTGAGTAGAGATCATGCCACTGCACTCCAGCCTGGGCAACAAAGACTCCGTCTCAAAAAAAAACAAAACAAAAAAGAAAAAGAAAAAGAAAGCCCAGATCAAAGAATTCAATGGTAAGAATTCAATTAGGGGAACTAGTTGGGAAGGTGCTGGAAAAGCTGAAATAGCCAAGGGGCAATGAAAGACATCAGCTCTTGACATCTCAGAGGAGATTCAGTTAAGTGTCTTGCCCCAAACAACCTGATGCATTAGATCCGCGACAGTGGCAAACTGCGGCCACACAGGAAGGTGGTGTCATGGGCCAAACTGTATCCCCTCAAAAAGGTATGTTGAAATTAGGTCATCACAAATGTAATTAGTTAAGTTAAAATTAGGTCAGACTGGAATAGTGGGCCCCTAATCTAATAGGACTAGTGTGCTTATAAAAAGAGAAGAGACGTAGAGACAGACATAGGGGCAAGATGGCCTTCTGATGACAGAGACAGACGAGAATAACACAGCTGCAAACCAGGGAATGCCAGGGATTGTGGCCACCACCAGACGCTTGCAAAAGGTGAGGACAGATTCTCAGAGGGAGCACGGCCCTGCTGACACCCTGATTTTGAACTTTCAGCCTCCAGAGCTGTGAGACAATACATCTCTGTTGTTTCAAAATACGCGGTGTGTAGTACATTGTTAGAGCAGCCCTGAGAAACTAATACGAAGAGTGTATTCAGAATCCAAGGCCAGGACCACCTGGAGAGGTGGATATATGAGGCATCGGGGAAGAGGCTGGGGTCATGGAGGGAGGGCCTAGCTGGCAGGATCTGGGACTGCAGAGAAGACTCAGTCATTGCTGGAGAAGCCACCGAAGCAGGTGAGTGTTGGGGAGGGAGGGAGAAATACTCTGGCCTCTCTGTTCCTCCCATCCTCCCAGCTTCTGCCAGTGCCTCTCTGTTTCTGAATCTAGTTAGAAACCAGTTGGCACAAGAGTCTGCAAAATTGTTGTTTTCGGGGGCAGGGTGAGGAATAAATCTGAGTAAAAACAGACAATGCCTGTCACTCAAGGGGCTCTCACATTCGGCTGGCATGTGCGCTGCATGTTCTGTTCTCTGCAGCCAAGTCAGGAAATACAGGATGTCGATTACTGCATATACCCTAACAGTAGGATTGTTGAGGTTATTTGAAATGAAAAAAATCCTAAACACAAAGGCAAAATATTACAAGCCACTGTGGTTTCATTATTAAAGGCATTTGTCCAATGACCTGGAGTCAAGAAAACTGCCACAAATTGGATTTTTGACAATTTGGATGTTTGGATTTTGGACAAAGATGGTTCACTTTTTCTATCATATTATGAAGAAGAATTAAAAGAATGGTATTGGGTATTGTTATGAAGAAACGAAGAAAATTTAGGACTGAAGACCTACAAAATTTGTTTTTTAAGTAGAGAGAGAGAAACCGCTCCTTCACCCACGAAAATCTGCCAAAATCAAGAAGGAAGTGAATAGGTGCTAGAGTGATATTTATTTCATGACCCTATATGACTTCCCTGGACCTAACAGTCCACAGTAAAAATTAAATCAGTATATATGCAGTGGTCATTTGCAAAAGGATTGGAAAAACTTGTGGGTTTAAACAAATGAAGAGACTTAAAATAAAAATCCCCACCATTCTTTAAAGGAAGCAACATTTGGTAATGAATTTGAGATAAAGTTTTCTTTCATATAAAACAAAATAATGTATGTGCATATATTTTATAATATATTTTAATATTTACAGATAATATTTAAAAATTTGTGATAAAAGAAGGCATACACATTTATTTGCCAGGACAAAACTCTTCTTGGAACACAACATTTATGAAATTAGTCCTTGCATAGATGACGTAGGCATTGTCTTTAACCAATATCTTATTCTGACTGCTAATCTTTTTTTTTAAAAAAGAGCACCACAATCAATCATTCATCAAAAATAACAGTCAGCAAAGGACTGAGGTAATGTGATTGCTGCTTTCTAAAGTTTCAAATTAGCATAGAAATAGAAGGTAAGCTATCACGCCACTAAATAATTAATGTGGCCACAGCAAACACAGGAGCTCCCAAGGAGGCCTTTGACCTGTGTGGGATGATAGTACATTCATGGTCATTACACCTAACGTATAACTTTTTGACGTTGCTGATTGAAGTGAAGGTTATAAGTTATAAATGTGATATTCTGTTGGAAAAGGTTGAGGTTTTTAAACAGATCCATCAGTGTCATGTTCAAACCACAACAAACATGAAATGATAAACAAAATCGAAACCCACAGCAAGACCTCCAAAGAACCCGCATGCTCACATGCAAGCAATGCTCATTGCAGCACCCTGCAGCTGGGCGTGGGCCTGGGACACAGCAGGACGCAAAAACTCCTCTGTAGGGTGATATAAATCCCTCCACATCGATATCGCTTAGTTGTAAAATAAGGGAAGGGAGAAAAAGACAATCCAAACTGGCAGTGGCACTCAGGAATGGAGTGTCAGAAATAGATTCTTGAGCGGAACCTTCAAATACATCATGAATCAAAGAGGAGAAGAAAAAAGAAATGTGGGTTGCGAATACAAAATTAGCATAAACCAGGAGAACAGACTTTATGTAGAGTGAGGAAGATAAGTATTTCTCTTGAATGGCCATAAAAGTGTCCCCTGGGAGTACCATGGACACTTTCTTACCATGCCCCTGGAGGTTTCATACTAGGCAGCATGTTTTCATAGTAGGTGGGCATAGAGAGGCTGAGTGCCTTGTCCAAAACAACCCAATACCTCAGAGTAGAGCTAAGATGGGCCTTCTCAGTCCCTGAGTTTAAGGACTTTGATCACTTAATCGAGTCACGCTGCAGCTCTCAAAGATGACTTGGCTTCCTGCAGGTCCAAAGCACGTTACCAGCTTAGTAAGTAATGATACTAAAATGCAAGACAGCTATATGTGCAGTGTCTGTCCCCTGCAGAGTCCCTGTATGACCATAGTAAGTTTCTATTGCTGAGAGATGGAAAGGAGAAATTTTACACAAAAATAAGGATGGGCAGAGCACTGCCCAGGTACATTACTTAAGGAAAAAAACCAAACTATTCCTAGTATTTAATATCCAAATTACTTACTACTTGTTTGTCCCCTGAGAAAATATTTTAGTGAAAGCTACATAAATGCTATTCTTATATAAAACACCGAATCCCAGTTACCATCTCTTAAAGAACACAAATGTGGAGGCACTTCACCTGGGTGGCGGGCTCACCATTTAACCAAGAGCCCTTGGCCGGGCGTGGTGGCTCACACCTGTAATCCCAGCACTTTGGGAAGCCAAGGTGGAATCACCAAAGGTCAGGCTAGTACACCTTGTTTACAATTCCCAAAGGGAATAGAGCAAACATTGCTCTATACTAAAGGCAAAATAATGAAATCTGATGACAAAACACCATCATAAAATAAAGGTAACATTAACCATTTATTAGGTTCCTGGTGAACTAAAATTTGAGCGAAGGGGTGAATTTACTCTGGGGGTTGGTAGAAGACAAGAATGTTTATAGACTGTTTAGAAGGGAATCTAGTGGTAAATGGTCACTCATTTTTCTGTGTACGTCAGGGAGTTTCATTCGAAAAATCTCTGCTAGTGCATTGATACTCTCCCACAACTGTGGCCAGTAAGTATGTCATAGTGACTGATGCCAATTTGACAAGAAGGCTGAAGTGAGTCCAAGTGTGAGAGTCTCACCTTCTTAGCAGGCTCCGTCGTCTCCACTGTGTAATCTGACCAACTTTAATGTACTTTTTTCCACTATAAACACAAAAGTGTTTCCTCTCATCTCTACACTCCTCTAAGAATGTTACCCTTATAATGCTAAGAAAATCTTGGTAGTTATTTGAAAACAGAACAATGTAAACAAAAACAATTCTTTTTCAGAATTTAAAAATTTGTAGCCACTTAACCACACAAGGGTTACAATATTTCAGGTGATTTGAAATACAGTAACTTGACTGACTGTCTCGAGTGGGTTGTATCCTAATGGTAAAAAGACACTCTAGAGAAATTTATTTTTATTTTTATATTTTTTTGAAACAGAGTCTCATTCTGTCGCCAGGCTGGAGTGCAGTGGTGCAATCTCAGCTCACTGCAACCTCCGCCTCCCAGGTTCAAGCGATTCTCCTGCCTCAGCCTCCCGAGTAGCTGGGACTATGGGCACGCCACCACACCCAGCTGATTTTTGTATTTTTAGTAGAGACTGGGCTTCACCATCTTGGACAGGATGGTCTTGATCTTTTGATCTCAAGTGATCCACCTGCCTTGGCCTCCCAAAGTGCTGGGATTATAGGCGTGAGCCACCACACCCCATCCCACTCCAGAGAAATTGTAAACTATATTCAATATTTATATTGAATGATTTGGGCATCATTTTTCTGAAACTAAGACATGTAAGGTAAAAACAAGTAATTATGTTAACTTTGCCAGAACCAAGAATTTCAGGATAGTAATTAGAGTCACAAATATAAAATCAAAGAGTAAAATTTCTCTGACTTCTATTTCAGTTGGCTATGTCACTATGCCCGTATTCTTTTCCTTTAAAAGTGCATATTTTATATTGCCTTGTCCACTAAAAGGGGCAAAGAAATATGGAGCAAGTGTCTTACACGTGTCTGTGTGAAGAGACCACACAACAGGCTTTGTGTGAGCAACATGGCTGTTTATTTCACCCAGGTTCAGGCGGGCTGAGTCCGAAAAGAGAGCAAAGTGTGGTGGATCATCATTAGTTCTTACAGGTTTTGGCATAGGCGGTGGAGTTAAGAGCAATGTTTTGGGGGCAGGGGGTGGATCTCACAAAGTACATTCTCAAGGGTGGGGAGAATTACAAAGAAACTTCTTAAGGGTGGGGGAGATTAAAGAACCTTCTTAAAGGTGGGGGAGATCACAAAGTACATTGATCAGTTAGGGTGGGGCAGAAACAAATCACAATGGTGGAATGTCATCAGTTAAGGCTATTTTCATTTCTGTGGGTCTTCAGTTGCTTCAGGCCATCTGGATGTATATGTGCGGGTCACTGGGGATATGATGGCTTAGCTTGGGCTCTGAGGCCTGACAGCAAAGATCATGCCTAGTACTCAGTCTGTGATCTCGCAACATTGTTTCGCACATAAAGTCTTTTTGGAGAAATGACTGTTTCAGATCTGGTTCAGGAAACAGACAAGATGAGCTAGAGCATCTTATTATACCAGAAAATAAAAGAAATCTTTTAAAGATCTCTAGGGTCATGTCAAAAGGGTTTAGAAACCAAATTAAAGAGACACCCTCACTCACTAAAGATGGGACAGTTGGGTTCTCAAAAAGGATAATAACTGCCAAGAATTTTTAGGCATCTAATATTGTATCATTCATGGGTTCAAAACGATACTGAAAAAAAGAGCCACCATTGGTCTTTGGTCCCATTTAGCAGATGTTAGGGAACTAATTATTCTAAAAACGAGAAAACAGTCAAGCATTTATTGTGCTTTTCCTTTACAAACTATGCTTGGGGATTATCATATAGCTCATGAAGAAAAGTCTTTCTTTATGGCAGCACTCCAGCTACTAAATGAAGAAGGATTAATGTAATGACATCATTTCAGAACTGCTAGTATAATAATGGATGTAGGCAGTGATCATCAATGACTGCTAAAACTGTTAGATGAGAAACTGATGGGGAACTTTAAAATGATGGAAAGACTAACAAGATTTGACCCAGCAATCAATCTTAACATCCCATAAAGGGAGATAATCAGACATTATGTGCCTCCTGATGAAAGTACACAACCATGAGTCATTCCTGCCAAAAAACTGAAATTTAATCTGATAAATCTTCCAGATCGAACTGCCAGCTTTTAAGAAAACAGAGTATGTTAAATGACACCAGGAAGATGTAATTAGTAAAATTCATAGGAAAAATGACCTGGTTTCTTTAATCTCTTCAACAAACACATTGAAAAGAAAAATAGAGAGGAAAATCTATAGATTAAAAGAAACAAGAAGGGGCTGGCGTGGTGGCTTAAGCCTGTAATCCCAGCACTTTGGGAGATTGAAGTTGACAGATCCCTTGAGCCCAGGGGTTCAAGACCAACCTGGGCAACATGGCAAAACCCAGTTTCTACAAAAAAAATACAAAAATCAGCCAGGCATGGTGGCATGCATCTGTGGTCCCAGCTACTTGGGGGCCTGACGCAGGAGGATTGCTTGATCCCAGGAGATCTAGGCTGCAGTGAGTCAAGATCACACCACTGCACTCCAGTCTGGGTAACAAAGTGACACCCTGTCTTAAAAAAATTTTAAAAAGAAAAAATACTTAAGAGTTATATCAACCAAACGCAACGTGTATCTATTGCTCCTCATGGAAATAAACCAACTGCTGTAAAATACTTTGAGATACTCTTAGAAATTTGAATACACTGAATATTTTATGATATTAAGAAAGTATTAATAATTTTATGTGTGATATTTATGTTTTGATCATGTTTTAAAAGAGCCCTTGGCCGGGCATGGTGGCTCACACCTGTAATCCCATTACTTTGGGAGGCAGAAGCGGGAATCACTTAATGTCAGGAATTTGAGACCAGCCTGGCCAACATAGTGAAACCCTGCCTTTACTAAAAACACAAAAATTAGCTGGGCGTGGTGGCGCACCTGTAGTCCAAGCTACTCAGGAGGCTGAGGCAGGAGAATTGCTTGAACCTGGGAGGCAGAGGTTGCTATGAGCTAAGACTGTGTCACTGCACTCCAGCCTGGGTGACAAAGGGAGACTCTGTTTCAAATAATAATAGTAGTAATAATCCCATAACCTGCAGAAATACATAGTAAAATATTTTCAGATGAAATGATGTGTCAAGGATTTGCTTAAAAAGAACCGAGTTTGGGAGGGAAACAAACATTGGAGGAGGTATTTGTGCAATAATATCAACCATAAGTTAATAATTATTGAACTAAGTAACAAATACATGAGAGTTTATCATAGTATTCTCTACTTTTGTATGTGCTTAATAATTTTATAGCAAAGACTGGAAAATACAAAAGCTCTAAAAACCAACATTATCCATATGCTTACATTACCAAAAGTTAAAATTATATACACATTGTTCTGTTCATGTTTCTGTCCCATTGTCTAAGATCATTTTATTTATTCTAAATATCTAGAATATTTAGGAGAAAATTTGATAACATCTCCTTGGCCTCTTTAATGATTAAAAGTAGAACTGAGGTCTCAGTGGACCTAGTGCAGCCATATATTGGACCCTAAAGGAAAAGATAAGTTGGTGCTGCCTTCAATTTGTGAACATAGCTCTTTAAATAAGTGGTAGCTTACAATAACCTGCCTATGGGGATCATACTCAGTGCATATAAAATGATGAAACAACAATCCTTAAGCTGCTAGAGCTGGAGTGGGAAGGGGTATCACAGCATAATATAGCAAGTGTCATGACGTCAGTGACTTCCACTGTGTGATACAGGAGAGAGAATTTGTAGGTCTTTCTCAAGGTGAAGGATGCTCTTTTTCTGCTCTGCTTACAGAACAGAGTGATCTGTGAGATCTTTCCGCTACTCCCATGTCAGGAGAGAGAGAATGAAGACCCATTGCTGTCGAGGAACAAACTGAACGTGTTGAAGGTCCTGCAAGGCCAGTGTGGCTGGAACGCAGACACAACGCCAGGAGGAACAGGAGATGGCGCTGACAAGAGAGGCAGGAGTCAGATCTCAAGGGAACTGTCACTGCAGGTAAGAGGTTTGGACTTCATCCCACGTGACATAAGAACTCATTGGTGTTTTAAACTGGCAAGGGCAGTGGCTAGATTTGCCTTTTTAAAAGTTCACTCTGGCTGCATGAAGTAAAAAGGATCAGAGAAGGGACAAGCATGGAATCATGTCAGAAATGTAATCCTCTCACCAGGCACAATGGTTACCTGGTGGAGGTAGTGGAAATGGAGAGAAGTAGGCAGATATGAGATATAATTTGGAGGTAGGATAAACAGGACTTGTTTTCTGTTTGTTTCTTTTGTTTTTGTTTTTGTTTTTGAAACGGAGTCTCACTCTGTCACCAGGCTGGAATGCAGTGGCACCATCTCGGCTCACTGCAACCTCTGCCTGCTGGGTTCAAGCGATTCTCCTGCCTCAGCCTCCTGAGTAGCTGGGACTACAGGCACATGCCACCGTGCTCAGTTAATTTTTGTATTTTAGTAGAAACAGTTTCACCCTCTTGGTCAGGATGGTCTCAATATCATGACCTTGTGATCTGCCCACCTCAGCCTCCCAAAGCGCTGGGATTACAGGCGTGAGCCACCACGCCCAACCAGGACTTGTTGATGTATTGGTTAGGGAGGATCACAGAGAGAAATTTCAATAGTAACTCCCAGAATTTTTCATATTATCAACCAGAAGAAGAGATGTATTTATAACTAAATGAAGACCACAAGAAAAGAGGCATATTTGTAACCAGAGATCAAGAATAAAGTTTTGAGCGTATTAAGTTTGAGATGCTGATTAATCTATCCAGGGCACATCCCAGTGATGATAAACAGAAGTTAGAATGCACATCTGGAGTAAAGAAATATCATCAGGCATTTAGGCCGGGCATGGTGGCTCACACCTGTAATCCCCGCACTTTGGGAGCCCGAGGTGGGTGGATCACCTGAGGTCAGGAGTTCGAGACCAGCTTGGCCAACATGGCCAAATGCCAACTCTACTAAAAATACAGTTAGCCGGGAGTGGTGGCCCATGCCTGTAATGCCAGCTACTCGGGAGACTGAGGTAGGAGAATTACTGGAACCCTGTTGCAGTGAGCCGAGGTCATGCTATTGCACTGCAGTTTGGGCAATAGAGCAAGACTCCATCTCAAGAAATGTTGGGAGGGTGGTGGGCGGGGGAAAGAAACATCATCAGGCATTTGCACAAGGTGGAAAGGTGATAGCCTCTAATGTTGATCAAAGCAGGAAGTATTAAAAGACTGGGTGGGGTCATAGGGAGAGAGGCAACTGAAGTTAGAAGCCCCTGGAACTGATAAGACCCACCCTGTTGACAGTCTTAGGCTGTCGCCCTCCAAATCTCGTCTGTATACTAGCACATAGAATGCTTCTCTTGTGAGTTCTGTTGTTCCCCAAACATGGAACACCTTCTCAGCTTTCTGAGGAAGCTTTCCTAGGATGAAGTGATTCTCCTGCCATCCTGTAAGTATGATTCTGAGCTTTGAAGACAGGGCTGACCCAGGGGAAGCCCAGGATTGGGACACAGTTGACTAAGATCTTAGGATAGTGTCCAGGGACCAGATAAATTTTTTTGTCTTTCTTAAGGAAGCCTCTTATCAAGGTAATCATTGTGAAAAGTAGGAAATGATTTGTGGTACTGCCCAGTAAGCCTCAAATATTGCTGGAAATCATGAATCATATCAAGGTAGGGGCGTGCCATGCCCTCTTTGGAAGTGCAAGTGCCTTCTTCAGCAGGCAGAGATTTTACCCAGAAATTTTACTCTGACACTCTCAGATAAATATTTTTTAGGTTTGGGTTTGGAGTTAAAGCTGCAAACATCATCAGAGTCTCATGGGATGCCAGAATGAGAAAAGGAGTCCAAGTAAACATCTGTTTTTAATCTTTTCAGTGTTGCAGACCTCTTTGAATACACCATGAGCACTGTGGATTCTCGCCTCTGGAAAATAAAAATCACATACAGAAAAATTCAGACTACTTTTTAAGGAGTTTAAAGAATCCCTGCTAGTCATGGACCCATTTGGGGTTGATGGGTTCCTGACCATGACTCCTTGGATTTGGAAGTCATATAAGATGCAGTTTAACAAACATCGGAAAACAAACGAGCATTCTGAGAACAAACAGCATCTTCTATATATCATCTTCTAGAATATCCCAGATCTGGATGAGGTCACAGGAATGTCCATTCATAGGGAGCTCTTCCTGGAGCTCAGAGATCATTGAGAGAGGGTAATCATCATGGATGTGTACAAGTGAAGGTAGTTTGAAAAGAAACAAAGTTATCCTTTTTTACCTTTACTAAAAATCTTAGGGTCCCCATTAGCAGGAAGGAAGGAAGAGGACAGGTGAGCTCCCTGGTATTGATGTATTTAGAGAACCTAGGCATCAGCCATGCATACAGAGGACACTCATTTGGCTGGAATTCGGGCATTGACTTTAATTAAATTCCCTTGCTCCCAATAAGACCTCTCTTAATCTGAAAACAATTTGTCATAAGTGATGTACCTGCCAAGACCTCACGGCAAAGGGGCAGGGGTACCTAGGAAATGTTGCTGGCAAAGTCCAGAGTGACTCTAAAGGGACAGTGGCTTCCTTTGGATGGTCATGTGCTGGGCATTGCAATCAGAAGGACAGTCGTGAACACCCAGGAGTGAACCAAGATGCAAAGTTCAAGTCCGAGGGAAGAAGGGTGCAGTGTGGAAGAAGGGAAGGCAGATGCTGCAGCCCTGCCTACAAGCAATGAGGGAGCCATTAAGAGCCCCAAGCTGGCCGAGCACTGTGGCTCATGCCTGTAATCCTAATCCCAGCACTTTGGGAAGCCGAGGTGGATGGATCACTTGAGGTCAGAGTTTGAGACCAGCTTGACCAACATGGAGAAACTCTGTCTCTACTAAAAATACAAAAGTAGCCGGGACACTGAGGCAGAAGAATTGCTTGAACCCACGAGGCAGAGGTTGCAGTGAACCAAGATCGTGCCATTGCACTCCAGCCTAGGCAACAAGAGCAAAACCCCATCTCAAAAAAAAAAAAAAAAGAAAAAAAAAAATAGCCATTACAGTCTTTATTCCAATTGACATTCTAGGTAAACCTGCGCACAACTTTTTCTGTGTATTTTCCAACAAAGAATCGTTTTATAAAGGCTCAAGTTATTTACAAATACTGTGCATATTCTTGCTGTTTCTCAGTTCTTTAAGAACCATACAAACATATTGCTTGGATTTTCACCAGCCAATATGAATGTGCGCACCTTCCACTGGGTGAGACCACGCAGGCACAACATGCAGCTCAGGGTAAGTTTTACTGAACTTTTAGAGAGCTAGTTAATTAACTAATTAATTAATTAATTATTCGAGATGGAATCTTGCTGTTTCGCCCAGGTTGGAGTGCAGGAGTGTGATCTCGGCTCACTCCATCTCCCGGGTTCAAGTGATTCTCCAACCTCAGCCTCCCGAGTAGCTGGGATTACTGGCATGTGCCATAACACCCAGCTAATTTTTGTGTTTTTAGTGGAGACTGGGTTTCACCATGTTGGGCAGGCTGACCTCGAACTCCTGACCTCAGGTCATCTGCCCGCCTCGGCCTCCCAAAGTGTTGGGATTACAGGAGTGAGCCACCACGCCTGGCCCAAGAGCTGGTTAATTTAAAAAATAGTTTATAAGTTCTTTAATAAATGAGAAAATGGAAACTCAGCCCCAAGGGGAAATGGGATTCTAAGTTTAACTTCCTTAGGCAGGTCCAGTTCTGCGTGGTTTCTGTGGTGTGGGTGAGTAGTTATCACACAATTTGATCTCATCAGTCAAACTGACGCAGGAAGACTTTTGTTCACTGTGTTTTATTAATGAAATGAATCCAGAGCTGCTTTTTTATGCTAAACACTTTAGAGTGAAGACATAATGAAGACAGCCCTTCCTCCTCTTGCCTGAGGGAAGTTAGGAAGACATTCCTTGAGGAATCCATTTAGGGCTTTGGAGACAGGAAAGGTAGCAGGATATGGTCAGAGCGAAAGCATCAGCTCCAATAGGCAATGCCTGGGGTTGTTGAAAATGATGGAAAAAAAGGTTTCCTGTACAAAAACCAGGCATTGTTTTATTTTAATGCTCAACGGAGACCCCTTCCTGAGAAAACCAGCCATGTCTGTGATTCTTGAGGAAGGTAGTTCCTCTGAGCCCTGTGTTCGCCAGAGGCCTGGAGGAGTAGGTGTGAAGTAGAGGGTGCTGCCAGCACAAATGCTTTGTCATTTAGAACTGTCCAGGGAGCAGTTATAAAACACACACCTGCAAATTACAAGAGGATGGCAGGGGCTCACATGTGCAGCAAGACATGAAGTGACATCCATCCTCGGTGTTCCTTTTCTTGGAATGCTCCCATGTAGAACCCTATGTCTCTTTGAACGAACCTCTTTCTGAAGTGCCTCGGGAGCTCTGTCTCCAAGCCCCTACCCTAGGTACTTGCCCCCTCACCCCCACCCCAGTACTAATGACTCATCTTAGGAACTGGAGATATTGAAAGACAAGACCAACTGAGCATTTGGGTGGGAGAGAACATGACTTACATGCTCTGCTAATCTGGGATCGCATTCTTCCCTACAAGTCTGAAAGCTAAGTGACAGCCCAAAGTCTCCCTTTTAGCAACTCAGGAGGGGAAGCACACCAAGAGGCCTCACAACTGTGTGTGGAATCACTGTGTTCTCAGTGAGGGAGAGAAAATAGAGAATTTTTAAAGCATTCTCCCCAGCTAATAGAAGTTTTGATTAGTTCTTTCCCAAGACAAGATCAAAAGTTTGTTTAAATCTTGTTGTTTCGTACACACATTGAGGAGAGCAACTTTGAGTGTCTACTACATACTAGACATTGCACTATGTGTGGGGCAATACAGGGGTGATGTGGGGCGGAATAAGGCAACTTGAGTGGCCACTAGGCATACTGCAGAGGTAATTAACCTGCACTTTGACAAGGCTCCCTCCCCTCCGCTCCCCTCCCTTTCCCTTCCTTTTTTTTTTTCTTCCCCTCTGCCCCCCAACCCCAGACAGAGTCTCGCTCTGTCGCCCAGGCTGGAGTACAGTGGTGTGATCTCAGCTCACTGCAAGCTCTGCCTCCCGGGTTTGTGCCATTCTCCTGCCTCAGCCTCCCGAGTAGCTGGGACGACAGGTGCCCACCACCACGCCCAGAAAATTTTTTTGCATTTTTAGTAGAGATGGGGTTTCACCGTGTTAGCTAGGAAGGTCTCAAACTCCTGACCTCGTGATCCGCCCACCTCAGCCTCCCAAAGTTCTGGGATTACAGGAGTGAGCCATCCTGCCCGGCCCATTACTTTTTTTTTTTTAAGGCAGAGTCTGTATCTCCCAGTCTGGAGTGCAGTGGCGCGATCTCTGCTCACTGCACCCTCCACCTCTCAGATTCAAGCAATTCTCCTGCCACAGTCTCCCAAGTAGCTGCGATTACAGAAGTATGCCATCATGCTCCGCTAATTTTTGTTATTTTTAGTAGAGACGGGGTTTCATCATGTTGGCCAGGCTGGTCACGGACTCCGACTTCAAGTGATCCACCCACCTCGGCCTCCCAAAGTGCTGGGAATACAGGAATGAGCCAGCACGCCAGGCCTAATTTTCATTAATTTTAATCTCTCTTTTTTATAAAAGCATTTAAGTTTCTACGTTGTCTTCTGAGGATTCGTTATGCTAGGTTTCAATTTCGATTGCGTCTTTGTTACAAAGTTTGTGGATGTATTTCATAATTTCAAAGTATTGAAAATAGATTTAGAAACTTAGAAACCTTTAGAAACTTAGAGACCTATAGATTTAGAAACTTAGAAACCTTTAGAAACTTAGAGACCTATAGACTTAGAAACTTAGAAACCTTTAGACTTTTAGACTCAGAAACTTATAGACTTAGAAACTTAGAGACTTAGAGACTTAGAAACTTAGAAGCTTAGAAAAGCCACACCAGGTGGCCATCTAAAAGCACCCACCCAATGACCAGGTGGCCATCTAAAAGCACCCGCCCAATGACCAGGTGGCCATCTAAAGCACCCGCCCGATGTCCGTGTGGCTATCTAAAACACCCACCCAAATTCCTGGAACTCAAACAGAAGAACAAGTCCGGGAAATACCCCGCGCGGGTTCAAACCAGGTTCAAACCAACCAATCAGAGTAAGACACCTTGCTCAGGCCATAACCTGCTCCAATCATCTTGTGCCTCAAGCTTTGTGAATTTTTGTGGTTTTTGCCTTTATAAACTGTCTGTACTAGGCATTCGGGGTCCTGTGGCCAACTTCGGACATAGGACCCTAGCGCGCTAGCGATAAATCTCTCCGCTGTGACTTCCATGTCGAGTGGTCTCTCGCGACGACCCCTGCCCAGGAAGGAATCTAAAAACTAGGTTCCTACAGTATTAACTTCATCACTTATTATTTATTATAACTCTATTCTAACTCTATTGGATGATGATAGAAATAAACTCTCCTTTCTTTGTTCCATCAACCTAGAGAATAATTTTTATTATCTATTTGAGAAATTATAGGTTCATAAGTTTCTTTATGTTTTTAATTTTTGTCTGTTACTTATGACTGATTATGAAAGAGTTATATTAAAATCTCCCAGTAATATTACACTTGTGTACAGGTCTTTTATTCCTAATAAGTTTTGCCTCATATATTCAGGTGCTATTTTTTGTGTGCACAGAGGTTTATGAATTATTGTAATTGTCTGGGTTGTCTAAGAAGCAGACACCGAGATAGAAATGAATAGGGAAGAATCGTATTGGGGAAATGCCTAAGAAATAAATTGGAGGAGGAGTTGGGAGTGGCTGGGAGAGCTGTCAGATCATAATGAAGTCTGACCCTTAGAAAAGGAGAGAGACAAGAAAAATAGAGTTGAAGTGTTTTCAACTGCTGCGAAGTCTAAACATTCAGCACTGCTGTCTGGAAGTCCTTGAGCCAAAGCTGGCTGTCCAACAGTCTTGTGTCTTCCAGGAATGGGCCTAACTTACTATGCTGTTGCTCTTGTTCATTGCCTGAGAACAGCCTCTGGGAAACCGGGCCCATCACGAATGGGGTGATAGGTTTAGAGGACAGTGGCTGGTGCCCACTGGCAGTGATGCTCCCTGTAGCTGGAAGTCAGGTAGGTGTATTCTAATGACAATCATTTTCACTTACCTTCCTCAAAAATAAACACATTCAAATGTTATTAACTGACTATTTTAGCATTTTCCAAACCTACTAGATCATGGAATCTTTTTTTTTTTTTCCCTACAGAACTCATGGAGCACATCCTGAGAAGAGCTTTTCTAGTTGCACATCCGTAGGCATTGCCCTTGGTCATGTCTAGAGCATTTTACTAATGATATCTGTGACAACAGAGAAAGCAAGTATGTTGAATTTGTAGCGGTAATATAGAGCAAAAGGGAAAACAAATTCAATAGATTTTCAGAAGTCTGTCTACCTACTCAATTATGTTCCAGTTCTAAAGGGCTCTTTGAAAAGCCTTTCATAAATCCAAAGTAAGAGAGCCTGTTTTTAGTCTGCAGCCTCTGGGCACATTCCTACCAAAATGGACATGGGTCATGACTTTGAAGCGTTAAAACCAGACACACATTTTCCTAGCTGCTATTTGTTCTGTAAGCATCTGAAGTTCTTGAGACAGTTACTCCCCACCCGGAGCTCTGGGGGTCTCTGAAACTACTTTCTGGTATCTCCTTAGATGTCTTGCCATCCCACATAGATTTGTCTCTTCTCACTTTGATTTTGTGCAGATTCAAATGGCCATGAACCCATTCAACCATACACAGCTTAAGACAGAAGTTTCCTTGGCAGTAGCATCACCTTGTTCTGTCTTCAAGTTCTCTAACTCTTGGCTTTAGAATACTTAATCTAATAAACTAAAGCCTAAAAAATCTACCTCATCTAATAATAGGGCCCATCTTTCAACCACATACATCTCTTTTCCTTGTCTTGCCTTCTATTGTCAGTTGCATAGACTTTGTTGTTCACCGATGTTTCACTGTTTATCTTTGAGAATCATTGCTACTGTCAAATGACTCATCTCAGCTGCATCAGCTGCATTTGTCATTTCCTTACCACTTTCAATTTTTACAAGTCACTTCCTTTGTTTTCCTTATATTAAGTCTCTAGGTGTGAACGCTTTCAATATTTTATCAGTAGTACTTTTCAAATAGTATGCATTTAATAATGTACTTAAAACAGCTTAATAATAAACACAGACCAATAAAGAGTATGACAGCTGGCCAGGCGCAGAGGCTCGTGCCTGTAATCCCAGAACTTTGGGAGGCCAAGGTGGGTGAATCACCTGAGGTCGGGAGTTCGAGACCAGCCTGGCCACCACTGATGAAACTCCATCTCTACTAAAATAGAAAAATTAGCCAGGCATAGTGGTGCATGCCTGTAATCCCAGCTACTCAGGAGGCTGAGGCAGGAGAATCGCTTGAACCTGGGAGGCAAAGGTTGCAGTGAGCCAAGATCATGCCACCGCACTCCAGCCTGGGCAGCAAGAGTGAGACTCTGTCTCAAAAAAAAGACAGTGTGACAGCTGAATATGCAAACCACTGATGTCATCTGTTGGTGGCAGTGGGACCTGAAACAATTTGCTCTGATGGAAAGCTTTGCTTATATCTACAAAAGTTTGTTGGTGGAAAACTCATAAAGAAAGATGATTCTATATTAATCTATATAGCTAGAGGGAGTTTATAGGTAATGCCACATATGGTTTTCTAGTCCTGCTGGAGACAGATCCTTTAAATACAAATAGGGAAAGAATAGTAGTTATGATTTCAGATACCAAACCAATTTACCTTAAAGTCTCCTATAAATTAAACCAGCTTTGATCCACCAGTCCTGGCTCATTGGTGACCTGGGTTTTATTCCTAATTTGATTCAGGTAGCTTTAGCTACCTGAAAGGTACCAATCTTCCACTGATAATCTGGCATTGACACATACAATTCCTGGCTTCATCTTTGTGTATAAATAATAAACCCTAACCTCAATCAAGCTGGTGATGTCTTTGCCTGAGGTCCCAAGTGTCCTTTTAGTAAAAGGTTAGAATTACATTAATTGATAAAAAACTTCACCTGGATGCCAGATTCTTCCAGGACCTGCATTTGGTTGGATGGTTCTTAGTTGTTTCCTTGAGTTTCTTTCCTCCTTTTTTTTTTTTTTTTTTTTTTTTTTTTTTTTTTTTTTTTTTAGAGACGGAGTTTCACTCTGTTGCCCTGGCTGCAGTGCAGTGGTGTGGTACAAGAATAGCTCACTGCAACTTTGAACTCCTGAGCTCAAGTGATCCTCCCATCTCAGCCTCCTAGGCAGCTGGGACTACAGGTGAGCACCACCATGTCTTGCTAATTTTTAAATTTTCTGTAGAGACAGAGTCTCGCTGTGTTTCCCAGGCTGATCTCAAACTTGTGGCCTCAAGCAATCCTCCTGCCTCAGGTTCCCAAAGTGCTGAGATTTCAGGCATGAGCCACCATACCTGGTCTGGCATCCCCTCTTTTACCACTGTGGGGATCACTTGGCTCCCATCTATTGGCATAGGCCTACCTTAGTCCCTATGATAAATCTTGATGTTAGGATAAAAGCACATCCCTCCAGCCCACAACATTCCTATACTGTGGGGCTCGGGGTCTATCCCCTCCCTGCTGCTCTTTGACCTTGTGCACCTAGTCTGATAAGAGGGGTAGACTCCTATTGCTATCACTCCATCTATGCCTTCTACCACCTCTGTAACTAAACAGAGACACTGTAATGTCAAGAGTACCAGATTGGCTCAAAGGACACAATCAACAGAGTGAAAAAACTATGGAACAGGAACAAATATTTGTGAATATTGTGGGATTGTGGGCCCTTATTCCATGAGAGTTTAATATCCAGAAAATATAGCTACAATTCAATAACAAAAAAGCAAACAAATCCCATTAAAAAAATGGACAAAGGACTTACGTAGAGATTTCTCCAAAGGAGAAATACAAGTGGCCAATAAGCACATAAAAAATGCTCAACATCACTAATCATTAGGGAAATGCCAATTAAAACCTCTTTCACCCATTAGAATGGCTACTATCAAAAAAAGATAAAATAATGAGTGTTGGCAAGGATGTGGAGAAATTGGAACCCTTGTACACTGTTGGTGGGAATGGAAAACAGTGTAGCTGCTGCGAAAAACAGTACAGCATTGCCTCAAAAAATTAAAAATAGAATTGCCACGTGATACAGCAATTCTACTTCAGGTATATACTGAAAAAAATTGAAAGGAGGAATTTGAAGAGATATTCTGTACACTCATGTTCATACCAGCATTATTCACAATAGTTAAAAGGTGAAAACCTCCCAAGTATTGGATGAATAGATAAGCAAAATGCAGTGTATACATACAATGGAAAATTATTCAGTGGTAAAACAGAAGAAAATTCTTACACATGCTACAACATGGATGACACTTATGGAAAATATTATGCTGTGAAATGAGCCACTCACAAAAAAGAAAAAGACTATGTGATTCCATTTATAAGAAATATCTAGAATGGGGGACTTCATAGAGACAGAAAATAGAATGGTGGTTGCCAGGAGCTGAGGGGAGGAGGGAAAGGGAAGTTGTTTGATTAATGTAATTTCAGTGTGGCAATATGAAAAGAGTTCTGGAGATTGGTTGCACAACAATGTTAATGTACTTAACACTACTAAAATGTACACTTAAAAATAGTTAAGATTGGCTGGGTGCAGTGGCTCACGCCTGTAATCCCAGCACTTTGGGAGGCCGAGGTGGGCAGATCACAAGGTCAGGAGTTCGAGACCAACCTGGCCAACATAGTGAAACCCCGTCTCTACCAAAAATACAAAAAAATTAGCCAGACATAGTGGCAGGCACCTGTAAACCCAGCTACTCCAGAGGATGAGGCAAGAAGAATCGCTTGAGGTGGAGGTTACAGTGAGCCGAGATCACGCCACTGCACTCCAATCCGGGCAATAGTGCGAGACTGTCTTAAAAAAAAAAAAAAAAAAGGCCGGGCGCGGTGGTTCAAGCCTGTAATCCCAGCACTTTGGGAGGCCAAGACGGGCGGATCACGAGGTCAGGAGATCGAGACCGTCCTGGCTGACACGGTGAAACCCCGTCTCTACTAAAAAATACAAAAAACTAGCCGGGCGAGGTGGCAGGCGCCTGTAGTCCCAGCTACTCCGGAGGCTGAGGCAGGAGAATGACGTAAACCCGGGAGGCAGAGCTTGCAGTGAGCTGAGATCCGGCCACTGCACTCCAGCCTGGGCGACAGAGCGAGACTCCATCTCAAAAAAAAAAAAAAAAAAAAAAAAAAAAGTTAAGATGGTGCATTTATGTTATATGTATTTTACCAAAAAAATTTTTTTTTAAGAATGAGCACAGCAGAGGACCTGAATAGATGTCTCAACTCTGATCTTATTATGTAAGTCACTAAGCTTTTGGAATTCAGTTCTCTCAGTATATCATTAGAAATCTAATTATTCTTATTTACATCCCAGGAACACAGAGAATTCAATGAGATCATCCGTGGAAAATTACTTTGTAAACAATACAGAATTTTCTGTAAATGTGGATATTGTAGAAAGTAAAGTAGAGGTTCCTCTTCAAAGGGACTTTCCTCCCTGTCTAATTAGGAATAAATAGTAACTTCTCTTAGAAGCAAAATTTATTCAAAGACCTGTGCTAACATTCCTAGGTATCTGCTAGCCATAATAAAGGAATCAATGTACTTTGTGTTCTCAGCTCCCACATTTTAGCCTAGATATTTGCCCTGGCCAGCTTATACTGGTCCAAGCAAGCATTAGGTAGTCTGTTCCTCTTCCTTATTTGGAGGTGTTTTTACCTTTCTTAACATTCCACAAGTTTCTGCCTCTTTCCTTTGTTCTCCTCTGCCTTTGCCTCTTTTGGAAAGTTCTAAGTTACTAGCCAATCGGGACAAATACAGCATGTGAGGTCCCGTTCCAGCCAATGGAAACCAGACATAGCAGTAAGGTGGACGCGTCAGGTTATAAATGACCCTGTCTCCTTTGTTCGTATGTGCTCTCGTGGCAAAACTGCTGGTGAGTGGCACTATTTCTACAGAAGGTAAACTAGCCTTGCTGAGAGATCCTTTGTCTCAGTGTTGATTTTTGTGACACCGAGCACCCGTTTCCAACTATATCAACAATAAAGTACACAACTAGGAATGTTTTAGTTGTCTCTAAGAAGACAATTAGTAGATAAATTTGAGAGAAATTTGTAGATTAAAAGAATCCCAGGAACCTGAAGTACAGCATGGACATGCAATTCAAGTCAAAGCATTTTAGTGAGAACTTACCATACATCAGGCACACCCTAGGCACAGGAAACAAGAATAGTCTCTCTCTGTTTGCTGAGCATAATATGATCACAGAATTTTTTAAAAAGCTATAAAACATTGTATTGAGGAGGGAACACAGGAGGCTGTGAGAGATCACGGACATCCTGAACGAGGTGGGCTTCTCATAGGAAATGACATTTAACCTGAGGTCTGAAGGCTGAGTACAATTTCACCAGGCCGAGAGGAAGGGAAAATCAAAACATACATACCCACTCATAAGAGATGACACAAAATGTGTATACAAGGGAATGAATAAGAAATAGTAGAAATAGGCTGGGCACGGTGGTTCACACCTGTAATCCCAGGACTTTGGGAGGCTGAGGCGGACAGATCACAAGGTTGGGAGATCAAGACCATCCTGGCTAACACAGTGAAACCCCGTCTCTACTAAAAATACAACGAATTAGCCGGGCGTGGTGGTGGGCGCTTGTTGTCCCAGCTACACGGGAGGCTGAGGCAGGAGAATGGCGTGAACCCGGGAGGCGGAGCTTGCAATGAGCTGAGATCATGCCACTGTACTCCAGCCTGGGCAACACAGCAGACTCCGTCTCAAAAAAAAAAAAAAGAAAAGAAAAGAAATAGTAGAAATATTAGAAAGGTTGAGTAAAATTTCTGAAAGTTGAGTTAAATTTCACCAGACCAAGAGGAAGGGAAAATGTGTTCTAGGAAGATGAAACAACTCGTGAGAAGGTATGATGGTAAGAGAAAATCCTGATATGTTTGAGGGGCTGAAGAAATTTCTCTACAAAGTTTGGGACAGGAAAAGCTAAGAGTTAACAGAAGTCTTAGCTCACATCCAGACCTTTAGGCTATATAAAGTTGTTAACATTTAACCTGTAAAAAGTAAAGTAGAGGTCCCTCTTCAAAGACTTTCCTCCCCATCTAATTAGGAATAAATAATAACTTCTCTTAGAAGCAAAATTTATTCAAAGACCTGTGCTAACATTCTTAAATATCTGCTAGCCATCATAAACAAATCAATGTACTTTATGTTCTTAACTCCCACAATTTAGCCTAAATATTTGCCCTGGAGGCTTATACTGGTCCAAGCAAGCATTAGGTCATAGCCTGTTCCTCTTCCTTATTTGGAGGTGTTTTTACCTTTCTCAACATTTCACAAGTTACTTCCTCCTTCCTTTGTTCTCCTCTGCCTTTGCCTCTTTTAAAAAAGTTCTAAGTTGCCCGCCAGTCAGGACAAATACAGCATGCGAGGTCCCGTTCCAGCCAATGGAAACCGGACACAGCAGTAAGGTGGACACGTCAGGTTATACATGACTCTGTCTCCTTTGTTCGGTGTCCTCTCCTGGCAAAATTGCTGGTGAGTGTACCCTTTCTGCAGAAAGTAAAAAAATGGCCTTGCTGATGAAGTTAAATTTATGTTAAAGTGCTATTTCTTTACAGCACCAGGGAACACGCATTTCTAACAAACCCAAAGTGCAATATGATGCCATCAAAGAAGATTAAGTGGGTAATGCTATCATCAGAATTTTGTTTTGTGAAGATCATTCAGTTTGTAGGGTAGAACAATGTATTGGGGTATGCAGGGGGAGGAGAAGTCCAGGCATAGAAATGTCATACTGAAGGTTGTTACAGTAATCTAGACCCATGATGATGGAGGGAAAATAGCATCTACATTCAAGCCAGATTTAGGAATAAAAATTGACAGGACCTGGTAATGTATTAGACGTAGAGTAAGAAGGAGAGAGAGGAGTCAAAGTGATGGCTTGGGCAACTGTGAACATGGCATTACCATTTTTGGAGAAAGGGAACACAGAGCAAGCAACATGTTCAGTTTTGGATGTTTTGAGTGTGAAATGTTTGAGGGCCAAGCAAATGGGATGCCCAGGTCAGGTGACTGCACTGGTTTAAGATGATTGGGATAGAAATTTGAGCCAGAGATATAGATGTGCAATTCATTAACAGGTAAAGGGAGTCAAAGCCATGGATGTGTAAAGGCACTGTGTAGTAGTGCAAGTGATATAAGAAGGCAAACGAAGGATTTGTTATGAGAATGAGAATCAAAACATACATAACCACTCATAAGAGAGGACACAAAATGTGTATACCAGAGAATGAAAAAAAATAATAAAAACACTAGGAAAAGGGAAGGACGTATTTTCTGAAAAAGTTAGGTGCCATTAATAGTTTATGTTTTAAGCTGGGAGAAAAACATCATCTATCCAATGAAAAATAAGAAATGAAGGAAAAAATTCAAAAGGTACAGTAAGTGAAAAATGTTAAATAACGTGGCAGAAGTATTTTTTATTATAATAAAAGTAATCAGAGTAAATGTAAATGGATTTTAAAACACCCACTGGATTTAAAAAGTAGAAGAACCTAATATGTTATTACAAGAGACAAACTTGAAACAAAAGAAAACAGAAAGATTTGAAATGTGATTTTATTTATTTTTATAACTACTAACTTTTGTAGCACTGACTATGTGCCAGGCATTGTTCTAAGCCTATTACAAGTATTAACTCATTTAATCCTCATAACAATACTATAATGTAGTTCCTATTAATATCCCCATTTACTAGATAAGGAAATTGAAGCATAAAGTTTACATAATCATTCCAAGATCAAAAAACTAGTAAGTAGTAAGTGGCAGAGCTGAGATTCAAACCTAAGTGGTCGACCCAGATTGAGAAAGAGATACAAATATGGATCAAAACAAACATGGTATTCAAATTTTAATATTTGACAAAATAGAACTTGAGACAACAAAAAATATTGGTCAAAAAGGGACAATACATACTGGTGAAAATAGCACTAATTGTTTTTGGGAATTTCTAATATACCATTTCAAACCAACAGGTCAAGCAGAGGAAAATAAACAAATATGTCTATAAAAGATCTGTTTAATTATTTTTTTCAGAGAGGTTTTCCTAATCTACCCTTCATGAATTAACTCTGACTACATATGCCCTAAATTCTCTATCACCCTTATTCTGCTTTATTTTTCTCCAACGCAGTTATCACTACCATATATATGTGTGTAAGATGTAATGTGTTGTTTACTAATTTATTATCAGCACCAGCAAAATACTGCCTCCATGAAAGGCAGGAATTTTGTTTTGTTTACCACCATATCTCATATGCCTAGAACAGTGTGTAGCAAAAAAGTAGACATTGAATATTCATTGAAAAAATTAACAAATAGATAAATCTAAATAATACAATCAATAAAATTAATGTATAAGTACTATATGTACATACTCACCCTCAATAGATGTAGAACACATTCTCTTTTGAGTGAAAACAGAATAGTCAGAAAAATTGGCCATGTGTGAAGCCATAAAATAAGCATCAAGAAATTCCAAAAGAAAATGTCATAAGATAATAGTAATAAACATCATACTAGTAACAATAATTATAAATCAATATTAAAGATATTCTTAAAAAGTCAGTAACATACTAAATATTACACAAATAATAAGTTAAATCTTTAAATAGTGGATCAAAATAATTTAAAAGACTGAAATGTTAAAAATTAGTAACTGACTAGTAAGTAGTAATTTAACTATGCTAGCAAACTAAACTAAGTTAAAAAGAACTAAACAAATAAAGCTAAATGACTAAGCTAATAAGTAAACTAAATTAAATACCTAAACTAAATTGTATAAACTAAACTAAAAAAAAATACTATCCTGAACACTTGAGATAAAGATAAATCATAAGAAATGCTATAACACATAGAACTGAATTCCTGTGAGTTATTTATTTGTCAAAATTAAAGGGACATAATAAAAGCATACCTAGAGAGAATTTTATAGTTTTCATACACTTATCAGGGATAAAAATGAACTCAGTAAGAGCAAATGAACTCAGCTGAGCACCATTGCCTGCACCTGCAGTCCCAGCTACTCAGGAGGCTGAGCCAGGAGGCTCACTTGAGCATAGGAGTTTGAGGCCACAATGCACAGTGATCACATCAGTGAATAACCACAGCACTCCAGCCTGGGTAATAAAACAAGACTCCATCTCTTTTAAAAAATGAAATAGAAAGAAAAAGAAACAAAGAAATAATGTTAAAGATAAGAATAGAACAAAATTCTGCTTAGGAAGTTGTCTAATATTACTTGAAGATAGACTGTAATAAATCAGAGATGTATATTTTAAGCCCTAAAGCAACTCATAGAAAAGTAAAACAAGAAGTATACTCCATGAGCCAATACTTGAGCAGTCATAGTGGAATCGTAATATATACATAATCAAGCCAAAAGAAGGTAGGAAAGAAAAGAAGCAAAGAAAGATGACCAAATAGAAAACATTCTATATATATGGACATTTTGGTGTCTTCCAGTGAAAAAACTGGCTTTCTGACGATAAAACCCATCTGCCAACAGATCCTCCCTCCACATACAGAGTTTGCCTTCAGCTTTTAAATTACTTTCTCTTAAATATAAAAAGGCAGACAAGGTTTACTGGACATTTGAGCAAGGTCTCTATTATGAAAGATAACAATAAATAGCCACGTACAATGGGATAGAACTACTTGGAAGGCTGAGGCAGATTGCTTGAGCCCAGAAGTTTGAGACCAGCCTGGGCAACATAGCAACAGATACCATCTAAAATATGAAACAGAGAAACACAAGGAGAAGAAATCTTCAAAATGTATATAATTTTTATCCTCAAAGAAAGCAGAGAATATATTGCAACCATAGAGCAACAAAAGATGTTTTCAGATTCATAAAACAAGACTGAACTTTGGATAAGTAAAATATGTTAACATAGGTTTTTCTAAATTAGTAAGTGGATTAGAAAATAAAATAAGAAATTCTCTCCAAATGTAAGAACTAAAAGACAAATACAAAGAAAGTGAGAGAGAATAAATAAAATGGAGGGTTCATCCCAGGAGATCTAATATCTGACTAGTAGACATTCCAGAAAGAAAAAACATGGAAAGTGAAGGGGAAGAAAGTATCATAGAAATAATACAAGAAAAGTTCTCAAGTAGAAGCATATGAGTTTCCAGACTGAAAAGTAATTCTCCAGGATAATGGATGAAATTAGAAAGGACCCACCTTAAGTGGGACCTTGCCCACTAGTAAAGCATACCTGTAGAATTTAGGGATAAAGGGGATACTAAAATCTTCCAAAAACAAAACAGAACATAAACCCCAAGTCGCATTTAATTACTGAGAATCAGAATGGCCTGGGCTTCTCAAAAAGAACACAGGGAATTTGAAGATAATTGAGTAATGTCGTCAAAATTCTAATAGAAATACTTTCTAACTTATAATTCTATATTCAGCCAAACGATCAAGCAAGTGTTGGGATAGAGTAAAGATATTTTCTGACATTCAGACCTTCAAAAAGTTAACTCTATTTGTTCCTGTTATAGCTCTGGAAATTAAAAATTAGTTCCACCAAAATGAGAGAGTAAACTAAACAAGGAGATTTGTTGTTTAGGAATCAGGGATGTAACACAGGAGAGGGGCAAAGGGAATTCACAGGATGATGGATAAGGAGAGTCCCTGGATGTCAGCTATCTGGCCAAGAGAACAACCAGAGCAGACTGAAGCTGAAAGACAGCTCCAGGAGAGAGATGTTGAATAATAATAATAATAATAATAATAATAATAATAAACTAATACATGGAAAGGAAAATGGAAAAAAAATCATTTGATAGCTTTAGCTTTAATACCTTGAGAGAAAATGTAGATTTCTGTGGGAAATTTTAAGGATGATTTAGCATAATACAGAAAAATAAGCAAAAAAACACAAGAGTTAATTTCACTAATTACAAGAAAGGAAATGTAACAATATTGCTTTACATGATTCAACTGTAAATAATAATTATGCAATCAAGGTAATATAAACTCTCACAACTGATTTTAACAGAGTAACAACATAATTGGGTTCAGGAACAGTGGGGGTGTGGGATTGTGTATATGTGTTTTGGGTGCATGGGGAAGAGCCAAATTCCATCTTTTATGATAGAAAGTTAAAAGCCAATGTCTAAATTTGAACTATGAAAAACTATTTTTTAAAAAATCTGTTATGTCTTGAATGCTTATGTTCCCCACAAAATTCCTATGTTGAAATCCTAACCACCAAGGTGATTAGGAGATGGAATCATCGGGATGTGGTTGGGTAATGAGGGTGAAGCCTTCACGAATGGAATTAGTGCCCTTATAAAGGAGGCCTTAGAGAGCCAGCTAGCTACATCAGCCATGTGAGTCTGGAATAAGATGACAGCTGTCTGAGGAAGCCTTGATCTTGGACTTTCAGCTCCAAAACAGTGGACAATAAATTTATGTTATTTATAACTCATCCAGTCTGTGGTATTTTGTTAGAGCATTCGGAACAAAGACAAAATGCTATCTTGAAATAACAAGGTATAGATCACAAGACATAGCTGAGAGAGTGAAAAGTGATGCCATTTGAGGTGTGGGAATTTGGAAATAGAAAAGTGTGGTGAGGGAACTGCTCTTTTATTATAAGTCCTATAATAAAACAGTGTTTTTGTTCAACAGTTTCTGTGTTACTCTGGGAAAAAATTAAAATCACAATTAGATGAAATTGTGGGACGGATGGTAATGAATCCAGATCATGAACCTAAGGATCTATCCAAAATGATTCCAAGTTCTAGAATGAAGAAGCAAAAGCAGGTTTTGGCAGGGAAGTTATAATGGCATATCCTGGGAGAGCTCTGAAGCCGGTTCTCTAGAGAGTAGCTGGGAAATGCTGCAGCGTCTCACACCCATACAGCCTGCTAACCCGTTCCTACCTAGATCATGTTTTCCAGTGAAATATTGGCAGGGGAAACATTGATTTATCACTATTTTATAAGGAGAGAATTTGGCAAGGACTGTGGATTAAAGCGTACACAGAATATAGGTCTTGAAACTGGAAAATGTCCACCTGGATTTGAAGAGAATTGCCACTAAGTGGGATAGCTCTTCCTTCAATAAAGACATACTGAGCATCTAAGTGTAAAACATTGTGTTAGACTTTGGGTGGGTGGTGCTTATAAAGATTAATAGGCTGCAGGCTCGAGAAAGTTACAATCTACTGGGGAAGATATGAGCACATGGAAATTAAATAACAAGACGTCACAGTCATTTGTATCAAGTCATTTAAGCAGGTTGTTGTGAGCAGTTCAGCTTGCCCTGATATTCTCAGATATTTTGAATGAGGGGAGGTACACAGTGATGCATTTTTAGAATCCTAATTATGTGTGTCCTAAGAGAAAGAAAAATGGGAAATAATGACAGTGTATTCTGTGAAACCAAGCTGATCTTTTCCAGAACTGTTTGCATTGAAGGAAAAAGAAAGCCAAAGCCTGAAAAACAGAACAGGAAGAGAGAAAGAGACAGGAGAAAAAGAGAGAGAGAACATTAAGTTAGGAACACTGTAATAAGGGGCGTAATGTAACTAAATCAATGGTTACAACCCACAGAACCAGTTTTAAGAAATAAGTGAATGGAGGCGGTCATGCCTTGTGTATGTTAATATTTATTTCCACAAAGAATTATAATTAATATGGTATGAATCAAGTCTCACCACAATGGATTGCCACACGGGGTGCTGGCCCATATCTTACAATTTTCATGTACTAACTTTTTGCTTAAAATAAACAGGGTGTAAGCTGGTGGTTGCCATTTTGATGTAACTTCTATGTTTTTGTGGCAATAGATATTTTTACCTGAATTTTAATTAATACTTGAATTATATTTGACAAACGATCCTTTCACTGCCTTTTACTTAAGTAAAAATACCTGTGAAATGTGGCTTTCAGCAAAGCTGAGAAGACCATTAAAATGGTAAATTCTGGGCCGGGCGCAGTGGCTCACACCTGTAATCCCAGCACTTTGGGAGGCCAAGGCGGGCGAATCACAAGATCAGGAGATCAAGACCATCCTGGCTAACACGGTGAAACCCTGTCTGTACTAAAAACACAACAAAATTAGCTGGGTGTGGTGGTGGGCACCTGTAGTCCCAGCTACTCGGAAGGCTGAGGCAGGAGAACGGTGTGAACCCAGGAGGTGGAGGTTGCAGTGAGCTGAGATTGTGCCAGAGTGAGACTCTGTCTCCAAAAAAAAAAAAAAAAAAGGTAAATTCTGAAGATAAAACAAGTTTAATAACTAGTAAATCAAGATAACTAGTTTTCAAAAAGAATAAAATAAACACATATCACGGAATGGGAGGAAGTAGTTTGGGAACACCATGAGAACTTGGGAAAACATTTGTTTGCCAAAGAGGTGCTCTGGTTTTGGGATGCAAGAGATTGCAACACTCACTGATGGCTCAACGAAGCGTAACAGAATGCGGCTCCAGGAATGTGAGATATAATGAAAATACCAGGACATTTCAAACATAGATGCATGATTAGAGAAAGAAATCTGACAATAATTCCTTAGCTAAGAAATGTATCAAGCAGTAATAAATAATAAAAGCACAATATATGGAATCTTCGAAAACAGAAATTTAGATAACTTAAAAATATCCATGTATCATCACACCCATATCTCTTAAGAATAACCAAAATTATTGAGCTATTGAAAGACAAGGCCATGATTGCCGTCGATTTAGCCAAAGAAGACAATTCTGAAGTGAAATAAGAAAAACAATGAGCATTTCAATGAGGACAAATAATACAGCAGTGGTTGAAGTAAGAAAAATATTTCGAAAGTGCTTCATGTTATTTGTCTGCTTGCATTGTTTGTTGTTTTGTTTTACTGTTGCCCTTTGACTTTTCTCTGGGATATATAAAAATTTAGGAACAGAAATATGTGGTCACTTGAGTCAATGAAAAATTCTATATTGTAGGCCACGCACAGTGGCTCATGCCTGTAATCCCAGCATTTTGGGAGGCTGAGGCAGGCAGATCACCAGAGGTCAGGAGTTCAAGACCAACCTGGCCAACATGGTGAAACCCCATCTCTACTAAAAATACAAAAATTAGCTGGGCATGGTGGCGGGTGCTGTAATCCCAGCTAATTGGGAGGCTGAGGCAGGAGAATTGCTTGATCCTGGGAGGCAGAAGTTGCAGTGAGCCAAGGTCATACCACTACTCTCTAATCTGGGTGACAGGAGCCAAACTTCATCTCAAAAAAAAAAAAAAAAACCACAAAAACAAAAAACCAAAACTCACATTGTACTAACAGATACAGAATGTGAAGCATCATGTAGAGTTGCTATTCATCTGGTCTGAACCGCCATTTTATGACTTTATTTATGGCCCTGATAGGTTAATGAGCATCTCTCCAGTCCCATGGGCTCCTCTGTTTAAGCATCTGAGTGAGCAGAGGATGGACAGTAGGCTGGACCAGCAGGTTCCGTGTCAGCTTAGGGCCCCAAGCATCAGATACACGGTTAAACTGAGGGTGCAGACAGCTCCATGAGGAGCCTAAAGTAACCATCTCTGATGAGCTGAGAATGGGGAATTCGTTTCCCAGTTTCCCAACATCCTTGTTAAACTTCCAGGGAGGGCCACCACCTTCTATCACCCACCCAGATGCCTGTCTGGGAGCCCCTGATCCTCATCAAGTAACACCACACTAATGCAGGACCTAGCCATTCCACCCAGGGCAGCCGTCACCGTGGGATGCACCTGGTCATAGTTACTCAATAGTCTTCTTGGAAGAGGTCCCTGATGTTTCTTCCACTCCCCCAACTATAAACTTTGCCAGGAAGCAAGGCAATGCCCTGTGGAACATTTAACTGAACAGTCAGCAAAAGACAATCACACAGGTCAGGTGATGATTCATGCTTTGCAGCTCATTTCTTCCCTTTGGGAAAATCCATGCTGTTTCCCTGAATCCCCTGAAATAAATTGCAAAGGTTTAGAAAGCCTAAAAATAAGTGCTTCTCCAGTCCAGAGCTGTCACTAGAAGCTAACTCCCACATTGGTTTTAATTTCCTGTCTTGTAATGTTTTCTAAATACATGCTACTCTTTGCCACCTCTTCGGAAACTGCCATTAAACTGTGATTTGTATCTAGTCAAGAAACTGAGGCACAAAATGGTCAAGTAACATTTCCAGAATCACACATATAGTCAGGATGGGATTGGAATCCTAGCACAGGCAAGTCTGCCTCTGCCACTATTTCTTCACGCCACCTTCTTAATAAATTTTAGACCTTGCACGGTGGCTCATGCCTGTAATCCCAGCACTTTGGGAGGCCGAGGCAGGTTGATTACCTGAGGTCGGGTGTTTGAGACCAGCCTGACCAACATGGAAAAACGCCGTCTCTATTAAAAATATGGAATTAGCTGGGCGTGTGGCGCATGCCTGTAATCCCAGCTACTTGGGAGGCTGAGGCAGGAGAATCACTTGAACCCGGGAGGCAGAGGTTGCCGTGAGTCTAGATTGCACCGCTGTACTCCAGCCTGGGCAACAAGAATGAAACTCCGTCTCAAAATTAATTAATTAATTAGTTCTCTAAATTCCTAGAGCATGCCTCTCACCGATGGCCCATGCCACTCAATTCAGCTTCTGATACTCTACTGATCTCGATTCAAATACATTCCAAGAATACTCTAATTTCAAAAAAGAACTTTATTGACTATTTCAAAAATTGTTATTTTATTTCCCAATGAGCTTGTGAGCTTTTTGAAGAGCTGTATTTTAGAATGATCGCTGTGGTCCTGTGGGTAGCGTTAGGGCCTATTTCTTCAAGACAAGACTTGAGCAGACAGACAAGACTTGAGCATCGTGGCAGAGTTCGAAGCTGGTTGGGAGTAGTGGATGCATGATTACCCTGCTACACAGCTGGTTTCCAGGGTACAGGGAGTTAAAGAGCTTCCCAAGGGAGCTTGGTCTGCCTGTAGACATGGTTAGTAGATATATTTCTTCATCCAATAAGACTAGGGAGAGAATGCGCAAAGAAAGGTAAAGGTTTTCCATCAAACTATGAAAACCTTTGCCCCCAATATTGGCAGTAATGTTTTCTTTTAGATACCAATGGAAACATCTCTTTCATGGTACTGCCAACAATTTTCTCAACAAAACATCACGTTGATGGATTATGGATGCAGCTTACATTCTCTACGTCACTTTCCTTTTTGTTTCTTTTTGTTTTCTTTATTTTTATTTCTATTTTTTTTGAGATGGAGTCTTGCTGCATCACCTACGCTGAAATGCAGTGGCATGATCTTGGCTCACTACAACCTTCTTCTCCCAGGTTCAAGTGATTCTCCTGCCTCAGCCTCCTGAATAGCTGGGATTACAGGTGTGTGCCACCAAACCTGGCTAATTTTTATATTTTTAGTAGAGACAGGGTTTCGCCGTGTTGGCCAAGCTGGTCTTGAACTCCTGACCTGAAGTGATCCGCCTGCCTCGGCCTCCCAAAGTGCTGGGGTTACAGGCATGAGCCACCACATCTGGCCTCTACTTCACTTTCATTCAGAGCAGATTGTGAGGAATTGCATATTTGGTAGTCTTTTCATTGCTTTTTTTTTCTTTCTTTCTTTTTTAGCCTTTTATTGGTTAGCCTTTTCATTGCTTTTTTATATTCTAAAATTGAATATAAAATTGATTGAATGCAAACACCAACAATGACAATGGGTTACAAACTTGTGGTAATAGATGGCCTGAATTTTTGATGGCCCTAAGTTGTAACTCTTCATAGAGTCCTCAGCCCCTCAGCCTCACTCTGGCATATCTCAGTTTCTCTGTTATTCTGCTCCACGAATGATCTCTATAGGGATCATTAGTTCTTACGTAGAGTACCTGCTTTTGAAAAAATATGAGGTATCTGTCTTAGTTCCTCACCCAATAACTGATTATTTCCTCTCTCCTGGATGGCTGGTATCACCCCACTGTACAGGCTCAGTAATGTTCTTGTTCTCCATATCTCTTAGTCTTTAAAACAAATACAAACTTTATACAAAGTTTGTTCTTCCAGCAGGTAGGGCACAACATTTTCAATTAGGAAAACTGGGTTTCAGTGGCAGCTTGCCAGATCAACCAACCAGTGAACTTGGCCAAGTCACTTCACATCTCTGAGTCTTAATTTTCTTATTTATAAAATACAGATCAAAAATATATTCCTAAGAATGCTTAGCCCCAATGATGTAAAGATCTTTAAAATTATAAAATGATATACAAATAAAATGGATCAATATTTTGATTTTGTGTTTCTTCCACAGATTCCCCAGAAGCAACAAAAAAGTAGTGAGTTCCTGGATTAGATACTGCATAGCGTGCTAGGGATGTGAAAACGTGTCTCCTTTTCTTGTCTTCTCCTTCACATGAACTACCTTGACTGCTAATTTAATCTTCTCAGATTATATCATTTTCGTACACTATCTCAAAACTTTGGTAGATCAGAATAATACATTATTTAGTAAATTAATAATTAATACAAGAAAATAAAATAATTAACGGTACAAGGCACAATACCTGCTCAAAAGGAATGTATATCCTAACAAGAGGACATGACAATATTTTTAAAGATGATTTCACAACATCAGGGACATTCTGAAAGCCCTGAATGAGTGATGGAGATGGTACAATTGCAGGAGAGATGGGAGAGATCGCCGGAAGACGCGAAGTGGGAAAAGGCTTCGGAGAGCAGGTAGTGTTCCCGTGAGGTCTTGAAGCCAACGAAGATTGAAGAGAGCCTTTCACCCCAGAGAAGGAGGTGAACAAAGATTCAAGCACAGAGACAGGTCAAGGGTGTTCAGGAGGAAGTAAGGCAGCCTGGAGTTGAGAGAAAGGACACTGAAGTACAAGACAGAAAAATGACTTTTCAGAGGCTGAAAATGTAACAAAATGTATAGGCTACTGGCTCTTGTCCGCCACCACTTCTGCATTTGCACAATCTGAGAATCCTGTACAATCCATGAGGCTCAGGAACAAGCCACCTGGGTGGGGGTCAGCAGGCCTGGGTGTCCTTACCAGCTCTGCAAGTCACAAACATCTCTGAGCTCCATCGTGTTTTCTAGAAGAGCAGTTCTCCACATCCATATTGCAACACGTTGGAATGTTTAACAAGTGGTTTGTTACTATTATGAAATTGTTAAAGTAGGTGAATATTTTAATTAGAAATCACTTGTTTCAAAATTTCTTGAGAGGAATGAGAGGAATGGAAAAGGGAGTGTGTAAGTCCATAAGAGGGGGTGACCTATGTCACAGCACAGTAGTGTTGTTCCAACATGGAGGGAATGGGGAGAGACCAGTGTCCTAAAACCTAGAGGCGTGGTTCTATATTTCAAAGTTGCCCCATAACAACGAAGTAATAACACGACTAGGTCTGGACGGTGCCTATGAAGGCGGAAAATCTGAAGACACACTTGCCTCTGGAGAGTCTGTAGCCAGTACTCAGGCACTGGGTAGCTCCTCATGGAAGAAGGAAGGAGCAAAAGGCTCTTATTGGTTCAGAGGCAGCTTGTCTTGGGATCTCAGACGTGGAGGGCTGGTGCGGTTCTGATGCACCCACAGCCAGGATCGACTGGGTTTGCAGCTCTCCATTCTCTTTTCTGTTCTAATTCTGGAGGTAGAACTTGACGCCTCCTTTGAGTCCTCTGCTCCTGGTTCCTCTGTTCCCATTTCCTGCTCCCAGTGGATCCTGGGAAACACATGAATCACACTTCAAATGATGTTTGACATTATTGAAAAGGGCCCTCTCTAGAGAATATTTTTTATTATGTGAAATATCTTATTTGTGATACACAGAGCACTTGTGTTTAAGCTGCTGCCTGTTTATATTTGTGTATGCAGTATTAGTTTTCTTTGAGAGGGGGCCACTTAGGACATTTATGTTGCTGAGTACCCATTACATTGCGAAAGATCCCCCTAAGGCTAGCTGATTGTTCAGTTTTTCCTGATTTTCTGTCTTACTGCTAGTGCCAACTGCATCTGGGCATAAAGCAGACCCTGGCTCACCAAAGGCTAGCCATGGTCTCTTCCTCTTACCCATCTATTCTAACATACCTTCAGTCACCCAGAGCCCATAGAATGCCATCAACAATAGTACACCTTACACAGGAAGAAAGATGAGACTTTCTAGTTGACTAGAAAAAATGCAAGTGTGAACATTCTACAGTGAGGAAAACAAAAACCAAAATAGAAAAACACCAAAAACTTGGAATATTCCTCTTGGTTTTCCTTGAGCTGATAGAGTGGGCTCTTTAAGGATGAGACTCTTTACACAATACATCAGGTCATGAGTTCTCAGCGGGGGCTAAAAGGGACACATTGACAAAGGAAGACATCATTTTCCTCCAGCAGATTCAGGGACGAAGGGATCTGTTCCGTTATTGATGCAATGCTGAGTCACTTAGCAGCTGACTCATTAGCAGCCATTAGCCGGCCCACAGTCAACAGAAAATGAGCACAATTGTGCAATCTTTACAGAAGAGAATTTACAAATTAGGGTTGGCAACCAAACTGACAGATCTGGGACTGTTATCAAACAGAGGAGACTTTCTGCCTGCTGACTATTTTGGAGACTTGCACCCAGCAACATGAACACCCAGGAAGCTGTTGCACACTATAGACAGGTCAAACAAGACTCCTTTAAACTGATGTTTTTCTGTCTCTCTCTGTTCGCTCCTTGTATGAGATTATGCCATTACATTCATGCACTAAGCAGACAGATCATACTATTAGTTCTGACTTCATTTGGCTCCTTAAACACCATACAGTTTACTAACGGAGCTCTTTTAATACATATTGGCTCTTTGTGTCATGCCAAGACACAGGTGTCACTAGGGGACATAGGGCTGGAAACTTAGCTAAGCATGAATAGCCCAGAAGGATAAGACTGGGATGCCTTCTAAATAGGAAGAGGAAAACGACTACCGTGAAGCCAGACAAGGAAATAGGAAGTGTTAGCCAGGCTTTCAGCAGTGGGAAGTGCTACCTTGGAATCTTTCTCACTCTGGTGGCCAAATGTACTTGATTTCTACCTTTCATTCAACCTGGTGCACCTGTGGTGGGCTTCACTATGATTTATTCAGTGAGACCTCTGGCCAGTCCTGCATTTACCTTGGTACCCCACTCTCTCAAGGTCAGGTTTCCCTGACTGGTCACTAGCTCTCTGAAGCTCCAGCCTGGTAGGTGACTGGGCACCTGTCTGAACCTCAGGTCTCTTTTTTTTTTTTTTTTGTGAGACAGAGTTTTGCTCTTGTCGCCCAGGCTGGAGTGCAATGGCGTGATCTCGGCTCACTGCAACCTCTGCCTCCCGGGTTCAAGCAATTCTACTGCCTCAGCCTCCCAAGTAGCTGGGATTACAGGCATGCATCACCATGCCTGGCTAATTTTGTATTTTTAGTAGAGACAGGGTTTCTCCATGTTGGTCAGGCTGGTCTCGAACTCCTGACCTCAAGTGATCACATGCCTCGGCCTCCCAAAGTGCTGAGATTACAGGCGTGAGCCACAACCTCAGGTCTTTAAGGTCAGATGCTCCTGACAAGTTAGTCTTACCAAGAGAAGATGTTCTGCCAGGTAACACTGGCTCCCAGTTATGAACAGTAGTTTCTTCTGCCATTTACTGGCTGCGTACCTTTGGGCAAATGACTTAAATCCCTGAGTGTCTAATCCTCCATCAGTTACATGGGAATACCACTGCAGTTCATTTAGCTCCACAAGAGTTCATTTACTCAACAAATATTCATTGATCACCTCTGGCAAGCCTGGCTCTGTGCTAGGCACTAGGGACACAGTGGCAAACTGTAAACTATGTAGATAAGGTTCGTTCTCACATGGAAGGAAATTTACATGTTACCTAGGGTAGGAATGGGCAGGAGGAGACAAAATAACAAAGCAAACAAATTTACCTCTTAATATTAGATAGTAACACATGCTGAAAAACTAAGGAACAAAGATACAGAATACGATGATTTGATAAAGAGTGACAGGCTGGAGGTGACAGGATTTAGACAGGGAGGTCGCATTTGATATGAAGCAATGCGAAGGTGCATTGTGAAGATGTGAAGCATGGATATGAAGATCGCTTTGTGAAGATATGGAAGTGCAGCAATCCAGGTAGCAGAAAGAGCAGGAGCCAAGGTCCTTAAGCAGGAATTAGCTTGAGTATTTCTGAGGACACGTACGGGGGTGTTGGACTCAGGAAGGTAGGTGATCCAGTGTGTGGTAGCAGATAAGCTTATCTGACAGGCAGAGCCAGCCGTGTGGGACATTGGAAACCACAGAAGGAGCCTAAATCTTTGTCTATATTCAGTGGTGACTCTGGGAGGAATTTTCCACAGGGAAGTGGCATCATCTGCCTTGCATTTTAAAAGATGATTCGGTCTGCTTTATAGGGTGGGGATTATAGGAAGAAGTGTGCGTAAAAAGAATAGTTAATAGATATGCATAGCCCAGGTAGGAAATTCTGGTGGCTTGGCTTGGACTAGAATAGTTTTGGAGATAAGGAGGAGTTGACGCAGCAGGGATTCTTCTTGGGGATAAAGCCAGTAGGCTTGCTGATGGATTGGATGTGAGTGGATGGGAAGGAAAGGAATTAAGGATGATGCCTAGATTTCTGGCGAGGTGTCTGGGTGGATGATGGTAACTTTAAGTGAGATGAGGGAGATCAAGTCAGGGTTATTAGGGAAGGAAGGTCAGTGGCAGTCAGACTTTCCCTGGGGCCAGGTTACTTTGTCATTCTTCTTAGTCAAGTAAGGTTGTCAGATTGGCAGTTGAATCTACTCTACATTTGCAGCTCAGTGGAAAAATTAGAGATGGAACATTTTTTTTTTTTTTTGAGACACTCTTGTTGCCTAGGCGGGAGTGCAATGGCGCAATCTCAGCTCACTGCAACCTCCACCTCCCAGGTTCAAGTGATTCTCCTGCCTCAGCCTCCTGAGTAGCTGGGATTACAGGCATGCACCACCATGCCCGGCTAGTTTTGTATTTTTAGTAGAGACAGGGTTTCTCTATATTGGTCAGGCTGGTCTCGAACTCCCGAACTCAGGTGATCCACCTGCCTCGGCCTCCCAAAGTGCTGGGTTTACAGGCGTGAGCCACAGCGCCTGGCTGGATGGAAGTATTTAAGTACATAGATTGTTTAGGGCTCAGCTCTAAACAATCATATCATCATTCATTCATTGAACAGGTCCTGTTCTAGGCACTGGGGTTACAGTAGTAAACATAACAGATGAAAAGCCCTGCCCTCATGGAGCTGACATTCTAGCAGGAGGAGAGGGGCAACAAACAAATATGTGAATGAAATGTATGTTAGGGAAAAAAAGAGCAGGAATTATAGAGACAGGGATGCAGGTTGAAGATAGAGGACCAGATTTAAATTCAGTGGTTAGGGAAGGCATGTTTGAAAAGCAAAAGACCTGAGTGAGGTGAGGGAGAGAGTATGTGGTTACCTGGGGAACGATGTTTCAGGAGGAGCGCAGGCAGGTGTGGAGAGGGAACAGGTGTGGGAGTGCAGGCAGGTGTGAGTTCTCTCAATCCCAGCCCTTCCCAGTCCTGTGTGGGTTGTCCATCAAAGCTATTATTGCTCTCACCACCTCTATCAGCCAGTGGTTGAAGGGGTAGTCTATGAGTGTCACCAAGTCCACTGGCTCCTCTGCATTGAATGGACTCACTCGCTAACTGATGGTGGGCTGCACCACCCGGGACACTTGCCCTCAGCAGGCGGCTTCTCCACCAAGCCTGCAGGTGTGAAGAGGAAATCCCACAGCCCAGGGATGGGCACCACATGGAACTCACAGGAAAGGGCTCTGCATGTGCTCACTGATGCTGCAGCCCCAGAGGGTAGGATTCCTCCAGAAAAGAAGTGATCAAACAAACAACATGTTCCCTAAATCTTTGGTTTGGGCTTAAGCTTTTCCCTGCTCTTTGTATCTGTCCTCCATTCCTGACACTATAGCTGGGATGCCTGCCTTTGTAACCAAGCCTGGCTTGGGCAGAAGCACATCTTCTGAGCATCAAAAAAAAAGATGCACATCTTTTTTTTTTTTTTTTTTTTTTTTTTTGAGACAGAGTTTCACTCTTGTTGCCCAGCCTGGAGTGCAATGGTGTGATCTCAGCTCACTGTGACCTCCGCCTCCCGGGTTCAAGCGATTCTCTTGCCTCAGCCTCCTGAGTAGCTGGGATTACAGGCATGCACCACCACGCCCGGTTAATTTCATATTTTTAGTAGAGACGGGGTTTCTCTATGTTGGTCAGGCTGGTCTCGAACTCCCGACCTCAGGTGATCCACCTGCCTCGGGATCACTTCTGGGACTTCAACTTTGTCATCTCCTGGCTGATCCAGCCACCATACTAGCCTTTGCCCAAGGCCCTGAGTTCATAGCTGCCATTTCCTCCTGTTTCTATGGGCAGCCTCGACTTACCAGCAGGTTTTAGAGCCAATTGGCCTAGGTTTGTTTCCTGGCCCTTATCGGCCATGTGACCTTGAATCAGTCAATTTCTCTTTTTTTTTTTTTTTTGAGACGGAGTCTCACTCTGTCGCCCAGGCTGGAGTGCAGTGGTGTGATCTCTGCTCACTGCAAACTCCACCTCCTGGGCTCAAGCAATTCTCTTGCCTCAGCCTCCCGAGTAGCTGGGATTACAGATGCTCACCACCACGCCCGGCTAATTTTTGTATTTTTACTAGAGACAGAGTTTCACCATGTTGGCCAGGCTGGTTTCAAACTCCTAACCTCAAATGATCCACCCGCCTCGGACTCCCAAAGTGCTGGGATTACAGGCATGAGCCACAGCGCCCAGCCAGTCAGCTTCATGAGGGCTGTGTTTCTTTATCTATAAAATGGAGATAATAGCCCCATCAATGTTTTTGTAAGACATAAATGTGTTACTACATCTGCAATTATTAGTCCTGTGCTCGCCATGCATTTGGTGTTCCAAATAAAATGCATTATTATTATTGGCTAGTTATCATCTGCCTTTTAAATAGATATAAATAAATATTGTAAAGTACAGCCTGTGACAGCAACAGTAGACGTCTGCCCCGGTTGTGTTTAGGCAACGTGCTGGCTTCTAAAAATTGCTAATAATATATTTTATTTAATGAATATATCCCAAATATTTTCAGTTCAATGTGAACAATATAAAAATGAATGAGATATTTTACATTTTTTTATTATGGCAAAATACATAAAACATAAAATTTACTATCTTAACCATTTTTATGTGTACAGTTAAGTGGAATTAAGTTGATCCACATTGATGTGCAACCATCACCACCACCCATCCACAGAACGTTTTTCATCTTGCCCCAAAATATTAAACGCTTTGCAAGTTTGTGTGTTATCCTTGCACAGGGCCCAAGCTAATTTCCTCTGTGTCATTCCAATTTTCAGTATCACTTCCAATATTACTTGTTACCCACACAAACACAGCACCTTGGCCTTTTAAAGAGGTTCGCCGATGGTCTGAAAGTGATTGACAAGGGTTAAAGAACTTGTCTTATAGAGTAAGTTTGCTTTAAACCTCATGCAATTTTGCATGCTAAAAATGCCTCAGAAACTCTGACTGGGGGTTCTATGGACACACAACTTACTGTGACAACTATAGCTTGAACATTTTCATTTTTCACTCAACCAGAACTAACTTAAGGTGTGTCGTCACCAATGTGCTTTCTCAGAGGGTCTATTGCTGACTAATTGGAGGCATTGTGTTAGTAAATTCTTCTCAAACAAATATATTCTTTCCACAGATCTTACATCTGAGTCCTTTATGGAGGCAGTGTTAACTTTCTACTGTAAACATTTGTTATTCAACTCCAGATCAGATGCAAAATGGGTATCGAGATGAAGTGCAGAAATACTTTTTTTTTTTCTTTCTATTCCACATGACTTTTTAAGACTCGGCGCAGGATAGAAAAGAATGCCTGAGTCAGGATTCAGGAATTAACTATCACCCAGAGGCTCACTTCTAGGTAGATGGAGAAGTGTATATCCCCACATCCCCTTGAGGCTAGGTGTGGCCATATGGCTTGCTTGCCCAGTGGAATACGGACTGCAGTTTCCTTGCCCCAGTCAACTCTGAAACTGTGTGTGACGATAGTGGTGTCATAAAATGATGGATCCCCCATCAGCCTGGGACCCATAACAATTACAAAGAGCAGAGGCCCCTCCTGCCCAGTGGGAGGCGTGTAATACGGCAGCAATAAAGTTTTGAGTCTTTAAACCCCTGAGATTTCGGGATTTTTCATTACAACAGCATAATCAACCTTATCCTGGCTAATACAGGAGCTAAGTAATAAATGCAAAAAAATCACTAAATCATGAAAGGCGTTCCTCTTTTTTTCTGCCCATCACCTGCCCACCAACACTCTTCTCTGACCACCACTATAAACAATAGAACAAATTCTGAAGGAAAACTTCCCTTGGTCATAATTTTAACATGGCTAGGTTTTTTTTTTTTTAATTTTTTTTTTTTATTTTTGAGACACAGCCTCACCCTATTGCCCAGGCTGGAGTACAATGGCATGATCTCAGCCCACCACAACCTCTGCCTCCCAGGTTCAAGCGATTCTCCTGCCTCAGCCTCCCAAGTAGCTGGGATTACAGGCACACGCCACCATGCCTGGCTAATTTTTAGTAGAGATAGGGTTTCACCATGTTGGTCAGGCTGGTCTCAATCTCCTGATCTCATGATCCACATGCCTCAGCCTCCCAAAGTGCTGGGATTACAGGCCTGAGCCACTGTGCTTGGCAGCTTAGCTCTTTTATGTTGTCATTTTTCCAGCTCAGGTTTGGTGATGTAATGGAGCCTTAAAATCTGACCACTTTCACGCCGGGCGCAGTGGCTCATGCCTGTAATCCCAGCACTTTGGGAGGCCGACGTAGGCGGATCATGAGGTCAGCAGATAGAGACCATCCTGGCTAACACAGTGAAACCCCGTCTCTACTAAAAATACAAAAAATTAGCCGGGCGAGGTGGCGGGCACCTGTAGTCCCAGCTACTCCGGAGGCTGAGGCAGGAGAATGGTGTGAACCCGGGAGGTGGAGCTTGCAGTGAGCCGAGATTGCGCCACTGCACTCCAGCCTGGGGGACAGAGTGAGACTCCGTCTCAAAAAAAAAAAAAAATGTCTGACCATTTTGAAGTTTCAGTCCTCTAAGGTAACATGGTTATTAGTGGGTATTGGTGTCTGGGCGTATCTGTCTTTCAATCATCTTCATGACATTTTCATCCATTTTCACTTGACAGACATACTGGGGCTGAAAGCGACATTCTTTATTTTTTTTCAAGTTAGAGAAAATATGCTCCCACGTGAGTGAATTCTCTCTCTAATCTGAAACTCCAAGCTAGACACCTTCCAAAGGTGAAACTGCGACAGAGGGTGATCACTGGGATTCCATCCATTTGCTGCTGCCTCACTGTCAGAAAAGGGGGAAGGAGGCTGATCCTAATATGGTACCTACAGCACACAGGCACTATGCATATTATGTAGAGTAGCTTTCAATGCAATCTCCTGAAAGATTGGTTCTTAACTTTTCGCAAACTTCTTTGAGAATGTGTTGAAAACCACTGAGCCTCTCATCAGAAATCAACACACAAAAAGTTTGCATTCAACGTAAGGATGTTTGCAGGGGTCATGAACCCCAGCTGGGCTCCCTTCAGATGCATTTCTGCCTGCTCTAGAGCGATGTGAAATGTCAGAGAAGCATAATGTAAGGAAATCACACAATTTAAAAACCCGAGTCCCACTTATCAGACACCTGCTAGCTGCAGAATCTGAGCAAGTCACCTGACATCTCTGAGCCCCATCTCCTTTTAATACGGAGTAATCTCTCCTGAGCCTGTGCTGCATGGTGTGTTAGACGGGGGAATGGAGCTACAGCAATGCTTAAGACCCACTGCCTGCCCTGAGAAAGCTCACAGGCGAGTACTCTAAGGGAGACAGAATAATACACATCGATAGAGGAGAAGCAACCCCCGACCTCTCGCCCGTACTAACCCCACCGAGAGCCAGCTTCCAGGACACGGACTGGGTCCCATCTGCCACGGGGTGGGGCTGCAGGTTTTATAAGGTTCCATTTGGGCATGCCTGTCTGATTCCTCCTGCTTTGGCACTTCAGCTGTGGACACACCCAATTCTGCTCTCTCCCTCCAGCTGGCTTGAGAGAAAGGCAGAGCCTGCCCCACTAGCATGGCGCCGCTGGCTCTCTTTTCTCTTTTTCACAAATGAACAGGCTTTTCATTTGGGGTTCAATACTACATTTACGTTTAGGGATCCACAGAGGCTCCATTTAGGCCCAGAGGCTCATCCCAGTGCTGCAGTCTGTAAGGAACTTGGCTGAATATAAAGTGAGCCTTTGGTTTCTCACCCATTATCACTCATTTGTACGTCTCCCTCAGGGAATCAGGAGGGAGGGAGTGTGCCTGGCAGATGACAGTTCAGGTCTTCCTGAGTCCTCTGAAATAGGGGCAATGCCCAAACCCCACGTGAACACTTTAGAAAGAGTAGCCAGGGCACAGTCTGATCAGTGCTCTGGGGGCAACATGAGCTGTGTGCTCTGGAGGCAGAGAGGAGGAGCAGCTTATTGTAGGGTAATGATGCCACCTGGCTGACCTCTCAGCTGTGAAGAGGGCATGAAATGAATTGCACAGGGGCGCTTTGCAGATTATCTGGATGAAAGCAAGATGCTACAGTCATTTGCCAGTGTGGACATCAGCCCCTCAGTTTATCTCAAGGGGAATGGGGCTCGCTGGAGTATCTACTCCCTTCCTTTCCTGACTCCCCGCTCCCCAGGCCCACCCCCGCCCCCACTCAAGATGATTGTTCTTTAGTCAAGGGGAATGAATGTCTTCCAACACGATATGCTTTCCAAACCCTTTGAGCTTGTGCTTCTCTTCTTTCTTTTCTTTTGGGAAATAAGATTCTGGGTCAGAAGTCTTCTAAATTTAAAGAAAGTACTTAGAGAAGAACATCTTCTTTCTCTGCTAAGGCGAAAGCAAGCCTGAACCCCCATGCTAATGAACCTGCAATGCTAGGGCATATTCGGAAGCTGCCCAGAAGAAGTGGGTGGGAAAGAAGGTCTGATTTAACTGAGAGTAAATTGTGCTCAAGGGATATGTAATCTCTCCAAGGCAATGTGTCACTCAACTGCAAGCTTTCCTCATTTTTTCCCACTCATTCATCTGCTTTCTTACTTAGATTCTATGGGCTAAGTCACATGGCGTTGAAGAAAGTCACATTACATCACAAGCGTGGACACACCTTCTCCCTAGCTGGGGCAATCTGGCTGTCCCTACTTGGTCCACAGAGATGAAGACACAAACAAGCTCCTCCTCTCTTCTGTTTATCTTCAAAATGGCTCCTGTAGATGTCCAAGCCTGTAATTTCTCAAATCTGGGGCTTCATCATTTACATGCTTTGCTTCCAACTCTGTAAAATTTTCCTGTGCCCTAAGGAACAGGAGCCCTGTTTGTTCATGTGCCAGTTTGGAGAGCCAGGACTTAACTACAAATAATTGAGCACATGTGCAGGAGTCTGCATGTGGAACCTTGAGCCTTCCCAGCTGAGCTTCTAACTGACTCCCACAGCACCTCTCAGTCTTGCTTCTGGCAGGGAAGCCCCAGGCTTGGGATCCAGCTATGTGGCACTGGACCCAGCCCAGAGCTATAGCCCAGGCTGGAAGAGAAACAGCTCGAAGTTTTCATCTTATTCTGCAAAACAAGATGAAGCCTTCTTCTATCCTTTTACAACGAGATAAGAAGACTAGAATTTATATCAGTTTGCAAGTTAATCGTCCAGAATGTAAAGAGATGCAATCTGTGTAATTAATTTGCATTTCTGATAGCAGAACAGAAATTCAGTGACTACCGGTGTAACTTAGGAGAGTAAGAATTGTCTCATGTGAAAAATGATTAGGACCAAGTGCCATCTTGGCTTAGCTACGACCTGATGACAAGCCAAGATCCTACCTCTGTTATATTAACATAGTATTCATTCATTCATTTGATCAAAATCTTAGCACCTATATGCCAAGCTGGGCACAAGATAGTGAATAAGAGATAACTCCTGCCCTTGTGAAATTCAGTCTGGTGCAAGGTATAGACAGGTGAATAGAAATCAAAGTATAGTGTAACGAAAGTTGAATGTTGGCCAGTTAACAAAAGAACAGCAATTTTTAGCCAGAAGAAATGACACAACCTTTTTTTCAAAATATAAGGAACTAAGGCCGGGTGCGGTGGCTCATGCCTGTTATCCCAGCACTTTGTGAGACTGAGGCGGGCAGATCACGAGGTCAAGAGATCGAGACCATCCTAGCCAACATGGTGAAAACCCATCTCTACTAAAAAACACAAAAATTAGCAGGGCGTGGTGGTGCGGGTCTGTAGTCCCAGCTACTCGGGAGGCTGAGGCAGGAAAATCACTTGAACCTGGGAGGCGGAGGTTGCAGTGAACCAAGATCATGCCACTGCACTCCAGCCTGGTGACAGAGCGAGACTCTGTCTCAAAAAAAAAAAAAAAAAAGTAAGAAACTCCAAGGCAAAGAATCCACAGAATGTCCTTAAACTTCATGAGGTTAAATGTCGGTCACTATACACATGTGGTTATCCACTTTTATGAATTATGTAAGTATTTATTAAGAAAGTTGTAAAAACAATTAAACAATTTTTTAAAAACAGATGCCCGGACAGATTTTGGAGGTTCAGAGTGCACTCTCTTTTATGCTAGTGAAGGCAGGAAACTGCCCCTGATCCCTTTGCAGGTGGGAACTGGAGTGTGGGCATGAGAACTAGCCAGGCGCTTCGGCGCTGGCAGAGGTGAAGTCTACTCACTTGCACCCACTGTGCTCAACCCCAACAGGAGGGACCATGGAAGTAAACAGATACAGGAGCCGGGGTGAGTGCTTTTGGGCTCTGGTAGAAACAAACTGTATACCAGCCCCACGGCAGCATCTGGGGGGTGTCTGTGACCCCTTAAGCCCCAGAGGAAGTGTTACAGTCAGTGCTCTTTTAGCCTTGCCACCCGCAGATGGCTTAAGTATTAACAGCTCAGTGGAGGGTCCATGTGACAGCCTTTTGCACCCACACTTGTGGCTCTGAGCTCTTGTTCAGAATCCTGGAAAAACAAGGTCGCATGAATGAGTTGAAGATGGTAAATGTGGGAGATTTTTATTGCCAATGAAAGTGGCTCTCTGTAGGATAGGGAGTTGAAAAGGGGACATAGCAGGAAGGTAATCTTCTCCCAGAGTCCAGCTGTCCTTGGTCGGACTCCTCTCTGAAGCTGCACCATCAAGCTGTCCTTCTGAAGTCAAGCTGTTTCTCTCCAATGTTCAACATAGTCTCCAATGTCCGGTTGCTCTCCTCTACTCCCTCTGCCAGTGGAGCCTTGGGTTTTCATGGGCACAGGATCGGGGATGGGGTGGGGCAGGCCATGGGTGGTTTTGGAAAAGGCAACATTCAAGCAGAAAAGGAGGGATGTCTGTTCTCACTTTGGGCTGAGGTTCCAGGCTTGAGGGTGGGGCCTTTGCCCGGGACCCACCTTCTTCCACCCAGAATTTCCCTGCCTCCTGTCCCTATCGCTGGTGATATCATCTCCCTTTTATTTGACACTATCAGCAATCCCACCGAATCTAGGCGTCATCAACCAAGGTTGTGTAAGGACATGCTGTTGACTTGTGCAAGGAGTAGCAGCAGTGGAGCCATAATTTGCAGAAGCCCACTGCCAAGTAGAGTCATCCAGACACCCCTAATTGTTTTGTATGATCATATCTTTGCATACTCCTTTGCTCTGGGTGGGGGGAACCAGGTGAACGCCTCCCAGGCAAAGTGCTCTCCTCTCTGTCTTAATGACACCATGAGCAAAGCTCTGCCCACGTATCCTGGTGCCTTGACTATCAGAAATTGAAATCACCTGCAACGTGAACCAAGCCTCCTCAGCCTTCTTTAGCCAGAGGAAGGGTTTCCTTCTGCAGTCCATTTCCCGGTGTTCTCCCTAAGGCCCCTGATCACTGGGCGATGTGGCCATTGCGTCATGTGGGTTTTCATATTTTCTCAGACAAAAGATGCGTCTGTGATCTGCAAGCTGTTCTGCAGGTCTTGCTCTCTCTCCTGCATTCTTTTTTCCCTTCGTTAGGTTACGCTGAAGTGTTTCTGCAGCTCTCTTAAACTTTCTACTAACAAAACACTGGCCTCATTTCTATTAGCTTGTCCTTAGGGCACCTCTGGGAGGCATCTCAGTTGCTCCTTATGCAACACAAGTAACCGGCCTCACAACTCAAACTTGGCTGTAGGCAGATGACTCTACTAAATGCTAACATGGGGCAAGAGAGAACAAAAAACTGATTTTTTTTTCTCTTCAAGGACTTTGAATCTAGTCAAGGACACCAAACATTTATGGATTTACAAAGAAACAACTTTGTCTCATAAACAAGAAATAGTCTTCTCTGCTTCCAGAGCCCTTTGTCCATGAGGCCATGGTAGCAATATTTTTATTCCATTGGATGCTTTGCCCCTTTGTTTTTCTACGAAGATGAGCCCCGTGAGGGTAGACGCACATCTTTTTGACTTCTCATTCCCAGTGCTGTGAAAGAAAATAGAATCTCAGGACCCCACACTCACTATGCCAAAGGGAAAGTTAAGGTTGGGAACTGAGTCACCAATCCTGCCTTTCTTTTGTTCTGGAGCAGATAGCTGTAATTCCACAACCCATATCATAGGCTCATTTCCTGTACTCCCTCTTTTCTCATGTCTATAATATTTTATCTTAAATAAAATGTAGATTTACTGAACATGAGACAAGTCATCATTGACTTTTTCATCTACACTCTTTTTTCACATGTAAAATGTAGTTTACTAAGGCTCATCAGAGCCTCACTAGAATGTAACCACCTACCTCACTGCCTACCCACTCTCCTCTTTTTTCCCCTCCTGCTTCCTCTTTCCTCTTTAAATACAGAAGTTCCTGAAACCCTTTTGGAAAAATCACAGGTCACAGATGTCCCTGCAACTGGTGTATTTTCCCAAGCATGTCCTCGACCTTGACAGAATAAACCTCTATGGATTGACACCTGCCTCAATCACTTTTTGGTTGACAGTGCTCATCATGGTGCCTCTTACATGGGTATTCTATAAGTATTTGTTGGATACTAAAATTGTCGAGAGGTAAAGTGGCTGAATCAACTTCTTTACATTGACTGCCTTTGGGGAGGAATAGTTTTCACCCAGTTACTTAACTGTTCGGAAATTGGTTGCACACTGTTGATGAGAAACAGAAGCTTGGGATGTTCACGTCAGTCAACATTTCCTCATTCACCAGGAAGTATCACTTGAATGAGGTTCGAGGTAGCAGAATGGCAAGGACAGTTCTATTCAGCAACCATTCGGTGGCGTATATAATATATGTGTGTGTATGTGTATTTATAGACCTATATACAGATTTATATGTATGTGTATATATATATTTATTCACACATTTACACATGTATAATATGATTTCAGGAAACACCAAGACAACCTCTAATAAAAATATATGTTCCTATTACATCCCCCTAGTCAAGGGATGAATGTGGCGGAAGGGGCTTATGAGGAAAAGAAGGGCTCATACAATGTGTTAGGAAGTGGGTGTTCAGAACCAGGAATGTCAATCTAGGAAAGGGGACCAGGGATGAAGGGATTCCAGGGTAGAGTGCAATAAGGGTTGCTAGTGATCCTGTATATTTAGAAGACCTGGGAACAAGAGGGTCTGAGAGTCTTACCCATGGGCAGCTGAGAGGGATTGGGGTCAGCAGTCATCCACCACTCGCTTCAGCTGTGGGGTGAGAACCGCTGATCCCCATCCAGGCGGAGCTTCTGGCAGAAAGTGTGCAGAGTCATCCGATGCACGTGCTTGGGATTTGAAACATCTCAATTCAAATTCTAGCTCTGTCATCAGTCAACTTGGGAAAAAATTATTTCACTTCTCTCAGGGCTTTTTCTTCATTTCTAAAATGAAGCTGCTATTCGACCTTGTAAGTTGTTGAGCAAATTAAATAACAGAAAACACTCAATATGGTGCCTGCCACATGGAAAGAAAGTAATATACAGCAAGTCTCATTAAAAGTTATTATTGGCTGGGCATGGTAGCGCACACCTCTAATCTCATCACTCTGGGAAGCCAAGGTGGGAGGATCGCTCGAAGTCAGGAGTTCAAGATCAGCCTGGGCAACATGGCAAGACCCTGATCTCTAAAAAAAAATTTTAAATAGCAAGGCATGATGGCTCATCCCTATAATCCCAGCTACTCGGGAGGCTGAGGCAGGAAGATCACTTGAGCCCAGGAGGGTGAGGCTGTAGTGAGCTGTGATCATACCACTGCACTCCAGCCTGGGCAACAGAGAGAAACCCTGACTGGAAAAAAAAAAAAAAAAAAAAAGAAAGAAAGAAAGAAAAGAAAAGAAAAGAAAAGAAAAAAAGCCAATATTGCAGGGAGAGGCAGGTCATCTGGATATGGCTAGGTTCTCATGGTAAAGTGCTGGGATGGGGCTAGACTTTAACCAGACAAGAAATTTCAGGAGACATTTTATCCTTATAAGTATTCAAAGACTTCTGGGAAGGAAAACATTGTGAACATCATTAGACAGTTATGCCTTGGTTAGAAATAATTTTTTCTGAAAGCTGGTTTTGATTAAGAAAGGGAGAAGTGAGAAAGGACATGGACAATTGACTGGGGGGAGAGAGATTGTGGGAGGAATTTCTGAGCTACAAGACATAGAAGGCTTGTCCGAGAAAAGTATGCTGAAAAGAAACTCCTTCTGCTTCTCCACTTTGCTGCTGAGTAGACGGGGGCCGGCCCTCCTTTGGTAGCTGACTGTCACTTCCTCACCTCCCCCACTCCATTCTGCCCCGAGTGGAAGTGACCAAAATGTGCCATTTCCTGCAGCAGGGCGTGCTACATCAATTCCTCATCGGGTAGTTAAATCCTATCTCCTCTTTGTTTTTCTAATACCCAGATGTTATTCAGAATACTTCTGTTCTCCTCAATTCTCTTTTCCCATGTTGGAATTAGGACTGAACAGATGCAATTAAGCCAACTTGATTTTCTGTCAATTTGGGAGTCAAATCTTGCGAGTTTTTTTTTAAGAGACTGTGGTGAAAGAAACCGAAAATACTCAAAAGAGCATTATTCTCGGGATGCCTCTGATTTATCTGGAGCCAGAAAATTAAAGACATTTATAAAAGGCAGATTTCTGCCAAAAAACAAAAAACAAAAAAACAATTTTATCTTCCTCTTACCTGAAAGCCAGATTGTGTTTAGAATGTGCAAATTGGAAGCAGATTGAATAAGTGCTGCTGCTCAGGGTTTGGGCCTTTTGAATGTGAAAAAAACCCCTAACTATGAACCAATCGATTTGTCTGCTCTTAGGAGGCTTATCTGTCATGAGCTATTATCTTACACTGTAGTAATAAACACGCCTTGCCTACTGAAGAGGGGTGTGGAGTTCCATAAACTTCTAAGAGGATATTCTCAAGGGCAACAGTTCCCAACATATATCCTAAGAGGAACTAGTTCCCTGGGATGATAATGCACTATCTTGTGCTAACCAAGCTTGGAAAATACCAGATTATACAAAATAAACTCAATTTCTTTTCCTCAGGAATGTTCAGCCTTCAATATAAACCTAATATACATATTTAATATCCATTCATTGAGATTTTTCTAGAGTGAAGAGTCAATATTTAGCATTTTCCAAACAAATTCGACAATAGACTCCTGTTTCTGAGAATGGTTTTGAGAGACTCGCTTTCCGTGGACCACATGTTGAGAAATACTGCACAAAAGTCATCAGTCTACTGATGGTTAGTGTGTGGTTAGCTATTTAAAATAATAACACATTTGCTGGCATTCTAGATTCTTGAGTCTGGGAGACAAAAGCTCACCACTATTTGTAGCAAAATTAATCACCACTTTTTGGAGCTAATTGAATATTAAACTGGCATAATTCCTACATGGAAGACACACGAAATACATATATAAAATATAACTCGTTTTGTTCTGTAGATGAGGTGAGTAGAACCTGTCAATTATCAACTGATCAGTGATTTTTTTCTTTGTAGAAGATTCTAGCCTGCAGAGACATATGGTGGACAACTTGAAATCAACCAAGATAACAATTTTCTTTATATTGATGAACATTCATTTCCATCCAGAGAGATGTGCAGGGGAATATATTCCTGTCTGAAGAGAGGAGGGCAGAGTTCTGTGAGCTTCCATGTTGACAGTCAGTAGGATGATACTGCCGGAAGATTTAAAGATTCTCAGATCACCATTATACATTGGGAAACAATGCACACACACACACAAACACACGCACACACACACAAACTCACACACACACACACACACACACTGCTCCAGGCTGTTAAAAGATGAGAAAAGTAAAACCTAAATATGCTTGCCATTAGAGTAGCAAGAGCTGGGATTTTAAACTCAGTACTTCCGACTCTCCTTCCAAATGAAAATAGAGTTTTTTCACTTGCAGATAACCATATTACAAAATGTTAGAAACTTGTTAAAAGTGAGAAAATCCAAGTGTATTTCTCAATCTCCTGCTCAGAGAGTCCTCTGCTTGTCCTCAATGGTCATTTTCCAAGACAAGCCTTCAGATCCAAGGCATAATAAAGGCTGCTAGAAAGAAAAAAAAAACAAATAAAAGTCTCCCCTCAAAGAGACTCAAATCTAGAGTAAATTTTATGGAGCCAATTATACTGTTTACACAGGCATAAATTATGTAATAGAAACATAAACAAACTGCTGAGATGGAGAAGGAAGATTCGGCTATGCATAGAAGCTGAATTTGTCTTTGAAAGATGGATAGAATTTTAAGACATGAAAGAAGAGAATGTTGGTTTACCAGTTGCCCAAAAGGGCACAGTAAGTCAGAAAATGAGGTGTGCTGGCATTTAGTAACAGGTCATTACTGGCGACTAACAAAACCAGCCTGAGAGGCAAAGAGGACTCTGGTGTCAATTCCAAGACATCTACACGGAAGCAAGAGCTAGTGAGAGAGGTAACAAACTTAAAATAATGAGACTGAATCCCACATTACAAACTGCTCAGGAAAAGCAAAGCATAGGAAATAAGTATGTAGGGAAGAAGTTGAGTGGATAAGGAGAGAGGGCAGCCGGACCCAATTCTGATGGATAATTTGGGGTTTCTGGTTTGGTCTTGATTTTCAGAAACTGGCTGGATTTCTTCCTTTCTCTGTAAGGCAGCTTAAAAACATCACTGGGGAAGTGACAGAGCCAAGGAATAACGAGCAAAGGCACAGAGGTGAGAAAGTACCAAAGGCCTGGAAGCAGCTGGTGTGTTCAGCAATCAATGAGTGACTGTGGTTCCCCCTCGGTATCCATGGGGATTGGACCTGCGATCCCCCGAGGATATTAGAATCCACAGACACTCAAGTCCCTTATGTAAAATGATGCAGTATTTGCATATAATCTACACACATCCTCCCATAGAATTTAAATCATCTCTAGTTATAATACCCAGTACAATGTAAATGCTATATAGATAGTTATTATACTGTGCTGTTTAGGGAATGATGACAAGGAAATGCCTAAGAGTCTGTGTATGCTCAGCACAGACACAACTATCCTTTTTTATCTCCAATTTTTTTGCCTTTCTTTCTTTTTTGTAGACACAGGGTCTCACTATGTCACCAGGGCTGGTCTTGAACTCTGAGCCTCAAGTGATCTTCCTGCCTCAGCCTCCCGAAGTGCTGGGATTACAGAAGGGAGTACCACACCCAGCCTATTGAATATTTTTAATCTGAGGTTTGTTGAATGCATGGATGAAGAACCCACGGATACAGAGCAGAGCTCTAACGGTAGTGGACTCTGCCCTCTTTTGCTCAAGAGAAAACGAAACAAAACAAAATTGGATGTTCATCTAAGAGACGAGAGTGAAAGTGCAGACCAGAACCCCATCTCTGTTAAGGGAATGACCGTCTCAGAGGTCAGATCTCTCCAGCTGTGAGTCAGTGCTTTCTTCCAAATGAGCCTTGGCCCGAAGAAGCCGTGCAGTGAATGACCTTCATGCATCAACTTGGAGTCTTTTTGGAAAAGTGAATGCCATTTTTAACCATAAGAAGGGCTGGTCCTGAGGTTGGAAATTAAGAAGCCCTCATTGTGTGTGAAGGGCTTTGAAGTACCACCCGAAGTTGCTCTTGATCTTTTCTGTTCAAGTAGAAACACACTATGAATTCACCCTGGAATTATAAGCTCCTACTGGCGTTTAGTCTGGAAAGACGGAAGGGAAGAACCCAAAGAATGAAATATAACGAAGGAATGTTAGGCATATGATATCTGGGTAGGGGAGGTCTTACAGGGCTGAGCAACTTTCCTATGATGGCTCACACCTGTATTCCCAGCCCTTTGGGAGGCCAAGATGGGAGGACTGCTTGAGGCCAGGAGTTTAATAGCCTGGGCAACATAGTGAAACCCTGTTTCAACAAAAAAGAAAAAACATAGCTGGGAGTGATGGCCGCAGGAGTCTGTGGCAGGAGGATCACTTGAACCCAGAAGTTCAAGTGAAATCAGTGGTGCTATGACTGTGCCACTGTTTTCCAGCCTGGGCAGTGCAGTGAGACTTTGTCTCAAAGAAAAAAAAAGAAAAAGAAAAGGTCCGTGGCCACTATCAGCTTCAGGACAGGTGCTGCTCCCCTATAGCACTCAGGGTGTTGGTGCCATCTGCACAGGGCTTGGGCACTGGCTCAGAGGAAGGGTAAGTTGGTGGTCGTCAGAGTTGAGCTAATGCTGCCCTTGAGCCATGGCTGCTGCTGCTGAGCTGAGTCACAGCCCTGGAAGAGGTGTGGGACTTACATGTGCTGTCGTCAGAACCAGCTTCTGCCCAGCACTGCATTCTCAGTCAGCCCTGGCTCTGGACAGGTGGTCCCCAGGGAAGCCCGGAACATCAGGACTGCAGTTCTCTCTTTGTTCTGAATTAGTTCAGATGCCTTTTACTGAGTGTGTGTTTCAGGGATGATGGAATATCATCAGCAAGCCCAGATTTTGGTGATGCTCACCAGGGAGGGTACGGACAGGCTCCACCAGGCTTCCTAAGGAAGGAAGTCAGGACTAGCAGAGAACATGGGCCCCAAGAGTCGGCACTCAACTTGCCAGCCAAGAGAAGTATTCCATATCTCTGGGGTCAGCTTTTCCTGAGGGTTTGTATTCTATTTAGAAATGTGTTTTGGTCATGTCCTAACCAAGAGATATGATCATCAAAAAATCTTGCAGTCTGGCCATCTGGACACTTGGTTTCTTTAGGGTTTGTTAATAAAGGAAAGACAGAAAGGTCAGCATGTGGTTGGGACATCTGGCTGCCACCATAGAGTCTGGAAAAAGTCAATGATGACTAGCTGTCCCCTGAAACTGGAGTCACATCTCTGCAAAGGAAAAGCTTTCTCTTCTTGGAAATGTCATATCCAAAGCCATTTCTCAAGTGAGCTGAGTTCTTCTTTATGAATGCCCACCAGGCATTCATCAGAATAGTGTCCAGCACTGGGAACCCGAGCTCTTATGTTCCCATTGGAGTACTTCAGTGGTGTGCCGATGACCTCATGTAGAGGTCTGATGAGAAGCTATTGCACTCAAATCCACCTATTGATTTCAGTTCATGGAACTGACTGAGGCCTTATAAGCTCCTTGTCACCAGCACGACAGGGAGCCCTCCCTCAGAGGGAGCCCTGGAAATCCTATAGAGGGCTTACTTCTCTGGTACGGGTGTATTCAATTTCTTCATTCACTCACTTAACACATATTTAGTAAGCACCTATTGTGTGCCAGGCACTGTTCCGGGTGGCAGGGACCCAAAAATAAGTAGATCCTAGTCTGTACAAACTTTTAAAAGAGAGAAAGCCCTTTATAATGGGAAAGGTATTGGATCATCCGAACCAGGGCTGGATTTGGAATATAGAAAAGTGTGGAATTGATTCACTCTGTTACCAGGATAAACGATATGTTTTGCACCCCGGTATTTTCTTTTTTCAGAATGAGAGGAGTGGACAAGACAGCAGTCTTCATGGAGGCAGTTGTCAAGGCTGGGCTTTGCCTCTGGGAAAGCCCTCAAGATAAATTGCCAACACCTGGAGCGACAATGACCGTGGGCCTGGACCTGCCTGTCATCTCAGCTGCCTGCCCTTTCTACGCAGGATGAAGGAAAAAGACTGGATTCCCAGCAGGCCTGAGACACATGAAGGACCAGCTACCTAGGACATAAAAGAAGAATGCCAGTATTTACGGAGCACCTTCTATGGAGCAGAGCCTGTCACCTACTTCTTCAGGGTGTTACTTCCTTCGTCTTTCAAGTTGAGGAAACTGAGGCTCAGAGAGGCTAAGCAGCCGATAGAAAAGGGCAGAGCCAGGAGTCAGATTCAGATTCAGGCCTATGAGGCTCCAGACCTCAGATACCGCAAGTGAATAAATGAATGAATGAGTTATGGAAGAATGGAAGACTGCTTTTGACGGTGGTGCAGCAAATGCTGCTAGGGTCTCGTAATGTATTTAGTCTAGTTTGGGCAGAAATCATGGGCATTAGAACAGCAGGTGGGAGAAGCAGATGAAACTTCGTCTTTATGTGCTCAGTGCATCCCGTTGGTTTTGCCTTTCTGCAGAAATGAGTGGAAGCTGAAGACTGAGTGGCAGTGGAGGGGACAGGGACAGAGCCAGGCTCTGGGAAGGTCAGCTGGCAGCACTGAGACTGAGGGAATGGGAGGGACCCAAGAGAAATTTTCTGAAGTAAGTAAAGAGGTTGTAAGGGAGGAAGGAGTGCAAAAGGAAGGGGCAGCTAATGCTAGAAATGTTGCAGGAGAATTCATAAGACTTCCTGACTGAGCGGGTAGGAAATGTAAGTAGAGGAAGGGATTGCAGCTGGCTCTGTAGTTATTTCTTTGAGCTTATGCTTATTAGTGTTGGCTATGAGCCAGAACTTACTTAGATTGTCCTATCTGGTCCTCTCAATAACCCCACGAGATACATTCTATTATCATCATCTCCTTTTAATAGACGAGAATGCAAAGAGGCACATAGAGATCATATCAGATTTCTCAGTACAAGGGACATCTCCACCTGGATAGCTTCACCTCAAACTCAACACTTTATAAACTAAATCCACCATTGCCCCGCCAACTTGCTCCTCCTTTTAGCTTCCTTGTTTTAATTAGTGCCATCATCATCCTCTTAGTGGCTCAGGGCCAAAGCTTGGAAGAAATGTGTCGTTTTTATTCATTCATTGTATGTGCTTCCTACAAGCCAGGCACTGTGCAAGATGCTGGGATTACAGGTAGACAATCTTGGTCCTGGCCCTTAAGGTGCTTAGAGTATGCTGAGGGTCAGCACGGAAGAATGGCTGGGTCCCACTGTAGAAGAGAAGCAGGACGTCTCCAAATATGGCAAGCTGCTCTCTTCACATCTCTGCTCAATCTCAGTTATGTAATAAATATGCTTTAAAACATTGTCTCAGCATTCTCCAACTGACCAGCTCCACTCTTAATTCCAACTCATAAAGCTAATAACACTAGAAATTTCCAAAAAGAAAAAAGAAAAGAAAAAACCTACGGGTTTAAAAAAAATTCTGAGCAGCTCAGTTTCCTGCAAGAGTTTTCCTAGCAGAGCCACAAACTTGATCAATAAGGATCCTGGGCTCTATCTAATGCGTTTATTGCTCTTATGCTTCTGGGAGGTATTCATTTATTTTCCACTATGCCCTGGCTATTTCCAAAAATGTTAAAAGCATAGGTGTAATAAAACTATTAAAATGGCACGTGCAGGATCAGCTCTGAGTAATGGAGTAGAGAGAATGGGATTCTCAGAAATCTAGAACTAAGAGGAGACTACTAGCCATAAAACTCAGCCCTAAATTCCCTGACAGCCAAGAGAAAAAGAGAAAAGAGAAGCTTTTATTGTAAAAATGGAAGGAAAACGTAGCATTAGTAGCAGCATATCTCTTTCCAGCTCTGATTCTTAGAGTGCTCTATGCTTCATCTCCCCCACTGGCTGTCTCACTGTCTGAAATAGGTCTGTTCCTACGCTAACCCCTATCAGGCGGGGAGCCTCTTGAGAACAAGGACTGTGTCTTAGTCAGTTTTTCTCCAGATGTTGACCTATAACAGACATTTGATACATATTATTTAGTGCAGAACTGAACCAATGTCTGTATATAGGTAAGAGGAAGGAAGGAAGGAAGGAAGGGAGGGAGGGAGGGAAGGAGAGAATTACCAATATCCAAAGCAGCTTTTTGTTTTGTTTTGTTTTGTTTTTGCTTTTGTTTTTGTTTTTTTCTTTTTTTGAGACAGGATCTCCCTCTGTCACCCAGGCTGGAGTGCAGTGGCGTGATCATGGTTCACTGCAGCCTCCATCTCTCAGACTCAAGTGATCCTCCCACCTCAGCCTCCCAAGTGGCTGAGACTACAGGCTCACACCACCACACCAGGCTAATTTTTGTATTTTTTGAGAGACAGGGTCTTGCCATGTTGCCATGTTGCCCAGGCTGGTCTCAAACTCCTGGGCTCAAGCAATATGCCCGCCTCAGCCTCTCAAAGTGCTGGGATTACAGGTGTGTGCCACCACACCCAGCCCAAAGCATTTTTCAGATGGAAACTCATAAAAACTTCTCTGACAACTCCATCCAGATTTAATTCTCAACCTCCTTCTATGTTATCTTAGTGTGTTTTTTTTTTTTTTAACCTTTGATTATAGTACATCTTGGCACTGATCACAGTTTCTTATCTCCTCTTGCTGCAGCTCCAGTGCCTGTGGCTAGATAAGCACTGGCCCGGCCTGTGTTTACCACTTACAGCACCGTTGCAATTTATCAACGTGGGATCAGAGTCTGACTTCATTAAGGGCAGTCAAAAGAAGGTACCATAGATTTTTGTGTCCATTCCACATGAGGAGTTTCAAAGTATGTTTTGAAGAAGGTCCACATTTGGGGATTAATTGGAGACCTCCTTGAAGTGACTCTTCTAGGAGACCCAATATTTATCGGATATATGAGTTTTTGGTGTTTGTCTGAAAAGAAAGAAGTCTTTGTACCTAAGGTTCTTATTATCTTTAGTCTCCATCCAACTGAGAGCACGATGGGGATGAAAACTCTGGCTTTCCTGTCCCAGCAGGGGCAGTGTGTATGACTGGCCCCTCCATCCTGTCTCCTCTCCACTCCCCTAAAGATTCCAGGGTTCTCAGGCTTTCTCCAGCATCCCCTGTCAAAACCATTCCAAAGGAAGGGGGACCTGTACTGGCCACATATGCACTGAGGTTTCTGTGACTCACCTACCTCAATGGGCTCCAGTTCCTCGCGCCGGGGGTAAGGGGAAGACCACCCTAGCATCTTTGTTTCTACTTTCATCAGAGGTAGGAATTATTTTTAGGCAAGGTCAGATGAAAGCGTGGGCTGGCTGGGCAGCTCCCTTGGGGCAAATTTGAACAAGGCATAAACTATCACTGAGATAAATTCAAATTACGGTGCTTGTTAACTTCGGCTTCCATACACAGCTGGTGAAATATAAGTTGATCCTTTTTCATTGAAGTTTGACAGAGCCTTAGGGAAGAAACATTTTTAAACAGACCTTCCCCGAGCTACCATGACTACTAAGAATTTTGAGATGAACACGGGGTAAATGCAATTAGCTGAAGTTAAGCAGCTCACTGAAGCTGAGAGACCAAGTAACACATGGCATAGTTGGAAGGAAGAAGTGATGTATTTCGTTATCTGTGTGTTCAAATCATTCAACGTGCCTCTGAAGGAGTACTCCAGATCAAAAGAAATCTGAGAATAGATGTCCAGAAAAGTGAGACACATAGTCGACTGTTTTAAGATTGTTGATTCAGTTTTGGTCAATGCTGACTGCTAAGCTAACATGTTTCTACGTAAAATTTGTACTCAGAGAAAATCAGCTTCTGTCGCTCATTAATAGCATTGAACGTGAAGTTTCAAATGTCAGGCTCCAAAACCACATGTCCCAACTAGAGTCTCAGTACAATTTTCATCCCCTAATTCACAGCTATAGGCCAGGGCTGTGCACACAGGCAATCTGAAAACACCACTTGTGACGTGACAGCAGAACTCCATTCTGTCCTGTGACACCATTCCTGTAACCCATTTAAAGCCTGTGGCCTACTTGTTCCGATATCCATGAACCTGCCTCTTCCCAGCAGTGGGTGCTTGCTGTGAATTAGCCGTTCTTACCTCTAACACCTCCAATAGCCGGCTGTCACTCCCTTGTATATAGATCTGTCTATTTTTACTTGTCTATAAGCTCCTTAATTAAGTACAAGGACCACTTATTACTTCTCTTTACATTTCCTAAGAGCTAACACAATGCTAAACACATAGTGGACAATAAATACATGTCTATTGAATTAGAAAGCAAGTAAATGAACTAAGTATATAGATTTGACCTGTCGCCTGCTTACACTTGTAACTTCCACCAAACCCACCTACATGTAAGTACTTCCAGTTCTGGCTCCAACACTCTCTCTGCCTTGTCTTGCCTTATTGCTGTCTACACCCTGTATGAATGAATAAACAACAGTCTTCAACCAAAGGAAGTGGTGGCATTTCAATCATCACGTCAAAGGTGGGGAAGGTTTGAATGGAATGGGAAAGGAGGAAGGGAGGAAAAGCAAAGAAAACCTTTCACAGGGCCCTTAACGTGCCTCCCGTACCTACTGTTTACTCTGCCTTGAATGCATTTTATACTTCCTCCTATTACTCCCCATCCTGGCAAAAACAAAAATAAATACTAACCAAACCAAAAGGAAAACTATTACCATCCTTCAAAGCTTTCACCAAAGGACACAAAACCTTCCTTGGACGACCCCAGCCAAATTAGTTACTAACCACCTTCCTCAGCAACCTTAGTATCTTTTTTGAGCCTTTGATTGTAACATCTCCTGGCACTTACTCCAAGGTCTTAGGTGTTTGTGTTCATTTCTCAGCTCCATAGCTAGATTGCAGCTTACCCGAAAATGAGTTTTTCTTTTCATCGTTTTATTCCCTTAAGTGCCTAGCACAGTTGGTGTTCCATAAATACATATTGTATTAAATTGAAGAATGCTACAAAGTTACCATTAGGAAAGGAGGCGTAAGTTCTGGTGATCTATTGCGCAGTTAAAAAAGAGCTAGAAGAAAGGCTAGAAGAAAGGTTACAAAAGAGCTAGAAGAAAGGCTTTTGAATGTTATTACTACCAATACATGATAAATGCATAAGGTGATGGATATTTGATCATTATTTAACATATATATGTATGGAAACATCACATTGTACCCCATACATATGTACAATTGAAGTGTGTCAATAAAAAATAAAAATAAAAAATAAAATAAAAAATGGAAGGATAGCAAGGTCTTCCAGATTGAAGACTTTGGAAGGACAATGCTGAATTGAACCTGAGCTGTGTGGCCTTTGTTTAAATCTATCCTCATCTGTATAACTGTGGGTGCTATTACCATATTGCTGACTTATTAACGCACTTCTGGCTTCTGGTTATCCCATGCCTATTTCAAAGAGTCTTTAGTATTGTAATTATTTCACATACTGGATTAAATGAACAAAGATATGAAGCCACTTCCTTTAAAACACCTAAATGAGACCGGGCGTGGTGGCTCATGCCTGTAATCCCAGCACTTTGGGAGGCCGAGGTGGGCGGATCATGAGGTCAGGAGATTGACCATCCTGGCTAACTTGGTGAAACCCTGTTCATACTAAAAATACAAGAATTTAGCCGGGTATGGTGGCAGGGGCCTGTAGTCCCAGCTACTCGGGAGGCTGTGGCAGGAGTATCCCTTGAACCCAGGAGGCGGAGGTTGCAGTGAGTAGAGATTGCACCACTACACTCCAGCCTGGGTGACCGAGCAAGACTCTGTCCCAGAAAAAAAAAGAAAAAAAAAATTAAATGAGAGACTGGCAGAACTGGAAACTGAGGGCCCCCTACTCTGAGCTCCCTGAGCTCCCGTCTCTAACCCAGCCTCTAACAACTGCAGCCACTACAGCAATAACGCCCTACACTTCTACGGCACCTTCTTCCCTAGGCTTTCATAGAATTCTACAAGCAGTAATTAATGTGGTTTAGACTTTACACTCCACTGTTTACCCTGGCCGTCAATTAATTAGTTAATTGCCAAGCTAGCAAGGCATGCTTTGTGTATACTTTTATGAGGGCACGTACTAGAGTGACTCATATTTGCAGATCTGCTCAGAGGTACACACATGCTGTGGCAACAGAAACCATCCCACAGCCGGCAAAGCATCCAGGGACCTCTGAGGCAGGTGCTGTTTATTATAATCTTCCCACTTTACGGTGGGCGGAATGAATCACCAAAAGGCCCAGGAGCTTTTCCGAGGTGTGAGATTGGTCTCTAACTTTGTTTAAAGGCTGTTCTGTTTGTTCAAGTGTGTTTCAAAGTGTTCAGAGGAAAGGGTTTGTCCTCTTAAAACAACAGGTGTTAACACAAAACTAAACCCTAAAGTCCTACTAGAACTTTTCACTGGACACTGACATGGGAGGTGGAGAGGGCAGGGGTTTGAGAGGCCGTCTGTGTCCCAGTTGAGTCCGGTCTGCAGAAAGGAAGCTAGCTGGTGACTCCATGTTCTGAGGAAGTTTTGATTGAGGGGTGTGGACAGTAAGCTCTGAATTTTTTTAAAAAAGATCTTTTGGTTTTGCTTTTAATGGGCAAATAAATATTAGGTATATTAACTGTGTAAAATGTGATGTTTTGATATGTGTATACATTGTAAAATGGTTACCACAAACCAACAAATTAACCTGTCCTCACACAGTTTTTGTTTTGTTTGGAGATGAGAAAACTTTGGGTCTGCTCTCTTAACAGTTTCAAATATGCAATAAATAACTGTTAATTTTAGTCCTATAGTCACCCATTAGATCCCCAGAATTTATTAATTAATACATTAGATCCCTAGAATTTATTAATCACAACCAAAAGTTTGTACCCTTTGACCAATATCTTATCCCACCCACCCAGCAACTAGCATTCTAATTTTACTCTTGTTTCTGTGAATTTAATTTTTAAATATTTCACACACAAATGAGATCATGTGGCATTTGTCTTTCTGTGTCTGGCTTATTTCACTTAGCATAATGCCCTCCAACTTCATTCATGTTGTGGCAAATGGCAGGATTTCCTTTTTTATGGCTGAATAATATTCCTTTATATACACACACCCAAAATTTCTTAATCCATTCATTCATCAACAGACACTCGGGTTGTTTGCCTGTCTTTGCTATTGTGAATAATATTACAATAAACATGGGAGTGTAGATATCTCTTCAAGATACCAATTTCATTTCCTTCAGATACATACCCAGAAGTGGGATTGCTGGATTTAAAAATGGGCAAAGCACTTCAATAGACATTTCTCTAAAGAAGACATACTCATGGCCGACAGGTACATGAAAAGCTGCTCAGCTTCACTAATCATCAGGAAAATGCAAATATAAACCACAATGAGATACCACCTCACATCTGTTAGGATGGCTATTATCAAAAAGATAAGAGAGAACAAGTGTTGGTGAGGGTGTGGACACATGGGAACCCTTGTACACTGTTGGTGAGAATGTAAATTGGGACAGCCATTCTGGAACAGTACAAAGAGAACTACCATATGTTCCTAGTCTGCCTTTAACAGAATGTAAACCGAGAGTGTCTGGTGGGCTCCAGAACTAACTGGCAAGGCCAAGAGGCAAAGCTTTGTCTGCACGTGCCTTTCAGTGCAGGATTGTGTTAAATGCAGTAAGCACACTGGGGAAGGTTCTTGCGGGGAGGTGGTGCCAGTGGGAACTTGGAGTCTTTGGAGTGAAAATCAGGGGTGAGGGTGGGGTGAATGGAAATCCCAGTAGGGCATTTGTGCACATTTATGCATTTATCCTGCACTCACAGTAGTGGGTACTACATCAAGATTTTAATGTATTTCATATTGAGTGTTTTAGTACTAAATATTAAGATAAACAGTTTACATTAAAAAATGTCGTATGATGCAAGTACAAATGCCCTAAGATCTTACTGAGTTCTCAGTTATTGCCTCTAGCTCCTGAAGGCCTACTGCCTACAGTCCTTATTTAATTAACTGTATTGTACTTCTTTTTTTAACCACACAGAAACTTTCTAAACTCTTTACTCTTTTGGATCATGTTTCTGAACCAATGGGGTCATCACTATGGTGAAGTCAGTGTACTCGATCCTCCTAAACTCGGTACATCCTATATCTCGTGGTATTAATATCTCACCATATCAGAGCATATAAAGTGTCAGACTCTTACCCAGGTTGTGGCTACAGTCATTAGCATGCCTGGGTTAAGCATCACGATCATCACCAAGAACTTCTTCCATGTTGACCCTGAGCCATCAACCAATGCTTTCTGGAGATGACAGTTGAATCTTCAGCCTGCTGTGACTCCACCTAAGAGAACTCATATGGCTTATATTTCACCATTTTATCCATAAAAACACTACGAGGGGCTTAAGTTGGCATGATACATTCTTAGTAAATCTGAGCTGTCATCAATAATTTTATAAATGTTGACAAACCATCTGCCTCATAACCTGTTGTGTCATTTTCCTTGAGCAAGCTTGGCTTTAGGGCTGTAACTAAGAACCACATTTTCTTAAAAAAAATAAATTATTTTTCCCTTTTTCCCTGAAGACCACCTACTTAGCTCTTCAGAAACGTAATTATAACCTTTACCGTCTCTCCAGCAGACACTCTTCCCTAACTATGTGTTTGCTTAGAAGTTCCAGGGACAACTGAATCTTGGAACACACCAGGTACCTCTGGAACTCTCACCCACCAGGAGATTGCCTCAAAACAACATTCAATTTACAACTCACCTCTGCCCATGATGGTGCCAGCCAGACCACTGGATGGATAAGACATCAAAGCAAGTCATGCAGACCCCCCACACCTCCTCACTCTGATCCCTGTGTTCCATTCAGGCCAAGTCCCTTTTCAAAGCCTCTGCTTTCTTCCCCAAAAGCTCAAGTTATTTCCTTAAGGCAGGAACCTGTACTGTTTCCCCTCAGCTAAGCTCTCAAACAAAAGTCACTTTCTTTTTACAACCCTTGTGCTTGTTATCTGAATTTGCAAGTGGCAAGTAGCCGGACCTGCATGAAACTTCAAAGGCCTGAGTAGGTAGGGACACTGAAGCAGATAGAACCAGGATATAACTGTAGGACTGGCCTCTGATATGACAGATGATAGGCAGCCAGTCTAATATATAGTACCTAAAAAGGCATGGGAAAATTGGGGCTTGCTTTGAGGTGGCACCCATATTTAAGGCAGCTCAAGTTAAAGGGTTAATCAGAGCAACACAAGCTAAGAGAGCATGGTTCCCCATTTCAGGCAGGCAGCATTCCCAGGGTTCTGAGTGAGCGGTCCACTGAATACAGGACCTTAGCCAGGGGCTATCGGTTCAGAAAACTAAAGTAAGCTGCTGGAGAGGTGGAGCTGGCAAGAGTGTCAGGAAAAGTATCAGAGTCTCAAGCAAACAGATTCTAGGGTAGAATGGGATTCCAGTTTCACCGGGAAACTGGAGTTACTAATCGAAAGGTCAAAGGCAGAAACCAGGTAAACAGGGTCAATAAGTCAGAAGTCTGGGTAACGATGCAACACATGCCCTAGGCTCCCACTTTGTGCCCAAGACGCTTGGTCCCAGGTTCATGGTCTGCACCCAATCAGTTCTGATGTCCTGGTAGATGGGTGAGTAATGGCAGGTGCTCTTGGGAGCAGAGGCGGTCAATTCTGCAAGTAGAGTTGAGTAGCCCTGGAGGAGTAGAAGCCAACAGTGATCCCTATCAAGGTGAAATGTTCTGCCTTTTCTCCATCTTGAAAATGAAGACAATCCTTACCTTGTTTGGATCTAATTTCAAGTTGTTTATTTCTTCAAGCATTGTTAGTTAAAGGTAACAATTAGTATTGAGTTAAAATTATGTTGTGATCTTAATGAAGGGTCATGATTTTATAGAGAAAGTAATAAGGCTTGAATCAGGGACCATTTTTCCTTATCTCAATGAACCATGGGTGAAAAAAACTGATTTGTTAGATCTATGCAAGCATTAACAATCCTCACTGACTGTTCACCTGGTGGTGTTACCATTATGGGAGACATAGCAGGAAATTTTTACCTTCTTTAGAACTCGACTGCAAAATTAAACCTATTTAGAGACAACATGTCGGAATGTTCAGCATGCCCTCTGTCTTTTCTCTCTCTTTCTTTACAATTTTCTGCTTTCCTTTCATTTTTCCCTCCCTCTCTCCCTCCCTCCTTTACCTCCCTTCCTCCCTCCTTCTTTCCTTCCTTCCTTCTCTCCCTCCCTCCTTCCTTCCTTCCTCTTTTCCTTCTCTTTCTCTCTCCCTTTCTTTTTCCCTTTCTGTATTTTTTCTTTTCTCTCTCTCTCCCCACCCCTCTCCCTTTGACTCCTTTATGCCAGTCTGTTGGGGCACAGGGACAATGACCTGCCTGAGAAGAGGCAGTTGTTCACTGGATATGACAGGAAAAAGACCAGGGATGTCTGTCTCAGACCAGGGGATCAGAGGAGGCTTCCCAAGGGAGTCATGTCCTTAAGGAATGTAGGATTTGGCCAGATGGAAAAGAGCATTTGAGGTAGAGGGCATCACACATGTGGAGACCTAGGAGTGTAAAGAGCGTGGCTCATTTGAGGAACTGTCAAGTGTGACAAGGCCTGGCACAAAAACACAGTGCGGGTCAGGCACGGTGGCTCAAGCCTATAATCCCAGCACTTTGAGAGGCCAAGGGAGGAGGATTGCTTGAGCTCAGGAGTTTGAGGTTGCAGTGAGCTATGATCACACCACTGCATTCCAGCCTAGACTCTGTTCCTAAAAAATAAAAATAAAAAAACAAAACCTACAATGAGGGGAAGCTGTACTACATTGGGTGTCCAGCTGGTGGGGCAGCCAATTTTAACACTAGCCCTGGCCAAAGCCTCCTCTGCTCATTTATATTAATAGTTTCTGAGTGTAAGCCTTTATAATAAATAATACCTTTTCTAATGCCACATTTTTTTTTCTTAAAAGACTGTAAAGAAGTCCATGATGGAGAAATAACTTCTTTGACATCATGAGCTTTCCTTATCTAAACAGAGAGCTCTCTGGAGGAACTTGGCATGTCCTCTTAGCTTTGTACATGATTAGGGCACAGCGAGACAGTAGCTCCTTTCCCACCACATGCTGAGTGGGATTTAGGTAGCCTGGGCACACGCTTTTATTTTGACGTACGGATAGTTCATGTTGAGAAGGATAGGCACAAAGTTAAGGAGCATACTTGGCTCTTGGGAGTCAGGAGTGCCCGATGAGGCATGTTCTGCATCTGTAGATGCCAGTGGCCCCAGACAGGGCAGTATGAGTGCCAGAGGGAGCTCTGGAAATGAATACCAAAGGCTCTGTCTTCTTCCTCTCTTGATAATGGCGCCAACTCTCTAATTGGGTGTGAGATGTGTTGTTGACAGGAAAAATATGGAATAGGATGGAACTGCAGATAATAGAACCATGTGGACAGGAATGCCATCTGGAAACTCTGGGAAAGGCGCCTGCCTTCAGCTGGGCTCGGCTGTCTGCTCTTTTGCGGTTATCTAGCTCTGCAAGAAAATAAAACTTAAGTTCCTTTAAATTTCCCTTAAGTTACCTCCAAGACCTAACAGAAGCCAGGGACACCAAACAGGAGGGCAGTGAACACCAGTAACATCACGTTTTTGGAGCAAGGATTAGAGTGGGAAAGTGATAGAAGGTACAGCCACAGACAGGGCAAGGGCCAGACCTAGAAGACACACCATGAAGAAAATCTCAGGAAGTTGTTTTTGTCTTTGTTTTCTCCTTTCTTTCTTCAGTATCATCACAGTTCCAGACTTCTTTTTTTTGTTTGTTTTTTTGAGATGGAGTCTCGCTGTGTCGCCCAGGCTGGAGTGCAGAGGCGCGATCTCGGCTCACTGCAACCTCTGACTCCCGGATTCCAGCAATTCTTCTGTCTCAGCCTTCTGAGTAGCTGGGACTACAGATGCCCGCCACCACGCCTGGCTAATTTTTGTATTTTTAGTAGAGACGGGATGTCACCATGTTGGCCAGGCTGGTCTCGAACTCCTGACCTTGTGATCCGCCCACCTCAGCCTCCCAAAGTGCTGGCATTACAGGCATGAGCCACCGTGCCAGGCACTCAGACTTCTCAAATTCCATGAAAAATGGAATTTGGGGTGGAAACGAAGAGCTCATTTCTGGGATAACATTGCAGGGACAAAGATAAGAGCAGTTACTGCCACTCACTAATGTAAACTTCCTTCAACACTACAGGCCCATTACTTTTGCCTAACATTTCCTCAAATAATTTTTTTTAAACTATTGGTTTGAGTTTATCGGTACAATGTTTTATTTGAGAAACAACAGATTTTAAGAATGACTACCCTACCATTGGTTATTACATTTTTATGACCTTTTAGAGAAATAGAAAAGAAAAAATACGTGGTGATGTAGTTTTTTTTGTTTTTTTTTTTTCTTTTTTGAGATGGATTTTTGCCCTGTCACCCAGGCCAGAGTGGGAACCTCCACCTCCCAGGTTCACATAATTCTCCTCCCTCAGCCTCTCCAGTAGCTGGGATTACAGGCACCCCCTACCATGCCCAGCTAATTTTTGTATTTTAGTAGAGACAGGGTTTTGCCATCTTGGCGAGGCTGGTCTTGAACTCCTGACCTCAGGTGATCTGCCCGTCTCAGCCTCCCAAAGTGCTGGGATTACAGGGGTGAGCCACTGTGCCCAGCCACAGTGATGTAATTTTTAATGATCTGTTATGGCTCTTTGACTCTGATACCAAGAATGGGTTATAATTTTTTCATGGTAATCCACATCCTGAATCTTAATACCATTTCAAAAGCCGGGACAGGCAAGAACAAACTTCTCATCATCAGTGACATAAGACGAGGCTGTGCCCTGCTCCTTTCACTTCACTTCCTTTTTAATAACAGAAAATCACCCTGAGATGAACTAGACACATGCCTCTGCCATGGAGAGATGGAGCAGTAACCTCTATGCTCAGGTTAAGCAGAAGCCATTTCAAAAGACATTAGATTCCAGTAAGTCACGCTGTCATAAAGATGGCTTGGAAATAACCATTCTGTGAAAAGATCATTCATTATTATCCCGGAGAGATTTTGAGAAGTTCATTGATTTTATTTTTTAATTTTTGTGGGTACATAGTAGGTGTATATATGTACAGGGTAAATTAGCTATTCTGATATAGGTATACAATGTGTAATAATCACATCAGGGTAAATGGGGTGTCCATCACCTCAAGCACCTATCCTTTCTTTGCATTACAAACAATCCAATTATACTCTGTTAGTTATTTTTAAGTGTACAATAAATTTTTGTTGACTGTGGTCACCCTGTTGTGCTATCAAATACTAGATCTTATTCATTCTTTCTCATTATTTTTTGTACTCGTTAACCACCCTCCAACCCCCACTACCCTTCCCAGTCTCTGGTAACCAGCACAGTTGTTACTGGTTCCATGGCATATTTTGCAGCTAATCCATGCTGATGGATTCACAAGGAAGCCATTTTGCTCAACAGACATTTCACAGACGCAGTTTAAAGATTTTCCCATAGCCCTGGTGGGGACAGATTAGTAAAACTTATTTTGAACCTCTTCCAAGCCAATGTCATCTGAGCCATACTTTACACTGTAGCCCCTCAGGGACACAATCAAGCTCTTATTCACTTGCTGAAGCAGACCCAGGACTGCTTCCTGAGGAAAATTGTGACTTTACCTGAAGAAAAAAAAGAGTAAAGACATTTAGGGTAGATATCAGAAGCCCAGAATAAATAAAACGCTGTGGACCAGGATTGATAGTAAGTTAGACTTTTTTGGATACGTTTCTCAGAGGACAAGATTCCTATTCTGTACCGGGTGTAGCACCTCGGGAGTTAATCAGTCACCAGTGGTAATGGAATTCTTGGATGTAGACGAGACCACCTGGGGCTGGACAGGCTACGCAATTTGTGAAGTCCGGTGCACAGTGAAAAGGCGTGGAGTCCTTGTCCAAAAATTAGACATTTCAAGATGGGAAAGCAGAACATCGATTTAAGGCTGGGGCCCTTGGCAGCATGGGGCCTTTGCAAACGTGCAGGTTTCATGCCCATGAAACCGGGCATGACTGCAGGGAGGAGATGGAGTAAAAAGAAGAGTTAATTATGGGATTCTAGGGGAAAACTAACCTTTATAGGGAAGGTAAAAGAGAAACAAAGACAAAGACAGTGAGATAGGGAAGTCCGGGAGGTAGAAAAAGAATCAAGAGTGAGTGGTCTCTCAGAAGCCAAGGAAGTCATACTTTTAAAGGGAAACCACATGGATGTTCCTATGTATCCTTGCACTTCCCATACACTGGCAAAAAATATGCATCTAATTGCTGCAGGATGTAGTCACCTGTCTCATGTTACTGAAGACCAGGTAATGTAAGTACTCAAAAGTGTCCTTGCCTTTCATAGCTAGGAGGTCATCACTGAGCTGATTGAAAAAAGTCTCAATAATAAAAGAGGAACAGCCAGATGTCAGATTGCGTTGTGCTGAGAATGGACAGGGAATTGAGATCGTGGAGACAGCGCCAAAGACCTACCTGGTGAGCTTGAAGAGAAAGGATTGAAAAGAGGGGAGTACCCGGAGGCAGATGTTGAGCAGTGAGAGCTGTTATTGTTATTGATAATGGTATTTTGTTGTTTTTTGATTGCTTTTAAGAGGGGAGAGACTAAAGCCTGTTGGTATGCAGAAAAAAAAATAATAAATAGCAGAAAGCGAAAAGGCAGAAAAAGGGAGGAGAAAGGAAAGAGGAGAGAAAAAGGAAACGGATAAAAGATTGGAAGAAGTAATTCATGAGTAGTTGAAAAGCATAGAATCCAGGAGATAAGTCTATAAAAATAGCAGAGTTAAGGCATTGGGTGAGCTGAATGTTAAGTATATTGGTAACTTGCAAGTATTCCTGAGCTTTACAAAAGATGTTATATCAATCAAAAAGTAGTAACAAGAATAATAAAGACTCAATGTGAAATCTTGGCAGGGTAGCCCTCAGGTTGGGATTTTTACTTTGTGGTCATGTATACTAGCCTGCGGTGGATGAACTACCATTTGCACTAAGCCATTCATTTTGAAAGAAAGGGAAAGTGTATATTCAAATGTGAGGGGAAAAAAGTGGGAATGAAATGAATGATGAATGTAGACACATTTTTTATGAATATGCTTACATTTGGAAGCAAGAGACTTGGAGGGAGGAACTGAAGTGTTCCATGCTTTCATTCTTCCCTTATTTCCTGTATGAAGTAGGAAACAAGGTCATTTGCTGAGGATAAATACTAAAATACTTACCTAGTAATTAAAAAAACCTTACTTTGATTTGTATAGTTCCTTTTTTTCTACACACTTCAAAGTTCTTTAGCAACTGCTACTCTCAAACAACCTATTCTGGTATTTTGATAGACCCTTTCATTGTGGTATTAATTTCTGTTCCCACTAATATCAAAGAGAAACTTGAAACATTTCTACAAAGACTTAACTAATATCAGAAATAGGTTTTCTCTCTATAGCATTTTACAGGGCAATCATTTCAGAACACATAGAACTCAGAATCAGATCATGATGTCTGGAAATATAAGACTATTAGAGCAAGCCCCTCACAGCACTAGTTTCCCTGGGAAAGAATATTGTTCAAAATATAGCTCTGGGTGGGAATTCTTCTGTTAATTTTACTTCCGTATTATAGTCGGTTTCGTTTCTTTTATGAAGAAGGGTCATATCTTAGTCCAAAGGGCAGCTTATCCAGCATGGTTTAAGATCCACAACTACCAGGTAAAACTGCCCACCTAAAAGGGCTACCCTGCCAGGATTTTCTATTGAATCTTTATTATTCTCATTGCTATTATCTCGTTGATGTAACCTCCTTCATAAAGCTCAGAAACATTTGCAAGTTAACAACGTATTTAATATTCATCCATTCAGTTCTCCTCGTGCCTTCCTGGTGCTATTTTATAGATTGAATCACCTTTTACCTTCTGTATAGTTCACTTATTTATTATGCTTATTATCCATTTCCCCCAACAGAATGTAGACTCTGTGTCCGCAACACCTAGGACCATTTCCATCTATAATAGGCCATTCATTGAATATTTGTTGGAAGAATAAATGAAATACATGTTGAATATTTTCTATTTCAGTGTATCATATTAACTCACATATAGTTGTGCAGAATAATTTTCCATTCTGTTCCTATTTCTCTGGGCTTAAATTGGTGATAGCCGATAGTCTTTAAAAAAAATCAACAACAACAAAAAAACTTCGTGTTTAGGTCTAGGCCAAGAGGTAGTTACACCCAGCTGATTTGCCCATCTCCGAATCACAAATGAAGGATGGAGTAAATCTACCTAAACAGAGAATCTAGAAGAGCTACAAGAGGGCAGTTTCATATGGTTGGACTTGAAACAGTGCTAGGTGTTTTACATTTTATTAAGTCATTTATTTCACAAAATAGCTTTAGGATATAATAATTATTGTTCCCATCTTACAGAGGTAGAAACTGAAGTTCTAAGAGGTTACATTGACCAAGTTAGAAAGCTAAAAAGTACAAAGTTTGAATTTGAGCACAAATCTTATTCTCAAACCTGAGCTCTTTTCAAAACTGCTTGAGAATTATTCGATGAAGTGTATTGTACTGAGAAAGAAAGAAATAGAATAAAACAAGATGTTTTCCACCTTTACAAAAAAAAAAAAAAGGAAGGGAAAGTAACTTATGCCTGCAGTTTTCATCAGTAATTCCAACATGGAAAGCAAATCTATTTCCAATTTGGCAAAGCCCTCTTAGCAAATTGATATCTTGGCTTGGATATGAGAAGCCATGTAAATATAATTCAAAAATTATGAGCCATTGAGAAATAATTTCTAGATACAAAAAAAGTCTGAGGCAACCATCCATTTCTCCACACTACAACAACGAAGGTTGCTTCTCTTTGTTCAGGGCCAAGTTCCAAAATTTATTATCCCTTTAATTCCACCTCCTCAATCATGATTCACACAGCTTCATCTCCTGCAGACTCTGAAGAGGTGCAGGGCATGAGTGGGTAACTACATCGTAAGTCCAGCTCACCCTCCTACCCCTTATTTCATTTTTCTCTTTTCTTTTTGGCTTTTATTTATAAACCACCAAAACATCTGGCCAATTTATTTAAACTCCAGATGTTGTAGCCCACTTCATATTGCTACATTTTTTTTTTTTAACCGAATGTGCTGGCTTTATGATAAATATAGCCTGAGTGAAAGTGAGTGAAGGTTGTCAGCTGATGGAAAATGAAACTAACTGGTAATCAACAATCAACATCTGCTTCTCATGTTTCTATTGCTTCCTGGCTCAATCAAAAATAATGTGCCTAATCTTAGAAGAAATTCCTAGAGAAGTAGAAATCACTTAACAATCTTTACCTTATCCGCTTTACAACCTGAAAGAAGCTAGGCATGGCCAGAATCAAAACAGGATCTATATCAGGGAAATGGCCTGAGTTAGACTCACACATTGCACCATGAGGATTAAATTAGGATAAGAATTCAGACCCAAAGTTGTCAAAACCATTTTGTTACACCATCTCCATCATTCATGTTTCCTTTCCAACTTATCCCAGCATGTTCATGATAAACTTCTTTAATTACCTCGGTACAGTGCCATCCTGGGGGAAGTAATAAACAAATGCCTCTTAGTGCTCTTCAACTGAGAACTGAAGCACCAATCCAGCCTTCAGGTGCCATGGTGCAACAGGAGTCTAGTCCTATGTTCCATGGTGACTATAGTCCTTGACCTATATCCCTGGTCCAAAGAGACAATATGGTAGCCAGACTGGTCTTGGAGAGATTTAAACTAAATCACGCTTTATGCCTTTTCATACGATTTGGAGCTAACATTTTCCTAAAGGTTCTAGCCAGTAAAACAAGACAAGGAAAAGAAAAGATACAAGAACTAGAAAGGAAAAAGCAAGCCTCATTATTCACAGGTGACCAGATTATTATGCAGAAAATCCAAAAGGATCTATAAACAAAATATTTAAATTAATAAATAAGTTTATTTAGAGTCATAAATTTAATGCTAACAGTTATTTTTCTTTTACCAACAATAAGCTGAAAATGAGATTTATAAAATGACACCATTTACATTAGCATTGCAAACCATCAAACACTTGGTAATAAATATACTAAGGCATACAGAAACTATGTATATGTACAAGACATATACGCAGAAACTATCAGACATTACTGAGAGAAATTAAATAAGAATTGAATAAATAAAGGAATATATCATGTACACAAGGGTGTTGGGGCCTTCTGAACCAAGCTGTAGTTTTCTGAGTGCATTAAATTACAATAAGTAAAGCCACAAATGTATGATTTTTGCACTTTCTGCTTGTAAGTTATACTTGCATACAGTTAATAAAAAGTAAATTGAATAACTTGTCTTGCAATGCTAAACAAATAAATACTAGGTTGAACCATCTGAAATTGCTGTTTTTGTAGTTCAGAAATGGTCAAATATAGGCAATAGTTATATAGGAAATGTAGGCAATAGGTAAATAGATTAAATGTTTTATGTTCTATATTACTTGTAAATCATAAAATTATATATTTGTGTTTTCTCTTTGTGACTTTTAGTGGTCAAGTTTTGTGTTTTCGTACTATTAAACGTGTTTCCTTTTTTTTGAGATGGAGTCTTGCTCTTTTGCCCAGGCTGGAGTGCAGTGGCATGATCTCGGCTCTCTGTAGGCTCCACCTCCCGGGTTCACACCATTCTCCTGCCTCAGCCTCCCGAGTAGCTGGGACTATAGGCGCCCGCCACCACGCCCGGCTAATTTTTTGTATTTTCAGTAGAGATGGGTTTTCACCGTGTTAGCCAGGATGGTCTCGATCTCCTGACCTCGTGATCCGCCCACCTCGGCCTCCCAAAGTGCTGGGATTACAGGCCTGAGCCACTGCACCCAGCCTATTAAACATGTTTCTAAGTCTACAGCTACAACTATAGCATTCTATCTGTAAAGAAAAAAGTTTTGACTTTTGACCCATTAACCAGAAGTCAATTAATCTGAGATGGATAGGAATGGTCACACATATTTCATTATGTGTTTTTTAGCTCCGTCACCCAGGCTGGAGTGCAGTGGTGCGATTTCGGCTCACTGCAAGCTCTGCCTCCCGGGTTCACACCATTCTCCTGCCTCAGACTCCCGAGTATTTGGGACTACAGGTGCACGTCACCACGGCCTGCTAATTTTTTGTATTTTTAGTAGAGACGGGGTTTCACAGTGTTGGTCAGGATGGTCTAGATCTCCTGACCTCATGATCTGCCCGCCTAGGCCTCCCAAAGTGCTGGGATCCCAAAGTGTGAGCCACTGCACCCGGCCAGGTCCTTATATTTAATATGTATTTCTTCTAAGGAGAAAATAATTGTTTACCCACTCTGAATATCTTTTTCTTTTAATTAAATCTGTAGTTCATTTAAATGGAATATAATTACGATTTGTTTTCTATTTGTCTCAACTTTTTCTGTTCTTATTTTCTTCTTTCTTACTTTTGAATTGAATAAGAATTTGTATTATATCCATCCCCACTATCATACTGTTTGATCACTCTTGTAATAGTAGAGACTATCCGGTGGTTCGAACATCCTTCCTAGACTTATTAAAATCGAAGATAAATCAGTACTTTTTCCACTTTTTGTACAACACAAAGGACTTAGTATTCTTTATCATATTTCACTACATCCCATCTTATATACTGTTTTTAAATTCTCCAGATAATGTTTACCCATACGAGACATTATCATTATTGATTTTTATAGTCAATATTCATTTAGATTTGCCCACGTATTTACCATTCTGTTACTCTTCATTACTTCCTGAGCCTCTGAGTTGCCACATGAAATCATTTTCCTCATTCCACCATGGCTTCCTCTATTACTTATTTCATTATGAATCTGCTGGTGATGAATTCTCCTGATTTTTAATGTAACTGAAAAAAATATTTTTACCTTAATTTGGAAGACATTTTTACAGGATATTTTCTTTCAGCCCTTTGAAAAGATCATCATTTTCTTGCTAAACAACTGACTGCCTGAAAGAAATACTGAGTGAATAAACACATAAATCAAAGAATGAAGGAATGGAGTTATGTCAATAACAAATCCCATTTCTCTCAGAAGAGGGAAAGGAAGCCAAAAGCAAGGGGGGATGTGCACATGCGCACACACACAAGCACAGGACACATGCACACACACAAGAACAAGGTTACATGTTCAATGCATTCATTAATACATTCCTTAGTTTATTAAATGATTTATCTTTCTAATTAGAATATTACTACACTAGATACTATAATACAAAATGTGTAAACATATTCTTCTAATTGTCCTTAGAGAACTTATAATCTAAACTCTGAGAAGTATATTCTTACTTATTTAATAGGTAATTTTAGGCCGAGCTTGGTGACTCAAGCCTGTAGTCCCAGCACTTTGGGAGGCCAAGGTGGATGGATCACTTGAGGTTGGGGGTTCGAGATCAGCCTGGCCAACATGGTAAAACCCCGTTTCTACTAAAAATACAAAAATTAGCCAGGTGTGGTGGCAGGCGCCTGTAATCCCAGCTACTTGGGAGGCTGAGGCAGGAGAATAGCTTGAATCAGGCAGTTGGGGGTCGCAGTGAGCCTCAGCAGCAGAGTAAGAGTCCGTCTCAAAAAAAATTTTTTTTTAAAGTAATTTTATACTACTTTGAACCTTTCTCAAGGACCAGTCACACTACAATGGCTTTTAAAGAAAAGTCACCAATATACTTTCATGGGGCTGTACAGCAAACTACGGACTAAAGCAAACAAATATTCACTTAATTGTGGAAGGAAAAAGGGAAGCAATTCAGCACTTCTTATGTGATACAGATTGATACTTAGAAAAACAACAGTAAATTTTTAAAAGCAGGACAGCAATAAAACAATAGAAAAAATGAACTACTGTTTAGACATGGAAAACATAATGCACTTTTATCTGGTTGTTTTTTTGTTTGCTTGTTTGGGGGACCGAGTCTCACTCAGTCACCCAGGCTGGAAATGCGGTGGCGAGATCTTGGCTCACTGCAACCTCCGCCTCCTGGGTTCAAGCAATTCTCCTGCCTCAGCCTCCCAAGTAGCTGGGATTACAGGCACCTGCCACCATGCCTGGCTAACTTTTTGTACTTTAGTAGAGATGGGGTTTTACCTCATTGGCCAGGCTGGTCTCAAACTCCTGAGCTCAGGCAATCCGCCCACCTCGGCCTCCCAAAGTTCTAGGATTACAGGCGTGAGCCACCGTGCCTGGCCTTATTTGTTTTTTACTATGCTTTTTTTTTTTTCTTTTTAAGAATAGTTGTCTTTACAAGTGATTATCTTTGGATAAAAAAAAAAACACAATATGGAAAAAGCTAGAGTGTGTTGAGAATCTTGTGTTTAGTAGCAGAATAGAGTCTAACCCACACTTGCTCAGATAAACTTTGGGTTTCGGAGAGAGGGGGTTGGTTTTAGAAATGAGATCTCTCTCGATGTTGCCCAGGCTGGTTTTGAATTCTTGGTCTAGCCATTCTCCTGCCTCAGCCTGGATAGCTACAATTACAGGTGCGAGCCACTACACTCAGCAAGATAAACTTCGAGCTGGGCAAAAATGTGGGTGATGCCTCCTGTACATATTAATGTTGACAAGACAGAAAATAAACATTCAGGCTAAATGGAAGTGGGGAGAGGGGGTCTGCTGTTGAACCAAGTGCTCCTAGAGAGAATGAATTCAGAGCAGACTTTTCTAGAAGAGTGGCCTGCTGCAGGCCTAGAAGAAGGAAAGCATTTTCAATGGAGTGTTCTCTCTGTCTTGTTTTCTTGACATAGCTCCACCGAATGGATGATTTGCTGTTGACAGCAATACTTAGCAGTCTTAAGCAGGATGTAACCATCCTCTCCACTCCCACTTGTTTAACTCACAGGTCCTCACTGTGGCTCTCCATGTACCTCCAACCTTTCAGCCATGGACCTGGTCTCCTTAAGCCAACCGAGGCCCTTGCTTCTTTGTTTCTCATTTGCCGGCACCTCTCCACAACCGGCCATTGCCACGCTCTCTGGAACATGATCTGGAACTTGTCGTCAGGCTCCATGCATTGTAGCTGCTACAGGATGCACACTGCTGCTTCCCCTGAGCCCGACATAGGCTCTCCAAGTCTCCTTTCACAGGGAGATGGATTGGAAACTCGGTGTACGTGTGGACAAAGATTCTCAATGAAATGAGTCTATAACTTGGAAATGGGAAGATTTGCACTCTTTCACTTTCTTCGTTTTTTTTTTTTTTTTTTTTTTTTTCCTGGTCTGTGAAATTAAAACCCCTTTTCTGGACCTGGCTATCAAAAAGTATTTATATGTTAGCCTGTTATAGTACAACTATCAAACATCTGAAAGCACTGAATACAAAAAGTTCAGTAAAAAAGGCATGAGAGGTGGAATGTGTTTTCTTTGTAAATAAAAATTCACAGGAAGAAGAAAACAGGACAACCTTCAAGAGTAATTAACATTGTTTTCTTCTATCGTATATTTGGTTGAGGAGAGCTCCTTCAAAAATAAAGGATGATGATCTGTAAGCACTACCTCGTGTTTTTTAATAGTCTGGATTCATCTGTTTCCTCTTCTCCATGGTTTTATGACTCTCTCCTGGCCCATCAATTACATGACAGTAATCGACTTTTCCAGAAGAAAGGGACCAAATGAGATAATTGACATCTCCCCCAATCTTACAGCACTGAGGTTCAGTCATTCTTCTCTTTAATGGACCTTCCCCCAGTCTCCTTGCCCCAATATAAAATATATGCCATATGTATTTCCAATGAGCTTCTTTATCTAAATGAGTGAGCAGCAGGAAAGCTGGTTTCTAGTCTGCCGTTCACAGCAGACCTTTTGGCATTTATCTACACAGCTCTGTGTCCACCATCCTCATGTTAGATGTGCTTTTTGTTTGGTCCTTGTGTTGGGAAAGCTGACCACTCAGGGCAGGTTGTGTGACATCGTTGGCATTGGTCCTTGCTTCTCTTGCCCAGGCACTCACTCAATGGCATGCAGAGACATAAAGGACTATTAATTACAAGGGACTCTAATCAATTGTGTTGGGCAGTGCAGTCCAATGATAACCATTCTCCAGATGGCTTGCTAAGTACTACATAGGCAATTTCCAAGGTCAGGTTTCTCCTGAGTCTCTTGTACTATATGGGGAAAACTATCACTCTTCTGTTATCATTAATGCAATGTTATTTGGCATGTGCCTGTCTTTAGGAAAGTAAAAATCTCTAACTTGAGGCCATTCATCTATTGGTTCTGTCTATTCCAACGGGTTATAGCTGTTGGCCAGTTTGGTTATTTAGAATATTCTTAAACTCAAGAGTAGTTGCACCTCAGAAGCCGCTTAGGATACTGTAAGGCCAATTGAGTCAGGTAGACAATTCCTTCACAATCACTCACTGATAAGCACCTATCAATGTAATGGTCCAGGGAGATAATGGTTTACAGCCTATGACATTGTTCATTGCTAAACCATATATGTTCACTCTCTGAGATCTCAGTCTAATAGCTAAGATCTCACCATAAAATGTTAGAATTACCTAAAGCAGAGGTCACAAAGTCACAAAATGGCAGACAACTCTTAAAAATCATAAGATTTCCCATAAAATGTATGCTTATAACTTGTCTTGAAGAACTGAGAGTTCTGGTAGAGCTAGGTAGCATGACTTCCATTGACTAAAGGTAAGAAGACATAAAGGTAAGAAGACACAGTAACCCCTCTCCTCCACAGACAGGGTATGGACTCTCGGGTCACGTGTCTGGCTTCCCTGAACACTTGAGGTTGTGAATCCCATAATTCCCTTCGAAAGTCAGTTACTAACTATGAACTTGGCTGCAAAGAGCCAGGGATCCTGACTGTGTCTAGGAATGGACAGGCAGGCATTACATTTAGAAGCAGGAATATTTGAGCTTTGCTTCAAGCTCTACCCATAGGACCTGGCCCATTGTGATCAGTCCTCATAGAATTATAGAGTCATAGAGATTATTTAAATCTTCCCATCTCTCCCCACACATAACAACCGAGTTTTCCTACATCCAGTATTACTTCCATGCTCAGACATAATATTAGATTCTATGGCAATGTGCTCTTTTTCTTATTTATGTATGCTAGTCTTGTCATCTTCCAACATAAATGCAAGCGCATGAAGCAAAGGGACATGTCATGCAGTTTCTTTGTAATTCCCAATGCGTGTTTCTTTATAACACATATTAAATATTCACTACTTATTGAATGGGTTGATTTAAGACAAGCTGCTTCATTTTTCAACATCTCAATTTTTCATTCACAAGAAAAGAATTCTCCTTTGAAACCTCTTAATATCACTTGAATCCTTGAATCTATGAGGCATACAGTGAGAGATTATTTTGTAGGAATTGCTTTTCTGCCAAGAGCTGCTTCATATATGCAATGCATTGTATTAAAACTAAAATGTTGGTACATTTTAGTGAGACACTTGGGTCTAAATGCTGTAGAAGGCTCTGGTGGTCAGAATAAATCTTGAAGATGAAAAAATTGTGATTTTTATGTCCTTTTTGGGAAAGTCAATGGGCCTGGAGGAAATAAATTGCAATAGTGGAGGAAAGTGCCTCTCTAGATATATTGGTGATTTTAGTGTGAGTTTCAAGAAGCTTTTTTGAGGGATTGAATATGTGAGTATGACAGAGAAGGTGCCAAAGTTGGGTGAAACAGGGTTTTTGTACACCTTCCCCTTCTGTGTTTTAAAGTGTGAGGTCAAGAAATTAGATATGAGTGGGAAATCTTATGTTATTTAATACTTCTCTTCGCATAAGCTGGTATGTTACCTCTGCTATTATTATTGTCAAGTTGATTTGAAAACCTGTAAAAGGCCTCAGATAGGCTGTGGAAGGCTGAAAACCTGTAACAGACATCAGTTTGGCTATGGAAGGCTGAAAACCTGTAACAGGCATCAGTTCGGCTATGGAAGGCTGAAAACCTGTAACAGGCATCAGTTCGGCTACGGAAGGCTGAAAACCTGTAACAGGCATCAGTTAGGCTGTGGAAGGCTGACTTACCAAGCCAGCAGCTGATTCACAATGTTTCCCCGGTTCTACCTAAAGCCATTTTGCTCCTTTTCATTCAGAACATGTGGCTTTTGCTGAATTAATACATCAAATTTATTTCATCTGTTAACAAGACTATAGTAGTTAATGGTGGACAGAGGGTAGGGAAAGGATACATTTCCCCTATTGTTATCATAAAGGACTGTAGTTACCAGCTTGTTGCTGAAAGGTTCTAAGGAGAGATGTCTGTGTGTGCCCAAGTCACTATCTTTTCTTTGTGAAAGTGAGTAAAGGGTCAGCTCAAAGCAAAAGGCTCCCAGCCCTTAAAAGTCAGTGTTGAATCTGCTCTATTTAGTGAAGATTAACTATTTGCTTATATCCCTGAAAAACTCGTTTTGAAATTGCCTTAAAGAGGATAAAAATCCTGGTTAGCCACCAACGCAGCTTTATGAAACACAAACCTGGTCAGGCCAATCAAGTTCTTTTTTTTGTTTATGAAAATAAGCCAGGGAGAACCCTAGAAAATCACCGGTATCTTAGCTTCACAGAGACTTTTATTCTAGTCTATGTATCATACAAAAATACTAGGCCTACATGAGCTAAGTTACATAGTCATTATATGACCATACACATGATGGGAAATTCATGTGCAAGAGGGGACTTTTTAAAAATAGCAATACCAACTTAAAATTTCATGGCAACCATTGCTCACAGGATATTGGTTCTATACCCGGCACTGCATAACCCCTGGATGATGGAATGAGAGTATCCTTCATTAGTTTCACAGTTAACACTAAGATATGTGGGGCAAAGATCTTGAAATATAGAAATACAGGAATTTAATGTGTTTTCAATAAACTGGCAACTTGAACTAAGAAAAGCACATCAAGGACAGAGAAAATGCATAAATACAAGACAGAGCAATTATATATACATAAATGGCAGGAAAACATTGAGGGGTTACAGTAGGTAAGGAGCTGATGCCCTATCAGTAGGATAAAAAGGCTGAGTGCATCCCAAGTAGGAACCATGAAGTACTGCATCAGAATGGGACCTGAATCCATACTGACAGAATTCTGAGTCCCAGAAAAAAATGAACTAGAGTAATTGGAGAGAGTGTAGAACATACCTCCAAACACAGTTTTAAGGAACAGTTAAAGTTTTGGCAATATTCTGTTTCTAAAAGAAATGACTGAGAAGTGATACTACAGGCTTCATGAAAACAAAAGCCATTAATTATATGGTAAATTTTCTGTCTTCACTGAGATGCAAAGAAAGTCACAGGGATTAAGCTATAATATAAGAACTTATATATTCTGTCCTTGGAATGTTATCAAACACTTTCCATTTTAGTTCCTTCTCTGAACTTGTTTAATTCAGTACAGGAAAACTGAGATGTGATCCTGCCCGAGGCTAGAGGAGTGGCCAAGATGATTTCCCTGGTCCTTTCTAGATCAATGTTTGCATACCATTTTCATAGACCTTAGGACCTTTAGTTCTCAAGATATCTCCACTGTGTAGGAATTATTAGTCCCTGGTTAAAGATGTGTATGCCAAGTCTCAGAGAGATGAAATTCCCCTTCTGGCCTTGAACTCAGATTTAGCAACTGCAATTCTTATGCATTTTCAACAATGTCTTGCTGCCTACAATTACATGAAAATGAGTGTGTCTCTTTCTCTTGTTATAAATCCTTGCAAAGAAAAGATGAACTGTGATGTGTTTCATAAGAGAAATTGTCCCCCTAGGCTTCGTTCTCTAAGGCAGAGATCGAGCTAGCATAAGCAAGTGGACAGCCCTCAGGTTTAGGGGAAGGGCTGGTGGATCAGAGGCTTTGGAAAATTATCTAGTTCATTTCCTTCTTCTTTTCTTCAGTCCAATCTACTTCTGGATCAATCATATTATCTATTTATGGAGGACATTTAGGTGTGAGATACATAGTACCTATATCTTCCTGAAGGCTGTCTTCGCCTTCTCAATTTGGGCTGCTGTTTTTTTTTCTTTTTTTCCTTCATGTCTAAAGTTTAAGAGGTCAGATTTTGTCTTACCGTGTAGCATAAAGATGCTGAGTCTGATACTAACTGCCTACATGTCACACGGCCAAGCAAATGTCACCATGATTTGTTCACTTGGAATCAATCTGAAGATATTGCAATAGGTCTTTTAAAATTGTTTCCATAATTATTTTTATGTAGAATTCAGAGATGTCTGTTATCTATTTTGAGGGAAAATCAGTTAAAAAGAAGGCTTTCATTTTGGCAGTACAATTTCATCACATTCCTGGAGAGATTGTGTGGTGGCCATTTCCCAATCAGCAATACAGAGGGGAATTTATTTTCTATTCACAGCTTTCTTTCCAATGCACATATTGCAAATATTCTAAATTAAGAACAGGATCCTCTTTTGAAACCAAGAGAGTTTAGAACCAATGTCTTGCATCGTTTCTCCTGAAACAGAACCTCTTCTGAATGTGTATATTGTACTGCGAGCCTCAATGTCTGCTCGCCCTCATTTGCACCTGGACTGTAGCCACTGTGAATGATAATCCTTCGAACACTGTGATCCTGGGGAGCCCTTAGAAGTGGGCTTCTGCTTCTAAGTTTGCAGCAGCTTCTTTGCGCTAAGAATTGATTCCCAGGGCCATCCTTTATTCTGCATTTGGGTTTAGTCTCTACTAAGTACATAGTAGTTACCTAGTAATTTCGATTGGCGATTGACTTATCCCAATATGATATGGGTTTGTACATTGTGGCTGCAAGTTTATAGGGGAAAAAAATGATTCATTGATTTTTTAAAAAAAATTTCTCCCAACTCTGAGAATCAACAATGCTTCATAAAATCTTTTTAGGAACAGAAAATAAGCATAAATTGAATATCTTTCCCTCAGTCTTTCCTAGTTTGGGGTCAAATAAAAGACTTGCTTTTTATTTTATCTGTAGGATGTTTTTCCATAATAACACGGATATCTCTTAGAAATGCCATAGTTCATTTGCTTGGTGGAAGCTGGTTCAATAACACCATTATATATTTATGTGGTTTTGTGGGGAAGTAAAGATCAATAGAGGTCTTTCCAGCCATGTGACTATAATGATGGTTTTCTTTTCCTACTCTATTCATTATTTATTAAATACCTCTTTGTGAACAACACTGTCCTAGACCTCGAATGTGATTGAATGAGAGGACTGTAGATGGACCCAATTCAGTGTACTGATATCATCCTGAAACTTTGGATTTTACTGAAATGTGTTTAAAATTATGGAAGACATGCTTGTGGCAAACACTTTATCAGTCACTATCACGTTTCAAGATAACATTGAACCACAAATTCAATGCAATGCGTATCTATATTCTTTGGAAATGTACCAAATTTAACTAGAAACATTCAAGATTTTCTGAAGTCATTATGAAAAAGCACCTAGGCAGAAAAATGCTAAATGGCCAAGATGGAGCTAAAGTATATCTATTTCATTGGGTCTACACTTTCATAAACTGTGAACATTAGATGTGTTTAGTGTGGATATTTTCCCAAAAAGCATAAGGCAGAGAACTGCATTTTTACAAAATGTAAGAGAAGAAATGGCATAGTGGTGGTCTTGAATGTGCAGGTCAGAAAGCTGCGAGTCTTGTCTCAAGCATGGGAACTGTGATGTGGATAAATTACTCATGGGGGTTGGGTACAGCGTCTCACCCCTGTAATCCCAGTACTTTGGGAGGCTGAGGCAGGCAGACAACTTGAACCCAGGAGTTGGAGACCAGCCTGGGCAACGTGATGAAACCCCATCTCTACAAAAAATACAAAAATTAGCTGGGTATGGTGGCTCGTGCCTGTAGTCACAGCTACTTGGGGGGCTGAGGTGGGGAGATTACCTGAGTCCAGGAGGTCAAGGCTGCAGTGAGCCATGATCAGGCAACTGTACTCCAGCCTGGGCACCAGAATGAGATCCTGTCTCAAAAAAAAAAGAAAAAATCACCATAGAGTCTGCCAGGATTCAGAGAACTAGACAGAGAAATGCAAAAACTGAAGAATTTCTTGAATTGACCCTGGGCTTTTTACCATGAGTTAATGTCATCTTCTACCTGGGAAGTGTTTGACCTGGGGAAAGAGAAATATATAAAGCTGGTTTGAGTTCTAGTTTTCACCAGACACTGTGGTGTCTCTTGCAGCCCTGGCTCCTCTCCGGCTGATGTGTTTTCTCTTGCACTATCTTGCCCTCAGCTTTCTTTTCACCTGTTCGAGAGAAAAGAGGCTGAACTTCTGACTGTGTCCTTGCTGAGATGATAAAGACTAATGAATGCCTTTGAAGCCGTTCGCAGCATGGTAGCCTGAGGTCTTGAAGGGTTCATTTCCTGTCTTGTGGCTATGTGGTTTCTAAGTTTCATGAAGGACTGTAGTAAATAAAACATGACACATGATCAGACCTAAAAGTGGACAGAAACTTGTGTTTACACATTGTATTTACACATTGTATCAGTGCGGGGAAAGGAAGGTAAGGAAGGGGAGGGAAGACAGGTTTATGTAGATGATCTCATCAGTCATTTATTCCCTAAGTGGAGGTGAGCCCTGCTGATTCTGAGATTATTCTTCTCTGGTGACGGCTTTCCTAGTGACAGGAACATGTCCAGCCTGTCGCTGATTCCCCGTGGAGATGAGGCAGCGTCCCTCTGGTGCTATCGCTTGTCCTTGTGAGGGGCTCTCCCAGGTGCCTTTGTTGCCATGGTTGCTCCTGAGCACACGCAAGATGCTAAAAATAAATTCCAAGTGAAACTTTCCAGCTGCCTGGTAAAAGAGTTTTCTGCTCTCTTTGTATTTACATCCAATTGGCTTACAGTTGATATGCTCTGAGAAGCTGGATCAAATACAGATGCCATGCCCAGAATCAGCAGATGGACTGGGGGTGGAGAGAAATTTTATAGGTTAAAGACCGCCAGGGGAGTCAAAGCCTCCACTCCATGACCTTGCCTAACCATGTACCTTTGAGAAAATGGTGTCATTTCTCAGGATCTCAGTTTCTTTACTGGGAACTGCAGTGAGTATCAGAAGAACATTCTCATTTTAAAAGTGCACTTATGAGTTCTGATTTTGAGTCTGAAACATTTCTGCATACTAGACCTCACTCCTATATCAACTCTGTGAACTTTGGCAGCCAATCACTATTGTCCCGAATTACCATCTAAGAGAACTTAAAATGTATACCTCATATGACTTGATGCCAGCATTCATACGACAAAAGTCACACACAGACACGCAGATGACGGTTGTGTTCGTTTTCCCATTCATGCACTATTTTCTTCATTCAGTAAATTATGACTGTGTTCTTTTAAGTCATCAGATTTTTTTTTATACAGCCAGCATTGAACTGAAAGCTATTAAGAAAAGTAAATGCCTGAGAGCATTAGGTATCAAATTAAAATAATACAGACTTGGAATGAGATGATATTAACATAATAGGAACAAAATATCAACACAAAATATTTGTGTGTTTTCTGATTACAAAAGATGTCTATGTGAACTCTTAAACTAATTGGAAAAAAATCTCTAAAGTTAACATTTGATTTTTTTACTAACAGTAGTCCTGACATTGCATAATTTAATTTCTGAGTTACAGTAGTTCTGCTAATCTGAGATATAAGAAGGGCGAAAAAAGCAAACCTAAGGGATAATGGAAAATATGTCCATGAATTAGACGGAAGGCTCCTAGTGACTAAATTATGGAGCTAATTAGTGCCGAAAATATTGAATATGTACCGAATGTGAAGGATTCAACGATTGGGCTAAAATCTACTTAGTAATCTTCAGCAGTGCCCACTCAGGGCAGCAGCTACTAGAATTCTCTAGTTACAGAACAGAATCAGAGACTGAAGAAGGTTAGGCAAGATCCTATCATCAGCAGATCCTGTTTTCAGCAACGTGCACGCTGTCTGCTGGCTTTACATGTTCTGTTCCTTCATGTGGAGGAATGACTCTCATCCTTTTAGGGAGGGTGCAGGGGATGGTTTTTTGTTATTAGCTGTATGGAAAGTAATTAAACTTGGTAAGCCTTCAAGCTTTATGTTCCAAAATTAACTCTCCTGGGCTTGGAAAGCCTTCTTAAATGACAAGAGGGTATAAGAATTGCAATGTAGAGCAGTGTAACAACACAGATCTGAGGAAGGGTGGAGCTTGGGGACCTCGTGGAATTGCAAGCAAATTTAAAAATAGAGGACTCCTTAGGAACTCTGAAAGATATTCAAATGGAAGGTCATGCTTTGAAATAGGGAGAGATGGGAGTCTTCCACCAGCTGTTGATAAAAGGCAGAGAAACTGCAGAAGGGAATGAAGGTTGCATCTACAATATCTCATAATGCCAAATAGGCCTAAGAGTAAGACCTCTGCTTTTCCTAGCTGCAAACCAGAGATGAATAGGCAGAATCAGTTTGTAGAGTGCACCCACTTTAGTAAGTGCTTTAGTTATTGAACAGGTCAGGGCCAAGACTAGAACTCAGGGCAACTCAATGTATAGAGACTTTCAGGCAGTAGGCAGAATTGAGATCATCTATTATATACATGTTGATATCTCCCTCCAAACTTCCCCTTGCGCTTAACTTCTATTGTGATACTAGGACAAGAACTGGAGGAGCTGCAAGAGATATAAGCTAAGTATGAGGTTGTATGTAGTAGGATGCAGTAATGGGGAAATCAGCACATGGAATGACTGTGAGTGGATGATCAATAGTTTATGTCAGGGCCATCACATAAAGGGTAATACAGGGCAAATGCTGTTGTACAAAGTGGCAGGTGAAGCATCACAGAATACAGAAGACAATTAATTAACCAGGTAATCATTGCAAGACTTTTCTAAATTAGACCTGTCTATTTGGTAAATAGCTGATGGATAAATGACCCTCAATGCATTCTTTCAACAAATATTCACTGAGTGCCAAATTTATACAAGACATTGTGATAAAACCCATACTATAAAGATTAAGTGATCTCGGCCAGGTGTGGTGGCTCATGCCTGTAATCCCAGCACTTTGGGAGGCCAAAGCAGGTGGATCACCTGAGATCGAGAGTTTGAGATCAGCCTGACCAACATGGAGAAACCCCATCTCTACTAAAAATACAAAATTAGCCGGGCATGGTGGCACATGCCTGTAATCCCAGCTACTTGAGAAGCTGAGGCAGGAGAATTGCTTGAACCCAGGAAATGGAGATTGCAGTGAGCTGACATTATGCCATTGCACTCCAGCCTGGGCAACAAGAGCAAAACTCCATCTCAAAAACAAAAACAAAAAAAAAAACAAAAAAAGATTAAATGATCTCTTTTTTAATAAGTTACTTAAATAAATGCCTATACCTTCTGTGAAAACTCACTTTTTTTTTTTTTTTTTGAGATGGAGTCTCGCTCTGTCGCCCAGGCTGGAGTGCAGTGGCGTGATCTCCGCTCACTGCAAGCTCCGCTGCCTCCCAGGTTCACGCCGTTCTCCTGCCTCAGCCTCCCCAGAAGCTGGGACTACGGGCACCCACCACCACGCCTAGCTAATTTTTTTTTTTGTATTTTTAGTAGAGCCGGGGTTTCACCATGTTTGCCAGGATGGTCTCAATCTCCTGACCTCGTGATCCGCCCCCCTCGGCCTCCCAAAGTGCTGGGATTACAGGCGTGAGCCACTGCGCCCAGCCGAAAACTCACATTTTTTAAACTAGATTTTAAGAGAGAACGGTGGTTTGAAACAGAAGCAGCAGCCCGAGCCAACAGTAGACAGCAGAAAATCACAGGCATACCGGGCTGAGGCAAGAGGACAACTGGACCATAAGGAGAGATGGGCATGGAAGGTTAAGCATTGGCCCATCATGGAGGGAGGTGTAGAAAATGAAGTTTTCAGGGAAGGAAGTACCAGTAAAGATTTCTGAGCAGAGAAGTTGCAAGAACAGAACTGTTATCAAGCTTAATCCGGTGATGTTATATATCAAGCTGAGTTGGCCCAGTTTGTTCAAGCTGATAATTCAGGGGTGGCGGGTAGTGGGAAGAAGCGGTAAAAATGAGTTTACATGCTCACAGAATGATGGAAACGTGAGGTTCATTGGACACTTCAGCTGGGAAATGCACATCTAAGCAAGACTCCACCACTCATGTGATAGAAGACAATTTGAAGAATAGTCATATACAGGAATGCAGGGGTTTGTTTGTTTGTTTTGTTTTTTTGAGATGGAGTCTCACTCTGCTGCCCAGGCTGGAGTGCAGTGGCATGATCTTGGCTCCCTGCAACCTCTGCCTCCTGGGTTCAAGTGATTCTTCTGCCTCAGCCTCCTGAGTAGCTGAGATTACAGGCATGCACCACCACACCCAGCTAATTTTTGTTTCTTCAGTAGAGATGGGATTTCACTCTGTTGGCCAGGCTGGTCTCAAACTCCAGACCTCAAGTGATCCACCAGCCTTGGCCTCCCAAAGTGCTGGGATTACAGGTGTGAGCCACCGCACCTGGCCTGAATTCAGGATTTTTTTTTTTTTTTTTTTAAGTGAAAGACTATGCTATCTGTACATGTTAGAAACAACAGAATTTCCTTTCTTTTGCTCTAGAAAGTTGGAAAGGTATTTCATTGGTAAGACTTAATCAGCCTCAATGCCTCCTATGTCTTGGAAGTATTAAAGTTGAGCCCACTGTTGTACCCTTAGGCCCTGGCCCAAAACCCGTGGATGAGCAAATGATGTATTTATTTACAAAAGGGCAGACAATATTGCTGGAGAAATCACTCACGTAGCCCACATTATCTTCCTAGAAAATTACAAAACTATATCAAACCATATAAAAGTCATTCCTAATATCCCAACTGAGTATAGGATGGGTTAGAAGAAAAAGAAAGTGAAGTTGAAAAAGCCAGTAAGGAGTTTATTACACTAGTATTAAGGAAAGTCAATAGGAGCCTAAACTAAGTTGGTGGTAGGGGAAATGGAAAAGCAGAGAGAGAGGCCAAATCTCACAAGGTAGAATACAGACAAATTGGTGAGAGCTAAAAGATGACTGACATTTAGCATGAATAGGGGAGGCAGACAGGGAACCGGTGTAGAGGTCAGGCAAGGTCAGTGTCAGATGCACTGGTCTGGAAGCGATAGGAGGCTATCTGACTTGAGACTACAGCAAATGTGGAACTAGAATTCGAGGAGCAGCCAGCTGGCAGAGGGAATTTGAGGAACTATCTGCAAAGAGGTATTTGAAGAATTGGAGGAGATGTCTAAGTGAATCATATATGAAATATGTGATAACCAAATCTATGTTGCATTTTTTTCTTGACTGTTAAGACTGGCCTGACTTCTCATTTATCTTAGTCTTTTTTTTTTTTTTTTTTTTTTTTTCTGGAGTCCTGTTGCTTCTCATTCAAAGACTCCTTATCTCTTGTGGGGATCCCAGCCCTTGCAAAGTACTGGGCACTGTTCGGCTTCCCCAGAGCCCACGCAATTCCCTGCTCCCTTGATACTCTCTGCTACAGTGGGGATATAGGTGAATACTCATTGTTTTTGCCTCTCTTCTAGCTGGAGGTACACCTATGACTGACAGCCTGAAAGAGCTTGAGGGGAGGCCAAAAGAAACAAACGGGCTTGATCCTCCTCTTTCCCTTTCTCTATCCTACCTGCTACACAGGCATTGTGCCTGGAGCCAGGGCAGCCCTACCTGTTCCACCAAAGCAACAAGCATGGGGAAATGCCAAGAGAATTTCACAGGCAATGAACCAGATAGAGTTAAGCCTCCAAAACCATGCCAGCTGCCCTCCGCCTCCAATCTTCCTGATATGTGAGCAAGTGAAATCCCCATTTGTGCAAGCCACTCTTAGGTCAGGTTTTCTGTGACTTCTAGCCAAACACATTCCTAACTGATGTACTCTGCCTGTTTTTTTGGAGGTGGGGGCAGTTTGAGGGATTCCCAAAAGGTGTGTTCCAGTTTTCTATTGCTGTATAACAAACAACCTCAGAGCATAGTGACTTAAAGGAACAATAACCATTTATTTTACTCACACATCTGTAATTTGGACAGGGTTCAGTGGAGATAGTTTTTCTGCTCCAAGGGTGTCAGTTGGAGAAGCTCAATAGGGAACAGAAGGATACACTTTCAAGATGGTTTACTCATATCACTAACTAGCTGATTTTGGCTATTGGATGGAGGAAATCAGGGTCTGGAGCCAGAGGCCTCCATTTCCCTCCATGTGGGCCTCTATGTAGCTGCTGGGCTTCCTCACAATATGGAAGCTGGGTTTCAATAGAGAATGTACCAAGAGAACAATGAAGGTTCACCGCATGTTTATAATCTCTCCTCAGAGGTTACAAAGCATCACATCTACCATACTCCATCAGTCAAGTCAATTGTAAACACGCACCCAAGTTTAAGGGGAATATCATTGCCATCTCTTGATAGGGGTGTGGCAAGGCCCTAGAATATACAGGATGAAAAATATTATATGGGATGCAGACATCTTTGGAAAATATAATCTGCTAGAAGGAATTTTATAAGAATTCATATATAAGCTACATGAATAAAGGTGCACTTTATTCATTCATTTATTTATTGTTGCACTCTAGAGATTATGTGTGACACTTATAGAAAAGAAGAGCTCATCAAAATTAGAATTTTGATTTATTGCAATAATTCTGCCAAATTTTTTCAAATAGAAGTTATAATGGACTTATGGGTAACATGCCTTCTCTTTGTGGTATTAACCAAATAACCCAAGATTTGTCTTGATGATCAAATGCATTTTGGAGAGTCACAGTTAATCCTATTCATTTAAATGTATCCTCTTTGGGGTATAGCTGTAGAGGACCTGGTATGTTTCACCTGTCCGTGACTAAGTAAGAAAACTCCACTGTATGGGCAAGAATTGAGTAAGAGTGTGTGTGTGTGTGTGTGTGTGTGTGCGTGCACGCGCATGTGCTGGGGGCCCTTTGATGGATTGGAAAGTTGGAATATAGCACAGAGCCACCTCACAACCTCACAAGAACACAAACATAATATCCTTCAGTCCTAGAAAGAGCTGCAAATACCATGAAATAGCTCTCTGTACACAGAATTCCCTTGTGTTGTTTGTGCAGTCATGTCAGAAAATATAAAAGGATGCTATGCTAACGAGTAGTCAGTCTGCTCTCAGACCCAACACTTGCCCTTGCTTTGCTCTGCACAAGGAACATGGAACTACATTTCTGAGGCTACCTGGCCAGTTGGGGGTCCTACTAGAAGACTAGAGTCTTCTAGGACTGCTGTCCTTGGCCATGTCTGTGTCTCCCTGCATGGTAGGTGGCTTTGGCAATGGCTCTGGAGAACCCACCCTCCTAGTATTCATGCCCTTGTGTAACTCCTTCTCCTTGAACGTGAACTGGACTTATTGCAATGAATAGAACATGGCAAGGGTAATGGAATGTCACTTCTAAGCTTAGGTGAAAAGGAGATTGTGACTTCTGCATTGCTCCCACGCTCTCTTTCCTTCTCATCTGTTTGCTCTGATGAAGCCAATTGCCATGTCGTGAGCTCCCTGATGTGGCAAGAAATTGAGGAGGATCTCTGGCCAACCACCAGGGATGAGCTGAGTCCTGCCAACCATTGCTTGAGTGAGCAGCCCCACCCCTAGTCGGGCCTTCAGATGATTGCAGCCCTGCCTGGCCAATACATTGATTACAGACTTGAGCAACACAGAGACAGGGGACCCAGCTTAGTCATGCCTGGATTCCTAACCCACAGAAACCATGAGAAAGTACAGGATGTTGTTTTAAGCCACAGGGCTTGGGGAGATGTGTTACACTGTCGAAGATAACGAATACACAGAGGCTCCAGTTCCATCCAGAAGCTCCTTGCTCTGCTATCAGCAGATAGGGTGGGGCTGGGCTCTGGTAGCTTTATCCACTGTCACTCAGCTGTGGGTGGGAAGTGGCTGTCTGCTGTTGCTAAGTGCCTCACTGTCCCATGTTTGGGTTTTCCGATCCCTTATTAGCTGTATATCTTATTCCTATATGAACTTCCTACCTCTAGTAGTTTTTGTTTTTCTACATGAATCCTGTCTGAATAGATTACAGCTCACAAATTTGGTAAAATGCCTCTCGTTTGTGTCCATAAAGTTTTCCTTCTTTCCGTAAAAGTCAGAGGTCCAAAGGTACAGGGCCAGAGCTGGTAGTCCAGTATGAGTGAATACTATGATGTCCAGCACCAGAAGCATGGAAGGAATAGCAGAGAAATAAGGTCTACTTTCATATCTAACTTTGTGTTTGTAATTTTGTAATCTTTACTTTTTAGGCACCAACCTAATTTAATAGCAAATAAGTAATCGAGATACATGTTATTACACAAATACTGAAGGTGATAGGAGTTTTCACCTTTATCATGTTGACACACATGTATTCTTGAAAAGTTCTGTGTTTTAAGATATTTGTTTTCAAAATAGTTGCAAAGCATGTTCTTTACACTAATCTAAAGTGACCTACATAGGCTGGGCGTGGTGGCTTATGACTGTAATCCCAGCACTTTGGGAGGCTGAGGTGTGCGGATCACCTGAGGTCAAGAGTTTGAGACCAGCCTAATCAACAAGGTGAAATATCGTCTCCATTAAAAATCCAAAAATTTGCTGGATGTGGTGGTGCACACCTGTAGTCCCAGTTACTCGGGAGGCTGAGGCACGAGAATCACTTGAACACGGGAGACGGAGGTTGCAGGGAGCCAAGATCACACCACTGCAGTCCAGCCTGGACAACAGAGAGAAACTCTGTCTCAAAAACAATAATAAATAAATAAAATAACCTGCATAATCTAAAATAATCTATATCAAGAAAACTTTAAAAATACAATTAACTTCAAACAATTAAATATGAAAGACAAGCTATCAAATAAATAATGCATGTTTACAGAAATTTCAGGGAACTGCCACTTAGCTTTGTAAGTTTAATAGATAAAAGGATTAAAATCATCTAATGATAAATTATTTCTATAACATGAATAGCATCCATCACAAAAGTTTTAGTAATAGTATAGTTTCACAAATACAAATTACTCTTAAATTGCATATACAAATCATTCTATGACAAATATTTTTTAAAAACTAGTAAATTGTCTACCATATATCTATCACTCATAATCCTATAAATTTTTTTCTTTTTATGGTAGCGTCTCACTATATTGCCTGGGCTGGACTCCCCATGTCACCTAGGCTGGTATGGAACTCCTGAGCTCAAGCAATCCTCCTGCCTCAGCCTCCCAAAGTGCCAGGATTATAGGTATGAGCCACCATGCCCAGCCCATAATCCTGTAATTTTAGCAATATTTGACACCAGCTTAAAGAAGGCACATAAATTTATTTAACCTTCACTTTTATCAATCTGTGCCTGCCCCCGAGTTCAGACACATTGGATACCAAAACTGTTAAAGGCCTAAAAAAATCCAGTTAAAGTAACTTTAAATTAAAATAGCTTTAAAACAACGAAGGTTCCTGTTGATTTTGAATTATCACAGGAGAAACTTGGAAACCTTTGTAGTTTTCTTTTAAACTTTCAAATTTTATGATCTATGACTCCATTGCTTAGAAATTATTTCTACTCCACTCAACCAACTTTTAAAATGAAATAAAAATGATAACCTTCTAACTTTAATTACCTTAATTCATAGAAAACTATAAGGAGGCAAGGAGGTGAACAGCTCTTTGGTCATTAGTTTTAAGAATATCCTGCCTAAAACAGGCTTTTATCAGAACAAACACAGAAGCACAACAAATTGTAATTAGAAAGTGGCATTGCCTGAAGAATCAGAAATATTCCCCTTCTATACTGAGCAGAGGCCTCTCTGAGTACAGTGGCTTCTGCTAACCTTGAAGGATTGCATCCTTCCATCCATTCACTACAGATTCTTACATCCTAAGAACCAGGAGGGATCTTAGAGGTTATTAATTCCCTTTCCATAGTTGGCAACCAAACAAATTGAGGTGCTCAGTGATCAAGTGAAGTCCCTAAATCCCATAGCTTGTCTGTTGCAGAGCCAGGCTAGACCTCAGACCACCTGGCTCCCAGTTTAATGAAAGAACAAATTGCATAACCTGGCAAATACGGTTAACATGTAAGATCAACTTAATGGCTTTATCTTCCCTTAGAGCCATATTCAAGACTGCATGAAGGAGAGTCTCAATTGTCAACTTTTTGGTGGTAGAACCTGTCTTACCTGAATAATAAACGTTCTGTCATGAAGAGCAATAGTCACGGGAGTGATGAAATGGTCACAGGTGAATCATTAGGTTGCAACAAAGATGAATAATATCATCATATTCTCTGTGTGTCCAAACTATTCCCAAGCTAGGAGCCAGATTTTAGTCTCTTTCCTTGATGCATTTTTTTTTTTTTTTTTGAGACAGAGTCTCGCTCTGTTGCCCAGGCTGGAGTGCAGTGGCGATCTCGGCTCACTGCAAGCTCTGCCTCCCAGGTTCACGCCATTCTCCTGCCTCAGACTTCCGAGTAGCTGGGACCACAGGCGCCCGCCACCACACCCGGCTTATTTTTGTATTTTCAGTAGAGACGGGGTTTCACCGTGCTGGTCAGGCTGGTCTTGAACTCCTGATCTCGTGATCCGCAGGCCTTGGTCCCCCAAAGTGCTGGGATTACAGGTGTGAGCCACCACACCCAGCCTCCTTGATGCACTTTACTGTCCTTTTAATTAGCCTTATCTATTTCTCTACTTATAAATGGAATAAACACTTTTTTTTTTTTTTTTCACAGCAGCTACAAAAAGTAATGCAGCATCTTATTTTGACATCATGTCTTATTTCCTTTGGTTCTTTGGAAAGAGCCAAAAAGGCTTAGTTAGCTAAGTTTATGTTCTGAAGAAGCATGGAAAAGCAGGTTAAAGTTCTGTAGGTACTCAATACTAGACTCTGCACACAAAAATAGAAATAAAATCTGTATTCTCTCAAGCTACCATAGAATTTCCCTATTCAGTTCTACAACTCAATATACCTGCTGACTAAACACTTCAAGGGCAGAAGATTGTGCTAAGGCTGTTTTTTCAATATAAAAAATACTCATTTGAATTAAAATTACTGGATGGATCACATGATATTTAAGAATTTAAGGAGGATGGAAAATTATGCCCATGTCGCATAGATGGGCTTATGTGGTACTCAGAGATTCAGAATTTTTTACATTTCCTCATATCTGTTAATTTAATTTGATTTTTCTTGCTTACCCTTGCAGCCAGCATGTAAAAATGAAGGAAATGATAAAAACCAAGAAAAAGAAGAAACTTAGCAAAGCAACAATTTAAGGTAAAAAGTCCAGCTTAAAATCTTAGGTAGTACATGTATACTTAGGTATACATTTATTTTATCAGGAAACTTTATCTTAAAGAATAAATAACCCTTTTTGCATTGTCTCTAAACTGGAAACTATTTCACCATATTTGGTTCAAAAACAACCTTAATACACTATAACTTTGTGCTAAGGCCAATGAAAAAGTTGTTAAGATATAGGAAAATGCTGCTTTTATCAGACTTAGCTGCAGAGTGTGAAGAGGTGGGGAATGGGTAAAAATTAGAGAAAAGTAACAGCTACAAAGTACCTGGGAAAGGCATTTTAATCCAATCCAAACTAAGCCTCTTTCCTTCTGGTCAATACCTGGCATTCTTTGGGGCTGACCTTAGCATCGTATCACTTCCTGGCTGTTGGAGTGGATTCAAGTTCTTTCTCCTTTTTTTTTTTTCAAATTGTCTTCTTGTTTGTCTCTTCCACTAGAGATTGAGTTCAATACATCTTTGCAACTGTAGTGCTGACCACTATGCTTGGCATATAGTAGCACACAAAGAAAATTCGGCAAGTGGATAGATGGATGGATAAAGCAATGAAAAAAGTGAATGAATGGGCATTTATCTTCCAGTTGTTTTACATCCTTGTTGATATGGTTTGGCTCTGTGCCTCTACCCAAATCTTATCTAGAATTGTACTCCCATAATTCCCACATGTTGTGGGAGGGACCTGGTGGGAGACAGTTTGAATCATGGGGGCAGTTTCCCACATACTGTTCTCAAGGTAGTGAATAAGTCTCACGAGATCTGATGGTTTTATCAGGGGTTTCCACTTTTGTATCTTCCTCATTTTCTCTTGCCACCACCATGTAAGAAGTGCCTTTCACCTCCTGCCATGATTCTGAGGCCTTCCCAGCCATGTGGAACTGTAAGTCCAGTTAAACCTGTTTTTCTTCCAAGTCTGTTTATGGCTTTATCAGCAGCGTGAAAATGGACTAATACACTTGTCACCTGCCCTACACTCTTTGGGGCTTTTCAGCCTTAAACTGGATATAAGCCAGTTTCACCTGTGAGATAGACCTAAGCCACTGGGGCTTCTCTCCCCACGAGGGTGCTCAATATATACATGTTTGTTAAGTGACAATGCTAAAGAGAGATTCTCTGATCTCCAAATAACATGTACGAAGTCAAGATTATTAACATTTCTTAACAGGAAAGAAGGAAAATAATGTTTGGAATGAATGAGCTCAGTGCTTTAACTATATGTTTACAATCAATACAGATGCACTTCCTCTTTGGTGTCTTTCCCCAGTGCACAGTGACCTGCCCCCTCCACTAGATCTTTTTTTTTTTTTTTTTTATGCCCATGAATTGGGAATAAAGTGCCAGCAAATTTGATTTTATTGTTCCACATGAATGCTAGTCAATTTTCCTAGTGGGAATACTAAAGATGATAATTGTATGTTGTCTCATCTTGTCTGTATAGGTCTCCTCTAGTGGTAAGCCACTGAAAGCATGAAAGGATAGGAACAAGAGCAAATGAAATGTAATGTGGTGCATTCTTTGAACTAATAGGGACCTGCTGTTTGAAGGGTATCACTGATTTGTAGATAGATAGTGTTAGGGAAAGCTCAAACTGTTTTCCCTCTGCTTGAACACACACACAATAGAAGTCAACATAGAAGACGTCTGTGACCCCAAAGTACGTATTTCTCCCCCTTCCAACAGTTCAAGAAAACAGTTCAGCAGCAGACACCAACAAGGTGTCTTCCAATTCAATTCCAACACTATCTATCTAGAAATAGCATCAGGTCACACAGGTTGGGGCCTCAGTTCCAAAACTTCCCCACTCTTCAGCCATTAGTTGCAAGTTCAGGCCTCCAGAACTTCTGACCAACTGACTTCGAGCTGGTGTGCTCAAGTCCCCCTCTTTGGGTTCAATTAATTTGCTGGAGCAGCTCGCAGAACTCAGGGAAACATTTACATTTTCCAGCTTATTATAAAGGATATAACAGAGGATACAGATGAAGAGATGCATAGGGAAAGGCATATGGGAAGGGGTACGGAGCTTCCACGCCCTCCCTGGGTGTCCTGGCCTCCAGGAATCTCCATATGTTCAGCTATCTGGAAGCTCCCAAACCCTGTCCTCATGGGCCTTTGATGTGGACTTCATTGGCTAGGCATTCATTGGATTGACAACCATGGAGAAATGTGATTGGACAAAAAGGGTATGAGCTAAACCCAGCGAGGCCTGTCTGTTCAGATTCTTCTTGGCCTCTCTGCAGCATTCCTTTCTACAGGGTATGGGGTAGGACCACCTCTGGAATGAGGGTCTTAAGAACTACAGTCAGATTAGAGTCCTTCCTTGGGCAAGTAAAAGGAGGGCTGGAGAAGTTCAAAGAGAGATTTTGTGGATTGTAACAAGGGCAATGGGAGTTACGCATCAGGAACTGTGGACAAAAACCTGTATATGTAAATATACATACATATATATATAAAATAATATCACAGGTAGACATAGACTTTTTTTTTCCCTTTTAGGCAGGCTTCACTCAGGGAATATAGGGAGTGACTGTCAATGGAAGGTATGGTAATAAATGGTCAGGCTCCATAGTTAGGGCACTTGATGGTTTACCAGGGCTGTTGGATGTTGTAGGTGTCACTCTGCTCCTGTGGAATGCAGGCTACAGAGCTGGTCCTTGGTGGGTAATTATTAGGCAATGAGAAACAGTCTTGAACAGCACAGGGACATAAAAAATCTTGTCTGAGACACCGTCGCTTCGTGGTTTATTTCATATCACTTGTCTTTTGGGAGGAAATAATCATACTCTATTATTGATGACTTACACTGTTGCATGGAGAAAAGGCGTGGATAATGAATATAATAGGTGACCCTAAAGCAATTGCTTTTTGTTATTAGAACGTTGTTGAAGAGAGAGACCGCTTTATCATAATTACTTGCCCACATATCCCTTCAACACTCACTCTTCACACCCTTCTTCTCTAATTTCCTCTGGGAACGAGGTGGGTAGATAATGAAGAGAATAGATGTAAAGGCGAAACAAGTATGTTTACATAGCAGGATTATCAAGAAATTGGGGTTCTGGCCCCGTGTCCTTGAAAGACAGAAAGCCCATTTGCATTTTCCAAGTTTTATACCCTCAGAGGGGTAAAAACTGATGAGTAATGCCTCCCTCCCTCTGTGCTGTACTCTCAGAATAATACCATGTGCTCATGCCATTCCTCAAAGCTCCTTGAACCGTGGCCAAGGTGCTCAGACAGACTTATCTCCATCACTTATCAAATGTGGTTAGAGAGACAAGACATAGATTGTACCTATCACAGTAATAACGAAGCATTTGAGATTGTATCTGTAAAGCCCAATGACACGCACAGTCTATTTGTATGCCAACAGAGATTCTTTAGACTGGCCTCAGGTACAGAAGGGGCCACGTTCAGGGTAATTCCTTGTTTTTCTTTGGCTCTTGCCCCATCTGCTAATACAGAAAACCAATTCTCTACAAAATCATTACCTCTCCAACACATGTCTGGGCGTCTTCAGGGGATGAGTCTCTGCACAGGATTGAATCTACTGGTAGCTCTGCAGCTTCAACCAGGGACACTGCAGCTGGTGCTGGGGCTGCAGCTTCTGGCTTGTCTGGATAAAGCCACACCTGCCAAATACCATGACCCCCACGTCTGTGAACCTCAGGCATCCTCTCCCTCACTGCCTTCGTCTCCTGATGGGCCCTGCTGCTGCTTCTGCCACCTCGTGCAGGATGTTGCTACAGATGTGCCAGTGCTGCTTGGAGGTCTGTGCTGAATCTGGGTGCAGTCTTTCTCTCTGTTGGGTAACATTATAATAGAAAAAAGAATGCAGTTGGCTTGTGTCCTAGGACCACACTGAATTTTAATATATAATTTTAGAGTACAGCCCAATTTCTCCATATAATACTGCTATGGGGACATGGAGATGGGCTCCAGGACAAATCATTATGTGTGATAGGCATCATTTTCAGGACAAAATCATTGTCATTTTTAGGACAAAATGATGCTTATTACTTACATTGATTTATCATGGAGCCCGCTTTCATGTTCCCATAGCTGTATTATCATCCCTCTTCTCTAACTATAAGGTTCTAGAAGTGGCTAAATGTGTCTTTTCTCCTAGGATGAATTGGTTCTCTGATGGGACATTAGTCCCTCAGCAGAGATGAGGAACCTCTGCTGGGCTCATCTCCTCATTCACCAGATGCACCAGCAGAGGCCTGTCTGGGACTCATGTTGGGATCACTGGCAAAGGCTATTGGGAGGCTTGCAGGTAGGTTGAGTTGTGAAGGAATGTTTTATGGAAGAGAAAGTCAAGGCCCCTGCATACTTCCTGCCTTCACAGAGTGTACATGCTGGTGGGAAAGAAAGAGGCCACATATAAGAAAGCATAAGGAGATCTTAGAGGGACAATTCTAAATGCCGTAAAAAGGAGAACTGATCAGAATTCCAAAAGGCACCATCCTGGATGCCATAATCCCAAATGCTGAAATCCTAAAAGATCAAAATTCCCAAAATATAATTCTGGAAAAAAATAATAAACTCTTTAAAAGATATTTATTTACACTTTTAAAAGGGGTTTTATTTGAAAAACATATAAACACACAGGACAGGCACTTCATAGGCTACTTTACACAATAAAATAGGCAATAACAACATATATGTTTTTGCAAGCATAAACACTCAGGTATATGAATGGCAGTCACATGGGTTACGAGCAGATAAACCATATTCATAAAGAAATAGGTAAAAAGGAGGTGTATAAAGCCATGCCACTGTGGCTGGCAATTGTGTGCCTCCACTTCAGTCATCTGAAATACCGTGAAGAACAAACAACCTTTGCCTTTTGAGAAGATTAATAAAAAACTGATTACCACTGCATGTGCAGTTGCCAAAAGAACTGAGATTTTGAGAAATTTTATCTTTCCTAAAGAAAATGTACAATAACGACTTCTCTTCATTTACTGAGGAAGTTTCAACGTTTTCACATACGTGCACAATGCTTATCCACAAAGTCAAGATTCTGATAGTGCACTCTTGTGGGCTCAAATTTGCAAAAAAAAAAAAAAAGAAAGAAAAAAAAAAAGAAAAAGAAAAAGAAAAAAATGTGTAAAAGAAATTAGAATTCTCTAGAAGATTTCACATGATTTATACCTCCGGTATTGGAAGTGACATAAAGATGAAGTACATAGCATAGTGAATTGTAAAACATATTGCTGACAATTTGAAATAGTAAAAAATGAAGAACAAAAGAAAAAATTTTTTAAAAAAAGAAAAAAATACCTAAAAAGAAAATTCAACATATGAAAAAATGTGTTGCAGAGCTAGATTATGGGCAATTGCACAGAGATAGTCCAAAGAGCTGGCCTAACATGATACAACTATCCTGTGGTTAGGATTTTGGGGATTTTAGACTTTAGAGATTTTGATCTTTCAGGATTTTGACATTCTGGACTACGGTGTTCAGGAATGTGTGTTTTGGGATTATGATCCAAACCTCCACAAGAAGATAGAGGGTTGACCTGGCCTAGTATAGGGATCAAGAAGGATCATCCTGAGGGAGAGCCATTTGAGACCTGAAGGATGAAGAGGGGTTAGCAAGACAGAAGCAGGTAGAGAAGGAAACTCTTGGCACACGGGAAGTCTGTGTGGAGTCTGAGAGGTGAAATGTGCTGCGTGTAGAACTATGGAAAGTGTTTGGTATTGCTGAAGAATAGGGAGCAAGGCAGGCAGCTGGAAAGAGCAGACAGGGACAGGTTGAGGAAGTTTTCTCTCGAGGGCAATGGGAAGCCTCTGAGGTTTTTAAAGCAAGGGAGGAAGGTGATCTGATTTGTGTGCATGAAGGGTAGATGAATTAGAGAAGAGCTGGACAGAAGGCAAGAAGAGAGACAGAACATTTAGGAGGCTGTTGCTATTGTCCTGGCAAGACATGATGGTGCAGTAAGGATGTTAGGAGAAGTAGATACATGCAAGATATATTTAGGAGGTAGAGAGAGAGGCCTGGTCATTGACTGGATTAAAGCATGAGGGAGAAGGAGGGGTTGAGGAGAAGCCCCAGCTTTTGGAAACGACAAATAAATGGGTGGTGATGCTATTACTGAAATGGGGATCACAGGAAATGGAGTCTGGAGAGTTACGTTTTTTGACGTATCGGGTTCAAGTGTATTGAGATTGCGCTACCTTTGAGGCATCCAAGTAGACATGTTGACTGAGAAGTACAATTTCATAGTAGTCAGAGTTCATTTTTGCCATGTCGGTATCTGGTATACAATCTATCACAGGAGAATTCATTTTCACAGTCTTCACCTCTGATAGATATCTATATCTATATCTATATCTATATCTATATCTATATCTATATTGATCTATCTGCATACTTAGCTTCCTGGGAGCTGAATATCCATTCCTAGGCTGTCCATTTTGGTTCATGGGTCCCAGCACAAGGACTGTAATTGTAAACATTGGAAAAGATGAGATTTGCCAGGAAACAGGTGAAGGGTAGGAGAAATCTTGAGTTGCATCAGATGTGAAGGTGGTAGAACAGGAGTTTCAGAGGCAGGGAAGTGTCAGAGAGGAATGAAGGGTTCCAGGAGAAGGTAGCACAATGGGGCAAAGGAAGGTGAATGTTCCGTGAAGGAGAAAGTGTTCTGCAGTGGTCAATACTGCTGAGAGTTCCCTCCAGGAAACTAAGGTTGGAGGCAGTCTATGGAAGGTGCAAATGTTACGAAGGTGGGAGAACTTTGATGTTATTTAGTATGCAATGAGAAACCCAGAAGACTTGGGAACTGGAAATTTATGTGCTTAAAGGACTGTGTGTCCGGTGGTTTAGAACGGGGTCCCTGGCCCCCGGTCTGTGGCCTGTTAGGAACCGAGTGGGACGGTAGGAGATGAGTGGCTGGCTGGCTTCATCGGTATTTACAGCTGCTCCCCATCACTGGCATTACTGCCTGAGCTCCGCCTCCTGTCAGATCAGTGGCAGCATCAGATTCTCATAGGAGCATGAACCTTATTGTAAACTACGCATGGGAGGGATCCAGGCTGTGCTTTCCTTATGAGAATCCAACTGATGCCTGATGACCTGAAGTGGAACAGTTTCATCCCTAAACTATTCCCCTCCACCGGTTCCTGGTGCCAAAAAGGTTGGGGACCACTGGTTTAGAAGCCAGGGGGAAGAAAACAAACAGCTTATTTAAGAGAGTTGTCCATACTCAAGGACAAAAGCACCTAAGGAGGACAGCTGCGCTGGTGTAAGAGATCGTTGGAGGAAACCAGAATCATTCTTGTTGGATCATGGAAGGCAGAGAAAGAGAAGAATCCAAGAGAAGACTTTCTTGGGTCCAGTATTTAGCAGAGTGACATCTGTATCACAAATGTCATGGCTAGCAAAGGTTGCCAGCCTTTGGGAAAATTTGATAGATTTGGTTTTAGGTCATTGAGTTGTAGGCAACAGCGTCACATGGTGACGGTCTCTGTTGTTGTTGTGTTTTGTAGGTGGATGAAAATGGTGTCTTCTACAGGCTCTTTACTTAGGATGAAAATGGCGTCTGCCACAGGCTCTTTACTTAGTCATTTGTTGCATTTCTGGAAATAAAGTAGTACAATTTCATAGTAGTCAGAGTTCATTTTCACAACGTTGACACCTGATTTTACAATTTCTGGAAACACTGAAATTAGGAGAGCTAAGGTGTTTCAATTTCCTTTTATGGTTCTTTTCTCCTTACTCCTACAATCTTAAAATACAGTATGAGCTTGCTCTTTCCACATCAAAGCAGTTTCAAAGATTTAATTTTCAGATTATGTGGGTAGGATTTACCTTTCTAACCCTTGGCCACTCTTCTCATGTTTCTCTCTGATTGCCTCCTCACACTGCTCCTTTGCTCCCCTTCCTTCCCATCTCTCTCCCTCAATTTCCTTCCCACTTAGGTCTCTCCCCAGGAAATCTCAAGTGCAGTTATTTCTCAGACAACCAGATGTTAGAATGAGGAAATGTGGCCTCGCTAATCCACTTGGACCTGGAAAGCAGAAACTACATAGTCTTGATGGAGCATTTCAAATTTATCTCTATTTCTCCCTTATATTTCCTAATTTTTTAAAAACAAAAATCTGTCCCCTTATAGGATTTAAATATCATAAACATTTTCCTCTCAGTGCTCTGACAGCTTTTCTTCATGAGATAGCAAGCACATCCTCCAAAGCATTTAATACTGGGTGCCCAGTCCCTAGTTGTTAAATGAATAAATGAATGGATGAATGATGAAGGCAGGCAGAACAGTCTCTCTACTTTTTTTCATTCTCTCCATATTGCTTTCAACTTTTTCTAGATTATTTTTTCCCAGGGGGTGTGTTTTTCCATCAGCACTGCAGAAAGACTTGGAAATAGTCACCAGGTACTGTGAAATGTCTTCCACATTGAGGCTGCTTAGAGTTTAATTAACAACCTAAACTGTTGTTACAGAAGACTGTTAAAATTAGGAAAGCAAGTGGTTTGCCAAATTATAGGCAGCCCTAGATACCTAGCCAATATTAAAAAGAAATCAAATGTAAAATGTAAATCTATATACATATATGGTATGCTGTATATGCCTTTTCTGTACTGATTTCTTTAGATTTATTACTCGGCAGAGTATGTGTGGTGCTTTTGAGCATTATTATTGATAAACGCCATCTAGTGGTATAGAATAGCAGATGCTCTGTTCAACTAACACGTCATTATTATTGTTATTTTGTAAAAATAGAACCAAAAGCACTCGTTAAAGGATCCTGTTTGTCCCAAGTAGAAATAAAATTTGGAAGATTAAGATATAAACTTTAAATCTGCTATGGAAGAAAACAGAAAAATCAATACAGTACTTTCTCTCAGGGCAATCCATCCACCCACTCCCTACTGATTCATCAGATATCAAGCAAGACCTTGCCAGGTTCTGTGTGAGTTGCTGGATATAAAGTTCCAGTCTCCTCTTTGAAGGATAGAAGCAAGTGGCAAACACTGATGATCTACTATGTCTTTAGCTGTTTTCCTTCCTCCCTCTCTTCTTCCCTCCCTCTCTCCTTCTCTCCCTTTCCTTTCCTCCTCTTCTTCTCCTTCCTTTCCTCTCTCTTTTCTTTTTCCTTCCTTCCCTTCTGCCCTCCCTCCCTTTCTCCCTTGCTCCCTCTTTCTCTCTTCCCCCCTTCCCTCCCTCCCTTCTTCCCTCCCTCCCTTCTCTCTCTCTCTCTTTTTCCCTTGCCTTCCCTTCCCTTCTCTCCTCTTCTTTCTCTTTCCAAAGTGAGGCAAGAGGCAGAAGATACCTCTCATAGTGATAGAGTTGGTACAAGTTGTTAACCTGTGGGTCTGAGAGTAGAGAAAGTGAAACAGACAATAAGGGGTATAAAATGTAAAATAGCTATGGCCAAGAGTTTGAATCATCAGAAAAGAAACAAACCACCTGTCTTAGAAGATTCTTGGAGATACATTAGATTGGGTACATTACAGCAAAGACAAACATACAGGATTTTAAATTTCTGAAACATATGATTAAGAACTCAAGAAACTTTTTCCTTCTGAAGGATATTTGTCAGTGATCCTTAACCACGCCATCCAAGATTGGCCACTCCAGATCTCCGTGTCACACATCAATACAACATTAAATTCAAATTGGCATTTTAAATGTGTTGTCTTTGCAGTAATCTGAGAATTGCTTCCTCTGTGAAACTCCCAGCTAGGTAGTATTTTATTTCCTTGAGGATCATTTCATTATTTATCTGTAATAATCCGCGTTCCCCAGAGCAGAACTGAACACATAGTAGGCCTCCGTAGATATCCACAGAACTGAGACTTTTGTATTAGATGGGTTTCTTCTAAGGCTATTACGGACAGTATAGGGTACTTAGCACATCATTTATGTTGTTCTGTTGGTTTTATGTTATTCTAGTGGTTTTCATTTTTAAGATAAACATGTGCTTTGTTCGGAGCTGCAGCTGAATCATTTCTTTAAAAATTGCAACAGAACTTTGCATTTCTTAATTTACTTCACAAGACCATATTCAAACATGTTTCTGTTGTAAGAGGTTTTCTTTAAAAAAAAAAAAGAAAAAAGAAAAGTTGAAGCAGCACCCATACGGTCGTCTGCCTGTGAGAACTTCCCTTCTACGAGGAAAACAGAACCTGGCATAGATGAAGTGCCATGTAAGTGTTTGTTATATAAGTGAATAAGCCTGTGCTTGGCCAAAGGGCACCACTGTTTCCCAAACATGCCTTGCACAGGCGGCTCCTGTGTCTGCACCCACCGTGCTTCATCTTGCCAAGGGTAGAGTGCTCTCTTCTCTCCTTCTTGCCTTGTCAGTTTCACATCCTTGGTGGGGCCTTTGCTGGTTGGCCCAAGCCAGGTGGCTGGCTCTCCTGCTTTCCCTGTGGGCACCACTCATTGGTGATCTTGAGCACCTGCTCTCAAGTTCTTCTCCTTGTCATAAAATTCACATACTCTAATAAATATTGCCCTTTGGGTCCTTAGAGAGTCTAATATAATACCCCGAATGTAATACGCATTCAAAGCCTATTTGCTGCAAATTATACCTATTCATTTGACATAAAAGAAATACTTATTAAAAGATGGTTAGTAATAGAAAAGGGAAGGAGGAAATAAGGATAGGAGTATAAACCCTTATTTAACTTAGCTATTCAGGTTTATTACAGTGTACACATTTTATCTGTAAGTAGAATCCTGCTGCAGTGTGTCAAGAAAACAAAACTTCCATTTTGCTAAATTCAAAGGTAAATAGCTAGAAGTACCAGGTAAGGTCAGCCAAGAAGTTCAAAACCTTGGAACAGGGTAGACAGTTGGTATGTAGTTGAACTCCAGCTCTCTTTCCACTTAGAGAAAAATAGGTAAGAGTGATGTTGGAATTATTTCAGGAGTGGATGTGCTGAATCAAAATTGTAAAAAGAATTAATCCCTTGAGTTTGTTTCTTTGGGAACCCCTAGAACATGATGCAATTCACAGAAGAAAGAAGAGTTTTGAGGGCTAGAAAGTGAGGCTTGGGCAACAAGGGGAGGGAAAATCTTGGCCTGCGAGAAGGCGAAAGTGATAAGTTCACACTAGCCTTCAGGCAAATACAATTTTGTAATTCACCATTGATTTTTTTTTTTTAAATTTCAGCAAAATGTATAGCTTTAATATAGAATTATTTTCAGTAAGATGTCCTGAGGACAAAATGATGCACTGATATCTTCACACGTGCTGCAATTCCACCGTCTCTGTGCTAAGTTTCAGGCTGTTTGCCTAAAAAGGCAAGAAACAAGAGGGCTGCTGGTAGGAAGACTAGCAAGGAAGGACACACACATTAAAATCTAATACTATTTCTGGAATATTTTATTTGGTGAAGAAGGTTCAGAATCAGTCCTAAGATGTGTCTCTTGAAGATCTCTCGCGGTTGACTGTGAAGTGGATACCTTGTGGGTTTTGCTCTTTTCTGTATGTATCACCATTGTTCTGCACAGCAAAGGGGCTCACTCAGGACCTGCTGAAGGCAGGAACATTCCGATGAAGGCCTACCTCATGTGATGTGGAGTTCTGGGAAAGTCAGAAACTCCCATGGACCTTCATAAACGCACACAAATATTTACTCCACACAATCAATTACAGGCGTGAAAAAAAATACTGCCAACCTTGGTAGTGGGACTTAGGATATTTCAGTTTTAGTTTGCAAAGCACAAGAAGTGGGATGGGAAGGTGAGAGGGTGAGAATTGTGGCTAGCACCGTCATCGAAGAGTGTCTGGTCAGACTTCCATGTATGATCATTATGTATTGGATATTAAGGAGTGGGTTCCTCTTCATCTATTAGACAATGGACATTTGCAGCTGTAGCAGCAAGACCCACCTCAATGACCACCCACTGATCCAGGATCTGCTCCGGGCTGCAGTCGATTTGTGCTTTAGGGATCAAAATGCTAGAGGAGATGTGGTTCTTCTCCTCAAGGTCCTTACAGACAATGAAACATGCAATAAGGTGAAACGTAAGTATGTCCACCCTAGGCACTCCCAGGAAAAGTTCCTTCACGGGTGCTGCTCCTGTAGGGTTTTGTTGAGTACACAGGAGATAATGTTGGTATCTACAATGAATGAGGATACACCTGTCAGATGGTGCGCTCTTGAAGAGCCAAGCCTTATGTCCTGTGCATTTTATATTCCCAGCACCTAGCATGGTCTGGAACATCAGAGGATCTCCACGAATGTTTGTTAAATGAATACATGACAATCTTGTAAATGCTGATAATGGGGTGACAGTTGGGAAACTCATCAAAACCTGGAGTGCTCAGGAATTGTATTATGCCACAGGATTGCTTTTTGACCTGTTTAGTTATACCTAATCCCACAGATTATACCTATAATTTAAAGAGATACAAAAGATTGTATAATGTGTACATGCTTCAGATCACAGAGAAATACAGTGTGGGAGGGACCGCCTGTATTTAACTTTTAACAGGGCTGTGTTCTAGGAAGTGTTTGTGATAGGGAAGTAGAGATAACATTCTCTCTTCAGGAAGAAGTCTGACTCTAGAAGGGGAGGAACTGAAAGCCCCAATCCAGTCTCAGGGAACCCAGCTCAAAACTCTGACAAAAAAGCCTGCTCAGGAAATCCTACCGTGTCGCTGGAAGGTAAGTTAGAGGCTCCCTCCACCTGCTTTATTATTTCTGCGTATAGATGACTGTTGCTGTCCATTTAGGCAGAGTCAATTCCAGTCTAGCTTAAAATATTCTTCTGAGACCCTTTAATCTTTCTGCATCTAATTCAAATGTCAAGCAATTTACAGTAATAGTTTCAAGTAATGCTTCCTCAAAGGTGAGTCAACATTTCTAAGAAAGTAGAAAAGTTGGGTATAAAAAGTTCAATTTTTCCTCGTCGGAAAAACGATCCAAGACATTTCTACCGTGGGCTGAGCGCTGCCTGGAGGGCAGGGAGGAAGGGCTGAGCGGACCGGGCTGGGATGCGGGTGCCTGGAACTGCTGGTCTCTCCGTTTTTCCCTGGCTCCTAAAGGTCTCTTAGCAGCATTTCCTGCACGCTGGCACCCCCTGTCCTCCTAAGATTTTACTGCCTGCGTATTTCTCTGTGCTTCCCCACCCTCCGACCCACCGGGCCCGCGGCGCCCTCCGGGGGCCGGCACACAGCAGGGTCACGCTTCCTCGCGCTGTCTTCTTCTATGGGATCACTTCGAGATGCGGCCGTTTGGGCTTTCGCGGGGCCTCGGCGATTCTGTGGAGCCCTGGGCTGTGTATGTAGCCCCAGCGGCCGAGGCTCACGGATCCGAACGCCCGGCTGCCGCGTCTGTCCCAAGTTGGGCGACAGGAGGGCCGGGTGGGGTCGCGCCTGCGCCAGAGGAAGGCTCAGAACCAGACTCGGGGTTTTTAACTTATTCCTCAGAGGGACGAAAGCGAGTACCGGCGAGGACGGCGACGGCTCTCTAGAAGCCTGGGTCCAGGTAGGCTGCCCGGCCCTCGAGCTCGCCCAGCGCCGCTCATGCTGAGCTCCACAGCCCCCTCCCCAAGAAAGGCGTTCGGGCCCCTCCCGGACGCGCCGCTCCCGCGCGCCGCGGGGCCTGGGAACAGCGCACCGGCTGAGCCTGGAGCCCGGCGGGCGGTGAGACTGACGGCGCCCGCGCCCAATCGTGGGGCGGGGCCGAGGGGGCCTGCAGGTGGCGGCCAATGGGAGCCCACAGAGCGGGCGGGGGGCGGTGCCGCCGGGCGGGCGGGCCGTGGCTTCGGGAGCCGGCGCGGCAGACTGGGAGCCCGGGAGGAGCCGGCGGAGCGAGAGGAGGAGGAGGACGGAGGAGGAGCGCCGCGCCCCCGCCGGCCGCCCGAGTGCAGGCCGAGAGCTCCAGCCGCAGCCGGCGGGTCCGGGCCGCCTCCGCCGGAGCCCGGCGCGGGGAGAGTCCGGGCCGATGGGCAGCCCGGGGCAGCGGCGGGCGGCGAGGCGGCAGCCCCGGTACGCGCCGCCCGGCGCGCACAGGCTGTAGCAGGTCCCGGCGGACGGTGTTGCGAAGGTTCGTGTCGGGGAATCCGACGGGCAGCGTGGCGAGGGTAGGTTCGGGATGGCTACGGCCAGGCGGTGACTGTCCCGAAGGGGAAGGGGATGCCCTTCGGGGCGCTTCGGGGGGCTGACGGCGGCGAGGGACGCGGGGGTGCGAGGGGCACGGGGCAGGGTCCGGCTTGTAGACGCAGATGCGCCCGCGCTCCCGGGCCCGGGCTGGGAGAGGAACCGTCGCCGCCTGTTCTCTCCAAGTTATCGATCATCTGAAAGGTTATTCCCGTGTCGGCGACACCGGCACTGAGGAGGACCTCCTCCAGGTGCCCAGAACTCCGCTCTGACTAACGCTCTCTGGAAGGGCTCGCGGTTGCCCGACGCAGCTCCCCCGGCGCGCCTGGCGGGTTGACGCCGAACTTGCTGCGGGGCTAATTCCCCTTCTAGAAGGGGTGCGCCCCGACTGCGCGCCCTCACCGGGACGGATCCCTCTTTGTAAGACCGTGAGCTGCGGGCGAGCGCCCTTCTCACTCAGCGCGACCTTTCTTCCCACTTTGCCAGCTCCTGTGCCTCCCCGGGTCTTCCCGTGTCAGTGAGGGTAGTTTGCCCACGTCCTAGGAATATCCCCAGGAAAACCTACAGATTAATTTTCAGCCGTGCCGCAAACCCAAAGAATCAATTTCGGCTCATCATCTACAAGAGGAGCCGAGGCTTCTCGGAAAGAGAGAACAACTTGGCATTACTCCTCTGGGAGATATTTGTCATCATTAACCTGCTTCAGTTAAATTAATTCAGCCCAAGATGACTCTGGCCTGAGTATTGGAAAAAATCAAGTGCGTTCATTGGTCACGGAATTATGCTCAACAAAACACGATTTTGGTCAAAATAAAATTGTAGACATTTTTGATTTGGTTAGATTGAGACTGGGTTTTGACAAGGATGGCTTTTTTCAAAAATCAAGGAAAAAAACCCTCAAAGAATCTTGGTGGTTCTCATGGCTTTGCTCAGTAAGTTCAAAATAGTCGCACAGATTTTTCTTTTCTTTGCCTCTTTTGTCTGCAGTCTCCATTCTAAACGTTAACACTAGATGGCTTTCTTATGACAGACATTTAGTAAACTGCCCATTTGAGTTGCGTTTGTGTGCAGCCTAGGTTGTAATTTTTCTAGTGTTGCAATTAGTAATTGAAGAAAAAAGATCTCCCAAACTGTTGCTTTTTATTACTTTCCTAGAAAACCTACACATACCAATATCTTTGCGGATATTGAGAGGTGGCCTATTATTTTTGGCATTCCTAAAGTTGAATTTCAAGAGACAACTTGGTTACTGTATTTAGTTACATCATTTAAGAATGTCTGTTTCATGTTTGGACTTATTTAAAGAATTCAGAGTTCTGTTTTGTCATCCTGTTTAGACAATATTTCCACTTAAAAGATGTTTACTGCTTGATTGAATTTCACTGCTTGATTCAGAGTTATAAGAGAGTATTATTCATGAGAAAATGCAATCTTAAGTTTTGGGTGTAAATCACGTTGATTCCTCCTAAAGGATTCCATTGATCCATTTTGGGAATAGATGCAGTTAAAGTATCTGCATGATTCATACCAGGGATTGTGTTAGGGACATCTTCTCCCCAGAGGATATTTGATTTTTTCATTTCTAAGCACAAGCCCTTTTATGACAAGCACAATAGCCCGTAGTTTCAGCAGTAACAGCAGCAGCAGACTCCCAGTTGTGTTTTTTAAGCACTTTTATTCTAAAGCAAGATCATGGCAGCCTGTCCAAATCTTGCCTAGGTAGGCAAACTTATTTATACGCTGGATAAATATCTTGAAATTATCTTGGTAGCGCTCATTTATTGTGTGCCTTGCCCAGCTTAAAATAAGACATATTGAATTTGTTCTAAATTAGAGTGTATTCATAAATAGCTGAAGGAAAAAGAAAAAAGAAAAACTACAGAGCAAACATCTGGGAAGTAGGAAATGAAATCAGAAACAGCTTTTATCAGTACCCACATGCTACCTATAGATGGGGTGAAATGAACTTGTATAAGAAGCAGTGTAAGCACTTGGTCCGGAAAATAAAGCAAGAGCTGGATCATAGGTATGGGGGTGGAGCTTCTGGCTTTTAGTATGGGCCACAGATTTTACCCAGTTGCTTTAAGTATATGTTTTTCATTAAATGCTTTTTATGTATTTAAATCATGGATTTTCTCAAAGAGCTTTAAATGTATGGAATGTAACTTTTAGTCTAATAGGGGAATTATCAGATCATGATTTGGTTTCTATGATGCTTACTGTAGTTAAAGCTGTGTAATACGGATTTGGAAGGTGTTTTTTTTCTTTTTTTTTCTCCCCCCATTCCCCAAGACTGGGATGGTGTTTTGAAGGGTTCCTTGATACCTGAGCTTAGTAAACACTTGCCCACCTTGTGGGTCTTTTTACCTGAGGCAAAGGGGAAGCGGGTTATTATTTTGAAATTAGCAGTCAATCTATTTCTTAAAGTAAGGAAATACTAGCTACCCTGAAAAACCAGTTGTTTGGTAATTGAAACTGGTTTAAAAGCACTATGTTTGGGCATTGAAACTAGTTTAAACGGGATTGTGTTTCCTGCATACTTTGCAAAGAACTATGTGTTTATGTGAATACAGCCCCTTGCCCCCAACCATAATTGGTAAATAAGTGCAGGGTTATTTTTTGAGATTGAGGAAGGCATTGAGTTTTTGAACTTCTGATCAATTTATGGTGGTGATTTAGGATTACAAATCCTTTTAAAGACATACTGAATTTAAAGAAAATTTAGCCTGGGGTATTAATTGAAAAGCTGCTTTTTTTTTTTTTTTTTCTGTATTGAACTTCAACGAAATACAAAGTACGGTCCTAGAGAATACTGAACCGTGTTCTAGGTTTTCTACTTCTGTTAATGTGCCTAATTCACTTGCAGGATGAGAGTAGAAAGAGCTTTAGGCACAGACAGGAACCTTGAGCTTCCTGCCTCTACCACCTGTCACGAATGAATTTGGATGAAAGTATTTTCATGATCCCTTACATCACCAAAATGTGGGGTTTCTTTAACGTGTAAAACGAATGTATTAGAGTAATGAAAATGCCTGTCTGACTGGGATAGTTTATATTTTTCATGATTATGTCATTTCTTTGCCTTGACCTATAGTAAGTTTATATGTGAATGCTTTGCATGAGGATCATAGCTACTTGGTTTACCTTGAAATCGATGATTCAGAAATTGCTTTTTCTGTTCCAATTGCATTTGGCTGTGACGCCTTTTAAAAGAGGGGTAACAATGTGATAGGAATTTAAAAGCCTCCCAACTTTAGACATAGATTATTTTGATCCTTTCTGAACTTGATTCATAAACTTTGCTTCCAAAGAATAGCAGTTGTAGAAGGGAGCCAGATCTTGACTCGCTGTTGAGGTTCTGCTGCTTGAGAGATTTCATATTTAGTGAAACCCAATTCCTTGGTTCGTTTTCCCACCCCAGTACTATATAGCTAAGTTGGGTGGTAGGAAGGGAGAAAATATGCAGCAAGTCGAGTCTAGTTGTCATAGCATCTTTGGACCAGAAAGGACCTTAAAGATTGTCTCGTCATGGTGTTCCTATACCTTTTGTTTTCATCTACCTGTAAAATGGAAAAACAAAAACAAAAACAAAAAAAAACAAGGAAGTATTAGGGATTGTCAGGTATGTCAGCATTTAATGTTGCTGCATAAGTGTGTTGAAAATTGACAACAGCAGTTACTACTTATTGTCAATGCATTTCGTCAAAATACGTTTGATGTACCAAAAAAAAGAAAAGGTGGGGAAAAGGGGAAGAATATGTATGCTGTCAGGCCTAAAGGAGAGTTCTTCCTATCCAGAGAGGAGCTGTGTTAAAACTACCCCGTTCGTGGATTTATAGCTATCCCAACACGGACACTTTTGTTTTGCATGGGTCAATGAAAACTTCACTAAGGACCAGGGTTTGGAAATCACTGAGTAGCTCAACTAACCCTTCTTTGATATTTGGATCCTTTTATATAATCTCTATATAAGTGGTCTTCCGGTAATACCTGAACATTGCAAGTAACGGGTGGGGGTCTCCACCTTTTAATGGTTTTGAGTACTAGAAAGTTTTTTTGGCCTATAGAACTGAAATCTAATTCTGCTTGTTTATTCAAATTCTACTGCCTTGGTGGCCTACAGAACAAATCCTTCAGTGTCTGTCAGAGTTGGGCTCCTGGCGGGTGTAACGTGACCTGTGTAGAGTAGAGCAGGAGTGTGTATCATAGGTTGCTTGTTGCTTGCACTGATATAGTCCAAGTTTGCATTCGCTTTTCCGGTGGTCAGACTCAACGAGTTTCCTGTTCACTAAACACCCATGAGCCGTTAATCATATGCTGCCATTGAACCTCGTCTTCCCATCTTGCGCTGATGTCACTGCAAAGTCTAACATTTATTGCGCTGTGGTTTTGCTTTATTTTAGCTGATTCTTTCCATCATGCTTTTTGGAATTTGATCATATTATTTGGCACCTTTACCTGTGCTCCCAAAGAAATGCTGTCTGTACATTATATCAGACTCTTTTATATCTTTTATATCTTTACTTAAGCTGGTGATGAAATTGTTAAACTGGCTGAATAACACGAAGTGTGTCTCTGGAAGCTTCCCTTGAGGCTTATAAGGAGTCACACTCTCGGTTACAGTTAACTACTAATGCTCTTAATATCTTATAACTAGCCCATGTATCTCCACCTTTTCACGTGGATATCCTGAAAGAGTGTGTCAGACCTCCTTTGCTGGTTCTACTGACCGAGTTTTGCTGAGTAATAATGAGTTCACTTTCAGTGTGTCCCTAGTAATGAGGACTCTGTTCTGCATATGATTATGAAAATTTGTTGAATGACTGACTGGATTGAGAAACTAGGATCACACTGTGACCTGTGACCTCTGGAGGCCTTAGGAACTGCAATGCTTGTAGGAAAGATCAGAATCTTGTTGGACTTTGTTCAGCTTATTTTTTGGTTTGGTATTCTCTTGTGTTGAATTGCTTTCAGATAGTAGGGAAGAACACCACAATCTCTTCTGGTTCTGTTTTAATTGGTTGATACACTTCTCTTCCTATTTTGCTAACAAACATTTAGCCAGAAGGGGCGTCTTTAACTCTTCCCATTAGAATAGTCCGTATTTTTCACTTCTGCATATTTGCTTAATCTGCTGAGAGATATCCTCATTTGGTTGAGTTGCTCAAGAATCAGAACAGTCCGAAGTAGGTTATTTAGTAGTATATTCAATTATTCTTAAGTAGAAATATCTAGGTAAAGAGCCAGTGTTAAAATTTGTTACTTTGGAAAGGGAGAACTCTTGGGTGAATAAAAAATTATGTATACTGGCTGGGCGTGGTGGCTCACGCCTATAATCCCAGCACTTCGGGAGGCCGAGGTGGGCGGATCATGAGGTCAGGAGATCGAGACCATTCTGGCTAAAATGGTGAAACCCAGTCTCTACTAAAAGTACAAAAAAATTAGCCGGGCGCGGTGGTGGATGCCTGTAGTACCAGCTACTAGGGAGGCTGAGGCAGGAGAATGGCGGGAACCCAGGAGACAGAGTTTGCAGTGAGCCGAGATCGCGCCACTGCACTCCAGCCTGGGCGATAGAGCGAGACTCCCTCTCAAAAAAAAAAAAAAAATTAAAAAAAAAAAATTATGTATGCTGAGATGAACTATTGTGTGGAGTTTTAAAAAAAGTTCTGATTAATGCTTAAGGCATAATATCCTGTGAAGTCAGCGTAACGATTGCTTTCACTGTCTTCTGGAGGTGTTTTTGGTAACACATTTGGTTGCTTGTTGAACAGTGGGTATTCACATTGTTCAGGAATAGCTTTGGGATACTGTCCTCTATGTATTGAAGTTTCTAATAAGTAATTTTAGAAATTATAGTTTTGATTCTTTTTACAGGGCAAATGCTACCTGTTTCAGGTGTTTAAATGATCGAATACAAAAAAACAGTGGTTTCTTTTGGTAGGTTCTCAAACTTTTTTCAACATGCATCCCATCTATACACAATAGTCTAAGTGTTCATGTATGTATGCATATACTTATATACATATCTGTATACACATTTGTGCATGTGTATATGTATAATATATCTGTATGTGTAAACATACTTTGCTGTGCTAAGATATTATGGACATTATAAAACAAATGTAAATTTTAAGAAGATTAATATTGAAAATAAATAGATGTAGAAGTATTTTCTCTGCACCTCAAGGGCATTTGTATCTTTGAAATGTGTGGCCCTGTTTGGAGACCACTGTTCTACTATCACCGGTTAGAGTTTATAACTGTTGAGAAATGGAATTTCTAGGGAGCCTGTAGGATCTTGTGAGGCAAGCTGAAGACAAACTCCACTCTTAATGGGCCTTCTACTTACTATGTATTTATTCTTTTTCCTGAAGACATTTCTGACTTTGGCCTGTTTTCTTCCAGAATTGCTTGTGGGTTTTGGTTTGAGGTTTCATTTATTGAGGGGTAGGAGGTTAATGTAATGGTGATACTATTCTGCTTAGAAGGTTTCTAGTTGAACTCAGCTGTTTTTTTTTTGTTGTTGTTGTTTGTTTGTTTTTTGAGATGGAGTCTTGCTCTGTCGCCAAGGCTGGAGTGCAGTGGCACGATCTCAGCTCACTGCAAGCTCCCCCTCCTGGGTTCATACCATTCTCCTGCCTCAGCCTCCCAAGTAGCTGGGACTACAGGCGCCTGCCACCATGCCTGGCTAATTTTTTTTTTGTATTTTTAGTAGAGACAGGGTTTCACCATGTTAGCCAGGATGGTCTCGATCTCCTGACCTTGGTATCCGCCCACCTCGGCCTCCCAAAGTGCTGGGATTACAGGCGTGAGCCACTTTGCCCGGCCTGAACTCAGCTGTTTAAGAAGCATCATACTATCACACTCAGACAAAACCAGTCCCAGGATCAGGGTATGTTAAAAGTGCAGATTAATAGCCTAGCTCTGTCTGTATGTGATTGGCCAGAACTGTAGCACACAGCCACCCCTAGTGCAAGGAATGCCTAACTTCCCAGCCATTAGTGGGTTGGGAATGAATGAGGAGAGACAGCAGGGAGCCCTGCTCTTGTATCTCCAGTAGCTTCCAGCTAAATGAGCACCACCCACCCCCACCCATCCTCCTGTGCAATTTTAGTAATGGAACATAAGCAGCAAACGGGCAGGGACATTTCTGGTTTACTGCTGTATTCCTTGTACTTAGGTGGTTTTTGCCACATAATAGGCTCACAGTGAACTAATATTTGTTAAAGAAATGATTGGGAGTTGTGGGTTGAACATAAAAGAACTTCCTTTATCTTGGCTTTTGTTGAACTAAATACTGTCGAGTTAAAGTTCTAATCATTATTTCTATTGTGCATGATCTATCTTGAACAACAGTTTATACCTAATTTATGTCTTTCCTGGGTTGTTTGAAATGACCTCTGATTGAACTCTGATATGGAACTGGTAAAAATGTGGAAGTTTCTGAAGAGGGTTTTGACTGTGTTCCATCTGTTACATCAAGAACTTTACAGCCCCATTCAGAGGGGTGTGGTTCCTGGGAGCCTGGGCACCCTTAGGTGGCCTCCTTTCATGAGAGAGTATGATTTACACCTTTCCCAGGTTTCAAAGTCTGGTCTGTGCTGATGACTGCACAGCCGAATTTGAATCCCATGAGGCTTCAGTTGACTTAAAAGCCCTGGCTGGGACTTAATCAAGCTTACTGAAAAGAAAGGATTTCTGAATTGTGTAGTACTGTCTGTAGTCCTTTAGTTCTCAGTCCATTAGCAGTGTTAATTTCTACAGGAAATCATGTTGTTTAAAAATGCGATCAGTAGTGTATAGTGTGCATCTTTTGTTGATTCAGTACTTTTAGTTTGAGGGTTGCAAAGTACATGAGGATATTATTTATACCTTAAATATGGTAGGTGTTCAGTAGCCATAGTCTTAATTTTACATGGTTAAAATCTTTCTTTAATATCTTAACATACTGCTAGTTCTTATAATATGACATTAGAGGGATATCATTCTAACTCCTGTTTGTTTACTTTTGTGTATAAGGTATGCTATGGTAAATGCTGTAAGCAGGGCGTACATGATAGTAGAAGCATCCAGTTTATCAACCAATTTTATTTGAGGGTCGTTGTAACTCATTTGTTTGGAATAGTAGGTCAGTTTTCTCATTTAAAATGTTCTAAGTTGGGCACAGTGGCTCATGCCTGTAATCCCAGCACTTTGGGAGGCTGAGGCAAGGATTGCTTGAGCCCAGGAGTTTGAGACCAGCCTAGACAATAAAGCAGGACCTCATCTCTACAAAAAATTTTAAAATGAGCTGAGTGTGGTGGTGCACACCTGAGGACCTAGTCACTGGGGAGGCCGAGGAGGGACCCTCCCTTGAGCCCAGGCGTTCGAGGTTACAGTGGGCAGATCATACTAGGGAACTCCAATCTGTTTGACAGGGTGAGACCCTGTCACAAAAAAATAAATAAAATGTTTTAAATGACAAGAATAAGTGAAGGAGACTAATGTTGTTGATTTATGAAGAGAATAAAGAATTGGGGAGAGATATTCTTAAAGGCAAATGTAAAATGTTACTGTGCTTGAACTTTCATTGTGTTCTCTCACGTATACTTAACGAGAACCTTATAGGGCTGGTGGGATTTTTTTCCCTTTTACAGATACAAAAACTAAGGTTTAATGAAAGTGTGGTTTTCTGAATCTAAGTCCTTATATTTTAAACCCATGTCTCTTGGTTCCAGCTATAGCGTTGTTTATTCTACAGCTCACCTGTAAGGTATGGTAGGTTTCAATAAATCATGATAAAAGGAAAGAATGAAAAGAGAGAAAGGAAGAAGGGAGAAAGGGAGGGACTAAAGAAGGTGTGTGCATATGAGAATGGCGGAATTATCCGACTCACTATCACTGAAAGGGGGAAGTGGAGGCTAAGGGTTGGGCTAATGAGCTCATTGTTCTGGTCTAAAAACCGCCCTGTTCTATCAGCCAGTGAATTGTCTGTTATTAACTAGAAATTTCATAATATGTAGTGAGGTAGCAGTTTTGCCAATTGAATCAGGTTATATATTCTTTGTTGGGAAGCGAGTGGGTCCTTCTGTGATCATGCAGAGAACATTTTTTTTAGCCTCTGAGTCTTTGCCAAGATTAAAAGAAATATAAGAGGAAAACAATTTTTGTTTTGCATTTATACTTTGCTAAATTTGCATAATCTTTGTTTAAGCCAGTTGAATGTGAATCCCTAAATACATTTCAGGCATTTAAATATTTAAAAGGATTCATCCACAGTACTTTACTCACCCAAAGAATAAGTGCTTACAACAAAGAAAATAACACCCTTGCAGATGTAGCCTACATAGACTGTTCACCTTGTCATTGAATTATACAACATTAATAGCGAAGCTAGAATTTGAACATTCACTGAAATGCTTAGCTGGCTCTGTTCCAAAATATTGTTTCTCTGGTAGAGAAAGCAGGACAATTTGTTTAAAACTGGCAGTTCGCCAGTCAGAATAGCTCTGACGCAATCATTGCAGTAACTACTTTGCTCTGACTGCTAATTTTAGGGCAGTTAAATCTGGTTGATGTCTGATGGCTGCTGTCGCTGTGCGTCTGGTTATGTGGAGCTTTCTAAATTCATCCTCTTCGCTTGGCACGGTAACTTAGTTCTTTCTGAGATAAGCTGTGGAGCAGAGGGGATGTTGAGTCGGCACAGGATATGTGCATGGAATGAGGAACAAGGCCCTAGGAGAGTTTCAAGAGACACTGCTTTAGTCTTACTACGCTCTTCGTTATTCCAGTAGCAAAGAGCACATCTGTACTTGCCTTGCTGTAGCACACTGGGGGGTGTTGAGGAAGGTGGAGAGAAGTGTACATCGAGACACCTGCCTTTATGGAGCAGGGTTTTGGCAATATGCCCTCGCTTTCCTTGTCATCCCTGCAAGCATTAGTGTGCCTAAAAGTGAACTTTTACCTTCTTCTGTTTTGGAACAGGTAAAACTAAAGAGAAAAATGATAATTTAAAAAAATCTGGCCGAGCGTGGTGGCTCACGCCTATAATCCGAGCACTTTGGGAGGCTGAGGCGGGCGGATCATGAGGTCAGGAGTTTGAGAACAGCCTGACCAACATGGTGAAACCCTGTCTCTACTAAAAATACAAAAATTAGCCAGGCGTAGCAGTGCGTGCCTGTAATCCCAGCTACTCAGGAGGCTGAGGCAGGAGAATTGCTTGAACCCAGGAGGTGGAGGGTGCAGTGAGCTGAGATCGTGCCACTGCACTCCAGTCTGGGCAACAGAGCAAGACTCCATCTCAAAAAAAAAAAAAAAAAAAAAATCTACTTGGCGTATTATATAAAAGAGCAAAGTAGAATATCCTGCTATTGCAGATGATACAAGTGGGGTAAGGAGTTCTTCGGTGGCCTTGTCTAAGTCCCTCATCTTTCTGGGGCAGTGACCTGTAATCCAATTTTAAAATAAGGATGTGAGGCCAGGCCATCGTGAAGTCTGTTTAAATGCTGGCATTCTAAGATTTCCAGGTTAACAGGGTGCACCCTAGGGTGTGAGAGCCCTGAGGACAGGGATCTTGCCCTTCCATCCCTGTCCTTCAGTCCTGGGTAGCTGTCAGGCACAGTTAGCAAATTAACTGACTCTTAGAATTTAGTCCTCAGAGGGACTTTGAGTGTTCTTCTAGTTCAACTTCCTTACGTTACTGATTCAGAACTATCAGAGGGAATGATTTAACCACTAGACCTATTGTGTAGTAGCATGGGCTACCTTATTAGGTGATGAATGAACTGCCTTCTTAGGTGATGAACTAACTAACTTGGGCAGAGTTGATGGCTGTGTGTCAGGTGTATTAGAAAAAGATTCCTGTGTAAATGAGACCGTATGATTGATGGGCAGTGCAGCTTCTTTCAGATGAAAGGCTGTGTGGTTAGCTGAGAATAAGGTGGGTTTGCATAATTAGGAAAACATTCAAGGAAGATAGAACTTGAGTTAAGCTTTGGAAAATGGTTAGGATTTGAATTTTTGTTGAGGGCCTCTTGTGTGCAGGGAAACTGTAGGCCCTCTCCAAGACCAGAAGATACACACAAAACATTCTCAGTTGTTCCTTTGATCACAGTACTATCTCTGTTAACATGATCTGCTTAAATCCGAACTCATCTTTTTGCCTGGTTTAGGTTTTGCAACTCCAGAAATGGATTTTATTAACAAAAGCAACATTAAGGAGAAGTGACGGACAGTATTTTCAAAGTGGTGATAATTACTTTGTCTATCATGTAAGATGGTCATTATGTTTTTTTTCCTCATTGTAATTTACTAAAGGTTATAGACTATGTCATAAACCTAAAAGAAAATTATTTTGGATATATCAGAGATATAAATGACGTTTTGGTATAAAATTACTCAATTCGTTTCAGTTAGTCGACAGAATATACACATAGTATTATATTTGCTACTCAAAGTCATGTGTTTTAAGACTTTATACTTAGGAATATATAACTTGATAATTGATACACTGAAGTGATTTGCTGAGTAACAAGAGTTATTTATTTATTTATTTATTTGAGACGGAGTCTCACTCTGTCACTTAGGCTGGAATGCAGTGGCGCAATCTCAGCACACTGCAACCTCCGACTCCTGGGTTCAAGCGATTCTCCTGCCTCAGCCTCCTGAGTAGCTGGGATTATAGGTGTGGCCACCACACCCAGCTAATTTTTGTATTTTTAGTAGAGATGGGGTTTCACCATGTTGGTCAGGCTGGTCTCAAACTCCTGACCTTGTGATCTGCCCACCTTAGCCTCCTAAAGTGCTGGGTTTACAGGTGTGAGCACTGCGCCCAGCCACAAGAGTTTTAAACTGAGGCAACATTAGGAAGGATATCTGTGGACAAAAAGAACTCGCCTCACCTCAGCATCCCATCCGCCCCCAAGTCTCTGGGGTGTTGGTCATTTGCTGCCAGTGCTCCCTTCCTTCAGTCTACTTCCTATCTCATGTCTCATGAACTCACAGTAAGTTCTGGGTAAGATTTGCATTCTGCTTTAAACTTCTGAGATTTATTTAAACCAATAAATCTCAATGCAATCACCATATACTTTCCCCCAGCGTTTTATCATGCAAATGTGCAATCATATAGAAAAGCTGAAAATACTGTGTGGTGTAGGGGACACCGCTGTACCCACCTCCTGGATTCCACAGTCGTTAGGTCTGACTTTATTTGCTTTATACATGTCTCTCTGTTTTTACCCATCCATCAATCTATTTTGTTTTCTTGATGCATTTCAGAGTAAGTTGCACACATGTGTATACTTTCTCACTAAACACTTCAGCATGTATATTATAAATGAGTTAATAACTTTTACGTTTTTTGAAGTAAAAGGTACAGAGTGAAATGCACAAATCTTAAGTGTATCATTCTGTGAGTTGTGATAAATGCATACACCCATATGGCCCATACTTCTGTTAGGATGTGAAATGTTCCCATCACATCCAAAAGTTCTCTCATGCCCCTGCTCAGTCAACTTACTCTTTCATTTCCCACCTTCATGTGAGGCAACCTTTGTTCTTTTTTTTTTTTGGCCAGTGATAAGTTTTGCTTGTTCTTGCACTTCATGTAAATAGAATCATGCAGTATGCACTCTTGTGTATAAAGCTTCTTTCAAAACTCAGCATAATTTATTTACTTTTACTTTGTTATATACTTTATATGACCACACTGAGCTTTCTTTACCTTCATCTTTATCACATGACCTTTTCTGAGGTCATATCTATTTGTCAAATGATTTTAGGAGCAATTTCTGTTAGATATTTATGTATTTATCTTCACTCACATCTCAACTTCCCTTTTCCCTACAGGGGTGTGATTTTCCTATCTGATTTGGCAATTTTCCCACTAGGTCTCATCTTACGTCCCACCCACTCATTCTGGAGATCAGGTACTTCTTTTGTTAGTTGGCTGATACTTGTTGCAGGCCTGGCTCAGGCTGGCTTACAGCATTGAGCTAAGCAACTTTGCTTCTGAAGAGATGGATCCTGACATATTACTGGTTGATTTGTATCTGATACTTAGAAAATTTTAGGTGAACGAAAATAAATCTGTTTATTTTTGCAAAACTGAGGAATTTTTTCTAATTAGTTCAAATTATTTCCAATTATTTCAAATGCAACAATTATTAAAACAAAAAAAAATTCCTGAGTTCAGTTTTATGATACTATATGAAGGAGACTAATCAACTAGCCCTGAAAAAATACAGATTTTCAATCGTTTATGCTGAAGAGATAGATACTGGTTAGCAAAATGAAAACCTAGTTGACATAAAAATGAAATTCTAGACTTAGTTAACCACCCCCCTTTTCTATTTCTTCTACTACTGAAGTTCTGAGTTGCTAAACCTCTCCAACCATAAATGAAAGTACTAAAACGTTTTCATCGGCTGTACCAGGTGAATGGTTGTTTTGCATGTGAAATGTGCCATCAAGGTGAGAAGACTTTTCCTTAGGGCTGTATTGGTTAAGGTAGCTCTACCTGCTCTAAGAGACACTACAAAATGCTCTGGCGGTGGAAAAGCTGATTTCCACTGAAAAGCAGGTAGGCTGCTCTCCTCCACCTGACACGTGTGGATTCAGGTTCCTTCCACCTGTTTCTGCCACCATAGGGCCCAGCCCCACTGCATTGCCCTGAGTGGTCTGCGCTGAGGCTTGTTGAGGGGGACGGGGCACCCAGGTGTGCATCACCTAAAGGGCTGGCCCAGAAGTGTCTCCTCCATCCCTTCCACTCTTATTCTTCTGGAGCTCTTATTATGACCTGACCTAACTTCAGGGGAGGCTAGGGAATGTCCTGTAACTGGCTATCCTTGGGCTTCTGTTCTAGTCTTGTGGAATTAGGCTTGCCAATTGTTTGGTTCTGCTTTGCCCAGCGGGTTTTATGATGCTTTGTGTGATGCTGGATGTTCGAACTCTTGTGTTGGGGGCTTCCCTAGTATTCCTCTCTACTGTAGGATAAAATCCTTGTGATCTTGAGCTCTTTTTGCTGTCCTGTACTCCCAAGATACAGAACACATGTTGGATAGATCAGACATGGGCTAAGACTGAGGGGCCATCTCCATGGCTGTGGGGCCTGTATGTCAGTCAGCGGCTTCCTCTCTAAAAGTCCACATTTCTGAACCTGTAAATGGAAAAAGTTGAATCTGTGTTATAGCATTACAGAGAGGATTTATTGAGATAAGCTGCCTATTGTCTAGCTGGTGCTCAGATGTATTCATTCGTCAGCTATTTATTATGTGTTCTTTTTTACCAGACACAGTTCTAGGGACTCAGGTTATGGTGGTGAGTAAGGCAGACAGGGTGTTGCCCTTGTGGTGCTCTTATTCTGGAAATACAGATTTTCTAATAATATTTCTCAAGATAGAGTCCCCCCCCCACCCCATTGGATGTAGTTTAGTTCTGGGTGGTGGAAGGGAGGGTAAAGTCTAATAATGAGATTGCTGACAGATTCTATAACTTCGAAAGAAATGTTACTGGAGACATGGATCAGGGGATGTAATAAAAGACCTAGTCCCTGTTTAAAATTCAGACTCATAATAGAAGGCTTAAGAGACACTTGATGAATGGAATAATGGTAATCACTTATTCAGGAGCCAGAGGGTTTCTTGGGAGCAAAAACCTTTGGAATGACTGCAGGGCCCTCTGGCTTGCCTGCGATTCAGAGGAAGTTCCATTGGAGTCCAGGGGCCGTCTCCCAGTCTGAGGAGTTGGGATGGGGTCGGGGCAAATAGTAAGGAAGCAGTTGTGCGTGTGATTTTCTCCTTCTCTAATGAGCTCACATTATGCTGCTTTAGCCTGAGAGGACCTTCAGCAGACTGCTGGCTAGCACCTTGAAAAACTCTTGAAGTGATGATTCTCATCGATTTGAGTGGCCACTTTGGAGACTGTGTGGGGTAGATTCCGATTCCGAGCCTGTGTCTGAGCTCAAGGGCAGCAAGTGCTGTGGTCAGTGCACCATAGTGTCAGGGGCAGGAGATGGAGCGTGGCCCCCATTCTTGGGCTCTTGAGTTTTGTGTTTCTAGAGTTATCTTGTGGGTTTCCAAGGATGTGCAGCAGTAATTCTGATGATAGCAGACGTAAATATTCTTTCCAGAGGGTCAACTCATAACATCCACAGTGTACTATGAACGTGAGCTTATTCCTCTCAGAATGTTGGAGAGTACCGGCTTACACTTGTTTGCTCTAAGTTAAGGGATTATATCTGGCTTTGGACTGGAATTTTCTCCTAGAGATTGGAGTGTTCATGTTCTTGAATGAAGATGTGCAAAAGAATAAAAACTTAGCGATAAGGATGTATTTATCACTTTCCGCTATCAAATCAGAAAAAGAGGCAGGAGAAAACTCTTGTTTAAAGTAAATGACATTTCAAATTTTTGTGAGATGGAAAGGCTAAATGGTTTTTAACAGGAGCATCGTGGCATTTTGATAATTCGAAAGTTGCATTCATTTCCTTTTGATTACTGCTGTCTGCTCGAGGTGTATTATAGATGGGCCATGCATATATTGCTAATTTTTGCCAATAAGTTAATCATGGAAGGATTCCGGGAAACTCTCGAGCAATAAGAACACAGCTGAGCATTTCTTGAGCCTTTCATTTGATTTGGGGGCAGTAGCTGTGGCTAAGCAGCTGCAGATGGTATGTTTTCAATTCATGCTGTGGCAGTTTGGGAATTTTTTTTTTACATCTTTTTGTTTATAGTGAACAAAAGAGCAGTGTGGAACTTAATCAGTTAGATCAAATGTGTATAAATTCTGAGGACGGTATTTCTACTCTATCTGAACTGAAATATGAAACTTGTGTGTGAGGAAAACTGGCCTGGTGATTTATGGTGCCTGATTAAATCCTACATTAACATGCCTCTAAAATGTGTGTACTTTGACTTTCCATTAATGGGTAAACATTTACACAGGCCTTGGCTGATGGAATAATGAGTTATTCCATCAGCCAAAACCCTTTATCTTTCTCTTCTTACACTGTTACACGAAGTATCTGGCAATCCCTGTGTGGAGGGTGAGCCTGTGCTTTTCATGACAGTAAGTTAGTGTAGTCTGTTGGTTGGGGATTTTGGAGGAAAAAGGGAAGGCTTCTATAGGAGGGTGAAGGTTTCTCAGAGTTCATGTCTTCATGGGAAGAGTGGGAGGAGATGCCAAATAAATTGCAAATATACTAATAATCCTCAGAGAAGTGGTTTCTGCACAGCGCCCTCCTGCTAAGTGTTCTGTTATTGTTGGAATCGGAATAAAGACTTGCTGGACTCTGCCTCAAATCCTGTGGGCGATTCTTACATTTTTGTGTTCAAAACCATCCTAGCTTCCTGTTGCTCAGATACTGGGTGTGTTCTGTGGGTTAGAAAGCACATAGCACCTGAAAGATCATGTTCTGTGCTCCTTAAATTGAGATGAACTAATTTGACCTACATTACAACATTTTTGGCATCTCACACACACACACACACACACACACACACACACACACACACACGCACACGCATACATATAATTTTGTTCTTGAATTTTAACTTAATTGGAAGCTTCCAAACACTGGATCCTTCTAATCTTGTGTTTATGGTAGTATCTGTATTTTGGTCACAGCTTTTAATCCTTGCTGTATTCTTCTAAGTGTTTAGATTCCCAGAAACTTCCAGAATTGCTGGAAGACAGTTCCATGTTGGATACCTTCAGTTAATGTATAGAATGCTGTTAATACCTGGAGAAGATTCCTTTGACTTCATAATAAAGGGTGGTTTGCTAAAGACTACCTGTAACTTTGCGTTTAACTTCTTGCCTGGGCCTTTCTACAACTTTACCACCAGGATGCCTTCTAAAAAGTCTAGTATAAAGGGTCTTGTGAAAACACTAATATTTTAAGTTCTATCTTTTGGGGTAGAGACATTGGGAAGTCCATTGAAAAAGTACTGCTCACTTTTCCACCCTCTCAAAATGAAGAGGTGACGAATAAGCTGAAGGTCAGTGTATTAGTCCGTTTTCACACTGCTGATAAAGACATACCGGAGTCTGGGAAGAAAAAGAGGTTTACTTAGACTTATAGTTCCACATGGCTGGGGAGGCCTCAGAATCAAGGCAGGAAGTGAAAGGCATTTCTTACATGGCGGCAGCAAGAGAAAATAAGGAAGATATAAAAGCGGAAACACCTGGTAAAAACTTTCATCAGATCTCGTGAGACTTATTCACTACCACGAGGACAATATGGGGGGAACTGCCCCCATGATTCAAGCTGTCTTTCACCAGGTCCCTCCCTCCTACAACATGTAGGAATTAGGGAGTACAATTCAAGATAAGATTTGGGTGAGGACACAGAGCCAAGCCATATCATTGCACCTCTGTCCCCTCCAAATCTCATATCCTGACATTTCAAAACCAATCATGCCTTCCCAACAGTCCCCCAGTGTCTTAACTCATTTCAGCAGTAACCCAAAAGTCAACAGTCCAAAGTCTCATCTGAGACAAGGCAAGTTCCTCCCACCTATGAGCCTGTGAAATCAGAAGCAAGCCAATTACTTCTTAGACACAACAGGTATTGGGTAAATACAGCTGTTCCAAATGGGAGAAATTGACCAAAACAGAGGGGTTACAGGGCCCATGCAAGTCTGAAATCCAGTGGGGCAGTTGAATGTTAAAACTCCAGAATGATCTCCTTTGACTCCAGGTCTCATATCCAGGTCCTGCTGATGCAAGAGGTGGGTTCCCATGGTCTCGGGCAGCTCCACCCCTGTGACTTTGCAGGGTAAAGCCTCCCTCCCAGCTGCTCTCACGGGCTGGCATTGAGTGTCTGCAGCTTTTCCAGGTGAACGATGCAAGCTGTCAGTGGATCTACGATTCTGGGGTCTGGAGGACAGTGGCCCTCTTCTCACAGCTCCACTAGGCAGTGCCCCAGTAGGGACTCTGTGTGGGGGCTCCACCACACATTTCCCTTTTACACTGCCCTAGCAGAGCTTCTCCATGAGTGCCTGCCCCTACAGCAAACTTCTGCCTGGTTATCCAGACATTTGCGTACATCCTCTGAAATCTAGGCTGAGGTTCCCAAACCTCAGTTCTTGACTTCTGTGCACTCGTGAGCTCGACACCATGTGGAAGCTGCCAAGGCTTGAGGCTTGCACCCTCTGAAGCCAGGGCCCCAGCTCTGTGTTGGCCCCTTTCAGCCATGGCTGGAGGCACTGGACACAGGGCACCAAGTCTGTAGGCTGCACGCAGCACAGGAACCCTGGGCCTGGCCCATGAAACCATTTTCTCCTTGGTAACTGGGCCTGTGATGGGAGGGGCTGCTGGGAAGGCCTCTGATATGCCCCGGAGACATTTTCCCCATTGTCTTGGAGATTAACAGTTGGCTCCTTATTACTTATGCACATTTCTTCAGGTGGCTTGGATTTCTTCTCAGAAAATGGGATTTTCCTTTCTGTCACATTGTCAGGCTGCAAATATTTTGAACTTTTATGATCTGCTTTCCTTATAAAACTGAATGACTTTAACAGCACCTAAGTCACCCCTTGAATGCTTTGCTGGTTAGAAATTTATTCTGCCAGATACCCTAAATTCTCTCTCTGAAGTTCAAAGTTCCACAAATCTCTAGAGCAGGTGTGAAATGCCACCAATTTCTTTGCTAGAACATAACAAGAGTCACCTCTGCTCCACTTCCCAAGTTCCTCATCTTCCTCTGAGATCACCTCAGCCTGGACCTTCTTGTTCATATCACTATCAGGCTTTTGGTCAAAGCCATTCAATGAATCTCAGGCAAGTTCCAGATTTTCCCACATTTTTCTCTCTCCTTCTGAGCCCTCCACACTGTTCCAACTTCTGCCTGTTTCCTACTAAAGTAACAGTCGGCAAAGTCGCTCCCACATTTTCGGGTATCTTTTCAGCCGCGCCCCACTCTACTGGTACCAATTTACTGTATTAATCCATTTTCACGCGGTTGATAAAGATATACCCGAGACTGGGAAGAAAAAGTGGTTTAACTGGAGTTCCACATGACTGGGGAGGCCTCAGAATCTTGACGGAGGCAAAAGGCAGTTCTTACATGGCAGAAGCAAGAGAAGATGAGGAAGATGCAAAAGCGGAACCCCTGATAAAACCATCAGATCTTGTGAGAGTTATTCACTATCACGGGAACAGTATGGGGGAAGCCGCCCCCATGATTCAAGATTGTCTCCCACCGGGTCCCTCCCACAACACGTGGGAATTATGGGAGTACAATTCAAGATGAGATTTGGGTGGAGAGACAGAGCCAAACCATAGCAGTCAGACAGCATTGGTGGCCCTCTGGGTTTCAGGCCTATTGTTAGTACAAATAGAGTTTTTATGTTATTTTTTTTTAAAACTCATTGTAGAAATGTGAGTTAAAGCCCTACCTGAACCAAGGTGTTCCTCCCCATTTAATTGCCCTTCTTCTCCTTCCCATGCTGTCAGGCCTGTGCTGGCCTCTCATGGGTTCCAACTCGGGAAAGGATGACACGGTGCCGCTCCACACTGAGAAAGGCTGAACTCTGAGCTCTTCTGGAGGCTCAGTGTCAGGCCCAGGTGCCTGAGTTCGTCATTGCTGATATTGTGTGTATGTGGAGGGGGTTGCTCGTTTGCTTGATTACTAGGTTTTAAGACCTGGAGACAAACTGGCAAACAGAGAAGTATTTTGCTGTTTATCAAGATCTCTTAGAATTTTGTATATATTTTATCTTTAGAAACTACGTAAATAAGTAAGGTGCATTTCCCTCCTTACATCTTCCATAGCACTGAGTTTTTGTGTCTTGCTTTAGCCTTGGAAACCTGGTGTCCAGCCCAGTACTGGAGGCAGAGGCCGTTTCTCCAAGCGAGTCCAGGTCTCAGCCAGTGACTTGTTCCCATCCACATTACCTAGCACGGCACTTCTCTGTGGCAGAGAACTGAAGGAACTCAAGTGTCTTTAATTTCCAGTCCCTCACAGATTGGTACTTCTGAGAATGTAATTAATATTAATTTTTAAAAAAGAAACATGAAGAAATATACAGTATAAAATTTTAAAACCTCAATTTTTATCATTAGGTTTAACAGACATAAACTTCCATTTCTTTAAATATAATCACAATAAACATAGGAAAAAAGAAAAGCATTATTAAAAAATTATATTTGTTCCATGAAAATGTGCATATCAGAGATGAATAAAGTGAGTCACAGTTACTCTCATTACTTTGTTCTGCAATTATAACTAAAGTTACAAGTGAGAGATCGGTTCTCTGGATTAAATGCTAGTGACAGACTTTGAACAGACACCATGCATATCATTATTTTAAGATTTTAATTTGATAAGTGAGCTTCCTTTTTTTTCTTTTTTCTTTTCTTTATTTTTTTTGTTTTGAGATGGAGTCTCGCACTGTTGCCTGGGCTGGAGTGCAGTGGCGCGATCTCGGCTCACTGCAACCTCCGCCTCCCGGGTTCAAGTGATTCTCCTGCCTCAGCCTCCCAAGTAGATGGGATTATAGGTGCCCACCACCACACCCAGCTAATTTTTTTGGGTTTCACTATGTTGGCCAGTCCGGTCTCAAACTCCTGACCTTGTGATCCGCCCACCTCAGCCTCCCAAAATGCTGGGATTACAGGCGTGAGCCACCATACCTGGCCGCTTGCTTCCTTCTTGCTTTGATAATTTATCTACTCAGTTTTGGATTGATAACACTGTTTTAGGGGATAATATGTATCTCAATGGTTTCTCTATTTTGTTTTAATAATGCGCATAATAGAGACACCCTTTCACGGAGAAGTATGTTGATGGAAGTGGAAGAAGAAATTGTGAAGCGATTTCAGCATATTCATTTCAAACTTTTACCCAGAAAGTAAGCAAATGATATATTTCAAAATTTATCTTTGATCTGTCATTGGTGATTAGGTCCAACCGTTTATTTTATAAAGTAATAGTTAATTTGATGAACAAAACGGATTCTGGATTTTGTATACTTTTGACAGCTAACTATAAAACATCACTGTTGTAACGCAGTCCTAATGATCTTAATTAGTCATGTGACTCACCTTACAAGTTCAACAACATCCAAACTGGTCTATGGCTAGCTTGATGTGGGTGATTATCCCAAATTAGCTTTTAGAGAAGCAAAATTAAATTGTGGAAAACCAACTATTAGAAAAGAGGTTACTGTCTTTTTTTTTTTTTTTTCACAGCTGCTGCTTTTCTAAAGGAGGGGATGTTGGTTAATGTTAGATATGTGTTTGACTTTAAGAAGACCGGCCTATTGTGAGTAAGTAGCTAGATTGTGAACTCTGTGGAAGATTTATTTTGGGGCTGTGAGTTTAAGATGGAGTAATGGAATCTCACAGTCCCAGGTAGGTGAACCTGCCTGGCACTTGCTTGGCCATTGTATGTGGTTTCCTCTGTGGTGTATTTCTCGCCTCTGTGCCTCTACCTTAGTTGGAGTGCTTATCAGTCTTCTACTGTGCATGGATCTCCTCGTGTTTGTAGTATATGCAGAGAGATGGGTGTGCAGCACACAGAGAAACATCTTTAGTTAACTTGAGTAACTTGGCAACACCAAAATGCTAAAATAATTTTTTATTTTGAGAGAGGAGGACCATGTTAATGCCTGAGCTTATACTCAGAGGGTAGAGGAAAAGATAGCATTGAAAAGAGGGCACCAACCTCTTGATTCCAACCCACTAATTTGTTTTCTATTATTTGAGAGTTGTTACTGCATTTGCAGGTGGTCTGCCCTCTGCAACAGTCCCTCACTGGATGTTTGACCCCTTGTGAGAAGCTATCACTAAAAGATTATCTGTCCATTCCTCTTAAGAGGTGAAATATGGGGTTGGGCGCAGCGGCTCATCCCCATAATCCCAGTACTTTGGGAGGTTGAGGCGGGCAGATCATTTGAAGTCAGGAGAATTCCAGACCAGCCTGACTACCATGTTGAAACCCTGTCTCTACTAAAACTACGAAAAAATTAACGGGGCGTGGTGATGCATGCCTGTAGTTCCAGCTACTCAGGAGGCTGAGGCATGAGAATTGCTTGAGTCTAGAGGTGGAGGTTGTGGTAAGCTGAGATTGCGCCACTGAACTCCAGCCTAGATGACAGAGTTAAGATTCTGGGTTTTAATTTATTTTTATTTTTATTATTTTGATTTTTTGAGATAGAGTTTCGCTCTTGTTGCCCAGGCCGGAGTGCAATGGCACGATCTCGTCTCACCGCAACCTCCACTTCCCCAGTTCAAGTGATTTTCCTGCCTGAGCCTTTTGAGTAGCTGGGATTACAGGCATGCGCCACCTCGCTCAGCTAATTTTGTATTTTTAGTAGAAACAGGGTTTCTCCGTGTTGGTCAGGCTGGTTTGGAACCCCCGACCTCAGGCGATCCGCCTGCCTCAGCCTCCCAAAGTGCTGGGATTATCGTGAGACATAATCCCACGTGAGACACTGTGCCTGGCGTTTTGTTTTTTTTTTTTCTTTTTTTTTTAAGAGGTGAAATATGGAAAATAAGTGCAGATGGGAACATCACCATGTAACCCTACCTGTGTGCCTGAAGACTTTGAACAAAGCAGCCCTTCTCTTCCATGACACTGGCTGAAAGATTAATAACTACGGGGAGAAGTAGGGACAGTTTTTGTTAATGCTGAGTGCTCCAAGCATGGCATTCCTTGTCTTCTAGGTGAAGCTCTGTGCAACTTTTCATAATGTAGAAAGTTAATAATTGTGTGGGGATTTGGGATGGGCAATTTACCCATCCCAAATAATCACAAGTGGTCTAAAAGATTTATGTATAAGATTGCCCAATGTAATACTAGTTATATGAAAAATTGGAAAAAATTTGATAGTAAGGTATTAAATTATGATACTGCATATGATCAAGTAATTTAAATCAATTAAATATCCTGTTTTATAAGGCTATTTAATGACATGGGAAAATGTTCACAGAATATTAAATGAAAAAATTTTCTTCGTAAGCAGTATATTAAATATGCATATGTATTAATGGAACCAAGGATACATTTAAAAATTTACAATGGTTATTACTTGTGCTTGTGTTATGTTTAATTATCATTTTCTTTTTGCATTTGTTTTCCAGCTTTTCTAAAATGGACATATTAATTTTATAATAGGAAAAAACATGCTCTTAAAATATTTGAATGACTGCATTATATGTAATCTTTAAAAAGTAATTAGTCTGTCTCAGAATAGTTTCCTGATTCAATATAGTTTGGATTTATTTTCTTTTAATTGTATTTAACAGAAGTTTTCAAGGCAAGTGATTAGCAAATATTTACTAGATCCTACTTAACAGAAGTTTTCAAGGCAAGTAATTAGCAAGTGTTTATTAGATATAAATGTCTAATAAATATTTTTTTGGTACATGTTCTTTATTGTAAAAGCCCCTAACATCTAAGTTTAGTTTCATGTATGCTTTGAAAATTATTTGCTGATCTTATATGTCAGTTTAAGCATTATATTTTTTAACCTTCTGACAACTTTCTTTCATTTAAACTTATTACATAGGAAGAAATACATGTATATATAATTTAAAGGCATTGAAATTAATTTCAGGATCTTTTTTAGTATTAATAATATATTATAAATAATATAATACATATAATAAATGAATAATATAATTCATTGGTAAGGCTTAGAATGACTTGCTTTATATACATACATTATTTTATTTAATTATCACAAGTACCTCTCCTTGACAATGAGAATATTTTTCCGCATTGCTACTAAACATTAAGTTAGAGATTTCGGCATTTACTTTAAAAATACCGTTAAAGCTCTCAGCTTATTTCTGAAAGCAGAGATACCTTGACCCAGATAACTTCCATGTCTTTTTAGCAGTATAATTGCCGGCCCTTTGGTACTATGCTTTTTGACATTTATGTTAAAAATAAAAATTAGCTAATTTGTAAGTTATGAGGTCTCAAAAAAAAGTTCATTTCTGTTTCATGCCTGTTAATGCTTCCATTAAAATTCTGAAATGGCTTATTAAATTAAATGCAGTGTCAAAGGCTAATTGTCTCTCTGTAATTAGTCTACATGACTTATGAAAGCATGTTTTAAGAATTATGTTTGAATAGCAATTCTGAAGTCAATTTTTAGTATCTATCAAATTGTAATGATAGTAGATGACAAGTATTAATAGATTATGAGGTCCTTTCTCTTTCTGTTACAAAAGATGCCTATAATGTATATTCGTTGTTAATGTACTTGAAATTTCTTGAACTCAGTAGCATCACGTGTCTGAGACATTGATATGAATATGTGGTTAGAATGTGCTGTGTGTGCTACAGCATTGTCTGATGGATCAGAAAGCAGCAACTGTGTCTGACTGGGGCATAGGCAGTGCACGTATGTGTGATGTGTGTAAGAAGTCCTGCCATATTGTTGGAGAATCAGAAATCCTGCATTTTTTATTTTTATCATAATGTCAAAGTTATATTTCACAAGCTAGTATAATTTTAGTGGAATGAATGTGAGGCTTGGAGTACCTTGTTTTTTTTTTTGTTTGAGACAGAACCTCACTCTGTCACCCAGGCTGGAGTGCAGTGGCACGATCTTGGCTCACTGCGACCTCCGCCTCCCAGATTCAAGCGATTCTTCTGCCTCAGCCTCCCAAGTAGCTGGGATTACAGGTACCCGCCACCACGCTCAGCTAATTTTCTATTTTTAGTAGAGACAGAGTTTCACTTTGTTGGCCAGACTTGTCTTGAATTCCTGACCTCAGGTGATCCACCCGTTTCGGCCTCCCAAAGTTCTGGAATTACAGGCGTGAGCAACCACGCCCAGCTGGGAGTAACTTATTCAGTGTCTTTTGAACACCTACCATGATTTGTTCACTGTGATATTCCACAGTTTGAACCTGAAGTCTGTACTACCTTGGATGGCTGGGCGCAGTGGCTCACACGTGTAATCCTCCTGGCATTTTTGGAGGCCGTGGAGGGTGGATCATTTGAGCCCAGGAGTTTGACACCAGACTGGGCAACATGGAGAAACCCTATCTGTACCAAAACATACAAAAATTAGCTGGGTGTGGTGATGTATGCCTGTAGTCCTGGCTACTCAGGAGACTGAGGTGGGAGAATCACTTGAGCCCAGGAGGTCAAGACTGCAGTGAGCCATGATTGAGCCACTGCACTCCAGCCAGGGAGACAGAGCAAGACCCTATGTATTAAGTCAGTTCTTGCACTGTGATAAAGAAGTACCTGAGACTGGGTAATTTATAAGGAAAAGAGGTTTAATTGGCTCGCGGTCCTGCGGGCTGCACAGGAAGCATGATGCTGGCTATCTGCTTGGCTTCTGGGGAGGCCTCAGGAAACTTACAATTATGGCGGAAGATGAAGTGGAAACAGACACGTCTTACGTGGCCCACACAGGAGGAAGAGAGGAGAGGGAGTATGTGCCACACACATTTGAACAAACGGATCTCCTAAGAATTCCATCACAAGATAGTACTAGGAGGCTGGTGCTAAACCATTAGAAACCACCCCCATGATCCAGTCCCTCCCACCAGGCCTTACCTCCAACATTGGTGATTACAATTCAACATGAGATTTGGGTGGGGACACAGATCCAAACCACATCACCCTGTCTCAAAAAAACCAAACCAAAACAAAACCCAAATAGACACACCACCTTGGGCAAGTTGAGCCTCAGTTCTCACGTCATGAAATGGGGATTAGAATATCTATTGTGAAAGATTGTTGTGAGATCCTGATAATGCTTGTGAAAGTGCTTTGTCAAGTGCCTGGCACATAGTAGGTGCACAACAAACTATAGTTACTATTCTGCATTATTGAACATCTGGTATGTGTTAAATAACTTGTCTGCCTACACTAGAGCAGAGTGAGAGGAGGCGGCTGGAAAGGAAATGAGTACAACAGACTATAAAAGTGGAGTGAATTTTAATGAACGAAGAGGTTTTTAAAGTCAGAATACAAAAATTGTATTCAACGATTAATATTCCTCTCATTAGTGATAGTGAGAGTCAAAACAAAGTTGATTTGAAGGAAGTTGGTATAGATTCTCACAGGGGAAGTTCCCTTATGCTTGACAGCGTGCTGGAATCTTTTGAAGATTTTTAAACTGATAAGCAAGAGTCTGTGGATGCGTTGTATCCTTTGCTTGAGGTAATTAATCCCTGTGGTGGAATCAGGTTGATTTGTTTGAAAAATGCCGTTCAGCAGGTGTTAAAAAAGGATAGTCTGATTGTGGGTTGAGTAAATATGATGTCCACGTCTGTGAAATTCCCTGCTCACTTCACTTCTGTATTTCAGAAGGTCTCTTTTTGCTGGGTACCTTTTTACTTAGTCATCAAAAATAGGTAACTTGAACTTTTCTGATAGTCTGTTGGAGCCTAGAAGAAATGGTCTCAGTAATTACGGAGACCATCGGAGTGTAATGATGTGACTGGTGTTAGAGCAGAGTCTGAGTGCCCCATGTGGATCTAATGGTCACCTGCATCAGTGGATGGCAGGGCCTGGAAGGAGAGGTGCGTTTCCATGACCTTGCTGCTGTGATCCTAACATCCACCAGCTCTTCAACCCCTCTGAACCCTGCTGGTGCTGCCACAGTCTTGTCTTCCACCCATGGCTTTCGTCATCTGGTCTTCCCTCCTGGCTCTGTGGTTCCTGGTATTGCGAATCCTACAGCTTGTCCTCAGGCCGCATCCTCTGTGACTTTCTGCTCCTCTTGACCCTGAGTAACACCCTGCTGTTCAAATATCTCTGCGCCTGGTTCTCCTCCCTCCCCTGGTCATTTCTCTTCTGCCTTTGCTGGCCTCTCCACCTCTCAGTGCCTTTTAAACACTGGGGTCTCATGATCTTATTGTCCCTCTGCATGATCGATCACCCCTCCCTAAGTGGTATCTTGGAGACCTCCAGATCTTTACCTGTCTGGCCTTTCTCCAGCTGTCCCTAGTCATCTTCCTTGGATCCTCTTAGTACATTTCACAGTAAATGAATCCTTTCTGGATCTGTTGTCTTCCCCCAGACCTCTGTTGCACTCTGTTCTTTGTCTTAGTATGTGCTGTCACTGTCAACATAAGATGCCCAGTTAGACGGAGCTTGTTGTCCTCCCTAACTCAGTCCTTATACGACGTGTCCGGTTGGTCACCAGCATCTGCTAATTCTGCATCAGAAATGCCTTTGAATCTGTCTTTTTCATCTCCCCTGCTCCTGCCTTACTTAGGACATGTCATCCTTCATTGAATTTTCATATAGCTTTCTAGCTGGTGTGTTCAATATAGTAGCCACCAGCTGCATGAGGCCAGCTACCAATATGGTAGCCACCAGCTGCATGAGTTAAAATTAAATAAAAATAAAAATTCAGTTCCTCTTTCTCAGTGGCCACCTTTCAGGTGCTCAGCAGCCCCATATAGCTGCCAAACTGGGCATTGCAGGAGTAGCATTTTCATCGCTGTAGAAGTTTCTGTAGATACCGCTATCTAGCTCATCTGTCCATCTCCAGTTGCCTACTCTGCCCATTTCATCCTTCATATTGCTGCCAGCATTTTATGCGTGGAAACAGTCATCCAGTTATGAGCCTTGCCTGCTTAAAACCTTCTGAGGGTGGCTGGGCGCAGTGGCTCACGCCTGTAATCCCAGCACTTTGAGAGGCTGAGGCAGGTGGATCATGTGGTCAGGAGTTCAAGACCAGCCTGGCCAAGATGGTGAAATCCCCGTCTCTACTAATAACACAAAAATCAACTGGGCATGGTGGTGCACACCTGTAATCCCAACTACTCTGGAGGCTGAGGCAGAGAATAGCTTGAACCCGGAAGGCAGAGGTTGCAGTGAGCCAAGATCACGCTACTGCACTCTAGCTTGGGCAACAGAGCGAGACTCCATCTTGAAACAAAAGAAAAAACCTTCTGAGGGTGCTTGAGTAAAATCTGCACCCCCTCAGCATGGCCTGTAGGTCCTCAGAGCCTCCCTTCCCCTCCCACACCATTCTCCTTGGTCTCTAGGCTCAGAGGCGCCTGCCCCTTGCCTGTCGTCCAGGCTGGCTTTGCTGCTGCTTTGCCTGTGCACAAGCTCTTCTTGTTGCTTGGAATGCCCTCGTCTTCAGACTTACCTGCACTTTCTCTCCTGTAGTGACTTCCCCTCCTTGCCTTGTAGCATTTGTTCACTAGGCCACCTTCTCCATGGTAGGGCTTTTCTCAAGGGCGTGGTCTTCAAAGGTTTTTGTCTTTGTACCCTCTGAAATAATTTTTAAAAAACTGTATACTCCTTCACATGCTTGTAAGGTGACATCCCATATTTTAAATCATAAATTTAAATAGTATGTTTTTGTTAATAGCGAGTAGGAAGTGTTAAACATATTATGAGATGAAAATAATATGAAGATTGACTTAGTTTGATATACCTTTTACAGTTGAATTTGAGATAATTGATTTTATCTACCTGGTTGAAAAATGTACTGTAAAGAATACAAATAAAATTGTTATCTTTGAAGTTTCTGTAACTTGGCTTGAACATTTTGGCATTTGGTGTGTTGGGGGTGTGGAATTTCAGAAACATTTAAGAGAATCTATGCCACTAAACTGTATGTCTTCAGTTTTTCTGAATCCAGAACATCCCCAAATGGGCCAAGTTTTACCCGTAACAGAAATGTGTTGAAGACACATAAAAACTGGAAGCCATATGGATTCTAGGGGCCATAGGCCGTAATTCGTCATCAAAGAAGACATCTTGATGATCAGTGTTTTTAGTTACCCTTTGTTTGGTGCCCTGAGGTTTTTTAAACGTTGGAAGAATGTAAGATTTCAGGGAGAGTGGAATTGTTGCAAAGATAGGAATGCCCGTCTGTTTTCAGAAAGAGTTGCATAGGGAAGGTGAGGGTCTCAAAATTGATTCTGTAGGAGGATTGCTTGGGCCCAGGAGTTTGAGACTAGCCTGGACAGCGTAGCTGTTAGCTATCAGCTCTCCTTGAACTGGGCACACAGACTTTTCAAGTCTTTAAAGTTGCATGTCTCTGTTGGACTACTGGAACTCTAGGATGAGGCAGTCTTCATCTTGCCTGTGTCCCAGGGCCTGGCCTGGGGGCTGACTGAATAGGCCTCCTTTCTAGTCTAACTTGGCACAGCCTCCCTGGCTGGTCCCTTGCTCTCCTTTAGGGGATACCATTTAGGCGGGGGATCTCCTTTAGGGGCTGTTGTTGGTGCCTGCTCTTGCCTATAGGTTTACTTGAGACACCACTGGTCACAGGAAACAGGGACTGTCATTCTGCCTTGGGGAAGAGTGAAAGTATTTTTGTCATGACACAGTAACTGTGTTTATAGCAGCTTGCTTGATTTTATCAGTTATTCTACAACCCATTTTGTAGGACAGGGGTGACATTGCTGTGCAGGCTGCCTGGCTATCACCTGTGTGCCCTGAGGCTTCCATGTGAGTGGCTTCCATGAGTCTTCGTGGAGCAACTGCCAACTCCTGCCCTGTAACTGAGGGCTGAGGGGCAGGGGGTGGGGCACGCTTAGGGTGAGCGTCCTACCCACTTCAGAAGTAAGATGCATGGTGACCATTGTTCCCCAGCTAGATCACGGATAAACCACATTATGTCATCCAACAGGCATGCTCCTCGCTCCTTAATTTAGGTTATCATCTTTTTTAGAAGTTATATAAACAGACACCCTTGGGCAGAAAGCAAAATCAAACAAAAAAGCCTGTTTCAGACACAACAGTTTGATTCTCAGTTACCCCAGTAACCCGGTTTCCTCATCCCTTCACACTCATAACTTTCATTTCTCAGCGGGTAAGGCTTTGTCCACATGAGGTGTTCTAGCTCTTGGAAGCTTGAAGTAACTAAGTTAAAAATACTTGATGAAAAATAAAAAGGGAATATTTATTTTGGCTATAACTTATTAGGGAAGATAGCTGGAAAAAAAGAGTTGATTTTTAAATTCTTGTTTTCAGAATATGTTTTCTAATTCTGCTAATGCAACACAGCCAGAAATGAAAAAGAATTTTTGTTTTTTTTTTGTTAACTCTGTCACCAGCACTGCCCCTTCATTTGAAAATGCAAACTTGCTATCAGTTTATAGCTCCTTCCAGAACTGAGCATAAAGTTTTCAAGTGTCCCCAGAAAGCACCCAGCAAAGCCGAAGGTCCTGCCTTCAGAGTCATTTCAGGACCAAGGGTACCACTCCAGAAAGGCACTAAACTCTGGCAACGGATCCCCGCAGATGGGCAAGCAGAGCCCCCAAGTGTTTGCTTCCGGATCCTTCATACATTAGTTGCTAAAGTTTTCATCAGTTAGGTCTAGGTAACATATTTTCAGGAAGGCATTTCCTGGACAGGAGATGCCTAGGTAGATATGTGGTTGATAAATGGTTCGTTGAATACTTTCCAGCATGCACTTCTGCAGAGCAGACAGATTGCGTTGTAGCAGTCCTCTGGCCTTGCCGTGTGTAATTGTGGTCATCTTAGTGTGAGGCTCAGGTCTTGCTAAGAAGCTGTGGGCATAAATGTATCTTACACAGCTCTGCCCGGGGCTACAGCAGGGGACTAGGCAGCATGATTGGTCATCTCCGATCTTAAGAGGGGTAGTTCTACCCCACCGTGTAGCCAGTCTCGCCAAAACTCAGCAGAACTTCGAGATCATCACAGCTGCTTCCTACTGTGGAGTCACGGAGGGTGGGCACACAGGGATCTGCACTTGGGATTTGTGGGTTTCTCCTGGAATTGGAAACACATTTTGATTTGATAGTGTACAGAAGATGATGCAACTTCCTGCAACAGGTAAAAATTTGCCCTTGGCCACAGTTCTTACTGGCAGATCTTTGCTGAGGAGCAGTCAGCGTCTTGCTGTCCTGGATGCCCTGCTGAGTGGTATGCTTAGAGTGGGGGGGGACAGGTGTTGGGAGCAAGCTTTTGGTTTAGGCTCCACTGTCAGACTCATTAAGCTGTTACTGGCCTAGGCAGAGTGGGTGGTATTTGCAGAAGCTGCGGTGTTCTGGATGACCAGCCGCTCCTGGTTTTTTTTTTTTTTTTTTTTTTTTTTAAATATGTAATCTGAATTCAGAACCCCTGCCCTCATTCTGTCACGTTACAGAGTTTAAGCATAGAGCCGGATGCTGTTCACCTAATGGATGCTCATTATTTGCTAAGGGAGCTAATGTTATTGAATCGAATGGGTTTGGGGTTATAAAGGAAATTGCTCCATAAAACTTAAACTGTCGAATTACATTTAAATGTAGTGGCTAAAAATCACAGAATTTGGTAGTCTTTTGTTTTTTTTTGAGGGGTAGATGGTTTGTTACATACGTAACAGGCTTGTTTCGCTGGAGTTGAGCTTCAGTTGAGGCCTGTTTGTCTTGTTCATCTTAGTCTGCTCACCAGTCTCTACTTGCTTGCTCTGAATATTTAATACTTATGTTCCCCCAATGTTCATGTGTTGAAAATCCTCACTTCCAAGGTGATAGTATTGACAGGTGGGGGCCTTTGGAAGGTGCCTAGGTCGTGAGGGCTGAGTCCTGTTGAATAAATGCCCCTATAAGACGCCCAAGAGAGGAAGAGACCCCTGTAAGACGGTGACGTTCTGTGAATCAGAGAAGTGGGCTCTTACCAGATCCTGAATGTGCTGGTGCCCTGATCTTGGACTTCCAGCCTCCAGAACTGTGAGACATAAATTTCTTGGTTTATAAACTACCCAGCTTATGCTACTTTGTTATAGCAGCTTGAACAGGCTAAGACACTGCATAATTTATTTGTATATTTCCGATGCTTTATGGGTGAATCAAAACGTGTCTTTGAGTTAGCTATAAGTTGTCATTTTTGGTTTTCTTTTAGAGACAGGGTTTCATTGTATCACTCGACTGGAGTACATTGGTGACATCACCGCTTACTTGCAGCCTCAACCTTCTAGGCTTCATCAGCAGTCCTTCCACTTTGTCTTCTCAAGTAGCTGGGACTATAGGCGTGCACCAGCACACCCGGCTGGGTTTTTTTTTTTTTTTTTTTTTTTTTTTTTTTTTTTTTTTAAGAGACAGGATTTCACTGTTGTCCAGGCTAGTCTCAAACTCCTGGGCTCAAGCAATCCTCCTGCCTTGGTCTCCCAAAGTGTTAGGATTACAGGCATGAGCCACAGAGCCTGGCCTACAGGCTGTCCTTAAAAGGAACATTGACTAAGCAGTACAAGCCTCTCTTTGGGAGCCAGATAATGAAAATCAGGAGATCATGGCCAGGCTGAGGATGAGGACACAATTATTGGCAGGCTTTTGTTAGTTTCAAATTCAGTCTGTTGCCCACATGCAGGTGTGCCTTCCTGTAAGAAAATGTGGAGAGCAGGTTTTAAAAGTGAGGTGTGTATTGCACTTTGGAAGTGTTCTTTCGGGTGCCTCAGACTCAGCCTGCCTGAAAGGAATTCCTGTGTGGGGTTCTGATTTCACCTCTGAAATTGCTCAGATCTCCACTGTCACTACAAGGCCAAGATCAGCCTCTCTTGCCTGGATCACAGTAGGGGCCTGAGTGATTCTTCTGAGTCCAGATCAAATCTTGTCACTTCTTTAGGTTGATGTTCAGACCCCTGAGTCTCCCACCATACAGGCTGTTGTCACCTGGCCTCTGCCAGTTCTTTATCCCCACCTTGTGCCTTTTCCTCTGGATTGTTTGTGTTTGGGGGCTGCCACCCTGGCCGGCGAGCCTGTGTGTGTCTGTGGGGGGGGGGGGGGCGGTATTGATGCCACATTTTAATTTTGGCTGTATTCATAGGTGCAGTATTAGGTTAAGTGCCCTTTTGGGAAGTGAAATTGATACTCTTGCCCATTCACAGATGTTGGGGTTTCTGGGATGCTCATAGAACCCTCTTCCTGCCCAAGGCGAAGTTAAAAAACCGTAAGTAAAAGCAGATGCCCACATAATCATTTATCATTGATAGAGGCAAGGTTGGAGGCCACAGCGTGTTGTGAAAACCAAATGGTCCTGCCAACAGAGTCTCAGGATTAGGCCATTGAACTTACCAGGCCCAGGGGACATGTTGCCTTCATGGGGGCCTGGTCCCGGAGTAGGAGGAGGCTGGGAATGAACCATTTTCTAATCAGATAAGTCCCTGCACTTCTCAGGAGTGGAAGAATCCCAGAGTTAACTCATCAAGCCCGTAACAGGTGAAGCGGGGAAGAAGCATTTCTCACTAACAGTAGGCTTCTCAAAAACTCTTCTTCCCTTCAATGATTGCTTCAGTATTAATAAGAAGAAGCGGTTCCTTCTACAAATAGGTTAACTACTGGAAATTTAATAGAGTATTTAATTCAGGTAGCTAAACATCTTACCCTTCCTTCATATGAACATTGATATTTAGAATATATTTATTGACAAAATGATAAAATGAGAAATGTTTAACAGTTTATTTTTCTGTAAGCAATTCTAAATGTCTTATAATAGCATGAATAAATTCATCCACCAAAGAATTATGTTAGGGTCCTTCCTTGTTGGTGATCTGGGGCCCAGTTCTGCTTTGATGGAGCTCTCACGTGAAGTTATTTTCAGCAGATGCCTCAGTGGCAGTGTATGTTTGAAATTCGTTTCACAGCCTCAGTGCAGTGTATGTTTGAAATTCGTTTCACATATGGGAAACGCTTAGGGCAGTTTTCTTATAGCCATGTGAGTGTTGGGGAGACTTTTCTAGTGTGATGTTCTGTATGTTTAGTGTTGTTTCATGAGGGGTAATGGATTTCAGAGAGTGAGCAGTGAGCTAAGAGCGTGCAGTATATTCACGCTGAATATATATATTCATTCAATATATATTCATTCAAGCCTGAATTGGGCATCAGCAGAACCACTTCAAGACAACCCTTTGACTTTCTGGAATCCTGGTTCATTTTAAGCTAGAGCCTTCTTGTCTTTCTCCTCTTCTTTGTGTCTAGCCTGCACCCTAACCCCCATCTTCAGCTTAAAACCTCTTACAAAGATAGCATCCCAAAGGCATCATTCGTGAAGCTGAACAGTTTTAAAAGAGCAAGGGAAGTTACTCACTTTTTTTCCAGTGAACTCTGTGGACAGTGGAACTTGAAGGTGATTGTCAACCATTGTGGAAAGCAATAGTTTCATTTGGTTAACATATTTGGATCCATTCGATCCTCTGTACTAGCATTAGAAACATGATTTCCATCTGTTCCTAATGAAAATAGGTTTTATTTCTTTGAAACATTTAAAGGAATAAAAGCTTAAATTCCAAGTAGTCGTAAAACCCTAAAAAGGGTTTCCTTTTTGAATGAGCATTGGCACTCTACCTACACATAGTCCACCATTTCCTCCCGATGGAAAGTTAGACAGTTTATATGGAATCTGAAATCCTCTTTTGTGGAGGGAACATGAAAGATGACTTTTGCAGACCCAGAGCAGAGTTTGAGCTGGGTGGAATGAGATTAGTGTGCTGGGGAGAATGTCCGGACCCCTGGCCTTCCCTCCTTTGTGAGGAATGTGACAGCTGAAAGGAGTCAGAAGCGGCCCGGTGCAGCGGTGGCAGCCCAGCACAAAGGGTGGTGTGCTTTCCGACCTTCAGCTGCCCTTTGCTAGACCTTCAATTGTCGTTTGGGGCCCAGGCTTTGCATTTTTCTCTTTTATGGCTTAATTTAATTTTATTTCTAGCCAGTTTATTAGAGTGAAGGCCTTCTTCGTTGCCCTGAGGCTTTGTGCCCATTGGACTGGAAATTAGAGGAGCTGGGGGGTAAGTATTCTTTGTATGCACGAGAGGGTTGGTGACTGGGAAGACACGGAGGGCCAGACCTCACTAGCCAGTGGACCAATGATTTCAGCCCAGCAAGATCACTTGTAACTAAGGGAAGGGGCAGTTGAAAAGTGGTAAGCAAGGTAGTGCTTGCAAATGGCAGAGTAAGTCCTCACTAGCAACTAGCCATGGTTGTGTAGCTGTTCCTGTTCCTCAGAATGGGCACCTTGGCTGTGTTTCTTTTGTGCTTTCTCAAACTTGGCTCCATATTGGAATCACCGGGAACATTGGAAACAACAACAACAAAAACAGATGCCTGGGCCCCTGCAGAGCTTCCGGTTTCATTGGAATGGGTGCAGCCTGGGTGTAGGCACTGCAGATCTTCAGGTGATGGTACGGTGTAGCCTCAGTGGAACACCACTGGCCTGCCTGAGACCTGAGGTGCTTGGGCATTACCTGCAGGCTTTACAAAAATGTTAGATGGTGTTAGAGTATTTCAGGAGAGGTTCTGATTAGATCTAAGAATGAGCATATTTAGGAGACTAGGACCTTTTAGGGTTGTCGAACTGGAAAAACTTTAGTGGGAACAATGGAGCTTATTGATTTTTTAAAAAAATCCTTAAAAAGGTTAGCTAGAAAGAGACTGGGTAAAGGGGCATTGAACTTGACTCCCTTAAGCAGTGGTCCCAAGGTGTTTGTTTTTCCCAGAAGGAGAGTGAGGATGAAAACTAAAGAAATAAAAGTTGTCTGGCCGTAGCTACTCCAGACAGAGCGATGGCTGTGGGTGATCGTGAGCGTAAAATGAGGCGAGCGCAGGAGTCCCCGCCTAGGCTCCGCTCAGTGTTCACTCACGTCTCTCCTGTGTGCTCATCTTTGACACCAGCTCCTCTGACTCAATTTTTCCCTTTGTTTTTACTCTCTCCTTAGCACCAGCTGCTGATTTTTATTCCTTGCTTTCTCCCCACAGCCAGCTCTGCCCGTAGCAGCTCTACCACCATCTCCTTTCGCCTCTGGTGGCAACGCTCTCCTTCGTTCGTGTTTTCCCTTCACTTTTTATGTTATCAGTTCTATGGAATCAGTAGGAGTCACGCTCCACAAGCCTGTTCTAGTCGGACTGGGCAGATGGAGTGAGGTCGTCAGAAGACTGGAGGGGAGTGCTGAGGATGCTGCCAGGGTCGGGTTTTGAGAATTAATAGGGGGCTGAGGTCAGCCTTGTCGGAGACAGGAGGGTAGAGATTACTAGAGGGTCAGAGGTCCCACTGCTTGGGCAGGAGGGCAGGAGGGCAGGAGGGCAGGAGGGCAAGAGCCAGCTGAGCAGGGCTGACTGAGGGGCCTGAGCTTGCCCTTGTATCTTTGAGGCTGGGTGGTTTAGACTGTGCCTGCCCAAGCAGGGTCTGCCCTGGATGTCCATGGAGTATAAAGAGGCCCCGTTAGGTGAGCGCAGTGCAGTCATTTGCTGAAAGGTGACTTTTCTAAGGATCCTTTCCTACTTTGAATATTGCTTATTTGACACAATTTCTTAAGTGGGATGTTTCTATTTTGTCTTTCTTGTATTACTGAGAATTTGTATCTTTTAGTTTAATTTCCACAGCTTGTTGGAAAATGCTGGCCACTCTGACTTCTAAGATACTTGGTGACATTTTATAGATAGTTCGGAATTTTTTTTTTTTTTTTGAGATGGAGTCTTGCTTTGTCACCAAGGTTGGAGTGCAGTGGTACAATCTTGGCTCACTGCAACCTCTGTCTCCTCAGTTCATGCAATTCTCTTGCCTCAGCCTCCCAAGTAGCTGGGATTACAGGCATGCACCACCATGCCTGGCTAATTTTTGTATTTTTAGTAGAGACAGGGTTTCACCATATTGGTCAGGCTGGTCTTGAACTCCTGACCTCAAGCGATCCACCCACCTCAGCCTTCCAAAGTCCTGGGATTACCAGCTTGAGCCACTGCACCTGGCCCGATAGTTTGGATTGTTTCTGTGTAATCATTTGAACAAAACTATAACAAATCATTTTATGAAAAGCACCCTGGAGATGGTAAATCCAAGATTGGTTTCAGAATTCTTACTCTGCGAACTACATTTAAAAAAATGTAATGTAGTCTCCAGGTTAGGCCTTAAAATGAAGCGCCCCCATTAATATCCTGCTTATGTTCAGGAATATCTAGGAAAAGGTATTAGCGCAGAAGCTGAAAGCACACAGCTGGATGTGTGCTGAGCTGATTCCTCACCCCAGCCTTTCTCCCAGGCTGCAGAAAGGACTCAGGAAATGGTGGCCCGTCATTATTACTCATGCTTGTTAAACAGGAATTGACCAGATACCTCATTTTAACATTTTAAAGCTATCTCTATGACAGAGTTGAATATTTGACTTAGGACTTTCAGGAAAAGAAAATATTCTTGTTTTTCTTAAATGTGATGTTTTGTGTTGTAAACGTGATACGATATGTAATAATTTATGCAGCCTCTGAACACGCTGTCTTCAGAGTCATTTTGCAGCTGCTGTCTGAGTTTCCTAACTCATTTGGATTTACTTGGGTGTGTTCAGCCCAGGTAAAAATTTGGATTTACCTGGATGTGTCCAGCACCTGCACCGCTATTAAAACCAAGAATCTCCTGAGGTCAGGAATTACAGGGAACTGATTCTCTTCATTACTTTGGACTAATTTGCCCTTTCTTCCATTTTTCTAGTCGTACACCTGAAGACCATGAAATAGAGGATTTAAGGAGAGAAGAAAAGGGTATTTTCACCTTTTTTTTTTTTCCTGTGAACATTCGGAGAGGATAAACTGAAACTTCAAATATTAGTGCTCATTTTAATTTTATATTAAATTAGTTTGTTAAGTTTCCTAAGGTTCTTTATGGAAAGGTTATAAAAAAGGTTTGTTGTTGTTGTTGTTTAGTTCTAGAAAACCTAGCAGTTTACAAAGTTTTTGGGTAACAGTAGACATTCCTTTCTTTGATTCAGTAAGTTTTTCAATACCTGAGGCCTGGGAGTGTATAGACTACATGATAAATCAGTTTTTATTTTATTTTCACAGAGTTAATTTGATTTAGAATCAGCAGACTTGATTTATGAAAGAATACTTGTATTTTTAGATCTGAACATTTTAGGTGGCTACAATTTTACCCCAAATTAAGAACCTTTGCAAACCAAGTGGCAGGTGGTCTCATTCAGCTATACCAGTTCGGATGTGTTTACCTCTGGAGATGGAGTGAAAGTAATTGTATCTGGCAGATAGCAGAGGAAAATTGTCTTCACGGCTAATTATTCAGTGACTTCTATCTATGCAGCTTCCCGTTTTAATTCTGACGGTAAGTGTCTGCAAATGTCTGTGCTAAATATTCCTCTTGCTATCAGACAGCCTCTAAGTAAGAGTGTGTGTGTGTGTGTGTTTGTGTAAGAATTGATAACTTTATATTTTTTTCCTCCCTTTTCTCTGGTAGTTTATTTTTAGTAGTAAAATAGTGGCAATGGATAATGCAGTAATGTTTTCCTTCTTTTTCTTCTTCTGGTAGCCCCTTCCCAAGAGTGATTAGTGGGAAAAAAGGGACACAAGGACTCAGCCCCACTAGAAGCACCCACAGAAGTGGCCCTTTATGATGGCAGGTGGCACTTACAGGCTTGGGCTGTTGCTGTTTCAACTGTGTTCTTATTTCTTTAAGCAAGATTCTCAGCCAGTTCTAGTAAATTAAAAATTAAAACGTAAGAAGTGACTCTTGTTCCTCTTGGGCCAGGATAGGCTGGATTTTGTAGTAGAGCGACCTTGGTTCCCTGCTTGCTCAGGAGTTTATTGGCACAAGGGCTCGGAAGCATTTTCCCCTCTCCTTGTCATAAGGTACCGCATCTTTTTGATTTTCTTAGACTCTGCTCTAACATGGCCTCGCTAAGGAGACTAGAAGACTGAGAGAAAACCACGCCAGTCAGTAAACTGCATCACGAGGCCTAAAGAGAGAGCTTAAAGGCAAACACATAATACAAGGCAGAGGTGCCAGACGGCGTGCCATTCTGGGTTATAGGTTAAGCGTTGTCCTGTCCTCCATGGAGACCAGCCAGAGGCAGCCACATTCCTGGCCCTGGTGGGGGCTGCTGGCCTGAGGGCTCCACTGCCCCACCCCAGATAGACCCAGGGAGGAGCCGGGTTTGGTGTAGAACAAGTAATGGGCAGCACAGTCCTCATGAGTAGCAAACCTTACAGGACTGATTCTAATCCCGTCATGATCAATATGGAAATTTCAGTACTTGAGTATGTGTGTGTGTTGATCTTCTCTCTGAAATATAAACAGCCAAATTATTTTCCAATTTGATCAAGGAAATAGGGAATCACATGTGAGCTATTTTTGTAATAGGCTGAGTTACTAATTTTTGTTTCACTCTTTCCATTTAAATGCTTTTGGCTGTTTTGTCATTGTTCCTATGTGGGCTGCTATTTTCAGATAGGGTACTGGAGGTCAGTAAGGCCAAGAGAGACGGTGGGCACTCCTCAGTGCCCCCCGTGTGTTGGCTGCACTCGGGACAATGGACACACACCTTGAAATCAACCGTATTCTGATTTACCAGGCTTTCCTTTAACCAGCCCTTTAACTTGATCAAGGTTTAAACCCTTTTGTTTGTTGTAAACTATGTTGAGGAAATCCTTACAAAGCAGAGTCTTTCCTGTTTGTATTGTCTGCATTTTAGGTTGATGGGGTGGGTTTCATTTCTCAGAGTCACTTCTCTAATCCAGTTTCTTTTGTCTAATGCATGGTAAAGAATTCACTGTTTGATACTGTGACTGACTTTGGTCTGCTGTTAGTTGGAAGATCTCATATTCTTTCACTGCAGGACCATTTTTTTCCCCTTTTTTTTTTGTGGTGGTAGAGATATTAGGAGGAAGGCAGGGATGGAACTAATTTGTGTGTGGCTGGTTCCATGGGCGAGGCCCAATGGCATATGCTTCTCTAAGCCATGTTCCCCTTCAGGAAGTAGGTAGGGCCCGAGAACTGGGGTCTGAATCAGCATGTGACATCAGGTCCACCGTGTTTCTCCTCCATACCCTCTGCTTTCCAGAAAACAGTGTGTATGAACTCCAGCTCACTTTCTTCTGGCAATCTTGTTAAAATGCTGGTGCTATCACTGAGTTAAATTTCTTATTTCTCCTTCAACTTTATTAAGTTTTGGTTTAATTTGTTTGCTTTCTTCAGACTCAAGTTGTATACAAAAATAAATGGAGCTTTATTGAATCTCACTGCTCAATTGGTGACACACACCTTTTAGAGAAATCAAGTCAAGAGTCATTTTTATGGGGCGTCTTGAGATAAACTCTTGAGGGATTTTGAGTAGGCTGCGTGGGAGGGCCCTGGAGGTAGAAGTGAGAGACTGTGGGAATGGGGAGGTGAGGACTGTCTGTTCCATGTGCTTCAGCAAGGTGTCTTGAGATAAATTCTTGAGGGGTTTTGAGTAGCCTGCGTGGGAGGGCCCTGGAGGTGGAGGTGAGAGACTGTGGGAATGGGGAAGGGAGGACTGTCTGTTCCATGTGCTCCAGCAAGGTGTCTTGACTTCCCCTCTGGGGAAGAGGGTAGGAGAGATGGAATTCCTGGCTTGCGTCGCTGGATTGCAGGCACACTCCAGTGGGCTCTGGAAGCCCTCAGAGGAACCCTTGACTTGAGATAGAGCGATGACTTCCTGTTCTGCTGTGTTTCGTCCTCCTCGGCTGGATGGTTTCTGCACTGCTGCAGGAAGTGTCTGTTTAGCTGTGCAAGTATTGTTTCAGGAATTAGAAACTGCATTTCCTTTCCTGAAATGCATATGCCTTTCTATAGATAAGCAGATTCTTTTTTCTTTTTTATAGTTCTTATACCTCAAGCATGCCATTTTTCCAAACAGAAGCCTATACGTGAATGCACTTACCAGTTTCCCCCTGGGTTCAGTAAAATGGATTTGTCTTAGATTCTTGTAGGAAAATTGTTGACAGAGAGTTGAGGGAAGATCAGGTAAAAAGTATCCAAGTGTGGAATCCAGTGGAGAACAGAGCTTTGCCCATTTAAGTGTCTGACAACTGAGTTATTTGTAAGTTAGGCCAAGGATATTTTTAGAACTCAGTATCTTATCCTTAGGTTTCCAATTATTTTGATTCCCCAGCAGACTCCAAAGGGTACAAGAGAAGTGAGATTGGAAAAATTTCTGTGAAGAGAAGCTCAACTGAATCTTAACTGTGGTAATTAATTGGCAGAAAATCAATAATTCAGTGAGAAGTCTCTCAGCCAATGGTGGCGAAAGACAATGTAGAGAATGTGAGTGGATTTGGGAGAGTATACAAGTACCAGTGAGCTAATTGGGTGAATTTACATACTGTGTTACTGTAGTGTTACACAAGACTAGTCATTTGGGAAATTGATAGAAGATTAATGGAGATCCAAATGTTTAAATAGTTTAATCATTGTCTGACCCTAAAGAGAAACCTCAATGAATATGTATTTGACTTAATGAATTGAAATGAAACTGCGTTTTGTCACCTGATGTTGAGGAAATTTTACCTCACCTGCTTTATGTCTCAAATTCTTTTCCATAAACCTGCCCCTGTGTTTCCTTGTGGGAACTGCCACCTAAATGTTTCTTTCAGATAGTGCTTCTGAGTTATTTTAGTCTCATGCCTTTTTTCTACACTCTGGAAAATAATGGAGGACTCCAAAGAGCTTTTGTTTATGTGAGTTCTATCAATCACATAATCTATCATATTAGAAATAAAAAAGGGATTTTAGAAATCATTATTGAATTTAAAATAACAATATACCCACCTATATGTCAACATAAATAATACTTCCGTGTAAAATAACTATTTTTCCAAAACAAAGATGCTTAATGAGAAGTATACTTCGTTATTTTTTGCAAATATCTTTAATATCTGGCTTATTAGAAGACAGCTGGTTTCTTGCCTTGCATCTGCATTCAATCTGTTGTGATATGTTGCTCTGGTTGCCATCCAACCAAGGAAAACCTAGCCTCACACAGGTTTGTAGTTGGAAAAGGCAGTGTTTGAATTTCCTTTCAGATAATAGTGGATCTTCTTGGGTATTATACTAGAAAAGTGGTATCTCGAAGTTTGGTTGAGATATGTGTAGATCCTGAAACCATATCTATTAACTTTAAAAACTCTGTTTTATGTTTTTGAATATCATGCATTGGCCACTTGGAAAATCTCCCAAATGTTTATACATTTCACTTGTAATATCAAAAATTCCTGTCATGAACTAGAAAATTCTTAAGTGTAGGGAAATTGTCAAGATCACAGTGGATATTCAAGTTTTCAGAAAGTCTAAAATTTTCATAAAAGCTGAATCTTACTGTTTTCCTCAAAAATGGGTCCATTTTGTTCCTTTTCTTTAAAATGCCGGCCGGATAGCCTTGTCTGAATAACCATTGTTTATATCGCTCTGTCAAGTACAAGGTTGGGTTCAATGAAGAAAAGTGGCTCATCACCTCATAGGTCCACCCCACACGTGCTGACCCTTGCGACAGCCATCAATATATGCTGCATCGGGGCTTTCCCTTCCATCACACAGAGTCATAGAGTGTGTGTGCTCAAGAGTCAAGACGTAATAAAATCAGTTTTTTACTTCTCCATTGTATTAGTCTGTTTTCATGCTGCTGATAAAGACATACCCGAGACTGGGCAGTTTACAAAGGAAAGAGGTTTAATGGACCCACAGTTCCACATGACTGGGGAGGCCTCACAATCATGGTGGAAGGTGAAAGGCACATCTCACATGGTGGCAGACAAGAGAAGAGTGAGAGCCAAGTGGAAGGGGTTTCCCCTTATAAAACCATCAAATCCTGTGAGATTTGTTCACTGCCACAAGAACAGTATGGGGAAAATGCCACCATGATTCAGTTATCTCCCACTGGGTCCCGCCCACAACATGAGGGAATTATGGGAGCTACAGTTCAAGATGAGATTTGGGTGGGGACGCAGTCAAACCATCTCATCCATCAAGGACAGTAAGTCAGGTGACGGACCTCTTCATTTATTTTAACTGCAGTTACGTGGTGAGATGACAGCTAGTAAGTACAGTTTGGGGCCACTGCCTTGCCGTGTGGTAAGGCACAAACATTTTTACATGCTGTTGCTCTTGTACTGTTGATGCAGTACAAAAAGGCAAATAATAGCTTTAGAATTCTAGTTTGACCTCACAGATCCAGTTGAAGAGCCTCGGGGATCCTAAGAGGCCCATGGTTCATACTTTTTGAGAACCACGGCTTTAAGACATTTGGGAAAGGTGCTAAATGGGATAGAACTAGACTTGATTTGTTATGAACTTAGTATTACAGAAATGGGTCAGATACCTAATATGTGTGTGATAGACGTGTGGGGCCACGTGGGAGGGATGTGTAAGAGAGTTCCTGGAGTGTGGCACTTTCACTGGGGCTGTTGACTCCTTTGTCCTGAACATCTAAATCTGTACCTGGTGTATCAGTTCATACTCTCTGTGGCAGTTTGAATAATTAGGGCAAATGTAATGACTGCGTAAATTCATTGGTTTTTAGAAAGTCAAATGGGTTTTGTGTTCGTAATAAAGATTAGTCAAAGTAATCTTTTTGTATTATAAAAGTAATAAAGTTGTGAAATATAGCTGCACAGCCCCTCCCATCCCACCTTCCTGTGATACCATCATCCTCAGTCTCCCTAGCCCTTGTATGTCTGTTTCCTATTACCATCAAGGCCCACGACACCAACTGTGTAGACATACTCCAAAAATAATAGATGCAGCATTTATCATTATTCACTTAAAAAGCCAACAAGTGTTCTTTCCCCTTACTGGGAATGTGCCCAGTATGAAGGGACAGCATCAGATTGGGTATGTAATTGATGCTGTTTGTGACAAAGACTCCTGTTTCACTCGTGTTTTCCCAGCGATTTCGCATTGTAACTAGGTAGTGATGATGTTTGCTTGTTTTCTATGTATGAAGAAGAATCACAAGTGTGTTCTTGGGTGGCTCTTGAAGAGAAAGCTTTCACGCGTAGAAGAATACTTTGTTATTTCTTTTTTTTTTTATTCTTCCTTAAAAGAAATTTTAAGTCATTTAGAGTAGCTGTTTTTGTGTGTCGATATTTTGGCCCATTTTATTTTTCTCTTCAGTTTTCTGATTTGTGTGATTACGTGAGGAGCTCTTCCTGTGAATCTCAAGCACTCAGGTTGGAGTCGTTCGGTCTTTGGAGCCTGTTGGGAGGAAGCCAGGTGCCCTTCAACTGTCCTTTGCATTAGGACTCCCTGGTAATAACTGTGGTGATGACGGACTTGTCTTGATAAAATGACATCTGATAAAATATTAATAAATACATTATGGTGGACACCTGCTTCTGAGGATGTGGATGTGCGAAACCTAGACATTCTATTTATGAATGTCTTTTTAATTGAGTCCCCTGGACACAGAGAGAGGACCCGCATGATCACTGAGAAAATATCAGAGTACAGGTCGCAGAGCCGTGGCAGAATCCCCTGCTCAAACTGTATCACTGTGCGGAGACAGAGCTAACAAACAGGGTCTCAAGGAGAGACCGAGTCTTGTGCTTTGCTTTCATGCAGGATTTTTCTGAGTTAGCTGATGAAACCAAGCTAAGTAAATATTATCTTCTTTTTGTGTTGGCCTTTTGTTTTGAAATATTCCAACTCTATTTCCTCCATAGTTTTCTCTTGATTGCTGTTATTATTTTTACAGATTAGAAGTACCACCTTTTCCAGTCTTGCTCATCGTGGTTTTTCCTACTTCAAGCTATGAACTATTTAATTCAGTTCAGCAAGCATTTTTGGAGTGTTTGCAAGTCAGTAGCTGTGTTATTACCAAACCTGCCATCTTTACTTTCTACTGTTGCTATAAGCCCTTTGATTTGCATGTTCAGTATCAGCACTCTTAGCAGCTTCTTCTCTGTGTTTGCCTCCCTGGGTAGGTTTGTAGATTAAGGGGACCTTGTAATGGAGAATGAGGCTTCCAGGATTGGCCTTCTTCCTCCTTTATTCTCTTTGTATGGTTTCATCGTTCTATTTTACTCTTTTACATGTGCACAGAGCTTCCAGTATCAAACTGTCTTTTGGAGTAGGAAGAAGTAGTTTTGGAGATGAGAAACACAGGAAGAGAGAGGAGGGAGAATATTAGAGAAGAAAATTATTCTCTTTTGATCAGTTTCCATTATACATTAACCATTGGCCTGTCCCTTTCCCCACTGTCCCCTTAGACACTGTACGTCTTCATCTGTACTTATATAATGAGGTCTGAATAGTTCTGTGTGATCCTATGACCATTTCCGTAGCTGAGATTGTAAATATCTTCTTTTACTGTGGGGAAGAACGGCACTCAGCTAGAAAATAAGTGTAAGCCTCCAGAAGAGTATATTCTGCTATGTTTATAGAACTGTCATCTTTGGTTCTAATATATTGCCTCTGAGAAATTGATACAAGTTGTGTTTACTTGAATACAGCAAATTACCTAAATAGATAGGTAAAGATTATTCACTTTTATTACATTTCAAATGGTTTCATTGTATTTCTCCAGATTGTACATTTGTTACAGAAGTTAGCTTCGTGTTTCTACTCTTAGGTGTATAAAATCAAGATCTCTACCCCAGTTGAGGAGATATATAATGGTTCGGATCTGAACACTGTGAGGTAACGGGGTTTAAATGAAATATCCCCTTACTACTTAGTGAATGTTTGAGATAAATCAGCCGCAATACTTCTTTCTCCCCCATATATGGCAGCATAGTTATATAACCTTCTAATGATGGATTTATTTCTTCTCTTCCAGAAGTGCTCAAGCCTATTGCAGACAAATCTCTACGAATTTAGTTTTCCTTTTTTATTTTTCTTCTGTCTCGTTGACCTAGCTCATCACAGCTTTCCATCTAGCGTTTTGTATAAGTAGTCATTTAAGTATGATTTAAGAGGTTCATCTGATAATGAGTACTTTCCCTTTGTAGGGGCCAAGGGAAAACTTCCCTGTCACCTTCTGACAGTTCACTGAAAATCACTCACAAGAGGTAGATTAATGGGAGGAAAGGCATACTAATTTATTTGGTCACAGTTGTATATCACATGGGAGCCTTCAGAATGAAAGACCCAAAGATACTGGATAAACTGTCCATCTTTATGCTTAGGTTCAACAAAGTATGGACAGCTATGCAGAAATATGATTGGACTAGGCCAAGATGGGCAGATCACAAGGTCAAGAGATTGAGGCCATCCTGGCCAACATGGTGAAACCCCATCTCTACTAAAAATGCAAAAATTACCTGGGTGTGGTGGCACACGCCTGTAGTCCCAGCTACTTGGGAGGCTGAGGCAGGAGAATCGCTTGAACCTGGGAGGCGGAGGTTGCAGTGACCAGAGATCACGCCACTGTACTCCAGTCTGCTGATAGAGTGAAACTCTGTCTCAAAAAAAGAAAAAAAAAATGACTGGACTAAAAGGATATGATTGAATGCTAACTGACTGAAGGGGAAGCCCAGCAAGGCCTGTCTGTCTAGTTTCTTCCTGGTCTCTCTGAGCATGTACCCCTTCCTTCTGGGCATGGTGCAGGCCTGTCTCTGAAATGGGCATCTTATGATCTACAATCAAACATGGTGGGTCAGACAATTTCTTTATGGCGAGTTTTTATACAGAGAGCAGGAGATTGGGTGTTTAGGTTTTATGGGTAGCTTTGGGCAAAAGGGATTCTAGTTTCTGTGAGTTGACTTGGGGAAGAGGGATTCTAGTTTCTGTGAGTTGACTTGGGGAAGAGGGATTCTAGTTTCTGTGGCTTGCTTCGAAGGAGAATGAGAGACCAGAGACAGGAGGGCAGAGAGAGCTCCTTTTGAGGCCTTTATTTTGTTATGTCATTTTCTGAGCCCCAGCATCTGTCAGTGTCAGAAAACAGAGACATATTTGCCTTTCATGGACACCTGTAGTCATCTGAGTGAATTTAGACTTCCTTAATTTATTACAGTTGCTTTTAGTAGCTGTCCTTAAAATAGAGAATATTCTTGAATTTAACACGTACAATTTATTCTCTCCTCTCTTTATTGACTTAATGAGTACTATTTCAGGTTTATAATAGAATTCCCCAGTCTTAAAATGCTTATGGCATTGAAACATCGTTAAGTTAGAGCTTTATTCATTCTCCACAGAGAATGGAGGACACTGTAGTTTTCATTGTGCTCCGTTTGACCATGGATGGTCTTCGGGCTGTATCACTATTCAACTCTTAAGATAACAAATATAAGCTACTACTTTAATGAGTGATATTTTCTCATTTTTAGTGTTTTGCTTGTCTACAAGCAGATGGTAAAAGCAAACTAGTTAATGATGGAAAACCCTGTATCAGCTATGTATGCTAAATTTTATGTCCTGTTTTTTTCCTGGATAGGCATGCCTGTGGCGATGCATATTACTTCCTTACTTCTATCTTTTCTGCTAATAAAACTGTCTCTGCTTCCCATACTAAAATGATACCATTGTTTGTAATGTTTTACAAATTGGGTGGAAGAGGTGTGTGTTCACCAAGCAACATCGTGACTTTTCACTGCTCCACCCTTTACCCAGGCAAGTTGGAAGAACAACTATTTGAGTGTGAAAACGAGAGCACCAGGACAAGAAGCTGGCAAAATAAATGGGAGATATTGCTAGTGGCCTGGTTGCCTTGACTGGAAATTTGCACTTTGTGTTCATTGTGGAGTAGTTAAAGCTTTTTAGCTTGAATTTAGCAGGGATGTATTGGTTTCCAACGAGTCTTCCTTATATATCTTGTTTGTGGGAAATACTGAAAGAGCCACAGAATTTTCAACACCACGTGGAGGCTATCCCAATAATCACAATAACTTAATTATTTGTTCTTAAAAGCTCAGAGAAGAATTAATGTAAAAAATTCTGGGAACCGTTATACACTGTTGGGGGGAATGCAGATTAGTTCACCCACTGTGGGAAGCCGTTTGGAGATTTCTCAAAGAACTTAGAACTACCATTCGACCCAGCAATTCCATTACTGGGTATATAACCAAAGGAAACTAGGTCATATACCAAAAAGACACATGCACTCGTGTGTATCACTATGCTACTCACAATAGCAAAGACATGGAATCAACCTAAGTGCCCGTCAGTGGTGGATTAAAGAAAGAAAATGTGGTATATATACACCATGGAATACTGTGCAGCCATAAAAAGAATGAAATCATGTCCTTGTAGCAGCATGAATGGAGCTGGAAACCATAATCCTAAGCAAACCAGTGCGGGTGTAGAAAACTAAATATTGCGTGTTCTCATTTATAAGTGGGAGCTAAATATGGAGCACCTATGGACGGGAACACGGGAACAATAGATACTGCAGACTACTAGAGAGAGGAAGGGAGGGAGGGAAGGAAGGAGGGGAGGGGGTAAAACACTATCTCTTGGGTACTGTGCTCACTGCCTGGGTGCAATATACCCATGTAACAAACCTGCACATGTATCCCCCGTATCTAAAATAAAAGTTGAAAGAAAATTATGGAAAAAGCATAGACAGTGAATTGTGACATCATCAGCAGCAAATGTTTCTAGAATGCAAGAAACTTGCCTGCTTATTCATTTCACCAGCCGTTTATTATTATGCATAAGGCTTCTGCCCATTCAGGATTCACAGTTGAAGGTGCAGACATGTCCATCGAGAAGTTACATAACAGACTGACTAAAAAACCTTCCAGCGAAAGGTACACGTAGTATTCTAAGTGAGTAGTAGAGAGGAAGAGACACTGTCTATCTAGGAAGGTTTTCTTTAACAGTTTTTTGAGAAAGTTTTGTGGGGAATGAGGGGCTTTTAGGCACAAAGGATGCTGTTTATTTTGGGTAATGGGAACGTCTTGATAGAAGGGACAGAGGCAGGAACCTTTAGGGCATATTCTTTTGGGAAAGGTAGTTTAATGTGTATTCTGACTGTCAGGTAGGGAAGTCGAGTTAGGAAGGTACTTGGGCCATATAGTATGGAATTATTTGAAGGTGATTTTGAGATTTAAGTTATGCATAGTATAGTTTTGAGTAGATGTGTCTGTGTGAGCTGTTATCACTGAAAGAAACCCAACTTAAAGTAACTTAAGCAAAAAAAGAAAGTAACTGGGATGTCTGGAGTGGCATACTGCAGGCATTGTTGGATTCAGAGGCTCAAGCATTGTCAGAAGGCCTCTTTTTTCCCTCTGTCTCTGTGCTGGCTCTGCCTTCCCTGTGTTGAGCTCTGCATAACAGCTCTTTCTCTGTGATCTATGAGACAGTGGCCAGCAGCTGCAGCCCACACCCTCCTAGCTTAGTTCCTTTGGCAGAACTGAACTTCTTAAGATCCTGACATCATCCCAGAAAAGACTGTAGATGACCTTGCCATGGCCTGCACATGTCCTTGAACTAGTCACCGAGCTAAGGGAATGGTGTGCCCAGAGCAACCCAGGGGACGACAGCATGACATCAAGGGCAGGGATGGTTCCTTACAAGAACCAGAAGGGAATGTGGGAAAAGGGCACGAGACGGACAGAAGCTTTAACTGCCATGGTCGCAGCACAAGAGGGAGGGTAAGAGAAGACTGGAGCTGTTAGCCCCGGTCGGGAACATGGGTGCAGGAGGAGATTTGTCAGGAAGGATGTAGACTCCATCTTCTGCATGTTGAGCTATAGGTGCTGTGGGTCATTCATGTGGCAGTTGGCTGTGAGGGCACAAAGGAGAGGGATAAAGTTAGTGTTGTAGCAGAATAGGGGATTGATGATAAAGATAATGAAGGGAACCAAAATATTTTATCTTGAAATATACTTTGACATATTTCAAGATGGCTATTCACTGGGCTTGAAATACAAGAATAGCTGAAAAGCTGTCTTTTGTAGGGAGGATTTGCATCTGTAGGGAATCTGCATTAATGCAGCCAAGCTTTCTCTAAGGCCCTCCCTTGTCCTCATGTACGCAAGATTAACTGAGAGTCTGACACCTATAAAGGTCTGAAAAAAAAATTATCATCTATTCTGCCTGAGGGCTGCTACCCGTGTGAGGTTTCAGATGCATAACAAGGCCACCTTTGCTAGCCAGGACTCCTTCCCTTCCCATAACTGTCCCGTCATCATAACTTGAGGCACCATCATAACCTGGTTTTGGCCGTGTTCCTGTCAGACATTTTCCCCAGAGTGATTCCTTCTTGAACAGGGGCTGAGTAAAATGAGGCTGACACCTACTGGGCTGCATTCCCAGGAGATTAGACATTCTTAGTCACAGGGTGAGACAGGAGGGGCGGCACAAGATACAGGTCACAAAGACCTTGCTGATAAAACAGGTTGTGGTAAGAAACTGCCAAAACCCACCAAAACCAAGATGGTGACAAAAGTGACCTCTGGTCATTCTCGTTGCTCATTATATGCTAATTATAATGCATCAGTGTGCTAACAGACACTCCCACCAGCGCCATGACAGTTTACAAATGCCATGGCAACCCCATGAACTTACTATACAGTCTAAAAAGGGGAGGAATTATGACTTCTTGGGTTGCTTGCCCCTTTCCTGGAAAACCCATGAATAATCTACCCCTTATTTAGCATATAATTAAGAAATAACTGGAAGTATACTCAGTTGAGCAGCCCATGCCCCTGCTCTGCCTGTGGAGTAGCCACTTTTTAATTCTTTACTTCCTTAATAAACTTGCTTTCACTTTACGAATTCACCTCAAATTCTTTCTTGTGTGAGATACAAGAACCCTCTCCTGGGGTCTGGATCAGGATCCCTTTTCAGTAACACTCCAAGCCCCCATTCTTTCTGTAACTTCAGAAAAAGCTTCGCCCATCTGGCCATTTCTTTGAGTTCTTTTATTTTGTGAGACTTCTGTTCATATTAATATATTTGCCTTTTCTTCTATTGATCTGGCTTTAGTTGATTTTTCATCGAGCTTTGGAGAGTGAAGAGGAAGTTTTCCCATGGCTCCTACAATAGCATGGAATAGGGAAGCTCACTGAGGAGGATCAGAGGTTAGATTGGATTGCATGAAATTGCTGCTTTTGGTGGTTTCATATGGTTCAACCTGTTCTATGGATTCCCTTATGGGAATGGCTGTGTTCTTTCCGTCACTTGCTTATCCTGTAGGAAATGCCCTGCCTCTCTCCTTCTTTATTCATCTCTTTTGGAAATATATACTGGGTGCTTTTTAAGTACAGAGCATGTGCTTAGTCCTGGATATGTGGTCATGAACTGGACCTTGCTGGCGTCTAGAGTCTAGACTGGAGTGTTTTGGGGCTAATAGAAAACTCTGAGGTGTAGTGGTACGGGACTGCAAAACAAACACAAACAGAAACAAAAAGGAGTCTTTTTTTGATGCTGGCTTTCCCCAAATACTAGCAAATCTATCCTAACAGTAAGTAGAGAAACGGAGCTTGATGGAATATTTGTGTTCATTTCAGTGGGAAAAAAATGTTTGCCTTCACTTTCTCAGAACTTTCTTTTGCTGGAAAAACAGCTGATGAACCTGCAGGTAAGAACAAAGAGCCAGACCTCTGTTTGTCTGCAAATCTGGTTTTCACACAGAGCTTCCTGTTGAAGTGTGAGCAGTCTCCTTTCAGTGATAGACCAGGGAATAGGGGAGAACCTTCCCCCCTTACACTTGGCATCACAGCACCTGGCCCCAAGCTCTGTTGCTTGAGAAGGCTGTGCACTGAAAGTTCATTTCTTTTTTTCCTGTCTCAAGGCAAAACAAGGTAAAATACAATAGCCAGTTGCCTCATATAAACCACCTGCTCAGTAGGAAATGAAGTAAAACTCTTGCAGTCCCTATTGCTACTTGAAGAATTTGTGGTTTCCTTTCCTGTCAGTAAACAAAAGCAGTCAGTTAAAAGAGTGGAACATTAATTGTTTACAGGATGTTTGCTGTATCAAAGGAAGGAAAAGTGCCTTTTACAGACGGTTCATTGTGTTGGGATATTACAACATCGAGTGTCTCCTAGAGAAGAGACCCTAAGCATAAGAGCATAAGCTATTTAGTCACAAAACACAGACTGTTTCATTAGCAGGCCTTTAAAAGACTTACTCTGTAAACTCAAGTTGAGGGCTTCTTGATGTATCAGCATAAAGAATATAGATGAGAATAGAAAGCTTCCTTAGAGAAAAAAAGGGATCCCAAAATTTTGAAAAATATTGATGCTTCAGAGGCTTTGAGGTTTTTAAAATTGTAGAATATCGTGCTTTTTTTTTTTTTTTTTTGCAAGAAACATTTATCTTTAATTTTTTTTATTTTTGAGACAGAGTCTTACTCTGTCGCCCAGGCTGGAGTGCAGTGGCGGGATCTCGGCTCACTGCAAGCCCCGCCTCCTGGGTTCACGCCATTCTCCTGCCTCAGCCTCCCTAGTAGCTGGGACTACAGGCGCCCGCCACCACGCCCGGCTAATTTTTTGTATTTTTAGTAGAGACAGGGTTTCACCGTGTTAGCCAGGATGGTCTCGATCTCCTGACCTCGTGATCCGCCCGCCTCGGCCTCCCAAAGTTCTGGGATTACAGGCATGAGCCACCGCGTGCCCGGCAGAAACATTTATCTTTTATAGTTCAGTGATGTATTTTACCTAGGCTTCCCTACGTTACTTTTCAGTACAGGCATACTTCGGAGGTTTGCTTATTTCCAGACAACTGCAATGAAACAAGTGTTGCAGTATAGCAAGTTACACAAATTTTTTGTTTTTTCCAGTGCATTTAAAAGTTACAGTTCACTATACTGAGTTTATTAGGTATGCAGTAGCATTATGTCTAAAAAAATCTGCAAACCTTAATTTAAAAATACTTTTTGCTAAAAAATGCAAATGATTATCTGAGCCTTCAGCAAGTCAGTCTTTTTGCTGGTGGAGAATCTTGCCTCAGTGTTGATGGCTGTTGACTGATCAGGGTGGTGGTGGCTGAAGGTTGGGCTGGCTATGGCAATTTCTTAAAGTAAGACAACAGTGAAGTTTGCCACATCAGTCAGCTCTTCCTTTCATGAAAGACTTCATGCTGTTTCATAGCATTTGACCCACAGGTAGAACTTCTTTCAAGACTGGAGTCTCTCCTCAAACCCTGCTAATTTATGTAATATCCTAAATCCTTTGCAACAGTGTTCATATCATCTTCACCAAGAGCAGATTCCATCTTAAGAAACCAGTTTCTTTACTCCTCTACAAAAAGCAACTCCTCATCCATTCAAGTTTGATCATGAATTTGTAGCAATTTAGTTAGATCTTTAGGCGCCAATTCTAATTCTAGCTTTTTTGTTATTTCTTCCTCTATTGAAATGTTGAGCCCCCGCCCTAAAGTCATCCTTGAAGGTTGTAGTCAACTTCTTCCAAACTCCTATTAATTGTTGATATTTTGACCTCCACCCATGAATCATGAATGTTCTTGATGGCATCTAGAATGGTGATTCTAAAAGAGTTTCAGTTTATTTTGCCCAGATCCACCAGAGGAATTGCTATCTGTGATAGCTATAACGTTATGAAAATCACCTCGTAAATAATAAAACTTAAAAGTCAGAATTGCTTTTTAATCTGTGGGCTGTGGAATGGATGTTGTTAGCAGGCAAGAAACAACATTCTTCTGCTTGTACACCTCCGTCAGAGCTCTTGGGTAACCAGCTGCATTGTCGACGAGCAGTAACGTTTTGAAAGGAATCTTTTTTTCTGAGCACTAGGTTTCAGTGTGGACTTAAAATATTTAGTAAACAATGCTGTAAACAGATGTGCTGTCATGCAGGCTTTGTTGTTCCAATGACAGAGCACAGGCAGAGTAGATTTAGCACAATTCTTAAGGGCCCGAAGATTTTCAGAATGGTAACTAAGCGTGAGTTTCAACTTAAAGTCACCAACGGCGTTAACTGCTAACAAGAGAATTAGCCTGTCCTTTAAAGCTTTGAATCCAGTTGTTGACTTCCTCTCTGTAGCTATGAAAGTCCTATAGGACATCTTCTAATAGAAGGCTGTTTGATTGACATTGAACATTTGCTGTTTAGTGTAGCTCTCCTTGTACCTCATGAACCAGCCTCTGCTACCTGCAGACTTTTCTTCTGCAGCCTCCTCACCTCTCTCGGCCTTCATTGAATTGAAGAGGGTTAGGGCCGTGCTCTGAACTAGGCTTTGGCTTAAGGAAATGTGGCTGGTTTCATCGACTATCCAGAACACTCAAACTTTCTTCATATCAGTGATGAGGTTGTTTTGCCTTCTTATCATTTGTGTGTTCACTGAAGTAGCACTTTTAATTTCCTTAAAGAACTTTTCCTTTGTATTCACGACTTGACTGTTTGGCACAAGAGGCTTAGTTTTGGGCCTGTTTTGGCTTTTGACATATCTTCCCCACTGAGCTTAATTGCTCCTAGCTTTTGATTTAAAGTGAGTTATTTGACTCTTACTTGAACACAGAGAGGCCGTTGTGTGGTTATTAATTGGCCTAAGTTCAACACTGTTGTGTCTCAGGGAATAGGGAGGTCTGAGGAGGGAGGGGAGAGAAATGGAGGAGGCTGGTCGGTGGAGCCGTCAGAACACAGTATTTATGGATTAAATACACTGTTTTATATGGGTGTGGCTCATGCCAGCCCCAAACAGTTACCCTAGTTCCATCCAAGATCTCTGATCACAGGTCACCATGACAAATATAAAAGTAACGACGGAGTTGGAAGTATTGTGAGAAACACCAACTGAAAACTTTGTGTCAGAAAAATGGTGCCGATAGACTTGCTCCATGCAGGGTTGCCGCGAACCTCCAGTCTGTAAAAGACACAGTATCTGCGAAGCACGGTAACATGAGGTTCACCTTCTACCTAGTACTGTGTCTGAGTCCCTGATGGTACTAGACGTCCACTGATGTTATATAGATTGAGACTGTTGTGCAACCATCACCATCATCCGTTTTCAGACCTCTTCATCTTGAAAATTCTGTATCTATTTAATAGTAACACCATTTCCCCTCACCCCAATCCTTGGCAACCACCACTGTGCTTTCTGATTTTATGAATTTTGACTTACTCTACATACCTCATATAAATAGAATCATACAGTATTTGTCCTTTTTGTGACTGGCTTATTTGCTTAGCGTGGTATCTTCAAGGTTCATCTATGCTGTCGTTTGTGTGAGCCTTTCCTTCCTCTTTAAGGCTGAATAATGTTCCATGGCACGTATTTCCCATATGTTGTTTCTGCATTCATCTAATGCGCATTTGCGTTGCTTTACCTTTTGGGTCACTGTGAATAATGCTGCCGTGAAAAGGGCTATGCCAGTTCAGCTTGGAGACCTTGCTTTCAAGTTCTTTTGGCTGTATGCCCAGAAGTAGAATTGCTGGGTTATATGGTAATGCCATGTTTAATTTTTTTTTTTTGAGGTACCCACTATTTTATCCATCAGATTTTAAAACTCAGGACTGTCTTTATTGGCTACAAAAATTGTCAGTGAGAATTTCTTTCCCCACCCTAACCGCTGCACATAATCTTACCTTCAGCCACAATTGAGGGGACTAGTAATTTTTCATCTACTGTTTCTGTGCTTCATGAAAATGGAGACAGATTGAAAAAAGAGGGCTTTTTAAAACTGAGACTAGTCATAGTCTTCTTGGTAGGTGACCTTACAGTTTATCGCCTCCCAAAGTGAAAGGAACGCTGTTAATGCTATGCTGGGTTAACAGTTGGAAACTGGGACTGTCTCTGGGGTGCCCTCCTTCCTGGGGTCTGTCTTGTCTTTTGTAGGAAGCAGTGCTGGATCTTGCCAGCATTTAGAAAGCCACACTGTCTTTGTAAACCCATGTTTATATGGTTTTGTCTGAAGTGTATTCTCCACATTGTTGCGTTTTGAGTCCATGCAGTGTCAGATCTGAGTGTGAGCCCTGGGGCGCTTGGCTGTGGTTGAGTTTGCAGAAATTCTTACGTTGTTTTAAAAAATGGTGTGTTGAAAGCATGATCTTAGGAGTCCAGCTAACTTGAGTTCACATCCTGTGCTTGCTGATTTGCCTGGGGCAAATAACCAGTCTCTTGAGTGCCAGTTTCCTCAACCAGGGAGGCAGAAAAGGCCAATTGTTTTTTTCTTTTAACATGGTGGTGGGTTTGGAAATAACATGTATAAAGTGTTTTAGTAGAGTGTATAGTACGTAGCACTGCATACCTAATATTGACCATCGCCATTATCATTAAAAGAAGATGCAGTTCAACAGAATTTAGTACCAAAATGGATAACTGGAGTTCTCAAAATTTTTGGTTTTAGGATTCCTTTGACGTTCTTAAAAATTATTGGAATTCCATGAAGCTTTTGATTATGTGGCTTATCTCTGTTGATGTTTACCATACTAGAATTAAAACTGAGAAATTTAAAAAATATTTATTATTTAAGAATGATGGCTGGGCGTGGTGGCGGGCGCCTGTAATCCCAGCTACTCGGGAGGCTGAGGCAGGAGAATCACGTGAACCTGGGATGCAGAGGTTGCAGTGAGCTAAGATCGCATCATTGCACCCTAGCCCAGGCCACAGTGCGAGACTCTGTCTCAAAAAAAAAAAAAAAAAAAAAGGACATAGCTGTGGAGTGGGGTTTAGCTTGAAAAGGTGACCTTGCAATTTCACATCAACTTCTGGCTCCTCACACAGGAGGTTGGCAGTAAGGCAGGGCCCCCTTTCTCACTGAGAAGATTGTGAATCTTTCCATATGGATTTTCTATTACTAATGTTAACTCTGATTCTTTGTTTTAAAATAAAAATTCTGAATGTAAACAAAAGAAAAAAAAGAATGACAGTAGTAACCCCTTTATATTTCATTATAAACAGCATTTTATGAAAATAATTATTTTTCAAAACAGAAAAATTAATGAGCAGAATGATATTGCTGTATACTTAATTTCATTAATGTGTGGCTGAAGAGAAGACAGCTGGATTCTCTTACCTGCTTCTTCATTCAATCTCTTGTGCTATCGTATGTTCCTCAACCTCTGGAAAACTCCACCGAACACTGGGGAGAGATGAAGAGTAGAAAAGATAAATAGTGCCTTGGTATCAACATGAAAATGGTTTTGACCTTGTGGACCCCTGGGGATTCCTCAGGTCTGAGGAACCACATGTTCAAATTGCTGACCAGGAGTTGTTCTGGAAGTCTGAACGGGGTCTCTTTCTTCGTTTGTAGGTTCTTGCCAGGCTGTGTGAGCAGCAGCCCGCTGCTCTTCCCCACTCAGGTAAGCCTGCAGGCAAGGCATTCTCACTTCAGAGAGGCATGTTGATTTTTAAATTGGGGTTTTGTGTCCCACTAATTTTTTTTTTAAAAGATTGTTTCAGTTTCCCTAGGCTGATAGAGTATATGTTTTTATTTTGTCACTTCTCCACAGCAAACATGGGTGAGCATTGTTTTTTTTTTTTTTTGAGGCAGAGTCTCGCTCTGTCGCCCAGGCTGGAGTGCAGTGGCCAGATCTCGGCTCACTGCAAGCTCCGCCTCCCGGGTTTACTCCATTCACCTGCCTCAGCCTCCCGAGTAGCTGGGACTACAGGCGCCCGCCACCTCGCCCGGCTAGTTTTTTGTATTTTTTAGTAGAGACGGGGTTTCACCATGTTAGCCAGGATGGTCTCGATCTCCTGACCTCGTGATCCGCCCGTCTCGGCCTCCCAAAGTGCTGGGATTACAGGCTTGAGCCACCGCGCCCGGCCGGGTGAGCATTGTTTTAAGAAAGCTCATTTGAATTTTGGAGTTGCCTAGTTTCAGAGCCTCTGGAGGCTTTGAAAGGAGTCACTGAAGAGTTCCTGTGAGCATCCCTGGATGTGTTTAAAAGCACTGGCCTTTAATAATTGGTTTCTATGTTATCTACATGGAGCGTCCCTTATATTAGAGGCGCGACCAGTGAGCATGTTGGTGGGTAAATAGCTGCCAAAGGCTTCTCCCCGGTATAGGATGTGTCCTGGACCCCCGAGAGCAGCCGCTGTGAGGAGGGTGATCAAGGGAGTGGTGGGGCGAAGTCCAGCCTGCTCTGCCCGGGGCCAAGGGCACTGTCACCTAAACCCCTTCCTTGACTGCAGAATAAAGGCAGAGCTGCTCCTTTACTTGTGCGTGTGCACAAATACTGTATTTCCTGTAGCAGCAGGAAATAAGATGGGCTTGTGAAGGAGCCTGTAGGAAGTAACCACCCCCAGGACATTTGTCCTCCAGCCTTGGATTGTCAAAAATGGATCCCCATCCTTTCCTCTCAGTCTGTGTCTACACAACCATGCACACAGGCCCATGGCACATGCGTGCGCCCATACACTCGGTTTTCAAGTTATACACTTCGTGACCTTTTACCCCTAAGCACTTCAGTGCGATAGAGATAATTTGCTTGGGTAACAGAGGTTTAGTTATCAACTTCAGATAGCTTAATATCGATTGCTTACTCAAACCGAACTATTATTTGTATCCCAGTTTTACCATTTGCCCGAAAATGTCCTTTGCAGCATCATTCCCCTCCATATAGGGTCCCTCTAGGGTTAGGCGCTGCATTTAGTTGCTGTGTCCCTTGATCAATCTTTATTTCCACAGCCTTTGTCTTTTATGCATGTTGGTGCATTTTGAGGTCTGTGGCCTGGGAGTGTGCCTTTACAAATGATTTGAGTGGCCGGGCATGGTGGCTCACACTTGTAATCCCAGCATTTTGGGAGGCCGAGGCGGGTGGATCACCTGAGATGGGGAGTTCGAGACCAGCCTGACCAACGTGAAGAAACCCCGTCTCTACTAAAAATACAAAAAAATTAGCCGGGCATGGTGGCACACGCCTGTAATCCTAGCTACTTGGGAGGCTGAGGCAGGAGAATTGCTTGAACCTGGGAGGCAGAGGTTGCGGTGAGCTGAGATCGTGCCATTGCACTCCAGCCTGGGCGACAAGAGTGAGACTTGGTCTCAAGGAAAAAAAAAAAAAAGATTTGAGGATAAACGTTTAAACTGTGGCAAAATACCACTGGAGGAGGGGGTGGATGTCTACTACGAGTTTCTTATAAATTATGAATACGTAAGTACAAACATGTCGAGTGGTGAAATTGTGAAAATCCTTACAAGAGAAGAGGTGGAACAGAGGAGAGCACAGTAGAGACAGACTCTGCCTGAAAAGACTGTTCCCTCCTAATGGGAATCAAGAGACTTGGCCGAAGTGCTAATGAAAACCCTTGAGACTGAGTAATCCTGATGTGGAAATAAAACGAGGGAGATAGTGAACATTTTCAGCACAGGAAATGGGAGGTGATTCCCACCTAGGTTTAAGGAAAAACCAACGGCTGCCCTTGTCCCTCCCAGTTCCTTGGTTTCCTCTGAATCTAAGTGATGAGTTCTTTCTGTTACTAGCCTGCTGGCCAGCTAAGGGACACCTTGTGCTGCCTGGACACAGCTGGGGACCTGGCCTTTACTGCACTTTGGAGTACTGTGGGAAATAGGCAGTGCTTGAACTTCACACTTTCTGAATTTTCCTTTGTCAGGTTTATACAGAAGTGCACCTAGAGGACATGGTCTCCAGATTAATTTCTTTATGGGTAATTTTGATGAGTGAAGTTCTAGAATATGCTACCCTGTACAATAGGGAGCACATTTGTGATGCGTTGTGTTAACCCCTTTTTGTGTTGGTATAAAGAAATACCTGAGGCTGGATAATTTACAAAGAAAAGGGATTTAATTCACAATTCTGCAGGCTGTGTAGGAAGCATGGTACTGGCATCTGCTTGGCTTCTGGTGACACCTGAGGGAGCTTTTAGGTGAAAGGCAAAGCGGCAGCCAGCACCTCACATGGTGAGAGTGGGAACATCAGACAGAAGGGGGAGGTCCCAGACTCTTTTAAACAACCATGTTTCATGTGAACTGACTGAGGGAGAACTCAACCCCAAGGGGATGGTGCTAAACTATTCATGAAGGATCCACCTCCATGATTCAGTCATCTCTCACCAGGCCACACCCCCAACCCTGGGATCACATTTCAACATGAGGTTTGGAGGGAGCAAACACCCAAGCCATATCATATGTGTTCACGATTTTAGGCAAACTTCATTTTGCCAAAAATTCTTTAGTTTTTAAATTTGTAAGTATATTAATTTCAGGTAACACAGAAATGTATAAAATGGAGCACAGATCTCTCCTGCAGCCTCATTCCCCAAAGGCAATCACTGTCAACAGACTTTTCAGAAATCCACATGCACACTTAAAAAAATTGAATTATTCAATATGTACTATTTTTGACCACAGATATGTTGTACATTGCTTTTATTTTCACTTAATATTGTAGTGAATTGTAGTACATTGTAGACATCTTTTCATTGACTGGTTTTAATGTTAAAGTGTTTTATCGTTTTAGTGTTTATGTTCTAAAAAATTAACACTGAGGTTAGGTTTACATGCTTATTGGCTACATGTATTTGTTTTGCTCATTTATTTTTTGGAGTTTTACATGTACTGATATTTTTAATCTCTCTATTCTGGATATTAGTCTTTTGTCACTTGTAATAAACAAATATTTTTTGCCAATTCTTAGTTTGCACTTGAGCTTTCTGGAGATACTTTTTACAAGAGTAGTTCTGATTTCTCTCTTATGAAGTATGTCAGTCTCTCAGTCTCTCCCTAAGTTTAGCTCCTTTTTTTTTTTTTTTTTTTTTTTTTTTTTTAACAGTTTCTGGCCTGATTCTCATGCTAAGAGAAAACTTCCCCACTCCACAATTATAAAAACTACTTTCCATATTTTAGTTTTAAATTTGCATATGATACTTTTTTTCTTTATTTTTGCATGTGGTATGAGTTCCAGATCTAAAATTTTTCCAGTCTGTTAGTCCAACTCCAGGTATTCTCTCTCGTTTTAAAATTAAATTTTATTTGTATTTTTACGGTTTGAGTTGCTTTTTATTTGGATCCATATGATGTCTTTAAGAGCATAGAGGAAAGTAAAGCTGTGCCTCCTGAATAAGCTGCTGTGTCCCCAGGTAGTCTCTTTTCTCAGTTGAAAATCCATTTCAAATGCTATTTTAACATGGGTTACAATTGGACTCTAGTTAAAGGGGACATCACAAATCTGTACAACATATCTGTTGATAAAAAAGTATGAATGAAGTTCAATTGCTTTGGTTCTTTTAGTTTTTCTTTTGCAGTGACCTTTATTCCCCAGTTAACTCGTATGTAAAGAACACCTTGTTTAAAATCTACAGATTTTGTGATAGCATCAGAACCGAGGAGACGGCATACTTGTTTAATTACTGACTTGTCGTGTACGCCTTCGTAGATGATTTTACCATTTGATGCCCTCATTTTCCCATTGGCGAAGTTAGGATTTGTTCACTTAACCATCTTAAAGGCTTAGAAACTTGTTTATCAGAGGATTAGGAGACTTGTTCTGTGGGAGAACTCAAATTATTATCATGAGAAGTGACTGAGACAAGTTTGGGCTGAGCTCCAAATTCTTGTCCTTACAAAGATGAATAGAATTTTCTGAGATAGCTGGCACTGTAGTGTTATAGAGGTCTGTGTTTCAGCTTTCAGATTTCTAGTAAGAATTTTTAACTCCTTAGGTGTTTTCTTATCAGAAAGGTACTGTTTTGATGCCTGGAATATTTTGTTCCTCCTCTCTGCTTTCAGCTTTACCTTCCGCCTTTTACCCTTTGGGAATCAAAATAAGTATTGGAGGGATGGTGCTAGGCTTCCTTTTGATTCTATACTTTTTTTATTTTATGGTCAGTTTCGTAAGGCCAGTAGAATTCTATACTTGAATGATCTTTACAGGGTCCGTAATTTATATTTATTTATTTATTTATTTATTTATTTAGAGATGAAGTCTTGCTCTGTAGCCAGGCTGGAGTGCAATGGCGCCATCTTGGCTCACTGCAACCTCCACCTCCTGGGTTCAAGCAATTCTCCTGCCTCAGCCTCCCAAGTAGCTGGGACTACAGGCATGTGCCACCACACCCAGCTAATTTTTCTATTTTTAGTAGAGATGGGATTTCACTGTGTTGGCCAGGCTGGTCTTGAACTCCTGACCTCAGGTGATTCGCCTGCCTCAGCCTCCCAAAGTGCTGGGATTACAGATGTGATCCACTGTGCCTGGCCTTTATCTATTTTTAAAATGTTCTGAGACTGAGTTTCTCATTGTCCTGCCCAAGTTTCTTAACCAACATTCTAGTTGCTAGATCTCTACACGGGGAATGACAGCATTCTTTGCCTGCTTACAGCAGATGTGTGCCATCGCTTGCTAGGATCAGGTTGTCAAGGACAAGTCAGCAGGGCTGGTGCTTGATCCTTCACTCGGGGGTTTGACCATTGAGAAATGCAGTTGCCTATATAGAAAATGTTTAGATGATTTCATCTCTCTTCCTAAATTCCATTTTGTTTAGCTGCTTATACACAGAATTTCAGGGTGGGAAAACACAAACCCTTTCCAGATTATGTTTTCAAACATTTTATTTCATATTGCACTGTCAGCCAAATTTAGAAAGCTGCAGCCACCTCAGGCAGATGGTCTTAAAATCTGAAGACCTCAGGGGAAGGAGACTGTGGGCTCCTTGAGAGTGATTTTTTACAGTAAATATTTACTGGATAATTTCTGTAAGTGCAGTACTCTGTTAGTTGCTGGGGGAAACAAGACAACGAAAAGGCAGCCCTTCCCCATCAAGAGTTTATAATCTAAAGGGGAAAAAGCAAATGTACACAAATAGCTAAAAAGATAAAAAGTTCAGTTGCTGTAATCATGAAATACTGGGGGAATACTAGTGAGCTGAGATGACCATGGATCTTTGTGTCCTCCAGGGCGCCTGGCACGTTGTAGGCACTCAGTACACACGTTTGGGTGGATAAATGAACGCATGTAGACATGTGCATTTTGGTGTACTTTATTTAGAGTGAAAAGGATGTATAGAAAGAGATAATGTGTTAGATTTGTGTATGACTTCATAGGGTTTGAGGATTTGATGAGGTCATCAAGGACCTGAGACAAGCTGAGCAGAAATCCAGCCTATGGGCCACTCCATGTCCTCTTGTACCCAGGACAGCCCTACCTGTTCCTTAGCCTCCTCTTCCCAAGGCTTGGAACACTCTTTTTTTCTGCAACACCTGAAGCCATTGCACAAAGTAACATTTGGTCCTTAATTCAGTAGGTCTGTGAGAATGAAAAAAAAAGTGTTTTTTCTTCTGCTGCTGTCATACCACAACAGTCAACAAAGAAGACTTCCATGACCACATGTTTGGTGGTTTTCCCCCCACACCAAGCAAGCAATTAATCCTGCAGCAAACACCAGCTGTCTTTCTTCTAATTCAACTCAGCTCTGATACTATTTACCTGGAGATAGTGTCAGATCCCACAGGTTAAGGACCCAGTCCCAGGACTCTCCTTCCTTTCTCTGCCGCTTCATGTGCCAGTCTCAAGCTCCAGGTGGATTTTCCTGTACTTCTGATTGACTACATTGGGGTTTCCACAACCCCCTCCTTGGATGTGATTAATTTGCTAGAGCGGCCCACTGAACTCAGGGAAACTCTTAGATGTGCTGGTTTATTACAAAGGATGTTACATGTCTCTTCCACGGATGAAATGCATAGGTCAGGGGGAGGGACACAGAGCTTCCATGTACTTTGCCGTCATACCACCCTCCAAGAACCTCCATGTGTTCAGCTGTCTGGAAGCTTCCGGAATCCTGTCCTTTTGGACTGTTTGGGAAGCTTCATTACATAGGCATTATTGATTAAACCATTGGCCATTGGTGGTCAAATTAACCTTCAGCCCCTCTCTCCTCCCTGGAGGCTGTGGATGGGGCTCAACCCTCCGATTAGGCCTTGGTCTTTCTGTTGACCAGCCCCATCCTAAAGCCACCTCAGGGCTGCCATCCATCAGTTAGCTCATTAGTATACAAAAAGATGTCACTGGACATTTTAAGTATTTTAGGAGTTGTATACCAGGAAATGGGGTTGAAGTTCAAATATTTATTTTACACTATCACAGTCCAATATGCTGGTTTCTCATGGACTGATTCTTGCTAATCAGACTCAAACCAAACTCCTTTATGACTTGCAATTTTTTTTTTTTTTTTATTGGCCAGGTAGGATGTGCTTTACTTGGTGATTAGAAATTTCTTTATTTTCCTTCCCTTTTTCCAATCTCTGTTCTTACCGTTAGGTTATGGCTAGTTGAATAAATGACAATGTAATTTATTATATATCTTGATTATATTACTAATAAGGTTTCCCAAAATGTAATGCTGATCCACTTGATCACACAAGACACACTTTATGACTGAATGTGACAGATGCCGTCTCTCATTTGCAGTGTATTTTCAGGCCATTTCCTCTTCTGTTGAATAATTATTATTGCAGCTTTATTTGCTTACTGTTCACTATGTGACAGGTATTATTTTGGTATTTTACCTTTTTCACTTAATCTTTCATTAGTGCTTTGAAGTAGGTGTCTCCATTTAAAAAATAAGGCCCAGGGAAGCTCCGTGATTTGCCCTAAGGGTCATATAGCTAATTTGTAATGAAGCAAACTACCAGATCTCTGTGACAGTGCCTCAAGGATAGTGACTTAAGGAGACGGCCAATTCATCCCGTTAGTCTCATCCTGTTAGTCGTATTTTATAGATAATTTCAGAATGTGGTCTTACTTTGCTTCTGCAGGCGGTGAGGAGAAAAACCAAAAAGAAGCATCTGTACAATTATATTGTTATCTTCTATATGTTCATATATTGTTCATGCAGGAAGATAAGTATATTGATATTGTGCAAAACCAAACAGAATCCTCATAAGACTTCAAGAATGTATACTAGAGTAATATGAAACAATTACTGCATATTCTCATACTCAAATGAAATTATTGATTCGTTCATAGCCTAAAACCCTGCTTGAAATAATCAGACTTCTGAAAACACATTGACCCCTGAGTGTTGTGAACGTTGGATTCTTTTCTGTTTTGCTGAATCTTCAGCTTAAGTGGAGATTAAATGGTTAAGATATCTGAAAGAAGTGTGAAATGTGAAAGTCAGTATATTAAGGATTATCCCTACAAATGTTTAAAATGCAATGTCATGCTTTGTACAAACCTTCTACAGTGTTATTTGGAAAGCATTTACAGTACCATATTATAAAGACAGTTTTGTGTATTCCCTTAGTGAAAAGCCACTAATACCACTCTTAGTTCATGAATCCGAAATCCAGCAGGGCTTTTCCACATACCACATTGTAATTTTATAAGTTAAGTCTCAGTATGTATGGTTTGTTTTCTTTCCTTTGTTTGTTTGCTTTCATTAAACATTTCTCTTTGAAGGAAATATCGGTGGAAAGCTTTATAAAGGAAGAATTCAGTGAGGAACAAGGCATAGTGTTAAGGTTTTGATTCTTTAATGAGATAACTGTTTTTCCTCAATGAAAGCACTTTCTGCGGTAATGAGCAGTGTGTCTGATAGAAGCTGAGAGGCTGAGACTCCATCTCAAAACAAAAGAAAACAAAACAAACAGAAAAAGCTTTGTTTGTTTTTTGGTCTAAGCCCTACTAGCTCTGCATCTCAGAAACTTAAAACTGAATTTCCAACATCTATATTTTCCTAAACTGCCCCAGGTAATTCTTTTTTTTTATTTTTTTTTTGAGACGGAGTCTGGCTCTGTCGCCGGGGCTGGAGTGCAGTGGCCGAATCTCAGCTCACTGCAAGCTCCACCTCCCGGGTTCACGCCATTCTCCTGCCTCAGCCTCCCGAGTAGCTGGGACTACAGGCGCCCGCCACCTCGCCCGGCTAGTTTTTTGTATTTTTTAGTAGAGACGGGGTGTCATCGTGTTAGCCAGGATGGTCTCGATCTCTTGACCTTGTGATCCGCCCGTCTCGGCCTCCCAAAGTGCTGGGATTACAGGCTTGAGCCACCGCGCCCGGCTGCCCCAGGTAATTCTTAAAAGCTGTGAAGAGTTGAGAACTTCAGTGTAAGGGCAACTTGAAAGAGCCATAGTCAATAATTATTATAATATAATCATCACCTTCATGTCTTTCAGTGGGCGGGTAGAAGTTCTCTTAAGCCTGACAGTGTACTATAGGAACCATCCCATCTTGAGAGTCCTTTCAAACTCAAACATTCCTTTTGCCTCATACATTTCTGGGGTATAGGAAGTCACAGGATATTGGATCATTGTGTCCCCTTCATACCTTAAGGCGCACACAGTAGAATTAAAGGCCCTGCAGTCCCTCATTTTAAAAGTTTGTTTGTTTAGAGAGAGAAAGGAGTAGAGAATCTGTATGTGCACTAAAGGGTGATAATTTTCTGTACTGATTTTCTTACTAACAAATGGTAACACATTCTAAGTTCAGATTTAATTCTTGGTAATAATAATAGCTAGCATTTATTGAGTACTTCCTGTTCTAAGTCTTGCTGTAAGCATTTTGCAGGTGTTCTTTCTTTTATTATTTAGTATAAAACAGCTCCTGTTGCTGTCTTTCTTGCTCTGTGGATGCAGCACACAGAGGCACAAAGATGCCTAAGGGACTTGTCCAGGTCGCACAGTCAATAGTTGAGCAGGCACTTTGGCTCGAAGGAGATTCTAGTGTCAGGCTCTTAGCCATGAGCCTATGTATATGGGTGCATATACACCCGTGTATATGCAGAAAAACATTCTGGCAATTGGGCTTGGTGGAAACAGTGAAAAAACCTGAAAGAACCTTAATTTGAGAGTTAGAGAACAACCTGGTTTGCCATCCAAGGTGTCAGATTGTTAACTTGTTGTAACACTGGGCAAGTTACTTCACCTATCTAAGGTTTTTATCCAGATTCATCCAGACGATGCTTGTTGATCTAGCTATTTTATTTTATTTGAAAAATCAACTAAACTGTGTTAGAAAGACACTCATTTTTATCTTCAAATTTCGTTTAGTGTACTTCTTATCAATTTATTTACTTTAAGTTGTGGGATACATGCACAGAACGTACAGGTTTGTTACATAAGTATACATGTGCCATGGTGGTTTGCTGGACCTGTCAACCCATCAGCTAGGCTTTAAGCCCCTCGTACATTAGCTGTTTGTCCTGATGCTCTCCCTGCCCTCGGCCCCCACCCTGCGACAGGCCTCAGCGTGTGTGGTTTCCCTCCCTATGTCCATGTGTTCTCATTGTTCAGGTCCCACTTATGAGTGACAACATGTGTACACTTATTATTTATTACTTCTCCCATCTGTATTAATATGTATTAATTTTTTAATACTTCTGGGAGAAGAGTGATACTTCTCCCATCCTGTCCCCACAATAAAAATCCAGAGTAAGAATCTCTTTTCAAATAAATATATTGAGAAAAGGAAAAGTAAATGCTAAATTAAAATTGGAGATTGAGGAGTGTTAACATGTAGCTTTTAATTTTGCATTTTCTTATGATCTCATCTGATGGTTTCTTGTAGCTGCCTATTGTGGCCTGATTTTCATTCTGTCCAGGAGTGCTCGATAGACGGGTGATACTCCTGGCCTCTTGGTGGCCCATCCCTTGCAGGCAGGCTTCGTGCTTGATACTGACCGCGTCCCTCCTGGTTTTTTTTGCCTGCCTCCGTGACCTGAGAAGTCAACCTGACGTGGTCTAAAAACCTTTGTTGGCCGGGAGCGGTGGCTCATGCCTGTAAGAAGTTGCAGTGAGCCAAGATAGCGCCATTGCACTCCAGCCTGGGCAAGAATAGTGAAACTCCATCACACACAAACACACACACACACACACACACTCTGGCCAACATGGTAAAAGCTCGTCTCTACTAAAAATACAAAAATTAGCTGGGCATGGTGGTGGGCGCCTGTAATCCCAGCAACTCAGGAGGCTGAGGCAGAAGAGTCTCTTGCACCTGGGAGGCAGAGGCTGCAGAGAGTGGAGATCGTGCCACTGCATTCCAGCCTGGGCAACAGAGCAAGACTCCATCACAAAACAAAACAATAAGCTTTGTTGTTTTAAGCAGTGGTCTAAACCCTAGCTGTGTACCTCAGAAACTTAAAACTGAATTTAAAAGTGAATTTCCAACATCTGTATTTTCCTAAACTGCCCCAGGTAATTCTTAAAAGCTATGAAGGGGTGAGAACTTCAGTGTAAGGGAAACTTGAAAGCCATATTCAGTAATTATTATAATGTAATCATCACCTTCATGTCTATTTCAATGAGAGGGTGAAAGTTCTCTTGAGCATGGCAGTGTATACTATAGAAATGTATGGCTCAGTCATGCACCTCACCTCTGTTCGCCTGCCTAGGTTCCCCCCCAGCAATCCCTCTCATTTTCTTGTGTAGCCTGTAAGGGCTAAAATTTAGGTTTGCTGTGTGTTCAGACAAAATGAGGAAGCTGGAGGAGTCCAGGTAAAGAGTTGACCACAGGAGCTTAGGTGCAGACTGAAAATACAATTTAGTTATTTTTCTATTCCTTTGTCTGTTGTTTAGGAGTTTAGTATGTAGGATTGTTCCTTGGTATGATCTGCCTGCCGGACCATACTATTTGTAGGCACTACACCACACAATAGGTTTATAAAGAGGCTATTGAACTTTTTGAGGCTGCTGTAGTCTGTCTGACAAGGGCCAAGTTACAAGGAGGCTCCCCTACCTCACAGTTCAGGCATGTAGGATTTTTATTGTTTTTTCTTTAAAAAGCATCTGAATAGCTTAAAAATACAGTGGTTTGGCAGTCTGACAGGCGATGCCAGATGTCTACACAGCTCTCCTTCCATGCCCGGGTTCTCTAGACACAGCCTCGCAGGTGTTTGTTAGGTTGCTAATTTTTATTTTTTCTCCTTTTTAAAATGTGCAGTTAGTGGTGTGAAGGGGAAAAAAGTGCACATGTGAAGCATTTTCTTGTTTGTGGGTCTCTGTCCTCTGTCTGATGATTCGTTTTATTTGCTGAGGGGATCCCCTTGTCCAGATCTGATTATCAAGTGAACTAAACAGAGTCAGTAGTAAACCTTTATTATTTTACATTTGTTTTTAAAATGGCAATAAGATCTTGTTGTCTTCTAATCTACTCTTGGAAATATGCATCAGTACATTAGGGTGAAAAAGTGTTAGGTTATTAACAGTTGCAGTGGGAAAAAAAAACTCTCGTTATAAAATAATGTGATGCCTTTAATGTGTCCACATAATAGATTGGGTATTATTTATGATTCTTTTCTTCCTTTATTCTATCTCCTTCCATTAAAATGCTATAATAATAGGCAGTGTATTAGAATTACTATGTAGCTTTGACTTTTTAAAGCACGTATCTTTATGCAGATCATCCCCAAACTAATTTTCATCCAGGCAATTAGCCAAGTAAAGATTTTTCTTTAGCTTAGGGAGGGGATAGACTCTAAGTTATCTTTGACGACTTCATAATTAATACCGAATATACTTAACTCCTTTCTGCTGCTGTTACAGACGCATGCGTCTCCTTGGCATTCAAAATGTGCAGTTGACGTATCTGCCACTCTGTAAGGACAGGCCTGGGCAGTCTTGCCAAGGGCAGCATTTTGGTTTTCCTAACTACATTTGGGTCATTTTCCCCATTTCTCCTCATCGGTACTTCTCCAGTGTCCTCTGCCCTCCAAAACTCCTTGGGGATTTGTTGGTGATCTCAGCAACTTATCCATATTTGATGCCATATTTACTTGCTCAGGGCCTCTCAGAGCAGCTGGCGCAGTGAGACCCTTCAGGTGGTTGGCTTTATGGCTTCCTCTTTACCTTTGGCCCTGGAAAAGGTTTAGTAATCGCTAAGCCTGCATATCACGAGTCACCTGAGGCCTTTGCTGAAGTACCCATGCCCAGGCGCATTCCACACGCTGCCCTCTGTATCCGTCTCTCCTGCTCCTACATTTTGACTCAGTAGGTATAAGCTGGGGCTGGAAAGTGGAATTCTCTTTCATCAAGACCATTCCCATCAAAGCCTGGCAATGATAAGTAACTTATCCAGAGTCACTCTGGACAACCTGCCAGTCAAAGGTAAAAGAGCATGTACTCTATTTTTGTTTTCTATCTGTAGAATAGGAAAGGACCAACAGGCTCATTAGACTGTTCATCCTGGACACAGGCAAATGGCTGTTTTGCTCGTTAGTGTTTCATTTCCTGTTACTAGGGGTGGGCATTGTGTGTGTCTCCCTGTGATAGAGAAGGACATCGGATGAACATGTGATCTGTGTATCCAGCTCCAGCCCAAAAGGTAATGAAAATGGGATCCAGTTTGTGGTTTTGTATATGGAAATAATTACGTTAATTGCAGGTACACATCAGGGGCCAGTCGGAATCTGGCACGAGAATGTCCAAAATGTAGTCTTCTGGTCACATAGTGACAGGTACATATTTACAAACCCATTTAAAATAATCAAAAGCTGACTTCCTGAAAATTTTCCTGAAACTTTGTTCTCTTTTACCGGGATACATAATGATAAGGAGTTGGGAAGAGAGTTGAGAAAGATGCTGTAGCCATTTGTATCATTAATCAGAAAGGTCTAGGAATTCATATTATTTGACTGACTTTGTCTTCTATTATCTTTATCAGTTGACGTGGAGATTGCAGTATACCTCCCCAGGAACTGGTAGACGGTGGGAATGTCTAAACCAAATAACTTTTTATGTACGTGAACAAATGTGTAAGAGTCATAATATATCTGTCTGGAACATGGTAGATTCTTAGTAAATATTTGAATGAAAGCTTAATGCTTTAAGAAAAGGCTCCTTTTATGTCTACTAAAGTTCTAGCTCAGGATACTGTAGTGTTTTTATTTACTTTTTTTCCTCTTCATGAAAATCTAGACTCTTAAAATCCAGTATCTTTAGTGGATAATTTGCATTTATTTATTATCCAAATTTTACATCTTGGTGTTTTTCTGGCATTGGTACCTCTCATGATTCTGTTCCACTGCGAGAAATTATATGCACTTAGAAGCTTCGATTTCTGGTTCATGTTCTTGTTAGAACTTCTCAGTTCATGGCCCAGGGCTTTGGGGCTGCTGTGTCCTGGTCTGGCCATTGAGGCTTGTGAAGGCTGAGGCCTCTGGGCCTGCCTCCCACATGCACAGGAGGCAGGTGAGAGCTGGAGGGCCTCCCTGCTGGGCAAGGTGACCAGTACGCAGCATTTTTCTTCCCATGAGGATTAAACAATCACTGAGAAACCTTCCTATGTCTAAGGAATTATGCTTTCTTAAAGGAATCTTTAATAAGTAGTCAACTTGATGAGCAGATGATCCAAAAAGATGACTCTGAATTAGATTTTTTATTCCCGAGGGCCTTATTAAATACCAGTGTAGCATATGAGCAACAGGGCATAGCAGCTTCTTTCAAGTGATATTATTGGTTAAATCAATTGCTAATACCATACTACTGATTTCTTTCTAATGTTTTGGTGTAGTGCTGGTAGCTGGGGATGTGGTTTGGGGTAGGAGATGGGTAAGCCATTTTATCCTAATAGCTGATGGACAGGAAAATGGGATTGCCGGCTGCCATGCTACTACCAACTCACAGGGAAGACTTTTTAAAAACACAAAGGACGTTTCTTTACTGTCAATAAAGGACTGGCCAAGGGCTATTTCTGTTCTGAGTTAATTCCTTTGTGGGCCCTGAAAGTCCAACAGTTCTGTGTGTGAGAGAGATAGCAGATTAGGCAGGGATCAAAAATCAAGAATGAATTGAGGGGAACCGACAGGAAGGAAATTTGTTTCCAGACTGATTTGCTGATGGGTAGGTATTATTACTCTTTGTGAATCACGGAACTTTTATTTCCTTGATGAACAAATAGTCAATTTATATCTGCATTGAATTAGCTTATAGTAGAAACATTGTAGCTTACTCTAACAATAGATCAATTTATTTATTTAAAGTAGTATACACTAATCTTCATTTACTGATATTTCGAAGCAAGCCTTCTTTGTTTTATAGCGTAACCTATTAAAAGTAATATATATTACATATATACTATTTGTATAGAAAGAAGGAAATAAAATCTCCTCAATTGTCGACACCCAATGATGAAAACAAAATTTTGGAGAATTGTCTTCATCTTTTTTCTGTAAATATATGGTATGTCTGTGTATGTATGTTTGTGTTATATTCTGTTGATATACTGCATATACAGTTTGCTGTGCCTTTATTAAAGCACGTTTCATTATTTCATGGTCTTTATAAATAGTATTTTGATGCTAGAACATATGTATTTATTTTACAGGAGTTGGCACATTTCTTTTCAAGAACACAGACTTGGGCAAAGGGAGGTTTACACTTACTGCCTGTGCAGTTCCCAGGCTTAGTGCTCGTGACTGCAGAACCTAAAGCACCCTATGTGCTGGGTCTAGCTGGAGCTGATTGAGTTTATGTTGTTATTTGTTCATATTGGAAGCATCCCTTCTGTGTTAAGATGTAGAAGACAAAGTTTATTAAATGGGACACTGGTGCCCTATGATTGAGCTCTGCATAGTGAAAATATTTACTCAGTCTGGCTGACTTCTAGGATAATCCCTGCTACCCCATGGGCTGGCAGGAAGGAAGCTGAGCTCTGGCTTCCTGCTGGGCCTAGAGTGCTGATGTCTGGGGTTGCTGGGGTAAATTCAGACATTCTTCTACTTTACATAATTGAGATCACCCACCCACCAGTGGGATGAGGACTCTAGAGTGTGAAATTAACACATCAAGTGAATTTTATATCATGGTAGCCTTGGGCTGGTTTTTGCAAATTAAATTTTTTTGCCTCAGCCCCGCAAAAGCAGTATTAATTTAGTACTGGTGAAACCAAACTTTTTCCATGACACTTCTACCCTGGGACGTGAGAGGATTGTTTTATACTAGGATAGTGAGTCTTACTGAATAAGTTGTTATGTGTTTGGTAAAAACTACTGTTGACTAAAAGTGATTACCCTCATAAAACTTGATCCACATGGTGTAGAAATTTAAAGAAAATATGCATAAAAACGAAGATTTAGGATCATGCATCAGCCAGGTGAAATGCCAGTTAGTTCTTCCTGAAGACTTTTATGGGAGATAACTCATTAGTTGGCAAAATTTTAAGAAAATTTTTTTGGGGGGCACTGAGAATGGATCTCTCTCCCAGACTTAGTTGCTTTAACCAAACTCACTAGCCGAGTATGTGATAAGAATGCCTACTTAGTAACGTACAAAAATAAATATACTCATCGTGGGAACCGGAATGCCAACCTTTTCTCAGTGCCATGTTCCCTCCCTGAAGGTAGACAGAGGTCTGCAGGTTGCTCGGCACATTTGCCATCAGAAGTGGGGCAGGGGGTGGGGCACATTTACCATCAGAACCAGGGAGAGAAGTGAGTTGAACAATTACTGGCTTCAGACAAGGACTGCCCAGGAGAGGACTCCCCGTCTAGTGGCTGAGGGTCCTTCTCCTCTGGATGCCAAAATTTCCTCTAGGATCCTCTTTTCATGTCCCCAGTTCCTGACCAAAACTCTGTTTAATTATGTTTTGCCATTAATTAGGGTACAGTCAAATCTTACAGACCTCGAGGCTTCTTGCTCTTTGAAGTTTAAATCTCAGTGGGTTATCTTTTCTCCTCATTCCAAGCTGTCTGGGGAGGTTTCATTGTGTGAGATAAAAGCCTATGGCAACCGGCTTTCCAGGTAGGGTTCTGTTTGAACAATGCAGCTACGACTTGTCACTTTTTCCAGTAAGGCTTTTGTTTTGGCTTACTCTCCATACAGACGCTGCTTTGATAACGTGGAATAATGATCCTTATAAAAATAATGTCTAAGTGTTTTAAGTGTGTGATTTATCTATGGACTGGAGATGTTACAGTCAGTTCATGCTGGTTACAGGGTGTTTGACTTGTTGACACTTCTCAGCACATGCAATGTTTCATTTAGCTGACAATCTTTTGTGTCTTCACTGTGCCAGGTATCTTGTTAGGCAGGGCGAGACAATACCACATTGACTAGGTTTCTCTGATTTCTACATCCTCAGTCTAGTGGGGTAGATAAGCATGTAAATAAATAATGATAATGTTGGGTTATGTCTCTCAGAACACAGAATAGGGCAAGAGCTGTGGCTTGCCAGAGACGGTATGAACACATGGAAGTCACAGTAGCTGGAGGGGAAATATTCTTTGGAATATTGGAATTTTCGAAGTGCCTGGAGTTTGGGTTAACAAGAGTGGGAGAGGAAACTCACTGGCTGGGAATGGAAAGACTGGTCGAAGTCATTGTTCGGTGGGGCCTGATGTGTTGTGCCATTAAGATAGTAAATGATTTGCATAGAAAGAAACACAAGGAGATTTTTTTGTAACCTTTGACCAAAGTTAGACACCTACCGCTGCTGTATGTGGCTTCCGCTATTGAGAAGTGCCTAAACTCTCAAGAGTCCCTCATTACTTATCTTAATAGAGAGACCGATAACCACATTATGGGGTGTCTTAGGTAGAAGCGAATACCATAAATGGAGCCCAACCCCTGGCAGGCATTCACTGTATGTTGTATCTTCCTATTTGTCCTATACGCCTGCTGAATCTGTGATAGCAATGAGACCAACTCCACAAACATTTTCACCATAACCTACAGTGGGTTGCACTGGCGCTGTGCGGTGTCAGCGTCTCGCCTCCTAGTTCAGTATTTTATTAAGCTGCCCTCATGCATTTTTGTTAATCCTCTTTTGCTCACAGGACACAGGTTAAAATTTACCTTTGTTGGCTGTGGGATTTCTTCCGCATGGCTTCTCTCTCTCTGTTGTCCCAGAGCTGGCCTGTGTCTCCTGGGCCAATGGATTGCCTCCATCCTGAAAATCTCAAAGATTGCAAAATCCTTGAGATTTTGATACCTGAATCTAAAAAATAGAGGGAAATTAAATGAGCTTTCAAAGAAGTGTGCTTTAACTTTCCCTGGGTAAATTGTCTTATCTTTTTGCAGACTTGAGTCTGACCCCAGTGTTCACTACCTTGGAGCTCTTCCATTTTTTTTTTTTTTAAACTGTTTGTATAAGAGAGGATAAGATCCCTAGTTTTACAAAGCAAAGTTCAAAGATTCTCAAGTGTGATTGATAACAGCTCCCAAAGACACATAATTTCTTTTGGTTTTATCTTGTTTCTGTCTCTGTTAGTTTTTCCCAGATGACACACTTATCTATCTGATTTCTCCATATCTGAATGGGGTTTATGTGCCATTGATAGCTGCCTTTTGAGTTACATGGATTTTTGTTTCAATCTGTGTCTATGCAACATCAGAGTACATTTGTGGAATTTATCATCTGGTGTGTTAAACTGCACTATGGCCATACCTTGTCCCTAAAGGGAGAGAAGAAGTTTTGGGTTCACTCTTTCTTTTAAAAATGTAGTTGAGATAATTATTGGTTATCTTTAACTTAAGCAACAGCAGCGGCAACAACAGAAAACCTGACATGCCAACAGATGAAATAGATGTTGGGTAAATTCGAGGGGCAGGGGCTGCCAGCAAAACCCTTGATGAGAGAAGCTTAGTTGAGTTCAGTTCATTCCTCTGTAAGTTTTGTAACAGGCAGGAAGGTAAGCTTTTATCACGGTGTACACATTAAATTTCTTTAAACAGCTTAGTGGATCCTGAGTTCTTGCTACAGATATTTCAAAATGTGTGCACTCATGTTATCTTTAGCAGTAATGTCATCTTTGAGGAATCCTGTGTTAGCTCTTCGTGGCTCTCACCAAGTTTAGGTGATCCTTGAACTGTTGACAGTCTTCTGGGTTAACTATGGCTTGTCGTCGCTGCAGAATGCTATTCAAGGACATTGTTGCAATGTGGAGGTTGCTAGGGAAGCAACTTTTTAGTTAATACCCTTGTGAGCTAGTATCTTTGTGATGGATAGATTTTTTTCTGTAATAGAGAATTTGCAGAATGGTTTTGTTTAGAAATGTTGTATTGTGCTTTATAGGACTTAGAATGTAGAGTTCTCTATCTCCTGCTGTTCTGTCCTTTCATCCTTTCATTTATTTAGAATTTCCAAAGACTGCATAGGCTCTGTGGATCTTTTTTGAATCTGCTGATTTTTCTGTGAAGCTGATGTCACGGTCTGGACCTTTACTCTTACATATGCTAATTATTAGATTACATTTGGCTGTTGAGGCTTTGTTAGAGGGGGCTGAAGAAAGTGGATTGTTTTATCAGCTGTCTGCTTTGTCTTAGACTTGGTGATACTTCAGTGAGAGCCTCTGTGTGGTGGAGCAGCTGGAGGTTCTTCTCTCTGTTAATTAGGCATTTGGTTATTCTGTCTTGAGGAATTCTGGTTAGAAGTACACCTTGGGGAACCTGACTCCTCACTCCAGCTGGAGGTGATAAAGATCAGGCTGGGGTTATACTGCCCCGGGTTGGCTTTAGGGGGGCAAAGCATGGCATTGTAAATAGAATTACATTCAGACTTAGCTCCACAAATACCTGCTCTCCCACTCTGGCTTCAGATTACCGGTAGAGGTGGACTGTTGAGTCTGAAACCTTTTTTCTGTTTCATTTTGGGCATGGGAGTGGTGCAGCTGAAAGATAAATAATGTTTGGGTGGTTTCATTTGTTCGAAAGAAGAGTCACTTGTTTTCTCAGAACTACTGAGAATAGTGATGTGATTTAGAACCTAGAAGTTTTTCAGATGTTTGTATTGTAACTGATTTTAAAGTAAAAGCCTCTGCCAAAATTGAATAATTAATGTCCATAACTTTGTAAACTCAATCTCTTGTTTAACTTGTTTGCTTTTGTTCCATGGACAGTTATTGTAAGGAAGCACGCCAGATACTTTACAGAGAGAAAGGGACATTTAATTTTGCTAATTACAGACACAAATGTATGATGTGCAGATTCTTTCACTTAGAAATTCATTGTTGGACGTTATTTCCTTATTGTTATTTTGATAAAAAATAATTGTACCCCTTTTAGCCTGTTAGATAAAATTAAACCAAGAAACTCCGTGGAATGCCTGGGAACAACACCCAACTTGCCAGCACAACAGCTGCAAGGCCAGGGCGCACACCAGACACGGCTGATGCAGATCCCATTTCTAGAAAGAAAACATCAGCACGTGTGTGATCGTGTCAAGATATGTGTGCGTTACATAAATATTGCTCTCCCGTTAAAATAAGTGGTTGTTTCATCTTCGTGACACCAGTGTTCTTGCAAAAGCAAACTGAAGGGAAATCTGCATGGTACCCTGAGAAAGAATAAAGGGAACTATTTTTAGGGTAGCATTGTGGAAAAACTTTTCCTGTTGAAGGCTTTGGAATTTGAGAGGCTGGATAAAGTAAGTTTGTTAAAAATAGGACTTTAAATGTAAATATTTTATTTCATAATCCCTTCTTTTAGCGCAGCCACTTAACCATATCCTTTCCTGTATGAGCATTTCTCCTTTGTATTGTGTCCTGTTATTTGAAGTTTCAGACTGTCCAGCCACTGATGTGCTATGTCTCTCTTATAGATTGTTCTCCATTTGTCCTTCTCTTCTGGTTTGCTCTGACGACTGCATTTAAATAATTCTAGTTAACATTTAGCTTGTTAACATTTATCTCTGAGAGAGACAGACAGGAGATGAAGATAGAAATTTAAAACCAAATGTATCCATTTTGATTCTTAATAGTTACTCTGGTGGAAAAAATAACTTTTTAGATATTGAAACCAATGTTGTGGAAAGATGTGTATGTTAATCTTGCCTCCTGCAGTAGTTTATAAACGTCCTGGAGTCAGGGCTCATGCCTTAGATACTTCTCATTGCCTACCATGGGGCCTTGCTGCTTGGTCAGTTCTTCATGCTTAAATGAAAGAATGAACGTGGGTTATCAGAATTTTCATTTTGTTGATGGGTTTTATGTTCTTTATGAGAAAATGTGTATTGATCACTTACAGATGGCTCACCTCTGTAATGAATATAAATATGTTTTTGTACTCTTGGAGTTTGTCTGACAATGGAGATAAATATTCACAAACTACAGAAAAGGCCGATTTTTAAAATGAGTTTTATGGTAGAAGAGGATTTAGATATGTATTTTATAAGGAGAAGAAAACATTAAATGGACGCTCAGGGGTAAGAGTATAAATATAGGAGACAGTCGAATAGCTAAATCCTCTATCTAAATCCTGTGCTGGCTCCTTGCCTCCTGGCAGCCTGGCCACTTTCCACGTGTAGCTGAGACCAGAGACAACGTGTCACATAGTGATATGGGCAAGAGACAGGAAACAGGGAAATACTGGGTAGAAGAGGGCAGTTCCCCAACAAAGGCCCCACCCCCAAGCCTGGAAACCCACGGCCCTAAGTGGGAACGGGCATTCCTGTTTTCATGCTCAAATGTTGCCTTTTGGCCCACTACATGCCCCATCCTGTACCCATATAAACCCCAAACCCCAGGCTCCATGAGCAGACGGGCAGATGAAGAGAAGAGCAGAAGGGCAGCAGAGGAGAGATGAGGAGGAGCATCTGAACCTCAAGAGAAATTTGGCTAGGGACTGCTGGGGAGGAGATCAGCCACTGGATGGCCAAACTCCAGAGGAAGATTATCCTCCTATTCTACCCCCTCTCCAGCTCCTCCTCCATCCTGCTGAGAGCCACCTCCACCACTCATTAAAATCCCTGAATTCACCATCCTTCAAGTCTCTGTGTGACCTGGTTCTTCCTGGACCCCAGACAGGAGCCCGAGTACCAAGAGGGCACTGAGCTGGTTAACACGTAGGCCGTCTGCAGATGGCAGAGCTAAAAGAGCAGTGTAGCCTGCCCACTGGGGCTTTGGGAGTCGCAGGCACCCACCCCAGATGCTACTGTGTGGCTGGAGCCCAAAAGAGCTCACCCTGGTTCCTGCATCTGCCCGTATGTGTGCGCCCCCATCCATAAGGGGTGCCACCCTCCTGTCACACATCCAGTGAAGGGGGTCAGGGAACTCTTCTGTTTCAATTGTAGTGTCCCTTTTATGGTGTTAAAATATAGGAATCTGCTTTTTATTTCATTAATGTTCTCTCTTTTATACCATATTTGCTAGATATAATCCTTTCACTTAAGCATTCTTTGATTCAACGGATACTTATTGGCTGTGTGTGGTGGTTCTTGCCCATAATCCCATCATTTTGGAAGGCCAAGGCGGAGTTCAAGACCAACCTGGGCAACAGAGCAAGACCCCAACTCTACAAAAAATACAAAATTAACCCGATGTGGTGGCACATGCTTGTAGTCCTAGCTGCTTGGGAGGCTGAGGCAGAAGGATCCCTTGAGCCCCAACTATGATTGTACCACTGTGCTTCAGCCTGGGCAACAGAGGGAGACCCTTTCTCTGAAAAAGAAACAAACAGAAAACAAATATTTACTAATTACTTAGTCTGTGTCAGGCAAGTTACCAGTTCTGTAAGTCAGTGAGAGCTGCCAATCTCCTGATTTCAACCTTTTACCTAAGAATTAAGAAAAACCTATAATGCCTGGTAAATGCAGTATATAAGCATATTGTCGTCAGTATTAATAAAAGCTGACATTTAATCACTGCTTGCTCTTTGTGAGGCACTGGACACTAAATACTTGATATAAATCTAACCCTCTCTGGCTTAAAAACTTACTGTTCTCAGCTGGGCGTGGTGGCTCACGCTGTAATCCCAACACTTTGGGAGGCCGAGGTGGGTGGATCACCTGAGGTCAGGCATTTGAGACCAGCCTGGCCAACATGGTGAAACCCTGTCTCTACTAAAAATACAAAAATTAGCCAGGCATGGTTGTGTGCGCCTGTCATCCCAGCTACTCAGGAGACTGAAGCAGGAGAATGGCTTGAACCCAGGAGGCAGTGGTTGCAGTGAGCCGAGATGGCACCATTGCACTCCAGCCTGGGGGACAAGAACGAGACTTCCTCTCGTGGGGAAAATAAATAATAAATAACTTCATTGTTCTCATGGAAAAGTTAAAATTCCTTGGCCTGGCTTTTAAGGCTCAACTCATCAGCTGAACTCTCACTCTGGCTTTAGCTTTTTAAAAGACTTTTACAGTTCACAGGAATCGGAATCATTTGCTGCAGCACAGCCCTTCAGCCCTGCTGCTCTGTGGGGCTCTGGGCAGCCTGGAGCGCTCTGCCTCTTCCCTCAGCTGAGACTGGAGGGTCTCTCCAGGCCTTCTTCTCACCTCCCCCACGGGGGCCTCTCTCCTTCCTGGCAGTTCCCACCGCTCTTCTTGGGAGTACTACTGCTTTGTCAGATTGACGTATTGTCCTTCATTTTTTAAAGAGTTTTCAAATTCTCCTGGTTCATCCTCAGTTAGTTCGTTGCTAAACTAGTTTGTTATTAGGCCTCCCCAGTGAGCATGGAGCAGTAAACCTATTGGTAGCCAATATTCCTTAGATACTGGGTGTTGAGGTTGTGAGGACTCCTCTCTTAGGTAATATTTCAGGTCTACCCCTTTTCTCTTACAGATGGAGAAAGAGCTGGTTCCGGGTCATATAATAAAAACAACTGATTTTAGGGGAACATGGCAGAAGGGGCTAAACCGGTGTTGTGGTTTTCGTTTTTTTGGTTTTGGAGTGCCTGTTAGGTCCCAAACACATGCATTCTATTATCTCATCTAATCTTCCTATCATCCCTACTGTTTGCTTCATTAACTCTTTACAAATGAGAAAACAGACATAGAAACGCACAGTAGTTTGTCTGGGGCCACCTAGTAGCTAATAGATGGTGGGAGGAGGATTCCCATTCAGGCTTGACTTTTTTCCAGTCTTTGCTTCTTTCACTCCTGGTTGGTCTTCACCTGTCTCCTCACTCCCAGTCCGCTGGTTCTGTTTCATTGTCCTCAATTACATTCTCTGCTTTAAACCAGAACCTAGTGAGTTGACTTAGCAATACCTCTTCCATGTTGCTCTTCCCCCTTTTTTCCATTTAAAATATTCTTGAATATTTTAATAGTCTTCACTATTTTAAATAACAGTTTGGAAGGAGGACTTCAGTGTTTCTGTTTTATAAAGCCCACGCACCTCTCAAGTTTTCTGAATGCCTCACCTCCCCCAGGGGAGAGGAGTTGCCAGCCTTGGTTCTGTTGTCTGCATTATGAAGACAGTAGTGTTGGATACCTTTAAATGAGATTAACGTTGCTGCAACTGCTGCTGCTGCTAATTTTGATCATAGTAGCAAAAACAGCCACAATTAATAATGCTCCAAAAGGCAGAATCAGCTGTTTATCCAAATGTTCTTCTGATTTGTGTAATGGTGTTTAACTGCTTTTCTGGTTGAAAATATTGCTGCTGTCAGGATTATTTGTTATATAAATGAAGGTGGCTGCACAGACTCTTTGGTTGGCAATCCTATTTGCTTATGTTTAAGCTATCCTTGTATTGAAATTTCTATATTGGTTTGAAAATAGATAGTAATTAAGTCTGACTTGTGGGTGGCTGGATAAGAACGTTCATATTTAAAATACTGAGAAATGCAAATATTTGACTAGATATAATGCCGCCATACATCCTGCACTAGATCATGGTTACTTAAACCTTCTGTTGAGCTCTTAGACAGATGGTCTTTTGAGTAATGAACACCCTCCTTTGAATACACCCTCCTTTGTGCCATTTGGTAAACTAATGAAGTAGCATTATTAATAAGTATTTCGTGCAGCAACCACAACAAAAATCTGAAATGGATGTGGGTAGTTACAGTTCAGAAAAATTTTGAGTTCTGTCTTACAGATAGTTAAGTGTGTAATCCCTCTTCAGGCATTTGATCAGCCATTCTCTATTTCTACACAGAAATGAAAAAGAAATTCACTGTCACAGTTATCACCATCGCACTGTATTTATTAAGAGTCCCTGTCTGTGGGTGACCAGGCTTCAGAATGATTGTAGAGCACCATTCTTTTTGCCTGCTGGTTATTATAATCTAAGGCAGCAGTGGTACAGTCAATTAGCAACATAAGCAAAATAAAAATGATCAAGAAAAGTAATATTGACTAGTGATTTTTATGACAAAACTTGAAATGTAAGTTGGATCAGCAGATTTTTCAATTTCAGACAAAGCTTAGTTTTTCCTCCCTTATTTGTGCCTCAGATTCCTCTCCTCAATACCCCCCTCTGCCAATTTTAGGTGAATAGTGGTACCCTGCCTCACTTATTTATAATCATTAGGGAAAAAGTGTCCCACTTATGGAAATTTCCCACATAATATGAGCTCCCATCAACATCAGATAACATGCTGATTTCAATCACTTTGTGTGTGAACAGTTCTTAAGAGTTTTCTTACACTACCTGGCTTCTTCTCTACCAACTGCTTATACTCTAAAGTGGTGAGCTTTAATTTTATATACCTTTTCTACAACCTTGAGGATTTGGCTTTCAGATCTCCTCTTTGGGATTAATTAAAGAAAACCACTGGGAAGAGTGACAGGCAGGTTGAAAAGGATGACAGTGTAAGACTAGGAACATCTGCAGGCCTAAGAGGAAGAAAGGTGGGTGGTCAAAGAGGAAGGTCCTGTGTCAGCTAAAAGGAGTGCACTGGGAGGTAGTCCAGGCAGGCTGGAAGTGAGGGCAGTGGAATGGGGACTTTGCTGGCTGCTCCTGTCACCTCTGGTTGGGGGAGACCTCACTTGAGTTGTGTGGAGGACAGGGTGCTGGCGGTGCAGGCCCAGCATGAAGGCTCCGTGTCCCTTTTGGTGTGCAAATCCTGACCAGTAAGAGGAAACTCCTCCTTCTGTTTCCCAGGTTATTTCTTGCAGAATCCCCTTTTTCAGTGTTATTCAAGCCTCTGGCTGTACACCAGCCCCTTGGGCTCTCCAGAAGCTTCTGCTCCTTCCTGCACAGCTGGCCTTGGCCTTTCCACTTCTGGATCTCATCTACCACTTGCTTTCCTCCCTTGTCCTTGCATGGATCCTGCTCGCTGTCCCTTCATGTCTTTACATAGGCTGCGTCCCCTGCCTGGATCCATGCCATCCCTCTATGATGTATTCTGTCCTGTCCTCATGGTTGGTCTGGGCTCCCTCTGTTCAGGGGAGCTCAGTTCCTGTTGGATTGGAGTGTGCAGTTTACACTACCCCCCAGGCTGTGGGAGGCCTTGCAGTGTCCCTCTTTTTACTACTCCTGCAGTGCTGGGTGTGTTATCTGCCTTCAGGTAGGGGTGTTAGTATATATTTATTGAAAGAGTAAAAGAATGAAGTATATTTATTGCATTTTTTAGTACATATTTATTGAAAGAGTAAATGAATGAAGTACATTGAACTTACCATTGTTTGGGTTTGTAAAACAAATATTTTGTCTTCCATGAGTCTTAGTGTTATGGGAAGGTGGATACTAAACAATAAAGACACTTTGGGTTCCACACTAATTATGAACTGAGACAAGTATGTACAGAGGTTGGAAGCAGAAGGAGGTGGGAGGTTGGAAGCAAATGGAGGTGGCGAATACGGTTGTTTGTAGTCTGAGAATATCCCCTGGGGAGTCAGGGTGGCTCTTCAGCTGTGTTTGCTTATCATACCAAGCCTGCCTCTTGGGAGCTGCAGAAGGAAGCCGTACAGTTCTCAAATCTGTGCTTTATAGAATCCATTAGAACCCTTGGAGATTTGGGCTCTGCCTCCAGCACGTTCATGATTACTATAGTAATCATACTAGTGTTTGTTTTTCTTTTACTCAAGTAATTGTAGAAGAGCCTGTCTGTAAAAAGTGGATTATGTAATTATTTCTCTAGAAAATTGGCTTTCTACTTGTTCTTGGGATTAGTGTTTGAGAAGACTGGGAATCACGTTTTGGGACAGCCCGTTGTGTGTCAGGCCACAGTGTGTGCTGTTGTGTACCAGGAGGCCACCTTTGCACAGCACAGACCTTGAAGCTACCGCTGAGAACGGTTTCTTGTGCCTTTGTCACTGCATTCCCAGTCAGCCACACCCAGCAGGTTAGGGATCTTTACTCATGTTTATTATTCTGAAGAAGACTGCTTAAAGCTTGAGGGATTTGGAAATGAGATATGTACTGGGTGAGATAACGCTGGCTAATCACTTATCAATAGGAATTGTTTCATTAACCGCTATAGAGGCCTCCGAAAGTCTTTGAATAACTTAGGATTTGGATGATAGCAATGCTGGTGTTCTTCCCTAGATTGGTAATTTTCAAACTTTTTACTTTTTATCACTCTTATCTGCCCTACCCTGCCCCCATCCAGCCCCCACCCCCAGCCACAGTGATCATTAGGGCACATTTTGAATACTGTGAAAACAATGGCTCTGGAAACACGCTTGAATAGAATGAGACCTGTGATTCTGCCCCTAGGGCTTTCCTGATTGTTACATGGGACCACCTTACCCCGAAAGGGTTATTTCATCTTGGGAGGGTTGCGTTCCCATATCCCAGGGCCACTCAGACATGATTTGGGGAAGACCTGTGTATACCAGTCTCCTCCCTGTTACTTATCCCAGCTGCTGTGTGTTCTGCATAAAAAATACTGGATTTGTTTTGTCAGGGGTAGGGGGCAAGAGTTAGTTTTATTTATTATTTATTTAAAGTTCTGTTTATTTGGAGAGATATATTCACACTGTCTAAAGCATAGCCAGCGAAAAGTTTTTCCCCACCCTCTGCCCGCCATCCACTTCCTTACGGTATTACTAGTATTAGCAGTTTATTTGTATTACTGGTTTCTTGTGTATCCTTTCAGAGATTTCTTTTGCATAGTCAAGCAGGTACTAATTTACATTCTACAATTTGCCAGTGCTCTATCACGCTTTAATTTGGCCAGCTGTTCTTTCTACCTGGAGTGCCTTTGCCTCTTCTCTTCACCTGGCAGACCTCCTCCTCATCCTTGAGGATCTGATTGTTCATTTTTTCTGAGAAGCCTTCCCGACCAGCCCCACCCTGACAGGTGACTGTTTTCTTTTTGATGCATTCATAGTGCTGTGCAGTTAACCTCTTTCACTGTATCGCTATCAACATGTCTTAATGCATGTCTCTTCCCTTTACTAGACTTGTTTTTAGGAACTGAGCTGTTGTATTCCAGAATGCCGACTGTCCTACACAGTTCCTGAAACAGCCTAGACATTTAGTAATGAACAGAATGAACTGTGTTCATTAGTGCACTACTTTGTGTTTTTTTGGTGGAACTGTGTTCAGTTTGCCACGCAGAGTAGGTTAGAGCGTGTCTGTGATTACCCCTGGCATCTCTTCAGAGTCGAGTGCCATGTTGTCTGGTACCCTGTGTGCCATCATTTAGTGCCATTGGTTGCCCCGCTGGACAGTCTTCCTGTTAAATCTTACTAGACAGAATGGGAGGTTCATGAAGTGTATTGACTCTTACTAAAGAGGAGTGGGCCATAAAACCCTTTCGTAAAAGTAGATGAAAAATGGTAAGTCAATAAAGGTGAAGTCTTGGCATCATAGTGGCCTTTTAGGGTTTTCTTTCCTCTCTCTTATGGAGGCCAGTAGAAAAATCCTTTACCTAGAGAAGAGAAGAAGGTGAAGGGACGTCTTTACATGCAAAAGTAAGGTTATGTTGTGTAACTGGCTGGCTGCCTAGGAAATGTAGAGTGCATTTTCTTGTCTTCAGTCTATTACAATTTATCTATCCAAATCACTCTAGCTTTCTTTAGCCTCAAGATTTAGACAGGACTCCAGGTGTACTAGAAGATTAAAATGATGCTTTTCTGTGATCTGCACGTTCCTAACACGTTGTAATGACAATATGGCTGCCGATTGTGCCTGTATCAGTGACACCAGAAAGAGAAGGGAAGAAAGAAACTTCTTGGTCTGTAAATAATTTACATTCTGTTTAGCAATTCTGCATAAAGATCTGCATCTATATGGTTAACTCTTAAAGGAAGCTGTAACTTATTTAAAGAAGTGATATAGATTTTTATTTATTGACAGGGAAAGTTATTAATACATTAATTGAAAAAGATTATAGAATATTATCGCATATATGCTATTATGTAATCCTGTTACTGCTAAATTACAAACATTAAGAGAATTATATGTGAATTAGAAAACTAGAAGGCTGTATATATCAAACTGTTAATAATGGTTGAGAAAAGTGTTTTCTTTCTCAAGACTGTTTGAATTTTTAAAAAACAGTTATGTTTTATCAGAGTAAAAAGCTATGAATTTTTCAGCTTATCAGTAGGAAAAAAAGTCCAAGAACAAGAGGTTAGTAGAAGAAATAGACAAAAATCGTAGCTTCTCTAAGGGCGGTAGTATTACGTGTGATTACATACTTATTCTTCAGTCTTATAGTTTTGTAATGTAAGTAGATTACTTTCATAATTAAAACCAAACAAAGCCAACTGTGGTTCTTCTAGAGCGCTTAGGCGCCCACACGGAGCCTAATAGATGTGTGAGTCAAGAGCTCTAATTCAAAGTTTTAAGCCAGATGTGAAAAACAGGTAATGTGTCGAATAGAAAGTTAGAAATCATATAGTCAGTAAGTGTAGCTTGTTTGTGGCCAGGTTTAAATCCATGTGAAGGCTGTGCTTTTTCAGTGCTATGCTGCAGGGAACCTTGTACAAGAGTTGACACTTATGCATTGCTGAGTAGTCTGGTAAAAATTGAGGCGTTAAAGTTGCTATCAGATTTTTTGTAATTTTAAAAAACATTCTTACAAATCGAAATATTTTATTTAAGTATGAGATTGGCTCCTCTGCTGCTTCTGTAACCATCCACCACTTTGCCTGGTGTTTTCCTCAGGAAGACGAGACATGAAAATGAGCAGACAGTTGTGTCACTGGGCCTGTCCTGTTTACAGGTGTTTAATTCCTGTTAACGCCTTTAAAAAGAATTCTTATGCTGGATTCAGAGCGTAGGAGACTTTATGCCCCTATACAGTGATCGTCTGCCTTAGTGAACAGGGGATCTGCTTTCGGAGCTTTTTTGATTGTGATAATAACAATGATGAAGTTTTAGGCATCTGGTGCTTATCTGTCTTTTTGTGCAAGAAGACCTGGCTGTGTTGTGCCTTAGGTATCTTTTATTTGCTAGTAAAATAGGTGGCTGCAGGGCAGGGATGTTCCAAGCAACCTTTGTATTATTTTCTTTCTCCCCGGCCCGCCCCGCCCCCCCGCCCCGCACATTTCTTAATCACTTTGACCAAGCCTCTGTCTAATATGTTAGAGCAGATGCTCTTTTTGAGAGATAAAGATCATTATTGGCGTTCAAATACTTTTATATTAGAAAGTCATTACAGCCGTTAAATAATGTAAAACATTGCCTATTTCCCCAAGACGTCTCAGAATGTGGAAGTAGTTCAGTGCTTACTCCATGCATTTCAATGCTTATTCCATGAATAAGAGGATAATAAAAAAAGGAAGGTTTCTATTGGAGGGTACATAAGTACATGCGCATGTGTTTGTGTGTACCTATGCCCATATTTAAAACATTTGTTGTGAAAATATTAACCGTAATTTTAGAAATTCCAGTCTTTCTGAAGTACAGTTGACTGGAACAATGTGAGAGTTAAGGGCACCAACCCCCTCCCTACAAAATTTACTAATGGCTTACTGTTGTTTGGAAGCATCCTTAATAATATAAACAGTCAATTAACATTTTATATTTTATATGTTTTGTTTTTGAGACAGGGTGGAGCCCTGTCACCTAGTCTAGAGTGCAGTGGCGCAATCATAGCTCACTGTAGCCTCAAACTCCTGGGATCAGTCATCCTCTCACCTCAGCCTCCCAGGGAGCTAGGACTGCAGGTATGCGTCACCACTCCTGGCCAATTTTAAAATTTTTTGTAAAGGCAGGGCTCCCTGTGTTGCCTAGGTTGGGCTTCAACTCCTGGTCTCAGGCTATCCTCTCTCCTCAGCCTGAGATTATAGGCAGCTTGAGCCACTGCACCTGGCCCATTGTATGCATTATATACTGTAGTCTTGTGTTACAGTAAGCTAGAGAAAGGACAATGTAAAAATGTGTTTACTGTTCATTCAGTGGAAGTGGATCATATAAAGGTCTTCATATCGAGTAGGCAGAAGAGGAAGAGAAAGGGGTAGCAGAGGTGGAAAAGGTGGAGGAGGTGGAAGGGGCCAGGAGAGGCAGGCACACTCAGTGTAACTTACTGAAAAAAATATGTTAAAAGTGGACCCATGCAGTGCAAACCCATGTTCAAGGGCCAGCTCTGTTGATTCACTTGAATCATGACAAAAAGTGTTTTGGTAAATCATGCAAATTAATGTTTGTATATGATACATTTCGATTACTAGTTAGATAGACCTAGATGAAAATATAGTAAGGATAGTAGCAAGGCTTTGCTCTGTGCGTCTCTTCATTCGGTTTACGTAGCAGCATAGTCATAGGCTGTCCTGTGGAAGACAGTAACTGGTTGTGTTAGATACACTGTGCAATGAGAGACCCTTCTAGTACAGATTAAGCCTCATGAAGGCACACAAATTTATAAAATTACTTAAAATAGCTTCTTGAAGATTCTTGGAAAACTTAGCTGTTTTTCTGAATCTGAGGGAATTAGTAGGTGGCAAAGCCTGATTTTTGTCATGTGCAAATACCAGTGTGTACAAACAAGGCATGTTCCATTCATAGTCTTAGGCTATTTGCAGACACATAGAGAGGAGTATATATGAGCGAAAGGAATGTGCAGTTCCTCACAGGGCTCAGCTGGGCCCTGGACACGAAGTGGGAAGACCCAGACTACCAGAATTACATGAGATCATGTAACCACAAATACCTTGCCAGTGCCTTAGAGCATAGCCGGCCTGAGGTAAGCGCATTTTCTTTTTCCTTCACTCTGTGGGGTTTGGCCTCAGTTCCTTTAACTCAGTTCCTGACCTCTTGGATAGTGGGAAGTACAGTTGTTTGGAGTCAGGTTTGGAGGGCCCTGATTGCTAGGTTGGGAAATTTGCTTTTTATTTTGTGGCAGAGGGGAAATGAAAATTTTTGCAGGTTTTGAAAGACTGGACATGAACAGATATATGTTTATGAACGTTATTCTGGTATCCTGTCTTAAGACTAGAGTAGATATTCTGGTACCCTGTCTTAAGACTAGAGTAGATGCATTTTAGAACTTTGTGATCAGTACCCACTGTATATGAGAGTGCACTTGGCATACAGTAAATGCATCTTATTTGAGCTACTAGAAGTAATTTCTGATAGATGAAATGCCCACATCTGTAAGTATCTTTAAGCATGGCATAGATGCAGGCAGTTGTGCCCTATCGCCTCAGTATCTATGTTGAGTATCCTGGAAATAATTGTATTGAGGATTAACTAAATTAATAATTACTTAAAATAATCATTTTTCAGGCTGAAGAGAAATTAGTGCATATTGTGGAGCGACTTTCCCAGGGTTACATAAGTAGATGGTAGCAGTCCAGTCCTATTTGTATGTATCATACTGATAACTTTAAATCCTTACATCATTCACTACAAATGCTGAATATTCAGAGACACTTTTATATATCAGATGTAATCTTGTACAAAAACAGGAATAAAAATACTGTGCGTCTTCTGTTAAGGGTTTGATAGGTATTTTTAAAACTACAGATTGAGAGAGAGAGAGAGAGAGAGAGAGAGAGAGATTTAAGGCTCAGCCCAAGATTTAACATTCTTTCCCTGCCCCAGTTCCCCCTCACGAATTACTTTTTTTTTTTTTTTTTTTTTTTAATCTATGGGATCAAGCCAGTCCTTGCCGCCCGATTGTAGAAATGTGCTCTACTCTTGTCAGGAATGCTTCTGGAGAGGGCTTATTTGAGAGGGTGTACTGAAAACTGGGTTTCTGAAGGTCTCAATGTGTTCTTCTTTCATTCATTCTTTCTTTTTGTTAAATATCAGTAAAAAGCGTCAAATGAGCAGATACAGTTGATGGGGAAGTCTAAGTTTAAAACACTTTTACTGTACAAGAACCAAAATACCGACTTACTGTCTTAACTCAGAAATGCAGATATTGTCAAGAAAAGAATTTAGGACTTGTTCAGCATCATTGAACCTGGAGTTTTGGGGGAAAAATAAATTATCTATCTGGTTTGTTAAAGCCTTATTTGCACTTGGGCCTTAGAGTTCAGGAAACCCATAGAACCTACTGTTAAAGGTTTTAGGTCTTCCTTATTTTCAAATGGTATTTTGTTAAATATACCTAGTAGACTATCTAGAGCTATTTTCTTGTTGAAAATAGTAAATTATTAATAAGTGGCAAGCCCAGAGGATATATTCTCTTGTTTTATTTTATTTATTTTCTGGAATACATGTGCAGATTTGTTACGTAGGTAGACATTTGCCATAGTGGTTTGCTGCACATATCAACCTATCATGTAGGTATTAAGCCCAGCATGCATTAGCCGTTTATTCTGATGCTCTCCCTTCCCCTGCCCCTCCGACTGGCCCCAATGTGTCTTGTTCCCCTCCCTGTGTCCATGTGTTCTCATTGTTCAGCTCCTACTAACAAGTGAGAACATGTGGTGTTTGGTTTTCTGTTCCTATGTTAGTTTGCTGAGGATAATGGCTTCCAGCTCCATCCATGTCCCTGCAAAGGACGTGATCTTGTGCCTTATTATTAGAGATACATTCTTAAAGACTTGATATAACAAACAACACACAGTGAGTGCTCTGTAAGTTAATGGCAAGGTGCCTGATGAAGGCATTGACTATTGCTTATAATGATAATTCTGGTCAAATTTTAAATTTTATCACCATATTTCACCAACTAGATCCATATTCTTTCCTTTCTCTCTCCCTCTTGCCTTTGCCTGATTTCTTGTTCTCTAGACCCAGTTTTTTTCTTGCATGTTTCTGTTTTTTCCCCAGTTGCTTGCCCTTCTCCCTTTCCTTCCATTCGAAATCTTTCTGCTGTCCTCTCCTCTAACACTTATGGAATTTGCTAGAGATACCCCTGGTTGGTCTTTGCTCTCTTACTTATTTTCCTGACTCACTTGAGTGCCCTCTGACTGTGAATTCCTTCCCTCAATCAGAGGGAATGGGCAATGGAGGAAACAAGTGTTGAAGAGTCGGAACCAATGAAGGTTTGCAAAGAGGCTGTCATGGGAGAGGCTGGTTCAGTGAAATGAAGACACCAGTTTGAAGGTGCCACTTCATTGCTATCTTGCTTTCAGTGTTGATGCTTTCTATCTGAAGTTTTTTTTTTTTTTTTGAAACAAAGTCTTGTTCTTGTCCCCCAGGCTGGAGTGCAATGGCGTGATCTTGGCTCACTACAAACTCCGCCTCCCGAGTTCAAGTGATTCTCCTGCCTCAGCCTCCCAAGTAGCTAGGACTACAGGTGCATACCACCACGCCTGGCTGATTTTTGTATTTTAAGTAGAGATGGGGTTTTCACCATGTTGGCCAGGTTGGACTCGAACTCCTGGCCTCAGGTGATCCGCCCTTCTCAGCCTCCCAAAGTGCTGGGATTACAGAGGTGAGCCACCACACGCGGCCTTTATTTGAAGTTATAACTTGCTGGGAGCTGGACACTATTTTACATGCTATACAGGCATTGGCATTGGGCACCATGCTGCTTTCTCCATCCTGCAGGGACAAGTTAGACACAGACCTTTCATTTTTGTTTTGACCTTGTAGTCTGCACAGGAGAAAGAATGAATAACGAAAACTGGTAGAATTAAGCTCAGAGGAGCCAGATCTAGATTGACAGGTCACTGGGGCTTTCTGAAGTAAAAGGGCTGTCATCAGACTCGTGGTAGAAAGAAGCTGGCCACAAGGTACAGGGGGATCCCAGCTCTAGCTGGTTCTGGGAGGTGGGCATGGGGGAATGGGGAGGCGCAGAATGAGAGAAGAGCTGCTCCAGGTCAGTTCTTTGTGTTATTCTTGTACAACCTGCATAAGATCCTCTTCTCTAAAACCTCAGCCTTCGTGCGTATTGGCCTGGTGATGCTCTGTACCAAATTTCTGAGGTAGTGGGCCCAGACCTACTCAGAGGAGTGCAGAATTGAGGGCAAAGATGCAGAAGGGGAAGTCTCTTATTATGTCTTCTTCTGTTCGGTGGTTTTCAGGGCTGTTTGACTTTTAGGAAACTACCTAGTTTCTCTTGGCCAAATGAAGCTTAAGTGATTTTGAGTATTCTAGTTTGTCCTTTGAGTGGCAGACCCTTAGATTTTTTGTAGTTGGAAGTACTAGGAAGGACTCAGATTCTTTTGAACCCCTCAAGGCCTTGCTTAAGGTGTCCACTAGTTACCAAGAAGCCCTAGGTAAGACCCTACCCCAAGGGTTTCAACTGGCATCAGGTTAGACAGAGGAGTTGAGCTGCTTCAGCTGCAGTGGTTTGTGTAGTTAGCATGGTAGAAGGCTGGAGATCGTGAACTGAAGATGATGAATAAACAGATTTGCTGTTTGCTTGACAAGGAGACTCTGAGTATAGGATTTTCATTCTGTGCTGCCACAAACAGAACATGTGACTGCTGCTTCCCCCAGCAATCAAAACAGGATTAAGTGGAGTAGAAAATAAGGTAGATAAAACTTGCATCTCAGGAATATTCGTCAGCTGTCTGAATAGGTAACAAAAATAGAAAAAAGAACATGATATTCTATATACACTTGCAGGTTTAGATGTTGAGGTCAAATTTTGTCTTTCTCTTTAGTGGTGAGTCAGCTCACCCACCCACTGTCACATTCTTGATGGTTGGGAAATTTTGAGCCTTCCACTGAAGTTGTACCTTCATGTGACCATCAAGTTATTGAAAGTTTTTCTTCTCAGTTGTATGTGTGTATGAGCACATGTGTATAAGGTGGGGAGGGGGGTCACAGAACAATAAGGCTGGGGGACTTTAAGATTGTGTGAAGTAGGAATTAGCAAAATAAAAGATCTTAGGGATAGCAGCATTCTCTGGACTGCTTCTCTTTGGATAATTTGAAACCAGCATAATTATACATATGCTATTTGAATGCCAGTGGTGAAAAGGTTTTAATGGAAAGTGGTGTCGGGGAGCTCTGTGGAAAGGGAGCTGGTGCCGTACAGAGTGAGTGCCCTGATGTGGAACGATGCTTTGAAAGGATCAGATATTGTGGAGGCACCAGGCGTTCTTTGCCTCTGAGTCACTCTGGAGGTATAACCCCTGCTAAGGGCCAGTTACTGTTCTCTGTGTTTGAGAAGGGTGTTTGTAGGGTTAGGAGACCTTCCTCATCTGCCCCATACCCCCTCCTCTTTTGTCTGACATGCATGAGTGTTTCTGGTTCATGCCCTCAACAGCCCCATGGCCTGCCGAGCCAGGTATCAGCAGAAGATCCCCATCCTGGCCCCATCCTGGCCTGACCGTGATCCCACCTGTGCTAAAGTGGAGATATGTCAGCTTTATGCTGCTACCTTTGAAATTACTGAGACTTTTTGTTGTTTCTATTTAACCAATGTTAATGAGGGTTTGAACCCAGCATTTCCTCACTGTTGGGGTAGAGAACTTGCCTGGGAGACTGCCACAGATAACTTAAATAAATGATGTTTATTACAAAAAGGGTTACACTTAGGATATTTTTGTCATTTAGGATGTCTGTAATCAGTGCATGAATAATGGATAAGCTTAAATAGCGTAGTTAGAGGTAGAAAGGTTGTATGTAGATGGTTTAAGGATCATGGATGAACAGTAACTGTGGAACACATTTGCACATGGGAGGCACTATTCTAAGGCTTGCCTGCCTCAGCGCATTTAATCCCCACAGCAGTCCTGTGAGTTGGGTCCTATTAATTCTCCATTTTGCAGATGAGAAAATCGAGGCTCACAAAAGTTACCTAACTTGCCTGTCTACACATGGTCTAGTAAGTAGAGCTGTGGTTCTGACCTTGGCGTCTGACTCCGCAGCCCATCTGTGCTACTAGCCATTATTACACCATTTCTCCTGCTGAACAAGGGTGATGGACACAAAACCAAAGCTTCCGGGATTTTTAAGTTACGAAAATTTCTCATTTTCCCATATCGTGAAGTATTACTTGTTGCTTCATTTTTTTTTGGATCTTTTGAATTTTAGTGTATTTTTAATGTGGGCACTATAAAGGGATGAATTGCTACTATCGTTCTTCTTAAGCAACTCTAATGTTTTGCTGTTATACTATTGGTTTAGTTGCATGCTTATGTACCTAGAAATGGTTCTTAATTTTATTGATCAGAATTTCTTGTTCCAAGAAGTAGGACATGCTATATTTACAAATTGCTTGGTACCACCAAATTAATATATAATGTAATTATTATTATTTATTTGTTTTTGAGACAGGGTCTGACATTGTCACCCCAGGCTGGAGTGCAGTGACACAGTCACAGTTCACTGTAGCCTCAACCTCCCGTGTCTCAGGTGATCCTCCCACCTCAGCCTCCCAAGTAACTGAGACTACAGATGCAAACCACCCCACCTGGCTAATTTCTCTACTTTTTGTACAAACAGGGTTTCACCATGTTGCCTAGACTGGTCTCGAACTCTGGAGCTTCAGCGATCCACCTGCTGTGGCCTCCCAAAGTGCTGGGATTATAGGCATGAGCCACCGTGCTCGGCCCATAATGTTGTTATGACATGATGTGGTATAGAAAAGAATAATTCCAAATTAAAGCACATTCTTTGAGATAAAACATCTTCAGCCATCAGACATCCCAAATATTTGGACCCAAGAGAAATTGGTTTTTGACTGTTTTATCACCTCAACTAGTCCTCCTATCAGTCATCGTATTTTTTTTTTTTTTTAGGCAGAAGAACTTTTTATATATTACTTATATAGTGAAATCATCCATAGCAATATTGCAGTTACAAGAGAAAAAGAAAGAACTTATTAGACTTAGAACTTCTGTCATTTTGTCTGTTTTCTTTTTCATTTTTGGAGAACTCTTTTTCACCAATCCGTTTACAGATTTTTTTAATGACGGTGTAGGCTGTCTTTCATTTCAGCCTAAAGGCTTCTTTATTTGATGGGCTGATTTCTCTCGGTCCCTGGGCTTCGTATCACTGGTGTCACGTACCATCTGAAACAGGGTGAGAGGAAGGTGGAATAAGCAGTGACTCAAGAGGCCAGGAGAGTGGTTGGTTAGGACCCTTACGGTTAGAATATAGCTTTGAGCATCTCTTGAATTCCCAGGCCTTAAGTTAGATTCCCTCTAGTTTTCCTTAAAGGTGTTTTGCCTGTGCAGACCATCTACATACACCAGACGCTGGTAAGAATATTCTGCTCAACGGTTACTGAGATGAGGCTGCATTGCCAGAAGAGAGTGAGGGATTTAGGGAGAGAGGCGGGGGATGCCGCAGGCCCAAGCTGGAATGGGGTAACCTGACTTTTAGATAACAGAGACTTGTTTTCCCCCTTTCCCAGCTCCTGCGCTCTCAGATCTGTCGTGCTTCATTGGTCTCGTTGTCTCTGACCTAGCAGCCAAACCTCTTCTCACCAGATTCCTTGGCAGGTCATCAGTATGCCTTCCCAGACAGTGCGTGCCCTTTGCTCTGTCAGCCGCCGGAATTTAAGTTTCAGAGAATTCTCGCCTGTTTTAGCTACAGAACGTATCCCTAAGGAGAAAGTCACTTGAGTCTCCAACATTTATAACTTTGATGGAACATTAAATCTCTTTTATGAGCAGTCTGCCTCACTTAGGTTTGTTTTAATATGTAAAAAATCAGTAGGCCTAATAAAAATAACTAATACCAGTTTTTTGTTGCTTTTCAACATTCATAATACATATCTCACAAAGTAACTTCTTAAAAGGCATCAGTGATAGAGTACAGAATTCCTTACTGTGAGGCACAGTGCATCTGATGTGAACTTAATGTCTGGCACTCAGTTGCATTTGGACATAGGCTCATGGTACATAATCATATTCAGGTTAAATGTAATTTCTTTAGATGTGTAGCAATTAATATTAATAATAACTTGGCAGATTATTCATTTAGAACCTGGGATGGCATTTGTAACTGAAAACTTTTCGACAGAATTTTACTCTTCTTTTTGCTTAGATTAATTTCTAGACATTTGGCTTGAGAAAACTGCGATTTTGGTTTTGTAGTAAAACCATTTTGCCAATGAAGAACGTTAAAATGCCGGCTTCCACTTGTGTCATATTTCAGACTAAAGACATTTTACAATCAAACCAGAAAAATGTGAAAATAGAGATTTATAATGGAAATGTTGATTCAATTTGAGCTGAAGCCAGACATTCATGAGGGAAAATTAGATTAAACAGTAGATGTTTAGAGAGACTTTAAATTATGACAGCTTTAAAAAAAACATATGTTGTGGATGTTTCTCAGGCATACGCATACTTGCTCTGGCAGACTGGGAACCTAGCTCCTTGATGTTTCAGCCATTTATTAAATTCCCTTTTATCTTTCTTTGGACTAGTGGACTCAGAACTTACAGCTTAGAGTCTGGTGATTGGGAACTGTATCTTGTACATTACTGTAGGATCAAAACCTGATGTTGTCAGTGGAAGTAATTCTGTCCTGTCATAGCATATTATATTTATGAGTATAAATTGCCATTTTTAGATTGTGAGTACAAAGCTGCTACCAGTTAGAACTGATTTATTCCATTTGTCAAAGCCTAACAGATACTCCATGCAAATAATTTATTTTCATATACTGTTCAGATAGAGGGGGGATGTGCTTGAAATTGTGAGGAGCTGGGATCTGTGTCGGGGGAGCAGTGTAACAGGAGGATTCATGAGCCTGGATGTAGATGCTGGAATGATGAGTCTTCCCAGAGATCCAGCCCCAAAGGACTCACCCTTGCTGGAGTCAGCAGGACCCCACCATGGTGGTGATATCCCAGCCTCAGGCAGGCATCTGGGGCCAGTGGGACACAGTGTGCAAGAGTATACCTTTGGATGTAGCCAGACAGACTTGCTGCTGGATTCTTGCTCTGCTGCTTCACTCATTGTTCGGCTTTAGATAAGTGTCTTTGGAGTCTCTGAGCATAGTTTTCTTGTCTTTACATGGCAGTTGTGGAATGTTGTAGGTTGTGTATCAAAGGTCTAGCTGAGGGCATGTGACACCTTTTTCTTTATCCCCTTCTGCCTTCCTTGGACATCTGTATGTGCCTCAGCTTTGTCCTCTGTGATTTAACCAACACTTTGCCTGTTATCTCTCCTATTTTTAGATTGAACACTGGCCCAGGACACCTGCTCCAACTGAAACTTTATGTCCACTATCTCATTCAGTTTATTCAACTCAGGTGCTAACTCCAGTTTCAGGGGGATGATAGCTGCAGTCCTCCTTTCTGTAGAGATCATTGCCCAGCCCAGTGGTGGACCTCCTGGGATCCAGCACTTGGAGAAGAACTGTGGTCTTAAACAAGCATCATTATACAGTGATAGGGAAGGAAGAATGGGGTGACTTTAAAGGGTAACTCAATCATTAGTGCTACTTCTGAATTAATGATTTAATCATATCATATGCTTGTGTAATGTTTTATATTTTCCAAATTATTTTTTTACCCCGTGGATCTTAAAGATGAATCAACACCAGAAACACCTGAGGAACTTGTTAAAAACTGGCTGGGGGCCCCACACCCAATCTCATGAGTCAGGATTCCTAGGACAGTGGCTAAGGAATTTGTGTTTTAAACAAATTCCTCAGCTAATTCTCCAGCAACTGACCTGCCACTGGTCGACACACAGACCTTCGGGAACCTCTGACCCATGCCCTCTATCAGTTCAGGAATCTCATTTTCAAAATCTGACAGGATTTAAAGATCTGGACAGCTAATGTCATTACAGAGCATTGCACCACAGAAGGCATGTTTTGTCTTGACCCCAGCCTCATCTTGTTCTGTATTTCAGGGACCTTAATTCCACAGTTCTCTTTAGCATTTCTCCTACAGTAGAGGTGGGCATCTCATTGTCCTGCTGTACTTCAGCGTTTTTAGCAAGGACATGAAATCTGGGTTTTGTTTTGCTTTTTTCTTATATTACTCTGGGCATTTGTCCTGATTGGATCATATAGCAGCTAAACCTCAGGATCTTTGTTTTTCAAAATGCGAATTCTGACTCCCTAGACATTTCAGTTTGTTTTAAGAAGTGTTATGGGATGCGCTTTACTGCCTTCAGGAAACACAGTTCTGGAAGCTAAATTTATTTTTTTGTCCCCATTGAAAAACTGCACAAAAATGCAAGGTAAGTCAGCACTTATTATGTGCCCAAATGAATTGAACAGATAGCTGAGTTTACAGTAAGGAGTGATCAGTGTGAGCTAGAAGATTCAAGGTTTCATGTGGACAGATGATGACAACAGCAAAAATACTGTTAGTATTTATCAAGTTCTTACTGTGTCTCAGGCCTTGTGCTCATAAGCATTTTGCACATGTGATCTATTTAACCATAACCCTGCTCCCTTCTACAATCTTCTCTATCTTAATAAAGGTCAACTTCACCCTCTCAGTTACTTAGGCCAAAAATCCTGGAGTCATTCTTGACTTTTCTTTTTCTCCTGGTCAGCCCATTCATCAGCTGAAGCTGCCGTTGCAATCCTCCCACCCAGAAGCTGTCTGCTTCTCACCATCTGTACTGCTGCCACTTGGTTCCAGACCCCATCATGCTCTCTTGCCTGGATTACTGCAGTGGACTTACATCCCTCTTCCCATCTTAGTTCCCTGGAGCCTTTCCTCATCACCGCAAACAGAATGGCTAAGTCAGATCTCACTCCTCTGCTTAGAACTGTCCAGAATGAAAGTCAAATCCTTCCTGTGGCCCATCAGTCCCTCCCGGATCTGAGCCCACTACCTTTCTAACCTGTGTCCTTACTGTCTTTGTATGTACCAGGCTTGCTCCCAATTCCAGTCCTTGATTGGAACTCCTTCCCCTCCTCCCTTTCCCTTCCTGTTTATCTGTGTGGCTCATGTCCTCATCCTTTTCTTCAGGTATTTCCTTAGCCACCTACCCTTCCATTAACACGCATACTGGCATCTCCATGTCCCTAGCCTTTCTGATCCTGTCCCATGATAGCAGTCGCTTTGAACAAGTTCTGTAGACCCTACCCACATTCAGTTGCGTTCTACCTATCCACCTTACCAACTGCAGCTACTAAGAAGAACCAAAAGATGTTCCTCTGTTACATGACTTCTTATGCCAGAATATGTGTCCTGTGAGAGCAGGACCTTTTCCAGGTCCTTTCATTCCTGCATCTTTGATCCTAAGGTAGTAGTCACGTATAAGTATTTGTTGAAAACATAAAACCTCTTTTACATATGATGAAACAGATTCTGAGGGTTTAAGAAATGTGCCTAGAGGAGCAGAGTGAGTACATGGCTAAGCCAGGATTTGAACTTAGGCCTTATGTCAATGTCTGCATATTTAATATCACAAGAAATGGGATGGAAAAGACATTGCAGGAAGGGAACTCCAAGAAGGAAGCTAGGGAGGTTGGAGTGGCTCATGTGTATTTGAGAAGATTTTAAGGTGGTCTTAGTGGTTTTGGTTGGTAAGATGGATAGGTAGAATGCAGCTAAATTTGGGTAGGGCCTTAAATGCTGTATTAAGAGAATTGAGAAGTCTTACTCTAAATTGGGGATAATAATAATTCTTATCGTATAAGGTTATCAAAATTCAAATACTTAAAAGGCATTTAGAAAGTGCTTGGCACCTACAGAATGTTCAGTAAATGTTGCAATTTAGAGTATATTTTGACAGCAGAGCAAATCCAGGCTACTGTTACCAGAGTAGAAATTTCTAGTGTTTTGGACTCATAAGTGATTTCTAGAGTGTTCCCAATTTCAGATTTTCATTTCTTCCACACTCAAGAATCTTCTGAGTAAATAAATTGTATTACATTTAGCTGTTTAAGTGGAAGATGGTTCAGTACTTGTGAAAGGGGAAAACAGGGAGATTTTAGAGTCGTGTATTTACCTTTAGTTTTCCTCTATTAGAATTCCGTTGAAGCCAGTAGCTTCCAATCCTATTTGTGCATGGCAACTTCCTTCTAAAACTCTAGGTTCCAGGGCTACTCCAGGCCCTCTGAACCAGAATCTCTGCGGCCAGAGACCAGGAAGCAAGGTATAAACATCTGTTAGGTAATTTTGAAAATGTGTAGTCAGATTTGGGAACTGCTGGTCAAAACAACCCCAAACTTGTTAACTTTTTTAGCGAAAGGGAGTATTTACCTTTTTGCTCAGAAATCTGTTCTGAAGACTTAAGAACCCTTTCTAGTTGTACTGCACTTTTAGGGAGGGTCTCAGGCCTGTGCTTAAAGGAGAAACTCCGTGGCGAAAATGTGACAGGGGTTGCAAATGCAAATAGAATAAATGATGGCCAGGCACGGTGGCTCACGCCTGTAATCCCAGCACTTTGGGAGGCTGAGGCGGGTGGATCACGAGGTCAGGAGATTGAGACCATCCTGGCCAACTTGGTGAAACCCTGTCTCCACTAAAAATACAAAAAATTAGCCAGACGTGGTGGTGTGTGCCTGTGGTCCCAGCTGCTCAGGAGGCTGGAGCAGGGGAATCGCTTGAACCTGGGAGGTGGAGGTTGCAGTGAGCCGAGACCATGCCACTGCATTCCAGCCTGGCGACAGAGCAAGACTCCATCCCCCCCAAAAAAAGAAAAAGAATGAATGGTGAGGCTTCTTGCCCCTAGAGATGATGAGGATTCTGGTTCTACAGGAAAGACTGCGGGAGAAACAGGTTGGTTCACCTTCAATGACAAGGGTCAGAGAAGTTATGCTTTAATCACCAGTGACTGCTCATACCGAAGTCTGGGAACCAGCACTTCTCTCCCAAACTGTGGGGTTGATGGTGAAATGAGGCTTCAGGTTGCTGATGACACATCATTCTGCAATAGGTGGGGCCATGCTGAAGAGCATAATACTGATCTCTTGTGGCTTTCTCTTGCCTTCTGTTGGCCAAAGTTGGCAGTACCTTTTTTTCCTCCATAAGAATAAAAGCAAAACTTAAAACTGTTTACTCCTAGCTGAGGAAAGAGAGAAAGAAATCATGATGTCCGATTTGCCATCCTATAGTGATATCCCTTGCTGCTTTCCAGTTTTGCAAATGTATGGGCTTTTAATCTTAGCAGCTAGAATATGGATGAGAAGGTACACAACTCTGGGCACTATTTTAGCTAGCATGAGCCAAGAGCAACAGCAGGAAATCTTAGCAGGGCATTCTTTTAGCCGAACTGTATTCTGGCACCCTTGAGCCCTACTGACCTCCCCCAAGCCAAGAGCCATGTCACCCATTCTTCTGTGCCCAGCTTCATACTTAGTAGGTCGATAGATACTAAGTGGTATGTCAGTGTCAACGGATGAATATAATGTATGCCGTTATATAGTAAAGGAACACAAAGTACTTTGAAGGTTAAGTTTTAGAGTAAAGTTAGAGGGGAAAAGAGTCATAGATTATGGCTTTGAGTGTGTTAGATTTGCCATTTCCAATGGAAGAAGAAAAACATTCCAAGCAAAGGAACTGAATAAACAAAAACAAAGAGGTGGGGGGCATACAGGGTGGTCGTGTAGATATTTTCAGCCCAACTGATATACCTGCGTGTCATAACTGATCTTTATCAGTAATACGACATTCAAATAAAAAAGTATAAAGGACAATGACCTAACTATTAGCACTTTGGGACTCCAGTGGGACATCCATTTTGCTCTTAACCTTAGGCAAATCACTTAATTTCTGGCTTTATAAAGTGGACAGTGAGAATAGATTATCTCTCTTAAGATCTCATGTTATGATTGTGAGTCTAAGGGGGTGGTTAACACCCAGAGCACCACACAGTGCTCTCTGTACAAGGGAAGAAAAAATGTTTCTTTGAGGCAAAACCCAAAAGTATCAGTAAAATGCGTTTGGGAGTGGTATTGTGAAGTTTTGATGTTATTTGGGGGTGGTGTGCCTGGAATCATGTCCTGTCTGCTCTGCCAGTCAAACACTTGAGGTTTCCTTGGGTTATATGGGTAACTAGCAGGAGCCAACTAGGAAGAAAGTGCCACACTTGATTGTAAGCCGGGTCTGTGCGTGGTCTCACCAGTGATGTGAGGCTGGAGCAGCTGCTGCCTTTTCCTGGGCCTGTCTAAATCTACCCTTAGTCTGGCTCTAAGAAGGATGAAGAGGAGAGTTGCCTGTTGCAGGAAGGAGGAGCAGGAGAGTTGCTTAAAGTTAATGAATTTGTCTGAAGTTAACAAATTTGGGTTAGGTTGGGTTCTTTTGAACAGATGAAGCCAGTAATGTTTGTGTTTTGTTTTTATTTCTAATTTCTAAAAAGCTATATGTAAATTTGAGAACCTGTGACCGTAGAAAAAATGAAGCAACTTAGATTCTAGTTCTGATTCTCTCGAAACACAGTCATTTGACTACAGGCAAATGCTTACTTTCCTGCCCTAAGACTTTTTCCTTGTCTGTTTAATCGAGAGAGGTGTCTCTTTCTTGTCTTTTCGGAGATTTTTTATGGATCGAATTAACCTACAGGGTTTGGGGAATAGTCAATCCTTCAATAATGTAATTATGTTAATACTAACATTTTATAAGAAAATATTCAGACAAGTTCTTTGGGTATACCTGTGGTTTTTAGAAAGTTAATGGTGATGTATATATATATATAAAAAACTTGCTTACTTGCTAACAAGAGATCAGTTTTCACTGTTGGATGTTCTGTTTGACTCAGAATCATCGTAACTACAGTTTCTGCATCCCACTCTTATTCATTAACTTGGAAATGCAAAGAAAGTAATTTCCCATGATCATATTTTTTATAAGAAAACGGGATTTTTAATTAAATTATCTGGGCATGGTGGTACATACTTGTAATACCAGCTACTTGGGAGGCTGAAGTGGGAGGATTGCTGGAGCCCAGGAGTTTCAGCTGCAGTAAGCTATGATTGCATCTCTGCACCCCAGCCTGGGCAACAGAGTGAGACCCTGTCTCAAAAAAAAAAAAAAAAAAAAAAAAAGAAGAAGAAGAAGAGGAAGAAAATGGGGATTTTGGTGTTCTTGGGGATTTTAGAACATGCTATATATCATATTAAGTGATGATTCTTTTTTCCTTTTTTTCTTCAGGTAAAGATCTGTAGTGTTATGAACTTCTTAAAAACAACCCAGATTAATTAGTGGGCATCTGTAATTAAAAGTGGTTTAAGTTTCCTTTTCATATTTAGCACTCAGTTCATACTTGAAACATTCCAAATCTAGTGTGTTTAAGGAAGAGTCTTCCCCTCAGTGCCCTTGAATTTGTTCCCTGTGCCCAGTGAATTGGAGTGGTATCCCTCTGGAAGCAAAACCTTCTAAAGAAGTACATTATGGGAAAACGTTTCTTGAGGATTTATCCTACATTACTCCTGGATTTGAGTTTCCAGGAAACTTTGTTTTCTGAAGAATTGAATGAGCTAGCCAACAAAGCTAGGACAATTATGAGTCAGCTAGGACAATTATGAGTCAAACCAGACAATTAAAAAGTATGGAGCCCCTTCTGCTCCTGTCCTCTTTTCTGCTTTTTAATTTAGTGACCTTGGAAGTTTTACTGCAAAGTTTCTTGTTTTATTTTAGGACAAGTTTATTGCTGAAGGAAGGACATAGAATTTGGACTTGACACAGTGGAGCCAGTATTTTTAACATGTTTCTTCACCCACCAGGTCATTGTGCTGGCCTGTCCTTGTGGGACTGCTTTATTTCGACGACAGTTCCTAAGTAGTTGGACTGACACCTTCGTACTTTGTCTTTATTCTGTCAGGCACTCAAGAAGACGGTGGTATGGGAAGGTTTGGGGAGGCCTTCTCGGGAGAGGACTGTACTGACCCCTCAGCAGGACACTTCAGTCTGGGAGGGAAGAGTCCTTGGGCACAGTCTTGATGTGGGCAGGGACATCTGCAGCGAGAGGATGTCAAAATCCACAGCCCTGGCCTCCCAGTCTCAGATACCGGTCAGGGGGACACAGTGTCAAATGAGTGACTTGCTGCCCAGGCCCACCTTGGAGAATCAGTCCAGTTTTAGGGTTGTCAGCTGAGGGCAGGGCATGTGTCACAGGCCTACGGTATGTAGATTCTGGAGTTGGAAGAACTCTCAAGCAGTGGGTTACGGCAGGAGCCCATGGCCTGTTAGGAACCTAGGAACCGGGCTGCACAGCGGGAGGTGAGCAGTGGGCTAGCATTACCGCCTGAGCTCCGCCTCCTGCCAGATCAGCTGTAGCATTAGATTCCCTTAGGAGTGCAAACCCTACTATGAACTGCACATACATTTAGGTTGAGCACTCTAAGGTCTGATGATCCGAAGTGGAACAGTTTCATCCCAACCCACCCACCCTACCCACCCTACTCCAGTCTGAAAAAATTGTCTTCCACGAAAATGGTTCCTGGTGCCAAAAATGTTGGGGACCGCTGGGTTAGGGGATCCCATGAGAGGTGAACACACCATCCGGCATGCTTTTTGAGGAGTTAGACTCAGGCACTGCCAGGCACCAGGGTCCCAGGTAGGATGACAGGTACAGGCCTGGGGAGGCCGGGTTTGTGTTTTCCTGCAGCACAGTCCACTTTAACTGACATTCAGTATTGGCACTACAGGGACTAGGAGAGTCTCAGGCACTTCTCAGAGAGGTTAGGAGGTGGAATATCGGTCTAGAACCTAACAGCAACCTTTTACGTAGATAATACTGATTTCCTCAGTTGCAGTTTTGCCAGCAGCTTGGTCTGTCCCACTTCCTGATTTGCCTTGCTCTCTCGGCTCCTCAAAGCTGTTTTTAATTGGGCACAAGTTATTCCTCAGCGAGATGGAAAGAACACTGGTTAAGGACTGGACATACCACGGTAGTAAATGGCTCCACCCTGCCTCTCCGGGCGTCTGCTAGCTCAGGCGTCAGGTGGTGGTTAGACTCATAGTTTGCATCTGTGGTGTTAAATTTTCTGGAGTACTTATGTGTGCTTCCTCACTTAGTCCCACAACATTTATCTAAGTGTGCTAAGCAGACATTCTCCCCATTGTGCAGATGAAACTGAAGTAAGTGGCCCGCTGAGGGTCCTAGCGTCAGTCGTGTCCCCAGAGGTGTGATGCAAAGCTCTTAATTCTTAATCTTTTGTGCCGTCCACCACATAAGCAGCCTTGCAGTGCACCAAGCGTCTCATGAGGTGTAAGTCCTGTGAAAATATATTCGAGTATAAAATATTTATTGGCCAGGTGTGGTGATTCATGTCTATAATCCCAGCACTTTGGGAGGCCAAGGAGGGTGGATTGCCTGAGGTCAGGAGTTCGAGACCAATCTGGCCAACGTGGTAAAACCCCGTCTCTACTAGAAATACAAAAAAAAAAAAGAAAAAATTAGCCAGGCGTGGTGGCGGGCGCCTGTTATCCCAGCTACTCAGGAGGCTGAGGCAGAGGAATTGCTTGAACCAGGGAGGTGGAGGTTGCAGTGAGCCGAGATCACACCACTGCACTCCAGCCTGGGTGACAGAGCAAGACTCTGTCTCAAAAAAAAAAAAAAAATGTTATTCTAACAAAAGTAATTTCTGTTGCGTGGGAATAAAGGGCAGTGTTTTTGTAAATACTTGCCATAAGAAAAAAAAAAAACATTAAATTAATCAACAGTAGGTATTGTTCGTTCAGTATTAATATCCATTTTCATCTTTATCTTACTGTGGGACTTTAAAAGGGAGAAGAAACAGCTAACAGTCCTCCTGTTATACAAGGAAAAATATTATATGTTCTGTGTAATTTAAACATCCATTAGTTTTATGAAGGATTTTTTTAAAATTCGTTATTTATTGAATTTAAAGTTTATTTGTATATATGTAAGTTAGCATACATATACAGTTACGTAATTTGGACACATTACAAAAATACAAGGAAGAAAGTAGAAAGCATTCCTAAGGCTACTTACCAGAGCTAACCGCTATCATAATATGAGAGTGTTTCTTTCCTGTATTTTTACGTATATAGATTTTTAACATACTTTGTTTCATGCTTTATATAAAGTTTTTTGTGTATGGCTGTTTACACATAATATTATAAATCCTCAAGTTCATGCATATTCTTAAACACTGGGATTGTGTCATATTTTATTCTATATATGTACCACATTTATCCCTGACCACTGACTGTTAAGACTGTTTCCAGTTTTTCATTCTTGTAGTTTGGATGAATATTTTCTATGTTAAGTTTTTTATTTTCTTATTATGTCTCTTATTTTCTTGGGTAGATTTTTCAGATGTAGAGTATTGAGCCAAATGATTTGAACAGGTTTTTAGGATTTAATACATATTATCTTATTGGTGTTCAGAGAATGCCGCCAGTTTGCATCTGTCTGTAGCATGTGGGATATGCATCCCCCAGACCCTCACAGGCATGGGGAGTGAGTGTGTGTGTGTGTGTGTGTGTGTGTGTGAGAGAGAGAGAGAGAAAGAGAGACATGCATGTGTGATACACTCATGGACAGTGTTTGTAACTTGCTTGGTCAGAAGTGGTATACTATTGTTTTAACTTCATCTCTTTTATGACTCATCATTCATGCGCATGTCTTACCCAGCTAAGCTTCCTGAGGATTAGGAAGCTCTTTCATTCATCTTTCATGCTCCTCCCTGCTACAGCATCCAGTACAGTGCCTAGTAGAACTGAATACGTTGATTTACTGAAGTAACAAGAGGGTTTTTTATATCAGACAATAAACCACATAACTCAGTAGCTTATAATTCAAATAAACATGGGAACAGTGCAAAGATGGCTTTCAGTGTGTGTGAGTAGTGAATGGAGTTTGTTGTGTATTTGCTGCTAAAATTACTGTTTTTAAAAAATCAAATACTAGACTGTTGTATGGATTGGCAGGGTTTTCTTTTCATGTCCTTTATACTAAGTTGAAAGGAAGCATCTTCACATGTGAAGGCTTCGTGTTTACTTGTTACATTTTAATAAAGAATACAGTGATGGCACATGCTTTGTACAGTTTAGTTCAGTTTTTAACAATATTGATTGATGTTAGTTTTGTTGAATACCATAATACAGATATTTTGCAAGAGTTTCCACTGTGGATTCAGTGGAAAATAATATGAGTGAGAACAGAGTGTTTTCAGGAAGGATTATATTTTTTTAAGGCCCCAGCCTGCCAGTTTTCATTATAAAATGCTCATGTTCTCTTCTTTGCTACCCATTGTCACTAAACATTCATTTAAAGATTAGGACAGATTTTTTTTATGATTTCTAAATGAAATTAATAAGTGCAGTCTATATTAGTTGACATTAAGTAGAAATTCTTTTCTTCTTTTGCTGTGTTTTCCTCAGACACAAATGCTTCTGCTTAAATTATTAATTGGGATGACTGATTTCCTACCGTGCCATCTGTAATTCAGGGGTCACATTGCTGAAAAGATGTATTAACTAATAACCTCCTGAGAGAAGGAGGTGAGGGCTATCTCTTTTTATCTCTTTCTGATTTAAAAGATGTAATGGGAAGCAGTCAATACTCGCAGCTGTTCTTCTGTCTCCTTCAAAAAACTCTGTGATCAAAATTGTCTATTTAACAAAACAGCCCTTGTTTATTCTATTTTTGACTTACAGAATGATGGGCAGGGTAGCAGTTTACTGCCAGAAATTGGTTCTTGTTCTTTGTTGAGATACAGGAAGTTTAAAACTTCAGAAAAGCCATATTTTAATACAGTATAAAGTCTCTAAGATAATTTCAAATATAAATTGTAATTGGAAAGAGAATAGTGCCTCCCTGGAGATTGTTTTGGGCAACTCACTCAGCTTCTAAAAGCTTTTCTTTGCCTCTTGGAGAATCAGCTTAAACACTGCAGTCAGTTACTGGTTTGTGTTCTCTTATTCTTTGTGTGTAAATCAGTGAGCAGTCATCCCATATTTTGTAAACCTGACTGTTTCCTTCACTGTGTTCCTTTGGAATAGTTATGGGCCTCATTCATTTGCTCAATTTCAAATCAGTATGTTTATCAATAAATATACACTCATATATTACATTTTCAGCTATTATTTTTAGAGCTTTTAGTCCCATTGAATTTCTAGAATAATCCTTTGAAATAGATACAGTTATTCCCACTTTACAGATAGGAAATTGAGGCTCAGCGTTTACAGGCGGCTTTATCACCATCTCAGCAGCACGTGGTAGAGCTGGATATTTGCCAAGTGTCCACATGCCAGGACATGTCTATGCCTTCACCATGCTTAGAGTTTACAGGAGGATAACAGCAAGTAATAAACTGGTATAGTCTGGTGTAACTTCGAGTAAGAAAGAAAAAAAAAGGTACAATGCTATGGCGGCCAAAAGTAAGATCACTTACACCCAACCTTAAGGTTTGAGAAGGCATTTTAAAAACATGATATGTGAACTGAGGTGTGATGGATAACACCTCTTAGCAAGGCAGGAAATAAACACGTCTTGAAGAGATGTTGGCAGAGGTAGTGGCATGTACAGAGGATAAGAACATGAAGGTCAACACATGGGAGCATAGAGGGTGGAAATCCAGCAGCTGCACGAGGGGCTGTAACTCATGGATCAAATCATGAGTGGCTTCTTAAAGCAAGCAGCTTTATTCAGAGGGAAATAAGGAACTGTTGAAGGATTTCATTATAATCTAGGAGAAATATGATAGTGGTTTTAACTCTGGTTGTAGCAGTCGAGATGGAGAGACTGACATGGATTTGAGGAGTACTTGGAAGGTAAAATGGGCATGATTGAATGTGGGCTGTGAGGGGAAGGCAGGATGAACCCTGGGTGTTTGGCTTGGGCACCTGAGTGGTTGGTGATGCCTTTCCCTGAGCCGGGCAGAGGAGGAGCAGATTTGGGTGCAGGGAGGGGTAGGCAGGAGAACCTGGACTATCTTAGTGCAACTTGGAAATGTTGACTGTGAGATGTCTTTGGGCTTGTGGATAAGGATTTATGAGTCATCAGCATAGAGATGGCATATGAGACTACAAGGATGGCACAAGGGAATGTATAAAATTAGAAGGCAGGCTAGGGTAAACCTGAAAAACCTCAGCATTTAAAGACGACCTGAGGAGGAGGAGGAGCCAGCCAGGAGACCAAAAGAGACAAATGAGAAATCAGTGTGCTCCTTGCAGGTGTTATGATAATGTGTCGACTCAGGACTTTGGGATACTTTGGTCTGCAATCATTTCAATTTAAATGGATAGATAGAGGTTAATGATGATTGTCAACCGAGTGTCGGACATGACTGGGAGTAGAAGCAGTGACTATGACAGACCAGGACCCCACTCCAGTGGAGTTTACCAAGCTGCTTTACTTACAGAGTCACCCAAACGCCCCATTTAAGAAACCTTTGACTGGGCCCATTTCTTCACTATGAAGTACAAATCAATATAAAGGAAACTCATAATATGGGTTACTTGTGGAGACTGAATCCTTCAGGGTTTTTTTTTATTGAGGTCTTGCTTTACTCCAATGAAAAAATTCTTAACTACATCAAGGAGATCAGCTTTTCTGGGACATCACTTGAGAAATTCCTCCAAATAGCACGTGGAGTACCTTAAAAATTTGTTGGCCTAACACCAATGTGAACTTTCCAGCAAGAAAAGATTCTATTCCCCTTCGCAGATCATAAGTTACCCCTATGTTATAAAACCCCAAAGAGGAGAATTCTGCTGGTTTTTATGTTCTCATGTTCAAAAATATTTATCTTTGGTACCACTGCAGTGTTTAATTCAAGATAGATGTTTAAGAACTTATTTTCATGTTCAGATCTATCAAAAACTTACCAGGAAAAAATATTATTGAACTTGTATATCAATTTATTACCATTATTATTTAATAGTAGCTATTTATCAAGTTGTCTTATAGCTTTGATTTTCATATTCTACTGGTAATAGGAATGTGAGTTAATGGGCTTTTTTATAGCTATTTTTTTTTTTTTTTTTATCATTTCACTTAATACCTGGCTTAGTTTTTGGTAAATGCATTTTAGGTGATCAGACCTCAGCTCATTGATTGTCTTCTTGACCGCAGAGAGAGGGTAAAAGTGGGATCAGTTCTTCCTTTTATTCCCTGTCCTATTATCCATATTAGTATTAGAGCTGTTGGGATACTGGCATGAAAAATAAGCATTTTTTTTTTTTTTTTTACTGTAGTTATACTTGTATTATAAATCTGCTATATAATTTTAACCATTTTTTCCCTTGAATGGGGCTCATAATTTGTGCGTTTTGTGGTTTTCAATCCATTTGCTACAGCTGCAGTCCTGATAAGTGGCTCAATTATAACTATAATATTGGTCTTAAAGACTCACTGATGTCTCATGGAAAACTTCGAAAAACATCCTATTTAAAGACAATTATGCTTAAATATCAAATGTTCTCCATTTCTTTTCTATCCTTTAAAAGTTATTACCAAGACAGTTAGCATGAGAACAGCTCCTTCAAGCTCTAAAATTCTTCAGTGTTGGTCAGTGGCCTTCCCTAGCCCTTCCTTACTTGGGGGCACCCCCACTACCTGTGGGGTTTCTGTCTGGGTTTTTTAAGTGCTTGCAGAGTGTTGGTGACTATTTTCTGTTTTTACTGGGGAGCAAAAGCCATAGAATTTCATGAAATGCAAGAATAATTGGAAACTATGGGGAGAGGGCCAGTGCCCCTCACAGTAAAAATTAGCTTAAAGAACAGAAAGAAAACTGCATGTAGACACAATCCAGAGATCCATTTTTATTAGATCATTCAAAGGCAAACTCTTTCTTCTCACCACCTTCCAGATGGTCAGAATCTAGGTTTAGGAAATTACCTGGAAGAGAGAATATTCATGTTGCTGTCAAGGTCACAGGCCTCTTATAGATGAGTCTGTCATCTTTATAAAGTTCCAGGGAAGGAATTAAATGAGTCTCAGATTTTCCTTGATGTTTGTTTTTTCTTAAGCTATTCCAGCTTAGTAGTATGAGTCCATTTAACTGTTAGGAAAGCAGTTAATATCCTTGTGCTGTTAATTAGAATAAGGCAGGAGGGAGCAAGTGGTACCAGTGACACTCACCATATACATGTACAATGAGGATCCAGTTTATGCTACAGCTTTCCAATATTTCATTTCATAGCACGTTTGCTTTCTAAGGAGAAATACCATGGCCTTTTTGTTTGAGGACTCTGCATTTGCCAATCTGAAACTCTCGTAACTGGTTTTTTACAATCTGTTAGAATGACAAGATGATGTAAAATCACAGAGAGGGGAAGGACAGGCGTGACTCACAGCTGCTCAGGAAGAAGGCATGTGTGGGCCCTCGCTTCATATGGCTTCTTCTCTAACTCGGACACGAAGCTGAGGTGGCCTTTTGACCAGGTCTTTCGATTGCATGGTTTCCATGTGCCATCCGGTTTTGGAGTGATACCATTCACGGGCATGCATCCAGAGCCCCCAGGAAGCTGGCGACATGCCACCTACAGAAAATGGAGCTCTGCAAACAGCCGCTTCGCCGCGCTCACAAGAGGACAGAGACTGGTGGCAGGATTGGCCGTTTAGGCCTCCTCATTACCTACCATGTTTGGGAATGGGCCTTGGGTCTACTAGAGGAAGCTGCTGAGATGCTTAGAAGATGAAGTATGACATTCTTTTCTTTGTATACAATGAGAAGACATGTCTGTAATCACCTCATTTGGCTGGTACGGAAGTGGGGGTGGGAAGCTCTCTTTTCAGAGTGGAATAGTTGCTGAATTTTGTGTTTACCTGTTGTAAGGATTTGGGAAAATGCCATGGAGCACATAGTGTCCTGCAAAGTGTTAACATTCATTTATAGGTGTCTGACTTTATAATGAGTGGTTTTCTACAAAGTTATATCAAATGAAACATTTGTGATTACAGTATATTATATAATATATTCCTATAACCACCAGAATTTTTCATTTAAATATTTTCTAATATAAGGGCTTACTGCCTAATATATTTGTATAGTGATTTGTTAATTTAATAATATTTACCAAACATCTACCACATACTAGAAACAGCTCCAGGCACCGTAGATAAAATGGGGAAGAAAACAAACAGAGTCTGGATTCACAGAGCTTTCTCCTGGGGAGAGACAGAGAGAAGCAGGAAGTCCTTAGAGGCATGGAAATGGGTGTTGGGGAAGTAGAGGACACTGTGGGAATATGTTGTAGGGTCACCCCGTTGCGGGGAGAGAGATGATCACGAATGGTTGTCAGTTCAGCTCAGGCAGTGAATGATCCATTTAGAGGGAACAGCTGGGACACAAGCCTGGAGAGTGGTCTGTTTGAAGACTTGAAAGACGCTTGGTATGTCTGGGGCAGGGCATAGAAAACAAGGGAGGAGGGAGAGAGATTAAACAACACAGAGTTTCCACAAGCTACAGTAGAGCAAAATCTCAGGGGAGGAGTTGCAAGGAGATGGGATCCAGGCTGCATCCCAGGAGCAATAATTGTGGCCGTGGGATGAGGTGTTCTTAACTGACCACATGTTAGGTGTGGAGTTAGCCTCACACAAATTAAATGATTCTCCAAAGCAATTCAAGCCACCATTTCCAGAAGAAAGGGGAATGGATTCTAGATAGGAAAAATCGGTAGCTGTCCCGTAAAGCTAATGTTCTTAGCACAAACAAATTTTCAAAATTCACAACCGAAGGAATATTCTGAGATACCGTTAGGAAAGAATTTCACGTTCTCTGTGTTTGCTATAGTTTTTGTCGTTTGTAGTGAACCTAATGATAAGATTCAGCATAAATTCATCTATTTTTAATTTCATATATTATTTATATTTTAAAATCTTAATTTATTTGAGACCGGATCTGACTTTGTTGCCCACGCTGGGATGCAGTGGTGCGATCATAGCTCACTGCCACCTCTAATTCCTGGTCTCAAGGGATCCTCCTGCTTCAGCCTCCCAAGTAGCTGAGACTACAGGTGTGTACCGCCACGCCTGGCTAATTAAAAAAAAAAATAAGTTTTTGTAGAGACGTGCTCTTGCTGTGTTGCCTGTGCTCATCTCAAATTCCTGGGCTCAAGCGATCCTCCTGCCTCAGCTTCTCAAAGTGCTGGCATTGTAGGTGTGAGCCATCACACCTAGCTAATCTTTATTTTTTGACTATATATTGGTGTATTCCATTTTTTCACAAGACATGTGTAATAAATATTTTGTAACTTTCATTTCATGTGTTAAACATTGAGAAAGTTACAAATGTTAGAGGAATGTGAAAGCTCAGAAGATAGATTTTCAAGTAAGAATCTGAGCCCAGTAAATTATAATAGCTGGTTAGGTTTTCCAGGACTAATTATCATCTTATTCTTGCTAATGCTAGTTTTAATATTTAATGTTTCTCTGGTTTATTTTGCACATCTATTAGTTGGTGGCCTAAACTCAGAGCTTCCCTGTGGAGCGTGGTGAATAGGTTACAAGTGTGAGGAGATGCTGGTTTTCTCTTCTCTCTGGGTGGTGGGTTGAGCCCAAGGTGGTCAGTCTATTAACCGTGCCTCTAGTTTGAGCATGTTCCTTCTTGACTCCCTTGTGCTGTACAGATACTGGTATTTCAATAGATGACATGACATGGAAAAGAAAAGAAGGTAGGGTTTGTCCTAATTATTTGGATGGCATTTATTTTACAAATAAGAGGATAAAGGAGTTTCAAAGCAATGATTAAAGTGGTTCTTTGCATTTCGTGGATGCGTTTGTTAATGTCATTTCTAGTTGGGGACTGGTTATGTACAAGAGTACAACTTTCTAGTGCGTTATGCACAAGTGACCTGTAAAATAAAGGCCCCCGGAAATAGAAAACACTGCAATTTACCCATATGTTTGTAGACACTTGATCTAATAACTCTTCTCTTTAATTACAAATATTTTTCTTTGAATTTATTCTTTCTTTCTTTACACACAAACATTTTCAGGTGTTACATATTTTCCAAACTCGTGACAGCCTGTCTTACTCAGAGGCAGAAGAAAGAAAGAACCACTTTACCTCTTCTGAACATAATGATGGTAATAAAGCTATAGCCAGTTTTCTTCATCCTTCACCAAAGCATAAGAAACATTAATAACTGTAATTCGGTTTGAAAATGTTAAAATCCCAACTAGCTAAACAGCATAAAAACTCTTTCCAGTGGATTCTTAATGGCTTTGAGATGAGCATGTGGGGATGTCTTGGAATAGCAGGTATTTTTCTTATGGTGGCAGTTGCTTTCCCCCTACCATAAAAAAAAAAAAAAAAAAAAAAATTTAGTGTAGGGATGACAACGTGTCATCTATTCTCATAGCTGTTCCATAATGGAGGAAATAAAATGATATTTTAGGATATGGCAAACAAAGGGAAAATGAGTAGCCAGGTACTGACATGCACAGAACAGAACAGACACACTATCCCATGGTTTTCAGAAAGATAAGATAAATGACTGCATCTTACCTAATTCTCTTAGAATTATTATGTTTAAAAGGATCAAGGATGACTGAATTATAGTTTTTTTCCTATACAGTTTAGGCTATTATCAAATCCATTCCTGGAGACTGAAAAACTGACAACTTAGGTACATGAAAACAACTTCTTACCCAGTATCTCTCTACTCCAATGTATTTGATGTGTCAGATACCAGATCCTTGAAGACCTTTTCCCACTTAAAGGAGGATCTGTGTGAGTTCTAATTTGACTACAGGTGATCATTGTGAAAACTCTCTTGTTAATGTCTTGTATTGACCCTTTTGCTGTGGGCCATTTTGAGTTTAACTGTTTTGAAGGAAAGTAAACTAATAATACTGAAACCCATTATATACATGACTTGTGCTACTCTTATAGCCAATTCATTCATTGAAATACTTCATGAATCCCTAGTTTAAGCCAGGCTACCTTAATAGTTAATGCTGGTACACAACTGAAAGGCATGGTTCTTTGCTTAGAGGAACTTGAAGTCAGTAAGTTGGTAAACAGCAATTAGAGATAAGGAAAATTACTCTGTTGGATATAGATGGAGTGCTGTGTTATCACAACAGTCTTTGCTTAGATGCAATTAGTGTGGGAGACATCCTAGGAAAGTTTCTCAGATAAGTTAATACCTGGTTGTATGATGTGAATTTTATCTAGCTATGTAGAGAAGGAAGATGGTGTTCCAGGGAGGAGTGTTACCAACAGTGCTGTGGATCATGAAACTTCGTGGGCAGAAGCAGAGGAGAAAGACAGATACGAAATCTATTGTAGAATGTGTTCAACTTGAAGTGTATTAATTGCTAATGGCTACTTCCTATCTTTTAATTCAGGTGAAGGAAATACTCATGACCAGCCAGATGTCTTAAGGAATGCTTTTGAAAAGAACAGAGGTGTACAACATTATTACGACAACAGAGAAGCAAATTGGCTTTGGAGAAACTGTATTCTGAAGATGTTGTTTGCTTTGGGCTAAAAAGAAGAAAAAATACAACTACAGACAAAGGCTTTGTATCTGCAAGTATTATGGCGTGGTCAATAGCAATGTAATTAGATTTACATCGGTCTTCCTGGTGAGTCTTGGAGGCTGTTCCTCAGTAGACATGAGTGACCCAAGGCAGTCACAAGAAGAGAAGCACAAGCTCGGCAGAGCCTCTTCAAAGTTCAAGGATCCCCCTAGAATCATGCAGTCAGATGATTATTTTGCTCGGAAATTTAAAGCCATTAATGGCAACATGGGACCCACTACTTCTTTAAATGCCTCGAATTCCAGTGAGACTGGCGGTGGTGGTCCGGCTAATGGTACCCCAGCTGTGCCCAAGATGGGTGTGAGAGCAAGGGTGTCTGAATGGCCTCCTAAAAAGGACTGTTCCAAGGAGCTAACCTGCAAGGCACTGTGGGAAAGCCGGTCTCAGACCAGTTATGAAAGTGTCACCTCTGTCATGCAGAATGGGCAGAGTGACCAGAGCGAAGGTCAGCAAGATGAGCAGCTCGATCTGGACTTCGTGGAGGCCAAGTACACAATCGGGGACATCTTTGTCCATTCCCCCCAAAGAGGACTTCACCCCATAAGACAGAGGAGCAATAGTGATGTCACTATCAGTGACATCGATGCCGAAGATGTCTTAGACCAAAATGCAGTCAACCCCAACACGGGGGCTGCCCTGCACAGGGAGTATGGAAGTACTTCATCCATCGACAGGCAAGGCTTATCTGGTGAAAACTTTTTTGCTATGCTCAGAGGGTACCGAGTAGAAAATTATGACCACAAAGCAATGGTCCCTTTTGGGTTCCCTGAATTTTTCCGCTGTGACCCTGCAGTCTCTCCGAGCCTTCATGCAGCAGCACAAATTTCTAGGGGAGAATTTGTCCGCATCTCAGGATTAGACTACATGGACAGTGCCCTCCTGATGGGGAGAGACAGGGACAAGCCTTTCAAACGGAGGTTGAAATCAGAGTCGGTGGAAACATCCCTCTTTCGAAAGCTTCGAACTGTGAAAAGTGAGCACGAAACTTTCAAGTTCACATCTGAGCTGGAGGAGAGCCGACTGGAGAGGGGCATTCGCCCTTGGAATTGCCAGCGCTGTTTTGCACATTATGATGTCCAGAGCATTTTGTTTAATATCAATGAAGCCATGGCTACGAGGGCTAATGTGGGGAAAAGGAAAAACATAACCACTGGGGCTTCTGCAGCATCCCAGACTCAGATGCCCACAGGCCAGACAGGCAACTGTGAGTCCCCTTTAGGGAGCAAGGAGGACCTCAACATCAAAGAGAACCTGGATGCCGACGAGGGTGACGGGAAAAGTAACGACCTTGTCCTTAGTTGTCCTTACTTTAGAAATGAGACTGGAGGGGAAGGCGACAGGAGGATTGCGCTCTCTCGGGCCAACTCGTCCTCTTTCAGTTCTGGGGAAAGCTGCTCTTTTGAATCGTCTCTCAGCTCTCACTGCACAAATGCAGGTGTCTCGGTCTTGGAAGTGCCCAGAGAAAACCAGCCCATTCACAGGGAGAAAGTGAAGCGCTACATCATAGAACACATTGACCTTGGGGCCTATTATTACCGCAAATTCTTCTATGGGAAAGGTAAGGAAGAGCCCTGGGCGTTTGTGTGCGTCTCGGGAGTAATTTTTTTAGGACCAGTCACAATGTTTTGCTTTGTGTTGGAGCACCTTCCTCAGAGTGTCCAAGGCCATAGTCCACTGGACCTGACCTTGTTCTCCATCATGGTCCCTCCATAGCTTCCAGGCTAATTTTTTCTTTGGAAAACTGCAATTCCATGCCTTTGTTGATGGGTAGTCCTTCATGTGTAAATGTCCTTTTGGTTTGGTTTCTCTTTCTGTCATTCTTTGTCTGCCAGTTTGTGAGCATCACAAATTCAAGTTGATTTTAGATTTGGATTTCACTTGATTTAGTTTTCACCCCTTGTAAGAAGTCTTCCCTGATTAATTCTGTCTTCCTCCTATTCCTCTGAATAATCTCTTATGCTACATACAGTGGATAATTCTGTGATTCCCTCACCTCTGACCTTTCTGTACTTTGCTCCTCCAGCATTGCTGTATGTGTTGGACATGTTAAATCTTTGTTGAAAGAATGCGTGAATTACCACAACAGATAAATTTTGTTTTCGTGTAGTTCTGTCGATGGGCTTAAATGTTAAGACACAAATGATAAATTATTTAATTCTATGTCACATACATGGTTTTTGCTTTACTTATATCTTCAGGCTTGAAGGATGCGTTCTTCAGAGGTCATGTAGTTGAATCCTCAACCTTTAAGTAAGTGTCCCGAATTATCCCAGGGCTAGTAGATCTTCTCTGATTTAGAGACCTACAGAGAAACAGGTCCCACACGTATCAGTAACACATGCCGAGGAAACACGGCGGCACCTCGCACCACCTTTTTAGTGGGTGCAGCTGGTGTCCTTCACCTCTTCATTACAGTGCAGCTTACTTTTCAGAGCTGTATTTTTCTGTCATCAGTTTCACCTGTCAGCCCTCTTCCTGCTCCCAGGGATCCAGGGATAACCTCACGGAGCACCTGAGGAGGCACAGGGTGGGCCCCGCTGCTCTCCTCCTCCTGTTTCTCGTGCATAAACTATTCTGCTTCTAGTGCAGATAACTGGGAGCTAAGTGTACTTTTATGTATTTATTTACTTTTTTACTTTGCATCAATCCAGACTTAGCATGTCTTTCATAATCACATTATGACAACATGTAACTCAGAGAAACGATCTGATGCAATAAAGCTAAATAAACAGATATTTACACTGCATCCGGCCACTTACTGTGAATTGTCTCTCTGTCCTCATACTGATGACATAATAGGACTGAAATAATTTTGTCAACAGATCTCGGTCCCCTGTTGTGTCTCCTTTCCTCTCCTCCACCCTGAATTTTGGTCTTGGCTTCATGTGTGCCTCGGTGTTAACATCATGAGTTACTTTCTTCCAGCCAGTGGAATCAAAGAATCTTGGATCTGCTTTGTTTTGGTCTCTGCTCTGAAAATAACTCATAACCCTCATGCCTGTGTTCATGCAGAGGTATCACATTCTATCACACTGCTCAAGGATACTCTCTAGGTGCGAGTTATTTTTGGAAAGGGAGATGGAGAGATAGGCTTCCTAATTAAGGTTATTTTTATTGATGAAGCCATGGCTGCCAATTCTTAATAAAATAAAGTCTGTTAGATTTATTATGCCCTGAAATCCCCAGGTAATTAGTCATTCTGGCTAGCTGAGTTTTGTAAATAGTTTGTGATCCAGACTTCGAAATACTAGAATATAAAATTATATATATATTCATATTTATGCCAAGACTTAGTGCCAGCATCTCATTCATATGCTGTTGCACAGCCTAAGTGTAAGTGGAATGAAAAACGGTTGTTTTCTGCACCCGGGTCACCACCATTTGATTCATTAATGTCCTCAGGGTCTGTTCCCCGAGATGATTTCGGGTTGCTAGATTCTGTTAGTTTTCTTGACTACCACTTGTAGTTTTTCTCTTGAATTCTCAACTGTCACTTCTTAGTAGATTTAAAGACTCCTCTGCAAGTGATTTATTTCCTCCACCTTTTCTGATGAGCTACTTAATGTTTTCAAGAGCATCGCAGGTGACATCATCAAACTCCTTAGGTTTGAATGTGAAATAAATAAGCTCCACAAAAGAATCTGAGCGTAGACACCCTGTCAGTGAATTGTGGGTGGATGTACGCTTATCGTTTGGCATCTTGGTGCTGTTGGGCACACACTCTGGTTCTCAGCTTTGCTGTGGATTTATAAACCAGTCAGAAAGCGGAATTCTAGATGACAGTCACGCCTCAGTTAACAACGGGGAGATGGTCTGAGAAATGTGTTATTAGGCAATTTCGTCACTGTGTGAACATCATAGAGTGTACTTAAACCTAGATGATATATATTTTTATTCCTATGTATATATTTTTTCATATGGAAAACCAAATGTCCCATCACCATTACTGAATATCAGACATTTCGCCTTATTCATCTGCACTGCCAGTGTCAAGTGCCATGCATCAGATTTCTATATATGCTCCATCGTGATTTTTGTGGAACCACCATCATGTATGTGGTCCATTGTTGACCGAAATGTCCCTATGTGGTACATCGCTGTGTTTTGCAAAGCCCACAAAACGAGGGAGTGGGGAGGCAATCCCTGAGGTCGCTTTGTCTTCGGTGTTCTGTGATTCTGTGCTGTGGAAGGTGCTGTTGTGCCAGCAGATGGGCTCAGGGGCTGGGGAGGGAGCGGCCACCAGGAGCAAGAAGAAGGCCGAGCCCCGGCTGCTCTGTTCTCTCTCCAGTGCAGCTGTGAACTGTGTCCTGCCTCCTGCTATATTTAGCTCTTCCCCTGTGGTCCAGTGTGACTTCAAAGTGAAATTGGCTACAATGGCATCTGCTCCTGCTCTTGCTGGTTTCTTGTTGAGCCATTAAGGACTCCAGGCAGAGGCAGCAGCCCAGATTCTTAAGTGAAAAGTATAGTGAGGTGGAGGCCTCCTATGGTGTGGGAGTAGATTCCTACCCCCGCTTCAGCCACTGGACACAGCTGTGCAGAACCCTTCTGTCTGCAAACATCACAAGTTGCTTGAGCTTCATTGTATTTAAAAACAGAGGGCCTGGACATACTGGCACAGATACGATGTTTTTGAGATAGCTTTTTTCTTTTCCTTTTTTGCTTTTCCCTTCTCTCAAGGATTTTCTCTTTGGAAACTGGCTTTCAGGGATCTATCTTTTGGTACTTTCCAGAGTGCTTTTATTTTGTTCTATGCTTCAGGGTTCTGTGTAAAACTTCATTTTCAAGAGAATTAACTGGCTCCCGATCACTGGCAAATGTTTAAAGTGTAGAACTTTGATGATGTGATTTCTTCTTTATTGGATAGTTAATGTGAAATGTCTGCCCGTGATGCTGAGGTGTATTTCTATGACACGTCATCCCTGAAAGGCTGTTGAATAACTTTGTAAAAGGATTTCTGCAGGGGAGTGGCAGGACACAGGAAACTGTGACAACATCGCTTGCCCAGGCAAATCCATCTGTAGCTTTCGGTGAAATCGCTTTTTTTTTTTTTTTTTTTTTTTAAAAGACAGAGTCTCGCTATGTTGCCCAGGCTGGAGTGCAGTGGCACCATCTCAGCTCACTGCAACCTCTGCCTCCCAGTTGCAAGCAGTTCTCCTGCCTCAGCCTCCCAAGTAGCTGGGATTACAGACATGCACCACCACACCCTGCTAACTTTTGTATTTTTTGTAGAGACAGGGTTTTGCCATGTTGGCCAGGCCGGTCTCGAACTCCTGTCCTCAGGCGATCCACCCACCTCAGCCTCCCAGAGTGCTGGGATTACAGGCGTGAGCCACCGCGCCCGGCCGGAACAGCTTTTTTAAAAGCAGTGAGGATAGCAGCAAGTAGAGTGAATGCTCAGTAATTCCCTTCCTTTCACTAGCGATGACCATGAAGACACATTGTTGCCATTTGTCACACGACTGTTTCTCTGATGGGACTCATCGTGAATGTGCCATATGCTGCTGCTTTGAGCTTTCCATTTGTGAAACAGGCCGTGACCAAGCCCCCTCTTAGATAGGGATTCTGGTTGTGCTTGACCATGGTCAGCCATAGGCGTATCAGTGAGTCTGGTTTCCATTGTAGCAGAGCAGCAGGCTTTGCCTCCTTCTGGACCTGCTTGGTACTGCACACTGCCACCAGCGGTGGGGCCAGCGCTGGCACTGTGTGGCTGGACCTGCTTGGTACTGCACACTGCCACCAGCAGTGGGGCTAGCGCTGGCACTGTGTGGCTGGACCTGCTTGGTACTGCACACTGCCACCAGTGGTGGGGCCAGCGCTGGCACGGTGTGGCTGGACCTGCTTGGTACTGCACACTGCCACCAGCGGTGGGGCCAGCGCTGGCACTGTGTGGCTGGACCTGCTTGGTACTGCACACTGCCACCAGCGGTGGGGCCAGCGCTGGCACTGTGTGGCTGGACCTGCTTGGTACTGCACACTGCCACCAGCGGTGGGGCTAGCGCTGGCACTGTGTGGCAGAGCCCAGACACTGTCTGTTGACACGTAAGGGTTCCTGCTTGGTGTCGAAATCCTTAACTTGTTAAGAAGTTGTGCACCTACTGGGCTATTCGGGAGTTCTAAAACGGTTCTGTGCCCTACTTTATGCCACACAGACCAGAATAGTTCTGGGAGGCAAAGTGAGTAATACTTGGGTAAAAAGAGGTTAAAACCAGATGGGAGGATGGAGCTGGGCCTCCATGGTGACTCAGGAGTGAAGTGAAAAGTGGTTAAGTCGTTGTCTCACCCTTTGGGAACATTGTTTTACTAGAGGCATTCTGCTGGCACAGGAGCATGTGTTCCTCTGAATGTAGTGGGGAAAAATGCGGAGTAAGATTGACAAATCTGTATCTTTTTTCATTTAGAATTTTTAAATGGTATATAAATGTCATATGATGGTTATAGGAAAATAAGAAAATGTAGAGAAGCAAGAAATAAAGTCTCCTCAAATTCATCAGCTATAGTCACCATTAACATTTCGTCATTATCCTCGAAGGCTTTTCTGATGCAAATAAATTTATGTAAATGGAGCTTACTCCTGCTATTACTGTGGAACTTGCTTTTGATGATCATCCTTCCATGTCATTATGTATAGAACTGCATCTGCATTTTAAGAGCCATTATCAATTATCGTTATCTGCACTGAATGTATGAGGAGATACCAGGTATTTGCCAGCCATGATCTGGGCAGATAAGTTAATGATTGTGTTTACTTTACTTGAGAGAAAAACTTACCAGCTTGATAGAAGCACAGTAACAGGGGAGGATGCATTATTTCCTGCCCTCTTGTAGATGCTACAAAACAACTTACCAAAGACATTAGTGAATGTCCATTTTTGTAAAATCCTTACTTGAAAAAGTAATTTATCATTATAAGAGTTGAAGTCAGTGTCCCACCACCTTCCCATGTGGATGTGGGCTGCATTTAGTGACTCGCTTCCAAAAAGTATAGTATGGAAAGACAGGGACAAATAACTTTACAATGGAGGAACCTGGCAAACACTGCCTCCCTAGGTCACCAAGGTCACCATCAGCAGTGCCAAGTCCTGTGGATAGCTTGTACCCCAGGTATGAATGACTCTTCTGCAGTCTTCCTCTCCAAACCTATAACCCCAGTACAATTAGGAGAAAACATTAGAAAAATTCCAAATGAAGGACATTCTGCAAAATCCCTGACCGGTACCCAAAACTGTCCAGGTCATCAAAAGCAGGGAAAGTCTGAGGGGAAAAAAAACCAAAAATCACAGACCATAAAAGCCTTAGGGGACATGACGACTAAATAGAATGTGGTACCCTGGGTGGAATCCTATACAGAAAAAAAGACATTCCATTAAACACTGAGGAAATCTGAATAAAGTATGGACATTAGTTAATAATATAACAGTAGTGATGCATTCATCAAAACAAAATGTACCAAAATAATGTAAGATGTTAACAACGGGGAAACTGGGAGACAGGTATAAGGGAAGGAACTCTGCTATTCACAACTTTTCTAGAAATCTAAAAGAATTTTAAAATAAAAAGTTAAAAATTTTACAAATGTAAGTCATAAATGCTCGTATATTTAAAATTATGATCTATTTCTTTAAGACAAGAAGAATTTATAAGTAGTTCCTCTAAATAACAAACTTAAAGGTTTATGTTGCTTTAGTGAACGACCATAGAATTCTTGTAAGCAGCTAACGTCACTGTTTCTGGTAACTGCTCTCTTACTAGCTCTATGTAAACCCACCTTTTTCTCCAGTGCTAATTTTTATCATTAGTATTTTAACTGAAGAATAATATGTTGTATGAAAATTCTGCCAAATGAACAAATAGATTCTTCTAGAATTTGTGTAATAACCCTCTTAGCTCTCTTGATACCAGTTTAACCATTTGTTGGCTGGGGAATTGTCTGTCATTAGGTAAAAGTGTCCATCCATTTTAATTATAGTTGGAGGTCAGCTCTTGGTAAATAGAGGTCTGTGAATGGTGGGCAAATGACATCACTTAAGGCAGAGTGCACACCGAGGTTCACATCCCAACTCAATTTGGGGCAAATCCTTGAACTACTTTGTGCCCTAGTCAATCATCTGTGAAATGGGATGATAATAATACAAATCCCCCTGTAAAGGGCTTAAGAGCAGTGCTTGTCAATAGCGTGCCCCACTGCTTCCCAGGGTTACTTAAATAAATGTGTAAGACTTTTCTCTCTAAAAAGAAACTATTGTTCACACCACTGGTACAGGCTTTAAAGGGCAATACTTTCTTTTAGTGGTTCAGAGATGAAGAGAGAAACAAGTAGAACCATATGGCAGAGAGGGCTGGGGAAAGGTGTCTGGTGAAGTCCACCACCGCATTCCAAACACACTCACTGAAGTGTCACTAATGTGACAGTTGTAGGCGGGCCTACACCTTTACATCTCAAATGAACTTCACTGCTCAGTGATGTGTGGCTGCATTTGCTTTGAATTTCATGCCTGGTGGCTTTTTTTTTTCCTTCTGATTTTATACAGTCATTGATGAAAATTAATAGGGAGTTGGACACCGTTAAATTCATACGGGTGAACAGAGTGCCATCTAACAATAGTACTATTCTAAGATACACATTCCTCCCTCTGAAGACGTAATCGACTGAGTTCTTCACCTCTTTTTTTTTTTTTTTTTTTTTTTGGGAGACAGAATCTCACTCTATCACCCAGGCTGGAGTGCAGTGGCGCAATCCTGGCTCACTGCAAGCTCCACCTCCCGGGTTCACGCCATTCTCCTGCCTCAGCCTCCCAAGTAGCTGGGACCACAGGTGCCTGCCACCACGCCTGGCTAATTTTATTTATTTATTAATTATTATTTTTTTTCAGTAGAGACAGAGTTTCACCGTGTTAGCCAGGATGGTCTCGATCTCCTGACCTCATGATCCGCCTGCCTCAGCCTCCCAAAGTGCTAGGATTACAGGCGTGAGCCACTGCGCCCGGCCATTCTTCACCTCTCTCCCTGGCCAGTATTGCCTCCCCAGAGGTCCCATCCAGTCCCACGGGGGCCCTTAACAGGGAGGAATTGCCCGGATATATATGAGATTCAGCACCAAGGGCTATGATCGCACGGGCTCGGTGTGGCCGTCGGAGGAAGACGCCAGGGCTGCTGGTCTTGCGGAGGTGCCGTATCTGGACAGTCACAGTTCCCATACTCTGCAGTGTTGAAGGAACCTGCAAAGGACTGTGTGCTATTTCAAACCTACTGACCCTCCGGCTCCAAAAAGTCTTCAGTCAGTTACTGGGGAAGAAGAACGAATGCCCTGTTATTTCCCTGAGAAGAGGAATAAGACTCTTTATATTTCTTTACAGTTTGACTCACATGGCGTTCAACTGAGAACACTTGTTGGCATTTTGCTGCTGGTATAGTAAGTTGAAAGTAAAGGTCTTTGGAGCATTAGTTCTTAAAGAGTGTAGAAACTTAGTTTAAACACCTTGTGTTTGTTTAGATCCAAAATTTATTTCACTATTTGTCCCACTAAATTAAAATAAAAGCTGGACAACCGTCCTGTTATCAGTGGGCTCCACCTCTCTCCTTTGAAGTGGTGACGCCTTTCATTCTTTTCTAGTGTTTTCTTCTTCCTTTTGAGCAAATAGTAACAATTACAGATTATGAAAAGAAGCCTTAAATAATCTGCCTTCCTTTTTCAGCTTCATTTTTACTCTAGCTTTCCTTGAAATCATGTTTTTCAAGATACCGTTTTTATGTTAAGGATACATTTGTTGTCTCATCTTTAAGTTTTCACTTTCCTGTATTAATTAATTTTTGCAATTTAAACCTTTGCCCGAATTTTTTTTAGCCTTGAGCTGCTTTCCATGAGAGAACACTAGAGCTGGACTGCCTGGGTTTGCATCCTCACTGTCCCACCAGATTGTGACTTTGAGCAAGTCACCTAACCTTTCTGCCTCAGTATTGTCTGTAAGAATAGTTGTGCCTCCTCATAAGTAGTTAGGTTGAACTGAGTTTATTTTTGTGAAAGATATTTAATATTATTGTCTTCCCTGTAATGCCTTGGATTTTTCAAGCTTAGCAAATACCTTGGTTAAATTTGGGTCAAAAGAGCAAAAATTTACATGACAAAAATCTATGTTTTCCCTTCATGGTAAATTCGGTAATTTAATCCCTGAAACACTAATGAAAATGTTTGATACTTCTTGAGGTTGTTGAGCTACTTTTTTTTTTTTCTTTCTGAGATGGAGTCTGTCTCTGTTGCCCAGGCTGGAGTGCAGTGGCATGATCTTGGCTCACTGCAAACTCCGCCTCCCGGTTCATGCACTTCTCATGCCTCAGCCTCCCAAGTAGCTGGGACTACAAGCACGCGCCACCATTCCTGGCTAGTTCGTGTATTTTTAGTAGAGATGGGGTTTGCCATGTTGGCCGGGCTGGTCTTGAGCTGCTAGCCTCAAGTGATCCGCCTGCCTCGGCCTCCCTAAGTGCTGGGATTGCAGGTGTGAGCCACTGCTCTCAGCCTGTTGAATTACTTTTTTTTTTTTTTTTTTTGAGATGGAGTCTTGCTCCATCTCATAGACTGGAGTGCAGTGGCACGATCTTGGCTCACTGCACCCTCCACCTCCCGGGTTCAAGCGATTCTCCTGCTTCAGCCTCCTGAGTAACGGGGATTACAGACATGCACCACCACACTCAGCTTATTTATTAGGTTTTTTTTAGGTTTATTGTAGAGACTGGGCCTTGCAGTGATACCCAGACTGATCTTAAACTCCTGGTCTCAAGCAATCTTCCTCCTTCTGTCTCCCGAAGTGCTGGGATTACCGGTCCAAGCCACCATGCCCTGCCCTCATTTACTTACTTATTGTCCACTTTTCGCTTTTTAAAAAATAACTCCTAGAGTGTTTGAAAAAAGGGAAGTGATTTAAAATACACATAATTGTTTGGAGAGAAAGGTGAAAGAAGATACATCATAGATAGGAATTGAAAGAACATTTAACGGCCTGTGTAACCCAGATCAGCAGAGAGCAGGCAATTAAATCATCAACTAGTGGCTGAGAGAACAAAGACCCTTTAAAATGCATTTAATGGCAAAATAGCTAGCTAGCTTCTGCTGTGCATATTAACAAAGTAAAGGACTGGAGGGTACAGGTGCACAGTTGTTTGTGGCCTTGGTGTTCTTATAAATGGTGCTGTGGTCACTGGATGCTAACAGCTTGGATAAAATCCTGTAAGGCAGAGCTGGGAGTGAATGTCTTTTACATACCTGGCCTCAGGAGGCCCTGCAGAGATGTGATCCTTAACCGGTCAATTCATTAGTGAGTTACCACTTAAACCTCTCTTCTAAGATATCACCGTATCTAGAAACAGCTTTTGGGCTAGGGTCCAATGTACCACCCCTGCCCCCATTTTTTTTCTCCCTGAGCTACAATTTTTATCTCTTACTGAATAGCCACAATGCACCACAGCAATGCACTGAATCTCATTTTCATTTCCTGCTCTGCAATCTTGTTAGCTGATTTTTTTATCTTGCCCTGTTGTATTTGCATGATAGGTGGGTTTTCATTCAGCTTCTCAACAGTCTTTTCATAGCTTCTGTTCTGCCAAGGAAGGATTTCATTTGATTCACCCTTGAAGCAATTTTATGGAAATCATCTGCCTGGAATGAGGACAGGCTCTGGGTGGGTGAGGGTCTGAATGCACACAGCCCTGGGAAGCCTTGCTCACGGTCCTCTGCCCAAGATGGGAAGGGCTTCTTGCCATGCAGATAAACAAGGAGGTCTTTCCCGAAGAGGGGATGTGGGATATCGTTTGAAAAGGGCAACTTTTTGCCTCCTGGTGGTTATGGTAGGGGGCACAGTCTTTGTATGTCCTAATGGTATGTGGAGATGCCCTTTATAAAAGCTAGGCATTATTGGATAGAAGACTTTGATTTCTTTAGAAACACATCAAGGTAACCTACTGTATTCCTTGGTGAAACCAAAAGCATGGCTAACCCTTAGTAGATGGTTAGGAGACATAAAAACTGTAAGTCTGCAGGTGTGATGCTTGTAAACAGCAGGAACTTCATCTCTGTGTTTGCAATAAGAAAGTAGATGTCTGTGTGAGACAGACAGAGGAAAATGGGTCTGCGACATGGATTGGTAAGGTAGGCATGAAGGGTTTTGTGTGTTTGTTTTTTTTTGTTAGTTAGTTCACCTGCCATCTTTGATAAAAAGGGGAATATACAAATTTTGGATTCCCGAACTTTTAAAAGTATAATTTATGATAGAAATTACTCCGTGAAGTATATATACCGCCTCTTAAAAAAGACTTCTGTGAGTCCAGTGTGACCTCTCCAAGTGATTCTGGGTCAGCATTTTGAGATTAAAAGTGGGAATCACCTTCAGGCTGACCTATGAACTGTGCCGGATTTTTGGGCTCAAAATCAATTTTGTTTTGATTTCTTTTTTTTTTTTTTTGCCAGTAACATGCCTGCTGTCAACTATAATACCCCTCCCAGGTCAATGATGGTGTTACATGGATTAGATATATTAGGAGCCGGGAGGATTCTGAGGTTAAGAAAGGTTCTGTAACTAACCCAAGGTTAAGCACGTGATAAGCATCAAAGCCCAGATTAGGCAACCAGTAAGAAGCTTTTTGTAATTATAAGATTGCACAGTAAATGGGTTTGAGACTGCTGGTTAAATAAGGCAAATTGAAAACATGTTATCTCTTCCCCTTCCAGAATACCACTAAAAATGACAGTGAAGGAATTTTAAAAATGGGCATAATGCCAAAAAGTAAAAAAGCACCAGGGAGAAGCAGCTGAAGGAAGGCAGGGTATATGAAAGCAGGTGGAAGAGCAAGACTACTCCTAGTAGATTGAGAGAGCCAGCCTCCTGCGTCCCCCAGCGTGGGAAGAGGGTAGAGGCCATCAAGAAGTGAGTCAGGACATGCCACAGAGCCAGGCACCCTTGGAGAAGGGCTTAGGGGAGTGAAAACGGGGCTGGTTACATGCTTCATAAAAGGCCGATTGTCTCTCCTCCCCCATAGCCCATTCACTATGTGCCCCTCTCCCAGGTGGGAAATAAGATTTATTCTGGAGAAATGGAACAGCAAGGCCCAGCAAAGGGCAGGACTAAGGCACTTAACTAAAAATGGGGACTTAGTGAAAGTCAACACAGTGAGGTGCCCAGCCCCACCCCATTATTTGGGCTCAATATTTCTAGACAGGAGACTGGAGGTGCCTTCCCTGGGACACTCACTGGCCCAAGAAGAAGATGCCCCTGTCTGATGGCTGGGTCCTGCCTGACTAGCCTTACAAGGCACGGCTCAGAGATATGGTGGGGTCAGTGCCAGACCACATCAATATGATGAATATTGTAATAAAGTGAGTCACACACTGTTTTTGGTTTCACAGTGCATATAAAAGTTGTTTATACTGTAGTCTATTGTGCAGATAGTGCTATATCTAAAAGAACAGTGTACGTATCTTAATTTAAAAATACTTCATTGCATTAGCCAGGCGTGGTGGTGGGCACCTGTAGTCCCAGCTACTCAGGAGGCTGAGGCAGAAGAATGGCGTGAACCTGGGAGGCAGAGCTTGCAGTGAGCTGAGATTGCGCCACTGCACTCCAGCCTAGGTGACAGAGCAAGACTCTGTCTCAAAAAAAAAAAAAAAGAAAAACTTCATTGCTAAAGAGTGCTAACAATCACCTGAGCCTTCAGAAAGTCAACGTTTCTTCTGATAGAGGATCTTGCCTCCACGTTGATGGCTGTTGGCTGATCAGGATAGTAGATTTTCAAGGTTAGGGTGGCTGTGACAATTTCTTAAAACGACAGTGAGGTTTGCCACATTGATTGACTCTTTCAGGAAAGATTTTTCCATAGCATGTGATGCTATTTGATAGCATTTGACCAACAGTAGAACATCTTTCAAGATTGGAGTCAGTCATCTCAAACCCTGCCACTGTTGAATCTACTAAGCTTATACAAGATTCTAAATTCTTTGTTGTTGTTTCAACAATGTTCACAGCATTTTCACCAGGAGTGGATTCCATCAAAAGAAACTACTTTCTTTGCTCATCCATAAAAAGCAACTCCTCATCTGTATAAGTTTGATCATGAGATTGTAGCAATTCAATCAGATCTTCAGGCTCAATTTCTAATTCTAGTTCTCTTGCTATTTCTACCACATCTGTAATACTTCCTGTAGTGAACTCTTGAATCCCTCAGAGTCATCCGTGAGGGTTGGAGCCACCTTCTAAATTTCAAGTTTTCAATTTTTCTAAATTTTAAGTTTGTATTTTGACATCCTCTCATGAATCATCAATGTTCTTAATGGCATCTGGAATGATGAATCCCTTCCAGGTTTCCAATTTTATCTGCCCAAATCCATCAGAGGAATCTCTATTTATGGCGGCTATAGCCTTACAAAATGTACTTCTTAAATAATAAGACTTAAAAGTCAGAAATACTCTGATTCATGGGCTACAAAATGAATGTGGTGTTAGCAGGCATGAAAACAACAGTAATCTCCCTATATATCTCCGTCAGAGCTCTTGGGTGATGAGATGCGTTGTCAATAAGCAGTAATATTTTGAAAGGAATGCTTTTTATCTCAGAACGAGTACTCAACAGTGGGCTTAAAATAGTCAGTAAACCATACTGTAAACAGATGTGCTGTCATCCAGGCTTTGTTGTTCTGCTGATAGAGCACAGGCAGAGTAGTTTGGCATAGTTCTTAAGGGCCCTGGGGTTCTCCTAATGATCAATAAGCATTGGCTTCAACTTAAAGCCACCAGCTGTGTTAGCCACTAGCAAGAGAGTCAGCCTATCCTTTGAAGCTTTGAAACTAGGCATTGACATCCTCCCTCTAGCTATGAAAATTCTGGATAATATCTTCTTTTATTAGAAGGCTGTTTCATCTGTATTGAAAGTCTGTTGTTTATTATAGCCACTGTCATCTGTTATCTTACCTAAGTAATTTGCTGGCCAAGTTGGTATAGCTTCACTCCGTCATAACTTGCTGCTTCTCCTTGCCCTTACATCGTGGAGATGGCTTCTTACCTTAAGCCTCATAAGCCAGCCTCTGCTAGCTTCCAATTTTTCTTCTGCACCTTCCTCACCTCTGTCAGCCTTCATAGTATTTTTTTTTTTTTTTGAGACAGAGTCTCACTCTGTCACCCAGGCTGGAGCACAGTGGCCAGATCTCAGCTCACTGCAAGCTCCGCTTCCCGGGTTTACGCCATCCTCCTGCCTCAGCCTCCCGAGTAGCTGGGACTACAGGCGCCCGCCACCTCGCCCGGCTAGTTTTTTGTATTTTTTAAGTAGAGACGGGGTTTCACCGTGTTAGCCAGGATGGTCTCGATCTCCTGACCTCGTGATCCGCCTGTCTCGGCCTCCCAAAGTGCTGGGATTACAGGCTTGAGCCACCGCGCCCGGCCACCTTCATAGTATTGAAGAGAGATAGGGCCTTGCTCTGGATTAGGCTTTTGCTTAAGGGAATGTTGTAACTGGTTTTGTCTTCTATCCAGATCACTCTGACTTTCTTCATATCAGCAGTAAGGCTGTTTTGCCTCTTAATCGTGGGTTCTCTGAAGTAGCACTTTTACTTTCTTTCAAGAACTTTTTCTTTGCGTTCACTACTTGGTTCACTGTTCGGTGCAAGAGGCCTAGCTTTCAGCCTGTCTCAGCTTTTGACATGCCTTCCTCACTAAGCCTAATCGTTTTTAGCTTTTCATTTAAAGTGAAAGCGGTGTGATTCTTCCTTTCATTTGAACTCTTAGGGGCCATTGTAGGGTTACTATCTGGCCTAATTTCAATGTTACTGTGTCTCCAGGGAAAGTGGGGCAATTGAGGAGTGTAATTTTTGTCTCTATCCTATATTATTGCCCCCACCGCAGTCAAACATTTTGAAGCAGGCAGTGTTTGTATCCCCAGTATTTATCAGTCTCTGGCGCACAGTTGAGACATCCCCTGTTCAACATTTGGATAAGTGAATTAAAGTGGATTAAGTATATTTGGAAGGCTAAACAATGGCCTCCAGAGGTGTCCAGGTCCTAATCCCTGGAATTTGTGTATGCTCCCTCATATGGCAAAAGAGACTTTGCAGTTGTGGTTAAGTTAGGGATCTTGAGATAGGGAAATATCCTGGATTATCTGGGCAGGACCTGGCTGGAACCTAAATGCAATCACAGGTGTTCTTATAGGAGGAAAACAGAGGAAAACTTGATTACAGAAGAGAAAGGCAGTGTGACCACTGAAACAAGATGCTAGGCTGCTGGCTTTGAAGATGGAGGGAGGGCTGTGAGCCACGAAACGTAAGGAATGTAGGTCTAGAAGCTGGAGAAGACAAGGAAATGGATTTTCCTCTAGAGCTGCCCAGGGGAATGCAGTCACTCCAGAACCTTGACTTTTGTTTGTTGAAACTGACTTCTGGTCTCCAGAGCTGTGTGCAGTAAATGGAGTTGTTTTAAGCCAGAAGTTTATTGGAAATTTGTTACAGCAGTAGGACATGATAGGTCTATTGCCATGTAAGTTCCAATAGATATGTAAGTTCTCAGTTTTATAAATACTTCAAGAAATTGTATTGCTCCGGTCACTGAGAGAAATGCCTGCTGCAGCCTCCAAGATGCTTCACACTGTCTTACCACTTCCTGGCATGAAATGAGTTACCTCCCTGTGTTTATTTTGATATTCCTGCTTGAGGTCAGATACAACCATTGCTTTTGGACAATACCAGAGGAGGCTACTTTTAGTTCAGTGCTTCAAGAACAGTTTATTAGGCACTTGTCATCTCTGAGGCACTATAACCCTAGGGCCTCAGGATGTAAAATTGGAAGGATTTGGCCTTTTTGGAGGTGAGGGGAGTATTTCCAGTGGAAATGATGTTTGGATTGAGTCTTGAATGATGAGTAAGAAGAATGTCAAGCGAAGAAAAGTGGAAGACATTCCAGGCAGAGGGAGGAGGTGGAAGTACAGGGTTGGTGCCATGAACAGTGGAGGGTGCTTCCCTAGACCTTTGTGAGTCAGGGGATTTGCAAGAGAAGAACCTGGAGGAAGCTTGGGATGATATCACTGAAGAATGTAAAGGAGAAGATGGGCGAGTAGATGGAAAGACAGAAAATAGACATTCATATAAGTATAAAGACAGAGACAGAATCAGAAAGGTCTAAGCTGGAGTCTTGGGACACACTCATGCTGTAAGGAGAGGCCAGAGGAGGAACCATGCCAGACACCCAGAATGAAAGACCAGAAAGCAATCTCACCTGGAAAGGAGATGCCATAGTAGTGGAGGAGTAGAGGGCCCCGAACAAGAAGGGAGTGGCCACTGGTGTCACACAGCAGACAGCTCCGGCAGTAGGAGGCCTGAAGGTAGTTGGATTTGGCAACAAGACCTTGAGTGGAGCAATAGCGTGGCAGAAAGTGTGACGCAGATTGAGGATTAAATAGTAACAAAGGAAATAGGAGTGAGAGAGAAGGATGATGACTTGAGGAACAGGTACTGTCCTCACTGACAGGCTGTGGGGGAGTGAAATGGTCATGGCATCTGTCTGTGCAGCAGGCCCCGTCCATTTGCAAGGATCACTGGCCCTTCCTCCCATTGACTCTGCCTCCCTCTGGTTTTTAAAACTGAAGGTATATTTTAGGTACAGTAAAATTTACTTTTTTTTAATGTGCACTTCTGAGAGTTTTGAGAAGTAAATACGGTATTACCATTACGACAGTCAGTGTAGAATAGCTTTGTGATCCCAGGACATTCTCCCATGCCTCCTCTGTAGTCGGCCCCTTGCTGTCCCTTCCAGCCCCTGGCAGCCACGGCTCTGTTTTCTGTCGTTGTGGCACCTGCTGAGTATCATTCTATGCTGTCACGTATTAGAATTAGTGATTTGATTTTCTTAATCTGGGGCTCTCAATCTTCCCATCAGAGGTAGTTTTGTGTATTTACTCTTGTACTCCCTACAATAATTTGAAACTCTTTTGGATCTTGTTATGGGGCTCGTCAAATGCCAAATATAGAATCGAGAATTTTTGCAAGTAACTTTTTGAAATGTGTTATAAGAAGGAAGCTTTTGTTTTATGACCGTTGTATTTTTGTGTGCTTTCTGAATATTTTTCTTAATGCATTTGGCATATGATGCATTTGGCCCATTGAGGGAAAAGCAAAAGTTACTGTCAGGATAGTTAACTAACTGCGACTAAGAATATTCTAAGCTGATTTAGTTTTAAGTTTAAAGATGCATTTTCCATTGGACCTACTGCCATGGGTCCAGTAGTCACTAATGCCAGCTTATATAGTGACGGTGTACTTAGTAGTCTGAAGTAGACAGTTAACTTTTAGTCTCTGATTTCATTGACTATCTTTTTTTTGTTTGTTTTTGGCCTGCTTCTGGATCAGTTCTTAAACCCAGATCTTTGTTTATGTATGCTTAATGTCACTGGAGTGTTTTATGTTTGTAATAGTTACCTTGGCCATTATCAGTACGCAATACAGCCGTGCATCTCTTAAGAACAGAATTATGTTCTGAGAAATGCACCCTTAGGCAGTTTCGTCATTCTGCAAACGCCGTAGAGTGGACTTCCGGAAACCTAGATGGGCCAGCCTTCTGTACATGTGGGCTCTGTGGTATTGCATATGGCTCCCAGGCTACAGACCTGCACAGCACGTTACTGTACTGAATGCTGTAGGCAGTTGTAACACAATGATAAGTATTGTTGTATCTAAACATAGAAAAGGTACAGTAAAAATACTGCATAAAAGATCAAAAGTGGTGCACCTGTATAGGGCACTTACCATGAATGGAGCTTGCAGGACTGACTAAAAGCTGCTCTGCGTGAGTCAGTGATTGAGTAGTGAGTTAATGTAGGACATTATGCTACTGCAGACTTTATAAACACTTTACATTAGGCAATACTACATTTATTATAAAAAAATTAATAATAATTAACCTTAGCTTATGGGTAACTTTTCTACTTTATAACTTTATTTTCTTAACTTTTTTACTCTTTTGTAATAACACTTAGCTCTTAATGCATACATTGTACTATTGTACAAAAATACTTTCTTTATTATAAAGAAAGCTTTTTTCTACTTATATAAAAGAAAGCTTTTTTCTACTTACAAGAATTTACTTTTATTTTCTGAACTTTTTTTGGTTTTGAGTAATATGTTGGATTCCCATGTAATGACATCTAGAACGTCACTAGACGATAGTAGTTTTTCAGCTTCATGATAATCTCATGGGACCGCCACTGGTACATGTGCTGCATTGCCGACCAAAGCAGCATTATGCAGCATAAGGGATTAATTACCCACTAAAACAAATAGGCTAGTTTCCTTTTGTGCAAGTCTAGGACTATACCCTGTCAATAATTCACCTTTTATCTTTTAAAATAGTTTACTTGCTACTTCTGCCCCTGACTCTAAAGGGACATAATGTCAGTACTAATCCCATTTGGTTGCAAACAGCAAATAGGTAAATGATTTGCCTTTTCAAGGTCCAGTCAGTATTCTTTGGTGGCTTTGGATAGTGTGTGTTCTGAGTGATTCAGATTCTGTTTTCTCCTTTCTCAGCAACAATTCTTATTCCTTCAGAAATCATTGTGGCAAGCATTGGCATAACCAAAAGCCCTTAGAATGCCTGTAGGTTTTCTTCAAGTTTGCAAATGTTCACTGTATTATGTTTCTTTTTAGCCAAAACCTTAAGTCAGGGTGAAAAAAATTGATTTTGTGAGAATACACCTTGGAGAACTGACCTGGCAGCAGTTCGTTAAGAAATAAATGAATAACACCTGGAGGTTTGCGTTTACCACCTGCTCATATGAATTATTGGTGTAATGGGGCTACTAAAAATAGATAAATTTTTAAGCTGCATTAATAAGCATTTAGGTAATTGCTCCCACTGTTTTGTGTGGGTTGGACCATATCTTGAATGTTGTGTTAAGTTTGGGTCATTTCAGAGGAAACATTTAAAAAGTTTGAAAGTTGCGATGAGGTATTTTTGGCTGCTTTTAACAGAGCTCACAGACAAGAAACCAGCAGTCTAGAGGGAGTTGCTCACAGAGCAGTAAGCTTCATGTCATTCGAGGGGTTCAGAATACAGTATTTGCTTTATAAGTAGCGGCTATTTTCTGGAATGTTCTCCCCATGTTCCCATGGCTGAAACAATGCCCACACATAGTGATTGCACATATGAGGAAGAGACGAATGACCATCTCTTAGGAAAGATGTCCTGGAGGGATCCTTGTGTTAGATGGACAGTGTGGCCTCAGGTGCCACCCTTTCTGTGCAGATGGTATGATTTCCCTCAAAGACCAGTGATTTTATGTGAAAGAGATGATTAGCTGATGTCGTTTTAAACCAAGTTATAGGATTTGTGGATAAAATTTGACTTTAGAAACTGACCTTTTATGTATTTTCTATTGCTAAATTGTGCTGTAGACTTTATGAGCATTGTAAGCTTTATAAACATTATGCTGTTTTAGCGACATTGTAATGAAAAGACGATATTTGCTACAGCACTGATCACCAAGATTAATCTGGCTGGCTTGAGTGGCTACTCAGGTCTCCTCTGGTGCCCTCATTGAGTCAAAAATGATGACTTTCCCAGACAGAGGGAAACTGTTTTCAATATTGATTCTACAAGTAGCCATGTTCCACTTTTGACAGTTTCTAAGAATGGCAATACCTCTTTCTGATAGTGCCATTCACATAATCACAAAATAACAACTTTGGGTTAGGGAGGCTTTTGGTGTTCATGAACTAGTGAAAAACAGAATGAAAGGAGGAAGTAATCGAAAATGAGATGTCGACGTGCATCCGAACTGGAAACCGGAAGATTTGATCAAACAAATACAAGGAAATCATTGCGTATGAGCTATGTGGTATTTCTTCAGAGATCTGATACACAAACTAAGAGATATCCATCTTGCTCTTTGTTCCTTTTTCGTTCTTTTGAGGCCACCCTCTCTCTTCCATTATAGAGCACCAGAACTACTTTGGAATAGATGAAAACCTTGGTCCAGTGGCAGTCAGCATCCGGAGGGAGAAGGTGGAAGATGCCAAGGAGAAAGAAGGATCCCAGTTCAACTACAGGGTGGCTTTCAGGACAAGTGAGGTAATGGGGCTGCTTGCCATTGTTATTGGGCTAAAGTCTAAATCTCCTTTGATGTTACTGCTTGAGTTTGTTTTAGATAGGGTACTGAATTTTTTTTTTAATGTTAATGATTGCAACATTTAAGATAATTAAAAAGGGCATTGCAGTATTTTATTCCAAATGAAAAACTTGGAAACATGCCATGGATATTAAGTGGCTGTATTAGTTCATTCTCACACTACTATAAAGAACCACCTGAGACTGGGTAATTTATGAAGAAAAGGTTTAATTGACTCACAGTTCCTCAGGCTTAACAAGGAACCTGACAGGGAGGCCTCAAGAAACTTAAAATCAAGACAGAAGGTGAAGAGGAAGCAATCTTGCCATGCTTGAGCAGGACAGAGAGAGAGTAAAGGGGGAAGGGCCACACACTTTTGAACCATCAGATCTTGTTGGAATTCACTCACTGTCATGAGAACAGCAAGGGGGAAATTCACCTCTGTGATTCAATCACCCCTACGAGGCCCCTTCTCCAATTTGACATGAGATTTGGGCAGGGACACAAATCTAATCCGTATCATTTTGCCCCTGGCCGCACCCAAATTTCATGTCCTTCTCACTTTGCAAGATACAATTATCCCTTCTCAGCAGTCCCCTAGTCTTAACTCACTCCAGCATTAACTCAGAAGTCCACAGAACAAAGGCTCATCTGAGACAAAGCAAGTCCCTTCTGTAAAAGGCTCCCTTCTGAGCCTGTAAAATCAAAAACAAGCTGGTTACTTCCAAGATGCAGTGGGGGTACAGGGATGGGAAAATGTTCCCATTCCTAATGGGAGAAATTGGCCAAAACGAAGAGGCAGACCCCATGCAAGTCCAAAGCCCAGCAGGACAGTCACTACTACCCACACTTTGTTACATTGAGGACCCAGGTTAGATTCTTGCTTGTCTTGCTTTTAGTGGAAAGTGAGATTGTTGTATGAATTATACAACATGTATAGCTAAATAGGTAGATATTAATCTATATAAAGAATTAAGTCTGAAGCTGGGCATGGTGGCACATGCCTGTAGTCCCAGCTACTCAGGAAGCTGGGGTGGGAGGATGGCTTGAGCTCAGGAGTTGAGGCTGTAGTGCAGTATGGTTACACCTGTGAATAGGTCCTGCACTCCAGCCTGGGCAATATAGCAAGACCCTATCTCTTAAAAAAGAAAAGAATTAGATCTGTCCAGCACTTTAGGTTTTATCCCTTTAGCTCATTTTAATTAGAGGGATATGTATTTGGCAGATATCCAGAATATGTATTTTGGTTAACTGCTTCTAGATCAGAGAAAACACAGAGCCCTTTTCTAGTTTCCAGCTGCATGAACATGTGTACCCCTGTTCATCTTACCTAGTACATAGGTGTCCCAGTGACCTAGGCTCTATTCTAGGTATATGTGAGATAAAGTCCCTTTCTTGAAGTGACATATTTTAAGTTATAGATCTATGCTGTTCAATTCAGTAGTCACTAGCTGCAGGTGGCTACTTAAATTAAATTTAAATACTTACTTTAATTTAAATATTAAATTTAAAATAAACAAAATTAGAAATCCTTTTCCTTAGTGACATTAGTGATTTCAGGTGTTCAGTAGCTGATGTGGCTAGGGGCTCCTCTATTAGCATAGATAGAGAACATTGTCCTCATTTGCAGATAGTTCTGTCGGCCAGTGTTATGGAACGTTTATGCAAACGTTAGGTATCCTTATGACTGCCTTCAACCCAGCTCCTGTTGTTAGTAGTCTAAGGACTCTAACCAGGGTCAGAGAGAGGTTGGATTAGAACTAGGTCTCTTGATTTATGGTTCTGGGGTTTTCTCTCTCATCATATTAGATCTTAGACACGTGCTTCAAATACTGATTGCATGTTTCTGTGGTGAGTGTGAGGACACCTAAAAAATCATGAGACAAAATTTAGTGGCAATTTTCTCAGCCCTGAATCACCCTACCCATGGATGCCACTGACTGCTGCTCCCCTGTTCAGCCTCGGGAATGGTCGTTATGGAAAATTTAATCTAAGATAAGAAAGAGAGTGGAAGAAAAGAAGATGGAGAGATAGGAGGAAGGGAGGACGGAAGAAGAGTGATCAGGTTCAGGATCACTCAGGTCCAGGATCATGGTCAGGTCCAGGATCATCATGTCTGGTTTCTTCTCTGTTTCAACCTTCTCATGTGGGTTCAGAGTTGTAGGAATGTCCTAATTTTCATAGCATTGCTCTGCCTTGCTTCTCCTCATTCTTAGGCATATATCTGCTCATTTCCACTCTGCCTGGCTTGTTCCTGGTCTTCGTACACTGTTACTGTTTAAAGACTCCTTGCGTGTTGATTTTGTTTCCTTAAATGTTACTTTAGCCCCTTTCGCTACACTCAGAAAGAGCCTTGCTTCTCTTTTTCCTGTCTTAAGGCAGCCAAACAGTTAGGCTATGAGTAGGTAACTGAGAATCAATATTAACCGAAGTCTTTTGTTTTGTCCCTGCAGCTTACAACACTGAGAGGAGCAATTTTAGAAGATGCTATACCCTCTACTGCTAGGCATGGTACCGCACGAGGACTACCTCTCAAAGAAGTTTTGGAATACGTCATTCCAGAGCTGAGCATTCAGTGTCTGCGACAGGCTTCCAACTCACCCAAGGTTTCAGAGCAGCTGCTCAAGCTTGATGAACAAGGGGTGGGTATACTGTGAGATTGTATGTTTGTGTGTGAATTTGTGTCTGTTTCTAAAAGTTTTGGAGTTTTCCCATCTGTCTTGTAAGATCATTTATTTTAAATGCCTCAGAACATTTTCTCTTTAGTTTTTCCCAAATATGTTTTTATACTAGTTTGAAAACATGATGCCATTATAGTGTAACACACCTCCTGCTGAGTTGTGACTTTTTGTTATTACCAAGGTTTTGGTGTGTCCCAGCTTGCAAGAGTGCATCTGATTGCATGATTAATAGAAGTCGATAGTGGTTTTTTTCCAGGGTTTAAAAATCTCGTGCTGGCCCTTTCCCTGAACCAACATTTATTCTTCTCTACTATGTGGAAGGCATGATGCTGACAGATGGGTGTGAACAGCAAGCGTTAGGAAGATTGAAGCTGTCTAAGACTTAGTCCCTGGCCTATGGGAACAGTAAGACTAAGAGCAGAAAGGCCTCTCCAAGGCAGAACATGGTAAGAGATCTTGGAGAGGTGTAAAGGCAGTGAGTACTTTGGGGAAAGAAGAAATAACATCTGGGTGGGCACCTCTCCTGAAGAGGTGGCATTTTAACTGGGCCTTTGGACCTGGATAGAATTCTAAGAGGGAGACATGAATAGTTGCTGTTTTAGGAACTATGACTAGTTTCTTTATAAAGAAAAGAGAGGTGTTGAGGTGGGTTGGGGTGAGGAAAGTAACTTGAGACTAGAACAAATGAGACCCGGAATGCTAGGCCAAGGAGCTTGCACTTGATTCAGGAGGCAATGGGGAGCCATTGAAGGTTTTCCATCAGGATGTGATGTGATCAGAGCTATATTTTAGGAAGATTATTCTGGTAGAAGAGAATTGTACAGGCTGATGAAGATAGAGACTGATGGCTGTGTGGAGACCAATTATGTGATTATTGACATTGTCCAGGAGAGAATTAATGATGAACAGGATTGAGATGGTGGTTCAGAATATGGAAAAAAGGTCTTTTAAGTTTCAGGTGCAAAATAACTCATAGAGGAAACCGAGCGTTACATGCTCAAGTGCATGCAATTTATTTTAAATGAGTGGATTTGTTTTTAAATCCATGATTTTAAAAAGACAGTGACAATGTATATTTTCAGAATTTCCCAAGTAGCATCCTTCTGCACGTTTTAGAGGGAATATGAAGTATTTCTTGGTTGACCAAATAATACTGTGGTTAAAGTTGAATATTTGACACCTCAGATGGCTAGAATTCTAAAAGTGATGAACCTAATTGGTCTAACAAGTTAACAGTGCATTATTAGCAAAAAGAAGCAGATATTGTAACACCCAGAATGAATAAACTTGAGATCTGTCTCAAGAATGAAAGCTGACATGAAAAACAAAAAACAACAAAAAAAAACCATGCTCTAAACTTGTGCGAGTGAGTTCCAAAATTGTGTAATACACAGAATAGATTTACCATTATAACTGGTAAAGTATGTGGAATATATGAAATGTTCATGAAACATACATGAACAATATATGAAACAGTTGATGAAAACATGTTATGGCAGGATAGAGAGGATACATCGGGGTGGGTTGAAAGTGCTCAGAGTTCGGGCAGGCTTGATGAGAAGAATAGCATTCCTTTGCATGTTGTAAGACAGTTGGTGTAAAGAACTTGCCATCCATGTGGTAGGTAGTTCTTGATCCCTTTGTAGGATATGTCGGTTCTCCCTTTAAAATATATCACTGTCCCACAGAGCGGGCGCGTGGTGGGTGAGGCATTTATTTGGTCCCCGAGGCTGCTCTAGAAAGTTTTACAGATCGTTCGTATTCCCCAGAAGCCCTCAGGGCTCTGCCGCTGCCACTATCTAGGGCTGCGTTTACCAAGCAGTGAAAGGAGGCATCATGGCAGCTGCAAGTTGACTGATGGAACCATCAGTCTGTATCCTCATGAGCCTGTCTTAGGCATCAGTGAATGTGGCTACCTTTCTTCTACCAGAATAATCTTCCTAAAATACAGCTCTGATCATGCCACATCCTAATGGAAAACTTTCGATGGCCCCCTATTGCCGTCTGAATCAAGTGCAAGCTCCTTTGGAATTTTGTCGGTGTAGTCAGATAGGTCTAGAAGCCAGGCAGTTGTAAAAACCAGGCATTCTAAGTATTTTTACTGAACACCTATTTACAGTCTGATGTCAACGAATGAATTTAGAAAATTGGATTCTGCTTTGATAAAACCACTGCATTTCATATCTCTAGTAGTAGTTCATGGGTTTTTCTTTAGATTTTATATTCGTTTGACTTTGGTATACTTTCTTAATGGTGTTCAAACTTAAGCACAAGATGGCATTTTAACTCCCTAAAACTCTTAATGGTATCAGATTTCCCATTATACATGAGGAAAACATATTGTTCATATTCATCTCTAAAAGAGATTGGGCAGCTTTTTTTTAGCATCCCAGTTTCTAAAGAATCCTTACAAATCGCCACTAACCTGTTAGGGTGGTGGAGAGTTTATTCCAAGCGGTGCTGTTTCTTTATTCATTTTCCTAATAGTAAATCTTCTCAGGAAGGGATGAGCCAATTTTGTTATTGTTCTAAGGGTTCGTTAATCTTGAAAATATATTTAAAATACAACCTAATTATGGGCCGGGTGTGGTAGCTCATGCTTGTAATCCCAGCACTTTGGGAGGCCGAGGTGGGTGGATCATTTGAGGTCAGGAGTTCGAGACCAGCCTGGCCAGCATGGTGAAAACCCATTTCTACTAAGTATACAAAAATCAGCCGGGTGTGGTGGTAGGCACCTGTAATCTCAGCTACTAGGGAGGCTGAGGCATGAGAATCGCTTGAACCGGGAGGCGGAGGTTGCAGTGAGCCAGGATTGCACCACTGCACTCCAGCCTGGGCAACAGAGCGAGACTCTGTCTCAAAAAAATTGTGTGTGTGTGTGTAACCTCATTACGTATATTGTTAGTTTCTGCTCTTTTGTAGTTTGCAAACCATCCTGGTTTGTCATGTAGCCACTGAGTATATGTGCTCTGTACAAGACAGGTTTCAGAAGTAGGAGATTCTGTGGGTGTTTAGATCATTCCTTCTGTTCCTTCAGTTTGGTTAGATGTTTTGAGGAGGAAGACTTGAACACTATGGGGAATTTTCAGGAAAGTAAATATTAAACAAGACCTTGATGGTTTTGCTACTTTATCTGCATAATTTCACTTCTCCAGTTGTAAACTCCCATTTTTCCTTTTTAAAAAGACTATCCCAATGTATTTAATAGGTAAACTCATAAAATTATGGAGGTTGACTGTAAACAAAGTGTTATTTAGATGAATTATGACAGCTCACTATCTTAGAATATTATGAAATCCTTAACAGAGTTATTAATTGGTTCTTAAGGCCAACTGCCCGATTCCCCTCTTGTCCTCTCACCCCAGATGTGTACGTTTACTCAAATATCAGATTTGTTTCAACCGAAGTCAAGCAGGTCTAAATAAATGAGACTACATGCTTAGAACAAGTAGGCTGAATCAGGAGAATGGAGGGGAAGGGATTTATTGCACACTCAAATATATGCTCTAGACAATTCTGAGGCTTGGTTTTTTTCTCACCTTCATTTGAATGTAAATTTTCTTGTCAATAATAACAAAGCTTCTGGCCTTGGAAATAGAGCAGCCAGTTCTTATCCTGTCTCAGAAAGAAAATGGGACGTGGGTTGGATCCTCTGCTGTCTAGGCAGTGTGTATGTGTGTCCAGCTGTCAGCACTGAAGCCATAGGGAATTTTGACAAGTGAATATTTTTAGTTTGCAGCAGTGCTTGTGTCCAAATGCAAGCCTAGTTCTATCCCGGGACTATGGGACTGCCACAGCTCTTACCAGATCCATCAAATAAAGGTTGCTGCAGTAGACTTAAGTATTAGGCTTAGCTTGAGGTTTAACGAAGCCTCGGTCTGAGAGAATGAGGAATGTTAGTGTACGGAATCTGGAGTCCCTCGTTTACTTTATATTATGATGGAGCTGAAGAAGTATGTTGCTAGTTTTCTGATATACCCCCGGAGTATTTAGTAGTTGATACCACATTTCAGTTGTTTTCCAGGTTTCTGAAAGAGACTCTGGTGAGAGAGATATCTTTACTGAACATTTCATTCTGTTTCATTATTGATTTCATTATTGTTTTACTGGAATCACCTTTGTTGTAAACAAGCTACAGTTCTTTACTGTGATGCACTGGAGATATTTCTGTCTCCTAAGTTTCACCTGGCAAACTGGTCAAAAGTAGGCATGACTGGCAAATACCTGTGAGTGGTAAACTTGTGCCATGCCATGTGTGTAGCAAGATGTTTTCTTTGGAGTCAGAGTATGGCAGCTGTCCTAAGACGCTTGAGGGCCTTGAAATCTGCTTTAGTCACATCCACTGATTCCCATGGGCCCAAGAGCTTCTTAGATGGAAATGCAAATCCTGTTCTAGATCCTGTTAGGATCTAGACACAGGCTGGTGTGTCCGATGGCTGGGAAGAGAGGGATGTGAAGTTGACAGTACAACAGTCAGTAATGAGGTCTCATGAAATGTCAGTTGTCCAGTTGCTTGGCCTTTGCCTGAATGAGAGTTCACAGAAATAGCAAGCCCACAAGACTCTCTGAGTCAGAGAGGAAGTGTGCCAGGTTGGTGACGGCTCTGCTTGGCATACCGTGCACACCCTGGGCTCCCAAACAGCTCTATTCCGGGACTCCCCATTCAAGAGCTGGATGGGAGAAGAGAAGAGGAAGGGGTTTCCTCCTGGAGATGCCAGAGCAGACTGAGGCAAGCTGCCTTTGTGTCCTGGGGCAATGGAGACAAAGATGGCCTTCAGATGATGTGGCACATGGCACTGGCAGTGGTCTCAGATAAGCAGCAGGTAAAGGAGCAGAGGATGGGCAAACAGGGACAGCAGCCACCAGGGCAGAGTGACCTCCGAGGCTGAGGATGATGGTGCAGCAATTCTACTGGGTGCAGAGGAAGCAGGGGTCATTGAGATGCACAGGCATTGGAGTGAGTGAGTATTCTGCGGTATTAATGGTGGACTCTAATTACAGCCAGGGCCAAATAACTGGGGAGCTGAAATCCTCCTCTCACAGCGAAAGAGACATCAACTAACATCGTTGCCCATGATGGGACGTGGTCATTTTCAGGCCACATTTTAGTATTCTTATAGATTCCAACAATCACAGATGTCACCAACATCTGTGTAATAATTGGTAATCACAGTAGTTTCTCTGATGCACTTTAAGATCCTGAAATGTCTTGAGTCACTCAGGAGCAAATAATGTTTACAATAAAATGAGGTTGGGCATTTTTATTGTACTTAATATTTTTTGAAGATGATTGTCTGTTCTCAGTAAATGTGGTATCTCATTGATTTAGATAATTGAGTTGATCAGAAACAGTGATTCCTCAATCTCTGGGTGAATAGAAATTTTTCTTCTTGATCCTGTAGTAGCTCAATAAATTCATAATGTTTGGTATCGAGTAGTATACGCACACCGTCTCATATCCCCACACTCAAGGTGCAGATCATTTTCCTCGCTGTGCAGTTGGGGATCTGGCCTTGACAGGGTCCCAAGGCCCATGAACTGCAATGCCATAGCATCTATCAGTGTAGGTAGCTGATTCAGTCAGATTGTAAACAGGTGATATTTCCTTTTATAGTCTCTCAGCACTTAGTCGAGATCCGAATACATTCAGGATATATGGGTAGTTGACTCTACCTGCTCAACTCTTAAGTTTATCCAGCATGCAGTAAATGTTTCCTGATGTCTGCTAAGGTCACCCAGGCAGATGTCGCATGCCTTTCTTGCATAGTATGTTGTCATTAGGGTAATAATATGGAAGAGACTGCTGTCATCACTTTGCTGCTCAAGGGAAATGAGTATCATTTTGCCTTATTTTACTAAGAGAGTCAGCTATGAATTTTGATTAAAGGCTCTATTTTACAGCTTGATAATAAAAGTGAACAGTGTTATGGATTGATGTCTTTCGGGAATTGGCAATGTCTGATAATCTGTCAGCCTTTCAGGCTCAGATTGCTGGTAGTAAGATTAAGAGCTCTGATTGCGTGAGTGAGAAGTAGTTCCTCTTTGAGGGACATAAGAAAGGTATAAAAATGCCTCCAGTTTCTTACTGGCCTTGGGAGGAAGTCCCATGGCTTCCAGCATGAACGTGGCATTGACTGTAAGATAGGATTACAGCAGGAGCTCCTCAATTGCTATTAGATTCTTTGTGGTACACTGTATATTTAGCAGATGTTTTCAAGATAGTAAAAAATGTAACAAATGAATATAATCGTATAGCCAGAGTTTTTTTTTTATGGCAACAAAACATTTTAATGTTTATATACATATATCACAATTTCCATTGGAATTTCTACCCTTACCAGACCTTAATTTGGTTTGTTTTTTCCTTATAGTCTTACATATTTACAAGAAATACATAAAATTCAAATAAAGAAGTAAAAGGTATTACTAGAGAGAGAAACTTTTAAAAGTTTGTAGCCTTTTTTTCTTTCCAACTTAGAAGATCATCCTAATTACTATATGAAGTGTATAAGATTAAGTATTTCCACAGTTCTATTTTTAAGTAGATGCTTGAACCTTGACTTCCTATCCGTTTTGGAAACCTGGCAAATCCCACATGGCCGTAGCCGTACATTTAATTTGTTAGGGTTTCTGACATGTCTCCAGCTATATTCTGGGGTTTCTGGGTTATTATTTGGAGCATCTCACACAGTGGCAGTTGCCTACTCTTTTGCTTATTCACTCATGGGAATTGTTCTGGCATGCTGTCCTAGAACAATTCTCAGCTTCTGTAGTTTTAATTTTACTGGAAGTTAGCTTGTCTGATATGCTTTGCCAAGTAATTATATTTCTCCCCCATTTCAGCTGAGCTTTCAGCACAAGATCGGGATCCTTTATTGCAAGGCAGGCCAGAGCACGGAGGAAGAGATGTATAACAATGAGACGGCGGGACCAGCATTTGAAGAATTCCTTGATCTTCTGGGCCAGAGAGTCCGACTGAAAGGATTTAGTAAATATCGAGCTCAGCTGGACAATAAGAGTAAGTTTAATGTTGGTGTGTGTGCACATTTTTAATTCTCCAAAGGCAGGCATGCTGCGTAAATCCAAGTAAGTGATCACATGCCCTCCTGTTCCCGACCCCAGAAGCAGCCTAGAAAGCTTATTTGGAATAGACTTTAGATTTCCTCAGATGAACAAAGGAAACACATTTCTCAAGAGGTATATGCTTCACGTTGTAAGCTCAAAGGGTCAATTATTTTTCCTTTGTAACACCAGCAGAGAGATTCCCCAGTGTTTCATGAAGAATTGTTCAATATTTTCTTCTTTCTTTTACCCTAACCTCTTCGATTATACCCTTATTTCAGTATACCAAGGATGAGCACTGCGTTTATTTCTAAGAGACAAAATATTAACACATCCATTCATGCTGTGTTATTGGGCTTATTTTGTTCATTTCTAGATTTATGATGTTAACCAGGGAGGTGGAGCAGTGGTTAAAAAGCGAATGCATCTTCACACAATATCTCTTTATAACAGACTTGCACATGTACCCCCTGGATCTAAAATTAAAAAAAAAAAAAAAAAAAAAGAACAAAAGACTGATGCATCTTATTTTTCAAGGATTTTATTTAGGTCCCCTTGAGTGGGGCACCTACTAGCTGTACAGTGACAGATTGACTGGCCAATCCAAAACATGGGCTTTATGCCCTCCTAGGATGCATGGATTTGTCTAATATCTACACATAGATAATCATGTTTCTCCTGATGTCTATAAGTTCTATATATTTTATCTTTGTGCTGTTATTTAGTTGCTATGAGTATCTGAAATACCAGGCAGAGTAATTTGATGTATATTGGAAAATTCTGCTTATTATCAAACAAGTGCTTGCTCTTTGAGTGAAAAGAGATGAACAGAGAGTCTAAACTTGGAGGATCTGAAGGAGCTTCTTTACACGACTCCTAGAAGGAATGGTGACGTGGAAGTTTTCTGTGTGGGAGCGTCAGGGTGTGGCCGAGCTGCGATTGGAGCCAAGGTGGCCTAATGCCATGTCTTCCTGCCTTCTGTTCTCCTTAGTCGCCAAGCCCTGTCCCTAAGTCTACTCAACTTGGGACTATCACTGATGTTCCATCTGGATGAGGGTGGCACCTATAGTCAGTTCTGTTGTTAGACCTGTTTTTGAAAGTAGCAGTTACAGGATAGTTCACAAGCCCCTGCGATGGTATAAACTCACACATGGGGCCCCTAGTTGTCCCTTGCACACGCCAGGGCTGGAGCTGGACTGTTAATATGTATAATGCCCATGCCTCAGAAATAATTCATAGTACCCAAAATGTGAATATCCATATATTTTAAGAAAGACAAATGAGATCTTCTCTGATTTCCTTTTTTTTTTTCCCGAACTCTTCTTTTCCGTAAAGAACCATTCACCCGCTAGAGATGCTGATATTCTGTCCTTAAGGATATCCCTCCAGGAAAACCACTGCTGATGTGAACTATTACTGTGATTGTGTGTCGTCTATCTTCAGTGAATTGGATTGAGAAAACATTTAAAGAATTTCTGATCTGTGTCGTCTGTAAAACTACAACATAGATAATCCAAATATTTTCCTACATATAGAATTTACATTGGTTTTACATTTTTATGACGTAGGCCTTATCTTTGATACATTGCAGATGTAGTATTAAGCACCTTAGCTCAAGGAGATGAGAACATAACAACTGGAGTTTGATGTGTTGACTTTAATAATAAATCTGTAAGTTATTTTCATGAGCAAGGCATTCTGTGAGATGCGAAGAAGTCTGATGTTCTTTTAGTAGAGAGGAGATATGTAAGAATTAGGTATGGGAGAATGGTCAGATAAAATTACGTCTTTTGAGGAACAGACAAATTAAAATCTTCCTTCTAGAATTTGGGGGACTTGAGTTCTAGTTAGAACTCTGTCTGCCCATAAAACTTAGGTCAAATCTGGGCCTCAGATTCCTCACAAGGAAAGCTCAGGATGTTGGGCTAGAATATCTGGGATTTCCCTTTCAGCTCTAAAATGGGTTGTTTCTCTCTTGAACATAAAATGAAATGGGATAGGAACATAGAGGATTTGAGCCACTAAGATGCTCTGTTCACTAGAGGAGAGTACAGAATCCCAGCCATGAAAAGCCTTTATTGAGCTAGGTGCAGAGAATAATAAAACTGATAGCCTGTATCCCTTTTTGAACAGAAATATTTATAGCAAACCCCAGAACAACAAGCCTTGTTAGTGTATATTCTCCATTATCTGACTGATATTTGACATAAAAACTTTCAGAATATTTAATTTTAGAAATTCCTCTTTTAGTATGGCTTGAGATAGACAAATTATTATCACATTTTAAGAAGTAGTTCCCCCACTCTCCACGCCCCGGCCAGTACATCTTTCTTTCTTCCTTGCAATTTCCTAAATCTGAAACCTAATATCAGTCAGCATTTCTCTTTCCGAATTTGAACTACCCCGATAGCGGTGTTGTGATGGGTGTCACTGAACACACCAGGCCCTCTCATCATCCAGCCTTTGGTTTTGTCATCAGTGAGTCCATTGTTCATGGAAGGAGCATCCATCCTGCCGTGGGACTGTGCTGGCTCACATCCAGAGCCACGTTCACTGTCAAGGTTCCGAGCCAAGAGAATTAAAATGGAATGTTGCTTTCTAAGAAGTCCTTTGAAAATAACAAATGTGTGTTTAATGAGTAGTTAAAAGGAATTTTTTTTTTAAATTTTGGGACTGATTTATATATAACTTTTTAGATGAATATTCTCTCTGTCCATCTGTAAGTTAATTTATTGGTAACTATAAGTAAACACTAAGTATTCACCTTATTCATGAAAATGCCTTTTATGAATGACTTCAGAGCATCTAAGATCTCTATGAGATATTTCTTCTAGAGCGTTTTCAGGTCTGTTTCTGAATTGGATATAAATGTTGGAAAGAAAGACATACTACAGGGTTCAGAAAGAAAATATTAAGTCCATGAAGGTTGAATGGTTGCGTGTTTTTAAAGTAAAAATTTAGATTTTTAGATTAAAAAAAGATTAAGATGACTACATAGAGGTTTCCCCAACAAACACAATGGAATAAATGCTGTTAGCAACATTGTTTCTTGTTGCTTAAAAAGTAAAGAAATAAGACTATGTATAGATCAAGAATTGACAAAGAAATTGAATGCCATTTACATTTTCCTTTTTGTTTATCTTTTTGTCTTCATTATCCATATGCAAAAAGTCATTCAGGAATTTAGTCCAAAATTACTTCATTATTTTATAGTCAGCAGGTTAGTTTCAGTGTGTGGAAGTCTCAGTCTGAGATACTCTTATTGATAATACAGATGGAATTTGAATTTTCAAAGAATCATTCTCCTTTTCAAAAGATGAATAGTTTTATGATTAATAGGGGTTCAAATGTCATAGTTTTTTAACATATGTGTCACTGGATAATATACTGTAAATGATCACATTCATTCTCCATATTCTTCATTCACGTGATGTATCACCATACTTCCTGTTGAAAGGAGAAAAAAATTAATTACATTCAGGGAAAGACATATTCTAAATAACATTTTTTGTTTTCATTTCCATATTCAATCAATCTTATTTCATTTTTCTGGGTTCTGGAAGATGAAGTGCCCAAGAATAACTGAGAATTAACTGTGAAACACACACACACGCACACATGCACACATGGATGTGGCCAGGCCATCTGCCAGTTTGTCACACCCTTCAGATAATTGCACCCAGACCTGCACCAGCTTCTCCTCCACTGCTCACCTATGCACTTAGTGGCAAAAGCACTTCGCTTTCAGTGGATCACCTAAATCCACACTGTGAGGGCGAGAACAGAGAAGAAAAGCGAAGAAACTGAAGGTGCAGTAGAGAGTGGTGAGAAGGAAAGGAGCCCCTCAGTCCGCAGTCCTGGAGCGGGAGGTGGTAGTAACAGTGCTTGGTGACAGCTGATGGGCAGTGTCCAGATTCTGGTTGGGTGGAGCTTGGTGTTTTTGTTTTTCGTTTTTGCAACAATAACCTTTTAAATATTAAAGCACTAATTTTGTAGTGGCTTACCTTGCTTCTGTAATTCACCTTTGTTTTCAGCTGATTCCACGGGCACGCACTCTCTCTATACCACATACAAAGACTACGAACTCATGTTCCACGTGTCAACCCTGCTTCCCTACATGCCCAACAACAGACAACAGGTATGTCCTCCCCAGCCTGGAGCTTTTTACCCTGAGTATGGAATCTGAGGTGGGCCCACGATGATACTGATGCATTTAGAACTTGCAAAGAATCAGTGAGGGTTTTTCTTGAATAGCATTAATCATCTTTGACTCTTTGATCATTTGGGATTATTTGGGTTTTAAAGGGCATATTGTTGCACTTTTTTCTTATAAAACTTAGAAACTCTTCTGCACTCAGATTTATTGCTTGCTAGGCAAAATCTTTTCTTAAGAGAAACTTGTCTCAACTATGTTAATTACGAAAAGGCCAACCATATGGACCTGACCTCGGTTTTTGCATATGGGTAAATAGCTTATTTATAGAGAATACTCTTTGCAGTTGTTACTGGTGCTGTTTTCAGCTGTTCCTCTCCTTTTCGTTTTTGTTGTTTTAAATGGATTTACTGGTCAAAATTTCTTGACCCTTTTAAAGAGAAAAAAATCAGAGTGCATCCTGCTCTGAATATAGCCACTCAGTAAGAATTAAGAACCTTTGAAAACTTGAACGATGCATAAATCATTATAAAATAATTTACTTTTTGGTATAACTGTAAAATTGGTCGAGCAAGGTTTTTTTTACAAAGATTACTAGAAATTATGGCCATTTTTATCTTATGCTAGAAATATTTGAAATGCTTTGTCTACTGTGAGCTTGAGAAGACTTGGAGGATCACTTGAGATAGGAAAGGACCTACGTTTGGGATAGAGGATCTATGGGATATAGCTAAGGCTCCATTTCACATCTTGTTTAGAATCTTCTGGGCTCTGCCCATGGTAAGCTAAAGATTTTTTGAAGAATATTGACTGCTTGAGTTTCTGAAGATTTGTTTACAGAAAGGTTTGTGAATTACTGGGATCTTATAACTGATTCATTGCCATAATTTAATTTTAGGGATTTGATTGTGTTTAGGTTAAATCCAGAGTTAAAGTTTGTTTTCACATTTAGGAGATAGTTCTGGATGTCACTTAACTGATACTCCTTTGCTCTAAATATATTAAAGTACCAAGGGCTACGTAGGAATTGCTCAATAGGTATTTGTCAAATGAGTGAAATTTAATTGTCACAGAGAATTTTTCTTTTTTTAAAAACACTCATAAAAGTGTATATATATTTAGTCTAATTCTGCATTTTTTTCCCAAAGAGGAAACCAACCAACTACCTCCTCTTCTCCCATCACTAGTTGGAAGAAGCACCTTAGCCTAAGATCCTCCACCTAGGATGAGAAAGCAGGCTCCTGGTCCCCAGTCTCTTCTCATAGTAATTGCTAGCTGAGTTTTCTTGCCATTTTCCATCTTGTGCTTATCTCAATCTCTTGTCCTTTCTGAATTTTCTAGTGTTTTCTAATAATCATAGTTCTTCCTACCACCTTCAAAAAATCTGTCTCTAGATTTGCACATCTGTGTATTTTTAAAGATAGACTTAAAATCACTAGATCACATGTATGTATTTTTGTATATTTTAACCTAAGGGATTTTAGCTCTCAAAAATTTATTTGCAATAATGCCAAACAGATTCACTGGATCTTAAGAGGCTTAATTTAGACCAGGACAGTTGTCCAGCAAATACTTGTGAATCATTCAGTAATTAAACTCTGTGGGAGTTGTTGCTCAGAAAACCGATAGGGCTTACTCAAGCCAAGAAAATCTGTCAGTACTTTAGCAGAAATAGAGCCAGTGACTTTTGACCCCCGTCATCGAGTATTCAAACCACAAAGCCCTTCCAGTTCCCTAATTACTTGAGTCATTGGACTTCAGGCTGAATTGGCCCTGGCATTTCACATGTGGCAACCTCCAGAGGTTTGAAGTCTTTGCTTTTACCAGAACTCAAAACTGGCTTTCCCACCCCCTTTCACTGAAGAGTAATCAAAATCTGTAGGCATTAGAGTTTTGTGTACCTGACTTCATTTCACTGAAACTAGCCTTGAAAAAATGTGCACGCAAAAATCAGGATAGCAAAGCAGTGAAAGTGTAGATGCAACTGGGGGGTAGAGGAGCATGCGTGTGTGTTAAAATTCCCCAACTGGAAAGTAAAAGAAAAGTCCCTGTAAGTTGAGGCTATACGTTATAAACTCGTGAAAGCTGGGATTTGTATCTGTTTTGTTCCCTGAAGTGTCCCTGTGTGCCCGGAACAGTATCCAGAACATGGTAAGAAGTCAACAAACATTTGTTGAATGATTAATGAATGAATGACTGAACCTTTCTTAGGGATAGAGAATTAGGCAAATTAATACATGTAAAGCACTTAAAATAGTTCAGGCATGGAACTAAGTTTTAGTTGTTATTCTTTTATAATTCATTAGATATCGAGCCACTCATATTTTGGATGACTTAATTTGCGTTTTATTTTCCTGTATCCAGTCCTAAAGATCTATTATGAAAAACTAAGATTCTGAATGGTTAAGAAAGTGAGAGACTAAATTTATCAATTATTTCAGAAAATTATTCTTTGACATTTTAATATTTTGCAATCACAGGTTGTCATCAGAATGTTCTGTTGGTGGATAAGTAATGCCACTTGCAATCTTGGGACATGTATTTTCCAAATTTGTTATGAGTTGTATTGACTCCATTTCTCTCACCCTCCCCATCCATGCCCACAAATTATGTTAATACCAAAGGCAGAAATGTCTGAAATGACCAGCTGGGTTCATGAGTGCAATTTGAAGCCACAGGACTTAGCAAAGTTAACTGGCCCCTACATGAGTTATGCCTGTAACCTTGGCTGCTTACACTACAGTTTGTGACCATTGAACTGGTCCAGACTCGTCCACATCAGATCTAATTTCTTGTGTTCCTTCTTGTAATAAATCAAGCTGGATGCTGATTCCAGGATGTATTAAAAGTCTTCAGAGAGTTTACCACAGTTGCAAAAGAGCTTTAATCTTTGGAATGGTCTCTGACTCTTGCGTAGAAAAACTCAGTAGACCAAAAGAATGATAAGAAACCCTGCTCTTGGAGTTATTTTCTCTCTTCAAAAGTTGAGTCCTGCAAGTCTCTCTGCATGTGTCTGGCAGTCCTTCCACTTTTCCCAGGGCTGTCTCCCCTGTGTGCTGTCCTTCTGCTTGCCCTGGAGACAAGTCATGGTTAAGCCGTCGTGGGATGTCATCAATGGGAAGAACTTCACAAATTAGCTTTAAACTTCACTTTGGCAAAGAAATTCTTTCTTCAAAGTAGGCATATAAAGTAGAGGTGCCTCAGTGCCTGGCACACAGTAACCTATTTCTTTTTTAATGTATGCGTAACATTTTAGCCGCTCTGTTGTGAAGGGGTACCTGTTGCCTTATGGAGGTGTCTAATGAGTAAGACCAAGCCCCTAGGTTTCTGAGATGCTAATTAAAGGATACTGGTCTTATTCTAGTAATGGGCTTGACACCACAGAGGTAATGATGTTACATTTGGTCTAAGCCTGGAGCCATTTTCTCCATAGTAGATAGGCTGATTGTAAGCTCCTGCCTTAAAGAGTTTGCGTACTTCCTTAAGTCCCTAGTCGGTGTTACAAAGGACTCATGTGAATACTGGAACAACCTGCCTCACTAAGTGCTATGAACCCTTGGGTCCTGACTATACTTGGGTTCACCTATGCATAATACTGTAGAATATTTTGGGAGGATAAAATGCTTATTTAGTTTTCCATGAGTAGCTTTATTCCCAGACCCCTAAGTAGGAGCATATACTTATACTACATCACAAAGATCGTTTAGGTGAGGGTTGGTATTGCCTAGTGTCAGAAAGAAGAAAGAGATATTTATATCTGCACAATCCTGTTACCATCTTTACTTTGTTATGAAGTCATTACAAATCTGCATTCTTAGATTATTTTGTTTCTTCATTTGCAAAGTGTTCATTTCTTAACTCATTTGTACATTTACTCTTGTTATTGGTAAAATATCATGATTATGTGAAATGGTAAATCAGTAACAAATCCTTCAAACATTAATTAAATGTAATATCCTCTTCTTGCCTGTCAGAAGTAAGAACAGTTCACTAACATTCACTTTTTTGCAGGAACTGGGCAAGACTTTTCTTTCTTTTGTATTTATGTAGTAAGGTGTATAAGTTGCCCTTCCTTAATTATTATTTAGAATGCTTTTCTTTTTTTTTTTTTTTTTTTTTTTTTTTTGAGATAGTGTCTCGCTCTGTCGCCCCGGCTGGAGTACAGTGGCCGGATCTCAGCTCACTGCAAGTTCCACCTCCCGGGTTCACGCCATTCTCCTGCCTCAGCCTCCCAAGTAGCTGGGACTACAGGCGCCCGCCACCTCGCCTGGCTATTTTTTTTTTGTATTTTTTAGTAGAGACGGGGTTTCACCGTGTTAGCCAGGATGGTCTTGATCTCCTGACCTCGTGATCCGCCTGTCTCGGCCTCCCAAAGTACTGGGATTACAGGCTTGAGCCACCGCGCCCAGCTAGAATGCTTTTCTACATTAACTTTTTCCGGAGGAAACTCTATACGTCTCTTAGAAATCAAGGCATAATTCTAACCACTGGTGCAAACTCTTGAGGATAGTGTATGTGAGGGGATATGTGTGTTTATGTACATGCATGTGTACGTATAAGTGCAAAATTAGGGCCATCTCCCTAAAGGAGGAAAAGCCAGCCCTCCGGGTGAAGGGGAAGGAAGAGCTTTCCAGGTAAGAGATTAGGAACTGCAAAGTTCCTTGGGTGGGAATCAGTTGTCCTGTAGGAGGGACAAGATGCTGTGTAGATGGTAAGGAGCAGGTGATGAGGTCAGAGTGGTAGGAAGGGATCAGTCATGTCAGAGGAGTCTTTGTCAGCCCCCTTTTTAGTAACAGGATTTAGATTCAAACCCAAGGACCAGGATTGAGAACCTGTGATTGCTTTCTTAGAGTATATGGATTTGCTTCTTTCTAAAGACCTTCTCTGGAGACCTGCCTTCTCCAACTTCAGATGACCTTCCTCTTCTCTGACTCTTACGAGCTTCTGAATCATATCCTGACTGTTCTCTTTCGTGTTGTACAGCCTGCTTTCCCCCAGCATTAGGTGCAAAACAGTTTGTTTCTGTCTTACTGGGTTAAAAAAATAATAATTTAACAAATGAGCTCGTATACATAGAAGCCAGCAGATACTATCTCATTCAGCTTTCAGTTTTCATCCAAGTGTGCTATCTGATACTTATTTTCACTTCCTGGTTTTTTCCTTCTCAGTTTGCTTTTTGAGTTTTTTCCTCTCATTAAATTTTCTTTTTTTTTTTTTTTTTTTTTTTTTTTACTGATATATCATATTGTACGTATTTTGGGGTTACATGCTGTATTTTGAAACCTGCATACAATGTGTATTGATCACATCAGGGTAATTGGCATATCTATCACCACAAACACTTATCTTTGTGTTGAGAGCATTTCAAATTTTTTTTGCAGCTATTTTGAAATACACAATAAGTTGCTGTTAATGATAGTTTCCCTAGTGTACTGTCGAATAATTAGAACTTACTCCTTCTATCTTACTGTATTTTTGCACTAAGTTAAAACTGGTCTTGTGAGATCCCGGTTTGTTTAAGGAACTGACACTAAACCTACGGCCGTATATGGTATTTCTGTAGCATCTGTATGCTTTTGCCATGGAATTGGGTGAAGACTCACATTTTCTCTTTCCTTGTCATAACAAGAGCTTATTCCTGTTTCACAGCTGGAATCAAGCGTTAGAAATTTAGTAGAAATGACTATGTAAATTTATCTGATACAATATTTATTAACTCACTGTTGCAGTTGAAAGCACTAATAAGTTGGTTCTCTTGACATTACTGAAAATTGTAATTAGCTTTACATACCTGGAAAGAAGTTGGCCCCAGAAGATGTCATTCCTGTAATTCCCTCAAACAAATAGTGCCATCCGGTTTTGCCAGGCTGCGTTGGTTTCTGGTTTGCCATCCCTTTTCCCAGTTTACAGACTCTGATTGTATAGAATTTCACTGACCAGTTAGAAAAAAGCATAAACTACTAAAGAAAACATTTGCCTTTAAGAAGTTTAAGAAATTACTTATTTCATGTTTGACGAAGTCCTAAAACAGAAAAATGAATAGTATTTCTGTTAATTTTCCAGATTATTTTCTTAATCTCTGAAACAAATTCAAGCATCCTACTAATGGATAGTGTTCATTTTTCTTATTTTATTCTCCTTCAAAGAGCTTTAGATTTTACCTTTCCTAATGACTCTTCTTGTTTCCTCTCCCAATGGTTTATTTTTTTCCTACAAAGTGCATTATGTGGCCACAGCTAAATTAACTAGACTTTTAAAAACATTTTTTTGGCCCATTTTACAAAGCAAAAGAATGTGTCTAGAAAGGGACAACAGTGCTTTGGCATGTTGTCAAGGTAACCAGACTTTAGCTTGTGCTTTAACTTGTGCTTTAAATAGTCCTGTGGTGAAGTAGAGAATCAGACCCAACATCTTCCTTTAGGAGGAAAAGAAATTGGAATAACTGTCCAATTTGCTGTTGCAGTCTTAACAGCCACGAAGCACTGACTAACAAGGCCCTCCCTGCACCCTGTGTTTAATTGACAGGGCTGGCCAACATGAAGCCACACTGGCAGTCACTCAGGAGGTAGGAGGTGCCGAACTCACTGCCTGGCCTTGGCCAAAGTGAGCTCCATCTTTTGACAGTCTGAGAATTCCTGTGTTTCAAGGGCATTGAATAAAGGAGAGTGTGAACTGCTGTGTTTTGTAGTCTACAAATACATTGAACACAATGATGGGCATATTTTTAAAAACTATTCCTGATTTTTCCTTGTCTTATTACAATACATATGAATCATGTATTTCAATTTTGGGAGAAAGGAGCAAAGAATATCCTTGCCAAATATAGTTTTCACTGATTATATACATGCATTTGAAATGGCACATTTTAAATATCTAGCAAACTTCTTTAAAACCACATTTTTAAATGAGGTGGCTCATTGGGTCTGTATTATGATGTATTAATATATGTTTCCAAACTTCACTCAGACAGTAAGATGATTTTTGTGTGTTTATAACTTTGACCATGGGGATTTAAGTAGGAATTTTTCAGCATATGAATCAGCAGTTTAACTGGCCTGTAGAAAACTCTGAAAGAATGAACATTTCATTCCCACTTTTCCAGGCCTTTTATCATGCTAAATCACACAAGTCAGGGACCTGACAATGAAATCCTTTTTGTATCTGGGTTTAAAAGGCTTTAAAAGTTGAACTTAATGGTCTTTACGTGGAATATGCGCTGTAGGTGCCAAATAAATTTAAGGGTAAAGTCGTGGTCTTTCATATTGCTAGTGAAAAGAGGTTTACTATCTGAGATTGTCACATTCCAGCAATGACATCACCAAGTTGTGTAAGGATTGTTTTATGTATTAAAACTGAAGATCACAAACTTTGAGAGCTCAGATCTATGCCTTCATTTGCATAAGCTGACAGAGTGCCTTTATGTGGATTTATGGGCATGTGTTCATAGGAAGGAAGTGGTCACAATTTTAATGCATGATGTGATGTGTCAGTAAATGTATATTTGGATTATTTATTTGTTAAACAAATGCGTATTGGGTACCTCCTTTGCCTGGCACACCATTAGAAACTAGGAAACCGAAAGTCAGTAGGACACTTCTGTGCCCTCATGAAGGTTATGACCTGATGCAGAAGAAGTAAACCAACCGTTAGAAGACCGTGCAACAACCAGTGTAATAGAAATAGGCCTGGGAAATAGGAAGTTTCTTTCAGATGAGGTGGGATCTACAGAGACAGCTGCATTGTCTGGGAGAAACCTGGAGTGAAGGGGGCATTCTTGGCAGAAAGAACATCAAAAGTAAAGGCATTGTTCAAGTGTTAACTACTCTGAGCGTCATTCCCCCTGCCAGATTTATGATTTATAAAATTATGAACGATTGGGCTTCTGATTATTAATCCAGTGGAATTCTGTGTTTCTGAGTTACATTTTAAATGGCCAGGGTTCAGTTAATTGGTTTGTATTATTGCCCACCAAAATGACAGTGTTCTGTATTTTTGTTGCAAAAATGCATGTTACTGTGGGAGTACAGGCTAGAAGCTGAGGCCTGCCGGTATGATAGTGTAGGACCTTTCAGCAAACCTGTACCCTCTCTTGGACTTCATCTTCCAGAGCTTAACCTACAATCTTTTTTAAAGCATTGTGAGGTCTGAAGTGCTATTATTTTAGGGGTTTTAAAAAAAGGAACTGGATAAAGACAAAAAAGAGAGAGAGTACAAATTGAATTTTAAAATAAAAGAGATAAATATTTAGGCTTTTCTTACCGTGGGTCTTTTGGATGAAGCCCATTTTGCTTTTTCTATGCCAAATTTAGGAGCACTAACTTCCAAAGAATGACTGTGCTTTTTTAAAATCACTCCTTCAAGTTGAAAGATGAGCGAATTGCATATATTTATATATTTTGTTTTAAAGAAAAACTTGTTTGTAACTCTTCACTTTCTTGACCACAGCTACTGAGGAAAAGGCACATAGGAAATGACATCGTGACCATCGTCTTCCAGGAGCCTGGGGCACTTCCTTTTACTCCAAAAAGCATCCGGTCTCACTTTCAGCATGTCTTTGTCATAGTCAAAGTGCATAATCCATGTACCGAAAATGTGTGTTATAGGTGAGTCAGTACTCCCTGATCTGTCATTCTCCTAGGTTTATTTCAACAGGGCATCTTTTCCCAAAAGTATCTTTGTTTGCCAATTATTATTTCCAACTTCGTGATTTTCTAATTACTGAGACACTTTCTGTAAGAAATAATTGCCTTCTTCCCATTTTTCCCCCTTGAAAAAGTGAAATGCCTAGCACTTTCAAATGGTGGATTACACGTTTCCTCTGTTTTTTCCTAAAAACTTCAGCCAGAACCAATAGCTTAATTGGTATCCTCCTCTGAGTTGGATGAAGTGGCTAGTTAAGTGCTTATCTAGGAGAAGTAAGTATTGTGGCAGTAAAACATTTCTTTTCATCAAAGATCTTGGATCTTTGCAGGGCTGGTGAAACAAGGAGTTGACACTTGGGTGACTTCAAAAGGGCACATCCATGCCTTGGAATCCCAAGACTGACTCTGACAAGGCCTGCTTTTCTGCTTAACTGCTACTCCCAGACTCTGTGTTAGGAAATAACTGCAGCCAAGTGATCATATCATGTGGGGTATTGGTAAAACAATGGGTCTTTGACCGAGTTTGAAACCAGCTTTACCACTTATCATAGGGCTTTGTGTGACTTATTTTATTTTTCTTAGCATTTGATTCCTCATCTTAAAATTGAAGATAATGGTAATGATAGTACCTACTTCAGTATGTGGTTATGATGAATAGATAGCTTAAATTATGTAAAACACCTATTAGAGTTCCTGGAATTCATCCAAGGTTATTTTCATTTATCATCTTAAAACAGTAGTTGCCAATTCAGCTGCCCACTGGGCCTAGTTCAGAGACATGACTATTCCTTGTAAGAAAGTGAAGACTACAGAGCTTACTGCCTAAAGGCAAAAGAGAAATTAGTCTCTCTGTGAGAAGTTGCCAATTTACATCCCACCCTACAGATGCCCAAGACATCTTAGAACAAAATCTGAAAACCAGCAGTTCTTACCCTGAATTTTACCTCCCAGTCACCGTGTTAAACATAGCCCTAGTCTATGGCTCTACTGTGCTGTGTTCTAATGCAGTACACCTGACATCTCTGTATTCTCCTCCAGAGTCATTCTTACACACATCTGGGTTTAAGACCACTGGCCTAAATGCTCAGAACTACTTTTTAAAAGTGATATTTGAAAGAATATAGTATCTACTCTATACAAATGATAGGCTTCAAATAGATAGTATTGGTACAAACCTGGTGAGTTAGCCTTTTTTCCTGGGAGCTCATCCAGCGAATGGTAATTCTGAAGAGTAAAATGAACCTTACTAATGGGTTGGGAAAACTGAAATATAAGGCTTTATTGTATTGTATTTGGTGTTATTTTATGGGTAGCTATCTTTAGGTCAAATCAAGTATTTTAAATTACTTGCTATCTTTAGGCTTATATCATGAGGTAGTTCATTAGCAGGAAAAATTGTAAAGATAGGCAATACTTGTTCAGTTTATTTCTTTTAGGTTTTCTGGTTTTAATTAAACAACTGAGTTGTTTAATTAAATATTTTTGAATCTAATTAAATGTTTTGAATGTATTTAATGTTTTTGAAAACACCACAGAGATATCTTACATATAAACAAAGTACATCGCATTTTTTCTGTGATAAAGATAGCATATGCCAATCATTCAGAGATGGAGTGATTAGTTTTTAAGAAATCACATTGCTGTTACTAAATTAACCTTTGCTAATGAGATTCAAATGTAACATCAGTTCAGGTGCCTACATTTTTGGAAGTGCCTCATGAGCTTCGTTGATCTTGCTTAAAAACATCGCTAGTATTTCTTGAACAATCAATAATAATCTTGAGTAATCCTGTAGTCACATGAATTCCATAACATTTTATGAAACTGTCCTTACTCTGTCTCGTGGAATAAGGTTGGCATGCCCACATTTTCTAAAAACACCTTATTGATCTGTTTCATGTGATACTCCTCGAAATATTCCAATGGAGAAATAAATGTATTAAAATAATTTCCAAGGAAATGATATAGTCCAGCTCGACAGCTTTCTTAAATTTTGCTGTGTCCTAATCCAGGGTGGCAAGCTCCCGTGAAAGCTGTTTTTCTCCTGAGCTTTGTGCGGGTGTTGAGTGGCAGTGTATTCTTGCTAACGTGGACCCCCAGTACCAACGCCAATTCATAGGCCTTACAGCTGTCAGAAGGGGCTGCGCGGTTGAGATCACCTCCTCTATTGAAAAGTGTGCAGCCTGTCAGGTGTACCTGCCTGAGCAGAAGACCACACTCCCACCCTACAGAGGGAGTCAGGCCTCCCCCATGAGCTCAGCAGAATGCTCAAGCAGTTATGCTGGGTCCACTGGAACTAGGAGAAATGAGGCGACACACCCAAAGCCTCACGAAACATCTCGCTTTTAGCCTGAAAATATTTAAAAAGCAGACATGACAAAGTGCCTATTTCTTTATAAAAGACTTTTTAATTTGTAGCCAATGTTAAGCTGACTTTGAGAGATTTATGTTTTTATGTGCTTTCCAAGATAAACTCTTTACAAAATGCTCAGTAACAGAATGAGAATAGGCTTGGTAGCTAACAGTGAATTAAAGGTGGAGAGGTATCTATAGAAAATGATGACTGCCATTTTTAAGAAAATTTAATATGTAACATCTTCTGACAAAAATTAGGTGACAGGCTTAAATCATTTATTAAAACAACTATGATAGTAATAGTGACAGTAACAGCAACAATTCGGGTAATAAAAGCTTTACATGCATTATTTTCTATCATCGTTACAGTGGGCTTTTGGGTATGATACTACTTTACCCTCCATTTTACAGATGAGGGCAGTGGGGCACTGAGGGATTATGTCGTTAGCTCAGTCACTCAGGAGGTGGTAGAGCTGGATTCCCATTACCTGACTCCAGTTTGCTCCTCGCACCTTTCTTTATTGTCCTTTGGCCAGCAGGCATTATTGAAACGCTTTCATCTGCATATTAAGGAATGCTTATCTTTCTATGTTTGCTTTTGCTGGAGGAGCCTTAAATATCTAAGGCCCCTAAATCATTAATAAATGCTATTGAATCATTTGAGTGAAATAAGGAGCTCTGATACAAGTTCTCGTTTCCACACATTGGAAATTATCTGAATCTGGCAAAAGAATATTTCTTCTGAACTTGACTCTATTTGGAATGTTAAGGATCATATGAGCTTTTGTAATCAAGGATTTCTAATTGATTCCCATACCCAGAATATCGTAATCATGGAATAGCCATGCTTACATTCTGCTGCTTTTCTTGTACAACTTTGAGATGTGCAAGAATACAGTTTATTGAACAAGAATATGGCATACATTGTAGAAAGAATCTCCAAGTAGATATTAGGGTCTATAACTGGATACAAGAAGAATTTCTCTAATACATAATGGAGTCACCATGTCTCTCTTATTCACTATGTGACACCACAGTGGAGCATATTTAGATATAAGAAATTTCCCCTGACATTGTAGCTTAAGTACATACAAGCTGCAGTCAGAGAGTAGCATGAGATCTACAGAGTTAATGCGGAGAAGTAATGCACTAGAGTGCCAGATGACATTTGGCTGCCTCAGCATTCCATGGGTAAAATACTGCTAGAAATCTGTACTCATTGTTGGAAGAGAGAACCAAATTTCGGAGCAGTGATACACTGGTTTATCGTACCCAATATTTGCAGGGCTGGTTGCAGTGCACAGAGAGGCCCTTTGAGCTCATTGACAGTGTAGAGAAGAGAGGCCACAGGGTATGGTTAGACTAATCACAAGTTCAAACAGGAGCTTTAGGACCACTCTCTCAGAGTTAACATGGGGGACTGTAAGGGATAGATTAATTCCCAGTCTAGAATGGCCATCCTGAGGATGGTGGTGAGGGGAAAATGGGCCACACATGATGTAGATCCCTGGCAGCGTCAACCTCTGTGATGTTTTTAAGGACCTTCCCTTCATTTAAGGACATAAGTCAAGTTCCCACACACACATACCCTCTGGTGTAGTACGTATACTACCGTAAAGCACCACCAGGTGCTATTCATGAGTTTGGTGTATCAGTCCCAAAGCAAAGCAGTCATTCCTTCCCTTTCATATTGGTGAAGGCCCATCTAGCCAGCTGTCTGTCTTGCCGCTACAGGTAATTAACGCTGCTGAAGAGATTGCAGATTAAAGCACAAGTGAGAGAGCCTGCAATTTTTCTAAAGTCTAACAAACCACATTTCAGAAGAGGAGTTTGCATCTGACAGAACAAATTTGGATGGAATGTTTTTTTTCCTTAATTTACTTTTTTTAGAATTTTCCACAATGATGAAAACAAAACAAAGATTGCTTCCTTTCTTTACTCCAACATCAGCCTGGGCAGATGTGGGATTGGTACGGATTCTTGGTCTGTGGTAGCTACTCAGTAATTGGGGTGCTCTCAATGCTGCCAGTGATACCGGATCCATTCATTCACTCACTCGTCTTAATCCTTCCTTTGTGAATTCATTAGTCCACTCTATAATTTATCTTATTCAGAAAAGGATATGAGATAACTAAAGCAACTCTCTGATGTGGGGGAGCGTTACTGGTTTTAATAGATTAAGATGCTCATTATTAACACTATGCATTTGATCTCTTCAGTCCCTGAGTTCTCTTAAAACTTTGCTCCCATAAAACCTTCATTTAGATTTTCAAAGTGTAACCAAGTGAGCATTTCCTTTAAAAAAGTGACACTTAAAATTTTTGGCCTTTGTAAGTATGATGACTCTGTCCCATGTCACTGAATCCCTTGCAGCTAACTTGGGCTAATTACACTTTGGTCAGAAGCGTTACTGTTTTTCCCTGTGATAACCAGCCCACAGAGTTATAGAGTGTCAACCTGCTGATTCCACATGCTATGGATGTGTTACCCCCATATTAGTTTGGTAGCACTGCTGTACTAATACCACAGGCTAGGTGGCTTAAGCTGCAGACTTTTGTTTTCTCAGAGTTGTGGAGGCTGGAAGTCTAAGATCGAGGTGTCAGCAAGGGTTGGTTTCTCCTGAGGCCTCTCCCCTTGGCTTATGGATGGCCGTCTTTTCCTTGTGTCTTCACATGGTCTTCTTTCTGTGTGCATACATCCCTGCTATCTCTTTATAAGCCCAAATTTTCTCGTCTTATAAGGACACCAGTCTGTTGGATTAGGGCCCACCCTAATGGCTTCACTGTAACTCAGTCACCTTCTTAAGGATCCTTTCTCCAGATAGCGTCACATTCCCAGGAACTATGGGTTATCTTGTCAAGATGTGGATTTTGAGAGGGACAGAATTCAGCCCATTACACCTCCTGTCTACTAAGTTTAAAACATTTTGCTTAAACAGCAACAAACCCTGGGTATCTAGAAATTAGGAGAACAAGAGCCTGCAGAATAGACCAGTTAAGTTGAAAGTGTGTATATATGCCAAATTCGGAAAGATACACGTTATGGTATCATAGCTTATCTCATTTTGTTTCCGTTTTTACTTCCTCAGTGTTGGAGTTTCCAGATCAAAAGATGTGCCACCATTTGGCCCACCGATTCCCAAAGGTGTAACTTTTCCAAAGTCAGCCGTGTTCCGGGACTTCCTTTTAGCCAAAGTAATCAACGCAGAGAATGCAGCCCATAAATCGGAAAAGTTTCGAGCAATGGCCACTCGAACGAGGCAAGAGTACTTGAAAGATCTGGCGGAGAACTTTGTCACAACTGCCACTGTGGATACCTCTGTGAAGTTCAGCTTCATTACACTGGGTGCAAAGAAAAAGGAGAAAGTAAAGCCAAGGAAGGATGCCCACTTGTTCAGCATTGGAGCCATCATGTGGCATGTGATAGCACGGGACTTCGGCCAGTCTGCTGACATTGAATGTCTTCTCGGGATTTCCAATGAGTTCATCATGTTGATTGAAAAGGATTCCAAGAATGTTGTATTTAACTGTTCCTGCCGGGATGTTATTGGGTGGACATCTGGATTAATGAGTATCAAAGTGTTTTATGAAAGAGGCGAATGTGTCCTTCTGTCCTCGGTAGACAACTGTGCTGAAGATATCAGGGAAATTGTTCAGCGATTAGTAGTAAGTACATGTTTTATATTTTCCCTTATGTTTTCAATTCCAGATTCAAAATAACTTTCACTGGGGAAATCCTACCATGATTATAGCAATTAGGGAATGTATTACTATTTCTTACAGATACAGAGCTTAATTTCAAATGCTGGGTCCTTTTGAGTTGTTGAATACATGAACAGTGGAGAAGCAACCATCATAAATTGATTGGAAGAGTTAAGCCAACCTGCAAAAGAGAACATTGAGATGTATTTTAGTAGCATTTGAAGGAAAAACAGAATTATCTGGGTAGAATGTCTATTTATGGAGGCTGACATAACATACCTTCCCAGTGGGTAATTAACAGCAGAATTGCTGTTGAGTGTATGAGTGATGAGTCCTATTTGCAGTTCAACCCTGCATGTTTATACAGCAGGTATTTTTGTGTAATGTGCCAGATTAAATATATTATTAATCTTAGAGCCACCGTTTCTTAAGGAAGTTTTTCAGAATTACACATTAATTTAGAAAGGCTTTTAAAAAGTCAGACCTAAAAAAGATTTTCGTGTATGTGATTTTTAGTGCAAAACCCTTATATTTTATCCATGGTGTTCAGTAGTCATATTTCTGCTCCCAATTTTAACAAAGTAAGAATTAGATTTTAGTTTGAGCATATAAAATAAAGTAGTAAGAATACATCAAACTATTTCCAGTTTTTATTTTTGGTAATATAAGAAAAAAACATGCTTTGACAGTAGAATTTCTTGTATGTATATCTTCCCCCAAAAGGGATTTTTTTTTTTTTTTTAATTAGAAAAGGTTTAGTTCACTATGGATCATGAAAAAAGGAGAAATTATATCCATTCCTTGTCCCCTTTCCTCCCACCAAATATAAATTACCCTTTTGTTGTTACAGACCATGTATAAGAAGGTAAAATCAGGGCAGTGTCTGCTGGCCTCGGAAAAGTAATTTCATTATTTGTGGAGACTGTTTACAGTAAAGGGCCTCAGTATGTTCAACAGTGTTATCAGGTATATGTGTGCAAGCCTAGATAAGGGGTTTGGGGTGATTAAGTAAATGATTAAATGCCTAGAGAATTGACTTGAGTTATACTGATGAGTCTCTGGATGCATTGTGCTTTTGCTAATTGCAAATACTTCTTTTCAGCATATCCACCAAATCATTATAATCTGTGCTTCTGAAAGTACAACACAAATACCACTTCACCAACCACGAAAATGTACTTTCCCTGGATATTTACACAGGGGCTCTTATACATTTGCTATTCCATGGACCCCATCCTATTTTGCTATAAAGGTGTATTGTCAGTGTGACCAAGATGCACAATATTACAAATCTATTTTAGGAATTATATTCTGTGTCTAGGATGACGTGCAACATGAGCTATTGGAAGCAAGCCAAACCAAAGACTGTTGAAGGGATTAGATCATAAGTGTTGGTACAGGGTGGTAGTAACAGAAATGGGAAGAAAGAGAAGAATGCAGTCATCGTGGAGATGTTGGGAATGCCTGCCCGTTTGGCAGGTGGTTAACTCAGTGTCCATTCTCAGGTGGTGGAAAGTGGAACTAAAGGTGTCTGTCTTGCAGGTAACAGTACAGGAGGGGAATGAGAGTTTGTTCCTAGAGGGCCAGGCAGGGTTCACTTCCCAGATGTGCACCCCGTGCAGTTGCTCAGGGACCCACTCTCAGAAGAGTTTGTGCTTGACTGAATGCTCTGCCATTGCCATCTTGAAATTCTTCATAATTTTTTCATAAGGAGCCTTGCATTTTGATTTTTCATGGGGCCCCACAAATTACGTAGCCAGTCCTGGCTAGGAGACTACGGTTTTCGTGTGATAATTGGGTCCATGGAAGAAGTCCAAATACATGGAGAACACCTTCCTTCAGACGTTGGGGATGTGAAGAAGCAATAAACAGAGGGGATAAAGAAATAGCAAAAAGACAAAGTAGGGGAGATGGCAGGTGACTGGAGGAAATGAGCAGAAGAGCCAGAGCTGGAGGACTCTGGAAAGGCTCAGCCAATAACTCTTCATTCTGATACATGGATGATAAATTTCACCTGATAATTGCATTGATATTTGAAAGAAGGCTGGGTACATGTTATGTGTCATCTTTTGATAGGATTGCTTAGGACAGAGTTGAAAAAGAAGAGAACAAGATATATTTGTGTTGTGCGTATTACAGAACTACTTCTTCAAGTTTTAAGTTACTTCAGTTCATGACTTTAGAAACGTCAATATTCTAAAACGTCACCACTAACTAAAACCAGCAATCCCCTTTCTGCATTTTGCTGAGTCGTGAACTGTCATGGCTGTCTGGGAAAAGCTGATTGGCATTGTGTGCACTTGTGGTAACCATGGAAACATCAGACACAGTGGTGATACATGAACCAGCCCCAGTCCCACAGCTGTACTTACTGTCATAGGTCTTATTAAATAGGTATCTGTGTATTCAGAGCATGTTTCATAGAAATAGAGCGTTCATTAAACTGAAACTTCATACATTGCCTCTGGGCTTTTGGGGATAGGAGTATGATACCTCCCAACTGGAAATTCCCACAGATAGGTGATGTCATAGTCATCAGATGATATTTAATGAGCCCATGTTCTTCTTTCATTGCATGTAAACTATGCTCAGTGAGTGCTTTTGAAGACTACATTAGTGGTGCTTTAATGTACCAAGTGGGATGCAAACCACCATTCTTCTTTCATGTTCCTTTTTGTGGGACTGCTGTTGACTCTCTCTCACTCTTGAGTAAGGTACATACACTGGGGCTTCCACTGCTTGGGGCTGCCCTCAGCCCCAGGAGACAGGCCCAGTGGAGGAGAGGCAGCCCATAGGCACAGAGGGACTCTCTGCTGCCTGCCAGAGCACCATCCTGCACACTTGTCTTGTGAACAGATGGCCAAGGAGTCTGGCTGGCCTGCCCCTGCCATGGATCTGAATGGTCCTCAGCACTCGGGCAAGCACAGACAAGGACCCTAGGGGACAGAACACTCTACAGTATGTCCCCAGGACTGGTGCGTAGAGAACATTTAGTTTTCTTAAAGCTCTGACTTTCTGTGTTTGCCCTTCGTGAACCTCAGAGTGGGCTCTTAAGCATTAGCTTTCAAGTGTTTTGGGGTGTTTTTCTTTAAATTGTCTAATGATTTTTAGTGCTTGCTGACTGAAACTTGTAATGGTCTCCAAAATATTTACGTTTTACATCGCAAAAATCCATCTAGAACAATGGGATTTATATGCTTAAAAGCCAAGTCACTTGACACAATAAAGGAAAAAGGGGAATTATCTCAGTCCATCTGAAGCTCCCAAGCTCTGGGTCAGTGACATCTAAGAAAGCAGGACACCTGTATCAAGAATAGATTTGACTTAGCATGAAGAATGAAACCATCGTGTGCTTCTATTATTTTCTTTGCACTTGATGCTAATGTTAATTGTGATCAGCTCTGAACTTAGATGTGTCCTTGTCTTGTCACTTGGACAGTTTAAGGAAAAGGCAGAGAGAGACGGGCTGGGCTGTGAGGGCCCAAGGGAGAGGGCTGGCATGGAGGCCCATACGTGCACCTTTGGTAAAGCCCCATGGCAGCTTGGGCAGGAAGGGCATCTCTAACAGTCTCCTTCCCCCTTAGATAGTGACGAGAGGCTGCGAGACTGTGGAAATGACCCTGAGGAGGAATGGGCTGGGCCAGCTTGGCTTCCATGTGAATTTTGAAGGAATTGTCGCAGATGTGGAACCTTTTGGCTTTGCCTGGAAGGCTGGCCTTCGCCAAGGGAGCCGCCTCGTGGAGATCTGCAAAGTCGCCGTGGCCACTCTGACGCACGAGCAGATGATCGACCTGCTCCGCACTTCTGTGACTGTGAAGGTGGTCATCATCCAGCCCCACGACGACGGCTCCCCCCGAAGGTAAGGCGTGCCAGGCCCAAGTAACGCTCACTCCTCCTTCACCTCTGTAGCAGGTGGCTGTCCTCACTGCCCCTGCAAGGTCCTCAGAAAATGCAGTCAAGTGCATCTTGGTACAATGTTGTTGCGATGTCTCTCATTCGAGGAATTGAAAAGGAGCTTTAAAATATGTAATAAATGATAAAAAGTAATTTTCTAAGCAGTTTATTGGGACATTGACTACATAAAAGCTGAGCTATTCTGAACTAACAGGAAGAGCACCTGCCTGGTTCCCCTGGACAGACAGACTTATATCTAAGAGGAAATAATTCTGCATCGCAGCTCAGCCTTGAACACATTAAATAACCATTCAGTTAGAATATCCTCCCATAACATGAAGCCATTGATTGTTTAAAAAATGTTTAATAAACCAATACTTGTAGGTATGAAAGAATGTTGGAACAGCGCGCGTACTCTGTGTGGTGAATACTCCATTCTCAGTTGGAGCTTGAGAGATGTTGAACTGGTTCAGGGCGTTGTCATAGACTGTCAGGAGAAATAGATGAAAAGGAATGGCTAGACTTGGAAGGTTCAGAGGCAGTAGGTGGAGGGCTGGGATAAGAATGGGGTTAGAAAGCAATACTGTTCCATTACTAATAGAAAATAATCATGCCCAACATAAAGTATTAGGCCAAAAGGAAAAAGAATGCTAATTAAGAAGGAGCCATTCATTCAGGCTGTGGTCCACTACTTGTGGTAATGCATGACTGATGGTAGTATCTAGAGCACCTTCTCTCTGTCTTTATGCTTGGAATCCAGGAATTTGCTGTGTGGCCTGGGACAACTCACACACTCTCTAAGTCTCACTTACTCTCTATAAGATGGGATGATTATATTGCCTACCTCCTACGATTTCAATGAAGATGAAATAAAATAATGTATGTAAAGCACTTAGAACCTTTTAGCGTAATTACCCCACACATTTAATTTAAAAAAATAAAACTTCACACCTGTAATCCCAGCACTTTGGGAGGTCGAGGTGGGCAGATCGCTTGGGCCCAGGAGTTTGAGACCAGCCTGGGCAACATGGCAAAACCCCATCTCTTCAGAAAATACAAAAATTAGCCAGGTGCAGTGGTGTGCATCTATAGTCCCAGCTACTCAGGAGGGGAAGGTAGGAGGATCCCTTGAGCCTGGGAGGTCAAGGCTACGGTGAGCTGAGATCGTGCCCCTGTACTCCAGCATGAGTGACAGAGTGGGACTGCATCTCAAATAATAATAAATAAAACTTTAGCATATTCATTTTAATTTCTTTCATATTAAAAAAGAAATTCTTATTATCCAAAGATAGTAGGCTTGTTGGGTCTACTTTCTGGACTTACTAACCTAGGTCATGCTCTCTCCTTTCTCTATCTCCTTTCTTCATCCTTTAAGCCCGCACTCTCCATTTGCACTTCTACAATGATCTGTGTCTGTACTGTTCAGAGCAGTAGCCACAAACCACAAGTGGCTATTACGTACATGAACTATAGTGCAACTTAGGAAACAAATTTTTCCTTTTAATTAATTTATATTGCATTGGCCACGTGTTGCTAGTGGCTGCTGTATTGGATAGATCAGCTAAACCATGATCTCCTTTTAGGAAAAAAAGTTGCTTACACTGTCTTCCTCTATGGTTAATGCGCAAAATCTTGCAAAAATCTTCCTCTGTTAGTTATCTTACCATTTGCCTCCAGCCTCACTTTCTGTGACCTTGTTTCCTGTGTTTGCCCAGTATGTTTATAAAATAAGGATTTAAGAAACTAAGATTTCTCTGTAGAGTATCAGTCCCATGTGAAGATGTTTCTTATTGCCTTGCCTGATTCTGCCTGGTTGAATCTATCTGTTTTTCGAGAGTCCCATGAATCACATGTACTACTATGAGTCCAAAGAAAATAAAAAATTAATTTATTAAAAATGGGTCTTAGAAATAGCAAAAGGCAAATCCTTTGGACCTTAAAAGCTAAAGTACTATATATGTAAAAATCTTTTATAGTAAATTTTCCAGCATTTGTTAGAAATTTTTTCATACAGTAAGATTTCTGTCTTCCTTAGTAGAAATATAGATTTTTAATGCTTATGATAAGAATCAGTCTTTTATCTGCCTTTGTATCTTTTATTTGTCCTAGTAGCCAATTACTGTAGAATTGGACGAAAATGTTACCATGAGCTTCCTTTGGGTTAAAAAATAACATTTCTTGCCTATTTTTAGTTTTAGTCTACTGTTAGTAAGAAATTTTTAAAGCTTTCAAGAGATCTGTTTAATAAAAATGGTAAAGTTGTCATTATATTTGGTATTTAGAAATATAATTTAGGAGAATAGAATTTTCTACGAAATATTGAATTGTTTTTCAGCTAAAACAAACAAAAACTACAATTTAAAAGTTCCAGCAGCTGTTATCTTGTATCCAAGGACATGTTTTTCCTCTAAGGAGTCAGTTATCTGCCTTGTTCTATACATAATTAATTCTTTGTTTTAAATGCAAATTCTCTTATTGGAACTAGGCAAGATATTTATTTAAAGATTTTGCCCTTGCTTCCTAGGAGTCTCATTAATGTCATTCCCTAAACATACAGGGGTTTTTTTTTTCCCAATTAATCTGTAATAAATGTCTTTTAACCTTAGCCAGAAGGATTAGAATTAGCTATTTGCCTAGCAGCAACGTTCCAAAATTGGCACACCCATCATCCACATTACTGCGAGTCATGAAGGCTTTAAGCCTAGCCTGTATCATTTAAAACTCTTTCAATTCAGTTTTCCAATTTTCTGTGAATCTGAATTTGTAAATTTTTAAATCCATATTTTTGTTAGTTTTGATTTGTTTTCTGCCTGCAACTGTCTGGGTGCCTTGATAAAAGTACTTGCTGTTGTCAGAAAACCTCTCATAACCAGACACCACCCTTGCAATACCAACCCTTTGCTTTAGACCTCAAGCGTAAGTATGAAATGTCATTTTCAGTTTCACCTTTGCACTCAGCATGTTTAGCCTTCTGCATTATTAGATTTGTTAAGAAACTGTAGAGGAGGGACTAAGGGGAAATGGGTAGCACTTCACTCATTTTAAAATTTAAAATACAAACCCTTTAAACCAAACAACTTTTAGTACCTTTAACCATATAGTAACACATACCGGGATGTGCCTGAAGCTAAATCTATACATTTGACTTGCAGCATGGAAAATGACCTCCATCTTTCTCAAACTGGCTCTTAGTGCTTGTCAGGGAAGAGGAATATTATTTAAATGGACATGTATATGCGTGTGTGTGTTTCTGTGTGTATGTGTGTATATATACATATACATTTTTTAAAGTAGTTTTTAACATAAACACTATGAAGACTGCAAAAATGGCCAAATTAAGGAATTACGAGATATTTTAGTCTCATAAATGTTGTGAAAAATGCTTCGGTTCATTTTTGCCATTTATCAACTCCCATTTTTTCCTACCAGGTTATCACTGAGGACATCATTTGACATGGGAGCCCAGCTGCTTCTGTGGGCAGCATGAGCGGCCTGTCATTTAATATACAGTGTCTCTTGTCCTCAGGTCAAAAGGTGTTTGGTTTTGACTCAGAAGCTGCTGGATTAAATGCAGTCTTTAGTAGGAAAAGTGTTTATTAATATGTTGAATCCAAAGCCACCTGCGTTTTGAATTCCCAGAAAAGTATTTATGTTCAATCTAAAGCCACCTGTGTTTTGAAGTCCCCTTTGCCAGCCTAAGGGAGGTGACAGTCTAGCTTGTCCCTCAGCTTGAAAGGAAGTCAGAGCCATTTTTAGTTTTCCTTGTGGATTTGCAGGGAATGCTGAGCAGGGAGAATCCCCCTTGAGGGACACTTATTAACTGATCTCGTGCTGGGATTGGATCCTGGAGTGAATTTATATACAGTGGGAATGAGTGGCAAGAAGCAGTTCGGGAATAGCACTCTTCAAATGGAAATGAGGTTTGAAAGGGGAACCACGGTGTTTCTCAAGCAGACCGTCTCTGTGGCAAAGATGAAGAGTTGCTCAGGCCAGAAATGCTTAATTAAGATCTTTCTTGTTTTTGCAAGGGATAATTTACAGCCACTGGTATGGCCCAGCCTCTGGCCTTCAAAGGTGACTGACATTCTATCAGTGTCATTTGAAGGAAAGCATATCAGCCTAAAAGGCGAATATAAAGGAAGTAACAACTCATCAGAATTATGCATGAGTTGTTATATAATGTGAGTGAATTTAGTAAATATGTCCAATAAATATGGAAATGAAATTCCTTGCTACAGTGCATCTGTTTTGTGTGAATTTTTTCATACTTTGTTGATATACTATCCAAGGCATTTTTCTATATAATGCAAAACAGTGAAAATTTTCTCATGTTATCATGAGTCTAAATTATTATTCTCTCATCATTATGTAAAATTAAAACTTTATGTTCTCATCTCCTGTTTTGCTGTCTGTTGCCTGATCATTCAACCCCCTGAAGTATGCAGAGAGGAGAATATGGAAATAGAAGGAAAACTCAATTTTGTCAGTTTAACAGTTTTTATTTTTGTATGTATATCTACACACATACATATATAAAATAAATGGTGGGCTGAAATCTGGACTCAAGTGAGCTTGCTTTTTAAAAAAAAATTTTTCCATGCTTTATTCCATTTATTATTCATTACAAAGCAGACTTTTTTTCTTTCCAGCTTTTAGGTTCAAGGGGTACATATGCAGGTGTGTTACGTGGGTAAATTACGTGTCGTGGGGGTTGGGTGTACAGATAATTTTGTCACCCGGGTAATCAGCAAAGTTCCCAGCAGGTAATTTTTCCATCCCCACCCTTCTGTCACCCTTCACCCTCAAGTAGGCCCCCGTGTCTATTGTTCCTTTCTCTGTGTCCATGTGTACTCAGTGTTTAACTCCTGCTTGTAAGCAAGAACATAGCAGCATTTGGTTTTCTGTTCCCATGTTAATTTGCTTAGGATAATGGCCTCCAGCTCCACCCGTGTTGCAGCAAAAGACATGGTTTCAATTCTTTTTTGTGGCTGTGTAGTATTCCATGGTGTATATGTACCACATTTTCTTTATCCAGACCACTGTTGAACATCTAGGTGGATTCCATGTCTTTGTTGTTACAGTGCTGCAGAGAACATGTGCGTGCATGTGTCTCAAGTGAGCTTTTGTATTAGAGTTCCAACTTATTTGTATGGGTAATAAAAATTAGTTATGTCTGGTATTGTCTTATGGACCCTCCAGGAATGAATTTTGATGTGAAATGTGAAACCAATACAGAACAAAGGTAACCTAAAGTACAATCACTATTCTGAGTCCTCCGGCCAGTTCCTCCAATATAACGTTCAGATTGTTCTCTCACTCCCTAAAGTAAGAACATAGGATTATAGAATTGAAGGCCGATTGCCTTGCATTCACTCATTCACTCATTCATTCATTCATTCACTCATTCACTCACTCACTCTTAACTAGCTTGTGCCAGGAACTGTGCTGAGCACTAGGGCTTTTAAAACGACAGGACAGATGTAATCTGACTTTCAAGGACTCCTTTTTGTCTTTCTGGCTTTCCAAAATGCCGTAAGACTTATTCATATTTTAGCTATTTAAAAGTGATTTTTCTCAAACTATAGCAACAACTTACTACTAATAATAAATGTCTCAAAGTAGTGTAGAAAACGCTGTCACCCTCTCCAATTAATAATCTACACTTTAGTGCCCCCGTGTTTTTTCATTTTGAATGCTGGGATATTACCATCACAGTAAGAGGAATGCATAGGGTGGCGGTAAAGCATGAGCCTTGTGTTAGACCAGTAACCATCTCATGCTTGACAGGTTACACCGTGGCTACCATAGTGGACAGACATTGGATGTTCTCCCCCATAGAAATATATTCTTCAGAAATCAGGCATCAGATAGCTAGCTATTGAGAATCTTCTCTGTATAATTTTGAAGTATTACAGTGCAGTGTTGTTCCTGCTCTTAAGCTTTCTAAGAAACGAAGCAGTTGATTTTGGTAAGAACGTGCTGAGCTTCTGTCCAGTGCTCTGACAGGTACTGGAGATACAAAGACACCATCTGCCCCTGTGTCTGCTTCTCGTGAGGGAGGAAAAGGATGGAAGGAAACTGATGAATTAGTCAGTGCCAGATAGCCTCACTTCCTATTTCATACGACACCTTTTCGATTCCTGACCTTTATAAGAGGGCTTGGTCACGTGTGATTATGGTCCAGATGTCTCTTCTTTCTACCTATTCTGGGTATCTCTCTCTTTCTATCTGTAAATTAGGAGTTTGTTGAAAAGCAAATTACTATTTCATTTAGTGCCTATTTCATGGATGACACTGCCCTAACCTTTACAGTAAGTTATACTATGTGGTTATCTCCCCGTTGGAAGCCTTTGATTTTTTATGTACCAGAAAGAGTTTGTGATTCAAGTGAATGAGCATCAATTACCCCTATCACCTTGTTGGATAATTTGGAGTCTTTTAGCTATTAGCAGGCTATTAGCAAAACAGACATTAAAATGATTAAAATATCAGTGATTACTTTAATCCCTAGGGTTATCAAAGAATTCTTTTACAAAATGCATAATATTTTTAAAATATTTAATTTGTTTTAGAGGATCGGCTTTTGTTTCCAAAGATTCTTTTAGCACCTACTGAAAAATATGACATAGTGTAGGCTGCATTAACTGTTCTTTGATGGTTTTCTTTAAAAAAAAAAAAAAAAAAAGCCATGTGTTTTAGGAAGAGTCCTGAACTTAGAGTCAGAGGACCTGAGTTCCTTTGTGAACCCTATCTCTGATTAACTGTATCATCTCTCCAACCTCTGTAGCCCTTCTTCTGAAAAATGTAGATTTTCTTTGTACCTCACAAATTTTTGTGAAAGTCAAATGATGTATGTGGAATACTATAAAGTGCTACACATGCTAAGGTGGTGGATTGGAATTAAAGGATAGCATTGCAGTACTTTGTAAGGCTTTTCCTTAGATCACTGGATTCACTTAAAGGTTCTCTGTGATGCAGCCAAGTAAAGTAAAACCAATAGGGAATTTCAGAGTCCAGTAAATGCAAGTTCCAGTCATGAGATTAGATGAAGCTGTGGCTGCACAGTCTATGGTACCTGGTACTGTTCAACTGCCCTCTCTTTTTTTGATAAGAATATACATTCTTCCCTTTGAACTTTCTCGGTTCTCTAGGTTTTTTGGTTTTGTTTTGCTACTCATCATTCCCTTAGGACTCTTCCCCTTTCTTAGTTTCGAAGTAGCATAATACAAAGTCATGTGTCCCACTTTTATGTAAGATGAAAAGAATAAAGTAATAGGATAATGATATATTGTTCTACAGGTGAATGTAGATGAAGGGAATTTTACAGCTCTAAAGACTTTTTCAATTTGAAAGTTAAACTTTAAAATTCCAGAACTCTATAAACATCTGTTATCTAGAACTTTCATAAAATTGTATGTGCCTTTTGCAGTTTCATGTTGGTTTCCCCCTTTTTGGAGAAACAGAAAGTAATAATGTCTATTTGTAATGAACTTCTTTCTTTTGAAGCTGTCACTTGAGGAAGTTTACATATTTTGTGTAATTTAATCTTGTTGCACCCTCTGCTGTTACTATTCTATTTTCAAGAGGAGAGTCTAAGAGGTTATCACATTTCTAAGCTACACATAGTCATGTCTGGGTTTTGAGCCTAGAACTCAAACTCTGTCTTTAATGGAGACAGTTTGGTGTCTAGGGTTCCTGTTGGGAACAAATGGAAAAAACTGTATGGCTTGACTGGACTCAAACAGTGGTGGTCTTGACGGTCAGCCTGCAGAGTTTGAAGCCTTGATTTAGAACCAAGTCCATACCCTGGCCAGCAGGGATTCTACCTTCCCGTGTCCAAATTATTGATGGTAAATGGAAGGTTCTTCCGAGAAACTCAAAAGTGTCATTGGAAAGGAATGAGCCTGGGTGGGTGGATGCCATCTTGGGGGCCTTCCTGGGTGCCTCTGAAGTTGTGGGGTCCATACACTACAGTACTTGGCAGTGACTATGGTATCTGTTAACTGTGAGCAAGATTGGACACCCCCTCTTTGCTGATCATGTTCAGGAAGCCAGGAAGTGGTGGCAGCTGTAACCAAGAAGTCTTCTGGTGGAAAGTTTAGCTTTAGGCATCAGGAAGCAGGAGAGAAAGCCCATGAGTATGAATATGAATAAGTTAATGAGTGTCCCTTTTACAGGATTAAGCCATCCCAGGAAGGCCATGATCGTGAGTTCAGAAGGACAAGTAGTATTGTTTTTAGAATATATGAGTAAAATATAAGATCCTCTGAGGATGCCATCTAATGGAATTACCTGTTATTCTTACAGTTTGAGAATGCCACATTTTTAACTAACTAGCACATTTTCAATGACCTTCTTGGTCTACAGAATGTTTTGCCTTCCAGCATATGTTTTTGAGTGAGAAGAGAGAATAGACTCAGAAAAGTTATTGGCTAGAGAAGAAATGTGAAAAATTGCACTTATTTTTAACCCTGAAGCTGAGTTTGTATTGATCCCTACGTAGTGTGGTAATTAGGAGCATAAGTCGATGATGTGTACATTTGTTATGAAGCAAAGAGGAAATCAATATGCATACATAAAAGTGATCCCACAGCCTTATCTTGAGGTTTTTTAGTATCTCCTATTGGCAAGCAAACTGTAAGGCATGTGCCAGAAGCTAGAAATGCATTCTCCATCCTTTGACTTGATTTGGTATGTCGAGAGGAAGCCAAGCGTGTGTATCAATGAGGTCTGAATTTTTCTACTGTAGCAGGAAAGCAAAGTCTTTTCTTTAAGAATGTTGCAGTTACACACAGGTTGAGCAGCTTGCTTTTTTAAGAAATGTCTTTTTGTGCTAGGTCTTTGGGCATTTGGTCTGTTGGGGTTTCAGTTAGCCTTTATTTAACTCATGGAAATATTTGCCACATGCCCCATCTATAACAGCCCCGAGTTTGACACTCCAGATGAGCCAGGGTGTCGTACCTGATGTCCTGTGCTAAAACCCCTCAAGAGGGAGAGAGGATGCGTGCCAAGGGGGACGCAGATCCATTTCTGATGGGCTCTGCAGCACGAGGACCTCTCCAGGCTCATTTGTCATTCTTCTTTTATGCCTTTTCCCATTTCCCTAAACATTGGTTGAGTTTTCCATATGCATCCTTTAAGGAATTTCTCATATATATGGAACAGAACTGAGTTTGACTAGGTTTGATGATCACTTATATCAGTAGCACTAATTTGGCATCTTAGTCATGGAAGTAAACAAAGCAAAAGCTAGTTCACAAGAGTAGTTGCTGTAAAAGTGTCACATAATAACAAAATTAGTTTTGATTTTAAAATAAAACCATTCTTTTGAGAATAGCTAAATTTTATTAGGGCAAAAGGATGCCAGTTCTTATTATTTTAAAAGACCTTTCCTATATGACTTTCTGCACAAGGTTGGAGATAAAATCATTCCACCCAGATTCTCTCTTCAACTTAATGGATTGCACAGATTTTTGCCAGCACTCTCTCAAAATATGAGTCATGATTATGCATTTATATTACATGTTTCCTTCCAAGCCTCAAGCTAAATTATAGTGTCTTATAAAGACTACAGTCTATGGGCATGAATTAAGTAGGCCACACTACTCAGCCATCTGTCTTCTCTTTCTTTTTTCCTCTTAAAAACCCATACCAAACAAACTTGAAGGCCAAACAAGCACTGGAAATGCAAAGTTGCCTTTTGGTTCACAAGATTCAAGGTTCACATTCCTTTCACTCAACACATAACTCCAGGATCTTTAACTTCGATGGTAGTCAGTTACAGTTCCTGATGCGTACTACTCAGGTAGCTGGAACCTGTGAGACACCAAAGCCTGGTGTTCACCTGAACATCCAGTGATCCTTAGAGCATCGGTTTGAGTGGAAGACGAGAGTAGGTTTTCTTGATGTTTTATTATCTACTGTCATATCTTACCTTTGATTTCTGATTAGGTCTTTGGCTATGGGGATGAATCAGTAGCCCTAGGGATGTGGTGTCTGAATAAACAGAAAACGCTTGGAAACCATGTACATCCATGAACAAAACTTGTAGAGCCTTGGCATTTTATAAGAAAATAATGCTACCCAATGTAATTTGCATTTACTCAGTTTGACCAATAATGTAACTATTAAACTCAGTAAATCCAGAGTAACTTAAACTAAGTAAGAGAGGAGAATTTTACTTTCAGGAAGGGAAACAGAGTTAAAATAAAGGATAAGAACTAACGTTTACTGATGCACAGAGAAATCACTATCTCATGTTCTATAAACAGGTGTAAGATTTCTTTAGGAGGGCGTATTCAGTCCACTCTTCTCTATTAACGCTACCATCAAAGGATAGGCGCTACCATCAGTTTGGTTTCCCAAGTCAAAAGTTAGGATGTTGTTTTTTATTTTTTTCTCTTTCTCTGTCCCAAGCTCCAAGCATTATGGATTTGACAAGTTAGAAATCACTTTCACCCAGAATTTTACAAGCATTTCCTTTGTTATATTTTGTACCTTCTAGTATTGTTCTTGAGAAGAATGGAACTATTCCACGCCCAGGTCCTTAGACACTTAGGCTCCCACCCACCCCGTCCCCAGAACCATAGGCTTATTTCCTTAACCCAGGAGTCTGAATTCCAAATGATGTGTTTTCATATGGACCATTTTTTATTCATTGAGCTGGGTACTCTCTGGACCTTTTAATCCAGTTTTACATATCTTTTAGTTCTAGAAATGTTCATATACTATTTCTTAATAATTTCTCCCCCCTTTTTTTCTCCTCTTTTGTGATAGCTCTGTCTGGTAGCTGTTGGACTTTTTGAATTGAGCTTCAGTTTTCTTAAGTTTTTCTCTCTCCTAACTGTTTGAGAGAATTTCTCAATTTCCCTTCCAACTGTCTTATTGGATTTTTTAATGTTTAATTTTAACTCTCGTAAGTTCCTCCTCTTCTTCAGCAATCTAGTTGCTCCATGAGCTTCACTGCAGCGTGATTGGATGGTTTACATCTGCTTGTCTTTTCTCTAGAGAACCATCTTCTTTGATCTCTGTGGGGTGGTGAGCATTCTGAGGCTGAGTTTCGGGGAAGGAGAAGTGACCCTGGGTCTCATCTCTGCCTTAGGCTTGTCGTTTTCATCCCTGTTCTCTGCACCTCACGCCCTTGACTCTGCATCTTTTCTGTTCTCTAAAAACCACTGCTCTTGCCCACTGTGGTAGAGGATTGGTTACTGCCTGACAAGGCCAGGCACTGTGTGGACCTCAGGGCCTAGGGCCGAACTCCCGTTCCTTCTTTCTAAGTAACTTTTAGGCCTAAATCTCCCTTTTCACTTGGCCTTCTGCAGTGCTTGGTGCTTCCCATCCCTGCACCATTTTAGGGTTCTCAAGGACAGTGAGTGATCTTCCTTCCTACTGATATTTCCTCTGCACACCTTCCTCTGCTCTGCTAAACCATAACCTTTCTTCGTTCACCTCCAACTTTACATCCTGTGTATTAGAGTCTCAGGGATCTCCAAATTCAGCTGGCAGTTGAGGTTGTTTCTGTTTCGCGTTCTCCCTGTCCTCCTTGTTCTGTTGTGATGATTTTCAGAAAAGGCTGAAATTTTTACTATACCATGGTGACAGTGGAATTCTGCTTTTTAACAGAGTGATCCCTTGTTCTAGTAGATTTCTCAAAGGGCAAATATTAGGAAGTGTTGTTGTTGTTGACGACTCTGGAACGTCTAGGGAGAGGCACTGGCTTGGGATGCTGACTGCTTTGCCAACAGGGTAAATTGGAATTATTTGCCCGGCACTCAAAGTTGAGACTTATCTAGTCTTCCCGTGTCCTTGCCGAACTGCACCAATTAGCTTTGCGGGCTGACTTTGGTCAAGTTAACAGTACGCCTTGTACTGTGCAGTTGGTAGGAACCTTAGGGATAGCTGACTTAAATCATATATTTTAGGCTAAAGAGTCTTAAGTACCTGAATAATCATTGAGCATATGGAAAAGCTGTCTAGCAGGTGACCTTTTAGGAAGCTGTGATGCCTGTTTAAGAGAGTAACCATGGTAACTCAAAGCCACACCTGACTTTCACGTAATGGACCCTCAGGTTTTCCCTGAGTTGTGATAGCTTTTACTAATTGTGCTTTTCACTTCTCTCAGACTCAATTAGAAAGTGATTTGTAACTCTGATTCCTGATTATGTTAATATAACTATAATTTAAAATACCTGCTCAGATTATATAAATGAAGTATTTTTAATCTATTAAAGCTTATTTATCACCCATGTTCAATGTTCTTGATTCCACATATGCATGTTAGTTAAAGATCTGATCAGTTCTGTCCTGGAAGTTTGCTAATTACCTGAAAAGACAGAATTTATATATTAAATGCCTGACAGCAATATCCATCAATAGCCAGAGCCAAAACCATAATATTGGATCATACTGATCCATCCTGGTTGAAAATAGACAAGGCCCCCATAGCCAAGAACGGGGTTATTGCACGCACTTGCATGGCTTGTGTCAGAAAGGTGCCTTCCTGCAGTGGTGAGGGACCACTGAAGTTCAGCCATTCTCTGCGCAGGGGCCTGTATCTCTCGGGGCATCTGTGCAGAGCACACACCTTTTTTAAATTGTACCATGGCTTGCCATCCTTTGCACTCTGCAGCACAATCAGCAAATCTTATGGAGAAGGCAAGATCTGAGTTGAGATTTGGGTCAAACTGGGAGATATGACTCCCAGGAGGCATGGCTGGAACAGATCAGCCAGCTGGGGGTAGATAGATAACATGCAGAGAGCTGTGGCAGGCCAGGTTCCTCTACAGGGGGCTGTCAAATAGAAGGATTTTATCTGGATTTTCCAGTAGCCATATTAAAAGAAGTAAAAAGAAACAGGTGAAATTATTTTTAGTAATATATTTTAACCTTGTGTCTTCAAAATACTATCATCTCAACATCCAAAAAATGTTAAACGATTATTAGTTTACATTATTTTATGTATTATGTCTTTGAAATTTGGAGTACATTTCATACTTACAGCATATCTCAAATCAGATGCTAAATTTTATCCTGAGTACTTGTTGTTTATATTTCATAAAATTTAAAGTTGAAAACATGGATTCACATACCCAAGTTACTCTAAACACTTAAAAAATGAATCAGAGTATCAGTTTTTAAAGTCAAATGAATGAAAATGAAATCACTGTGTTCCTCCAATCACAAGCCCATTTCCGGTGCTCAGAGGACTCTGAGTGGCTCTCTCAGCCACCTCTGGCGTCTGCTGTGTGGACAATATGACTGTGGAGGGACTGGGGGCAAGACAGTGCTAGGTACATAGTGTGCCTGAAAGACATTAAGGAGACATTGAAGTTTTCAGGAAGGTAAATCTCATACAAGGTTTGTAATAAGGAGGAACTACAGCCAGAGAAAGATAGAGAGACCTTAGAATCCACCAACTCCCATATGTTGAACACAGACATGGCCTAGTTCTTTTGGTCACTAAGACTGGTTATGCTGCATTTAACCAAAGACTTTCTTGAAGAATAAAGCATCAGACAAAAGGAAGCTTTTCTCTTTCTATTTAATAAGATTTTTTCTACAACTTTATTGAGGTGTGGTTGATGCATAGTGAACTGCATGTATACAAAGCATACATTTTGACGAGTTTGGGCCCATGTGTGAAATAGTCACCACAAGCAAGATAATGGATATTTCCATCATCCCTAAAAGTGACGAACATTTGCTTAGAGGGTCTTATTTCTACGGTCCCTGGGAGTGAATGTGAGGACCAGAGGCCCAGTCTTGGTCCTGCTGAGTAACTGTGAACAAGGTGTTTAATGTCTCTGGACTTTCGATTTCTAATTACCGGAGATAGTACTTGCTATCTCCAGAAATATATTTAAAATATTTAACCTACAAGTCTTGGAGGCCTCCGCTGTGCCAGGTGTTAATTTTTTTTGGTTGTGTATTGGGGGGGTCTTGGGACAGCAGCTTCTTATGCTCTGGTAGTTGAACATTTTAATAACCACACAGCTGTATTAGCAGGTTACCAGCATAGATGATGTGTGTGGCTGCACAGCAGCCAGGAAAAAAGCCACAAACAGCCTTTCTAATTTCTAGACACAGTCATTGCTGGCAGAAGAGGAATTGAATAGTGTGGGAATGTGGTTTTATTATAGGTGAGATGCTTCTAAGGGTGGATCGCTCTGCATCATTGACTTGGAGCTGGGAGAGGCACACACCGCGGGATGTGTGTTGATGGGCCCAGCTGTGAGTAAACCATGCTGACGGCTCAGCTGCGAGCTTCCCTTCTCACCATCTCTTCTTGGCCCAACAGAGGGTGCTCAGAGCTCTGCCGGATCCCCATGGTGGAATATAAACTCGACAGCGAGGGCACCCCCTGCGAGTATAAAACCCCCTTCAGGAGGAACACCACGTGGCACCGGGTGCCCACTCCTGCCCTGCAGCCCCTCTCTAGAGCTTCCCCCATCCCCGGCACGCCCGACCGGCTGCCATGCCAACAGCTGCTCCAGCAGGCCCAGGCTGCCATTCCTCGAAGCACCTCCTTCGACCGGAAGCTGCCCGATGGCACGAGGTAATGCTGGTTCCGTTTCCTCAAGGGCGGCCCTTTTAAATCACTGGGGTGAGAACTTGACATTGTAGGGAGGGTTTTTCGTAATCACTTCTGAGTTAGCTTGTTCACAACAAGTTGGCAAGCAAGGTAGCAGGGCAGGCCCCAGACACAGTGGCGCCTGGGGTCAAGCACTCTCCTGGCCCCGAGATGGTGCTAGTAAAGTGCAGGTTCTGCCCACCAGGGCCACAGCTTTTCCTCTTCATCTGGTAGCCTTCCTCCATATCCACTGGCTCTCTTCCCCAGGATGGGAAAGGTACCCCAGAAACTATTCTGCTGTAGCCTCTAGAAAAGTGTGAACAGGTTTGAGCATAAATAAAACAAAGCTGAACAATCAGTGCTTAAATAGCATCATAATGTGAGTAATACTTTAAGAGGTTCCAAGCTCATTAGGACTTCCTCTTTGCTTTTCTCCTTTTAAGCAAAGTGAGTTGAGTTTAAAATTATTTTTTGAAAGAATGCATACACTTGTTTAAAAGTTAAATCCAGTACCATTAGAAGCTGGTGAGGGTTTTCCGATGCCGAATTTGCATAGATCATTTTAACAAAGCAAAATAATAAATTTCTTATTGTTGTTAATTCCTACTCCTTTTATTCTAACTTTTATGTAACATATAGGCCGCAGTAATGCTATGAGTTTTCTCAATTATGACATGTCAGGCTCTGGTCTGATAGACCGTGGCCTGGGAGCCAGGCTGGAATCACAGCTCTAACTTACTTGATGTGCTGTAACCATGGGCCTGGTGCTCATCCTCTCTGAACCTTCAGTTTCTTCATCTGATGAACCACATCAGGAAGTTTGGAGGACTGAGTGGGTCAATGTATGTAAAATGCTTAGAACTGGGCCTGGCAGTTAGTGAGTTTACATAACTGTTAACCAGAATTGATTGATAAGCTTATATAAATATTAACCAGAATTAATTGATAAGCTTATATAAATATTAACCAGAATTAATTGATAAAACTTGTGGTCATCCTCCCTCTTCTCCAATTTTTATTCTTTCCAGAGTGAATGCAGGGGAGGTGTTAATTTAATTTAACATTCAATCATCTTGGCTCTGTGTCTCCTAACTCAAAAGTCTGCTAAGTTTATAACTTTCCCATATTCAAAGAAATATACATAGCGCTGGTAAAAGGGGCAACATGTAGAAGGAAGGGGGTCTGCAGAACCCCCTTTATTTAAGTAAATTTAAATAATCATAGTTTAAATTATATTAAATTAAAATTTACTTAAAGTAAAATTAAATAATTCGAATTTAAGTAAATTATAGGAAAAAACCAGAAGTATTCTAGTAGCAAAAGGGAAACTTGGCAAGCACATCTTCATCAAGTGAGTTTTCATGAGTATTTTTCATTTTTGCATGTCTGAAAAAAAGATAAATAGGATTACATTCAAGAGATGTGTGAAAATAAATGGTTTTGCCAAATTTAGGTTTTTCTTTTTGCATAAGTTTTAAGTATAGAACTAAAACGTGACTTGTTTTAAATTTCACATAATAAGAATTAGTAATGTTTTCATAATTCTGTATTCTCGGGAATTGTATTGCTGTTCTTCTGTATTTCTCTGGGAGGAAATCATTATCTGTGCTTTAAATCTTTAGACAGTGAAGGCTTGTCCTGTCATACCTCTTTCCTAGGACAAATTGCCAATCATAAACCACCTGATATCCCCTGGCATCACCGATTCTTAGTTTATTTTTCCATGATTTATTCTGTTTCACATGGCAATATGTTTTTCTTCCTTTTCCTTGCCATTCCCAAAGTAAATTTATTTGTGAAACAAAACAGGCCAGGTCAAGGGGCTTGGCAGATAGTTCAGTGTCGTGTTAATGACTGTGCTCAACCTTTCAGAAGCTCGCCCAGCAACCAGTCATCCTCCAGCGACCCTGGACCCGGCGGGAGCGGACCCTGGAGACCACACGTGGGCTACGACGGGTACCACTCATTTTTACCTTAGTTATCCACTGGGAAGAACCTGTTTCCATGACTCATTCAAAAGCGTTTGCTGTGTGCCTGCTGTACCCGGCGCCATTTGGGGAATATAATAATGCCAGACATGCTTTTAATAAGTGACTTGTGCAGGTTGGAAAGCTCATTGTTTCTATATAGGTAGTGCTCACTTGTCTAGTTCTCAGCCTGCTTTTTTCGTTTTTGATGAGGAAAGGTTTTTAGAACATGAAAATTAAGGATGTGAGGGCTTAATTGCCCCCTGACTTAAATTGCTGATGAGGCAGTGCCGCTCAAAATCAGAGAAGTGGGTTTAGCATTTGGCTTTTTTGCTTCCTGTCTGAGAAGCACTGGGAGGTTGCCCCAGCACACCTAGCTGAGAGCTGCCCTTTGTAGTATCCATGCAGTCCCAAGGAGCCAGCAGCTCAGGCAAAGCCTGAGGACTTCCGTGAACAAATACACCGAATGGACCAATCCCACCACCTCTGGGAAGAGAAGAGAGAGCCCAGGGTGCACCCCTGAGGAGCGCCAGGTCTGCCGGGGCCACTGTGACTTGGTGCTGCTTTGGGTTGGAGTTAGGAGCTGGTCACACTGATTGAGAGGAGACAATGGCCGGTCAGTGGGAAAGACTCCGCTCTAAGGAGCAGCTTACATCACTGCTCCTGCAAGTGCACACAGAAATCTCTCTCCATTTGTAGTCTGAGTTATGTGTGTTCCTTCCCTTAGATGATGGAGTTCTTAAAAGTTGTATGTCAAGCAACTTTCTAAATTACATTGCATTTTAAGAGAAGAGAGGTTTTGATGTGGGCTTTTTTGGTTTTCTTTTTTGTATAAACAGTAAAACCTTTTCTGGCTTTTTCTGTAAATCAAGGTCTTCAGCCAGAATTCTGTAAATAAGGATCACTTTGTAGTGTGAATAAGTTTTCTTCTACTTATTTCTTTTATATTTGAGGTTTTCATAAAACAAAGTCTACTTGGATGTAGTCTAGAGTTAATCTTTTTCATTTTTTTTTTTTCTTTTTTTTTTGTTTTGAGGTGGAGTCTCAGTCTGTCGCCCAGGCTGGAGTTCAATGGCAATGATCTCAGCTTACTGCAACCTCCGCCTCTGGGGTTCAAGCAATTCTCCTTCCTCAGCCTCCTGAGTAGCTGGGATTACAGGCGCACGCCACCACGCCTGGCTAATTTTTGTATTTTTAGTAGACACAAGGTTTCACCATGTTAGCCAGGCTGGTCTCCAACTCCTGACCTAGCGATCTGCCCACCTTGGCCTCCCAAAGTGCGGGGATTACAGGCAGGAGCCACCGCGCCCGGCCCTTTCTTTTTCTTAAGAAAAATTTAATACAAAGATATGTCAGTGCCATGTATTCTAAGCATAACGTAAAAAGGCAACCTCCTCTTTAGCTTGCAGGTACATTGTCTGATCCTGGACAGTCCTTCAACCTCCTGGTTTCAGCAGCCCTTCTTTATCTGTAAATGACTGTCATCCAGCTGCTCTTTCTGACCCTCTGGTTAAACCAGATCCCACAATTTCAGATGCTTTTAGCTTCTCTGGCAGGGCTGAGCTGACAATTTGCATTTTCATTTGCCAAAAAACCAGCTCCTGGATAGGGCTTTCCCTCACATAGCCCACTTGGAAGCCAGCACTCCCGTGTGCATGCTGGCAGGTGGCACGGTGAGAAACGACAGGCTCAGCTCTGTGTTCTTTTCAGGTGCCAGTCCCCTCTACTGCTCGAACACCAGGGCTCAGGCCCTTTGGAATGTGACGGAGCCAGGGAGAGGGAAGACACCATGGAAACAAGCAGGCACCCGGGTAATAAGGAACTCCTGGAAATTGACCTCCCTTGCTCCCCATTGCCCCCTCCCCGCCCCCTCCTCTCCCATCACTTGTTCATTTGATTCATTCATTCATTCAGCCTATGTGCGCCAGGCTGAGGTGATCAGCTGGGTCTCCGGGTGCAGGAGGGGGTGTGGTCATGGTTGGTTGTGGTTGTGGCACCTGCAGAAAGTGAACACTTTATGGTGGTGGTTCTGTTTACTTTTGTGGCATATCCATCCATAAGACCAGAAAGGCCTAGAACCACAAGCCTGTTCATGTTTACCAAACCACTTGTCTTGACTTCTGGTTTTCTTTACTCTTTTGGTAATACTGGAAATTGGAAATTCAACTCCTCTCTCTTTATGTGACAGAAACCAAATGGCATGGCCCACCTTCCAAAGTCCTGAGTTCCTATAAAGAAAGAGCTCTGCAAAAAGATGGAAATTGCAAAGATTCCCCCAATAAGCTTTCTCACGTAAGTCCTTTGTTCATAAGCCCTTCACTGGCCTCGCCAGGACTGATCTCTCTTGGCACGCAGTGATACAGCCTGCTTCCTGGGGATGCTCAAGACCACATTACCTCACAGGGCTCTTAGAGGTGAGGTGAAAAAAGGAAACTATCTTCCTGATTTATAAAGGACCTCGAAGAAAGGTTGTACAACAAATTAGTGGCAAAGCCAAAGTTATATCCTCAGCCTTTTGATCCTCAATATCCAGTGCAGTAGTTACTAAATCATGTTCCCATTTGTAATCTGTTAACCACTTATCGATTTACTGGCAGAAGCATTATCGATTTGAAAACAGAAGCAGAAACTGCTAAGTGATGGGTGTGGTCAGAGGAACTCTGCCCATAGGCAGCCATTTACTGTACAGTCACAGATGATTTAATCATCACGGCAGCAGCTGTCCATCACACATGTCAGGGTAGAGCAGTGCCCACGTGTTAGTTCTCAGTCCTTTGCTTGTGTTGCCATGTTTACCCCTTGAAGAAACCCCTGGGAGGTGAGCCTCAAGGAAGACTAGCTCAGTGAAACAAAACTTCCATTGAAATGCAGAAACAGGAATTGTTGGTTATTAAAATAAAGCCAACATTTTAAAGTGGCTTATTTTTGAAAATGTTCAGGTGAAGATAATTTATAAGGTCCTGAATTAAGTTATGTCTTTCTTCTTTCTTAATGTATCATCAGCCAGCTTTGCAGTTGTCCCTTAGCAAGCACACACGACATTTCTTCCCTCAGCGGTGACCACGACCTTGTCTTGAGTCAGCCTCGCTGTATCTATTTAAATCTACCTTTACAATGTTCTCATATTGGTCTCAGCAAAGGGATACATGGTGTCGGCATAGTTTTGAGAATATCAGTGTATCATGAAAAGGTCGAGGTGATTTGCTTAAGGATCTGATAGACTGGAATAAAAAAAGATAATAAGGCCAAACTGCTTTAAAATCTACCAGGGCCTGACTCGTTCTTAGGATTCCAAAGCCCTTTGCCAATGCTTCAGATCTTGTTGCTTTTCCCGGACTGTGAAGAGAGGCCACGTGTATATGAGCACATTGTACAGATAGTGACATTTCTTCTATTCTATTTGCTTTTTGTCTTCCAGAGACCCCCCGCCCCAACCAAAAGCATTGACTCTTTTTCAGACCTATTTACTCTAAAGAGAGTCCCATTTCGTAAAGGCTTGGGACGCAGTTTGACTGGGGCTGTCTCAGAGAGAGAGTTTGTGTTTACCATGTACTTTGCAGCAGCCAAGTGCTTCTGCTATATTATCTCATTTGCTTCATACAAGAATCATGTAAGCTCAGTATTGCAAGCACAGAGAGGGTTAAGTGATTAACCAGAAAGTTCTACCTTTGTGGCTGGAGCCTGAGTCTTCTCCCCCAAACTCAAGGCTGGCACTATAATTTATCATAGAAGCATTTTCTTAATAAGTGGCCCTTCTCTTCCTTGTATAAATTTTCCATTTCCTTCCCAGTTTATATCACCTTTGTTTATTATTTTCTTTGCTAGTGACACTGTGGCCATACTTTTGTGCTTCTTGCACAAATAATTAAAGATTTAAAGATATCCATTTAACTTAGATAAATTATGGGAAGAAGTATGAATTAGAGACTTCTGCACAAAACCAGGTTGTTTTTGAAAAAGGAAATCCCGTCATTGCCCACATTGAAGAGTGAGTAGAAAGGATTCAGGTACGATCCCATGGCCTGTAGCTCCCTGAGTCAGGGTGAGAAGCAGCAGAGTTCAAGATTCACTTGAAGACTCTCTGTTCCTTTTTCTTCTCAAGATTGGGGATAAAAGTTGCTCCAGTCACTCCAGCAGCAACACACTCTCCAGCAACACCTCCAGCAACAGTGACGACAAGCACTTTGGGTCTGGCGACCTGATGGATCCCGAATTACTGGGGCTGACCTACATCAAAGGGGCCTCCACCGACAGTGGCATCGACACGGCCCCGTGCATGCCCGCCACCATCCTCGGCCCTGTGCACCTGGCAGGCAGCAGGTCCCTGATCCACAGCCGGGCCGAGCAGTGGGCTGACGCTGCTGACGTCTCTGGGCCTGACGACGAGCCGGCCAAGTTATACTCTGTGCATGGCTACGCGTCCGCCATCTCCGCCGGCAGTGCTGCGGAAGGCAGCATGGGCGATCTCAGTGAGATATCCTCTCATTCCAGGTAAGCCCCGCAGCACTGCAGAGTAGTACCTGCTGGTGCCACCTGTGCCCTGCCTGCTGGGATGGGGCAGAAGCCTGAACTGTAAGCAGTAGGGGCATCGGGTGGGTTGGTGTTATTTTTCCTAGCTGCATCAGAGGAAGGGCTTGTTTCTACAGCATGAAAATGTGAAAGCTTGCATGTTAGTAAGTCCCTTGTTTGTGTTTTGTTTTATTTTTTTTCCTATTAAGTTTGAGTGAAAAGTCAGTAGAGATATTAATTGCTCTAGTCAGGCCACTTACGTCTCTCTCCTAATTCAACCTGTTGGCCCTGCATGTTTTGGAGGCACTCACTAATCTTCAGACCATAGTAGTAGGAAGCCATGAGGGCAGCGTGTGTGTGGAGCACATGTAGCTCCCTGCCGTGAGGGCATGCACACACTTCCTCCCTGTTCCTACAGCCCTGACAGCAGGGGAGACCTGAGATCATGTGTCTAACAATGAAAGTGTGTTCAGCTCTGCAGCTGGAGTTCTTTCAGTAAAGACTAGCTAAGTGTAAAGCAACCGTGTTCTAAGTACTCTAAGTGTGGATGTTTAATATCTCCTTATGAGTGGTTTTAAACTCCTGTTGAACATACTTCTCTGCAGTGGTTTTAAAATACCTAATTTGCAATTTCTGCCTTCACTTTCAAAGACTAGGCAAAGGACAAAGAAATGGATTTATTCGGTTTTGCTGTGGACAGGATTTAACTGTTTACAGCAACTACCAGTGTCATTTTTCTGCTTGTTTCCAAGGCCTTCCCTGATTCAGCTCCAAGTTACTCTGTGACTCCTGCCCACAATACTGGAGGGCAGAGTCAGTTGAACTAAAAATGGGAATATTTCTGGCAGGTACCTAGTGCTGTGAGGGAGCATTTCTCCAAATGATGGTGCTCAAGGCAGACCTGTAGCCACCACGGTGAAAGGCTTTTTATGTTCCTTAGGCTCCCCTTCAGAGACCCCCTCACCCCACCACTGCTAGGGGATACTGAGTGTCATTCAGGGACCTTTACGTTACAAGTTAAAGAAACTCCATGCTGATTGGTTCGCGCAACCAGGGTCATATTGGGGCTCATGTAACCAACAAGTTGAGCACTTGCAAGGTTCTGCTTGATCCAGCAGCTCAAAATGATACGGCCCAGGACCAGGTTGCCTCCACCTTCCCACTCCGTATGACCATTTCCCAAAATCTCAGCATTCTTCTTTTGGCTGAAAACAGCTGTGCCACCTGCAGACCTGCCACAGTCACGGTCCTCTGTCCCCAGGGAGAAAGTGGTTCTTTTCTAGTTTCTGCAGAAGAAACAGGTTTCTGCCTTCTCCAAAGCCAACCCCCCCACCCCCATATCTCCTCACATGTTCCTAGCTCCAATCATGTGGTTAGGGGGTAGCATCGCCTCAGGCAGTTGGGGCCCTCAGCCTGGGCTGGGGGGTCAGTCCCTCTCACCAAGCCATGCAACCGAGGAATGGCAAATACAGCCACTGCCCCAGAAGAGAAGCAGGGCATTATTTGACCTGAAGAAGGGGGAGTGGACGCCAGAGAGTAGAAATCATGCATATCCACCATGCAGAGCGAGCTTAGGATATGAAGATTATTTTCAAAATAGACATTCCTACTACTTTTTTTTTTTTTACCAGTTCTATTTAATAATTTGACTTAAAATAGGTTTAGTACTAATAACTAATATAATAATTAAGGATTATCAGTGAATTTGGTTATCTGAATTATTCCTGGCTGAATTTCAGGAACAGTGGTCATACGGTAGAAACCATCTCGGGATTGCACAACCTGCTAACATCTAGTTCAAAGTTTAGATGATTTGTAAAAGAGCCAATTTCATGACACCTTTTTGGTCAGATGTCATTGACATCACAAATAGAGTTTTGTATTATTATTATTAAGTAAAATTTCTATGGAGACTGCCTTCGGAGTACATTGATTTGTTGATATTTGGTAGGGATATTTACCGGCATTTGAAATGGGTTTTCATGACTACCTTAACCATTTGCAAATGTAATGGGCTAGACTATTAGAAAGTATATGACAGTGCTAGATTGGATTTCTGATTGATTCTACTTTCTTCCGCCACTCTGAATTGGATGTGGCCCAGCTGTTGTATAAGTGATAGATGTTGAGTGAGTGGAATCCTTTACCACTTGACTGCCCTTTTCTTGTAATTCTTCGTTGATGGTGGCTTTGAAGCCACATTTCAACTTGCGTCCTAGGCTTTTGCTCAGCGTGGAATTCAGTCACTGAATGGAATCTTTTTAACACTTCTTCTTGCCTGCCCTCCGACCTGCACAGGAGGCGAGGAGGAGGGATGGGATTTACAGCATTTGCCTTGTTGTCTATGTGTGGAGTGAAAGGCAGGTGACTCATTAGAGCATGAGGGACCAACCTATCAAGCCACACAGAGATTCTGCAAACTCTGAAATGCCAACCCCAGCTGGGGCATGAGCGGCCATGAGGAAGGCTCCCTGAGCCCCGTACTTTCCTCTTTTGTCCCAGTTCAGGCAGCCTGGCAGTCCCCTCGAGCCGAGGCCTGCTGCTGGGGGGTCTGGGTTGTGACTGAGAGTAGCTCAGGTAACAGAAGAGCAGAATAAACTTTCAGGAACTGACACGGGTGACCATCCTGCCTAAACCCACATCTCTGCTTCCAAGTACTCCGTGCCCCTGACCTGTGTGTTATTTCCTTCATAGCACCCACCCCTAAATAAAATCATTTGTATTTACTGCATATTCCTTCCCACAAGAAGGTCACTTATAGCTACCTTCCCCTCACTGGAGCATTCATGTTTTGAGCTGATAGGGTCATGGCCTGTGTTGTTCGCTTGTATCCATAGCACTTAGTACGGTTCTATGCACATGGCAGGCATCTGAATATTTTTTGAATGAAGAAATAAACCAGGAAAAGTGCTTGATAAATGCTTGTTGATGGAGTTAATAAACCAGTGCCTAGGTAACATAGGGAAGTAGGAGGAATGTGGGATCCACCATTCCTAGTTCACGGTGTCAGGAGTCCCAATCAGTATATGGTGCACTCTTAATTCTTAACTGTGGTTTTTCACCACCGACACCATAGCAGCCTCCTCCAGCCCCAAGCACACACACACGCATTCCTTGGCAGCCACCCGGGAGTTAAATAAGTACACAATTGTGTATATGGCACAATTCCAAGATTGTACTAAGGAGGCAAAGGGAGGACTTAAAACTCTTTAGGACAAGTTACACTCTTGTGAGGAAGAGGGTATGGGAACAGGAATCATCTATTAAGCAGAACGAGCATGTATCTAGCCTGCTTTCTCCTGCTGCTCAGTTCTTGTAATTCAGCACACACATTTTTTTCTTGCTTCGAGGGCAGGGCATTTAGATAAGAGCTCAGAATACCAGGCAGTATTTATGCTAACCTAACTAAGGCTTTGCAAAATGAAATAAATCAACTGCAAAAACAAACCCCATGTTCTGGATTCGCCTGTAAATGGCACATACGATGTTGGGCTGTTTATCATCATTCACGCCACCATACCTTTCTCCTGGTACAAATGATTGGAGGTCGGCAGTATAACTCTGAAAGAAGAGCATTAGTCCAGGAGGAAAGGATTCGTGAAAAGTTTGTAGGCAACATTCCAGAATGTTGTCAGCGTCGGAGAACACTTCTGTAATGACTGCTACTAAACAAGGAATTGTGCCATATTACTCATCAAGTGGATTCTGCATGTTTATTCTTCAAGTTAACTTTAAAATATCTTACAGTTGGGATAAAAGACATTTTAATGAAATCTAATTTTTAGAAAATGTTATAAAACAAAGGGCAAAATACATAGAGTTTGCGGCCTTTGGTCATTTTAAGGGGGAAAGGTGAGTAACCTACACACACATGTACGGCGTATTAACTAGACTGTGACTTTGAGTGCCCCAGTCTTTAACAACAAAATATCTCGGGGATCATCCAAGGCTTTGAAATACATGAGACACACGGGTAGTGGAAGGCAGTGCACAGTCCTTCATCAGGTTCTTAGTGGGGAAACTAAGGCCATAAGCCTTACTGGGACAATTGGGAAACTAGCAAGTGGGCTGTCTGTTAGATGACAGTATTGCATTAATGCCTGACGTCCTATACATGATCGTCACTTGGTTAACTATGGGGGGATGTCCTTATTCTTGGGAAATAAATGCTGAAACATAGACGTATGATGTCTTCATGCTTGCAGCTAATTCTCAGATGGTTCAGAGAGGAATTAGTGGATCTAGAAAAAGGGTACGTGGGTGTTTATTCTACTATCCTTTCCCTTTTCTGTAGCTCTGAAATTTTTCAAAATACACTTGGGAAAATAACATACAGGGCTTCAGAGCTCGTTATCTAGACACACAGTTTTCATGTTAGGGCTCCCTAACTGGCGTGCACCCCAGTGAATGGGAACAGTCCATTAGCTCCTATTCTCCATACGCCTGTTGATTGCTTGCCTTACTACTCAGGTCACCTCGGTCATGTTGCTTTACTGTTCTCTTGACCTGGTGTCCCATGTGTGTGGATGTCGTTGAAGAGGCAATGCAGCATCTTCCCAAGACTCACAGTTAGTGCCCAGAGGGAGGGAGCCACCAGTCAAACTCAAGGGCACCAGACCAGCCACCAGCAACTAAGTTTCTTCATAGGGGTAGACGAGGCGCTTTGTTTGTTGGTCTTGGTTAATTTTACTTAAAACCGCAGTGTTTTCCAAAACACAGAGACCCTGAAAATGGGTCCATTTATTTTGTTTCTTTATTTCCTCTGGAACCTCTACAAAAAGTTCATTTTAATATCATTCTTATTTTTATACTTTGTCTTTTATGATACTTGCTTTATACATGTATCAGAAAAGGTCTGTGCTCCCCTGGGGTTTCCGAGTAAGACTGTATTTCAGCATACTGGAGGAGCTTGCTACCTCAGGAACCCTGTGTTAAACTCTTTCAATAGAAAGGACTCCTACTCGTGAATAATCCTTTCCTGCGTCACTTCCTATAACTACATTTATATAATGCTTACCCTACGCTTCTAAGTGCCTCACTGATACTAACTCAGATTATCTTCAGAGAAACCTTCGGAGGTAGATACTGTTACTATCCTCAATTTACAGATGAGAAAACTGAGGTTAAGAAACTTGCCCAGGGTCTGGCAGTGGTAAGGGACAGAGCTGGTGTTGAGAGCTGGTGTTGAGACCCAGAATCCTCACACTGCGCTCACATGTCAAGTTTGCTGAAAGTGAAGTTCACCTCCCTTTCTGAATGCTAAGATTAGACCTGTAATTTAAACTCTTAAAATTTTTCATTTTTTATAAAGGAACTTTTATTCCTTTTTCATAAAATATATATTGTTGATCTTTCTAATTTAAGAAAAAGATATTTCTGGTGGTGGTGAACTGTCCACTTAATTTCTCAGTCAGCCGGGGGTGGGTGGTCCTTCTGGCCTTAGCTGCATGACTAACCTTTAAAATTTTTATTGTTTTTAGGGCCTCTGTCTGTTTCAGTATTGTTGCTGTTGTATCATATGATAATGCAGCAAACACCCCTGTAACTACCAGCAGGTTAAGGACTAGAGCATTGCTGTGTCTGGAAGCTCTCTGCATCCTATCCAATTACAACCCCTTCTCTTCTCCCTTGAGGTAGCCACTAACCTGGCTTTTGTGATAATCATCCCCTCATTTTCTTTACATTTTCCTGAATGACATGTTGTTTAGTTTTACCTGTTTATGAACTTTATTAAGAAACTGGCTCATGATCATTGTATTCTTTGTCACTGGCTTCTTTTCTACATTGTTCATGAGATTGCCCAAGTCGTCTGTAGCCTCAGTCCATTCATTCGTAGAGTATTCCGTGTATTCATTCATAGTTATGAATCGAGTATCCTTCTACTATTGATGATTTTGGTTGCTGCCATTGGGGAGTTCTTCAAATCAGTGCTTCTAATCAACATTGTTCCATGTTGACAGTTGCACGTGCAGCAGGGGTTTATCGTATGTGTGCCCGTGCAGTGGAATTGCTGTATCGTAAGCTCTGCGGGTGCACACACCTTCATAGGTAATGCTCAAACTGTTTCGTGCACTTTTTACTCCCACCAGCAGTAGGAACGTACCCACTGCCCTGGTTCTTACTAACACTGGGTCACTGGGTGTTGTCGGGCATTCCCATTTTTACCTGTCTGGTGAGTATGTAATGGTATTCCATTATGGTTTGCATTGGCATTTCCCTGGAGACAACTGAGTTTGAGCACCGTCTCCGACAAACATATTCACCATTTGAGTTTGTTCTCTTTTGAAGCATCAGTTTAGGAATGTTGCCCATTTTTCTATCAGATTTCCCCAGCCACGTTTTTAACATCCTTCCTGTCACAGGCATACAACTTGCACGTGAATAACCTTAGCCTATGTAAAAATGAGGCTTCCTAGCAAGCTCCATGGTAGAAAGAAGGCTCCATCTGCCTCACTGGGCCCGATTTTGCTCTCGGAGAAAGACTTGAGTAAAGCCTGGTGGCTCTGAATTTGGCCGTGTGCCAGCACTGCTGAAATCGGATGGTATTGCAGCTTTTGTCTGTTTTTCTCCTCAGTGGTTCTCACCATTCAGGAAGCCCTTCGGCTCACTGTTCAAAAAATAGTGGGTCTCTGGATTCATCCAAAGTCTACATCGTGTCTCACAGCAGCGGACAGCAGGTTCCCGGGTCCATGTCCAAGCCCTACCACAGACAAGGGGCAGTGAACAAATATGTCATCGGCTGGAAGAAATCGGAAGACAGCCCACCGCCCGAGGAGCCTGAAGTGACTGAATGTCCCGGGTAAGGTGGTTGGCTGTTCTTCTCTGGTCAGCATTGTTCACTGTAGGGATTGACTAAGCAAATGTATTTTCCTCCCAAAGGAAATACATTTACTAAAGAAGAATAATCTAAAAACATCTTTCTTAAACTCTTTAAATGATGATGTTTATATTTCTCTATAATAAATTCTTCTCTTGATTTTTACATTAAAAAAATGAAAAGAAATCTGTGTTCTTTGCTTTTATATTCAAATCTGCCTGCAATAGAAAAGTCATGGTAACATGCTACTGATGGTGTGAGTATAGAGTCTCTATAATACACAAGGTCAAAGGCAGTTCGAATTCCCACGGAGTCCTGTGCGTTTCTTAAAGTTGCCGTGTAAGTGACATCCTAAAAGAAAAAGTATTTTTCTTAATTTTAACATGACTTCCAATTTTCCTTTTAGTTGTTAGGTTTGAGGTTGGGGGCGGTGGTGGGCACGTAGGGAAGGATGCTTTGTATCTGTTTGAAAAAGAAAAGATTTAAAAATACTGGTAACCCATCTTACAACACTTGTGAAAACTATGCTGATGCCTCTGTGAAGAGACAGGTAAAGAAATTGCATTTTAAGAATGCAGAGCAAGGCTGGTTGGGGCTAAGGAACTGTTTGCTTATTTCGTAAAGAAACTTAACAGAATACTCGTGCTAAATTATCAGGTCTGTGTGCTCTGCTGTACCTGCCTGCAGTAGCATCATCAGGCGTGTGGTGCCGAGCATGGCATGCACCCAGTCTGGGATGGCTCTTTAGAGAGAACCTCTAGATTTGCACTTTGCCAGTGAACTAGTATCACCTTTTTCTCTTAAAAAAATGATCCTGTGTCTTAAATACAGCTGATATGATTCTGCCTTCTAAATTAAAAATTCTTTTAGTGCTTAAATTGAACATGGAATCTTTTGTTAAAAAAATCATGTCAGTCATTGCAAATGACTTATTTAGGAAGGAATTTCATAGTGATAACTAGCCCTTTTTATTATAAACGAAAATGTTAGAATGATACATTGGTATTTCTAATAAGAGTCTTCTCAGTGCTTCACAGGAATTCATTCCAAGCCTTTTTTAAGTTCTATGAAATATTTTTAGAAGCATTTTATATGTCGCCGTAGTACTATGTTTAGGCGAAAGACACTTGGAAAGTCAGGGAAGTGTGAAAGGAGCCCATTTGGACAGTTTTCATGCAAAAGCCTGGGGTTTATGCATTTCCACACACTGGTTTGATGGCGCTAATGCTCAGTGAGAGCGAGGCAGTGTCAGGAACGAGGTGAGAAGGGGGTTTGCGTCTCTGAGTCACAGGTTGTGTGCACACTAGAGGAGACTGAGATTGTGTCTCCGCTGGACCTCCCCACCTGAGGTCCCCTATGGTGTGGAAGGGCAAACGGCAGTCCTCACACATGTTTTTGGGTGCACCTGTTAGGGGAGGGGCTGTAGAAGTTCTTCCGTCCTAACTTGCATTTTATGGGGAGGATTTGAGCTTAAACTGGTTATCGCAAGAGGCCGGTGCTGGGATTTGAGACCAGGGTTCCTGGTCAGTGTGCGGGCTCATCCTGGCAGATGGAGCAGGCGCCCCAGGCCCTGCCCAGTAACACAGTGTTTCTAAGGCAAGGCAATCATACAGGACTGCACTAACTAGATTTGAAGTTTTATCAAAACAGTGTTTTACTGGATCATTGAAAGATTTGCTTAGAAAACAGTCAGCCAAGTACATCATATTTTTAGTGTCTCATTGTGCACTGAAGAACAAATCAGTTGTGCTCTCCAGAAGTTTCACATAGACCGGTGATTTCTCAAAATCATTATGGAAGCCCTACTGTTAATTTTGTTAATAATATTGTCTTACATTTTTAAATAATATAAGTAAATGAGCCATTCTGTCTCAGGCTTCTGTGCACCCGTTCATGCTGTTCCCTCTGCCTTAATGCCATTTGTGAGTTTCTGAGCCTGACCAGCACCCTCCCAAAGGGGATTGTTCTCTGCACCCGCTAGCCCGGTACTTCCTACAGTGACTTCACGCTTGATAGGTCATCTCAGCCTGCAGAGCACACACACCACATACCTACCACATGCACACACACCCGGACTGGGGTTTCTGTGCAAGCCCCATGTCCTGCTTACCTCACTACTCACAGTGGCTGGCACAGAGTAAACCCTTGGAACATATTTATGACATGTCATTGGATAATTTCTTTAAATTACTAGTTTAGCAGAGAAAGCTAGCAATTTTTATTGAAACACATATAGAAACTAGAACAGCACATTTTAATAGTAATTATGATATAATATTTTTATCCATGCAGTTATTGGTAGGACCTGGGTTTTTTTCCCCGCATCTTCCCCAAAACACATAGGGCGTGGAGCTCTTGAGCACCACCTAACTCACCTCAGGATCAAATGTTGGGCGCTTCTTGGATGCAGTCTTGGTAAAAACTACATTGTTTTGTTTTCCTTATGTGACTTTTATGCAAAAGCCTTCCAGCGTCTTGGATTCTTCTTGAAGCTCCCGTTTTCATGTCATGCCATCCCACAAACCAACTAAATCTTCAGTAATGTTTTAAAAGTTAAGAAAAGCTGCTTCTTTTTTTTTTTTTTTTACAGCCACTGTTCGTTCATGTTGTAACTGTAGCTTGTGCTTCAAGAACTGAGAGGTACAGGGAAACCTGTCCTACCTTGGGAACAAAGCCATAGAGGATTTTAGAGAAATCCTTCTTAATTTTGAGCATGTTTGTGTATGTTTCTTATTCTAGCAATTTCCCAGTGAGCTGTCATACAGTGACAAGATAGCCTCGCTTTTGAAATAAAGAGTCATCTTGGAGGCACACAGCAATAACATTCAGGTCGTCCTCCAGCTCACTGCTGTGGGCTATGAATTCCTCGAGTGTTATGTTTCAGGTTGTGTAGCAAAGACCGTTTGCCTCCACTGACAGTACAGCCACTGACTGTTTACTGTGTCTTCAGGAATGTTTGGTTGCTCAGATTGTATTTTCAGAGTAAACCTTTTTAGAATGACTCCCCAGTTTTCTCCCTGAAAAAGAGCTAAAAACAGTAATTCAGCTTGACACTCTTTCGTCATCTGTCAGTACATTTTTATATACTGATAATTAAGGGAGACAGCTACTTTATCCAAACAGTTTTGTGAAATTGCTGATAATAAAACATGCTTCGCACACATGTGAATTGATTAGTCTTAAACCTCAGGCTCCCTCGGGTGGCTTCCTCTCTGCTGCCTGGGTGCCATCAGGGCTCTGGTTGTCCAGCCGCGAGAGCACACAAGGGTTGTATCAAAAGACGTATGATAGTCTGATGAATTATTGAAACTGTGTTTTCTAATACAGATTAGGAAAGGGAAAACACAGCCGTATTTTAAAAGTTGGCTATGTATTTTTTTCATCCTGGGCGATCTGATTTGTGTCTGAATTATTCAGGAATCTAACTTTGTAGTTGAGCTCATTTCACAAATGTGACATGGCGTGGGAATTTGGAGCAAATGCAGCAAAAGTGAACTGACTTTAAAGACCTAAGAATTGTTTGTATGCATTTGTGGTTGCTGAAACTGGTTACTAGGTTTTAATTCTTACCACTACAGGCACTTTACAAATAGGCTTAATTTCCGTTCTGATTGTTTTCAACAGGATGTATAGTGAGATGGATGTCATGTCCACAGCAACTCAGCATCAGACAGTAGTGGGAGATGCCGTTGCAGAGACTCAACATGTTCTGTCTAAAGAAGATTTTCTGAAATTGATGCTTCCCGACAGCCCCTTAGTGGAGGAGGGGCGAAGAAAGGTTAGTGACTTACGGAGCTTTGAAGTTACCAGAAACACTGAAAACAAAAAAAAAGTCTAAAGAAACTCAAGGGTTTCCAGAGTACTCCCACATGCTTCATCTCTCATGACCCTACCAACGACTCACTGCACATAGTTGACTGTTGTCCATTTTGATTCTATCAGTATGTAAAGGGAGCCTGGGAGAGGTTAAGAAGGCTGTTTTTAAAATCTCAGATAGAGCTAAAAGTCAGGCTGGCCTAGCCTCAAATCCTGGCTCCAGCAATGATTAGCTACATGACTTTATGCAAGTGACTTGGCCTCTTGACCTCAGTGCTCTCATCTGAAAAAAAGGAGATCATAATAATTGAATTGTGAAGTTACAGTGAAGATAAGAAGTAATGTGAGAAGAGCCCAGTACAGCTCCTGGACAGAACTGGTGATCGTGAACAGTAGCTATTAAAATTCACACCGCCTGACTTTCGTTCCAGACCTCTAGCCTCTGCTCCAAGCTATCTGTTCTTAAATGTAATCCTGTTCCAGAAGTGGAGTGGAGTTAGATAGCACACTGCTGGGCATTTTAAACAGGGTTGGAACACGCACAGTGCCGTTTAGAGATAATGCAGAAATTATAGAGAAGGCCATGCTTAAATCTTATAAACCACAACCCCAAGTTCGATGGCATACCTTTGTCATTCACAATGTAGTACTCCCTCGATAATGTCAGCTTGCTTATTGGCTTTAGTTTCATTATTATTACAATCTCTTAAGCCACTTTGCTAAACAATTCAAAGTACTAAAAAGGACTTAATAAAGGCGATTTAGCCCAGTCACCCCTTTTAGCAAGTGACTGAGGCCCCAGATGGTGAAATGTGAACTCTTCATAAATACTTGGTGCCAGAGTCAGCAACTGAGTCCTTGTCTGTCACTTCTAATCCAGCACTCCCTCTTGTTCATGTGAAAAGGAAAAAGGAAGTCAGGTATCGCCATACTGACCACGATCAGGGTAAACTGCAGGTCTTTGTGCTTCTGTCTTCCCTATAGTAAAACAATTCTGCAATTAACCTAATTGTGTTTTTAGAACAACACTCTAATTAGACACTACTGCAAAGCTGCTTTAATCTAATATGCCTGTAATCAAGTTCTGAAGAACCTGCTGGTGGTGTGTGAGGAGGGAATCCCATAAGAACTCCATCAGAATTAGTCTTTTTAAAAAAACTTGTATCAAGTCATGTACATGATACTGTATAAGATTGGATGCAAAGGCAGACTGTTGTACAGAGAGTGTAAACGGCTTTTCTTTTTGGAGGGTTAAACTTCTTGACATGTGTTTTTTCTTCTAAGACAAATCACCTTCTTTTCATGATGTAAATTTAACTTTATAGCTCACACACATTCCAGTTACCATTCATCAGTTGGAAAGACTTGACAGAATGGAAGGAACACATACAATAGGAATATTTTTAGACTTACTGCTACATTCATAAATGTAAATAGCCATTTCTTTGTTTGATGTGAACATTCTGGCTTTTACTATTGTTTACCTAAAAGGAATGTGGTTCAGTATGCAAAGGAAGTAGTGGAAAATTCAAATTTGATTTAACTTTTCTTGAGTATTCGACCACTCATTTCTTTAGTAAGAATTTTCCTTACCCTATCTGTAATTAAACACCACAATAATTTTAATGGTTCATTTAAGTCTGGTTATGATCCATTATTGTAACTCAATTTTCAACAGTTATATAGACTTTTGCAAGTGATACCTTTTTTTTTTTTTTTTTTTTTTTGTGAGACAGAGTCTCGCTCAGGCTGGAGTACAGTGGCATGATCTCTGCCCACTGCAAGTTCCGCCTCCCGGGTTCACGCCATTCTTCTGCCCCAGCCTCCCAAGTAGCTGGGTCTATAGGCGCCCACCACCACGCCCAGCTAATTTTTTGTATTTTAGTAGAGATGGGGTTTCACCGTGTTAGCCAGGATGGTTTCAATCTCCTGACCCTTGTGATCCACCCGCCTCGGCCTCCCAAAGTTCTGGGATTACAGGCATCAGCCACAGCGCCCGGCCGCAAGTGATACTGTTAAGTGGACAGTAAGACTTTATTGGACTGCTGCTGTTTTTTTGAAACGTGTTTATGAGGCCTACAAAGCTTCAGTATTCAAAATTAGTCTTCTTATTACTTAGATTAGATTGAACCTCACATGTAGTTGATTGGTAGAGAAATTGCCTAATATTACAATGTAGTCATTTCAAATTAAAATCAAACCAGTATTATGTGTGACTTTGAATAACTATTGCCTTAAATGGCAACCTTATATAATTCCAGGAACTCTCACTGCTATAAGGTTATGGAGGTTTTATTTAACATTTCAGAGTTAATAAAGTTGTGCATGTCTAAGTCATGACGATATTTCATAGACTGTCAAAGGAGGAAAACATAAAATCTAATAACTACATCCGAGCCCTGGTGCATCTGCCTTATCAACTGCTTGCCGCGTTTGGCATTCCTGAGCTAAGAGAAAAAACCCAAAGAGGCTATCACAATAGTATGTGAAACCACTGGACTTAGTCAAACAAGCCCCATGCATTCGTTTTGTTAATGTCTGTTCCCTCCTCTCACCTTGTTTAAACCTTAGTTTTCGTTCTATGGGAACCTGTCTCCAAGGAGGTCGCTTTACCGCACGCTGTCAGACGAGAGCATCTGCAGCAACAGGAGGGGGTCCTCCTTTGGCAGTTCCCGGAGTTCCATGCTTGACCAAGCACTGCCCAACGACATTCTGTTCAGCACCACCCCACCCTACCACAGCACACTGCCTCCGAGGACCCACCCCGCACCCAGCATGGGGAGCCTGAGAAGTAAGTGAGAGGCTGGCTGATCGCACAACTCCTGCCTCACTGGGCTCTGAGGGTGGCGTGATTTGGGAGTTTGTTTTTGTTTTTATTCAATGTGTATTATTTGGTGTTTTTCTTTTAAATAATTTTCAAATATAAAAGCCCCAGAGTGCCAGAGTGGACATTTTGAAAAAGTTAGGTAACACTACTATTTTGAAAGCAACTGAGAAACACATATTAGATATTTCTGTCAAGTCCAATAGTGACTTCTGCATGATATCTCAACTATCATATCTAAGCCTGATTTTAAAAAAAAAAGGAAAGAAAAGTCTGATGTAAGGAGTGGGTTTTTGAGTGGGTGGACAGTAAGGAGGGATGTCTGGTTTTCTAGCCTTCAGTTTCTTCTTGCAGTTCAGTACTGGAGATGGGGAGGTGGCACATGTGCCTCGGGAGACCTGGCTCGTACACTGGGCTTTACCCGTGGGCAGCTTTGTGTTCCTGTGCAGATGACGTGTGTTCTCTTGTGTCCCCGCTTATTTCAATTTACTAGTCACAGGTCAACCTGACGATTTCTAGACGATTTTCCTTCAAATCCTAAACATCTTTGATTTTTACATAGTGTCAAGTCTTCATTAATGTCAGTTTTTAAGGGCACTTTTTTATGTTAACCTTATTTCCTTTATACATAGTTATTTCTTATTGTACAGAAAGAATGGGAATTTAATCAGAAATATATTCATTGGCAAGTTTTTTTTTCATTTCATCCCAGAAAATATCTTTAGAACCAATTCAAACTTCATAATACGCTTAGAAGTCCCAGGCTAAATGAAATCAAAGTTCTAATAATGTATCTAATATTTAACATAATTGGAAATGAACTTTATCTCATAAAATTCTTAATATAGTTCCTTTTTTTTTTTTTTTTTTTTTTGAGGCAGAGTCTCGCTCTGTTGCCCAGGCTGGAGTGCAGTGGCACGATCTTGGCTCACTGCAAACTCTGCCTCCCGGGTTCACACCATTCTCCTGTCTCAGCCCTGTGAGTATCTGGGACTACAGGTGCCTGCCACCGCGCCTGGCTAATTTTTTGTATTTTCAGCAGAGATGGGGTTTCACAGTGTTATCCAAGATGGTCTCGATCTCCTGACCTCGTGATCTGCCCACCTTGGCCTCCCAAAGTGCTGGGATTACAGGCATGAGCCACCGTGCCCGGCCTAATCTATTTCTTTAAGTAACATAATTACCTGCCGGTTATAAAGAGTCCATTTACCTAGAATGAAGAAACCTTGACAACCATGTGAAAGGTCAGACAGACCTAGGCCACTTTCCTAATATTTCTCCAGTTGTTTTCCCTTTTTTGTAAAGAGGTAACTTTAATGTCCTCTTAAAAGCTTTTGTAAAACCAGTAAAACTCTATTTTCCTCCAAACATTAGTTCATGTACAGTGTTTGAAGTGTGCTTGTGAACTCTTCATGGTGCGTGTGTTATGTTTATCTTACGTTCTACCCTTCATTTTGTTTCCATGTGAAAGATGTATGTCCCTTTATTTTTTTAGCTTCACTTAAAAAAAAAAAAAAAAAAAAAGACTTTTTAAAGCAGTTTTAGGTTCACACCAAAAAGTACAGGGATTTTCTGTATACCTCCCCCAACACGTTTTCCCCGCTGTCGACAAACCCCTGCCTTCAAAGGGTGGCAGTGGTACATGTGTTATAATCAATGAACCTATATGCACAGGTCATTATCATCCAGAGGCCCTGGTTTACATTAGGGTTCGTTCTTGGTGGTGTGCGTTCTATGGGTTTCTACAAATGTGTAAGATGACATGTATCCGCTATTACAGTATCATTCAGAGTAGTTACCCTGCCCTAAAAATCCTCTGTGCTCTGCCTGTTCTTCGCTCCCTCCCCTTTACTTCCTGGCAACCACCAATCTTTTTACTATTTCCATTGTTTTGCCTTTTCTAGAATGTTGTATAGTTGGAATCACACAGTGTGCAGCCTTTTCAGACTGGCCTCTTCTACTTAGTAATAAGCATTTACCTTCCTCCATGTCTTTTCTTGGTTTGGTAGCTCATTTCTTTTTACAGCTGAATAATATTGCATCATCTGGATGTATTGTAGTTTATTTATCTAGTCATATACTGGAGAACTGTGTCCTTTTTTAATGTGTTCAAAGGCACAATTAGGAAACAGTCAAGTTTACACTGTTCATTCACTGTCCTAGTTGAAAACTGCCTTACTTGTCTTCGTTTTTACTTCTCTAGAAAAAGCACTAAGAGTTTTCCTTGCCATTTGCTGGTCTTTAAAGAAACCTTCTTATTTGGTGATACATCTCCTCCAATGGCTATACTTAAGAAACTACCCAGAAAATGTTCTCTAGGCTTGATGGATGAACTAACAAAATGTAAATCAGAAAGCTGGAGGTAATTTGTATTGAAGTCTATTCCCCTAAAAACTTCTGATTTCCAACAACCCCCCGTCCATGGAAAGTTTAAGCTTCTAGAATCTAGTTGTATGGAGGCCTCTGGTTCCCTGGCCTTCTGACTGCCACAATCGCCTACGTGATTATAGATGCTCCTTGGCTTACGCTGGGGCCATGTCCAGATAAACCCACCATAAGTTGAAAATATTGTAAGTTGACCATGTATATGGTCACCTAACCTACTGAACATCATAGCATTTCCTAGCCTACCTTAAACATGCTCAGCACACTTGCATTAGCCTCCAATTGGGCAAAATCATCTTGCAACACAATCCATCATACAATATCAGTTATTTACTCACGGAATCTCGTGGCTGACTGGGAGCTGTGGCTCACTGCCACAGTTCAGCATTGCGACAGAGTGTCATACCACATATCACTAGCCAGGGAAAAGTTCTAAATTCAGAATTTGAATTATGATTTCTACTGAGTACGTATCACTTTTGCACCATTAAGATCTACTCAAGACAGGTTTCAATAATCCTCCTTTCATGGTTTCTGGCCATTCTGTAGACCCTCTCTAAGAAGATACCACTCTTTAAGAATAGTTTGACAGTCAAAAACTAGAGCAGCCCAGAAAGCTGAAATGTGAGTGTTAATGCCCAGAAGATGTCTTTGAGTGAGAAATGAGGAATATTTGAAGTTGCCCAGCAGTTTCTCTTAGTTTCTCAGAGAGACATAGCTTCACTTTAAAACTTGGAGCAGAGGTTGGTTCCAGATGGTTTTAAATTGCTGTGTAGATAGAGTTGGGCAGAAAACTCAGAAAGCGCAGATACTCTTCTTTTAAACTTTAAAACATAGAGCATTCCTAAGGGAAAGAGAATCTTTCACCAGGAGAGACTCAATCAGATTTTGTATGTAATGTGGAGGGAGGGTTGCAGGGCAAAGCACCAGTAACTGCCCATCTCTTCCCAGTGAATATTGGAAGACCTAATCTCTGCACCTTTTCTACATGTAATTATCATGGTCACAGGCTTCTCCTTCCGGTATTTTTAGCTTTTAAAAGTTACAGATTTGAATCTGTCTCAATCTTTCTTCTCTTGAGACCAAGATCTTAATCTTCATACTTAAGCTCATTTTGGGTGTAATTCATGTCATGATTCATCTATATTTCCTGTGGAGTCACTGAAATGTGTTGTATCTTTGTGTCTTCAACTTGGAGGTGTGCAGATATCACCTAATCCAGCAGTTGAGAATATTTCTGAAACATTTCTGCCTTGCTTTTAGGACCTTTGTTTTTGTCATTGGTAGATTGCAGAAGAAAATTTATTTAAGGGCACAGATGGGAAAAAAAAAATGAGAGTGGGCTTTTAAACACACAATTCACAGGCCGGATAACCAGTGACACTGAATAGCAGTCATATTTTCCTTTTCTTCCTTGGCAGGTAGACACCTGGGGTCATTCAGCACAATCCCAAGCATTGGCAGGCTCACCAACTTAAAGATCATTTTTTGGTTTTTTATGGAACAGAGATCAAAACTCTGAAATCATCTTCTGAGAATGGACTAATGAGAATTCTTAGATTTCAAAAATGAAAATAGAGAATATTATGTGTGGTTTCAAATCCTATAGTTCTGACCTACGCACATCAGAAAGAATGCCCCTTGAAGTTAAAAAGTGGGAGGGTGGGAGAGTTTAGAATAAATAAAATAAACTGGTATTTTAGTTATAATGTAATAGTTGCACGTGTTGCTTCAGAGCACACGTGTAGCCTCAGTGGTTTTGTGTTGTAGATGATAAGGACTACCAACCACCAGAAGAAGAATTCTTTGCCAAGGGTGGCATGGCAAGGTGTCCATCCACCTGCAAACAGGGTTTTGACTATTCAGTATTTGAATAGGCAGTATTATTCAGTGTAATACTTCTTTCTCTTTTTTCAAATGTCCTCAGTCTTCCCTGTAATAAACATTGGTTTCTGAAAAGTGTAGTTGTGAAACCTCAGATATCTGACCGCCAGGAAATGCTGTTGGGAAGCTCCTTGGCATTTATAATAATAGCAATAAGCTCAGACTCAGTAAAGATGGTTATTGTGATTTCAGGTTTTGGGTAAATAGACAGGCAGCCACAAGATCAATGTCGCAAGCCAGAGCAGGTGCGCAGGCAGTGGTTCCCTGATATTACCCCCATTTCAGTATTCATGAGTCTCTTGAAAGGCTGACTTAGGTCCATATGCAACATGGGCAGTAAGAATTATGAGCACAGAGAAGCATCTTCTCCAGAAGTGAGGTAGGATGGAATCTACCCAACTGTACCCAAAAAATGCTTTCAAGACAGTGGCCTCCCCTCCCTCCTGTTTTTTAACTCATCCTGAGAACTCCCAGGAAGTATTATGGGTATGAACTAAATTCAGTTACTGTTGTTTTCTCCTCACTAAATGTCTCATCTTTGACATTAGTATGTGACACCATATGCAAAATCGGTTCAGGTTTCCATTTGGAAAAACTCTGTGAGAAACTTGTTATGCCAGGAGGTCACCGTGCTCCGTGTGGGGAGCCTGCAAATGGGTCCCACACTTGTGCCACCCACTTTCCTGGGCTGGCACCTGGGGAGCGAGCCAGCCACCCAACTGAAGAGGTCACGGTCTTGTCTTAATTGGCCAGAAGAGTTGTTTGGGCTCCTGAGGCTTGCGAGAGCTGGATTTAAAACAACAGGCTTTGATACCTGAGGCAAATGGTGCCTTTCGTATAAAACCGTACAACTGAGGAGACAAGACAGTTCCAGCCACTGTGGCATCACAAAGCACAGGTGATCAATTGCCCTTGCCCCTCCAGGTCTGCACTGTGTATACCTTTTTTTTGAGATGGACTTTCGTTCTTGTTGCCCAGGCTGGAGTGCAGTGGCACGATCTCAGCTCACTGCAACCGCCGCCTCTCTGGTTCAAGCGATTCTCCTGCCTCAGCCTCCCGAGTAGCTGGGATTACAGACGTGTGCCACCACACCTGGCTAATTTTTTGTATTTTTAGTAGAAACGGGGTTTCACCATGTTTGCCAGGTTGGTCTTGAACTCCTGACCTCAGGTGATCTGCCCACCCCAGCCTCCCAAAGTGCTGGGATTACAGGTGTGAGCCAACGCACTCAGCCAGCACTATGCATATCTTGATCCAAACCCCTCTCAGACCAACAGTATTCATCTGTTTGTTGACAGAGCTCTTTGAGAATAGAACTTGTGTCTTACTAGTTACTCTGTCCCTAGGTTCTGAGGTAGTACCCAGTAGTTCCTGGAATATAGTAGATGCTCAGTAAACATCATCTGGGTGATGGGGGGAGTGATAAAAGTATTGCAAATAATTTTGGCAGATTTAGAATCTGTGTTAGACTGTGCTTGCATTGCTGTAAAGAAATACCTGGGGCTGGGTCATTTATAAGAAAAGAGATTTAATTGGCTTTTGGTTCTTCAGGCTGTTCAGGAAGCATAGTGCTGGCCTCAGCTTCTGGTGAGGGCCTCAGGAAGCTTACAGTCATGATGGAAGGTAGAGGGGGGAGCAGGAGTAACACATAGCAAGAGAGGGAGCAAGACAGAGCTGATGGCGAGATGCCACACTCAACCAGATCTCACGAGAACTCACTATCATAAGAACTCACTCATTATCACGAGCACCAAACCATGAGGGATCCACCCAGGACTCAAACACCTTCCACGAGGCCCTATCTTCAACACTGGGAATTACATTTCAACATGAGATTTAGAGGGGACAACATCCAGACTGTGTCAGAGTCTCAAAAAAACAAAAACAGAATAGTAAATTTTCCCAGTTACATGATATTCTAATCAATGGAAAAGAAAATGTCTGTGTTTCATGTTGATTATTCATGGAGATATACAGGTGGCTCTTTCTTCGTCTAACAAGACTTCCATTAACATGAGGCTCTTCCTGCTTATGGAAAAATGATGGATTTTAGCTTTAAATCCACATTTTTTTCACAGCTTTTATTTCTAAACTATGCTGTTCCTTAAGAAGCTTCTCATCATTTGTGTCTCAGCCAAGTGTCCCCTCCTTGGACAGCCCTCCCCGAAATGTGCCACCAAGCTTCACAGTCACATTACCCTGTTTTGTTTTCTGCAGAAGACTTAATCACTCCTTGTATTTTCTTGTTTATTCGTTTATTGTCTCATCTTTGATGTAAAGCTTCACGAGAGCAGGGCCTTGTCTGCCTGACCTACTGTTGTGCTCCCATCACGTGGCAGGCAGTAGTCACTTATCAAATACATTGTGGATAGACTGCTGAGCGGACAGTGCTCCAGATAACCCTAGAGGAAAGGAGACATCTCATCTGTGCTAACGTTCTTTGCCAGTTCTGCAGTATCACATAGAAGTCCCATTCACCACTGGAGGAGAGGGGGGGACAATATTTCGTCATAAAGAAAAAATATCACCAACAAATGTCCTTTGCTTCTCCTCCCTGCTTTGCCAGCCGTACAGATTAAAAGTGGTGCGGGGTTGCCTGGGCTTGCCTTTGGCTGTGAAATGTACACCCCAAGACCATCTCAGATCCCAGAGCCATTAGTGCCACTCAGTCTGTGGTCTCTACATGCATTGGGTGGGGGCAGTGGGCAGAGATCTTCAGAGCTGGTGGGCTGGGCTGCTCTGTGGGGAGCTGGGCCCGCTCACACACTCCGGGCCACTAACACTCACGTTTGCGCCTTGGCAAAATTATGAATGGCCACGTATCAGGAACTTTAGAGGTGCTTAGGAATTGTCAACGCTTTAATTATTTCACCCAAGACGGTCAAGAAACCACTCTGTTGAGTGTTGGGGAAAGATGGCTCTTTGAGCACACAGCTGCAGGAGGGACCAGGGAAGGGGAAGAAAGGGACAGTAGTCTCACATCCCAGCTTGTGAGTCAGGGGACTGGCCGCCGTCCCCTCTGTTCTCGTTGGATTTTACCCCTCTTGTCTACTGTGTTATTTTTCTCTTTTCTTGTCTCCTGTTATCAACAAGTAAGGATTGTGTTGTGTAGTGATCTTAGGGGAAAAAGCAGACAGCACATAGAATGTGCGTTAGGCTTGATTTTAACCTTCGAGAATGCCGGAAGCTGGAGTGGATTGTTTCTTTACAAACACAAGGAAAATTCACGAGTTGGCATTTCTTAGTAAAACATGATGAACAGAATGTACTTTCTGTAGAAATGTTCGTATATCTGAATAGAATTCCATTCCACTCCGTGATGCTTCTCCTCCAGTGAGGGAAGGAGGGAGGACAGTGCTGCAGTGGGCCCGGATTCCAGCCTGCCTGACCTCCGCGGCCCTCACAGAGCTATGCCACTCTTGCACCGTTTCCCGAAGAGCTCAGCCACGTGGAAATCAGTGACAAAAGTAATTGCTGCCTCCATATGTCATTTCTTTATACTCGGTGCAGAAAACTTGCCTTGAGCAAAGCAGCATATGAGTTGCAGAGAGAGAAGAAAGTGTGTTTTAAGTGAAGGAAGATTCCTGGGCTTCTTTACCTTTCTGCTTGAGGGTCTTTCTTTACCTTTCTGGAACCCTTTCTTCCTAAGCAACTGAGACAGGACCTGACAGCCAGTTCAGCCCAGCCTTTGCCCAGCAGGGAGCGAGGATGCTCCTGGGAAGCAGTGAGTGCTGAGTGCCCTGCTTTCCACCTCGCACTCCTGTGTTGCTGCTTCCCTCCTCTGCTGGTTAACCTCTTGGCAAGGACGAGCACATCACACACAGAACAAGTAGAACAAGGAAGAACCAGTGTTGTTTCAAAGAAGAGCATGTGGAGAAGGGAGGGTGGAAACAAGGTTGACAATATATCCATTACTAGGTTCCCTTCAAAATAAAGGCAGGGAATAATTAGGTGGAAAATTACCCCAACTTCTAAAGGTGGTAGGTAGCATGGAAAATTGGTGTAGCTGTAATTGTTAGAGATCCGGTAAGAGCTGCATTTGTCCAGAGTCTCAAAAGTCTGTCAGTCTCCTTCAAGGCCAAATTTACTAGCTGTCTTAGTCCCGATGCCAGCATTTCACAGCCACCCAAAAGGATGTGGGAATAAAAATTACAGGTGCATTTGGTTAATTATGCCCCCTTACTTAACATAATTGCAGGCTCAGACAGCCAGGTGGTCATTATTTTGATTGGTCTAATTAGTCAGATGTGTTCACAAGCAGCTGCATGCAATGTTCTGGGCAGGTTCAGAAAAGCACATTAAAGAAAGTCCAGTTGAAGCCTTTTTAGAACTTGTCCTCAGATGCATAATAAGTTCTTAACAACGAGTCTTATTAATGACATAAACACTTAAGTACCTTGATGAGAGTTTAAGGAGAAAAAGAAATGGAAAAGGTCCGTTCATAGCCAAAGGAAAACCACTCAACATTGAATCCAGGATGGGTGAGTGCTCTCTGCTTCAACCATTGATAAAACCATCTTATTAAGTCAGAAAGGTAGTCCAACCACTATGTTTGTGCTTTGTATATAAAATAACATCCTCGATCTCAAGTAGCAATAAAAACAAAGTCAGTCTTACTACATTTTTATAATCAGTTGGTATTTGAAGCATCTCAAGTTTGTGGTGCTCAGCTTAGATGTTCCTCCGTAAGCTTTATAAATCAGGATGGAGATTGCTCCAATACTTCTTACAGCAAGGTAAAGCCTGCAACACTTTTAAAAAGAGGAAAGTCTCCCCTGAAGCAAATGAGAATTTATCCTGCAACAGTCAGACCTGGTTGTACTCAAGCCCCCTAGAAGAAAACCGTGAAATTACAATAGTATACAGAGGCTTGATTCTCATCTCCCTGCCCTTATGTGCTGGTCGACTTCTCACTAGTACAGACTCGGCTGCTGCTTACAAACCTCCATTTTTCCAGCTATATCCCTTCTGGGCAACTGCAGCCTCGTGTTTTCTTTTTCCATTAAGAGCAGGAAAAATTATCTTGGCCACTGTGGGAGGAGGATGGTGGTTCCTGTGCTGACTGACTCACTGGGAGGAGCAGTACTGCCTGTGTACTGACTGACTGACTCTGAGAGGGGCAGTGGTGCCTGTGTACTGACTTACTGATTCTGGGAGGGACAGTGGTGCGCATGCTGCGACTGACCTACTCTGGGAAGGACAGTGGTGCCTGTGTACTGGCTGACTGATTCTGGGAGGGGCAGTGGGGCCTGTGTGCTGACAGACTCTGGGAGGGGCAGTGGTACCCATGTACTGGCTGACTGACTCTGGGAGGGACAGTGGTGCCCATGCTATGACTGACTGACTCCAGGAGGGACAGTGGTGCCTGTGTTGTAGCTGACTGACTCTGGGAGGGACAGTGGGCCCCGTGTTGTGGCTGACTGACTCTGGGAGGGACAGTGGGGCCCGTGTTGTGGCTGACTGACTCTGGGAGGGACAGTGGGGCCCTTGTTGTGTACTGACTGACTCTGGGAGGGACGGTGGTGCCTGTGTACTCACTGACTCTGGGATGGTGCCCGTGCTGTGACTGACTGACTCTCTGGTTTTGTTTCTGTTTAGATGAGTTCTGGTTCTCCGATGGGTCCTTATCAGATAAGTCCAAGTGCGCAGACCCTGGCCTGATGCCCCTCCCGGACACAGCCACAGGGTTAGATTGGACCCACCTTGTGGACGCTGCACGGGCCTTTGAAGGTAAAGAGTCACCAGCCTCTGGCCTCACCCCTTACCCTGGGAGTCCTTTCCTGCAGGGCCTGTTTGGCATCTTAGGGGAGCGCATCTGTCTCCCATCGTCTGATTAAAGTTTTGAATCTTTAGCCTTGTTATATAATGAAAACAAGCAGAGGCTGGCTTGGGCTATGACTAAGGACATTTCCTAAGGGAGACCATGTCATTTAGTAAAAGGAGCACTAGGCAAGAAATCTGAAAACCTGAATTCTAGCTCTGGCACCATCTGTGACCTGGGTGGGACCTCCGTTTCCTATCTGAAAAGTAGAGGTGATTGTATGGGGAGCACCTTGCGTCTTTCCTCAGCGTACTGAGGTATAATGCGGGGGGCACATTTAGAAGGCGGGAGCTGCTGGGCTCACCCAGACAAGCACAGGCCGAGGAGTTCAGTCACTTGGTATAAACCCAGACTCTGGCATGATCGGCTCGACCCATGCAGGTGTCTCTACCTATCGAGGCCTCGGCTTCCTCCTCTTACATGCGGGTCAGTGAGGGTAGGTGGGCTAGCCAGTCTCTAAGAGCCATCCAGCTGCCACACTGTCTTCTGTCATTTTTGGTTGAGGCTTCCCCTTCAGGAACACCTTTGTCCAGCTCGCAGTTAAAGGGAGACAAAACAAGGAAGATGCTTGCTTCACGTGCAGCCTCGGGACCTCACGGTGATACCATGTAAACCTGTGGCACTCGGGATCGTGACTTGACTTTTTGCCCTTTGTCGCTGCATTCTTTCAGTGAGTTTTATGATGGCAGGCTCTGGCACTGGGGAACCTGGCAGCTAGGACTGACAAAGGAGGCAGGATCATTTTAGTAGGGGTTAACACCCTGCGTTCTGTGAGGCTCTCATGGTGTAACCGAGTCACAGCATCCTGGAGGCACCCGAGTCCACTGCTGCCTTCTCAGGCCTGAGGGCCCTTCCTTCTCTTTCTCCCCATTTCTCTTCCTTTCTCAGTCTCTGCTAGCACAGCCCCATCACCTGTGACACCAGGCCTCAGGAAACAAAATCAAATTCTTTTCCCAGGAGGGGAGGTGCATTTGAAGTCAAACTGCAGAAGGTTGAGGTTTCACTGCCCCTCGTCTGTGACCAGCTTAACACGTTAGGGAGGCCCAGTGGTGGCTTTGCTCTACCCAGTTGGTATCAGTGTCTCTGGTCCTGAGCCTCTGGGAACAGGAGTTGGAATCTACTCTCAGGTGGACACGAGGGAAGTAGGTAAAAGGCAGCTTGCTAGGAGGAAGCCTCTGCAACATGAATATGCGCTCACTGCTCCCTAAATGGAAGGAACGAGACTGCTTTCTTTATCACTCACTCCTTGTGGAAATTTCAGAAGAGCCCTGTCTGCCTTGTGTCGAGACCTTCATTCTCTGATGTTACCAGAAGTTAGTTGCATATTTTAGAAGCCCCAGGCTGGTGGTCTAGTTGTTTCCTGGGCTCCCCATGCTTCTAGCACTTGCTTGTACATGACCCAGCACCAGAGCACAGGAACGCTGTCTTTACCTCTGTCCAGAGCAATCTGGGAGCAGGTAACACTGTTTTCTCTTTCTCTGGGGTGCTCTTTACACACTACAGTCTCTCTCTCTCTCTGACCAGATCTTTCTGCCCCAGGAGAGGTAAGACCAGAGATAAGATCTCTGTGTGGCCTCACTGTGTAACTATCTGCAGAGTACTTAACACACTGAATTCTGCTTCTTTCACATGCCTGTCTCTTAAGAGATGAGTTTCTTAAGGGAGGGCTGCCTCTTTTATTATTTTATCTGTATTTATCAGAAACATATCAAGATAACCAAATGAGAAGCGCTAGTAATGAGGAGTAAGTAGGTATTCAATATGCACAGTTTGTGCAACCCAGAACTATCCCAACTCGTATCACAGCTCTCAGCGTCTTAGATCCTTTTGCATTTTGTGATCACCTTTCAGATTTAAAACAATATTTATCACCTTATGTCTGTATCTGCCTTCATTTATGTCTTTACTTGGTTCCCTTCCACCCCTTTCAAATGTTCCTTCAGAATAAACTGACTGCTAGAAAATGCATTTTTTCAGGGGCTTAGAGAAGGCAAAATGGCGCATGGACTAAATGATGAATTTAGGGATTTTGGTCATAACTTCAGCCATTTCTGGGCCATAGATCTTTGGACAAGTCACTTAGCTACTGTGACATCCACACTTTGTCGCAATACTGTTCTAGGTCTTTTACAAATATGAACTCGGTGAATGTTAAATAGTAATCCTTTTGGACATGTGCTGAATTAATTTGGGCTTCAGTGTTCTCATCTATAAAATGAAGAACCAAGGAACCTGTAAGGAAGGCTTCATCTAGTCCTAAACCTCTAGTTCTGTGGTTTTGATATCAACAAGTTATTTCTAAGCTGAAGTAAGAGTATAGGTGGTAGTTGGCACAGAAGGGAAAAAGTATGACATGGAAATTCTCCCTAGGCACTGCCCTCAGGTACATGGACGCCTAAATTAAGCAGAAAATAGTGTTGTATTCTATTTGCCAAAGGAGAAGACTTTGGTTATCTGAGCTTTAACATTGATGGATAAAATAATGTGGAAGAAGTTAATGCCGTGTTTAATTTTTGATGCTACTCCATAGGGTGGCATGTCATGGTGAGACAGTAGCCAGCTTATGAAAATTCAGTTGAGAATGTGTGCCTCCTTTGGCTAATCAGATTCCCTTGTATCAGTGTTGCCTCAGGTTGCATCCCAGTGACCTGCTGCCCTCTCTCCTGAGTTGCATGGTGGTGATCAGCGTGGTCAATCTCCTTAGCACTTTAAAGAGAAATGTCTTCAGGTAGATAACCCAGTTGCCCTCCTCGTGACTTTTTCTTTTTGTACCAGTTCTCAAGGCCATTTCTGAGCTAGAGTAAACATTATAAAGAAAAGATAGTGTGAAACATGTCGTGTGCTTGTTTATGTCATTGCTACAAACTAACAAAGGCAGTTCTAAAGGCTTATTGCCTCAGTCTTCCCTGGAATAATCCTGTGCGCATATTTCCATCAGTATATCTGAAAACAGGCTTGGAAAATGGAATTTACCTGCCTATTGGATTGAGATCCCATGATCCCTATAAAATCCAATAGTGTAATTGATCCCTGGCAGACTGGCCTCTCCCCCATTGGTCTACCTCATTTATGCTACACATCTTGGCATACGATATGTTCACCTTCATTTAAGGGCTAAAGTTGACATTGGACACGAGTTTAAGAATCTAGATTTTGCTATACCATTTAAAAATAGAGCAGAGGCGCCAAATTAAGCTGTCAAATCATGACTACTTAAATGTTTAAACTCTATTAGTGCAAGGACCATAATAAATAGTATAGTTGTGGGTGAGAGCCAGGCATTCTGTGCACAAGGACTCAGTAAGCTCCCTCCAACAAGGAGCCATGTTTCCAGACCACATTGCTGACCCTAAGGCAGTGATAATAGATTTAAATGAGAAAAACAGAAGCAAAACACAAAAATCTGACCATTTAGAAAGTTTTAAATGTTACTCTAATAATAATTATGCTGGGAAGAATTAATGAATATGACAAGAGCAATTTTTTTAGGATCATGAAAAAGATGCTACCTAAATCTGGACTACACCAAGAGAGAGGGTAGTTCTTAAAGAAAAATGTTTCAGAAATATTTATTTCAATGGAAAAAAAGGGAAAATTAACCAGCTTCACTGTACTTCAGAAAGATTCCATGAAAACTGTGAAAAAAAAAAATACATAAAGGAATGAAATAAGTTGTAAAAAACAAAAAAAAACAAATGGCAAATGAAATTACACTGCAATTTATAAATAAAACTAACAACCTCTGTTTTTCTTTGAATATTGATAAACCAATAGCAAATTTGATCCAAAACATAAAAAGTACAAATGAACCATATTAGAAAGAAGGTTAAGTTAACATGAGAAAAAGACAGTGGGACGACAATGACCTGTGCAGAACTTTGCCATCTCCCTGCAGAGGACAATGGGTTCTGCCTTACCCCACAAATGCCAGACCAGCTGCAGTGACTTGTTATTACCTCTAGGATAGGAATGTGACTGCTTCTCCCTGGCTTGGATTATGAAGACCTCGTGATCATTTGGGGTCTTGCACTCCCCACCATAATGCAAACCAGGCCAGCCTGAACCGTAAAATCTGGTCAAGACGAGTCCCTGTCCCTTCTCAAGAATTACATATTTAGATTTCCTGTAAATCTAAATATGTAAATGTAAAGTATTAGTAATCAGCTGTAGAGGCAGAAGGAAACCTGTCAAAGGACAATCTAGAGATGCCAGCTCAGAACACCCTTCTTAATTCACGGTGGCATATACACACAACCTGCCCACCTTGGCTGATCCCAGGTGTGGGGCTTTTTATTTACCCAGAAAATTACTTTTCTGTCTTTACTCTAATGGTCTAAGATGATACACTTGATCGCTTAATTTTCTGCAAACCTTGGCAGCCTACTTGGCTGGTTCCTTCTGCACAAAATACTGGTACACCACCCTAACCCCCAGTTTCTGGCCCCACGTGAATCTCAGTCCTCTATATTTTCTAATTCATATATTCTCTGGGTGACATTTTTAAAAAGAGACACAGAGTTTTTTTAATTACTAAGGCATGTCAAGCAGCTATATAGGAATACATTTGGTAGATAAGGTACTTAGATTATGTCTTGCAAGAAAATGTGGCAGAGAGCATAAGAAATGGTCAAAAGCCAAAGTGTGGAAGGCATTGAAAAAGTCACCCAAGAATATCCCCAAATACCAAATATTACGTGAAAATAATAAGTTTACAGTTAGTTGTTTTCAGAATTTCAGAGTAATGATGCCCTTTTATATATTTTTTTTTTGAAATTCAGAAGCAGGCAGAGGTAGTAACATTCCTATCCTAGAGGTAATAACAAGTCACTGCAGTTGCATGATAGGATTCTTTCCTGATAAACACATACACACTCGAAAGATAATTATAAGACAATCTCAGTCTTTAATATTAGTATGAGAAAGCTTAAATGAAATTCAGCAATAAATTGAAAAGATTATTCATTGTTATTGGCAAGAGTTTAGTTTAATAAAAGAAAATCTTTAATTAAAAAGTTACAGTAGGTGAAGTAATTAAAAGCTATATCAATTTGTCCCAAAAAAGTATATCTAATAGAATTAGAACCTATTTCTTCTAAAAATTAAGATTTGAGAGAGACCCCCAAAGGCTGATATCTATTTTAAATGGTTACATATTTCTTTTTTTTTTTTTTTTTTTTTTTTTTTTTTTTGAGACGGAGTCTCGCTCTGTCGCCCAGGCTGGAGTGCAGTGGCGCAATCTCGGCTCACTGCAAGCTCCGCCTCCCGGGTTCACGCCATTCTCCTACCTCAGCCTCCCGAGTAGCTGGGACTACAGGCGCCCACCACTGCACCCGGCTAATTTTTTTCTATTTTTTAGTAGAGACGGGGTTTCACCATGGTCTCGATCTCCTGACCTTGTGATCCGCCCGCCTCGGCCTCCCAAAGTGCTGGGATTACAGGCGTGAGCCACCGCGCCCGTCCGGTTACATATTTCTTAATAGAAAATGTTTATAAGCAGATTGCTTATGTCCAGAAACTAAGCAAGTGTACTCTTTGAGACTGTGCCCTTTAATTTTTATACTGGAATCTTTGACATTTAAACAAGGAATGCAAAGAAAAAAGAGATCAATGTTGGAGATAAGAAATTTTAGATAGGGTTTTATACATAGAAAATACAAAAGATCAAAATGAAGTTTAATTAGAGTTTATAAAATAGGCAAAGTAATTAGGTATTTTGAAATATACTTTTATAAGCATAATTTCAAAGTGTTACTAATTTTTTTTAGTTACCTGTTGCTGTTTAACAAACCACCCCCAACATTTATGACTAAAAACAACAATAGTTTATTATTTATCGTGATACTCTGGGTTGACTAGGCTCAGCTGGGTGGTTCTTCTCCATACGATCTTAGCTGGGGTCACTCAAGCAGCTGTATGCAGCTGGAGCTCAACTGAATCTGGAGCATTAAGGAGATTTCAGTCACCTGTCTGTGTCTGGAATGGCTGAGGCCTAGTGAGACCCCTGCCGTCAGCAGAGTAGTTGTATTTATTCACATGGGGCTTAAGGAATTAGAAGAGCAAAAGCAGAAGCTCTGTGATGTCTTAAGGCCTGGTTTTGGATATCTCAGAACATTATATTCACCACATTCTATTTAGGCCAAAGTAGTCCACAAGGCCAGTATTCCAGGGGTGTGACATAGACTCTACCTCTACCTCTTGATGGCAAGAGATGGCAAGTGCACACAGGGAGGGAGGAGTTGTTGGCAGCTGTCTTTGCAGACAACTTTCCACTGTAATAGTCACAGGACACCTTAGATATATCAGTAAGATTAAATTAACATGTTCTTTGAGAAGTAAACCATCATCAGAATTATGAGAGAATTCCAAGAAACACTTTGATATCTGAAAGGTCTTAATATATAAGACTAGAAATGGATAGAAAGCTTCATAGTAAAAATGACAGTTCTTCCTGGATTAACTTGTAGAGTTAATGCAATTTCAAGAAAAATAGTTAAAGAACTAAATTTGCCTCCATTTGGAAAATAGGTAAATTATATTCAACCAAAAGATCTATTATAACTTAATAATAATTAAAACAGCATAATAACTCAATAGGGATAAGAATTTTTGAAGAAAAATTAAGAGCTCAGACAGAAATCTGAATATGTTTAAGAGTTACATGGGAAAGGAATTTATGTATTCTATTTGGATTTAGGTATTTAATAAGCCAATTTTAGAAAAAGTAAAAGTAAGATTACAGTTTTGGAAGCAAGATTATGCTTTAATTATGGAGTAGTGAGAGAACATACGAAATGTAATATGGTCAGATAAAGGTATTTAAATATTTAGACCTTTTATGAACCTGAAAGAGAATGTTAAAATAAAAGAGGAAATACTGGACTTTAGGAAAAGATTTCTAAAGAATGTGATTGTGATACCTAAAGTACATAAAGGAACTTACCCTGCAAAAAAGCACCAAACCCACAGTCAACAAATGGTCAAGGCATGTGAATATAAATTTCACAAAAGACAAATACACAATAAATAAGAAGGTGAAAAATGTTCAATCACACATGTAAATTTAAAGAATAATGAGCTACCAGCTCACACTTTTTGAATATGAAAAATGATACAATAGCTCTAGGAAGCTATGAAGAATACTCACAGCTGGTAGATTATAAAGTGATCCATCTTTTTGTTCAAGCAATATGATAGTATGTTACTAGTGCCAGAAAACTGTACCCATCTTTTAACCAGAAATCTAATTCCTGAGAATTTGCTGACAGAAAATTATTAAAAAGAATCAAAAAGCTTCCAATAGAAAAATATTGGACATTTAAAAAAATTAATAAGTGATCAAGTAACATACCTCTACCCAAATACCTAGAAGAAACACACACACACACACACACACACACACACACACACACACACACAGTCCTTCATAGGTCTAAAAAGGTAAAAGTAAGTTGGATGCTCTGTGCCTCCCCCATGCTGTGAAGATCAAGTTCGAAAAGCTGACTGAGTCACATTTTAGACTTTGTTTTAATGTATGCAGTTATTTTGTTTTTTGGAGGGCAAGACATGTCCTTCTTACATGTCAGTATTCCTAAGTGAAATTGATGGTCTATCTAGTTCAATAAGATCATAGTTTTGCCACCCTGCAGTGCTTATACCCTTTGTTATGTAGAATCACGTCAAGTTTGGGGGTACCTGATAATGTACATAATGGCTTTCATTCCCGGTTAAATATGGTAATGGGAATAAACCCAACTAGAAAACCTGGCTATGGATCACACAGTGAAGCTGGGGAAGGGAAGTGGAGTCTCTTCAAAGTCTCTAGGATTTCAAGTATCTCTCATTCATCAGAATATCAGAAAGAGGCAGTTGGTGTGTTTTTAGCATTTGTTGAATGGATAATGTTGTTTTCAGTGAACACAGGCTTCAAAGGTAAAATGACCAACTGATGATCTTAGACTCTGGATTCCATGTTGCTGCCCCACGAAGGCCTGTCCTCCTAGGTTTCCACACTTCCCCAGTTGGTAGTGGAGAGTGCCATCTTCCCATAGCCGTTTGGGAGCATGGATGTGTGTGTGCTCCTACACAAATATCAGTGTGAAACACACATGCAGAGTTCACAATTCACATGCCAGGCACCACTGTGGCAATGAAATGCTCCACATAACCATATTTCCCAAAAATTCAAAGTCTGTATCTTTAATTTGTTGTGTTCTTTAGGCCCTTGGCTTCTTAAACAGAGCACAATAAACATCACTTTTTGTGGAGAACTTTTTCTGTTATGAAGCTTCAGCTTAAAGTTGATAAAGTTGTTATAGTTATTGACATTTGACCACTGTGTGTATGAGAGAGAGAGTATGTGTGTGTATACGTGTATACAAGTGTAAACAAAATGTGACTTACTGAGTAACTCCTAATGGTAACATAATTAGTGAAAAAAAAATGGAAAGAAAAATGACTACTACATGGATGAAAAATGCAAAGTCAAATTTGGAATAGTAAATCCATTTAAATTATCTCAAAAGTAAATTAAAATGGTTTCAGGCCAATGCAATAGTTGTTTCTTAAATAAATAATAATTTCAGGACTTTTTCTTATTAATTACTCATAGGCGGATACTAGACCATTATCTTTCTACATGCATGGATGGGCTTCCAAAAGTCTAAACCAGAGAATTTTAGGTGGAAAATAGTATAATGCAGCATTTTTTTTTTCCTTTCCTAGTGGCCAGTTAAGTCAATTTTCTTCAGTGCAATAAGCATAGGAGTCAGAATCAAAACTTTTAATTTTCTACATGTGGCTACAAAACCCTACTTTGTCTTGAGTTTGCAGTTCTAACAAAGACATATTAGAACAGCTTTGTTTGTGGAAATATGTTTAATTTAATCTAGCCTCGTACTTGAATGTCCTGTTTGGTATGTATCTGGGGCAAGCACTGTCGTCCTATTCCTCACCCTAGACAGACATGACGCGTTGATCAGACCATTCATCCCCACCTGATCCAGCCTCAGCCTTATGTTGGATAGACATGACGTGTTGATCAGACCATTCATCCCGCCAATCCAGCCTTGGCCTTATGCTCCACAGACATGACGCGTTGATCAGACCATTCACCCCGCCAATCCAGCCTTGGCCTTATGCTCCACAGACATGACGCATTGATCAGACCATTCACCCCCACCAATCCAGCTTGGCCTTATGCTTGACAGACATGACACATTGATCAGACCATTCACCCCCGCCAATCCAGCTTGGCCTTATGCTTGACAGACATGACACGTTGATCGGACCATTCACCCCCGCCAATCCAACCTTGGCCTTATGCTCCACAGACATGACACATTGATCAGACCATTCACCCCCGCCAATCCAGCTTGGCCTTATGCTCGACAGACATGACACGTTGATCAGACCATTCACCCCCCGCCAATCCAGCCATGGCCTTATGTTCCTAGTGCTTCAGGAATCCTAGACAGGGTCATGCGAGTGACTTGCAGTCATCTGTTTTGCCATCTTGGCTCTAGAATATGGAATAGCCTGTTGACTGTTCATCTTCTTGTTTAGTGCTAAATGTACTAAAAATAAGAAACTGATATTGAAATAAGGTTTTTATTGTTTTGTTTTGTTTTTATGTGTGAGACGGAGTCTAGCTCTGTGGCCCAGGCTGGAGTGCAGTGGCGTAATCTCGGCTCACTGCATGCTCCGCCTCCCAGGTTCATGCCATTCTCCTGCCTCAGCCTCCCAGTAGTTAGGAATACAGGCACCCGCCACCACACCCAGCTAATTTTTTGTGTTTTTAGTAGAGACGGAGTTTCACTGTGTTAGCCAGGATGATCTCGATCTCCTGACCTCTTGATCCGCCCGCCTCGGCCTGAAATAAGTTTTTTTAAGAGATTATTTTAAAGGATGGATTGTTTTGTGTGTCAGCCATGCCCAGCATTCCACCTTAGCCAGATCTGCTAGCACTGGAAAGAACAGGAAAGAAAACCGAAGAGGCTGCACGTGTGGAGTGTGGGTGATGGGATCTGGACCAACCGTAACCAAGCATATGAAGTTCCTACTCTTGTGCCTGTCTTTTCTGATGGTTTTGTTCATGCCATTTGGTTCTATCTCAGTAATTGCTTGATTATTGAATATTTATTGTCACAGAAATAAGCTGTAGGGGCATAAAGCTTCCACTGGAAACTGTCTCTAAGATTAACTATTTTATAAAGTAGTTTGGTGTCTGTACTTAATCAAGTAGCATTCTCTTTGCATTTCAGCCTCCCAAGCTTTTCAAATCCAAAGTGAAATCCTGTTTGTGAAATTACATTGCTGGCAAAATTCTAGTTTTGGCTTCTTGCCTTCTGACCAGTAGGACCCTATTTCTCCCTAGGGAATGTCTGAATGACTGCCTATAGCAAATTCTGTTTCTGTTCAATATGTGGGTATTTTATCAATTAAGGTAAAAACAGATGAAGGAAGCTAAGGCGTGTTCATCCATGTATTTAGACTTGACCACCAAACCTAAATATATTAAGAAAGATAGAAACGTAACTGAATTATCACTGGCTTGCATAAAACGAGGATGAGTCAATGAAACTCCTAAAAAGTTAGACAAATTTTTACCTGTTTTCTTTTCCATTCCTTTTCTGGTCAGCAGTTAAAGTCACTATGGAATAAAAATATATCTCCTAATGATTTTTAAAAATGTGATGTGTTCCCATATTCTGGGCTCTTTACAGAACAGAAGTTTATGTTGGACACCACTGCAGCCCAGACTTCCCCTCCCGACCCAGCCCCTAGAGCAGCTCAAGCCCAGCCAGGATTCTGCCCCCAGCTCTGCTGTGCACGTCACATCATATGTAGAAGTTGGCAGGGCCCCAATTATGTTGTTGACCTTAATTAAATTGCAAATTACTTTATGCAAAAAGCCTACTATGCAGTACCAAATTGGTAACATGATTCTCTCTCAGGAAAGTATAGTTATATAATGTTTATCAACTTACAGAAGGTTTGATGTGTGGAACTTTACAGAAAGGTTAGTTGAAAGACATCTGCCTGCCTAGGGCAGGTGTGTTAGCAAAGGAGCCACGTGGATGGAGAACTCTCAATGCTATCAGTAGCTGGGTGCACTCAGGAGGACCCAGGCCTCTGTCAGGGCACTGATGGCGCTTTCAGCACCATGGCCACAGCCCGCGCCTTGGCTTTCCTTCACATGTTCCTGGCAGCTTCAATGTCACCATCCTTTTTAATTAACAGGAAGTATATGATCTGCCATAAAGCAAATAAGCCGGTAGCCTCATGAGGAGTCTTGTCCAGCACCCAGAGGGAGGTAGAGTGGGGTAAATTAAGAACAGAGCACCCCTGACACGGACCCAAGTGCAGTCTCTCCAGCATTAATCGATTCGTAGGAAAAGGACCGCCACAGCACTAACACGCCTGCTATATACCTCAGATTCCTAGTGTAGATACATACATGTGCTCAGAAACCAAGCAGAGAGACTCCAGGGAATGAGGGTGAAGTGACCATTGAATAGACTGCTTGGTTCTCACTTCCATGTGATTCAAAAACAGACTATTTTTCTGCATGCCATTCAGCATTTCTGGATTACTGTTCTCGGTCAGCGCTCAGCCCCCAGAGCCGGGCCAGTCTGGCGCCCATTCTTAAGACTATTCTATTCCCTTTCCTTCCTACCTCTTAAAACATTGAATGTTAAGTTCTTGGTGCCAAGAATAAAAATGTCCTTGTGCTAAGATAAGGCATTGTAGTCATACTGATCATTGGTACTACTGCTATGAATACTGTGCCCCTCCGATCTTCCTTTAAGGGTCTCTAGTGAGCTTACTTAGCTATTATCTCTCTCACCACCACTCTCTGTGGATTTGTGGAGTGAGTCATTTAAGTAAACCCACAGTTGTGTATGCTCGTGGTTGGATCCATGTGTGTATGGCATACCACGTGTCTTTGTTGTACACTACAACACTGCTTCCAACCAACAGTGAAAACATGAAATGTGTCACCTTATTGCATTGGAGTTACATGATACTGGCTCTCAAGGGTTTCCCCTGGTCCATCGCACACACACACTGTACTTCACATAACCACACTTTGTGGGCCCTCAAGATTCTCAAGTATAGAGAGATACTCCTGTTCATAGGAAAATTCTAAATCTTATTTCAGGTCTTGACTCAGATGAAGAACTGGGGCTGCTCTGTCACCACACGTCCTATCTAGGTGATTGTCTGGGGCTGCTCGTTGGCTCCTGATATCCTGTAACCTTTTCTGTATATTTCATGTGTCTGCACGTCTGCATGGTTATTCACGCTCTGAGGGTTGGGGGTGCACAGCGGGACATGTGCCCTGGCTGTTCTGTCTCCAGAACCTTCCCCGGGTTGGGGAGAACTTGAGAGAGAGGTCCCTCTCCTTGGTTCTGTCAGTCAAGTCATTATCCAACTATTACTTCATGCATAGCCAGCAGCTTTGGCATTTCTTGGGATGTGGAAAGAAGAAAGCAAATTGGCTCTAGCAAATCCAGTGTCTGCTAATTGTCCCCATGGCTGTGATGTGCATAGGCCATACAGCCCAGTAGGAGGACAGCCAATCTCCATGCTTTCTCCTTCTCTGAAGCTTGCCTGAATTTGTTTTTCTTTGTTTTGTTCCAAAACAAGGCAGTAACTGATTTGAAGGGGGGAAAGATTTTATTTACCTACTGCATTTCCACAAAGAAGCATTGCCTTGCAGTGATTACTAACCCTTCTTTCTGTGTGTGTTTCTCCCCTCCCCAGACCAGAGGGTGGCATCCTTCTGCACCCTGACAGATATGCAGCATGGGCAGGACCTGGAAGGGGCCCAGGAGCTGCCCTTATGTGTAGATCCAGGCAGTGGCAAAGAGTTCATGGACACGACTGGGTATGTGAGCCCCTGTGGACCCCTCCCTCCTGCTGTTCCAGGCATGATTAGCAAAGATTCGGCTAACAGACTAACCCTGAGCCAGGCAGGTGACCATATTCCACCATGCCCTTTCCCAGTCCTGAAGAATCCAGAGAAGGGACTGAGTGGGACTACTTGGCTCCCTGCCCTGCTGTGGGAGACCGCTTTTAGCTGCATGACCACTCTGCTCCATGGGCACATCATGCCTGCCAAGACTTGTGACCCTGTGCCCACGGTGGCGAGCCTCACTGTCAGAGAGGGCAAGAAGGGGCCTCAAGGTCAGCGTCTGCTGCCGAATTATTGCAACAGCACCAGGCAGGGATAACTCACCGATTGGCCTTCCACCTGCCAGGCTGCACATGTTCACCAGCCCAGGGCATGGCTCCTCCCAGAACCTGGTCCTTGATCCGGCCTCATGCCCTCCATTGAAATATGTTGGGAACACCCCACTCTTTGCCCTATATTCATGACGTGTTCTTCCCCCGTGAAATGTGTGTTCTTTACCTGTGTCATCCATTCTTAATTCCAACTTCTGTGTGAGCTGAATATAGAAGTTGGAATTAACTTCGTTAACTTGCATGTTCACACTGGTAACAAGCTTCATAATATTGTCATCATAGGGAAAGGCAAATTGGGGAAATTGACTGGTTCCCAGGACTTCATTTGGGTCTACCTTGTCTCCATTGGCTAAACCAATTTAAATAATATATCTTTTGGTTTCCTACCGACCCGTATATCTATAGAGATTCTGGATCTCTTTTTTAAATCAGTAAAGTCCCAGAATGGGCTTTCCAGTGGATCAGCTATATGGACACTTTCCATTCTGACATATTATAATGTATCTGCTTGCTGGGCTCTAAGCACATGAAATAATTTTTTCAAGTGAAAACTTGACCAACAAAATGCTGAATTGACTGTCTTGAGTCTTTCTGATTCTATCCTTATTTGCTAGGGAGCGTTCTCCATCACCACTGACCGGGAAAGTCAATCAGTTGGAATTAATTCTTCGACAACTCCAGACCGACCTTCGGAAGGTAATCTATTGGAAGAGCATAATCAGGACTCTTTCTCTTATCAAATCAGCCCCTTATAACTACTACAGAGAAATTGAAGAGATTCAGGAAAGAAGACTGCCTTACACAAAAACCAATGATAAATACAAACAGATGCTCCTGAGGTCTCACTCCATCTGCTGACCTGCAGCTGATGTATTTCATTTTGCGGGATGCAGGGATCTCAATGGATATGAGTAAATGAGGATTAGCCCTCGATGTGGCTAATCTTCAGTGTGCAGTAGAAGCACGGTGGGCCAGCATTTTTTAGTTCAGTGAGCTATCGGTTGCACCAACTCTGTATGAGCTGACCTCAGAGGAGTCCATTGCTGCCGGAAAGCCTGGTCTCTATGAGTCCTGTTGTCTGTCTTGAGTCAGCTTCACAGCCCTCAGAACTTCTGCTCTACACATCAACCTGTGCTTGGTCCATCCTCAAAAGAAATTAAATCCTGTATCCCACAAATACTTGCTGAGCTCTGTTCCATCAGCCCTGTGCTGGAGAGCCAGTTGGTTGTCCAGGGAAACGGAATGGGGTACGGTAGCGAGTGGGAGGGCGTCACAGGAAGGTTTTTGTTGTGATGGTTTGGTTTGGCTTTTGAAGAAGGGAAAAATCATAGCTGGTGAGAATGCTGAGGAAAGGATTCAGTTGGGAGGGAAATCATGATGAGGGTGAAGGGCAAGTGGGTGGAGTTCTGATCTAGTCACAAGGAGGGAGCTGGCCTTGGATAAGAGCAGGGACAGCTTATACAGTTACCAGAGTGGAGCAGAGTATGTGTGCATGTGCACGTGTTCATGTATGCACCACGTTCATTCACATACACAGAGTCCAGGCAGAGATGTTGGCAAATTTCTCAGATTGTTTCTTTTTTTTCTAGTCATGAGCTGAGAGTGGTGAGAAGGAATATAAGAGCTTTGTGGGTAGAGGATATGGGTGTACCACAGCATGTAAACTAACCGGGTGTATTTGGGAGATTTGCCAAAAAAAAGCTAAAGCACATTTGAATTTGGAGCATAAGTTAAAGCGATACCTGTTTTCCTGGTTGTGTGTGTTTTCCCCAGCTTGGGTGACGAGCTGTCCCAGTTTGCCCAGGATGGAGAAGTTTTCTAGGATACGGAACTTTCCATATTAGAACCAGCAAAGTCCCATGCAAGCTGGGATGGCTGGTCACCTTATCTCCAGCTGCAAGTGTAGAATCATTGGAGAGTTGAATTTAGCCAATATTAAGATTTAGACAGGAAATCAAGATGAGGAGAGAGAGAGGGAGAGAGAGGGAGAGACAAGGACCATGGGGCGTGTACAGTGCATGAATAAACCAAAGAACCCAGAGTCCAGGCTGGTTGAAGAGAAATAACGTCACGGCTGGGGCGGAGGTGTTGGTGGGCAGTGAAAATAAGAGTAAGATTGATAAGATTGATGGATTCTATCATTACTGGAGGAGGAGATACTGGAGAAATTATTTTTAAAAGACAGAAGGTGATGGTCAAGAAGTAGGAACTTGAAACTTTTAGGAAGAGATGCAGTCATTGACAATAGCACGGTATAGGATGTGGTCATGGGAGTGGGAGCTGAGGAAGGCTGGTTTTGAAGATCACTGAGAGAAAGCGATGGAGAGGCTGAATGGCCAGAGTGTCGGATGGAACATCTCAATGGATTCGAAATCATCAACACAGATGACAGGAGTGGGATGGGGAGAAAAGAGCAAACCAGGTTCTAGAATCTTCCCGTAATGATGGTTGGGACTGGAGATACAGTAAAGTTTTTGCAGCCAGGAGGGGTAGCAGGTCTCATGACCTGATGGCACATTTTTTAGAGGAGCTGGAATTGTAGGAAGGAGCGGAGTTCTGGCCTGAACAATAGGGGATGCACTGTCTGCCTGCCCGACCCCCGTAGTGAGCTGCTGGGGACGGTGCCCTCAGGAGGGAACCAGGATTCACTTAGAGCACGAAGACGAAGGGAATTTCAGGAGGACAAACTGAGCGTGCACAAGGTCTTCATGGCAGAATCCAAGTTCCATGGGTCATAATAAAAGGTTTGCAGGGATGCGGAGAGGTGGGCAGCTGAGTCACAGCAGAGGTGTTCTGAGCTGTGGGACTCAGACTGTTGGGACCGAGAGTCGTAGTGAGGAATGTCCGGGTAGAGTCCGTATCCAGGGTGGGCTGCAGTTGCTCCTTACAGCGAAGTGAGTGGCCAGCTCTGATTCGGGCCTCCTCTGGGGACCAGGGTCTTTTGCGCCAGTGACCAGGCAGGTGGTATTGGGGAGGGCCTCAGAAGGGACCAGGAAATGAGGAAACCTTGAGGGCGGGACCAGACATGCCAACGGTGGGGGCCTCCACTCACCTCGCTCAGTGCTCCCGTACAGTGCTGTGGGTGGCATCTGGTGGCATTAGCGGTCGAGTTAGATCCCATTACAGAAATACCAGTTGTTACAATCTGACAGTGACCCCTCTATCCATTTAGGGCAAGACATCCCTTTCAGCAGGGAGGGGTCTGAAACTGGTGCTGTACATTTTTTTATTGCTATATGTTGGAAACTCCAGATGTGATTCTTCTGAAAGTCTTGATTATTTTTACGTAGTTTTTAATGGCAGACTTTAAGGGTCATTATGGAAATATAGTGTAGCAGGAAAGCTTGATGGAATGAAAGACCTAAGTACATATTTTATTATAAACATATGTAACAGCTCTGCTGATTCCAATTTTGTACTTAGAAAGTTTTGTGCGTTTGTCAAAGGGTATTACCTTTCACCTCACTGTAGTCTCCCTTTTTTGGATAGAGGGTGATATAAACAACGATGAACACCTTCCTCTAGAAAGGCTCTCTTAGCAGCCTGTGGGAGCAGAGTGGGATGAAAGAACAGGGTGCATGGAGTGCTCGTTCCCATCCGTTTGTCATCAGCAGGAATCAGGATCAGGAAAGTTCCCTCACTGAAGAAAGTCACCCCTTCTCCCCTCAAAAAGTACATAAGTAAAAATAAGAATAAAAGATTCTTGTAGCCCAGCTTAGGAGGAATGAATGTATCGGTCAGTCTCCATGACTCGGTTTATTTCTACTCTGACCAGGAAAAACAAGACAAGGCTGTTCTCCAAGCGGAAGTGCAGCACCTGAGACAGGACAACATGAGGCTGCAGGAGGAGTCCCAGACCGCGACAGCTCAGCTGCGGAAATTCACAGAATGGTTTTTCACCACCATCGACAAAAAATCTTAGCCAGTCCGCACCTCATCAAGGGACCATTGGGAAATGCCCCTTGTCCCTTTGAAGTCACAAACATGTGGTTTTTCTGTGTGCTTTCCACCAGTCGTAGATGTTTTTGCTGTTCCATTCTGTGTAGCGCCATTCACCACAGCAGGACAGGGAGCCTCGACTCTTTCTCGGTAGCCACAGCAGAGAGCAGTGCCGATGTGAAGCTGAATGAATGTAACTCCTGGTGTGAAGATGAATGTAAACCCTGGCGACAGTTGAGACCTTTTTTCTTTTAGACTCTGCTAAAACATGCTCTGGCTTGGGCTTACCTCAAGAGGGAAGATAGTTGGGTTTTATTTCCTATTTATCAGGTGACCTGGTAGAGATGTAAAGCAACTTACCATAGTTTGGGCTTTAGTATTGTAAAATAAACATGAGAACAAATAATCAGACATATACTTTAATGTTAAAGGTGCTCTATTTTTTTGGATGTACAGTAGTTTTATTTCCACAGCCACATTACCATAGCAATAAGAAAGGAGGCATAGTACATAGTTGGAAAAGCTTTGCGGGGGGGATTAAAGAAAAAAAGCACTGTTGTGTTTAACACTAGTTCAGATGCAGTTACCTTAGAGACTTATTTATTTGCAGGAACAAATGGTGCCTGAATATTAACAGTGTTCTGATTTAAAAAAAAAAAAAAAAAAAGATACATATGCCTTGTAAATGGCTCACCGAGTTGTCAGTAGTCACTTCAACTCTTAGTTCACTTTTGTATAGTTGCTCTGCTGGAAAAAAATGAAAGTGAATCTGCTTAACTCACTAGAAGTTCCTTGTGTGCTGTGAGCCGGCGGAACCACTTGTACAATGCCAGATTTGTTTATCTTTGTACAGAAGCTTTGATGATGAAGTGTCTTGTATTTAACACCCTTATTTAAGCTTATTTAACCTTAAATTGTTAATTTTATAAAATTTGGTTTGGCCTGCACTACGATGAGGGTTAGAGGTAGCTGCAGGCTCAGAAGAGACTGAGCTTGCACAGATCAGACCGAGAAGCAGGGTGAGAGATTCTAACGACTGGATGCTGCTAGTAACACGTTGTTTGTATTGCTTTACCATTTTTAACTGTTAGATTTGAGATGAACATACATTTTGCTTTTTTAATAAATGTTTAAAAGAAGTCCACATAAGAAATGGTGCTGTCAGGTGACTAGATTTTTTATGATCTAACACGTCTACAGTCTGACTGTATGTGAATTTATTTCAGGTCATTTAGGACCTTGATTTGTATTAAATACTGTTCAGCTGCCTTCTCATAAAATCCCAGATCGATTTCAGGAAGCGGTACCTAGTAGTTTTCAGTAGCTGTTGTGTGCCAGACACTATTCTCTGAACTTTTCATCCCTCTCATTTAACCCCAACGGTATCTTTCATAGGTAGGAGGTGGGGTTCTCATTTACAACCACATGAGCTGTGGCTAAAGTGAAGTAATTTACCCAAGATTGCCTTTAAAAAAAAAAAAAAAAAAAAAAAAAATTTAACACTTTGGTGTTGCCAGCACTTTGGGAGGCCAAGGTGGCCGGATCATGTGAGGACAGGAGTTCAAGACGAGCCTGACCAACATGGAGAAACCCTGTCTCTACTAAAAGTACAAAATTAGTCGGGCGTGGTGGCGCATGCCTATAATCCCAGCTACTTGGGAGGCTGAGGCAGGAGAATCACTTGAACCTGAGAAGTGGAGGTTGCGGTGAGCCAAGATCATGCCATTGCACTCCAGCCTGGGCAACAAGAGCGAAACTCTTGTCTCAAAAAACAAAAACAGTAACAGTTTGAAAAATTACCAGGAAGAGATAAACTGTAAATTTGAGTTGAATGTAAGACAGGAGACACAGAACATGGATCCAGATGTGAAGGGAAACACTGTTAAGGTCCATTGCTCTCAACCTTTGAAGAACAGAAAGCATATCAAGAATTCAGAGGAAGCAAACTGACTCTTAGAATTGGCCCTAAAAGGAATTTTCCATATGGGCTTCACATGGGAGGCATATTGAACAATTAACATTCTCACAGTGGATGTAGCAGTAAGCTTCCTAAGGCTGTTTCATGCAGCTGCCCTCTATGAAACGCACAGGTGCACCTCCAAGATGCAGCCAGGGACTGGAGATTTTCAGGGAATAAGGACCTTATGGGCCACGTAGATACCGCCCTTCCTCCCTCTTTCCCTTTTTTTTCTTTCCCATCACTGTGAACCAGGCAGCATGCTAGGAGCTGAAAATCCAACCGTGATCAACAGGGGTCAGGGCCGCTGTGTGCACAGGCATACAGTCGAATAAGGGAAGACAGACATAAGAGCACTTCAAAACATGAAAGACAGAAATAAAAGTACCTGCAACAGGCTACCTTAAGTAATTATTATGAACACTGATACTGTTTGAATAGCTCCTGGGTGCCAGGTCCTGTGTTGTGCTTTGTGTTACCTACCTAGCAGCCCTGTGAGGTAGGTGCCATCATCCCTTTTTAAAGATGAGGAATCAGGACCTAGATAGGGTGGTCCATGGGTAGACGAGGGTACACGAGGTTCAGAGTCCCTAAGGTTAGTGTGTTCAAGAAATCTAGCAGAAGCCAGGACGTAACAGGGAGGGTAGAGCAGTGGGAGATGTGCTTGAAGAGATCAGCAAAAGCCACACCATGAAGGAACTGGAGGCCATGCTAGACTTTGGATTTTGTTCTAAGTCAAAAGGAAGCCATTGAAGCAGGAACACTGCCTGATGTGAGCTCTATTTTAAATGGATTATTCTGACTTCTAAAGCAGAATGGACCGCGCAGGTCTTCAGACTTTCTGTGTGGGGCTTTATCTACAAAGGAACCATTTGAGGCTTTGGGAGTCACATACTGCCTCTGTTGCATACTTTCAAATTTCTATTTAACACCCTTTAACGATAGTAAGAGTCGTTCTTAGCTTGCAAGACCACACAAAAACAGGCCACTCACCAGTATAATTTACCAATGCCAGGCATAAGGCAGAGTACATGAGGAAGACCAGTCTAGGTAAGAGATGGTGTTGGCATGGCCTGTGGTAAGGCAGTGAAAGTGGAGAGAAGTAGGTAGGCCACACGTGAAAATGTATTTGGAGGTAAAGCGCACAGAACTGCTGATGGGTTGGAGACGAGTTGAAAGGGCTGGATCCAGGGATAAGCCCTAGACTTCAAAGGAATCGATGAACTGCATGGTCGATCACACGGTTTTCCATAAATATCTCTTGCCTTTAGTAAAGGCTTAACAACAGTTACGCTCCTGGCAAGGGCCTGGAATACAGCTCTCCTGTGTCTTTGATCAAGGGTGGGTGCATTTGCTTTAGAGCTACTAATCAGATGGAAAGGTGGACATCGTTTAGAGAAAATAAAGGAACCTGACCAAAACCTAGCTGAATGGAAAGCCATTCCATCTTCGGAAGGCATACCTGAGGATAAGACCAGAAGACGTTTCTTGAAAACACAGTTCTCAGTCTTGACTAGCAAAGGAATGAATAATCTGTCTCAAGTCCATCTCCAAAGGGCCATGCCAAAAAACAGGGCCAAAATGATTTTGGGTCTGTTTAGCTTTTTCAGACATGTTTCCAGTCAGCAACCAACCAACTCCATGTTCCCATAGTACATGTAGTTTTGAACAACTTGGCGTCCTGGTGACACTGTTACAAAATGTGCCCCTTAACAACTACACATATTGACTTGCTATAATGACTTACTGGATACAAACCAAATATTTCATGGAATATATCTGCTAAAATTATTTCAGAATAAGCAGGTTTTTCTAACCATATGGAATGGACTACTATGTATTAAGGCCATTTTAGTATGTGACAAAGTTAATTAACATATTAGGCTTTTATCCTGCTATTCTCTATAGCTAGGAGAAGGCTTATGATTAGAAACATAAGTTACACTTGAGGGGGCTGATTGTACAGTTTTGCCTTTGTGGCTCACAATGATCTTTTGAGATGCCTGGAGTCTGTTCCGCGAGTCCACTAAACTGCAGAATTTGATCACCTATTATTTTTAGCCTTCAAAGTCATGAAGCCATGAAACATAGCTTCTTGTTGGCACATCCAAAAATAAAAAGATAACTATGAAAACATTAAGGATAAAGACCCGTAATGATGATAATAGAGGAGTGCTTGAATAGGGAAATCACCTGCTCCTTGTATAAAATAATTGGCCTGAGAAACCACAATCTGTGATTTAGGGAGAGAATTGGCATACCATTTAGACTGATCAACAAATGAATTCTCTGGTTGTGGAGAAGCTGTGAACATAACCTCTTTAAGAATCAACTCTACTGTTTCTACCGGATGGAATGTGTCACAAGAAACAAGCCACCATCTGAGGCAGAACCACCCTCTTGACCATGACAATCACTGCCCCACCATGAAATACATTTGTGTGAACCTAAGAGAAAGACCCACGACTTTCAGGTCAACCTCTGGGGATTATTAAATAACCTCAGATCCCCTGAAATCACACCAGTGTTGATTCTTTAGAATTTCCAAGTTGAGATACGGGGCTGGGAAGAAGTGATAAAGATTTTTGCACACACTTTTCTCCTTTGAATTACTGGTTAGTAAGAAACAAGTTCAGTTCACTTGAGTGTCTGTGGATTTTGTGCTTAACACATTTAAAACCAGTTCCCTAGCTCTAGTGTAAGCAAGTCAGGCATACTACTCACTCCCGAAAAAGAAAATAGAACTAAATGGGTTCTATTTAACACCTAGTTAGGGGCAGGTAGCAGGAAACTATTTATTTATGACTCACAGGAGAGAAAATGGTAAGAGACCTGCCAAGACCTGAGGAATGCATTCGATTTCTCACCTATAACCTCCAAATTAACCGAAGAGCAAGTCTCCTGACTTTCAATAATAGGAATTAGGCAGAAACAAGTACAAAGGAAGTATCTCCTCATGTATTTTATAAAAGGTTTAAACGGGCATCACCCCCAAATGTCACATTCTTGCATTTTGACACACAAGATTTGAGTACCTTTTGGTTGCTTTTTAAAAACACAAAAACATAAACCCTGCAAGCCCTCTCTAGTTCATGTTAATATCAGAAAATGTACTGCCCTCTTAAATCCTTACACAGTTTTGATTAAATTTTAGCATCCGCAGACTCTAAAAACATTTATCTCTGTTTTTCATCTCTTAATATCAGAGATCTGCCTAAAATTTGCAGAGCAGCCTGTTTTTAAGTAGAACAAATGAAAAATAATGAGCCCCCTTGACATGCAAAAATACCGTTTGGCTGCAAAACTGGAGCTGAGTTCGTAAAAAAACAAAATGAAGAGTAAGACTTCTAGTGTCTTGGCCATCGGTGCCCATCTATCAGGCTCTTAGGCAGTGGTGTTGGTAGTCTTGTAATAAAGAGCAGCTCTCCCAGCCTTCCTGTGACCCAGTGAAAGCCATGAGGAAGGCTGTATGCCGGAGAGGGCTTCAGAGTGGTAGCATTTCAGTAAATTGCCTCAACTAAATCAGTGCCGGCTATTAATACACATCTGCAGATGGAGACTTCAGGCCCTGGCAGAGTCTCCTCCATCGCTGTGTATGAAATAAGCTGGGACTGAGCGTCTGGGCCCATGCCCCTCTTGCCCACGACCATAATCATTGATGCCAAACAAAGCAGATCTTGCTGAATGCTCCATTAAATTAGAATAATTAAACATGGCAGTCGTGTGCTGCTCTAGGATCTGATTAAACACCTTGTAGAACCCCATCTGGGCTGAGGGCTTGCCAAACAGCAGGCTACAGCCCACAGTCCCCGCTTCCATGAATATAAAATTCCCAGAATAGGCATTCTGTATCATTTTAAATTAAGTACTTAAGAACGCAGATAGCATTACTCAGGAGAGGAAGTGCACAGAAGTCAGTGGGTTTAACCCCTCAACTCCTACTTGATTATTTTTCATTGTTCCTCTCGAACTATAAGGCTGTTGTTCTGCCAGCATCATCTTAAAACATTTCACTTCAGATGATTGTGAAGGGGGAAGGATTAGAGAGAGGCCTGGTAGTGACCCAGTTAATGACACTGGCATCTGTAGACTACACTGTTCATGTGAATTCCAAGGTAGATGGGAGCTTTGAAACCAAGTTTTTCTCCCTAATTTAACAGATTCTTGTTCTGTTCTTTCAAAGCAAGAGCCACCTTAGTGATTTGTTCTGAAACGTAAAATTGAAATGTTCTGGGAGTCTTGGTTACTGTCATTGTTTACTATCCCATTGGGTAGGGATTATTCTTGTCAGTGACACTGATTTCCCAAAGAAAAATTGCATTAAGAACCAAAGATGTAGCTGTATAAGGAAAGGTTCTGAAGGAATCCCACCTTCACTTGTCCAGAGAAACAATTTATTTCGTTTTATTTTAATTTCAATAGGTTTTAGTGAACAGGTGGTTTTTGGATACATGGATAAGTTCTTTAGTGGTGATTTCTGAGATTTTGGTGCATCCATCACCTGAGCAGTATACACTGCATCCAATGTGTAGTCTTTTATCCTCCACCCTTCCCCCCAGTCGCCAGAGTCCTTTAGATTATTCTTATGCTTGTGCCTCCTCACAGATTAGCTCCCACTTATAAATGAGAACATATGATATTTGGTTTTCCATTCCTAAGTTACTTCACTTAGAATAATGGCCTCCAACTTCATCCAAGTCACTGTAAAGGCCATTTTGTTCCATTTCATGGTTGAGGAGTATTCCGTGGTGTATGTGTAACACATTTTCTTTATCCACCATCGGCTGATGGACATTTAGGTTGGTTTCATAATATTTTTGCAATTGTGAATTGTGCTTAGATGCATGAAGTAGTTCTGCCATAAAAATGCATTACATTAATGGATGTGACCATGAAACTTGTGTGTTTATAGACACACATTTTATTTATAAAAGTAGCTGCCAATACATATAGAATATTCCAACAGAATATCTTCAGTATTTCTGTTGGAAAATTTGACTTGCCCTGTCCTGCCAAAATAATTCTTCCTTCCTTCCTTCCTTCCTTCCTTCCTTCCTTCCTTCCTTCCTTCCTTCCTTCCTTCCTTCCTTTCTCTTTCTTTCTTTCTTTCTTTCTCTTTCTTTTCTTTCTTTCTTTCTTTCTTTCTTTCTTTTTCTTTCTTTCTTTCTTTCTTTCCTTTCTTTCCTTTCTTTCCTTTCTTTCCTTTCTTTCCTTTCTTTCCTTTCTTTCCTTTCTTTCTTTCCTTTCTTTCTTTCCTTTCTTTTTGGGACAGAGCCTCGCTCTGTCGGCCAGACTGGAGTGCAGTGGCATGATCTCGGCTTACTGCAACCTCTGTCTCCCAGGCTCAAGCAATTCTTCTGCCTCAGCCTCCCAAGCTGGGATTACAGGTGCCTGCCTCCATGCCCAGCTAAATTTTCTTTTGCATTTTTAGTAGAGATGGGGGTCTCATCATGTTGACCAGGCTGGTCTCGAACTCCTGACCTCAGGTGATCCATCCACCTCTGCCTCCCAAAGTGCTGGGATTACAGGGGTGAGCCACCGTGCCCGGCCTAACTGTTGGTTCTTATAGAAACCTGTTGCTTTTATTCTTCCCTGTGACTTCATCTTGCATGGCCTTGTTCCCTCCTAAATTATGGCTTGTGATGAATTGTATTTTAAATGAAAAGGATAGGGATGTGGTAAGTGTTAGCAAGGATGTGGAGAAATCGTAACTCTGGTCCACTGTTGGTGAGAATGTAAAATGCTGCAACTGCTATGGAAAATATGTTGATTCCTCAAAAAATGAAGCTTAGAATTACCATATGATCCAGCAATTCCACCTCTGGGTATGAGCCCAAGAGAATTTAGGAAAAAGGTATTTATACCTTGAAGAGGTATTTGTACACCTGTGTTCATGGCAGCATCATTCTCAATAGCCTAAAAGTGGAAACAACCCTGATGTCCATCAGGAGATAAATAAACAAAATACGGTCTATCAATACAATGGAATATTATTCAGCCTTAAAATAGAAGAAAAATCTGACACGTGCTAAAACGTGGATGAACTTTGAGGACGTTATGCTCAGTGAAATGATCCAGTCACAAAAGGACAAATACTGGATGATTCCAATTATATGAGGTAGTAGGGTAGTTAGATTCACAGAGACAGATAATAGAATGGTGGTCACCAGTGGGTAGGGGGAGAAGGAATGGGCAGTTGTTTCGTGGGTCCAGAGTTTAGTTTGGGAAGATGAAAAGAGTTCTGGAAATGGACGGTGGGGAGGGTTGCAGAGCAATGTGAATATACTTCATACCACTGAATTGTACTACTCAAAATGGTTACCATGGTAAATTGTACGCTATGTTTTTTTCATCACAATTAAATAAAATCAAGTAAATGATTTTATTTTAAAAAGATAGGAATGTGGCCCGAATGAGTGAGTTGGAGTGGATAACCAGGAAGCACAGGGAAACCAGGAAGCTTAATCTCACAAAAAAACAAAGACCTGTTGGAACAAGTGCAGGAAAATATAGAAACACCATTGAAGTGCTCTCTGGATGTTAAAGAGCAGACAGACTTTGATCAATTGCCATCTATTCAGAGAGAAGAGACGTCATTCCACGGAGCTGTGCTCTGGGGGCCTGCAGGAGGATCAACAGGGGAAAAGAAGACCTCTCTCCGAAGAGTGATTAATTTGGTAATTAATGTGTAGAAAAGGAAGAATGACTGAAGTGTTTGCTCCAGGCCCTAAATTTTAACATTTCGTTCTGCAATGGGAGCATCTGGTAGGACACTGAGGTTGGATGAGCTAAAGAATGAGATCAGACACCAGGACAGCAGGAGAAGAGATTAAATATGAATAGCTTCAGGGGTGCTTGAGGATTGGGAAGCTTGGACACAGTGGGGAAGAAAGTGCTTGGAAAAAAGAAAAGACAAAGGCCATTATGAGAAGGCCTGGTACCCACTGGAAAAAAGAAGAACCACAGAGTTGGAGGAGACCAATCCCTTCGCTTTATAGAAGACCGAGTTCTAGAGAAATGGTTGAAGAGGTGAAATCAAATCTATAACATGGTCCCCGATACATTTATTTTTTTGGTTGAATCAAAGGAAGTGTCGCATTTGTGAATATAGGGCGCTGTTTGCAATTTGGGTAAGGATATCTGCACTCAAAATTTTATCAATCTCGGTCAAGTTAGAACAATCAAGACCTAGAAGTGAAAATAAGAAAGCATCATTGGGCCGGGCGCGGTGGCTCACGCCTGTAATCCCAGCACTTTGGGAGGCCGAGGCGGGCGGATCACAAAGGTCAGGAGATCGAGATCATGGTGAAACCCCGTCTCTACTAAAAAAAAAAAAAAAAAAAAAAAAAAAAAAAAAAAAAGAAAGCATCATTGAATACCTTTAAGAGGAAGAATTATTGAGGAAAACCTAACTTTTGCCATTAATCCAACTTTATTGAACCTGCCTACAGCCTGGCTCCCATAGTAATAACTCCCCTGGTCATTGAACACTAGAGCATACTCAAGGTACAAGTGTAGACCAGGTGAGACTTAAGACTCCCTGTGGCTCCACATGACCGTTTCAGAGGTGCTGGGACATTGCCCACCTTTCTGACCTTCAGAAGGCAGAAATATCCAGGTCAGCCCTGCATGCAGCTGACTGCCCAGTGAGAAGGCAGATCGAATTTGTGCTTATGGAGGACACTGGGTCAGGGCTCAGTTACTCCCATTCAGCCTCTTGGGACTTTATGTTGACTTGCCCAGCTCCTGTGCACCTTTACCTGGAAAGGTCATGTTTAACCAGTGCCGTGAGCACTTTTCAAAAGGCTAATTGAGTCACCTTTCTGTGTCTTCACAGAATGTCTGTGGGCTCATGCTAGCCTATGCTTGCTATTAGGGAACCAGGAAGTGCGCGTTGGTGCTCTTTTTTTTTTTTTTTTTTTTTTTTGGAGATGGAGTCTCGTTCTATCCAGTGGCATTATCTCAGCTCAGTGCAACCTCTGCCTCCCGGGTTCAAGCAGTTCTCCTGCCTCAGGCTCCCTAGTAGCTGGGATTACAGGCATTTGCCACCATGCCCGGCTAGTTTTTGTATTTTTAGTAGAGATGGGATTTCACCATGTTGGCCAGGCTGGTCTCAAACTCCTGACCTCGGGTGATCCGCCCGCCTCAGCCTCCCAAAGTGTTGGGATTACAGGCGTGAGCCACAGTGCCCGGGTCGGGGCCTTTTTTTGTTTGTTTTTTTAAGAGACAGGGTCTCACCTTGTCACCAAGGCTGGAATGCAGTGGCACAATCATAGCTTACTGCAGTCTTGGACTTCTGGACTCAAGCAATCCTCCTCTCTCAGCCTCCCAAGTAGCTGGGGCTACAGGCACGTACCATCATACCAGACTAACTGTTAAATTATTTTGTAGAGATGTGGTTTCATTATGTTGCCTAGGCTGGTCTTGAACTCCTGGGCTCAAGTGATACTCTTGCCTTGGTTTTCTAAAGCTCTGGGATTATGGGCATGAGCCACCATGCCCAGGTGATTGGTACCCTTGAGTGCTATAGAGACAGAGTGGACGTGCACTTCCTACAAAGCTGCCTCCTTTCAGCTGGCCAGCCTTGGCAGAAAGGGAGGACGCACTGAGTGCTCACTGATCCCAGCTGAGCCCGCTGCTGAGGGCATGAATCCGTTCTGAAGTGAGGAGGTAAACCGTCTTAGATGGCTCCTGAACAGGGTCTAGAATCCCACAGATCCTTGCTGTCCTTTGCCAAGTGTCCCGATGTTGAGTTTAGGAGAAGGGACAGGGTCGGGCTGGAAAGAAAGAAGACTGAGAAGGAGTCTATACTTGCTACAGATGCCCTGTGCCCATTTTCCATTTGCATGGTGGCCGTGAGCAGCCACATGGCTGCGGTCTAAGCTTTTCAGGAGTGACCATTGGGCCTAGAATTTATTGTCAATTATGTGAAAACCCTAGAAGGAAAATCTCCTATCAGGACTTTACTTTTCCTTACTCAGCAGAATTGGGCTAAGATCATGTTTGAAGATTCTTTTTCTCTAAGAAGAGATCATTTACGAACAGTATTCTCGAGTACTATTTTAGAACTCACCAGAGTTTTGTACCGTAACTGACATTAGTTGATTATATTACACTGCAATGTAACTCCTAGCCCCAAATTATAACGCTCACTTCCTTCCCCTGCTCCTCTTTCTCCCCTAGTCGCCCCCACCTTTTCACGCAGAGACTATGGTGAATACCCATTATGGGGCGGACATTGTGCAGGGCACTGGGAATACAGCATGAGACAGCCTCTAAGGAGGTGGTAGTGGGTGGAGGAGAAGACTTTATCAACGGGAATCACCGTTTGCCTTGGAGTGCAAAGTAACACAAGCAGCAGGGGAGCAGCGAGTGGGTATGGAGAGGGGCTGCAGAGAGGAAGGAGTATCAGAGCCGGATACTAAAAGGCAAACATGCCTGTGTCTTTTACTTTTACTTATTTTTGAGACGGAGTCTCACTCTGTCACCAGGCTGGAGTACAGTGGTGCCATCTCGGCTCACTGTAACCTCGGCCTCCCAGGTTTAAGCAGTTCTCCTGCCTCAGCCTCCCAAGTAGCTAGGACTATAGGCACCCACCACCACCATGCCCAGCTAATTTTTGTATTTTTAGTAGAGACAGGGTTTCACCATGTTGGTTAGGCTGGTCTCAAACTCCTGACCTCAGGCGATCCACCTGCCTCAGCCTCCCAAAGTGCTGGGATTACAGGTGTGAGCCACCGCGCCCAGCCATATGCCTGTGTCTTAACTCCACAGCTTATCTAGTCTTTGTCTCCACTACAGCCATGTTGCTAAGAAGTAAAAGGACCACAACTTCTTTCCAGATGTGATAGGAAAGAAGCGAAAATGTGTTGATACCATCTAACTCCGTGGTTGCCAGGAATCAAAGGAACGTGTTACAGGTATTAACTTAGAAAAAACATTTTTGTTTTCTGCCCGAGTGCACAAAAGCAATGGACGAATACGACTGCTGAAACCCACAAGTGCCTGGTTTCCATCACTGGAGGAAACCAACAGTCAAGCAGATGGTCCTGAGCCAGCTCATGTGTGCGTCTGCTGGGGCATGCTGGACATCAGCAGCAGAAACCGGGTGTGACTGTGGAAGACAGGCTAGACATGAGTTTAAGCTGGGAACCCCAAGGCATGGCAAAGTGCACCTGGGCAGGTGGATCCAACTTGGGCTGCCCGCTGTGTGTCTGTAGCACCTGCCCTGCCGGGTCATAAAGGCCAGGTCAGATGAGAGGAGCTGGACCTTTGAGGGGGGCTCAGGATAGATGGCCAGCCCTTGCTCTGCCCCTAGAAAACCCAGGGCCTCAGAAGAGACCTGGCTTCCAGGGCCTTGCTAACCTCAGCTAGGCAGACTGAGCCGGAGCATCCTCAGAGCCCTGAAAGAAGGAACAGAGGAGCCCAACATGGGAACCAACTCCCTTGAAAGGATGCTGGCCAATCTCCTTTCCCAGTGTAAATGCCCACAGTAGAAAGATGTTCCCCCTCTCCAAGTTTTACACTTTTCAACCCGGCAAATAAAAGCAATCTGTGGGCCTGTGTCTGATTCATGCCGGTGTCTGTAATGGGTTTCCCTGGCCCCTGTGCCCCTCCAGATTGCAGGGAACTTACAGGCTGTTTTCTGTTTGCCCCGCACCATGCACCGCGCTCAGTCACATTCACACCCAGGAAGCCTGAGCCAGCCAGGGTGACCCGACATCCCACAGGGTGTCCCAGCCAGCTCTGCTTCCGGGATGTGTTCAGCCATCTTCCCCCGAATTACTTCTGCTAGAAGGAGCTGAAATTGCTAGCCCTGATGAGAGTCCATGCTCACCTGAGTCGTAGAAGGGATATCAGGAGCAACTGAGACAGTTTCCTGGCGTGGGCTCCTGGTTCTTTTCACCTCTCCAAGTGGGATTTACCATGAGCTAGGCTGCGCCCTAACAGCGCACTGTTTTGAGGTTGATTCGCCGGACTTTGGAAGACAAAACAGGAACAGTGATCTGGAGAGGGCTGAGCCTTGAGCAGGCGTTGCTGCTTTGACAGCTGACAGTGATCCCGTGATCCCTTCCCAGAGAATGTGCTGTGTGGCCGGGTGAAAAGCTGCACTTGGCTCCAGGGACAGGCGTGACCTCAGTCCTGTCAGACTGAGGAACTCCAGGCCATGACCACCCCGTCATGCATCCTTTCTTCCTCTCTTCATTCATCCTGTGCCACGTACTATCTCAGTCTGCACCATGGACATTCGAAACACCAGAGCACTGGCAAATGTCGCCGGGGCCCTGAGCCCTAGGGATGCAGGCATCTCTCCAAGGGAGCTCCTCTCACACTTGGAAGTAGACACCGAATGTGTGATGTCCTCTGTGGCTCCCTCTCCACCCACTCATTTCCACATGTCTACACGGGCTGTCTGCACTGCCTGCACGCCCACCTGAGGCATCCAGTAACTAGCCTCTATTTCTACCACTCACCTAAGCCTGACAGTTCTAATGAGGGCCACCAGAAGCCTACCAGCTGCTAAAACAAATAGACGTGGAATTTCAATAAAAATACAGTGCAAGGGCCGGGCGCAGTGGCTCATGCCTGTAATCCCAGCACACTGGGAGACTGAGGTGGGCGGATCATGAAGTCAGGAGATCGAGACCATCCTGGCCAACATGGTGAAACCCTGTCTCTACTAAAAATACAAAAAAAATTAGCTGGGCTTGGTGGTGCGTGCCTGTAATCCCAGCTACTCGGGAGGCTGAGGCAGGAGAATTGCTTGAACCAGGGAGTCAGAGGTTGCAGTGAGCCAAGATCGAGCCACTGCACTCCAGCCTGGGTGACAGAGCGAGAGCCCGTCTAAAAAAAAAAAAAAAAGACTGCAATAGCTTCCTTTCACTGTACATCTCCACGCACGCACTGGCACGCGGTACTGATGAAGCTGAATTTTTCAGACCTTCTCCTTGCCCTCCCATGGCATTGGCAGGGTGACATAGTCCCTCCTGGAAATATGGTGCCCCCCATCCTAGGACACTTGGCCATGTGTGGCTCTGCCCACTCTTGCCTGCTGCCTTCCCTGCACCTCTCCTTTGGCCACTCTGCTGAAGTTGGCCTCTGCCAGTGTTTGTGGCCTCCCACAGTCTCTGCTCATTCCTGCCCAGGGCCCCGCTGGTCCCAGCTCTTTGCCCTGACTCTCCCACGGCCATGCGGGAGGTGCAGATGGGCTGACTCATCACCTCCTGAGAAGAGCTTCTCTGCACTGCACAGGTAGAACACCCAACACTGCATCCCCAGACATCTTGGCAGCAAGAGTTGCAGATACAACTTAAATGCTGCCCATCAGTCCCCATGCAATGCAATTCAGAGCTCAGTCATGTGGGCAAAAGGTAGCACTGCAGAAAGTATCCACTGGTTGCTGTAGGTGTGGCAGGCAGGATGCTGGACCCCATGGTCCCTGAGCCGTAGCTAAGGTTGGAGACGCTGGAGCCGGTAGTCAGGTGGGCTGCGTGACTCCGGCTCCCTGATTGGGGGACCCTGCACCTCCTTTTATACACTGGCTCTGTGGAGCTCCTCCAGGAGTCACCTCTGCAGCCTGCTCCTAAGGTTTTGAAGCCACTTATACAAACCACCATCTGCTGACAAGAGTTGGCATGCTTCTCTTCCTCTGTCGTGGAAACTTTGCACTACCTGGACCACTGTCTCTACTTCAGTGTCCCAGTTCACACTCATGATTTCCAAACCAGAATTCTCCTCTTCTGTGTCTGATAGTATGCTTCCAGCAGCAATTAACAGACACCCAATTGAAATAGACTTGAATCCTAAGGGGGGTTTTTGGCTTACAGAACAGGAACTGGAGATCAGCAGGCTTCAGAGCTGGTTTCCTCTGGTGACATAGTCATGCTCCCAAGGCCCTGGTTTCTGCCACTTACCTGCTCCATCTTTGATGACCTCAGCCTCATCCTCAGGCTGGCTCTCTGCCTATTCCCAAGATGGCTATCCATGGTGGCCAGCTTTCTTCTCCACCTTCAGAGAGAGAGAAAAGAGACAGAAAAAAAAAACAGAGAAGGAGAGAGAAAAGACAGAAAGACAGAGAAGTAGGGGTGGGGAGAGAGAGGGGAGGAGAGAGAAGGGAGAAGGAGGAAAGACAGAGAGAAAAGGAGAAGAAGAGAGAACAGAGTGTGAGAATGAGCTCATGTTTCTGCTTCAAGAGTCCAGCAGGGCTCCTAAGGCCTTCTCTGATTGGGCCGACTTGGACCATGCCCTCATGAGCTCATCACAGCAAGCAAGGATGGAGGATTGACTTAAGACTGTCAGAGGCCCCCTTGAAACTTGGACCTGGGGTCGGCTTCCCCAAAGCATAGGGAGCATAGTGGACACGGTGAACACCCAGACTAGAATGTGAGGACTGTTCTGAAGGAGAGGAGAGAATCTGTGCTAGGTAGGACACTGCCAGGGACTGAACGCTTCTTCCCCCAACCCCCAAATTCATACGTTAAGACCCTAGTGTAGTGACATTTGGAGGCAGGACCATTGGGAGGTAATTGGGTTTGGATGAGGTCGTGGGAGTGGATCCCTCGTGGTGGGAGTAGTTCCCCATAAAGGGATGAAGAGCCAAGGGCTTGCTCCCTATGTCATATGAGGATGCAGTAAGAAGGTGCCCTCTGTAAACCAGGAAGTGCACCCCCACCAGACACCAGATCTGCTGCACCTTGACCTGGGATTTCCAGCTCCTAGAACCCTGAGCAATAAATGTGTGTTGTTTAAGCCCCTTGGGCTTTGGCACATTTGGGACAGTAGCTCAACCAGACTGACAAAGACAGAAACCCAGCAATATCCACCCGCTTCCAAAACGGTTCATATTCTGCGTTCTCATCCCCATAGCGGTGGGTGACAGCCATGTACCAGGCGCTCTGCCCAGGAATCTGTGAGTCAGCCTAGGTCACAGCCTCTCCCTCACTGTCTGCATCTAGTTCATTGCCAAGATACATTGTTGGTGGTGGTGGTGTCCTCACTTCCCAAATACCCTGGAATTGTGTCCTCCAGCTTTCATCCTTTCTTTCAAGCTCTCACCAGTGCCCACCTGAACATAGCACCCAACTCCTGAGTGGTCTCCTGGACTATCCATCCCCCCAACCAGCCACCCCCATACCACGCTGCCGGCACCAGGGTGCTGTGACACATCCTTCCTTCCTTGCCAAGCTCCTGATTAAAATGCTTCTGGAGGCCGGGCACAGTGGCTCACACCTGTAATCCCAGCACTTTGGGAAGCCAAGGCAGGTGGATCATTTGAGGTTAGGAGTTTGAGACCAGTCTGACCAACACGGTGAAACTCTGTCTCTACTAAAATACAAAAATTAGCCAGCCATGATGATGAACACCTGTAATCTCAGCTACTGGGGAGGCTGAAGCAGGAGAATCACTTGAACCCAGGAGGCAGGGGTTACAGTGACCTGAAATCGCACCACTGCACTCCGGGCTGGGCAACAGAGTGAGACTCCCTCTCAAAATAAATAAATAAAAATAAAAATAAATTAAAAAATAAAATGCTTCTGGCACTACCCTCTGCCTCAAAATAAAGCCCAGCCATGCCTGCCTCCTATAGCTCAGCACTGTCTCCTCAGTGCTACCTCCCTCCTCACACACCCACTGGCTTCCCAACCACATGGACCATTTGACACGTAGCACATTTGTGTGGCTGAGGGGAGAGGCTCCGGAGCCTCTGAGCCGGACCAGGGGTTGCACACTAAACTCTGGGGCAGCGCCACGTCCCAGCCCTGTCCCTGGTGATTCTGTGCTATTCATTCCCACTTTTTCTGTTGGTGTGAAAAGTTATAGAATCCTAGAAACCCAATCCAGTACTCCACAAAATTAAAATTTTTAAGACTCCCAATTCATTACATGCCTAACTATAAAGGCAAAGCTATAAAGCTAGAAGAAAGCTTTAGAACTATAAAACTAGAAGAAAATGCAGAAGAATATCTTTAGAGTCTTGATAAGGAAAAGCTTTACTAAGCAAAAAAAAAAAAAAAAAAAAAAAACACACAAGAAAAATGATGTGATTGGCTTTACTAAAGATTTCTGTTCAACAACTAGCAACAGAGACTGGATGAACAGACGGGAGAAAATACATGCCTTTTTTTTTTTTTTTTTTTTTTTTTTGAGAACGGAGTCTCACTCTGTTGCCCGGGATGGAGCACAGTGGTGCGATCTCAGCTCACTGTAACATTTGCCTCCCGGGTTCAAGCCATTCTTCTGCCTCAGCCTCCCAAGTAGCTGGGACTACAACGCCCACCACCACGCCTGGCTAATTTTTTGTATTTTTAGTAGAGACGGGGTTTCACTGTGTTAGCCAGGATGGTCTCTATCGCCTGACCTGGTGAACCACCCACCTCGGCCTCCCAAAGTGCTGGGATTGCAGGCACTTTCTATACCTGACAAAAGCCTGGTATTCAGAAACCATAAAGAACTTTTGTAAATCACACAGAGAAAGAAGATAAATACAATAGAAAAATAGGCGACGCATACGAGCAGGCCTGCCGCAGAGGGAGAAAGAAGCTCAAAGGCTAATGAGCACATGAAGAGATTCTCAGCCTCACCAGCAATGAGAGCAGTACAGATTAAAACATCAGAGACATACAAATTCCCCCCACCCGTTGGCCGGAACTAGAATGCTGGAGAAAAAGCAATTGGTGGTGAAGATGTGGGAGGAATGGGAGCTTGTTGGTGCGTGGACTAGTGTAGCCGTTTGGAAAGCAGCCAGGCATTGTTTAGTGAAATTCAGGAGAGAAATACCATATTACACATCTTTGTGTGTGTGTGTGTGTGTGTGTGTGTATATATATATCTCAAAAGAAATGTGCACCTCCGTGCTTAAGGGAGTATGTCTCAGGATATTCATCATGGCGCTGCTTCTGTTGGGTGGCCAAGGTGTCCTCACTAGAGGGATGGTCAATCTGAGCTGTTAACACCGCCAGATTTCTTGCAGCAATCGAAAGCCAGAAACTCTGTCTGCAGAGAGCCAGTGATTACACCTCAAACACATACTGTTAAGTGAGAAAGTGAGTAAAAGGAAGAGACTCATATTGCAATGCTATGTTGATATTATTTGAAACAACACACCACAAAATAACAAAGCATATTTTCTGTAAATATAAATATGTATAAATTCATAGATGAGGGGATGGATGATAAGCACCTCATGAATGTGTCAACGTGCCGAAGGGTGGGTGGGTGGGAGTGCATGGGGTGGAGGGTTAGAACTAAAGGGGAAAAAAGTAAAATAAAAGAAGGCAAAAGAAGGGCTTTTCATAGGTCTAAGTTTGCTTTGAATGTAGGAGTGTGGTCAAGTTAATACTGTACAACTGAGGTTCATTAAAAAAGAAAGAAAGGAGGGAAGTTCAGCCTGAAAGATTCCATGCATTTTTATGGGTTCAGGTCAAAGCGCTGCTTATCCACTCGGTCTCCTCTACTCACTAGTCAAAGCATTGTTTATCCACTCCATCTCCCCTACTCCCTTGTCTTCCACTGCTACTGATAATGGGCCCATGATGGGTGCCTCCCCATTCCACCGTGGCTGAGCTCAGGCAGTTGGTGTAGAGCCTTCTTACCCGCTACTTGAAGGAGTTTAGCCCTTTGCCTCTCTGCCAACCTCCATTCAAAAACCAAAATCAGGGTCTTGACTTAAAGTGATCATCTTGAAAGAAGCCATTGGCCAATGTTCACCACAGGGGTTCTACTCCCTGAAGCATCTCCCAGGCAACTTCTGGAGACAGGACTAATTGTGGGAAGGAAGCGCGTCTGTGCTTTCCACTCCACACCAGGTCGGTCACCAGGGTTGGCTGGCTGCTGCTCTGAGTGCATAGTTTGACCATAACCTCTTTGTTAAAAGAGAATAAGATGAAGTGGCCAGGCCAGCTTTGTTGGTCAAGGTCCCCAAGGCCGTGCTCACGAGAACTGGCTGCATAATTTGCAACCCAGGGTGAAGTGAAAATTCAGGGCTCCTTGCTCAAAAAGCAGAAAATGAGTGCTGTCATAGATACTACAATACAGATCGTTTCCTCTCTCCCTTGTCTCTCTCTTTTTCTCTTTATTTGCCATGTGGTTTAGAAGAAGGCATTAAAGTCTTCTTCATGGACACAGGGATGTTGCCCTGTGGGCACAGATCATCTCAGTCTCCTGTGGACCCCATCCTGCTACTAGGAGGGGTCCCCCTTCTCCCAGCCATCCCATTGACATAACATCCCTGAGCCAGGGCAAGGCAGACACTCTCCCCTTCCCACAAGACCAGAACTCCAGTTCATGGCTCCTCCCGGGGGATGACACCTGTGGGCCAAGAGCAAGATCACTTTCTGGATAAGGGGTAAGCCAGAAGCTCCCCCGTGCTGGGTCACCAGCAGCTACCATCCTGAATTGGGGACAGACACCTCCATGTCCTGGGCCAGGGTATATGGAGCATGTCTGTTGGCCTTTCCTGTCCCCACACCTGCCTCAGGCCCTCACTGGGCAGGAAGATGGCCGAGGGTGCTGGGAGGTAGGGGGAAAGGGAAGCCAAATGGGAACTGGTGCCAGGGGACAGGGCAGCCAGTGCCAGAGGAGCCATCCCAGGGAGGCAGCAGCAGAAGGACCACATGGGACCAAGCAAGCCCTGTGCGTGCTGTACAGTTCCATGAGCTTTCACTCACAAAACACAGACCCCAAAGTAAAATTATACCGAATTGCAGGTCTGCAACCACATGGCATGAAACTCCTGTGCTGTTGCAGTGGTTACATGGCCAAAAAAGGCTGACCCTGCTGTTTACCATGACAGATCCACTTTCTCCTCCAGGAAGGAGCTGTGAAACTCACCACAATGCCCAGGGTGCCTGCCTGTCCCTCTATGTGCCAACTAGTAAATATCTGGAACATTTGCAAGCCAATTGTTCCATTGATGGCTCGAAAATGGCCGTTTCTCCTTCCCTTCAAAGTGGCTCCCTTTCAAGGTCTTGTTCCTCCACCTAAAGACATGGCTGCCCCTGGGACAGATGAATGTGGCCAAGTCTGAAAAAGGGAACAATCTTCCAAAAGCAAGGCTGAGAGAGGCAGGCAGAGCCCAACTCTCCAACGTCCCAGCCCCTACAGGAGTGCAGCTGTCCCCAGGAGCCTCCGACATTGCAGAGTCAGCCTGGGCGGCTGGGAGAGAGAATAACCATCCCCTTGGTGCTATCTGGTTTGTCCTGCGCATCCCTCCTGGGTGTACATTGTCTGCTACAGCCCTCCCTGCTACCCCCCTCTCCCTAGTGCTCATTCCCAGGCTGGGAGTTGACCTCCTTGATGTCAGGGTCTCCACGGAGCTCTGAGGGGTCATGAGAGTGGCCACTGCATAAAGAGGGAAGAGCAGGGAGAGGAGGTGGCAAAGCTCCATGGATCCAGCCACTTAGCAACTAGGTCTTAGGCTCGATAAAATGGCTTAACAACAAGCTGATAGTTTCTTCCAGTTTAATTTTGTGAGCTAAAACCCTGGCTCAGATTTCCTTCTCAATTGCCCTCCCCAACTCACGTATGAGACCAGTTGCTATTTGTTCTGTAAAACAACTCCCTGGGTTACGTTTGAAACGATGGGAAATGCCTCAAGGAAAAACAACTGCACAGATACTGTCGCCCCTCCCTACCAGGCCCTGGCTGGGAGTAAATGCTGGCTCCTGGTACGGTGCCTTTCCTGGGAAGCCCAGCAGGGCCTTTGAAAAAGGGGTTCCTACAGACAGCCCCCTGCCTGGTCCCTGAAGGAGCTAGGCCTCACCCTAGAGCCTGGGGCCCAACAGAGGAGTCAAAGACAGCCCTGCTACTCCTTTGAGAAGCAAAAAGGAATCTTCTCGACTTAGCTGCTTTGACTTTGCAGTTCTCTGGTTTCAGAGGCTGTGCAGGCCAAGCGTACCTGACCTGGGTTAGCAGGAGCAGTGGGCTCTCAGGTGAGACCTCAGGTTCCCTGGTTTGGCCCCTCCCCTTCCTCCTCACAGGCTGGCTGTGTGCTTTGACAAGACAGCAGGGGTTGTGGGAAGGGACGGGGAGCTTGTGCACTCTCATCCTTCCACCAGCCAGCTCCCGGCAGAGCCAGCGCCCCAGGCACCTTTCCCAGGCAACTGTGCAAACATATTCACTTCTGATCAACCTTCTGTCTGCAAAATCCAGCCTGTAAACTGGCCCTGCACCCTACAAGAGGCACGGGGATTTGCTGTTTGTTTTTACTCATGGGTTGTGTAAATTCTCCCTTTAATGAAGGGAGAACTTCCAAAGACCGTCATGCTTGATCACACATTTGCCAGCACTCATAAAACTGTATCATGTTTACTCAAACTATTTTTTTTTTTTTTTGAGACAGAGTCTCACTCTGTCACCCAGGCTGGAGTGCAGTGGCACCAACAAAGCTCACTGCAGCCTTGAACTCCTGGACTCAAGCAATCCTCCTGCCTGGGCGTCCCAAAGTGCTGGGATTACAAATGTGAGTCACCACACCCAGCCCAAGCTATTCTTCTTTGCATGAATCCATAAGCAATCTTATTTTAAGGGGAGGGGATCATATCTTATTGACTACTGTATCTACAGTGCTTAGAATATGCTAGATGCTCAGTCAAGGCTTGCTGTGAACTAAAATAATAATGCTATTATTTTAGCATTATTATTTTAATAATAATCAGGGAAATAATAATAAGGGAAAGAGGAAAAAAGAGAAATATATGGACTTTAGTGTAAAAACTATTTTGAGTCCAATTCTGCTGTGTGTCTTTAGACAAATTGCTTAACTTTTCAGAGCTGCTGGCCCTTCTTCATTGGTAAAGTTAATATAATCACATAAAATTCATGGTGTTGTGCTGAGGATGAAATTATAGACTGTATTTCAAATGTCTGGCCAGTTTTAAGAGCTTATTGGGCATAATTTCCCAGCAGGCTCATAGCTTTTATTTGAGTCTCTTAGGATGATTGTATTAACATTGTGGGAGCGGAGTGGTTGGGGGTGCCGGGAACGGAAGGAACGCTGACTCACTCCTTTTCAATTTGGCAATGAAGATCAGTGAAAGCTCAATGAAGCCAAAGGGCACAGAGAAATGGTGTGATTAGAATACAATATCCATTACATTCTAAGTGCCAAGGCCTGGGCTGGATATTCTGGAGAATACAGAGGTAAACCAACTCGTGAACTGACTTTGTTGGTTTCTACTTTGCTGCACTAATGGGTTTGCACCTCCATGACCCCAATCTTGGCTCTGATCCTCATTCCGGATCTTGCTCCTGATCTCTGGAGTGGTAGAAAGAATCCAGCCCACACATGTTTTAACTTGAATAGAGTTGGGTAAGTGACTGCATCTCTTTGATCTGAGGCTCCTGTCTGCAAGGTAGGTATAGTCATAATAATTTCACCCACTGGCCAGGGTTGGTGTTGGATTAGGTCACCTCCAACACCACCTTGGAGTCCCTCACTAGGTGCTGTGCAGCATCCCCCGTCCATGGGCTCCCCTCCCGGTCTCCACCCAGTTCCATTTCCTGTTCACCATCTTCGGCTCTGATCCATGACCTTTGCTAGCAAAGCAGCACATTTCTAATTTGGCAGGTGCTGCTGTTTGTGTCCTTTTCTCTGCCTGGGACGAGAGCAATGTAATTGGAACCACCAATGGCAGACACAGAAAGAAAACAGGATTGACAAGGTGGCACCATGTGAGGCCATGAGAGCCAGACCATGGCAAGGGGATTGCAGAAAGTCAGATTCTCCAATGAGCCCTGCCCTGGCAGGAGGGCAAGCTCCAGTCAAGGGTGGAACAAGGCTACGCCCACGTTCAGCCATGTGAAGCTCCCACATCTACTGCCACCAGTCAGGACAGCCCTCATTCTGCACAGGCTGGCCCTAATCTTGGGAAACACCATGGTTGCCGCCATCACAGTTGCAGACATTCGCAGGTCTCAGAGCAGGTGAGATTCACAGAATTCACCTCCCAGCTCTGCCATCTACTGGTGTGTACTATGGGCCTCAGTTTCCACATCACTAAACTGGGATCATAATTGCCTGATTCATAGAATCCCTATGAAAATTATAAGAGAATGTGTTTTAAATGCTTAGTTTTGGACCCTGTACAAGCAGAGTAAGTAATAAATCGTAGTTGTTACTCTTACCCCAGCTGTGGCTGATGATATTAACATAAGAATTTTTTTTTTTTTTTTTTTTTTTTTTAGACAGAGTCTTGCTCTGTCACCCAGGCTGGAGTGCAATGGCATGATCTCGGCTCACTGCAACCTCTGCCTCCCAGGTTCAAGCAACTCTCTACCTCAGGCTCCCAAGTAGCAAGTAGCTGGTATTACAGGCACCTGCCACCACACCCAGCTAATTTTTATATTTTTAGCAGAGACGGGATTTCACCTCTTGGCCAGGCTGGTCTTGAACTCCTGACCTTGTAATCTACCTGCCTTGGCCTCCCAAAGTTCTGGGATTACAGATGTGAGCCACTGCAGCTGATCAACATAAGAAATCTTACTCACATGTTCCCTGTGGCAGAGACTACCAGTTGTCCATATCAACAACCGTTCTGTCCTTCCTCCTAAGTGACAGAACCCTAATTAAACTTGGTGGACAAGGCGCTCAGCTAAAAGATTATCTCCAGCGTTCTCTCGTTGTTAGTTGTGGCCAGTGAGACGTAAATAGAAAGAGTGGAACATCTGGGAGAAGAGGGTATCTTTGTTCTTGCCACTCCTCCTGCTGCCCAGGGCACCCTGCTGATGGCCAGAGCTGCGGTGACTTCTCTGGAAGATGGGAACAAGGGTCGCATGCTCTGGATAGGAGAGGAGTCTGGGGCCTGGTGGATTTCCTGGAACCATGATTGCTCTGCACCTCTGGCCACGATAATTGCTTTTTTACATGGGGGAGAAAGAAGTCTTACTGTCTTATTTAAGCTTATCTGAGCTTTTCTGTCTTGTAGAGCCCAAATGTGATCCTAACTGACACAATAACAGATATTTAGCAGGGAGTGGCGAGCCCAGGGAAGAATACTGTGATGCTGATGGGGAACATTGATGGCAAGTGCTAAAAACAGGACTTGCCTCCTCGTGGTAGGGCTCGCCCCATGGAAGATACCCGTGTTTCATGTTTTTACATTATGATACTCCCAGTTTGCAGATAGTGGCCCGTAGTGATACCTCCTCACTGTGTGGTCCAGGGGCCTTCCCTGACGTGGTCCTGGATGTTTCTGTGCTGATGGCCTCACTCCCCTGGCTGCTTGGCTCTGTACTGGGATTTTCATATTAGGTAATTGCATACTTCTTGCTTAAGATGCTCACCTCCAAATTTGGATTTCCTTAGGAAAGTAAAGTAGTTTCTGGGGAACCAGCCTGGAAGCCCGAATTTTATAATGGTGTTCCTAGTGAAAACTGTGTTTTGAGCTACAAAATACCTAAAAACCACCTTGCAGAACTGGATCTGTGAGATGACAAAGGCTAAAATAATCCGCATATTGCACTGTGCTAATATTAGCCTTCTCTTGAGATAATGGGGCTGTGTACATCAAAAATATGTCTGCCAGAGGTTCTTGAAGACACACAGACTCCCCAGGATGTTCTTCGAATCCACAGTGGCTGAAGGTGGAGATTTTATTGCAGTCTTTCTCTCTCGTACCCTCTGAAAGCCATACTTGGGGAGAGTGATGAGGATTTACTCCCTGGGACAGTGGGAATTGGTGTGATTCTGGGACATCTTCACCTAAGAAATCATGCATTGCAATCAGTTTCCCAATTTTTCTTTCTTAGGATGTGTGAAACCAGCCTGAAGACAGTTCTTGTAAACACGTCTTTGAAACCATGGAATCGGCTTAGGACCGATCAGAACTGACATAGGAAAGCCACTCAAAGAACTGAAAAGGCTACCAGGCCAGAGACAGTGGTCTATGACTTAATTGGTTGTATCAACCCATGTAAGCAAGGACTATGTCCTTCAGAAATGGGTGAACAATAATGGAAATTTGGAGGAAGGAGAGACAGAGTCACACATGGGCAGTGCTCATCAGGACGGGTTCTGTGTGACAACAGTGCATCAGATCCACCTGTCAGGTATATCCTTATCTTGAAGGTGAGACTTCCTGGGATTTTGGAGACTGATGCTAAACTCTGAGCTCCAGGAAAGCAGGAACAATATATCTAACTTGTTCACAGGACCTGATGCACTGTAGGCATTTGATGAATGTTTGTGGAATGAACTCATTGGCTCTTTTGACATTCAAATCTTTCATATACGCATGTAAATACAGAAGTTATGTATGTATGAATTCCTTGTGGCTTTTTATTCTGTATTTTTGATGCTAACTCATCCATGACCATGCCTTTCAAATACAAACCAACCCATCCAGAGCCCACACTCCCAACCACCCCCTCTGTGGGACTCTCACACTCTGGGCCACTATCCCCTGCCTTAATCACCCCAGAGCCAGGTACCAGATAACCAGGAACAGCTCCCTACACCCCAGAGTCCTGAAATATTCAACCTAGCCCACCCTAAGCCAGCTTACGTTGTCTTACCCTCTCCTTCCCTTGGAAACAATAAAGGCTCCCGCCCACCTTTCTCTCCTTCCTCCTCTGCTTTCAGACCGACCCTGGTGCTTCCCGCCTGGCCCTGCATCCTGTGCCGTGCCTCCTGTTTCTAAGGACCTGTGCGTATGAACTTTTTCCTTCGCGACAGTCATTTCCATTTCTGTGTGTCTCACCATCCCTAAGTAAAACAAATCCCAGTTTCCCTTAAAACATAGCTCTCTGTTCTCCAGCTCTATTCCCACCAAATGACATTTCCATCTTTAGCTCCCCATATAGCTTGCCCACAGGGAGGGAAAGTGTTAGTCGGGCCAATGGGAACATCTGGTCCACCTGACAGTTAAATTTCTCATTCTAAAATTAAAAAAAAGAAAAGAAAACACCATTCTTATTTCCTAGTGAGTTTCGCTAGGGTGAGTCAACATCTCCAGTCCAAAGGGCTCTTGGTCCCTGAAGCAGCAAGATGAGGGCCAGACTTCAAATGGTGGTCAACTGGCCCATTCACCAGCCCAATACCACTTTGAGGGGACCAGTCTGTGTGCCTGCCTGCCTGCCTGCCCCTGTCCTCTCTGCCTGGATGTGGCCTTTCCTCTACACCAGGGTTTGGAGCTGATGGATGCACAGAAGCTGGTTCCTGCTGACTCCTCTGTGTGTCCAGAGCTGTGTGTGCCCGAGACACAGGCAGATGCCCAGGCACCCGGGGAGAAGCCAGCCTGGGAACCAGACTCTTGCACCTGGAAGTTGCTCCAGCTGACAGTTCCAAATGAAAGTCTGACTAGGAGGAAAAACCTCAGACACGTAGATGTCCCCAGAACAGTCGCTCTTTCCAGAGAAGAGCAATGAAAGGACTTAGAAATTTGAAGCCAGAAAGGAAGCTGACCACGGTTCTCCACTGGCCCCTGTGTCGTGGAAGGCCCTTCTGTCTTCCAGCAACAACACAGGGCCAACCCTGGGCCAGAGGCAACATGCGCTCTCCCCAGGTGACTGGAAAGCTTCTCCCCCAGGCTGTGCAGCACAAACTGGAGCCTCAAAACAGAAGCTACTTTGTCTCTGCGATGAGTCAGTGCTGTCCTCACTGGGGCGCAGTAATGGAGCCACTGGGTAAAGTCATGGAGCATCGAAGAACAGGGTGCCCCCTGCAGAAAGTCTCGGGGGAGGGAGCCATCTGCCCTGTACCAACTGACACCCCAGCCTACCTCCTGCTCTCCCGCCTCGGCCTCCACCTGCAGTCACACTTCTGCCCGATGTCGGTCCTTACTAGCAGGTGGCCTTGCGAGCCCCCTTCTGAGTTCCACTGTCCCTGTGAAGCGGGCCTACAGCCCAGCCCCCATGCCCCGCAGCTCCAGGTTCACTTGCGGCAGCCTGGGTGCACCTAAATAAAGATGCACGGCCATTTGGAGAAGCTGCTCATCCCATAGTGAGGCCTGTCAGAGCCTGGATAAAGATGAGTCAAAGATTTCCGCAGGCCAGGGACCTTCAGACCAAATCAATTAAAAGGGGTAAATGGGGGCACCAGGAGTGGGGGCCTGAGAGAGTTTGACAGCTCATCTAAATCTTGGCAGTCAGTCAAAACTAGCATCACAAGGGAAAAATAGATGCTCAAGTCAAGACCAAACGTCTGAGAAGCACCTGCATCCAAATCACCTGCAGTCATTGTGAGTGCAAACTCGCCAGCGTACCCCGGGTGGCTGACTCCGAGTGTCCTGCGGGGGATGAAAAGGTGGGAATCTGCATGTTGAACCAACTCCAGGGTGTTCTAGGACCCTCAAGATTGGCTGTGAAAAGAGGGAAGCTCTTTTGTGGGCTTTGATGAAGTGAAAGGAGGGGCTGGGGAGTATAAGGTAAGTGATCTGGAATTCAGAAGGCTTGAACTCATGCCTTCCTCTGTCCTGCACTGTTTTGGTCCTTTCTGCTCTGCCTCCAAGGGCTTTGGGCTCCTCGGCCAACAGGCACATGCTCCGAGGACCGCCCCTCGCCCTGGGCTTCTGATCCACTGTGGCTCTGAGCAGATGGTTTCTGATCAACTATTTTTGCAAGTGTCACTTACTATTTATTATCAGAGCAATGCTTGCGTGCATCATAAGTCCTAGACTGGGCCCTAATTATAAGTGTGTCCTGCCAAAGCTCCCACACAATGACTACACACTCCCTCGATAGGCTCTAGAGCCCACCATCAACTTGCTCATGTGGAGAGATTACAACAAATAAAGAGATGAGCAGGGAGGAAAGTATAATCAAATTGTCGTGTCTGGGTGAAAAATGATAGCTGAGTTGTGACACTGTCTCGATTTCAAAAAACACCAAAGATAAACATATTTATTCAAGATGCTTTCTTCACAAAACAATTGTTTGCATTTTGATGATCACATTTTCCTGGTTACAAAAGAGCAAAGAACTAGACTCGCTATGAGAGTCTTGATAGAAGACGGTTTGCTCCTGAGGAATTAGATAATGGCTGCCCAGAGGGTTCTAGTTAGAATGACAGTTGTGCATCGCATAACGTTTTGGTCAGTGACGGACCCCGTATACGGTGATGGTTCCATAAGATTGTAATACCATATTTTTACTGTACCTTTACCTATGTTTAGATACACAAATACCTACCATTGTGTTACAATTGCCACTGCTGCAAAGGTGTATAGCTTAGTTCTATGGCTGTACCATAGAGCCTAAGTGTGCATCAGGTTCTACCATCTCGGCTTGGGCAAGTACACTCTATGATGCTCACACAACGGCAGAATCACCTAATGACACATCTCTCAGAATATAGTCCTGCCATTAAGTGATGTGTGACTGTGCTCCAGACGTCGGCCTTCAGCATTTTCCCCATTTAGAGTCCTGATGTCTCCATTTGGATGTCTCCGAGTCGCTTGCATACTGGATGGCACACTGAACTCACTACCTTTCTCCAGTGCTATGGGTCTCCGTCTCCATACATATGTCTTGCAGAGAATCACCTCTCACACTCCCCTCCATATAATCGCAGTCTTCTAATTTTGCCTACAGTAGACTTAAAATGTGTCTTTCTAAATCTGCGGCCCAACTTTCCCACTCTAGTCCAAATTGCCACCCTCTGTCTTTTGGAGTTTGGAGGTACTCCCTACCTGGTTTCTTGCCATTCACTCTTCATTTCCCCTGACTATTGAGCAGACAGAGTAATTTATGTTAGTTTTATTTTTTTTAAGACCGGATCTTACTGTCTTGCCCAGGCTGGAGTGAAGTGGCACAATCTTGGCTCACTGCAACCTCCACTTCCTGGGTTCAACGGGTTCTTTTGCCTCAGCCTCCCCGAGTAGCTGGGATTACAGGCGTGGACCACCATACCTGGCTAATCGTTTTTTGTATTTTGTTTGGTAGAGATGGGGTTTCTTCATGTTGCCCAGGCTGGTCTTGAACTCTCAGGCTCAAGCGATCCTTCTGCCTTGGCCTCCCAAAGTGCCGGAATTACAGGTGTGAGCCACTGGACCCAGCACAGTAATCTTTAAAAAATAAAAACATGGTCATGTCACCGGCCTGCTTTAAATCTTTAAATGTCTCTCCTTTGTTCTTCGGGTCATGCTCTGATGCTGTGATTGCAGCCTTCTCGTCCTCTGCAATTCCCGCTGCTCACTAAACCCACAGCCGTGCTGCTTCTGTCCAGACAGCTCTTCCACTCCATATTCTCACTCAACGAGTCACGGGGTTGCCTGTTGATTTCATCGCCGAACTGGGATTCCTTAACTTGCACATTCATTTATTCAATAAATATTTGTTTCATGTTTACAATATAATAAGTACTATACTCAACACTGGGCCTTCAGTGTGACCAAGAGGCACGGTCTCTGTCCTCAAGGACCTTGTGGCTTAATGGGATATTATAAAAATGGTACCACATGTGATTATCACTGTGATGAAAGTGCCGTGGGAGAAAATACAGGGAGCTATGTGATTGTAGGAGACCAGCCTGGCCTGGGTGATGAGGAATGTCTCTTCTTGGGAAGTGACATGGAAGCTGGAGGACAGGAGCACGAGGGATCAGTTCAAGAGGGCAGTGACGCTACATCACCACAGCAAGGAGCACCCGCAAGTCCAGGACGCAGGAGGGCGTCTGACCAGGTTGAGAAACGAAGAGGACTAAACACAAGCTTTGCTTTTGACACCAAGATAAGCTTAGTGTGATATGATCATGTCACTGGTTAAAGAAACAGAGTTAAACACCTGTGCATTTTAGCAGACCGGATGTGGCTTCAAGTCTGAAAGTCGACTATCTTGCAGAGTCTTGCTGTCTGCCTCTGCAGTGATGAAAGCAGATGGAGGCAGTACCTACTGACAGTTACAGAGTCATAGATGCGGAGAGCTGGAAAGGAAGTTAGAATTAATCTACACTGTGTCCTTTATCATTTTAAGCATCAATTAAAATTTATGAAATCATACATAGAAACCTGAAAAACACCAGACAGCTGTAGAGTAAGAGGCACCTTCCGTCTTTCATCACACGCCCCGTAGTAATGATGTCGGTGGATCATCATCTATATTTATATATAAGTCTTATATAAATGGGGTCTTTCCGTGTTTATTATTTTGAGACTTACTTCTTATTCCTTAAGAATAGATCTTGGAGGTCTTTCCATGTCAGTGTGTATTATTTTAACAATTGCGTACTATTGCATGGTGAGAACGTCCTGCAGTTCAGGTGATAATAGCCCAGTAACAGACTTTTTGGGGTTTCCCAGTTTCTTACTATTACAAACGGTGCTTCCATAAATAATCTTTACTTAAATTTTTGTGCACCTGTGCAGGTATGTTTTAAGGTTGGATTCCTGAATTGGAACTGCAAAGATCATATGAATATAAAATTACACAGACACTGACAAATTTTGTTTTCTGTCTTTTGTTTTTGTTTTTTGTTTTTTTGAGACGGAGTCTTGCTCTGCTGCCCAGGCTGGAGTGCAGTGCCGTGATCTCGGCTCACTGCAAGCTCCACCTCCCTGGTTCACGCCATTCTTCTGCCTCAGCCTCCTGGGTAGCTGGGACTACAGGCGCCTGCCACCACGCTCGGCTAATTGTTTGTATTTTAAGTAGAGACAGGGTTTCACCATCTTAGCCAGGATGGTCTTGATCTCCTGACCTCGTGATATGCCCGCCTCAGTCTCCCAAAGTGCTGGGATTATAGACGTGAGCCACTGTGCCCGGCCGACACTGCCAAATTTTGTTCCCAAAAGGATATACCAATTTATCTTCTACCAACGTCGTTTGAGAGTGAATGTCTTTTCCCGCCAACATTAAATGTTTACAATCTTTTTAATTTTTGTTAATCATGTAGATAAAAGAGAAATTATATTGTTTATATTGAATTTCCATGAGTATATTTTTAAGTGTTAATTGGCCATATGAATTTCTTTATCTGTTAATTGCTTGTTCCTATCTTTTTCCCTTAAAAAGCATATGCACAATCAATAATAAAATTGATTATTTTTTTACTTTTGGTCTTGTAAGAACTTCTGTAGTTTGTGCATTGAGAATTTTTCTGTATATTATGAATATATAGTATATAATAGATATACTATTTCTAATATATAAGACTATATTTTTGTATTTCTAATATATGACTATACTTTTATAGTCTTGCTCATTTTTAGCTTTATATCATTTTTGTCATAAACTGTTTTGATTTTCAGGTAAACGCAATTGTCTACCACTTCCTTTAGAACATTTAGGTCTTACTTCTTGTTTAGAAAGAACTTCTACATGCCAAAGTTATAAGATTATTTGCTTATTTTTATAAAACATATTATTTTGCCCATTTACATCTTAGGCCAATTTGGAATTTGTTTTTATATACAGTGTGAGCATAGTATCTAACTTTATTCTTCTTTCACAGATGAGTAGCCAACTTGTCTGTCACAATGTGTTGAACTAATCCATGAAATAATTTCATAACTTTTCTGCTGATTGGAAATGTGAATTTTACCACATACTAAATTAATATATTTCTTCTCTCTCTTTTGATCCATGTATTCATTGTCCTATTTGGCTAATCCAGACTATGAATATTCTGGGGTTTTTCCTTGCTATTTCTTCTTTTATTATGGTTTTATTGAAATGTAATTCACATGCCATAAAATCCGTCCATTTAAAGGGGATAATTCAATGGTTTGTATTATATTCATAGACTTGTGCAACCATCAACATAATCAATTTTAGGACATTTCATCACCTGCAAAAGAAACCCTGTACCCAATAGCTGTTACTCTCGTTCTCCATTTCTCCCCAGGCTCACGGGTTCTAGGCAATGACTATTCTACCTTTTTTCTCTACGGATTTCCTACTCTGGATATATCATAAAAATGGAATCATACACTCTGTGGTTCTTCATGAGCGGGTTCTTTCCCTTAGCATATGTTCAAGGTTCAGGCCTGCTCTAGATACTCTCTTTTTTCTTTTTGTAAATGTCATTTATTTTTACTGTCATATAATATTGCATTGTATGGATATATCCTATTCTAATTTATCCATACCTCCGTTGATGAGCATTTGGATTGTTTCCAGCTTTTGGCTACTATGAATAATGCTGCTGTGAGCGTTCATGTACACGTGGACATGTATTGTTACTTCTCTTGGGTATATATGCCTATGAGTGGAATTTCTGGGTTATATGGTAACTCTATGTTTAACCTCATTTTGAGGAACTGCCAGACTGGTTTTCACAGCAGCTGCCCCAGTTTACAATCCTACCAGCACCGTGTATGAGGGTTTCAATTTTGTCACATCCTGGCCAACATTTGTTGTTGTCTTTTTTTATTATAGGCATCTTAGTGAGTGTAAAATGGCATTTCATTGTGGGTTTTATTTGCGCATGGTTGATGGTGCTAAGTTATCTATTTATATGCTGATTGAGTAAATGAGATGCATGCACTGGAAGAAAGGGTTCAAACACATGGGCTGTGGAGATGCATGACATAGAAACCTGGGTTCCCTGGTGACTTTCATACCTGCTTAACTGCAGCAGCATTTACTTGTCATGGAGGAATAAGGCAGGCTTATTTGTAGTCTTCACAACATACTTGTGGACCTTTCGCTTATACTCTTGTAACCTAAATATTGAAAACACTGACTTAAATATTTTGACTCTCTCTCTCACTCTTTTTTTTTTTTTTTTGAGACAGAGTGTAGTTCTGTTGCCAAGGATGGAGTACAGTGTGCGATCACAGCTCACTGTAGCCTCAAACTCCTGGGCTCAAGTGATCCTCCCGTCTCAGTCTCTTGAGGAGCTAGCGTTGTAGGCATGCACCAACATGTCCAGTCTTTTTTTTTTTTTTTGGAGAGACAGAGGTCTCACTATGTTGCACAGGCTGATTTCAAACTCCTGGCCTCAAGAGATCCACCTACCTCGGTCTCCCAAAGTGCTAGGATTACAGGTATGAACCACTGCACCTGGCCTCAACCCATTTTTATTTGCCATGGCCTACATTTCAATTAATAGATACATACTAAAATCCCAGTTTTGTTGAAGGGACTGGCCCAACATACTGAATTTTCAAGAAGGATACCACTAATGTTAGAATTTTTCTCTCTTTTTTAAAAAAAGATATTTTCCCAGTTCCCAGATATTTTCATAAGATCGTTACATTTCTCCAGGCCAGCAAACCTCACATAAGTGGTTTGATGGGTTTGAAGCTACTTTGTTTTTTGTTTTTTGCTCTTTTTTTTTTTTTGAGATGGAGTCTCACACTGTCGCCTCTGCTGGTGTGTAGTGGCGCGATGTCAGCTTGCTGCAACCTCTGCCTCCCGGGGTCAAGCGATTCTCCTGCCTCAGCCTCTCAAGTAGCTGGGATTACAGATGCCCGCCACCACGCCCGGCTAATTTTTTGTATTTTTAGTAGAGATGGGCTTTCACTATGGTGACCAGGCTGTTCTCAAACTCCTGACCTCATGATCCACACACCTTGGTCTCCCAGAGTGCTGGGATTACAGGCGTGAGCCACCACGCCCGGCCTGAAGCTACTTTCTAAGGATAAACATTGAAAATAACTTAATGAAGGAGGTCACATTCTCTAAAATTAAGTTTCAGGTATACGTATGAACTATTCATTTATGTTGTTAAATGTCCTTCACCCACAGGCTTTGTTTCTCTTATTTTCTCTTAAAATAAGATTAGCAGCTATGAGTCTAGCTATTAAGCCCCTTCATCTTTTTCTAGTTCTCTTAAACAAACATTTTGTACGCAGAGCAAGGAACTTGGTACTGGGTTCTGGGAATGCCAAGTGTTGGAGGCTTGGTGGGCATTAAGGCAGATGCCTCCCCAGGACTTTAATGAGGGTTGTTTCTTTACCTGCTGGAGCAGATTCCCTGTGCTACGTGGTACTAAGGCACCTGATGAATGCAGTGATGAATTTCTACCACCTCAGATTGCTGAGTTTGGCAAATCTCTTTGACACAGTAAAAGTTGCTAAGCATCTCACCCAGCTGTGGCCATTTTTTGCTCCTGAGCAATACAATGGGACATTATTCATCCCTTAGAAAAAGGCTATTAAAATATCCCACAAGAGAGTAAATTACATGGAGCAGGTGTCTCCAAGAGAAGACTAAGCATCCCACAGCCAAATATGATGAGATGGTACTAACCCGTTTCCTGGAAGCCTAATTTATTTCTTGTCTCTTAATTAAAATGAGGCCTTAGGCAAAAACGTTATTGTAGTGGCTGGGTCTAATGACAATATAAAAAATATTACTCTTGCTTTATCTGCTGAGTTTGATTGGAACAGTTTTAGTAATTATATATCAAATTCTTCTCACAGTCTTAGCTATTGGATAGTTTTTAAAAAGTGTTTTACCTCAAAGATTTAGAAACATAGAGACTAAGAAAGGGAGGAGGAATTTTCTATAGTAGAATTCTCTTGCTGAAGAGAGTAAACCAGGCTTAGGCATCTCTCCCAGATAAGCATGAAATATTCCTCTTTATCTACTTATCAGATTTGTCTTCTGGACAGGATGGTCTTCACTGGGAGGCCTGTCTGCTTTTTGTGACCCTGGCAGACATTGCTAATCAATCACAGATTTCTCTCATTATAAAATCCTTCTCCACATTAGGTCCCAGAAAGTCACTGTGAAATGGTCAAAGTTGTCATGCTTCCTGAAAGTAATCTGCTTTTTTGGGTATATGTTTTATTGATGAAATGATTCTATGTCTAAAAAATAATTAAAACTGTTGATCTACTAAAATTCCTTAATTTTAGGCATAAAAATGGAAGCTCAGACTTGTGCCAGAACACAGCACAAGTTTACGGCAGAATCAAAATTAGAATCATTGTCTTTTGTCCTCCAGAAGAATATTATATTCTTTCTTTCTCTTGTCTTTATTCTTAGCACATCTCTGCAGCTGTTTACAAACATTTGTCTCTTTTGAATGATCCAATCCACACACCGAATGCTATCACATCTATGTAAATGGCCTATCTGGCAGACAGAGAGCAGTAATTAGTGAACCTAATGATTGCGCTTCTCCTTGTAGTTCCACCGGTTTAGGTACCTTTGTTAGCACACACCTTGTACCAACCTGACAAGAGGAAGATGGGGAATGGGGAATTGGAAAGGAAGAGGGAGCAACCTCACTGAATATGGTATGCCAAGTAGTGAACATATGTTGCCTCATCACACTCTGACAATAATCCACAAGGGAGACCAATATCCCACCATAACAGAAGCAGAAAAGAAACACCCCTTATGTTGCTTAACTAATAGGAACCTTCTCTAGATTTGACCCCAAATGATATTATTCCAATGCCTATGTTTTTGAAAACTTAAGAAATGTACAGACTTATTTTGAGAAAAATAGCCTTCCATAATTCTTGAGCATACCCCACAAATCTCCTAGATTCTGTGGAGCCAAGTTTGTAAAATACCACATTAGAAGTGAAGTGCTACCGGTTGGAGGAGCAAAACAGCAAAGTAGTCAAGCACTACCAACTCTGAAGCAAGACTGCCTGGTTGGGTTCTGACTCCAGCGTGTTCCAGCTTTGTCAAATGAAGCATGACACTTGGTGTCTCTGTGCCTGCTTCCTCATCTATAAATACATGTGCTAATAGAATCTACCTTGTAGGGTTGCTGTGAAGATAAAATGAGTACATGCATTCAAAAATACATAGACTGGTATCGCCTGGTGTAGAGTTAAACAAATCGATATGTTGTGCTAGTATAGAAACTGTAAACCAAATGAAAACACAGAAACCAGGCTGTAGTTAGGAGCTGATGATCTCGGAGTATACATATATTTTTACAGTATTAGCAAAATGGTAATACAAATTTAAAAGAATGCATTTGTAAACATTCTGATCCCTGGGAATCTATCCACCCAGGCTAAATCGAGAAATATTGCACTCTAGTACTTCCTGCAAAGAACGGTTATGTGTTAAAATATTGAGTGAGCCTTGGCTTCTACTATTAATAGTGAGGCTTGTGTAATTCACACCCTCTTGTTTATAAATGTGAGAAAATTCTAAAGAGACATAGTTAAGCCAAGGAGACTATTTTAGTTCACCACAATCAAACATGTATAACACTAATTAGTGGATTGATTATTAATTATTGCCTATTTGCAGATATGAACTCAAGCTCAGTATTAACAAAAATTCAGAGCCTGCAGGAAAGATATGGATTTCAGGCCATAGATGCTTGTGGTGGAGTTAGAAGCAGAGCCCAAATTCCTTGTCTTTCATTGCAGTCCTGGATCCTAAATTCTTTTCTATGCAAAATTTCAAGTTCTTTGTCACCTAAGAGATATGGGTACTTTTAAGTTATACCAGCCATATAACTTAAATCCAATCAAAAGCAGAAAGCATTTTACCCCCCTTGGAACAATTGATGCTTATAGATTAAAGAAAAAGAAGTAACAGGCAGGTGAGCAGGCAGAAAATTATCCATCAAACAGCATCCTTTGCCTCCCCTCTGGTGATCAGCTCTCCTGGTTCAGACTTTTTATATTGAAGTGCACTTGCATCCAGGAGGCAGCTGGAGAGCACTGTGAATTTTCTCAGGAACAAGTAGCTTGTTGATGAAGGAGAGCAAAGCTGAAGAAAATGCTAGGCAGACAATAGAGACCCAGAATAAGTGAGATGGGAAGGAAAGCTTCCCATCATTTCCTTCTGATCAATCCAATCACCGAGCCGGAGGTCATGAAGTAGAAAGATCCCCAGGAAACAGAACAGTACAATTACCAAATGGTAAGATGTGATTCACAAAGCTAATATCTTCCCTAAAGGCTAAGGCCAAATGACTTGTTTGAAACAGCCAGGAAGGAAGGGCATTGTTCTTCGTGTCTTCCTTTTCAAGTCCATGGTTATTTGCCTTTTCTCACTGCTTTATAAGGGTGCTTGTTAAAAATTCAGGAAAAATGCCAGCTACCAAGGTAGACATATCTGGAGTATATGACAAATAAAGTAATCTAGCACTATTATTAACAGCAGGCATGTTGCTCCTAGACTATTTTATGGCTCATTTTGAATGCATTATCTCCATCCAAAAAAAGGGAAATGTGATTCTCATGTCTAGGGCAGTTCCAAGAGTCTACAATGAATGGGGTTCCTCTGACAAAGCAATCAACTTTTCCATGGTTGGCAGGTGAGTAAATTGGGTTTTACTAGGAGTTATTAAATATGTTTTTTGGCTGATTTACTACCTGCCGGGTTTCCATGGAAGTTGAGTATATAATACACCAGGCCAACAACATTAATCTTTTGTCCTTAATTCATTGCCGTTTTCAACGTGGAGACGGGCGCAGCAGTGCGGATGTTACAGGAAAGCCACTGCTAGCTCTGCTCGTTTAACACGTGTAAAAACATCTGTGGGTGACAGGCAGCACCCCAGTTCATGGGGTCATGACAGAGCCTCTCAGGACTCCTTCTTATTGAGATGCACAGTGGTCTAGATGTTTCCCACGCAGGAACCCGTGGAATCTTTACCTTTTTCTTGACCTAGCCCAGCTTGACCCCTCTCTGGACTTTTGCATCCCTGTCCCTCAGCAAGTCGCTGCTGAACTGCCAGAGCTCCTGTTGTCTTAGTAAGAGGGCACCATTTCTGCGTGGAGAGAGGTTTACATGGCTGCTCCTTCTCCTGATAAGGACACCGAGCTTCCCTTCCTTTCTGTGGCTCTGCTGCACTAAATCTCTCCTCCCCTCTGCAAAGTGACCAGTGCCAAGAAGGAGCATAAAGCTAGAGCAGATGACCCACCCACTCCTAAGGATCACAGTGGGATTCCCAGTCTGCCTCTTAGCTCATAAATCTGCTGCAGTTTCCACAGGAAGCCCTAGCTTCTCTGGCCATCGCTTCTCAGGACCACTGTCCCGTTGTGGCTAGGTCGATTCTCCAATCTGATTCAAGCTCCCAGGCTTCTGACTCCCAAAACCTGTGCTCTGGAAATCATGGTCACCAGCAGCACCTCCTCCCCTAACATCAGCTCCTGCTGGATAGTCCCTTCATTCTCCCACTGTGAAGCAGACCTGGCCCTTCCTGGGGACTCTGCTTCTGCTACATGTCTCAAGTTGGCTGTTCTCCACAGCCTTTCTACCATGCCTTGCTATTGTTTTGTGTGTGTGTGTGTGTGTGTGTGTTTGGGGGTGGGGAGGGGTCTTTACTATTTATTAGCATTGATTCTCCCTCCTCCATAAAACACCTCAGCTCCCCTACTCCCAGTTGTAATCATTTATAGACTCTTTGCCTCATTCATCAAAGGTTTGAGCACTGACTGTCATCATTCCTGGCAATTTCAAAGCCACATACACACTTCATCTGACATCCTTGTCCTTGCCAGTGACCTTGTCCTCCATCCCACCCCAGCCACCCGCTCCACTGCCCTTAACCACAGCAACTCCAAAATACTCATTTCAAACACTGTGCTTTCTGACTGCTACCTCCTATCTATCCAGGTCACTCCCTCTCATAGCCTGAATCTAACAATTCTTTGCCCACTGGGACCACCAAGCAGTACTCTACCGCTTTGAATCCCCCTCATTTTCTCACTTTCCTTTTTCCTCAGCTTACAGTCCATCCCTTTAATCACTCCTGTACATACACCCTCAACAATCATGTCTTTCTATCATAGAATCCTTGAAAAAACCAGTTAAATTCAGATGTACTGAGTCTGCATCTGAGTGGCTGACTAGGCCAGAGTGAAAGAATAACTGGATAAACTGGAATCAACTCAAGTTTACGACCAGACATCAAGATGGATCCCTCAGGGCTGTCAAGCAACCCAGCCCCCAGTCAACTCACTTTCTCACACCCTGGGACCTTCTGTTCTCTCCTTCAACCTCTAACACCCTTTTCCCACCTTTATTCTCAGCCAATGATCTTGCTTCCTATTTTACTGAGCATGTAGACACAATTGGAAGAAAACGTCACTGTATAGCCACATCCACCAATTTACTTTCCTCTGATGGTGTACCCAGCCTGGTGGACAGCTGTGCCTGCCCCTCTTGAAGGCAGGCCCCGAGCGTGTGCACTGGTTCCTGTCCCCTCTGGCCTGCTCTTTGCTTATGCTCTTCTCTCTCCTGCATCAAAGCTCTCCCACCTGCTGTCTCATTCCCATCAGCAGACAATCCCTGTCCTTTCTCCGGTCTTTAAAAAGAGCTCCTGGGCCGGGTGCGGTGGCTCACACCTGTAATCCCAGCAATTTGAGAGGCTGAGGCGGGTGGATCACGAGGTCAGGAGATTGAGACCATCCTGGCTAACACAGTGAAACCCTGTCTCTACTAAAAATACACAAAATTAGCCCGGCGTGCTGGTAGGCGCCTATAGTCCCAGCTGAGGGAGGCTGAGGCAGGAGAATGGCGTGAACCTGGGAAGCGGAGCTTCCAGTGAGCCGAGATTGTGCCACTGCACTCCAGCCTGGGCGACAGAGCGAGACTCTGTCTCAAAAAAAAAAAAAAAAAAAAAAAGGTCCTTTCCAGCAACTGCCCCCACTGAACCACCCTGGAGAAATTCTCTATATTCACTGTTCTCTCATTCTCTTTTGAACCCACTTGTATGAGGTTGTTGTCCCAACCAGTGTCCTGAAGTCATGACCAACGTTACCAGCAATCTTCACACACATATATCCCATAGTTGATTCTCGAGTCGTTTTCTTTTCTGATTTTTTTTTTAACTTGGTTTCTGGAACATTCCACCTTCTTGGTTTTCTTCTACTTTACCTACTTCTTCGCAGCATCATTTTTCTGGATTCCTCTCCCTTTCCTGACCTCGGAATGTTGGAAGTTCCCCAAGTTCTGTCCTTGGGGCTCTTCTCGTCTCCATCTACATCAAACTTCTGTCAGAATCATAGGTTCCGAATGTGTGACGCCACCTCTTCATGAACTTCTGACGAACACTTCAACTGTGTCTAGTAGGCATCTTAAACTTTACACTATACAAATTATCTGATTCCCCAACCCCCTGGCCTCAGCTACTATTCCTCCTCCCCTGTTCTTCATCTCAGGAAACTGCCATGGCGTCTTCCCAGTTAAACAACAACAATAAAACTCCCTGATTAAGGTGACTGTGTATCCCAGTTTGCACCGTCAGTCTTTAACATCCCCTTTAACTGCCAACAATTCTTGGTTTGCATAATAAATTACAGAGCCATGCTTCCCTGGTTCTTTTTTGCTTCTATCTATCAATATTCCCTGTTGAGTCCTCACTCTAAATATATTCTGAATTTACCCACGCCTCACCACCTCCACTGCAACCACCCCGGTTGGGCCACAATCATCTTAAGTCTTGACTGCTGCTGTGAGTGACTAACTGGTTTGTCTCATTTACTTTTCCTCTCAGTGGTTTATTTCCTACACAGAAGCCAAAGTGAGCTTTCAAAGAGTCTGTTCATGGCATTCCCCCTGTTCAAATCTTCCAATGACTTCCCACTGCCATGAGAATGAAAACAGATACGGCCCAGCCACCTTTGACTTCATTTATCACTCTCTTGTTCCCCACTTCCAGCCCCACATGCTGTAACTATAATAGGTTCATTGTCCAGTGCACACAGCAGGTCAATACAATGAGACCCTGGGTTGCAGCAGACGAAGAGATTTAATGGTAGGGCCACCAAACGAGGAGACGAGAAGAAACCTCAAATTTGTCTCCTCCAGGAATTTGGGGTTAGGGTTTTTACAAGCTTTGGAGTGGACCAAAGTGTGGAGATTGTTGATTGGTCAAAGAGTGCAGGGTGAAGTCATGGGAAAAGGAGATGAAGAAACTCTATTCTCGTGCTGATTCAGTTCCCCTGTGAAAGTCTTTAAACTGGTAGTTGCCAGCTGTTCTGCTGAAATTCAGGATCTGCTTAAGCAATTCTTAAACAAAAACCTTCTAATTCTAATGTCAGGAATTTTATCCATAGGAACAATGGGGATTTGAATGGTCAATATCTAATGCTTTATGACTTTTGATTACAAGGAAATGGGTTAAAGTGCAGCCTGATTAATGCTTCGTTATAACTCTATTTCTGTCCAGAATTCTTGTTTACCCTGTGAAGACGGCTTCAATGTCTCTTAGCTGTTCCTAACCCATATTGTCTCACCTAGGATTTTCTGCTTTTGCTGTTCCTTCTGCCTAGAAGGCTTTCCCCTAGCAATCAGCATGGCTTGGATGCTCACTTTGTTCTGGTCTCTGCTTACATTTTGTTTTGCAGAGACTGTTGCCAGGTCCTTCTTCACTGCCTTACCTGGCTTTGCTTTTACTCAGACAACTTGCTGTTACCCGTCATTGTATCGTGTTTGTGTCTCTCCCATTGGCATACATGCCCCATGCCAACTTTGTTTCTTTTGTCTGACACTAGTTTATTAGACCCTGGAACAGTGACAAGCATAGAGTAGGGCTACTATAATAAATATTTTTCAGTAAATATTTATTCAAAAAAATTAATGACTGCTTGAAGGAGTGAAGCAGATCTCTTTTATTTAATTGGTTTCAATAATCTGTGTGCCAAGCAGTTTACTCTCCTATCTAGTCCTTTTAAAAACTGTGTGGCTACTGCTATCCTCCGGACTTCACAGACAAAGGAATGCAAGTGCAGAGAGGTCAAGGACCTTGCCCAAGGTCACTTGACTGGTAAATGGCTGCTATACAGCCTTCCTAATGTTATCAGGTCACCAATTTAAGACACTATGGATTTTCACAAGGGAGAGAGTCTGGTGGTTTCTTGTAAATGATGACTTTGTTTAGTTTCTGTCTTCTCCGTGGAATGTACACATCCTGAGAGTAGAGTCTCTGCTGGATGCATTTGTTGACTATGACTAAGCCCTGGCTTGCCTCAACTGCTTCTTCCCTAGCCATTGTGATGCCACTCAACACCGGCAGATATAGCTTCTCCCTGACCCTGGTCCAATGAGAACCCCACCCAGGGCACTGCAGAACGGGAGCCATGGCCTTGTCTTCTGTTCATGCTTCTTGGCAGTGCCTTTGAACACGGAGCAGCCAGCTTGGCCTCCCTGCTCCAGACCACTGTGAGTAGCCTGTTAGCCTATCTGGTCCTTCTGCCTGGGCCACTGGCTTAAGTGTCTGTCTTCTAGTCATGTGCTCAGTGTCTGATCCAATCTTACAACCATTCTGGGAATAGAATACCCACATCTGCACACCCGTCCATCAGCCAAATGGCCTGACTTCCTCACCCAAATCTAGTGGTCCCCTTGCTTCCTTTTCTCCCTAGGGTGACACTTGCTCCACTGTCTCTAATTCTAAGGTCTATGCTAACTGAAATCTTTCCAAAATTCTCTCCTCCTGGAAAGCATTCTGGACCACAGACCTCATCCTGGATTGGGCCTGAGTTATTTTTTACTGTTATAACAACATTCTTGTTGTTTTTATTATTATAGCAGCCAATTTTATGAAGCACTTTCCACATAGTATTTCCAATAATTTTCACAGTTACTCTGTGAGATGGGTACTGTCATCATTCCCATTTTATTGAGGAGAAATCTGGAATTTAGGGACATAAGTAAGGTTGAACCCCAGGTCACCCACTTGGCATGCGGCAGAGGTGAGATTCAAACCCAGGTAGCCTGGTTTCCGAAGATACTTCTCTACTCCCAAATAGCCTTTGCAGGGTGCTGGACTGATGATCCCCTACTAAGACAGGATGATTTGCCCCAGCCACCTGAGGGGTTCTTGGGAAGTCTGGTCCAGTGCTAACTCAGCTTTTGTTTGTGCTTGCATCCTCCTGCTTTGGATAGGAGTAAGGGAGCTTCCAACGTGGATCCCCGGCCACTTACACAGCCTGTGTCCCCTGCGCCTGGATGGACTGCCTAGCCCTGGACTGTTAAGGTTGTCTCATCTTTGATTCCCACATAGTGCTTGATGCATGGAAGATGCTGGAGAAATTTGGCTAAATGAATCACCATTGGCTTGTTAAGAGCATGCCATTGAAGGGAAAATTATTTATTATAAAACAAACCTGAAAAGGGAAAGGGAAGACTGAGTGCTGGAAGTGAGAAACAAGATTGGAGATCAGGGAGATCGAGTTGGAAGAATATCCATAGGAAGGAGAAAAAAAGCATCAAGAAGCTCCATAAATCACAGCAGCAGTATTTTTACCTTCATTGTCCTTCTTTATTTTATGTCCCTGGCACCAAACAATTTATCATTCCCATTTCATGCTAAGTGCTACAAAAATAGCAATTGGCCCAACATTTGAATGGGAGATAGCAGTTTCGAAATAACAGCAAAACGTGAAACTATCTGAATTCTGGAATTTTCTGTAGTGTCCTCTCCACCCCCACCTCCAATTGCAGGTGTCTTTGCTCTGCATGGACACAAAAAGGCCAAGGGTAACAGACCTAGAAGGGAGGGGGAACCTTTTCCTGATATTTAGTGGCAAAGCTGAATGTGGGTTAATCTCACTCTTACATTCCTCTATTTCTGCCCTGCATAAGGCATTGTAGCCAGAAAACCTAAGATCACCTTCCGCTTCTATTGTAGGGTGTAGGGGGTGTTGAGAGGGTAGGTGGCAGGTGTTGGTATTGGTGGGCAGCCCAGAGCTGAGCTGTAACATTTCCAAAGCTAGCAAGGGGGGCGGGAGAGGAGGGGGAAAGGAAGAGGAGAGGGTTTGATGCTTTCACAAAGCCTTAAAGGCAAAAATACTTGGACAAGAAAGCTTTTTAAAGCAATGACTATATAGCACTACCCCATTCCAGGTCTTTTCAGAACTCATTGAGTGATTAGAGTTTTAACTCATTATTTAGAAATAAATACTTGGAAACCACTCTTCAAAGCCGATACTTTAAAATCCACTTCCCCACCCTCAGAATCTTATTTATACTTGAAAGGAAGGATTACTTTTTCCTTTGAAAAGTAAACTTTTCTGTCAGCAAATAATTACAGCCAGCACATTTCCAGTGGATGAGATTTGGGAAGCCCCTCATTCCTTCCCCTTTGCTTGCGGCCATCCAGCAAGGACTGAACCAAAGAACCCCAGTCCCATTCAATCAGTCATACTCATCATCAATTTCCCAGCATTTAATGTGTCCCAGAGAGGATGCTAAGAGATTTACATGTAGAATCCCACTTAAAGCTCTTGCTTTTAAGGATAAATAAATTGAGGCTAAGACACATGACTGGAATCCAAACTGAGGATGGTCAGATGCTAAAGTGCATCTCATGAATCATCAACATCAATGGAAGACCACACCACTAGGATGGAAGACAAGCTGGGCATCCAACACAGAGGAGTAGTCCACTCCATTCAGTGGTTTGGAGCATTTCCAGGCTGCTCCTCTTAGCAGTGGAGCCAAGGACAAACCTCTGATGGTCGTTCAGCTTGCTCTTTCTCTGGCCGGCTCAGTGGCTGCAAAAGTAGACAGAAAGCAGAGCGAAAGCACTGAGCCGTCCATCCTCTGGGAAAATGCTGGGCTCCTCTTTAACAGGAAGGGCTGCCATGGTCCTCCTGGGGTCTGCCCCTCCCAGGCCCAGCAAACACATTTCCTATTACACAGGGGCCACACTGAAGTTTACAATTGCAGTGCCTCTCCAGCCTCATGCTCTGCACAAGTGGGGAGAAAATGATACCCTGGGCACGAGGTTTCTCTTATCTCTTTTCTCCCTAAGTCTTCTGCTCAACATAACAAGTCTGCAATGCTCTAGAAGGTGATTGCTATCATGCCTGCTGCAAGCGCACGGTCCGTGTTGATAGGGGTGCCTTGCCTCTGACCTCAATCTCATTCACCAGTTCCTATCTCATCAGGGAAACTGACTGCTGTCTGAACCTTTTATCAGGCAGCAGGCAGGAAGGACGTCTGTGAAAGCAAGAGGAGGTGTCAAAGGATGGTGTCCCCAGGGAACCAACATGACTAGAGGCAAATGCCACATGTTTTTTTTTTTTTTCTTTGAGACGGAGTCTCGCTCTGTCGCCCAGGCTGGAGTGCAGTGGCCGGATCTCAGCTCACTGCAAGCTCCGCCTCCCGGGTTTACGCCATTCTCCTGCCTCAGCCTCCCGAGTAGCTGGGACTACAGGCGCCCGCCACCTCGCCCGGCTAGTTTTTTGTATTTTTTAGTAGAGACGGGGTTTCACCATGTTAGCCAGGATGGTCTCGATCTCCTGACCTCGTGATCCGCCCATCTCGGCCTCCCAAAGTGCTGGGATTACAGGCTTGAGCCACCACGCCCGGCCAATGCCACATGTTTTAAATCCAGAGGCCCAGGCTCACATCCCTCTATTTTCCCGCAAAGCTCTAGCCATGCCTTTCAGTCTTAGGCCTTCTGTCTACCACCTCCTTGCTGCCGCTCTGGGCCTGCCCTCTTGAGTCCTTGGATCCTCCCAGTTTATTTGCAAGGATGCTCCTTCCTTCTTCCAGAGCTTCAGGATGTGCTTTGCTCCGTCCTTCAGGCATCACTGCCATAGACTGTCTTGGAGAGTGGCTGTCCTCCCTGATCCATCGTTTCTAAGAACTATGCATCAGCCACTTCCCTTGCTGCCATATTATTAAGTGCACAGACACTGCCCTCACTCCTCCACAGCCAGTTGGGCAGGAGTGATCTCCTGACACACTCCAGAAAGCCTCTCTGGGGCCATCCTCCAACTGTGCCCTCTGCACAGGGAAGGCATCTGTAAGGCCAAAAGAACGGCCTGGGGGACCCTGTGCCAGCTCCCACCAGCACCACCCTGCAGAATTCCCTGCTCCAATGTCTGAGTCCACTTCTATGGCCTGCCTGGACCTCATGCTCAGGAATGTCTTCCAGGCCAGGCTCTGCTGTCTGCGTGCTCACCTCCAGGTGTGAGAGGAGTTGAGGGTGGCTGCTTTGCGGGCGTAGACAGAGCCTGGCCATGAAGGCAGGGGAGTTCACATGGGGGCATGGGAGCACACTCGCGAGGCAGGAAGAGCCAAGTGTGGGAAAAGAACTGCGGCTGGTGGCCAGGGGACGGGAAGGATGAAAATTCTAAATTTGAACCTGATCTTCCAAGTCATTTTAAAGTTGGGACTTAACTCACATACCATAAAATTTACCCTTTCGAAGTGTCCAATTCAATACGTTTTAGTATATTCACAAGATTGTACAACTATAATGACTATTGAATTCCATAACATTTCATCACCATCTCACTAAAAAATAACCCATACCAATTAGTACTCACCCTCCTGGCAATCTTTCCATCTTTATAGATTTGCCTATTCTGGACATTTCATACAAAAGGAGTCATACAATATGTCATATTTTGGGTCTGGTTTCTTTCACTCAGCATAATGTTTTTAAGATTCATTCGCGTCGTAACAGGTATCAATACTTTAACAGTGGCTGAATAATACTCCACTGTACCACATTAATTTTTATCCACTCCTTAATTGATGGACATTTGGGTTATTACCACTTTCTGGCAATTATGAACAATGCTACTGTGAATGTTCATTAATTTTTAGATGAACACATGTTTTCATTTATCTTGGGTACATACCTAGGAGTAGAATGGCTGGGTCATGGTAATTCTAAGTTTAACTTTTGAAGAACTGCCAGACTCTTTTCCAAAGTGACTGTGCCATACTTTTCATTCCTACCAGCAATGTGTAAGGGGTTCAGTTTCTCTACATCCTGGCCAACCCTGGTTATTCTCTGTCATTTTGATTGAAACTATCCTCCCGGATATGCAATGGTATCTCACTGTGGTTTTGTTTGCATTGCCTTAATGACCAACGACGCTGAGCACTTTTTCATGTGCTTTTCGGTAATTTGAATATTTTCTTTGTAGTAGTATCTATTCCAATCCTTTGCCCATGTAAAAAACTGGGTTAAGCTTTAATTGTTGAGTTGTGGGAGTTCTGTATATATTCTCGATACTAGATTCTTACCTAGTATATGATTTGCAAATATTTTCTCCCATTCTGTGAGTTATCTTGTCACTTTTTTGATGGTGTCCTTTGAAGCACAAAAGTTTTTAATTCTGATAATGTGCAGTTTACCTATTTTTTCTTTTGTTGTTTGTGCTTTTGGTATCATATCTGAGAAACAATTTTCTGATCTAAGATCATGCCTATGTTTTCTTCTAAGGCCAGGCCATCTTGAAAGAAAAAATTGTCAAATATGGGGAAAAACTTATTTAATATTTCAGTTTGTTAACTGAATTTAAAAAGTATAAACATTTTTACATATGGTGTATGGCCCTCCATTACATGGTCTCAGGCCTTGTAAAATTCACAGTGGATCTTGACGTTGAGTAGCAGAAATGACATGACGTCCTGAAGTGATGGATGTGTTAATGTTGCTCTCTGGTTGTCTGTTTCTCATACGTCCTGTCTTTGCATTTATTGTGTAGGAATTTCTCACCCATATGTGACTGAGCTCTGGCAGATAGTGTCTTCTCCTAACCATCATCATGTCTTCTAAGTTTTAGAGTACCTATTTAAATCTTAAAACCAAATGTATTGAATCCCAGTTACTATTCATATTTTAACATAGATGACCCTAATTTTGACGTGAGCTCAGCGACTCCTTTTTAGATCAACACATAATCTTTAAGACATCCACTGAGGAGAAAATGCAGAAAAGTCATAATTATGGTGTTGTCTGGGATACCTGCTACCTGGAGAACTTTGGAACTTCACAGTAAGGTCCAGAGTAATGAGTAGGCCAAATTGCAGAGGTAAACTGAGTCATAGAGCAGCAAAGTGACTGTGTTGGAAGGATGTAGGTAGCAAGAGTTAGACCTGTAATAGAGTCAGAGTTAAAGCTGCCAGTCTAGTGCCAGCCATTTCTGAGCTAAGAGAGAGCCTTACCCATGCTACAGGGCCCTTCCCGGTGCCATGGCAACTTCACTTCTTGCTCCTGTGCCTTATACCCTGCCCCATGCTCCTGCTGTCTCCTGTCTTAGCCAAGCCCTGGCGGCTGCTTCCTCTAAGCTGTTGCTACCTGCTTCTCTCTGGGTTTCACATACTTCTCCCTCTCTCTCAGTCTCTTTTTAAAAAATCAGTAATCACATAAAGTCAGGGAAACTCCAGACGATCTTCTATGGGCAGCTTTTTGCCCAGATGGGAGTGGTCGGGTGAAGACAGGTGCTTGATATTCTCAATTCCTGTTTCAGTCCACTTCCTACTGAACAGGTGTCAAGGTCACAGCACCTCGCTGCCCCTTGGTACTAACCCCATTTCCTGTTGTCTGAAAAGGCAGGAATTAGATGGGCATAATGACAGAGCTCATTGTAAAACACTGACCAAGGTTGTAGGTGGCCGAGTTCTATCAAATTCCTCCATAAGCTGAATTGTCAGAACTGACGAGTTAAAGCCCAGTTTCTGTTCTGCCTTAATGGGGGCCTTCACAATATACATTGTCTCTGCACAGGATTTAGATATAAATGAGAATTGGATAAGCATAGTCATAGGTTTTAATTCAGCTGATTTTGGCCTTTGGACGTAACTACTCAGTTCTAACATCCAGAGTGACTATCAGATGCAAATGAAGAAGGAATCAGCATTCTAAATTGTCCCCCAACTTCAGTCAGTTATTAAATTGTGAAGGATTTATTGCTAGGGAAGGCCAAGCATAATCCAGAGGAAACACAGGCAAAAGTTTACACTGCCTGGTCAGTGTGACCAGTGCTGGGCTTGGGGGACTCCCAACCCAGAAGCCAATGTACAAGCTGGGTGCTCAGAGGAACCTCTCCCTGCTAGCTGAAGAGTTAAAAGTGGGGAGACACGAAAAACCCCAATGTACTGTGGAAGAAGTGGCTTCTGTGACCTGAAGGCTTAATTGAAGTCAGAAGATGTCTTTCCCCAACCCAGCCCGCCCTGCGGCAGGTGGCCCTATCACCTCCTTTCTCCACTTGCACAACAGACCCTTTATTTCATGGTAGACAAAGGTCTGCGAATGGGAGCAGCAGTGCCAGATTATAAACCATACATTTTCCTGTGCTAAATAACTCAGACTTGGGACTCTCAGGAGTCTGGCTGCAGAGTGGTATAGTCTATCAACAAGTTAATTTTCTTCCCATTTAAGCACAGAAAAAAAACATCTTTTCTGATTGTTGTTTAGTTCAATGTGTCAGTTCAAACTTTGATCTTGCAAGTATAGATTTCTTTGTACTTCTTTCCTAGGGGTATTACCATTAAACTAGTACTAAGGCACAGTTCGGGGAGCACAAAGCCACTGTTTAAAGCAGGAGTCCAGAAGTGCAGGGAATGGACATCTTTCGTAGGACCACAACATAGAGATTGACACTGGGCATCTAAGACTGTACACTGAGCACGTTTGTCTAGTAGCCATTGCCAAGACGTCCCAGTTGAAGTGCCCTTTATTATTATTCATTTACTTATTGTAGAGACGGGGTCTTGCTATATTGCCCAGGCTGGTCTTGAACTCCTGACCTCCAGCAATCCTCCTATCACAGCCTCCCAATGCACTGAGATTATAAGCGTGAGCCACCACGGCTGGCCAGCAAGTGTTCTTTACAATTCATAAAGCCCTGGGTGGGGCCAGGCATGGTGGCTCATGCCTGTAATCCCAGTACTTTGGGAGGCTGAGGTGGGTAGATCACCTGAGGTCAGGAGTTCGAGACCAGGCTGGACAACGTGGTGAAACCCTGTCTCTACTAAAAATACAAAAATTACCTGGGCATGGCGGGATTAGGTGAGCGCCTGTAATCCCAGCTACTTGGGAGGCTGAGGCACAAGAATCACTTGAACCCGGGAGACAGAGGTTGCAGTGAGCTGAGATTGCACCACTACATTCCAGCCTGGATGACAGAGTGAGACTCCATCTCAGAACAACAGCAACAACAACAACAACAAACCTGGGTGGGACACTATTATCTGTCCACCCACCATCTTCTGGGATATCATCCCCTCCAACTGCACCATGTGGTTCCTGTAAGAGCAGTCATACTTTACAGGTCCTGTCCCCTTAGCCACAGGTGGTTGGGCAAGAATTGGTCACATAAACTCAGATAGGCCAGTAGGATGTCTTTTTGGGAGCAGAACCAGTTCTCTGTGTTGTTAAAACAGGGGATATGGAAGTTGGGAGTTGTCACTGGCTTTGGTCTCTGACACATGGAAGAAGTCAGTCTCCAGAAAAAGGCTAAAACCTCCAAGCACAGAGGTAAGAAATGAAGAGAAATTTCCTTGCAGCATGCAAGCTGCCAGTTCTGGGACAGAATAAATTAAAATAATTTATAAATAAAATATCCTTTATTAAAAATAAAATAAAATAATAAAAGAAAAATAATTAAATTATATTTTATATTATTCCCCTATGTGAAGGGGCACACTGCCTTCCTTCAAATAGTTTTTATAAGATCCTCTAGCATCCTTATACAATATCCCCCATTTTGCCTAAACATGGGAGCCCTGTTTTTTTGAAACCAAAATAGCTTTGATTGTATTACACACATCTCACATGAATCTCCCAACAATCCTGTGAGGCAGACATTATTACCCCAATTTTGGAAAAAAGAATGAGGCCCAGAGACTTTAAGTAGTCTCTTCCAAAGTCATGTAGCTTTTACAAGGCAAAATCAGAACCCCACCCCAGTCTTGACTGACAGGCCCAAGGTGGAAAGAAATTCTCCTGCTTCTAGCTGTGTCAGGAGAAGACTCACAGACTACAGTCTGCACTGCTCCGCTCTGTCCTTGATTCTCTAAGCTCTGACAGCCAAGCAGGCTTGGACTGGAATGCCTTTGAGAGTGGAGCAATTATAACAAGGAAGGTATATTCCCTTAGTATGCTTCCCTATCAGCCTCATTTGCAGAATGTTCTCTCCAGCCCCTGACACTACTGCTTAGACTTTAATTCATCAGCTCAGCTGCAGATGGTGTCATCCTCTGGGACTTTGCTTGTTATTAACTATCACCAGTATTCTCACCCCAGAGCGGGCTCCAGCTGACTTGGACTTTGGGTGAATTATACACTATTCATCCACTACCCCTTTCCCAGGCAAGATCCTTTCCAAGACCCCAACGATGCAGGCTCTTCCCTGTGTCCAGATACCCTGTTCCGGTGTTTCCAACTCAGCCAGGAGTTCTCAGTATTGTATTTTATTCTGAAGATGCTGCAGGAGTTTTTCAAAGGACAACAAAGCTCCAGCTGCATGGGCACAGCTGGCCGGCCCCTTCCACCTGTCTCCTGCCTCTCTTCACCCGACAGGGAGCCGCAGTTGCCTCAGCAGCCATAGAACAACACAGCATTGCTCTCACCATGGTCCCACAGTAATTAAAAAGAAACACTCAGGTTAGGTGGCAGAGCCTAATCCTGTAGGCAACAAGACCATTAGAAAGCCCGCAGCCCATCCTTGGTTCAGCTCCCTCTTTCCCCTTTCTCTCTATCTGGGAATCCAGCTTGAGACCTAAGCAAGGGCTGGCCAGCTTCATTATTCATGGCCCTTCCTCGCCAGCAAATTAGGACTGATGTGGCTGAGGTTGGGACGTGGAAATCAGGATTTCATATGGATCTGTTTCCTCTTTTACTAAACTCTTTGTGGGGTAAACAAGGATTATAAACATTCAAACACAGAAAATAATTTTGTTTTTTAAAAGAGGAATTCCTATGTAATTATGTCTTCTCGGCTCTCTTTTTTCCACAGGGCTCCTGCTCCTCCCTGTCCTTCCACATATCAACCTTGGTGAAGGGTGACACCTGAGCAGTCGGCCTTGGTTTTACAGTTGTGTGCACCAGGGCTCTAGAGATCCAAAGCAAGTTATCCAGAAAGGCAATTGGAGAAACCACATCCCTCAGTCAAGGGCCTTTGTCCATTCATAGATGTGTCTACGTCTATGTCTGCCTGCCTTCAAATATAAATGTCCCAGTGAAGAGCCCTGTGTTAAATGACTCAGGCCTAAGACTCCCACTGGGTCTATTACATCCAATCCAATAGTGAGATAATTATCCTTGTTTTGAAGGTGGCCTCAATTTTTCCTCAGAGTCATGTAGTTGAATGTGTCTGGACAAATGATAATTGTCCATCAAAGAGCAATATTCTTATTCTCTAGCTCTACTCGAAGGGAACAAAATGGAATGGCCAGCTGGTGCCAAAATACAGCTTAAAATTACCAAGCCATACTGCCTCGGGACAGGAAGTTCAGAAGACAGGACACCATATTTGATGATGACATTAGGAGTAAGAGTACCATCCACAACTTAAAGGATCTACAGGCTGTCCAAGAATCAAAGGCTTAGGTTCTTAAGCCAAATAAATAAAGAACACTTGCATCTGAACACCCTCAAAGATCCCACTAAGCTCTCTGGTCTTCAGAGATCTGATACACTCTCAAAACTTCCATTTTTAAACACTCCTAGAAGAATGATTAAACCCAAAATTTCTAAATTATGTGACATGGTTTGGCTCTGTGTCCCCACCCAAATCTCATGTTGAATTGTAATTTCCAGTGTTGGAGGTGGGGCCTGGTGGGAGGTGATTGGATCACGTGGGTGGGTTCTAATGGTTTATCACCATCCCCCTAATGCTCTTTCATGATAGAGTTGTCACGAGATCTGGTTGTTTGAAAGTGTGTAGCACCTCCCACCACTCTCTCCTGTTGGCCAGTGAGGATGTCCTTGCTTTTCCTTTGCATTCCTTCATGACTGTAAGTTTCCTGAGGTCTCCCCAGAAGGAGATGCCTGTACAGCCCACAGAACTGTGAGCTGATTAAACCTCTTTTCTTTATAAATTACTCAGTCTCAGGTATGTCTTCATAGCAGTGTGAGAATGGACTAATGCAGTATGCATGTCCTTTTATTGACTTAGATAATGTACAATCAAACTTCAGTTGTGGGCACTATGATTCGTGCCTGCAATCCCAGCTACTGAGCAGGCTGATGTAGGAGGATTGCTTGAGCCTAAAATTTATAAAAAATAAAACAAAAGACAAACAAAAAGTCCTCAGTTGCATAGAAATATGAAACAGGGAGATTAGGCAGGTAGTTTGTTATAAGAAGTCAACCAAGAATCAGAAGGAATAACAATAATACTAGTTAAATTGACTGAGTACTTACTTTGTGCCATGCCTTGTATTTTACTGAGTATTTTACATGTAGAATTTATGTAATCCACTCTAAAACGCTACGAGGTTAAGTAGCATTATCATCCCCATATTTCAGATGAGGCACTAAATGAGGAATCTGAAATGGGATTTGTTCTGTAGAAGAGGAAATTCTCAAGGTTGAGTTTCAGTTAAGTATTGAAATCAATGATGGTAAGTATTAAATTATATGCAATGTCAACTGACTCTTGAGTCAAGACTAGATACTCTGGGAGTTTCAAAGATGAAGCAGACAGAAACTTTGCCTTCAAGAATGTACAACTCTGGTATTCACTTTGCCTACAGACCATTTGTACAGACAAGACCTGTAGATGATTTCCATTAACTCAAAAAGAATTCAGATAGATATTTGTCCAGGGCTTCCTCAGTGTCCCTTCTCAGTTGTAGATGTTCAAATGGACAAAAAATAAGTCAAAGCCTGCAGGGCTGCCCATAATGAAGTACAAGAATGAGTAACGCAGAGCATAGGTGTTCATGGAGTTGAGAGCAGCATGTCTGTAGACCAGAGAAGCCGAGGAATGTATGCAAGTGGAAGCTGGTCTTCCCTTGGGCCCTGAAAAATGGGCAGAAGATGAAGAACAGATATGCCAGGAGAAGGGGAAAGAAATACCATAAAAAGATGCAAGGAGGTGGGAATGAAACTGACCAGAGTATGGAGGGACTGGGGGTGTAGCTGGAGGTAGGGTTAGTCAGGCAGGCTGGGACTGAAGGGGATTAACCATGCCATTTCCCAGCATGTCGACTTTCAAATTCCTCTAGAAATAAATTTGAAGGAGTAAGGCAGCTGGTCATAGTGAGGAGTTGATCAGGCAGACCCTGCCTCATAACAGTGTCCTGTTGGCACATTTTCCTCCAGGGCTGGGGCTGTGATACATGCAAGATGAGACCAATAACAGTTCCCTCCATCTTTGTAAGAAAAAACTGATCCCTTCAAGAGATGGCTTGGAAATCTCTTGGTTCTTGGAAAGAGACTTAGTTGGAAGGTATAATTGAAGGTGAGAAGATAGTTTGGAAAAACAAAGCAACAAACAAATCCTAACAACAAATGCCCACACTGTTGTTTCAAAACAATTACACAAAACTGGAAGTCAGCTGGACATGGTGGCTTACACCTGTAAATCCAAGCATTTTGGGGGGCTGAAGCAGGAGGATTGCTTGAACTGAAGATTTTGAGACCAGACTAGGCAACAAAGCAAGACCCTGTCTCTACAAAAATAATTAAAAGTAAAAACAAAAAACCCAAACTGCAAGTCTCCTAGTTATTCTGAATTTTGATGATGGCTTCACCTGTCCACAACAGCTGCCTCACTGATGGCTTGGTATCCAATATCCTGCTTTGTATCTACTATATACTTCCCGGCATTGAGCAGGCCTTGATCTCTAACTCAAGCATGCCCTGATCTCTAACAGAGATAGGCACATGCATGAGAGTGACTTCCATCACACAGGCCATTTCTCTGACTCTTCACTGTGATGCTTAACACTGCCAAGTGCTAAAGGAAGCCACTGAGTGCTCCAGACACTTCCCAGGCAAAAGCTACATTCTCTTATCCTATGTCACACACACTCAAGGAGGGGCAGGGTTCCTCGACAACTCTGTGTGTCCCGGACAATCAGGTGGGCAGGGGCAGGGATTAGATGAGGAACAGGATGGAAAGCCAAGTGTGATAGTTACATCCCATTCCACTGGAGAAAGAAGGGTGTCTCATGGCTTCAGGGGAAGGCCTGGAGCAGAGGTGGTCAAAGCATGCTGCCTTTGCAAATGACGCAAATGGTATCCCACTGATTCTCCTCAAATTCTGGAACTCATGAAACACAGTTAGTGGGGAATGGTTGATGGGTTTGGAGACAACTGCTTGATGTAATCTAAATGAAGATACTCTGAAGAATGGATATACAGCAGCTGGGTACACAGGAAACACCAGTCACTTTTGGTTTTGAGAAGAATTTCATTTCCTGTGAATATTATCAACAAATAAGTATATTTGATTTAGGGGGAATTTGTAGAGCTTCACAGACATTTTCTCATGGGATGATTCCCAACCTGCATCAAAGAAATTTGCACCAAGCTGGTATTTTGACTCATAGTCATAGTCAGAGATGCTGAGCTTAAATAATTTAAGGAGAACTTTGTGAAAAATTGAGAGACACTTTCTGTCTCTCTGTGTAGTTCAATTGTCTAGACTAGTATTTTTTAAGTTTTAAATCCCATAAACTTACTCTTTTTTATATGTAAATACATGCATATATATGCATAAACACAGATATTTGCCTACACTTAGATTTCATGGGTTTTGCTGGGGCCTGCGCCTTTTGATAGAGGTGTCTCTTTCAGGCTCTCTGTCATTTCGTGATACAGAATGGTGTGGAAGAACTAATGGTATATAGAACGACATGTTTCAAATATCTCCTTAAAGATTATGTCCAAGCGCAGTTTTTAAAAATCAAATCATATTTTCAATTGACTTCTAGATTTATCTACTTAGAGCTGGCTTTCCTAAAGATATATACTACATCTTAATGACCATTTGGTAAGTTCTTATTTCTGTATGCTGGAATAATCTAAGAGTGAGGTCATATCTGTGCACTGAGCTAAAATAGTCTGATGGCTCTCCCTGCCCCGAGTCTCACGGCTCTCCTTACTTACTCTGGTGGTCTAATGGCTCTTCCTGTACCTCGTCTGACAGCTCTCTTTACCCCTATCCCTAGTCCCCTACTCTGATGGTTCTCCTTGCCCCTAGTCTGATGGCTCTATGCCTTTTCCCCAAGTGCTTAACAGCTTCTCATTTTCCTCTCTCTTGAACACCACTCAGAGCTGGGGAGGGGAACAAACAAGCTAGGGCACCAGAAGGCTGATGCTCAGACTGAGCTATTCCTTCTGGGTGAGTGGGTTCTCAAGGGAACAGCTGTTAACTGGCTGTAGACCCAAGTCTAGGGAGCTAGCGTGACCAAGGTCCCCCTCCTACCTCACACACAAGGCAGAAAATGAATAGAGGGCTGGTCTTGCCAGGTAAGGCTTTACCTGTGCCCTCAGCTGTGCCAACTCCAGCTCCTTCAGCTGTGCAGGACACGAGGACTCTGGGGGCCATGGTGTGGCTTGGCTCGAAAACATGAGACACACACATGGGCTGCTGTGAACCAAGGCTTCTCTCTGTGTGATACTGGCTGTAAAGGTCTGCTCCCTTCAAAAGGAGAAACACTGGGGATGCATTCTGCTTTATGTTACAAAATCAATAGCCATGGGCAGTCATCATAGGGAGCATATAACATGACAGGATTTCTCCATAACTGTTCCTGGGTGTTTCCTTTCCCTATTGAAATGTATTTATGTCTTGCCTTTTTTTTCCCAATAGGATTTGAGACAGGCATTCCTGGACTTAGTATCTTAAAAGACATCATGATAAAATAGAAACCTTACTTCCACGGCCTGACACCTCGTGCAGATAACCAATGCCCTCTCCTCTGGAGAATCTCAGACGCAGCATCTCAGACACAGTGTGTGCTTTCAGTGGCTTATGGTAAAGACCTGGGTGTGCTGGGGTATAAAGCCTCTTGTCTGGAAACTTTTCTGAGAGTAGTTAAAAGCTACCTGCTAACCTCACCCCTGCAACAAGTTGCTGAGCTCCTTTGGGCAGGGTACTCTCCTTGGTGTGGGGACACCGTGACGACTGGGCAATGTCAGAATGTCAGATTGGATTCTCTGCCAATGGTTGGAGGGAAAGACAGGGACGGTTCTGCAGCACAGCTTGGTCTGTGTCATGTGATGACAGGGCCATATAAAGAGGCAGTGGGCAGTGCAGGTGAGGAATACTCATTCTGGACTCACTATGCCTGTGCTGGCACTCATCTCCACCAGTGACCAACTGCGGGCTCTGTGGCATCATCCAGCTTCCTTGCACCTCACACCCCACATCGGTAAAATAGGGCAGAGGGGCAGTGGGGAGCAGTTAATAACAATACATACTGCGCAATGTTGCTGTGATGATTCAATGAAATAAATCACGTAAACCAATTCATGAGCGCTTAATAAGCCTTCCACCAGTATTTGGGCCAACTGATGTGCTAGGTCGTAAGGTCTCTTTGTAAGATACAACGTATGATACAAAGATAGGGTGCTGGGGCTGTATCCTATGTACGTAACTCCGTAATTAGTTCTTTTCTAATCTATAATCCTTGTCGTGCACCCTGAATTTCACATTTGGTGAATGTCAAAATACTACCAACAATTTCTCCCAACTTCTGAACTCAGGGTAGGTGGTGTTTTAGTTTGCTTTCTGATGCTTATAAAAGAATAGTTAAAACTGGGTAATGTTATACAGGGAAGAAATTCATTTGCTACAATTATGGAGGTTGAGAGGTCCAGGGTCAAGGGGTTGCATCTGGTAAGAACCTTCTTGCTGGTGGGGATCCTGTGGCACCCTGAGGTGGTGCAGGGCATCACATGGGAGGGGGCTGAGCATGTTGGTTTGGGTCTTTCTTCCTCTTCTTCTTTTTTTCTTTTTTCTTTTTTTTGAGACGGAGTCTCGCTCTGTCAACCAGGCTGGAGTGCAGTGGTGTGATCTCAGCTCACCTGCAAGCTCCACCTCCCGGGTTCATGCCATTTTCCTGCCTTAGCCTCCCTAATAGCTGGGACTACAGGCGCCCGCCACCACGCCCAGCTAATTTTTTGTATTTTTAGTAGAGACGGGGTTTCACCATGTTAACCAGGATGGTCTCGATCTCCTGACCTTGTGATCCACCTGCCTCGGCCTCCCAAAGTGCTGGGATTACAGGCGTGAGCCACCACGCCCGGCCTCTTCCTCTTCTTACAAAGCCATGGTCCCACTCCCATGATAGCCCAGTAATCCATTAACCCATTAATCTATTCATGTAGGCACAGCCCTCATGACCCAGTCACCTTCTAAAGACCTCACCTCTCAATCCTCATTGAGGATTAAATTTCAACATGGGTTTTGGAGGGGACAAATGTTCAAATCATAGCAGGTGGGAAGTGAGGTGGCTCCATCTGCCTCTTGGACCTTCCTTCCCCTTGCTGTTTCTGTAACACACCAGATGAACACCTTGTGTTGCCAACCACCACCGCCACACATCAACAACAAAAATCCCTCATGCAAAAATCCATGAGATTAGTAGGCTTCAGCAAGGCTTGGGGGCTGGGCCCACACTGCAGTGCTCAGCTCGCTGGCATCTTGATGGCTCACACTTCATCTCTCTCTCACCTCTGCTCCTCTCCCCACCCTCTCATCCTGTCCCTAGATCTCCAACTTCTACCTGCTGTATTACGCAGAATAGTCTTTCTTGGAAGAATTCTCCTGATTTTCCGTCTCCCCAGCTGAATCTGAAACCCCCGAAGGACACAGGAGTGTATTTTATAATCATGCTGGATAGTGAAGGAGTGAAGGACGTGTCATCCAAAAATATGCCGGATTGATGATTTAGGGCTGAAAACACTGGAAAAATTGTAGTTTCGGAAAGGGCCAGCTGACTTGTCTCTTCCTGCATTCAGAAAGGATAAGTATTTCTCCTGCTTAGGGGTGGGGGATACCATTGCCATATTAGCATGTAAAAATAGCCCTTATCACCAGAGACTGGGAAGTGGGGGCTGGAATGGACCTGAATGAACATATATTACAGAGTAACCCTTATCTCCCATCTGTTTTACACTCTTCCACCTGCCCCTGTATCTCTCCTAATGACTCTCCTAGAAAATTTACTGCCCTCACCGATTTTCTTTGTCCTGTCACTTGTTAAAATTGTCATTCTTTGTCTAAAGAGTCCAAAAACATCTGGCTTTGGCCACTTCTTCAGACTTCACTCTCCTGTGAAGATCTCCATGCACATGGAAAACTCATACAATTTGTATGTTTTTCTCTTGTTAATCTGCCTGGTGTCAATTTGGTTTCTAGATCCAGCCAAAGAGCCCTCATAAGAGTTTAAGGACATTGGAGGGGATCTCTGCCTCCCCTGCAATAGCACCTAGTGCCCCAACAAGTTGGCTGTGCTCAGTATGCACCCCTGTTGAACAAAGGGTTCCCCTCTTTAAAGTCCTGTGCACAAAAATAACTCTGGCCACCATGAGTACCCTTTCGGGAGTTTATAATCAAATGTAGCACTTCTAGTTAGTTCTAGTGTGGTCTAATTGATCCCACTGACCCAAATGTCTTGTTAAATATTCTTGCCAAATAAAAAAAGCACAAATTGCCACAGCCTACTCATCTAGGGACATCATAATGTTAGCTCAGTCCCTCCACTGGCTCAGAGGACTTGGAGAAGCCATGTGCTCTTATGACACTTGAGATGCAATAGAAGCGAAGTGCACGCTTTCCCCTGGTCTCTAAGCAGGCTGCTTGCCTTCTCTGTGGTTCTGGTTTCAGTCCCTCTGCCTTGTGGGTAGAGTTGCCAATCACCGACCGCCCCCAGGCCTGCTGGGGAGAAGGGGCCTCCCACAGCATCTGCTGAACAGTTGGCCGAGGCAGCCATGTCTCAGGACCCCTCCCTTCTTCCAATGCTGGCTTGGCTGGGGCTTTGCCCCTGACTGGGTGCTGATACCATGGCACAGTGACAGGCAGAGACAGCCTCTCGGAAATGTGAGTAAGACACACCCAGCAAAGAAGGAGAGGGAACTTGTCAACTGTGGGAGCAAAAGCTGCAAATTTTGAAATGGATAGAGAACAGGAAAGCCCAGGGAGAATTGTACGCCAGGCAGTCCTGGGACCTGCAACCATCCAGGAGCAGAAATAGCCTGTCTGGTGACAGAGCCCGCAGGAGAGCTTATTCATGAAAGCCCAGTGCCCCCAGAGAGGAGGAAACCAGAATATGAATGATCTGGGTCCTAGCCCCCTTTTGACTTTCTGGTAAACCCCTTTGTCAGTAGGTAAGCGGAAATCATTTATTTGCGAAGTCTCCACACGAAAGGAGACAGCGCCTCTTCCTGCTCTACTACATCTGATGTCCTTACCCCAACAACGCTCAACAGGGAAGCTTCGTAACCCCACCTGACAAGAAGGGGCTGGCCCTCAGGGAGGTTAGGTGTCTCGCCTACAGCTACACAATGGCGATGCCAGCACCCCGGGTTTACTGAACCACACTGCCCCTGTGGCATCACCAAAGCTTCCTCCATTTCAGCCTCCCGACTTTAGGCCATTCCTCTCTCCACTCAAAGAGACAGACCCGGAAGGGCTGACGAGACTACCAGCAATGTCCTCAGGCCAGGGCAGCCACACGAGAAAAGACTTGCCCTCCTTCCATCCACTGGGCTTAGGTGGGCAGAGCAGGGCAGGGTTCCTGCTGCCCTTTTGCCAGGCAAGTCAAACATGTTACAGGTGAAGCGCTCCTCCCCACTGAGCTTGGCTCAAAGCCAAACGGAAACACTCATCTTTCTTTACAGCTCCTGTTCAAAGGCCCCGAGGCCCAAGAACACATGACTCATCCTTCCCAAGGTGGGTGGATTTCAGAGAAGCCAGCACCAAGCCCAGGGGCAAATGTGTGTGTGGCTCTGGCAGGAAGGATCAGGATGGGAGGAGGTGGAGCTGGAGCTTTGGGTCAGAGGGCAGGGAGTGAAGACCGGAGGAGGAAGGGGAGAAGAGGAAAGAGAAGGAGAGGGGAGGGAGGGGAAGGGGGAGAAATGAGGGAGAAAAAGAGAAGAAGGAGGGAAGGAGAAAAGAAGAAGGAGAGCCAGAAGAGGAGGGAGGGGAAAGGAGGAAGATGGTAGAGAGGGGTGGGAGGAGGAGAGAAAAAGGAGCGGGAGGGGAAGGGGATTGGGGAGTATGATGGGGAGAAAGAGGAGAAGGGAAGAGGGAGAGAAGAAACGAGAGGGGAGGGGAGGAGGAAAAAGGGAAAAGGATGGAGGAGGAAGGAGGAGGAAGGGGAAGAGGAGGAGGAGGGGGAGAGGGAAGAGGGAGAGAGACACTGAGGAAAGGTAGGAAAAGGGAGGAAGATGTGAGCGAAGTCACAACGCACATTGGGCAGGGGGACACCTTGGGGAGAACACATTTGGAACTGCCTGGCCCCTGTCATGATGTCATTACTCCTCATCTTGTCACAAACACACACTCTGTTAGGAACATACACCAGCTCTCCAAGGGAAAGTGAAGGATGGGCCAGTGAGACCTCAGTTTAAGGTATCAGTGGGAAACAGGCCATTCTTGTCTCCAATCCCTCCACGGTCTTTCTGCTTTGGCTGGGTAAGGTGGGATCTTTGCTAGGCGTGTCTGTCAGTGATTAGGTCTTGAAAAGCTTATAGTTTTTTCTTTCACCTTGACCTACAAAGCATGAATCGAGATAAATTTAACATTTCCTCCCTTTTCACCGCTCTCTCATTTTTTCCATCTTAACAAGCCGGAGGAGGATTGTGGTTCTTTTCCAGAACAGCTTAATGCCACACAACCCTGCACATTTAAATGTGTAACGCTTCCTCTATCATTTGCATCTTAATGTTCCAAACCAACAATCATGAAGCCTTGTGTGAAAAAATAAAGAAGGATTTAGAGAAATTTGGGCTAATTCTAAACCTTGATGAATTATACCTAACTATAGAAGCTTCGTGATGAGACTTTAAAAAAAAAAAAAGACTGAAATCAATTTACCACTGAAAAAGGTGCCAGATGGGAATTAAACCAAATACTGGCATTTTCTTTAGCCACAGTTTAGAAATTACAGACAAAAAAAAAAAAGAAAAAAAGAAAAAAGAAAAAAAAATTGGCCTCATCTATTTCCCTGTGTCTCAGCTCCGTAGCTGGATGCTTTATGCTCCTTGTGTGAGCGTCATTCAAGTCAAGCATTCCTTCATCCACTCACTCACGTGTTATGCGTGGGGCAGGCTCAGGCTCCCCTGGAGAGCTGGGGACATGTGTACCACATCCAGTCCTTGGTGCTGACTCTGCAGTCAAGGGCACTGCCTGTCATCCTAAAGTTGTCCCAGGTGCTGGCACCACGCTCGGTCAGCACTGCCTTGTCTAACAGGCACTTCCGTACTCCCTGGGAACTACGGCTGCTCTGCAGGGGCTGAAGTTTGCTGGACTCCCCTGTCTCTGTCAGGCCCCTTTGGCTCCTACACTTGAGCCCCTGCATACAGAGAGCAACACAAAGAGGAGAAAGATGTTCTCCCTAGGATCACTGTGGGCTGCCATGCCGTGTGGGCACTGGAGGACTCTGGGGAGTTCACGGCGATTGCCACTCTCCCCTTTGTGCCACTCTCAGCAAGAATAGTCCTGAAGGTGCTACTTGTGCCCTAGTAGGGTTTTCTGTGGGGGTGGGGAGGCATGGGGAGGACAGCACTTTCCAGCACTTTTTGTTATTAACTCTCCAGCTCTCAGACCCTGGGCCAGGGATGAAATCCAAGTAGCCATTCGATGTTCTCAGAATTCTTCTTCCCTTCTAGAAGTAAAGGTTCCTTACAGAGTCAAGCTCACTGTGTCCAAGTCTCCCCTTAAAATAAGCTTTATTTTCTGAAGGTCCTCAGTCCCAGACAGATACACAACTGCCAACTCTGTCCCACTGCACCATTCAGCAATTTCAAGAAGGTTTGCCTAGTGAGGAGAACGGATTTGAATCCCGGACCCCCAGCCCTGGCTGTAGACATGGTCTGTGGGTCCTACCAACCAAGGGGGTGGAGCTCCTCAGAGGAGAGTCACAGGTGATCCATCAGCACATTAAGATCACTGCGGGCTGGCGCGGTGGCTTACACCTGTAATCCCAGCACTTTGGGAGGCCGAGGCTGGTGGATCACGAGGTCAGGAGACTGAGGCGATCCTGGCTAACATGGTGAAACTCTATCTCTCCTAAAAATACAAAAAATTAGCTAGGCGTGGTGGTGGACGGCTATAGTCCCAGCTATTGAGGAGGTTGAGGCAGAAGAATCACTTAACCCGGGAGACGGAGGTTGCAGTGAGCCAAGATCATGCCACTGCACTCCAACTCAAAGAAAAAAAAAAAAAAGAAAAAAAATCACTGCAGATCCATCTGGATTACCCTCTCCTCCAAATATGGGAATTGGGTCTCTGGACTTCAACCTTGTATTTGATGACTGATTTTTTTTTTTTTTTTTTTTTTTTGAACTGCTTTGAAACCAGATCCTGGACATATCTATGTTCATGGCCACCTGGTAGTACCCTTGTTTCATTTTTCACATGAATGAATGGAAGCACAGACGTGTTAAATAATGCAGGCAAGCTCTATGACAGGCAAACTGGCGGTAGACACTCAGGCGGGACAAGTCCCGGTCACTCGCTGTTGTCTGTCCTCTGAGCTAAGTTGCTAGATTGAACAAAAAGAAAAACGATACAGCACACCCCGTTAAACTGGAATTTCAAATAAATAACAGTTAGTTTTGGTATAAGTGTGTCCCAAATATTGCATGGGACATACTTAAGGTGACACTAAAAAATTGTTCTTTTTCTGAAATTCCAATTTAACGGGCATCCTGTATCGCCTGTGATGACACTACTACCCAAGGGCAAGTCTTATCCTACCCACTCTTACTAAAATGAGTTTTACTTTTGCACATTATGTAATTTAGAGAAGTAATACTGACCTTCACAACTGGAGAAAGATAATCCACATAGTTTTTATACTGACAGCTGACAGGTGACATTTTCCCTTTGACTTTTTTTTACTCCTGAATGTACGTTTTGGTCTCTTTCCTGCCCTTCCCCCAGCCAAATCTCTCCTAGGCTTAGTAAGAGATTAACTTGATTCTTACCCACCCAGATGCATTATTGCTAAATTGTCCTCCCCGTTTCTCTGTATTCCATGAGATGAAACATTAACTTTCACAAGAACTAATCTTCATTGTCAGAAAGAAGCAAAATCGACATATCCAGCTCTTAAAAAGTCAGAGTGTTATTCAGTGCATGAAGCTGTGGCTTGGGAACGGTGGATTATTCTGGCAAAGCACCCCTAGAGCCAGATGTGCCAATGAGAGCCTGTTATGGACTGAAACACAGAGACCAGCAATGCAGGCTAAAGTGATGGGATTAGGGAGACACTGCACCTGGAATAAGCCATTGATAACTGGGCATACGCCCTGGAATGAAAAAGCACCCACACAAAGCTGAGCTAAGCACAGCTCACTCCTTCAGCATGTCTCTCAGTGGCCAAATGGGAGCTGGATGCTTATCTAGAAACAGGAGTGTCCCAGCAAGTTACAGTCCAAATGTCTTTTCACATGCACCTGCTTCCACTCCCCAAGTGGGGCATTGGTACAACCCACCAGTGCACAGAAGCCAGAAGGTTGTCTCTGCAGTTTCTTGTCATTGAAGGAGTCAAAGTAGTAGGGCCACTGGAAAACTTGGCAATCAAGTTACACGACATATCTTTCTCACCTGGGATTCCCTGGAACAATTAAGCCCCGATGCCCTCAGGTATCTAGTGTATTAATGTCTCTCCTAGGTCTCTAGAGTAGCACTAGCCATGGAAGATTCTGGGAATACTGAAAAAAAAATAGTCACTCAAATAATTTTCTGTAGGAACTTAATTCTTGCCAGAATCCCTGGCAGGTGGAGAAAGGCTGAGAGAGGTTGCCAGGACCTCTGCCATGATTACTGAGGTCTTACCTGTTTCTGCCCAGCACCTGTGACGGCCCTGAGTTCCCAGAAAAATGGCAGGTGAATGGCAGTGGACAAATTCCTCAACTGCAGGCAGAGGTAGTCAGTGCCACAGAGAGACTTCACTTGGGCTATTCTTCAACCTGTGTCCAGGTTTAATCCTCGCCATCACTTCCTTTTTTAGTATCTAGTGCTATTTGAAATTATCTCAACCTTTGCCACAAATAGCCACAGACAGACCCCTTTAAAAACGGCATCCTGGGATTTGCAGGTCAGCCGATGCTGAAGAAATCTCAGAGCTCTTTGCATATCTCTTCCAAGCTGGACACATCTTAGGCCTAATAAGGTTAATAGCCTTATATCTATTTGTGACCACAGGAATGAAAAGAAGGTCATGTCCCCTGAGATCAGGGAAGAGAACGTTTCCCAGGCCTTTGGTGTGGAGTCTGTGAGGCTTGCTAATCTGGGCCGCAGCCTGGTCTCACGGTCTGGAGATACTGTCTGCATTAGACTGGCTCAGCTGAGTCTCATTTGGTATCTTATTGCTTAAAAAAACAGAGTCAAACCCTCCTGTGAGCTCTAGCTGTGTATCTGCAGAAGAGCAGTATAATAAAGGAAAAGAGGGGAGAAAAGACCCTCGTGTTTGTCCCACTCACTGAGGTCAGGGTTCAGGCCATCCCCCTTCCATTACCTATGGGAGATCCCCATGGACTTCATGGTGATGTTTAGGGTGGGCTGAAAATTACTAACTGAACTCTCTTCTGCAAGTGGCCCAAGTGACACAACTTAGCAGTGAGACATGCACCTCTTAGAGGAGCTGCAGGTACTTGCCTAGAGAACCTGTGAGACCCAGCCCTGGGCCTTGCCTGTTAAAGCTGTAGGCAGAACAGACAGCCCCTTCACTGCCTAAGAGTGGGCTCTCCGGTGTGTCTGCAACATGTATTTCCAACATGTTTCTAGGCTATGGGGCAATCAGCTCCGACCTGATTAGAGGCCCCTGGTGCACACTTCCGCAGGGCATTGTAATTCCACTGAGCCCCAGAGATGGGCTCTGCTGGTAGCACCTGTGCTCGATTGTTCCTGAAGGTTATAGGGCCACACCGTCTTAACAATGTGTACAACTCCAGACAGCAGGTGTGACTGGAGCAGCTCATCACAAGCACTGTGATTTTTAAAAAACGTATACTACTGAGGTTTCTGGAAACTCACCAGGAGCGATGAGTCCCGGCACGCTGAATGGGCTTGGTCATGGCCGGCACTAGAGCTGTGCACTGAGCAGATGTTTGGGGAACAATCAGGAGGGAGGAGGTGGGTGGGGAAAGCACACTTGTGTTTTATTTTCTTTCTTGATGATAAATTTGTACATTTATATTGTCCAAAAAGCTCCCAAATAGAACTATGATTTATTTCTCACAATTGACAGAGTCAAGTTCATCTTTCTGACAGTTGAAAGTGTTTTCTCTTTGGAAACTGGAGAAGGCCAGTGCCCGAGGGAATGTTTGCCTGGCAGTCTAACTGGAAGCATGGAGCATAATTGGGTGGGGAAAGCGTCTCTCCCCAGAAGCAAAGCCAGATTTGAGTGAGGAATGGGGTGGGGGCCTTTTGTGGTCAGGCAGACTCCATTATTCCAGAAAGCTGGGAAGACTGCCCTCCCCCACCCAAATATTTCCTGTAGTATTTATTTGGTGAAGCCTGCAATTTCATCATTAATAATGCATTCCTGTGTGCTAACCATCATCCCCTGTTCAGAGGGATCCACTGTAACATGCACATACTTCTGGGAGGCATACATTTCTGCACTGACAGGGAACAGTTCTGTCTGAATTGCCATCTTCAGGTTCTTTTTTTTTTTTAGAGGGCATTTGAGAATAAAACTGGAGGCTGGGCGCAGTAGCTCACGCTTGTAATCCCAGCACTTTGGGAAGCCAAGGCGGGCGGATCACAAGGTCGGGAGATTGAGACCATCCTGGCTAACACGGTGAAACCCCACCTCTACTAAAAATACAAAAAATTAGCCGGGTGTGGTGGTGGGTGCCTGTAGTCCCAGCTATTTGGGAGGCTGAGGCAGGAGAATGACGTGAACTCAGAAGATGGAGCTTGCAGTGAGCCGAGACCACGCCACTGCACTCCAGCCTGGGCAACAGAACGAGACTCCGTCTCAAAAAAAAGAAAAAGAAAAAAGAAAAAGAGAATAAAAGTAGAAAAATGAGTATTGCTACTGATATTCTTTAACCTCATCACCCAGTGTGTGAGTCTGGTAGGTCATGCTGCCTTGTTGCCTTAGTTAACTACCCCTTCTTTCTGCTATATGTACATATCCATGCACATGCTCAAACATACATACTAACGTGTTTAAGTGCATTCTTGTCTTGTGAGCAAACGTATTAGATAGAAAAAGAGGGGATAATGGCGCTTTATAGTAATGTTCATTTCATAGTGATTTCTAGGATACTTTCTGCTATGAGTTGCATTGTGTCTTCCAAGAAATATATGTTGGACCCCTCAGCCCCAGTATCTCAGAAAGTGACCTTATTTGAAGATAGGGTCATTGCAGATATAATTAGTTAAGATAAGGTCATGCTGCAGTCAGGTCAGCCCCTAATCCAATATGACTAATGTCCTTACAAAAGGAGGCATTTGAACGCAGACACTCACACATAGAACACTGCGTGTGAACATTAACCCAGCCATCTACAAGCCAAGGAGAGAGGTCTGGAACAGACCCTTTCCTCACAGCCCTCAGAAGGAGCCAACTCTGTCAACACCTTGGTCTTGGACTTCCAGCCTCCAGAACTGTGAGACAGTAAGTTTCTGGAGTGCAAGCCACCCAGTTGGTGGTACTTCACTATGGGAAATCCTCTAAGCCTTAAATAGCTCCATGGCTTCCACAGAACAGAGTTTTTCTATGAAAGCTGAGCAATGCTGAAATGTAGTTTAAAATTCCCAGAAGGAACACTGCTAAAAAGGTTTTTAAAAAGTAAAGAAATAAAGAAAATACAAGCAAATAACACTTGTTACAGAGCACAGGTTCTTTATAGTAGAAAGATGACTGGCCTTAGCGGTGGAAGACATAGGTTTGAGTCTTAGTTCTGCCTCTTACTACTGAGGTGACTTTGTGAAAGCCACTTGGAGTTTCTTCTCTTTTTCTTTCTCCTTCCTCCTCCTTTCTCTTCCTCCTCCTCCTCTTCCTCCTCCTCCTCGTCTTCTTCTTCTTCCTCCTCTTTCTCTCCTTTTTTTTTTTTTTTTTGCTTATAAACAACCGAAATTTACTTCTTACAACTGTGGAGGCTGGGAAGTTAAAGATCAAGGCACCAGCAGATTGGGTGCCTGGCAACGGCCTTCTTTCTCATAGATAGTATCTTCTCACTGTGTCCTTTCATGGTAGAAGGGCCACCTGGAGTTTGTAAACATTATTGTTTTTTTAATTTTGTAAACTATTTTGTAAACTATTTCAACATCCAGACTTATAAAATGTAAAAGTCTTAAATGTACAATAAATTGTCATGTATTAAGTAAATGCAAGGTGTTACTGCCATCATCCTACTACAACTGAAGGTGAGAGTTTGGCTTGAGTGCTCAGGATTTTCATGTTCTCTTCCTGTGCATCACTGATGTGAATGGCTGAACAAGCTCTTCAGTCCCCTTGAGTCACGTGACTTCACACTGGGTGTTCTAGATTCTCTGTTTTTTTCTAGAATTCTAGCTCCAAGTCTCAAGATAGCTTAGGTTGTTTTCAAGGAAGAAGAAATTCATTTGACTCGGGCTCTGTGCAGTGCAGCTTATGGGGAACTCTTCTTTCTCCAAATACTATCTGCTAAGCTTATTCCAGAGTTATTGTTTCACAAAAATGTAATTATTTCAAGGCTACACTTCGAAATCCCATAAACAGAGAATAAAAATAAAATGCATATGGTAAGAGGAGGCTTTTTTCTTTGAGGCTATATGAAAGAGGAAGGGTACGACCCAGTGGAATGTGGCAGTTATTTGCTCTGTCTGTATTCCTTCCAGTAACTAAATGGCTTTAGGTCCTCACACCCCTAAAGAGTAGCCTTTCCTGAGTAACTAGGAGGAGGGAAGATGAATTGAAATTGCAACAGAAAAACTTTCCCAACTAGATAAGTCACATACAAGAAGAGGTGTCCCAAGGAGACATGAAGAATCTCTGAGCAGCTGCTTGCCTTTCTGAATTTTGTTCTGTCCTGCACAAAATTCACTTGAATGTGTCTTCTCCAACATCTGATTAGCTTGCTACCTAAGTGCCTTCCCCAACTAAGAGTCCACTTAGCAATGCAATTGAATGGTCAGGAAATGAAAAAGAAATATGTCATGCAGAGGCTCATAATTTGTCTCTCTTCTACCTCCAGGCACAGAGCTCTTGAATCTTAAGGCTGTCAGAAGCCTTAAAGATCCTCTGTGGCACTCTTAGTAGAGGAATAAATGCCCTTGACATCTTTGCTTATAATTTCCTAGTTTCTCCTCAGACTCCTCTGTATGGGAGACTTACTGCTTTACAAACTGTGTTCAATATTTAGGATGCTTCTTTTGTTTGTTTTGTTGGAAAGTTTGTATTTATGTAGAAAATAAATCTGCTCCTAGTTTTGCTCTTTAGAGCCATAAGAATAAGAAAAATCCCAACTTGTTCTGGCAGCTCTTTACATGCTGGGACATTACTTTTATGTCCGTCTCGAGTATTTCTCTTCTCCATACAAAACATCTCTGGAATTTTCTATTACTCTCTTATCAAGATCAGGAGTGTTTCTCACCATCCTAAGCAGTATTCTCTACACATTTAGGGCATTTAGGAGGGACATTTTCCAACAAGCTTCTTAAAGTGCTCTACCCAGAATTGAATATTGTGCTTCTGATATGGACAGAACAGACAGGAGAACAGAACATGGTGAGCATGTGATATCCTGATATTTATAGGTCAATTAATTCTGGACACTGGATCTTCATAAGCTCAGTTGCCCTTGGGAACCTGGTGCTTCTTTTCTTCCATCCCTGTCTCCGGGTGGCCAGTGAGCCCCATATTGGCATCAGTGCAGGCGGGAACCTCATTGAGTTTTCCCTTGGGAAGAGTATTAACTATGGCCTCACACTAATCTTCTTGCCCACTCTAACCTAATGGTTACCCCCACAAACACACTGGACATTTCTTCCAAATCTAAGTGCATTGTGTCAGTGTTGGCCTGTCCAAAGAGATGGATTTTCTAGATGAGACTGGGATTTTAGAATGGGACAGGATGCATGAACATTAGCCTTGCTGCCCACTGACTCGATGATAATCTGGACCTACCTGATCTTCTAGCCTCTGGAAGCAAAGGCTTGGTTTACCCTTGGCCAGAACCTTTTGCTGAGAGCTTTTCACCAACATGCTGCAGAAATAAGAGGGAGAGTTCCCACTTGTCTCAGCCATACAGAAGGCAGTTCCAAATGGCCACCCAGAGACAGGGATGGAAGAAAAGAAGCACCAGGTTCCCAAGGGCAACTGAGGTTATGAAGATCCAGTGTCCAGAATTAATTGTCCTTTAAATATCAGGATGTCACCTACTTACCATCATCAGGAAGCTTGAATGAATTCATTGCATTTTTTGAAGTGACTCTTTCTTTCTGTTCCTTGGACCTTTCTCAATCTCTATTCAACAAAGATCTGATGAAGTATTTCAGTATTTATGAAAAACAGGCTTCCTTTGGTGAGGATACAATGCAACAGTGAATCTCAACCAGTTGTACTACTAATTCTATGTTTACTTGGTATTTGTCACTGCATTTTGCAGGGACAGTTTACTCACCTATACCATAAAGTAAAAAATACTTTTTTAACTTTCTTCTAGTTCTTATATCCTATGCATATACTCAAGCTGCAAGATTTGAATTTCTGAAGGCCAAACTCACAAAGACCTTGAAAGTCTCTCTCCCATGGTGCTTGCTTCAATGTGGGGAGGGATCTGTTCTCTGCCCAGTTTTCCCTGTCACCAGCTTTAGCAATTTTAATTGGAGAAAGTTTTTTATTTTTTTGAGATGGAGTCTCACTGTGTCACCCAGGCTGGAGTGCAATGGCACGATCTTGGCTCACTGCAACCTCGCCTCCCGGGTTCAAGTGATTCTACCGCCTCAGCCTCCCAAGCAGTTGGGATTACAGAGAAGTTAATAGCACAGCATGACCTTCCACATCCTCAGTGTTAAGATTAGGTCCTGCTGGTCATGCTGGCCTACTGATGGTCCCTAGCCATTTTTGGGATTTGCTGTGGAGTCAGGATATGAAATTCTGCCTTAGGTATTTATTGTTCTTACTCCTTCAATACATACAGACCGTAAACAGGCCTATCATGTGAGTGGAAATGTATGTATGCTTTCTCTTCTGAATGTGGCCAGGTTTTTCACAGAGGTGACTGAAAGTTACAACATGACCATTCTGCGTTAGTTCTTAGGTAAGCACAGATCCATAACACAGTGTTTGCTGAAAAGGAACACTGCCAGGTGATGGTTTAATGCAAATTCCCATTTGTTTACAGGATATCAGGCAAGCAGTGAACCAAGGAGATCACACAAGCTCTGGCTTTCTCTGTTCTCAGCGTGGCCTGCCTGCTTCTGCTCCTTGTATCTCCCACTTGCAACTTGCTCTAAGTCAACACAGATTCTGCAAACAATCATTCCATAATTTTCTTATCTGATTCTTCCAGCGATTTCTTTGTGACCCAAGGACTGTCTGCAAGGGCAAGTGCAGGTGAAGGGCGGAGTCTCTGGGACAGGTGTGGCTGAGTGGCCATGCAAGATGAGGTATGAGTTCTGCTATTGGCACAATGACCCGGGTTGTGTCAAGCCAGTTACCAGGGCCTCCCACCAATCAGCTGCTCACAGGGTCTTCCATATGAACATCAGATATGTGGCGGTGCCATGGCACATGAAGGTCCACAGGAGACTATCACTTGGTACTTCACACTGTGGAAATCCTAAAGCTTTCAGAAGAAGCATATAGACCAGAATTCTCAGATAGTCGGACTCAAAGCCATTTAAAATTATATAGTTGAACCTTGAGCAATGTGGGGATTAGAGGCACCAACTTCTCAGGCAGTCAAAAATTTACATATAACTTTTGACTCCCCAAAAACTTAACTACTAATAGCCTACTATTGACTGGAGGCCTTACTGATAACATAGTCAAGAGTCAATTAACACGTATTTTTTATGTTGTATATATTATATACCGCAAAAAAGGAAAATGCTATTAAGAAAATCATAATGAGGAGAAAATGTATTTCCTATTCCTATTTTGTATGTTGTATATATTATACACTGTGAAAAAGGAAAATGCTGTTAAGAAAATCATAAAGAGGAGAAAATGTATTTCCTATTCCTATTTTGTATGTTGTATATATTACACACTGCGAAAAAGGAAAATGCTATTAAGAAAATCATAAAGAAGAGAAAATGTATTTCCTATTTGTTAAGTGGAAGTGGATCATCGTAAAGGTCTTGTCCTCATTGTCTCCATGTTGAGTAGGCGGAGGAGGAGGAGGAAGAGGAGGGGTCTGTCTTGCTGTTTCAAGGGCAGCAGAGGCAGAAGAAAACCCACGTAGAAGTGGACCCGTGCCATTCAAACCCGTGTTATTCATGTGTCAGCTGTACTTCTATTAGGTTTCCTGCCATGGATCCATTTTGAAAACATTATAATTCTGTGAAAATCGACTAGCTGCAAATGGTAAACTATTAAGAAAAGCCATGCTACTTAGACCACCAACCTTGGAATCTCCTGGCGTGCTTATAAAAAAAGCAGATTCTCGATTCCAATTTCAGACCATCTGAATAAGAATTTTTAAGGTCACGGCACAGCAATCTCAATTAGAGACAAGCTCCCCAGGTGATTCTTAGAGACATCAGAGTTTGAGAGCCATTAAAGCAGCATATTTGACTCCATCTCCTGACCCTTCTGAATAATAAAAGAATTTAGTGTACCTTGAATGCAAAGAACTTGAGAAGAAAAAAGGCTTTTTAAACAGATGAATAACAACAACCATTCTGGAGGAACCCCCAAAAGGACGATAAAGTGGCCTTGTGAAAATATTGATGATTGTATTGATTCCTTCAAAATCAACCTTTGGCTGAGAAAGACTTCACTAACCCTTCCCTTTGGGTCTCTCCAACAGCTTCATTAAGCCAGCCCCACTCATCTCCTAAAGCTGAGGTCTCCAGGAGCATGGGGTTTTGGGGTGCAGGTGAGGGTTGGGGTTCTGGGGCTGGAGGAGGGGGCTCATGCACATGGGTATAAAGTGGACAGCCAGCAGGTGAGGTGTGGCCCAGAGAGCGGGGATGACATGAACTTCCAGATCTAGAAGCTAAAGCTACTCTCATCCCATCTGGAAAGTGGAGACAGAAGACCATGGTGGGGAAGGAGGAACTGTCACAATTCTGCTCAGCCCTTGGCCACAGCCATTGCTTATATACTGTCCTGCCAAGCCCAAGGGGTTGACCAGATTAGGAGTCTGATAGGAACTTGACCTTTTAGGGGCTTAGAGGTTATTTCTGTCAGATGACTTTCTCAGGGGGAAAAGATCTCACATCTCATTGATTCAACCAGTCAATCACAATGGAATCTGAAGTTTGTCTAAGGACAAAGAGTCAGCACTTTACCCTCATAAAAAGATATAAAAAGGCAGCTATAGATAGCTCTGCTGCCAAAGCCCCAGGCACATGAAGGTAATCCAACAGCCCATTAAATTTATTATGGGACTGGGAGGTGACAAAATTGCCTTTAGGGCCAAAGTCTGATAAAGAAGAACAGAGCTCTGTTTTAGGTCTGAAATTGTACACGGTGTCAGCACATTGACAGGAGCCTGGGAGGTAAGATGTTGCTTTGAAATTCAGAATCCTGAGTAACTCAACCTGTTCAGTCCTTTCTACTTTATTCTCTCTCTCTCTCTCTTCCAAGCCAGGTTCTGAATGATTTAAATAGCTGGGTTGGGATTACAAAGGATTTTAGCTGTGGTTTTGTGTGTATTTGTATGCACGCATGTGTATGTATTTATGCATGCATGTGTGTGTATTTATGTGTGCATGTGTGTTTGTGTGTGTACATGTGTGTATGTTTGTTTGTGTGCCCTTTAAATCTGTTATGGTCTGTTTTACAAAAGAGAAATTGCCCATTGTGGTGCCAAGAGGGGTCTTTGAAACAGCAGTGAGAAGTCAGAAGAGCTGGGAAAAGGATGTTTGGCTTTTGGAGACCAAGTCCAGTCTGAATACTTATCAATTTTTAAGCCACTGTGTTCCTAGAGTCTGAGCCATGACCCCTTTCTCCCCACATCATTTTGTGGAGCAGGTTGTCAGAGGGAGGGATCAGACAAGGTATGCCCTTTCTGGGAGACTTCTGCTTCCTACCACACTTCACTGTCCTCAGCTGGAAGGAGGTCTTTCTCAACCCTTCTTGGCCTAGAAGCCTCTGTACTGAGAGGCTCAGGAAATCCAGGCAATGATTGATGGTTTGTTGGTGTCAGGAGAGCAGAGGAAGAGCTTCTTTTCAGATAGGAGATTAAACTCTTTTCATTTTGGGATCAAAAGCAAGAAGAAAGAGATGCATTTCATATGCAATCTGAGTTCTTTTAAAGAGTAACACCCTCCTCTCACCTTCCTCTACCCTCACTGTGTTGGAGTGGCACCAGGAGTCCAGGCTTCTGCCAGCTGTGATTTCTCCCTGTACCCGCTGGAAGCTAACCAGGATGGCTGCCGACCTGGTCCTGCTGAGTCCCGTCCCTTGTTGATGGGCTCCAGGGAGCAATTGGCTCTGGGCCTGGCAGCCCACCTGACCTCCCTGCATTATCTGCTGTCTGTCACTTGTCATCGAGTGAGTCTGGTTGCAATCAATTCACGCAGGTTCCTGTGGGAACATGTCTGGTAACTTATCATGCTGCAGCCTGTCAAAAGTCTGACGTGCTTGGGGCAAATGTTTGCTTTGTGCAACTGCTATTTCGAGGGTGTGTGATGTCGCTGTCTCAATGGCGTATGTGCCCAGAGACAACAGCACTGAGAGAAAGCATGGTTTCAGGAATCCCAGGATCTGTTATTAGAAGAATGACCACTGTTAGGTAATAACTCAGGGCACACAGTATGAACATTTGAGCAGGAGGGATCGCCTAGGGTTTCATATCAGGTCTGGGGTGGGGTAAGGTTTATGCCACTTTCTTTTTTTTTTGCATGAGATTCCTGAATTCATTTCCTCAAAGCTTCTCCCTCCATGAATCTAGAAAGATTTCATGGACAATCTGCCATCAGGCTGAAATGATAACAAAACCTGGATTAGCACACTATTTCCCTAATAGAGTCACATTCACTCTTTTGAAAATTATTATTTCCAAGTCTATGGCTATATTTTCTAGTCAAATGCCATTATAAATAATTTACCAAATACAAAAGAGCAGTCTGTGTTGCCTGATTTGTTTTAAATCCATGGCCTAAGGAAACAGAAGAGACCTTTGCTCCCTCTCCATCAGATCACCTGGCATAAAACAATGTGCGCGCTTGGAGTTTAGGTGATATTTTTCCCCTTGCATGCAAACATTGAATGCTTTGCCTCAGAGAAAACAAAACCTTTACAAAGCCCTTGGAGTCTGGATGGTGAGAGACTTGTGGCCCAGGTACCCTGGAGAGCAGTGGGCAGCCAGCATCAACTACTAGACATTTGAGTAACCAATCTCAGACCAAGAGCACCCAGCCAACTCAATGGCTGACTGCAAAACTGCCCAGTGAACCCACAGACTTGGGAATAATAATAAAACAGTTAAGTTCCTACATTTTGGGGTGGTTTGTTACACAGCAAAAGCTAATTGATACATCCTCCAATGACTTAGTTTATATCAATCTAGAGGCCTTTGTCGGTCCTTATTTGCCTCAATGTTTCTGTCTGATTTGAGGTCATCTGTTCTGCTGAAAATCTTTAAAATGGATGCTTGTGAGGTGTTCTGGTGTGGTCTTACTTATAACAAGAGTTATCTTAAGTGACTCCCTGGAGATCTTCATTGACCTAGGCATCTCTATTGATGTGAAAGTAAAGAACCTGTTAATCTCTGTTAATCAGGAAAATGGTGTTAGAATGTGGTTTCTCTATCTACTCTTCGGTTATCTGGCTAAACCTTGCTACCAGCAATGAGCCAGCGAGGGTAGAATAAGCATGGCCAATTGAAGGTTAATAACTGGGAAGTAGGTCCTAGCTACCTGTAGTAATCACAAAGTTCATCACAGAAGCAGAATCAATAGGATGCATGTGTGCATATTTCTATATGATTTTGATTTTTAAATATGCATAAACATACACACACTCACAGAAAGAGAGAAAGAGAGAATGACTGACAGAGATTGTGGAGGCTGGCAAGTCCGATGTCTTCAGGTTAGATCAGAAGGCTGGAGACCTAGGGAAGAGTTGATGTTGCAGTTCCAGTCGAAAGGCTGGCAAAATTCCTGGGGGGAGGTGAGTCTTTTTTCCATTAAGACCTTCAACTGATTGGATTAGGTCCACCCACATTATGGAGGGTAACTGCTTTACTCAAAGTCTACTGATTTAATTTTAATCACATCTAAAAAATATCTTCACAGTAACACCTAGATAATGATTGACCAGATATCTAGGTACCAACTAGGTCTAGCCAAGTTGACACATAAAATTAAACATCACACTACTGTTGTTGCTAATTAGATGACTAGACTTTCTTATTCTTAAGAAAGTCACTATTGTTTCTGATCCACTAGTCATTGTCCAGGACTCAGTAGCTAGATATAGCAGATTTCAAAATGGTTCTGATCTGAACAGATGTGCTTTGTGACTAATGAATCATGCAAAACATTTCTTGTATTTGCTTCCCTCTTTATTTCTCATTGATTGATCCTGGATAGGTGAGAAGTTTTCTCTATCAGAAAAGTCATCTAAATCAATAAAAAAAATTTACAGAAACCACAAGCATTGTCATGATAGTGTCAGTGATTGCCAAGATGTCTTGAGAGTCCAGTTTCTTTTTAAATTATAGTCCGAATTACAGTGACGCCACCAAGAAGGAATAAATGTGTCAGAGATAGAAAATGTGATTTCACAATCCTTTGTTTACAGGTTTTAAAAGTCTTTGTCAGTTATGCAAAAAGGCTCTAAAAGTAGGACTAAAAACATGGGGCACAAAGACTGGAACAAAATAAATGAATGTGGTTAATAACAGATATGTGGGCTCTCAAGGATATTAACATACATAAAAATTCATCATGAGAAATAATTACATTCCCTATTGTGGCCCACCCTCTAATTCTCCTGGGCCCTGAAAAATAATGGGAAGGTTAACACATTTCTCGCATTTCTGAGCATGTTATTATTTCTTGCTTACACAAAAATTGCATAAAAGCAATCATTTGGAATCTGGGAGTAGATGACATATACTAGACTCGGATAAAAGCTTAACCAAAATAGAAAAGCAATCTGGCATTGCTGACAATATTGTCACAAAAATATTACATCTTATGAAGGGAATTTCTCAGAATTCAATAACAACATGTTTAACAGCTAAATGGAGTCATTTGCATATTGTGGCAAAGTAAAAATACAATAATCTCATTTTTTGCTGTCTAATAGGATTTCCTAGGGTTGGATGGCTGGGAAGCATAGTCCAATCCTTGCAGTCTGCCCTTTGCTTTTTGTTCATTGTTTTCTTCCCTCTGGGCTTTTTCTTCTCCACCAGTTCTTTTTCTCCCTTTCTGCTCTACCTTTATTTTCATTCTTCTTCTTTTTTATTTGTTTTCTGTTTTTTGTATTTTTAAGAGACAAAGAGTCTCACTCTGTCACCCAGGCTGGGCTGGAGTACAGTGGTGCAATAACAGCTCACTGCAACCTCCCCTCCCGGGTTCAACAATTCTCTTGCCTCAGCCTCCCATGTAGCTGGGACTACAGGCACACACCACCATGTCCAGCTAAATTATTATATTTTAGTAGAGACGGGGTTTCACCATGTTCCCCAGGTTGTTCTGTAACTCCTGAGCTCAGGCAATCCACCCGCCTTGGCCTCCCAAAGTGCTAGGATTACAGGCGTGAGCCACCAGGCCCGGCCTTCATTATTCTTTTTTATCCTGTACTCCCTTAATTTATTCCTTTCCGTTATTTTCTTATTCACTAAAAGAGATTCCAACTGACTGCCGTTAACCTATTCCTAAGTATTAGCAGAGGAAATGAATGATCATTTCTCATCGTTTTCCTTGTCAGAACTTCTTTTTTTTTTTCCTGAGATGGAGTCTCGCTCTGTTGTCCAGGATGCAGTGCAGTGTCACAATCTCAACCCACTGCAACCTCCAACTCCCGGGTTCAAGTGATTCTCCTCCCTCAGCCTCCTGAGTAGCTGGGACTAAAGGCGTGTGCCATAACGCTTGGCTAATTTTTGTAGTTTTAGTAGAGATGGGCTTTCACTGTGTTAGCCAGGATGGTCTTGATCTCCTGACCTCATGATCCTCCTGCCTTGGCCTCCTAAAGTGCTGGGATTGTTACACCTTCTTTTACCTGCAAGTCTTCCATTATTATTGTTGTCATTATTATTGTTATTTCCCTGGTTATCTCTTTCTAGGCCAAGTCAAGAGAATAGGTGGACTGGGCCATTTCCTAGGAGGTACAGAAACATCCCACCAAATTCCAGAAAAAAGAGGATAGTACAATTACTGAAGTTTTGTGTGTGTTCGTGTGTGTGTCTGTGTGCACACATATGAACTTTGATTATTATTTCCTCTTATTTTGCCTGCATTATTTGGATAAATGCTTTAAATCATCAGGACCAGAATGGCATGGTGGTTGAGAGACAGGGCTCTGACATTAGCTTATCTGGGTTCAACTTCATGCTTTCCCATATATTAGTTTGAGCCCATAAAACTGACTAGATTTTTCTGCTCTTCAGTTTCCTTATCTATGAAGTCAGAATAATTACAGAACAGAATTTACAGTACTACTGGGAAGATTCAATAAGATAATGAACTGAAAACATTAACACATTGCCTTGTACATAGTGGACACGGCAAAGGTGACTCTCATTCCACAAACCTACATGTATGGGAAACAGCACATTTCTTTATTTGTGAATAAATTAGCCTCTCATTAGTTTGTAATTCCATCTCACATACTCTATTTGGGACATAAAGTCCCTCAGGGTCTTTTAAAGGTTCTGAGCCCACATGATGAGCCAATGTGCTGATGGTGGCCCCTGGTCATTACAATCTGCTCAGCCAAGTACCTGCTGGTGGGGCCATTGTCTCTCCCACCCTCAGCTCTCAAGGTCAGATTCCTTTTTGAATATAGAATCTTGGGAGAAGCTGGCAACCACTGTCCCTATGATCCCATTTTTGCCAATTCTTTCTATGAGGTGTCACCCCCGGGAAGGCAGAAGGTAGGCATACCATTGTTCTGTCATCCACATGCCTCATTCCTCTCTAGTCTTAGGAAATGTCTCTCTCTTTTTTTATTAAAATCAGGATCAAGCACCTCTCTGCCTCCTGCTTCTTCCAAGTCCTGGTTCTCTTCTATTGCTCTGCCAATGCTCTTTTCTCCTCTGAGCTTAGCCTATTGAAAACAAGATGGAGACATCTTGCAAGCACAGTGAGCCCTCCAGCCTGCCACAGGCCACCCATGAAGCAATAAAGCGTAGAGTTTTCTTCCTTTTTAAGTAGCTGGGGAGGGCAGAAAGACCCCAGTAGTAGTAGTACAGAAGAAAGAAAAAGAGAAAATACATGGGGAAACCCCAGAAATTAATTTCTAAATGTTATCCAGCTACATACGTGTTATTCAGATATTAGTTGTTTTTTTTTTTTTTTTTTTTTAAACACCTTGCTGAAACTGTACATACCTTCAATCTTAGTTCATTTTTTGTTGCTATAACATGATGTCTGAGACTGGGTAATTTATAAAGAAAGAGGTTCATTTGGCTCTTGATTCTGGAGGCTGGGAAGTGCAAGATCAGACAGCTGCATCTGGTCCACTTCTGGTGAGGGTCTTGTATACCATCACAACATAGCAAAGAAACAAAACAGGAAGTGTACATGCAAAAAGGACAAAACATGAGGCATGACCTTGCTTTATAAAAACATGCTCTCTGGAGAACTAACCTGATTTTGTGAGAAAGACATTAATTCATCTTGCTGGCCTAATCACCTCTTGAAGGCCCCATCTCCCAACGTGGTTACCTTGGCAATTTTTTTGGCAATCAATTTTAACATAAGTTTTGGAGGGGACAAACCACATTCAAACCATAACGCTTTCCTTCTTAGAACATCATCTTCTTTGCTATGACTCAGCCATCTTCTAGTTACCTCCTATAACCCTGGGTGCTACTTCTGTTTATTTCATGGAATCTTCTACAATCTGTGTCATAGTGTTTGTGGGGTTCCAGATTCTGCTCTGGGCTCTCTTCTCTTCTCACCCTACCCATTTCCCTGGGAAATTGTACCTATTTCTGTTATTGATCTTTTGATAACTTCCATATCTGTTCTTCAGCTCTGTGGTACATTGCAAAGCCTGTCCAGAAATATTTATTGCTCCTCCTGTCAAGAGGTGGAGTTGATTTCTCCAACCATTGAATCTGGCTGCCTTTGGGACTTGCTATGGAGAACAAAATGCAGAAGTGATGCTGTGCCAGTCTTAAGCTTGTACCTCAAGATGTTTTGCACACATATGCTTTTGATCTTGGAACCCCTTATCCTAGCCCAGTGAACAAACTGGGCTGAGCTGATGATCAAAGACACCTCCTTCACCCTTTCTGTCTACAAGGCCCTCTGAAAACAGCTGGTCCTCTGGTGATCTATCAGTTAACTGGTAGGTTCATAAACTAGCTTAGCCCAGATTAGCCAGCCTGGTCCAGATCCACAGAAACATCTAGATGACTTGAAGTTATGAGTAATAATAAAACGTGCTATTTTTAAGACACTAACTTCTGGGGTGGCTTGTCACACAACAAATGTTGATTCATACAAGCTCAAACATATCTTCTGAGCTCCCTGTCTTACAAGGCCAGTGGTCCCTGAACATCTCCATCCACATGTCCTAAATTCAACATGCCCAAACCTGACTTCAACATTCTTCCTCATCCCCAGTCCATACCCACTTCCAAGAAGAGCTGATTCTTCTTTTGTCTTTTTTTTTTTATCTTGGCAAACAAAATGTCATCTACTCAGAAAACTGGGTAGCATCCCCACCCCCAATTCCTTTCCCCCTGTATTCAACCCATCACTAAGAGCAGTCAATCCCACTTTTGAATAGCTCTCCTACTTATCTACTTCTCTCTACCTCCACTAATTTTTTGTGGTACGGAATATTATCTCCTCTAACCTGGTTTTCTCAAGCCTCCAAAGTCATTTTCTGACCTGCACGCTTGCCTTAACTTCCATTTTTTATTTCACAGGATACTTTCAAAATGTAATTTTAACCATGTGAATCACCTGAAGAAATTCCTATAATGGCTCACATTCTGTCATAATGTCCATGAGCTTCTGTTGGACTCACAGCCTTGACTTTAATCCTCATATAATTGGGAAGCATTAACAATTCTTGAATGGGAACATGTTAGTACCAGGGCTCTGCTTCAAGAGAACTGGTCTGGGAGTTGTACTGAGCATGGCCTATGGGGAAACTTGGGATGTAAGAAGAGAAATTAAGAAGGCCTTTCATACATCCAATGAGAAAAGATGGATCTCAAACAAGACTGGTGGCAATGGGAACTTTCAGTGTTTTTTGAAGGAAAGTTTTAGGAGGATGAGATGGATACCAACAAGAACTTCAGGAGTATGTTATTCAGGCTTTGTTCTGACCAGATGTCAAGGGAGGGAAAGGGAAAAGTAAAAACTGCCCGTGATCTCAAGCCTGGCTCACAGATATGAGTGAAAGCACTGTTTGAATAATAAAGTATGGAGGAGAAGGAAGTTTATGGAGCAAAGAAATCGTCACAAGACAACTAGGGGACATGGTGCTAGAAAGGTGGTTTGGGGTCAGCCCTTCTGTGCTTGCGTGGCAGCTAGTAGCTCAAGCGCACTGCTCAGCTTTTTCCTTCTGCATCTCTGTATACACCATTTCTTCCACCCAGCTTCCTGATCTATTTATTAAAACCATACTTCCAACATCTTTCTCATGTGTCTGTCTTCTGGCTGCTTATTTACGTAATGAATGTTGATTGCGTGATCACTATATGTCAGCTCTAGGGCTGCTGTGGTAAACTGAGCTCTCCCAATGACCCCTCCATCTCTCTCCATAAGTATCACTTATAACCCCGTATTATGAAACTCAGTCCTGTGTGATATTCAGCTCTACAGCCAATGATAGTAGATCAGAATTACAGTTTGGCAAACTCTCCCAGTACACTAGATCTTAAGTTCATCTTTGTATTTCTCAGAGCATGCAGTAAATCTACAATTAATATTTGATGAATTAATGAATCATGCTATAAAATATTAAAATAGGTCTGCAATGATAACATTTTATTAAAATGATTATGCTATTTTCAATGTTAAGACCTAGAGATAAAGTAGAATGGAGAGTCTCTGAAGTTCATTAGCAACTGAAAAGAACCAGTCAAAATTTCATTAGAGGAAACAGACAGGCATAGCTGACATAGATCACCTTGCCCTGATTTTCCTTGTGAAAGTTCATCGAAATTTTATGGTAGTGATTTGTTGTAGTGAGAGGTTTAACTTTCCTGACCCCAATAGTTACATGTGATGTGATTTGAGGGGTGCACCCTGATGCCCCCGCCTCCTTATCTACCCACTGGCAGATGTTTGAGATTTCACTGTCTCCAAAGACTCCATCCTCTCAGTGTAAGGCTTTGATCCGTGCTAAATGACAATATGCGCAGGTGGGGCCACACTGTGAGAATGGAGGGAAAGGCTAGGAAGAAAGCATTTGAGTTCATCATGAAATTCAGCACGCAGTCTCTGGGAGTTGAAGTGAGTCTTTTTGTAGGTGGCTGAGATGCTTGGAGCAGAGATGGGTGATAGAAGATGAAATGTCTTGATAAAAGAAAAAGAAATTGCAAAAATTGTCACTCAACTCTCCTATTTCTTCTTGTTTTTCTATGCCCATCTCTCATTCTTCCTTTCCCCGGATCTTTCTTATGAAAATAATATATAATCAGGCCTTGACGTTGTCATTTTTATTTTTATTTTTTTGAGACGGAGTCTCGCTCTGTCACCAGGCCAGAGAGGAGTGATGTGATCTCGGCTCACTGCAACCTCCAATTTCCACTTTCAAGTGATTCTCCTGCTTCAATCTCCCGAATAGCTGGGATTACAGGTGCACACCACCACAGCCTGCTAATTTTTGTATTTTTAGTAGAGACAGAGTTTCACCATGTTGGCCAAGATGGTCTCCATCTCCTGACCTCGTGATCCACCCATCTCGGCCTCCCAAAGTGCTGGGATTACAGGCGTGAGCCACCATGCCCAGCCACAGTTGTCATTATTAGAGACTGGCTATTGTATAAATAAGGACTCACAAAAATATATTCATCTAGGTCTTATTTTTTGCATTTGTTTTGTTAATATAGACGTTAAAAAATTGACAAAGCCTTGTTACTGTGGCTCGTTCCCCAAATAGTGAAGTGGTTTTATCATAAAGAATATTTTATCATAATTGTATTGCTTGTATCAACCTATTTTAGCAAAGCTCATAGTGTTATGTGCCTCCCTATTGAATAAAAAACACATGCTCCATAAAATTCAGTCTTTGAAGAATATCTGATTACACTAAGGGTGTTATTTACATATGACTTAAGAAAGTAATAACTCTTTAGAATGTGAGCAGAATGAGAGCAGGAATTTCTATTTTTGCCCTTTTTGTATCTTCTGTGTTTAGAACAGTTCCTGGTAGATTAAAAGTATTCAAATGAATATTTTTTAAATGAATGAATGAATGGTATAGCTTTTATGGGGTAGCCTCATGAAAAATACTCTGTGTTGTGTGCACCAATGTAGAAGTCAGAGCTCTGGTGTTAAATCTCACTTCTGCTACTTACTCCACTATGGGCCCTGGCATGAGGCCCTTGGTCTCTCTAAAATTCACTATATTCGTTTAGCGAATGACTCTTGTGTTAGATCATAAACTCTGTGAAGCTAGAGACTGGACCTGATTTGTTTCCCGCTGATTTGTTCCCTGCCTATCACTGCCTAGCATAACAGCTGGAATATAGAAAAGGAGAAAGTAAATTATCTGTTGAGAGATTTAACTCATTTTGGTCATCTTAGTAATGTTTTATGAGGACTAAATGAGAAGAGCTAAATGTAAGAGTTTTAAAACCCTATAATGAATTCAGATGAAGAGGGAGGATCTTATATTAAACTACCTTTCTTGTAGACAACAATGATAAGTGTTGGAAAAACCTTTTAAAATAGTTATTGGAAGGCATTGGAGAGCAAACAAAAGCAGCCAAAAGCTGGAGGGGATGTCATCTTTGAAAGGAGGAATTGCAGGTGAGGAGGAGGAGAAGGGGAAACAGCCCCAGAGGACGCCACATGCTAAGAGGAGACCAGTGTGGCAGGAGAGTAGAGGGAAGCTGAGATATGAGGCTGTGTAGGCCAACCGGAGTTTCCTCATCTTTATCCTAGGTGCCAAGGAAAGCCACCAAGAAGTTTAAGCAGCTGCAGATGGCAGTAGGGGTGGTTCCTGTTTTGAAAGGATCTCCTGGCTGCAGCTTGGAAAAGTGGTCTGATGCAGGGTTCGCTGAGCCAGCTGATTGAGCAGCCTATGCAATGGGATGCATCTTGCCTTCCTTATCTATTGCTGCATGACACATTACCATACAATAAAACTCACTACTCTCTCACAGGTTCCACAGAAGTCTGAGCACAGCATAGCTGGGTTCTCTACTTGGGTCTCTCTAGGCTGAAGTCAATGTGTTGGCCAAGCTGTATTCTCATCTGGAGCTCGGGTCATCTTACTAAGCTTATTCAGGTTGTTGGGAGAGTTCAGTTCCTTGTAGTTGTAGGACTGAGGTCCCTGCTTTCTTGCTGACTGTTGGCCAGGACCTGCTCTCAGCTCCTAGAGGCCACCCTCAGCTCCCAGCCACATAGCCCTCTCAAAACATGACAGCGGACTTTTTCAAAGTTAGCTGGAGAATCTTTCCTTACTCTGCTAGGAAAGAATCTTAGAGAAGGTGATGTATTTTCCTAGGTCTAGCCCAAGGGGAGGAGAGTACACAGAGGGTGAACAGCAGGGTGTGGAAAGCCTGAGAACCACCCTAGAATCTGTCTGCCATCATTTCAACATGGTATACGTTTAACTATTTCCGGGACCCAGATCTGCCTTAGGGGTGAGACCACTGATAATGACACCCCTTGGTATTCTGTTCTTTTCAGTAAGCCCTTTGGATGGAGTCCTGTACAGGTTACCTGCAGCCAAGCAGATGTCCTTCTTTCTTAGTGGTACATTTCCTTGTAGAGTAATGAGCTATGACCACATGAGTGGGTTTTGTTGGGGGAAAGGCAGCATTCGTGACAATAGTTTGCTTTATACAATTGGCTCCTTATCACTTTGGCAAAATTTAACCTTTAGTTTGCAAAGAAGCCACTCTAGCTGAACATAAGCGAATTAAAATACTTGTTTTTCAATTTTTGTATATGGATTAACTTCTAAAAAATGCAATACTGTGCCAAGTATTGCGGTAATTGAAAAAGTTACAATAGTTGGCTTCTGTTTTTATAATGTAATTTCAACTGGATTTCCTTTAGCTAGCCTAAGTATGTTTTGGCTTCCTTAAACTCAGATTGTGCTGTGTTTTCTCCCAAAGAGATGTCCCTGCTGCAGGCTTCCTGGCATTCTATTTGATTAAGACACTTTTAGGGTTGCTCTTCCTTGGCTTTTACGGATGTGAGAGCAATTAAAAGAAAATTGACTGACTTACCTTCCACCTCATCTTTCTTTGACTTGTTTGCTTCTATTTTCCATTCCATTTATTATTGATAGAGTGCTTATTTTCATAGCTTCTGCATATTTTACAAAACCACATAAACAGCCCTTCCTCCTGGAAGAGGGAAAGGGTGCCGGTTGCCATTAAACCAGTGGTCACTCACTTCCCAGACAGTTATGCATCCCCCATGTCCTTTGGGACTTGGTCCGAGAGGGAGCCAGGAGTAGTGTGAGGGGGAGGAATCAGAGGAACAGAAGGAGGTGACACAGGAGAGGGAAAAGCTGCCAGCCAAGCCTGGGCATGGAAGGGGATTGGGTGAGAGAGGGGAGTCTCCTTTAGTCATTCAAGCAGAGTACCCCAAAAACCCTGACAGTGGTGCAATGTTCAAGGTGACAACTCTCCCTTGGTTAGCTGTGGGGGATTAACTCCAGTCTCCTGGGAATTCTCAATTTGTAAGGATTTTTTTTTTTTTTTTTTTTTAGCAGAAGAAGGGCCTGGCAACAAGCCTTCCTTTGACATAGGAGAACTGGAAATGCTTCTTTTTTCCTCTAAGTGGTAAGGAACAAAAGGGAACATCATCATTAACTATACACTACCTAGACATGCCCAAACCATGTATGTTTGTGAATTTTCAGTAATGCCTGTTGCCCTCCCCACTCCCCACTTACCCCATTGCTGTCTTCCAAACACATAATGCGGCCCGAAACGCTTGAAAGACAAAGCTGCAGTGGTGTATGTTGACCCTGGCCCTTGATGCCTCCACAGAGTTCTCTGAAGTAAACATGTGAGCTGAGAAGCTCTTTTCCATGGGCTATAAATCTCTGTAAGTGCTGCTGGTTCTAGTCTCCGGTCTCTGCTGGAAGCCACAGCTGCGGGGGAGACACTTCCCAACTTTCACTGCTTGGGAAGGGTCAGAGATCCCCCCTGGAGCTGCCTCTGCCCTGTGACCCTGACAAATGCCAAAGGCACTTTCTCTAGGCAGCAACCTGCCTCCGACTTTCTCACCAATACCTGGAGACTTCCTTCCTCAGGCTGACCGCCAAGTGGCCCACTGGACTCGCCTGGCTGCCAAGTGGGAGCAAGCACAGGATGTTATTTCTGTTCTTAGAAGACCAGGTTCACACAACACAGCCAGGAGTGTGGGAAGGGAGAGGAAGGGCCTCCTTTCTGGCATCCAGTGCTGTCCCCAGTGGGAGTACTGTTTTCCTAGTGGCAGTGAATGGGTTGGTCTGAGGCCCTGGCCTCCTATCCAGTCCTCTAAAGGAGAGAAAGCAGCCCTAGGGCATTTGCCAAACCTCAGGAAAGTGCTCGCTTAGTCCACAGGGAAGTGCTGAGGCTCAGCTTGCCTCGGGCCAGATCCACCCAAATACTGCACGGCGAGCAAATCCCCAACAATCTTAAAATACAAATCCATAAATAAAGTTCTATTGGCAGCCTGCTCCATTAAAAATAAAAATCCTCTGGGAATGACTTTTCAAGGCAAATGTTGGAAAAGGAGCTTCTAAAGGAACGGAGCAGAGGGGAGAATCAGGCAGTGTCCAGCTCTAGACCTGGCTGCAGGCTTGACTCTGTGCATCTCGGATTTGCGCTGCCCGGTTTGAGGTCTTCTGGAAGCAGGAAGCAAGCTGGAAGGGTGCTGGGCTTGGGAGTCAAAGGTGGATTGTGGGAAAGTCAGTTTATTTTATTTTTTTCAACTTTTATTTTAGATTCAGGGGGTACATGTACAGGTTGTTACAAAAGTATATTGCTTGATGCTGAGATGTGAAGTACAATTGAATCCCTCACCCAGGCAGTGAGCATAATACCAGATAGGTAGTTTTTCCACCCTTGACACCCTCCTTCTCTTCCCTCTAGGAGTCCCCAGTGTCTATTGTTGCCATCTTTATATGCACATGTACCCAATGTTTAGCTCCCACTTATAAGTGAGAACATGTGGTATTTGGTTTTCTGTGTCTGCATTAATTCGCTTAGGTTAATAGCCTCCAGCTGTATCCATGTTACTGCAAAGGACATGATTTTATTCTTTTTATGGCTGTGTACTATTCCATGGTACTATTCCACAATTTCTTTATGCAATCCAACACTGATGAGCACTTGCTATTTGTCTTTGCTATTGTGAATAGTGCTGCAATTAACACATGGATGCGTGTGTCTTTTTAGTAGAACAATTTATTGGGAAAGTCAGTTTAATCTTTTGTTCAACAAGCATGTATTGGGCACTTCTGTATGCTATCATAAAGAAGGAATATAAAAATAAAGATAATAGGATCCCTGCCCCATGTGGCTCACATTCTAGGGGGTAGAAGATAAATAAGTAAACAAATGAGACACTTTGGAGAGCAATGAGTCTCATGGAGAGCTTAAAGAGAGTAGACCCCGTGGCAGGGAGCCAATCTGAGCAAGAAAACTCGAAGCATATACCTGGGCATTAAGAGGAAGTCAGCCACAGGACAAAGGAATGACACATTCAAACACTTGAGTTGAAAACCAAGGGCTCAATAGATGAAGACACCATCTCCTTACCTGTGCAGGATATCACTGAGGCTCTAATAAAGAGTGAACGTATACTGTGTGCTGCCTTGCCAGTGTCTAAGAACTTGGTCAATGGCACAGCTCCCATTCCAGGGCTAAATTCTGATGGCCCTTGATTTCCACAACAAGAACTCACACAATGGTCCAATTCCCTCTTTGAGCCGCTCCTAGCCAAGTCTTCCAGTTCTCTGTTTTTCCCACCTTATTGTCTTAAGAGACCACACATGTGCCTGCCAATAGCTTCTGTACCTGATATTGTTCTCTTGAGCTCCCTTGAACCCAAAGCATAAAGAGAAAGGTGTGTGTGCACACGTACCTGATCACACATACTTCTCTGTGTATTAGCCCAGGTTTAATTTATGTCACGTGCATATATCAATGTGCAGAATATCTTTGGGATTCTCTCCTATAAAAACCCGTGGAATTATTTACTTTGGTCTCGGCTCCTTTTTTGCAGCAGATTACCACCTAAGAGATACAGACTGCGTGTTGGTCATGCCTGCATTTAAGGATTTCCAGAGATGGTGTCCCCAGCTCTCTTGGTCACTGCCCTCCTAAGACCAATTCACCATCTAGGCAAGATGCTCTTCCCTCCATTGGAGCCCCCTTTCTCTGCAACTCATTTCCTCATCCCCATTTCTGGTCCTCCCTGGAGATAGAGAGCAAATGGACAGCTCCTCTTCCTAAGAGTCCTTGGTAGAATCCATGACTAGGTTGCCCCTGAGATGCTTTTTTTCCAAACTAAACAACTCTATTCACCTTTGTCTTCCCTCAGGGGACTCTAAGGAGCAGCACAGCCAAGCAGAAAGGAACAGCAGGAAGAGGCCCCTGCAGCGATCAGAGATGGCAGCAAACGGGGAAACCCCCACCAAAATGCCAGCAGCCCCAGGCTTCGCAGCCCCACACTGGGCCATCTCCTCACACAAGCTTGGCCTCTGAAACCAGCAACATCCAGAACAGCAGTAGCATTTGTCCAGCTTTGCCTCTGGGTCAGGTACTTTCAAGTCATTCTCACAACAGCACTGTGCAATAGACACCGTGATTCCCATTTTGCGATGAGGGAACTGAAGTTGGGATAGGGAAGATGAGTTTCCCAGGGCACCTGGTACAGCTGAAATTTGAACTCACATCTGATTCTAAAGTCAGTTCCACAACTGAACAATTTAAAACAATGGTTGGCCATTTGCTATTTGGAAAGAGTCTTTTTCTTCTAGGTTCTGCATGTTGAGCAACTTTTGATAAGGAAGAAGATGTCAATTCTAGAAGCTTAAATATAGACGGAAAGAACTTCAGAATAAGGATAATAGATGCCATTCATGGAGGATCTTGCTGGGATCAAGAACTTTATCTGCATTATCTCACTAAACACTCATGATGTCCCTAAATACTCATGATGTCCCTACAAGGTAGACATTGCTATCCCCATTTTAAAGATTAAGAAATCAAGGCTTCCAGTAGTTAAGTAACTTGCCAAGTTCAAGGGTTTCCACTCCTACTCTGGAGGGTCTGCCTCCAAAACTCTCAGTCACTACTCTTAATGCATGAAAGGTCATTGCGGATGGAAATGTATCACTTGAGACACATTTTGTTATCCTAGTCCAAATGACACATACCTAGTCTGTAAAGATTTGCTCATCATGCATTAGCCTTTAATGCCATATGTACAAAGAGAAAAATTAGCATGAATAGACAGCACTAGCTACGAATAAAAGGATCATGAGTCACCATATTTCTCAACCTCTGATACTCCCTGAATGATAAAATACAAGTCTTGTAGTGAACCTAGGAAGCTTGTCATTTTATCTTGTCATGATAGACTACAGCAAAAATGTGCCAGACCAGGGAACAGATCTGACAGGAGTCCCGGCTTTGACACTGACTAACCGTGTGAACACAGTTAAGTTGTATCACTTTGCCAAACACTGGTTTCTTCTTGGATAAGACTAACGTAGTAACATTACATCATGCTATTAAATGTGTCATATTATTGCCTAATAATAATAATTTCTATCTTGGTAGAAATGCCCACTGCTTTCCTCTTCCTAGGAGATAAGTCAGAGATTATTATAAAGATCAGGTGATGTCATATATGTGAAAACATCTTATAAGCTCTTATAAGAGGCATGATTATGAGGATGGTGATGAAACTGTCGTAGCCATTGTCTCACCATTGTCACTCCAAGCCGACTGCCTTGAGAAGCTGTGAAATAGAGGCCCCAGCAGGGACCAGACAAGAGCCCCAGACAGCAGCTGTCTCAAAGAAGAGAGCCTCAAATGGGACTTGCGGACTGCAATTCTAAATCTAATTCCCTTTGAAGTTAAGTGCATGTTCTTTTCAGGTAAACATTGCATGAACATTTAGGATGGTTTCTAATGCATCTACCCTTGGTCAAAATCAGGTAATAATAAAAAAACGTATTCCACTTGTGGCTTGGCCCCATTTCTGTTTTTCCTGTTTCCTCCCCCTTCCTCCCCCATACTTGCCTTCCACATGTTGGTCCATCTGTTCTAGGTAGAATGAGCCTGCTAGTCAGGGAGCATGTTTTTTCAGCTTTCTGGCACATACGCATGGAACCATCAGAGAATGGAGAAATACCCAGGTCCAGATCATATTGCAAGAAATACAAGTGAGACTGCAGTCCATGAACTCACCTACGGTGTGTGACGTTCTGCTTCTCACACTGAGCATGGATGGAGGGCTGGGTGCTGGGTGTGTGCATGCCTGCTATGGGAGCATTCATAGCCCCTGAGGCCAGAGAGACCTGGGTTACAATCCTGACCCTCTGCAAATTAGCTTTGGGATGTAGCTACCTGATTTCCTTGGCTTCTGTTTCCTTCTTTCTGTGTGATGAAACATGGCTTTTCCAATAGCTCAGAGAATTGAGTGAGAACAAATACAAAGTGCCTGGCAGTAGTTGTTCTGAATGGGTACTTCCCTCCTCTAATCCCTCTACATGAAGCTGCCCTTGGTAGAAATGCACACTGCTTTCCTCTTCTGAGGAGGTAAGTCATGTATGGTCTTCATTCAGGTCTTTGACGTACCTGCCACTATAAGAACATGAACAGATTGGGTCATCATACAACGTAGATATATATCAAAACATCAGTTTGTACCCCATTAATATGTACAATTATAATGTGTACATTAAATAGATATGTATACAAAGACAGCTGAAAAATACTAGGTTACAAATTTCTTTTGGTTCTTTGCATCATTTGACTGTGAATAATATCGTTGGCATGTGGCACATTACAATTGCTGAATGAACAAAACAAAATGGTAGTAATCAGTAGAGAAGAAGCATTTCCATAAAGGGACTAAATATATACTTGACTCTCTGGATGGGGAAAGAGGTGCCTGGAAGGAGGCTGACCAAAGTGCCATCTCTGTATGAGATGCCGTTTACTGCACTTGTTTGAATTTTTTTTTTTTTTTTTTTTTTTTTTTTTTTTTGAGACAGAGTCTCGCTCTGTTGCCCAGGCTGGAGTGCAGTGGTGCGATCTCAGTTCACTGCAACCTCCGCCTCCCTGGTTCACGCCATTCTCCTGCCTCAGCCTCCTGAGTAGCTGGGACTACAGGCACCCACCACCACACCTGGCTAATTTTTTGCATTTTTAGTAGAGATGGGGTTTCACCGTGTTAGCCAGGATGGTCTCGATTTCCTGATCTCGTGATCCACCCGCCCTCAGCCTCCCGAAGTGCTGGGATTACAGGTGTGAGCCATCGTGCCCAGCCACTTGTTTGAAATTTTAAGAATAAACCTAAATAATTGTTAACAATAACAAAGGAATGAGTGGTAGAGATTGTGGGTATTTGCAGAGACCTGCACGGCAGGCATTGGTTTTGCGGTTGATCTGAAAGTGATTTTTCTACCTTCCCCGTAAGTCTCCTGTATGACGAATGTGGAGGAACGCACCTTATCATCAGGGCTGGGCAGACACAGAACGACAACTCTCAGAGGGTGTGTGAGCCTGCTGGGGAGCAGGGTGGTTAGAGGTCAAGCGTCGTGTCGTTCATGCCAATGAAACAATACTGTGCTGCCACCACATGAAACAAGATGAAAGGGTGGATTGCCATCCTCCCAGTTCTACAGCGTCGTCAAGGACTTGGCAGAAGATGTGAAACAGATCATTATTATCCTCTTTTCCCCTTTAATTTATCCTTATTGATGTTATAAGACGAAGTTGTTGGCAGGACAGTTTCTTATTTCATTTTTGATTTTATTTTTTTAAGGAGGATTTTTGCCTTAATCCCTTATAAGCATTCCAACCCTTTCTTGCTCCCTGCCTGCCCCATCCCTGCAGGAATGAATTCAGTTCCAAGCACTAGTACCTGCCAATTCCAGGTCATAGGCAGCCTTCCCTCTTTGGACCTTTGATGGGGGGACTGCAGTAAGGTAACCTGGTGCAGTTTCACGTTTTTTTCCTCCTTGATGATTTTCCAACACAAGGTTCTCTGCCCACCTTGGCTTTATTTTGCCGTGTGGTGCCTCACGGGAGCTCAGGTCCCACACTGAGGCCTCCTCTTTGGGGAAGCACAGAGCTAGGAAGTAGATAGGAAAGGGAGGAGTTTTTCCTCTGATTGATCACCAGTTTTTTCTTTCTTCTCTTTTTCTTTTTAAGACTAAGCAACAGCCATGCTATGTGAAATATGGGCAATTCTGTAAGCCACAGCCATGCTATATGAAATTTGGACAGTTTTATAAGCTGCTACGCTACTCTGCTTGACTTCTTGGGACTTTGCAACCAGTTGCAAAGGAAGGACTATCCTCTCCCAGGTGGCAGAAGAAGAACATTCTCATGAAAGTACAGAGATCACTCAATCTTTTTCTCTAATATGATCACTTTTCCTTATTTCTGTGACAGCTAAATTATCCTTTTGACTAAATGAAGCAAAGCATCAATATGTTTCATTGATTATAATTTAAATTTGTCTAAAGGACTAGTTGGAGGAAGAGGCAGTCTTTTGCAGTCCTTAAACTTCAGCAGAAGTCACAGAATTAAACTATTTAAAGCTTACTTGTTCAAGTATTTTTTCAAATAATTATTTTAAAATTTCAGAAAGAAAAAGGTATGTCCTTTTACAGAACCTACTTTTTAGGGCATATATGGTCAAATACTCCTTGGAGGCCATACTGTTAAGCTGGATGCTTTTCTGTTATTTCTTGGGCAAATTACTTGACCTCACTATGACTCAGTTTCTTAACCTGTAAAATGAGACAAAATGAGATAATAATATTACCTATCTCACAGGTTATTGTCAAAATCAAATGTAAAGCATGTTAAAACTCTGCCTGGTACATAGTAAATGGTAAGTGCTCTATAAGTGTTCGTGATTATTGTTGTTATAATTACGGAAGATAACTAAGAGAAAATCTATCTCCAATAAAAAAGTTCACTGAACTCTTTTAGGTCACCTGGAAAGACCTTTATGACATACTACTAAAAAGAAGTTAGTTATGAGATACTTGGCTTTTGGTATCCCAAAAGCTCCCGACGAAGGACAAGAGAAGAAGAAAGAAGTGTAAGTGTAGCAATGCTGTTTAAGACTTTTCCAGTTAGGAAGAAGACAAGGGGACCCAGGAGTCTAGGGCTGTAGAGGCCTAGAGTTTCATGGAAAATGACAGTGGTCAGGTTATGATTTCAGGGAAGTGCACCCAGGATATTAAAACCAACACGCAGATCAAATGTGAGCACTGTATCCTGGCAATAAAAGCAAAGGCTCTGTACTTGAAAAAGCCAAAAAGCAAGTGATTTGGGCCTAACATCTGCAAGACTAAGTAGGAGTTCTCCAAACTTGCTACCTGGCTCTCCTATTGTTCAAATTCTTCATATTGTTGCTGATTTTCTGTGTACTCATTAAATCAATTATTGAAAGAGGGGCAATAAAGTTTCAACCATAATTCTGAATTTGTCTACTTATTTTTGTAATCCTCTGAGTTTTTGCTTTATGTGTTATATATTCGGGTAGTTTGAAGTTATGTTTTTAGGTGTGTATGTTTTTAGGACTGCTATGCAATGTTGGAGATGTTCCTCTTTATCTTATGAAATGACTTCTTTATCCTCGGTGTTATTCTTGACCATGAAATCTACTTTGATAATAATAATATAGACACTCCAGTTTTCTTTTGGTTAATGAGAACAAGGTATATATTGTTCCATTTATTTGCATTTAATGTATTTGTGTCTTTATATGTATTTATGGAGTACTTGCTCCATCTAAAATATTATTCTTGGGCTTGGGACAATAATTGTAAAGTGGGGAATGACATGGAAAAATTTTCACTTTAGAATGATTATTCCAGCAGCAGATCAGGGAGGGGAATGGGAAGGGACAATATTAGGAGGATTAGGACCCACTGGAGACCGGTATAATAATTCAGGCTGGAGATCACTGTGGCCTGAACTAAACTACTCACAGTGGGAGAGAAAGAAATTGGTGGGTTATATTTAGGGTAGAATCATCATAATTCTGTGACTGAACGGAAGTGGGAGGTAAAGGAACAAGGCATCAGAGTTGAATATAGTGATGCCTTTACTGAGATATGGGACATTAGAGAGAGAACTGTTCAGTCTGAGACAGCTAATGGGACATCTAAGCAGAAATTGCAAGTACACGATTAATAGACAGTTTTGAAATCAGCAGAGAAGATTGAGCTAGAGACTTGGGAGACCTTCACTCAAATACAGTAATTGAACAAGTGGCCGTGACTAAAACCATCCAGGGAGAATGTGCTGTCTAATCAGCAAGGGGAAGAGGAGATGAAAAGAGATGGGATGAGGAAGGAAGAGGACTTAGGTCAGAAATAGAAATGATAAGTGACAAAATTATATTTATAGATATAATGCAAAATGAGATAGAAAGAAGTTCAGATTTTATATTAGTAACAATTAATACCAAGTAAAAACTTAGATAAGTTGGCATAGTTTCTCTAAAACCAACTTTACTAGTACCTCTTATATTCACATATTGTCATTTATCATCAGAGTTTTGTTTGTTTTGTGTGGATATTTAATAAGGTGAGACTTGAGACATTACCCATGGCAGGGTAGATCAATGGTATATACCTGAGATACGTGCCTTGACTGGCTCTATGACTCAGGCTCAAGATGCACCCACTGGCAGCCACATGCATCCCAGGAAGACTCGTTAGGCTCAAGAAACATTCTTTCAAGAACCCACCTTATCATAGCAGCCTCTCATCTTCCCCGCCCGCCTCTTCCTCTCAACACAGCCACTCTTGATTCTCGGAGTCTTTAAATGCTGGTCCTTCTTGACCAGCACCTGGCATGTGTAGACATGCTTGGAAAGCTTGCTAGCCACCAGGTTCATCCAGAATACAGGAGGTGTGTAAGAAAGTGACACACTGAGACTGAAATGATAGCTGGATCTTGGATATAAAAAGTTGCAAACAAAACATTGTAATCATGAGAGGCACATGTCTTCAGGCTTCGAAAGATCACTTAGCTAGCAGAGTGAAGGATGAATTGGTGAGAATTGAGATGGAGGGATGGAGACAGGTCAGAAAGATTTTTAACAACCTGATATAAAATAATAAGCCTGTATTATTATTTTATTTGTACCTCTACAGGGCAGTAAAGATGGGATTATGGATTCCAGTCATATTCAGGAAGTAGAATAACAGAACTGGTGCCTGATTGGCTTGCATGATAAAGACAACAGAATAGTGGAAGATGACTCCTTAATTTTCTACTTGGGCCATTCACTGAATATTAATGCCGTAAAATATGGAATAATAATAATTTCCAGTATTCTTACCTACTCTTAGAAAAGACTTTTCTCTACTGTATGAACTTGTTTTACTCCTGCCTTCTATGGAAGTCACCATTGCCATAGGCATGTTCCACAGCTGCAGCCCAGCCAAGGCTGCACAACTCGCTTTCCATCTCTGGAAACCCGTAACAATGGGCCCTAAAATTCCTGAATTTTAGAGGATTCAGGCATCCTTTACTGGAGGCAATGAGGCCAATACAATGGGAAGCCAACAGACTGTTTTCTAGATTACATAATTCTCAGGAAAAATAAAAGTTTGGTAAGTTCATGTTACTTGAACTCAATAGTGAGATGCTACTTGACTGACAATGCTATCTATTTTCCTCTGGATGAGTCTGGTCTGTGTAACAAAAGATTATTACAAATTTTGTGTTTCATTGCCTTTCCTTGTCTACGACAAGATTCGGATATATATATCAAAATTGAATCTGTCTTTCTCATCTCTGTCAGTAGGAAGATGTGGACAAGCATGTTGCAGAATATGTAGTCATCTCAGAGTTAGCTTTTCAGTTCGCACACAATATGCAATCTCTCTCACCTCATTTCTCTTGTCCTATACACGATTATTTTCTTTGAACAACCTTAAAAGTTAGGAGGGGCAGGTTATTACTATTATCCCTATTTACAGACTAAAGACTGAGGCCCACTGTGAAATAAGAAATAGGAATAGATTGGGAGTTGGAGCAGAAAAATGTGGTGTTGGACATGTCAAGTTTGAAGCGCCTTTCCTGATGAAGACACCAAATAGGCAACTAAACATATGGATATGAAACTCAAGGTATAGACCGGCATTGAAGACACAGATTTGGGAATTATCAGCTTTTCAGAGTAGTGAAGCAGAAAGATAGGAACACGCAAGGGTGAAATGAAGCAATTCACTACACTTGTGTTTTCGTCTAAAGTAGAGGTAGGAAACTTGTGGCCTATAGACCAAATTCATCACACAGACATGCCTTTAAAAGGAGTGATATTGGAATCGTGTTTTAAAAACTGAGAAACATCACATAGAAACCCAATTTTCAGCATTTGTTTGAAAGCAGAAGCTCTGGCATAGGTCATATTCTCACATCTCAATATTATGAAGGAGTTGAGTCACTTTTGTCACCTTTAGACAGAACATTCTCTTTTGTTTTGCCACAGTCCCAATCACTCCTTATTGTATTACCGGCCTGCATCACTATTTTGTCTTTCTGTCCTGCAAATTTTTGAGTTTGTGACCATCATTCACAGCCCCATTTGATCAGATTGGTCCAATTCTGGCAGTTTAAGTTCTTTCTTAAGGTACATCCCCAAACTTAGCAGCTCCATAAATCTTCTCCAGCAATCTGAGCCCTGAGAAATGACTCCAATCATTTAGCCTCCTCATCTGGTACTTGGAAACACTGCCTTAGGATGTTGATGATCTTCTTTGGATAGCCAATTTCCCTACCTAGTCTCAAAGTCATTTGCAAGTGGCATACAGTGACTGCATTTCAGCGTGTCCAGCATTAGCATAGAGCTCTGCATAGAACTGATATTCAAAAAGTGCTGTGTGGTAAATAATTGAACAAGTGCCTGCAATTCAGTTTATAAAGCTCCTTACACTCATTTTCTCCTCAAAGAGTCCAAGGTGACCCAGCTCCTAACAAGACAGCCAATACTCCAGCCAGGTTTTTAGAGTTATTTGGGGTCCTGACAGCTCTCAGCCTCACTGTGGATCCCCTAGAAGTGTGATAGTCATTTGTGAGCCATGACAGAGTTGAAGGTAGGACATTTGTGAGCCATGACAGAGTTGAAGGTAGGACATTTGTGAGCCATGAAAGAGTTGAAGATAGGACATTTGTGAGCCATGACAGAGTTGAAGGTAGGACATTTGTGAGCCATGACAGAGTTGAAGGTAGGACATTTGTGAGCCATGACAGAGTTGAAGGTAGGACATTTGTGAGCCATGACAGAGTTGAAGGTAGGACATTTGTGAGCCATGACAGAGTTGAAGGTAGGACAGTCTGACTATCAGGTGTCAGAGTAACATCAGGAATAAACTTACTGGAGGTGGCAGAGATCACTCCTGATTCTCCTGAAAAAGGCAACAATTCAATTCAATAACTATTACTGGGGGCTGAACATGTTCTGGAGACTATGCTAGACCCTATAGTTATACCAACAAAGAAAAGAGAGCAGAGGCAGCTCTGACTACAGGCAGCTTCAGGGTGGGAAAGAGGCCCTGGAGAGCTAATAATAGCATCAGGAATATTAGAATTATTATATGCAAACTATATCTACCATGTAGTAATCACATCTTGAATACAATAAAAGTCAAACTCTAACATGTATGTTCAAAGTGGAAAAACATATTCAAAGGCTTTTCAGGTCTAAAAAGTAGAACTTCTGGAAAATTTTCAATAAATTTAAAATGTAATGGATATGTATAACAACATATTAAACCCAGATGAAGAGACAGTTGGTATAGTGAAAGAAAAATAAATTAACCAGAATGAAGCACAAAAACATAAGAGATTTACAACATGAGAAGCTAAGAGATGTATAGACCAAGAAGGTCTATCATGCATAGAGTCAAGGTTTCAGAAAAAGAGGAGAGAGACAATGAGGCAAAGGCAACATTTATAAAAATAATGCCTGAGGATGTTCTAGAACTAATTAAAGATGCCAGTTCACAGATTGAAGTAGACTAACTAAATAATAATAAATCCAGTTTTAGACCCATTTTGTTCAAATGGCAGAACCCCAAAATATAGAAGATCTTAAAAGCAGCCAAAAAAACCCACGTCCAAAACCATTGTCTTCAAAGGGGTGACAGACTAATACCTGATTTATCAATGACTTAACAGTTGCAATGAAAGCCAGAAGGCAATAGAAATGTCTTCAATTAGCTGTAAGAAAATAATGCGCATCTGTATAATTCTATACAGAGAATATACTGTTCAGTGGGGAAAGAACTCCCTATTCAATAAATGGTGCTGGGATACCTGGCTAGCCATATGCAGAAGAAGGAAACTGGATCTGTATCTTTCACCATATACAAACATTAACTCAAGATGGATTAAAGATTTAAATGTAAGACATCAAACTATAAGGATCTTGAAAAAAAAAGCTAGAAAACACCATTCTGGACATTGGCCTTGCTAAAGAATGTATGACTACGTTCTCGAAAGTAATTGTAATGACGTTTCAATTGTAATGAAAACAAAAATTGACAACAAAAACTATCAACAGAGCAAACAGCTTACAAAATGGGAGAAAATATTCACAAACTATGCATCTGATAAAGGTCTAGTATTCAGAATCTATAAGAAACTTAAATCGCTAAACAAGCAAAAAAACAACTCCATTAAAAAGTTGGCAAAGGACATGAACAGGTATTCTTCAAAAGAAGACATACAAATGGCCAAAAAACATGAAAAGATGCTCAAGATCACTAATCATTTGAAAAGTGCAAATTAAAACTGCAATGACATACAATCTTACACCAGTCAGAACGGCTACTGTTAAAAAGTCAAGGCTGGGCACGGTAGCTCACACCTGTAATCCCAGCACTCTGGGAGGCTGAGGCAGGCAGATGACTTGAGGTCAGGAGTGCGAGACCAGCCTGGCCAACATGGTGAAACCCCATCTCTACTAAAAACACAAAATTAGCCGGGCATCGTGGTGCATGCTTGTAATCCCAGCTACTCGGGAGGCTGAGGCAGGAGAATCACTTGAACTGGGAGGTGGAGGTTGCAGTGAGCCGAGATGGCATCACTGCACTCCAGCCTGGGAAACAGAGCGAGACCCTATCTCAAAAACAAAAAAAACAAACAAAAAAAACCCAACAAAACACACACACACAAAAGTCAAAAAACCACAGACGTTGGTGAGGCTGTGGAAAAAAACGGAATGAGTATTCACTCCTGGTGGGAATGTGGTCACTGTGGAAAGCAGTTTGGAGATTTCTCAAAGAACTTAAAACAGAACTACCATTTGACCCTGCAATCCTACCTTGGGTATAAACATGTTCCCTGCGATAAACTTGGGAACAAGTTTATACCCAAAGAAAAGTAACTCATTCTACCAAAAAGAACACATGCACTCATATGTTCATGGCAGCATCATTCACAATAGCAAAGACATTGAATCAACCCATATGCTCATCTGCAGTAGATTCGATTAGAAAAAAATACGGAACATATACATCACAGAATACTATGCAGCCATAAAAAGAATGGCATCATGTTCTTTGCGGCAACATGGGTGCAGCCAGAGGCCATTATCCTAAGTGAATTAATTGAGAAACAGAAAAGCAAATACTGTGTGTTCTCACTCATAAGTGAGAGCTAAATATTGGGTCTCATGGACATAAAGATGGCAACCATAGACACTGGGGGCTAATAGAGGGGAAAGGCAGGGAGGGGGCAATGGTTGAAAAACTGTTGGGTACTATGCTCACTATCTGGGTGACAGGATAATTCATATCCCAAACCTCAGCATGGCACAGTATACCCATGTAATACTGCATATATACCCCTTGAATCTAAAATGAAAGTTGAAATTATTTTTAAAATATATAAAAAATGAGGGCAAGATAAAGACAGATAAACTGAAAGTTTTCCACCAATAGATATTTACTAAATAAAATTCTAAAAGATGTATACCAGCTACAAAGTTTGAAATATAAGGGGGAATGATAGGCAAAGAAAATTGTAAATACAGGTGTAATCAAAAAGGAATGAGGCGGGGACAAGAGGGGCAGGAAAATATTCACTGAGGAACCAATGGTGGCTCTTAGAACAGGTAGGTGGTAGAGTCTTCTCATTTGGTAACAAGTCAGGAGGGAAGTGGTTTATAGGTGGCAGTTGGTAAACTGGCCTAGGCACATCCCAAGGAAGATAGCCAATCAACTGAGAAGAAAGCTACCTTTCAAGTCACGATGTGTTTTGTTTCGTCTGCTTGTTTTATGTAGCCCTCTGCATTGTTTTTCAAGAAGCATTCTGTCATACTTCATAGACTTTAGCCATTTTGCTTTAGGAGAGGTGGGCCAAAGCACCTGGGTGTGGGTTGTGAGAGGAGAAGTTGGCTGAGTTATCTGCAGAATTGGCTTAGTACTCCTCTTCATTTTACAAGAAAAAAATCATTTCTTTTGTCAGATCCTGTTCTTTAGGATGCCACGGCCCATAGCCCGCAGCTGGCAGCCTCCAACAAAGAAAAGAAGGGAGCTCATGACCAGTCTTGTATCGCCAGCAAGGAGGGCATGAAGAAAGTGCCATGGAGCACTTGCCTTTGTGTTGCAATGGTTGTTGTTGGCAACATCCCAGTGCTGTACCCACATTTCATCTGTTTCAGCTCGTGTTGGGAGATCAGAGAAGAGCTACAAGGAAGGTAAAGGATTTGCATCTGTTAACAAACCTTGGGCTTGTCCTTGGATTGGTTTCCAGCTACTCTTCTCCAGCTGAGGTTGAGTCATCGGAAGACACTCAGTTCTGACCCAGTGGCTCCTCAAGGAATGGCACCAGCACTGAGAGCGGATGGCTTTTTCTCTTGCCAGACTTTTGTGATGGCTTTGTTTTGAGTAACACAATCTCCAACTGATGGATCTCTTAAGTCTATTAATACAAAAAGTACCTCCTTGTAAATGTTTTTCAGTGACAAGAAAGATAATAATGAACCCAAGAAGCATAGAAGGAGAGTGTTGGCAAGAGGAAAGGGAATGGCTGCAGGAGAACAGAGGTGAGTAGCCTTTAAGAGAAGCTTAGATTAAATTAATTAGGAGTGCCAGAGGGGAACAGTTTGAGAGTGAAGGAAGTCATTCTGTTTGGGAGAATAGAAGAAGAAAGAAGAAGCTTGGTGAGGGGTTGAAGTTAAAGAAGTTAGTTCCTTTCAAACTGGATATTTGCCAAGAGTCCTACAGAAGATTTTCTCAAGTCTGAAGGAGGCAATTTCCCACTTTCTGTTTAGAAGAGAAGAGTTCTTTGCTTAGTAGCTGCTGTACTTGTAAATTCATTTAATCTCTGCCTCTTCGTACCAACTGCCTGATCTCACGTACTGGGGCTGCCATACTCTCCCAAAAGTTCTTTCATATTTATGCTCTAACCATGAAATCTACTCAGAGAATCAAATTTGTTCCAAGGAGTTTTCTTAAAACACCCCAAAGGAAAATGTTTTATGTAAGAGAAAGCAATGAGATGGATTGATGTTTGTATTAATTTTTTTGTATAGTTTATTTTAGAAGCAAAAGCTTCTTGGTACATCGAAGAAAAATGGTGGATGGGATAAGATTGACCTTTCTCTGAATGCCTGGTCTACGGTATTTGAGCTAACAAATTTACCCTGAAGCCAAACTTCTCTGAATTTCTGAGACTCCGTATGAGCTCGTCTATTAGGACAATAACGTAAGAAATAATCTAATGACAATGAGCCCATGTTTATTTGGCTTTCCTCCAATAAATTTGAAGGGAAAGATTGTAAAAGAAAAGGGAGGTGGCTGAGTTGGCAGCACACAAAGATGCATAGCCAGGATGTGTTGAAACCGAGGTTAAGTCACAAAGAACAGTAGAAAGAACCATGAACTGAATTTTTTTTTTTTTTTTTTTTTTTTTTGAGATGGAGTCTCACTCTGTCATCCAGGCTGGAGTGCAGTGGCTGGATCTCGGCTCACTACAAGCTTCGCCTCCCGGGTTTACGCCATTCTCCTGCCTCAGCCTCCTGAGTAGCTGGGACTACAGGCGCCTGCCACCTCACCCGGCTAGTTTTTTGTATTTTTTAGTAGAGACGGGGTTTCACCGTGTTAGCCAGGATGGTCTCGATCTCCTGACCTCGTGATCCACCTGTCTCGGCCTCCCAAAGTGCTGGGATTACCATGAACTGAATTTTAAACCAAGAGCAAATCATTCTCTAATTTGGTTCTTTTGGGTCAAAGTTAGACATCATTCTGCCTGCTTACCTTGTGATTAGGTCAAATGACCTAAAGAGTTCTAAACTCCGTGAAAAGGATGAGGCTCTAAGTTTGAGTTTCCCTGGTTACATCTTCCCCCTTCCTCTCCCTGCTCCCACTGCTCCAGCCACACTGACCACTCTGGGCATCATTAAACATGGCAAGCAGAAATCCACGCCCATAGTCTTAAGTCATTTTGAAGTCCATGAATGAGTTAGGAGTGAGCTTTGAGTCCTCAGATCTCAGACACTCCAGCTTAGAGGCTGTGGGGGTGCATCAATCCTGCAGAGTTGCTTAAACCACTGTGAGCTCCCCGCCTTCCTCCATCTTCCTTCTCAGCTGGGCAGGGCTCTCCCACAAGAGCCCACAGCCCACAGCTGCTATTGGCAATGCAGGGATGTTGACTGCTGTACACCAGTGACATCTTTGCTGTCTTCATCGGCATGTGACGTGTTCCCAGACTTCTGGCGTGGCTTTGGCTATTATTATTGGCTTCTCACTTTGCTGCTGAATTGCTAATTTAAAACCAAACCAAACTGGACAAGCTCTTATACATTCTTTTCTGTCCAAACTGGACAAGCTCTTATACATGCTGATTACACAAAATAGGAAATAGAATTAATATTTCAAGTCCCGTCTATTTTTACATATATAAATATTTGCTTTCAGTTCTTATCAAGTGCTAGGCACTATGCTGAGTAGACTGTGCTACACACTAAATGCTCCTATCTAGACCATTGCTTATGTCTTAATTCAACCAATATTTATTGAACACCTTCTGTGTGCCACATACTATTTTAGGTATTAGGGATATATCAATGAACAACAAAAGAAGCCAACAGACTAAGTTTTTGCCCTCAAAAAACTTATGTTAGAGAAAAATAAGACAGCAATAAACAAGTGAATATATGTCAGGTGGTCAAATGTTCATCAACAGATGAATAGATAAAGCAAACGTGATATATATACATATCACATTTGAGAGTGATATACATACATATCACATTTGAGAGTGATATACATACATCACATTTGAGTGTGATATATATACACACACACTACAGACACACACACAAATGGAGTACTATTTAGCCATAAAAAAGTAAGAAATCCTGCCATTTGCAGCAACATGGATGAGCCCAGAGGACATTATATTAAGCAAAATAAGTCAGGTATGGAAAAATAAATGCATGTTCTCACTCACAAGTGGGAGAAAAAATAAGCTCATAGAAGTAGAGAGTAGAATTGAGGTCATTTGAGGTTGGAAAGGGTAGGAGGGAGGATAGGGAGAGGTTGATTAATGGCTGCAAAATTATGCCTAGATGGAGGAATGCTTCTAGTGTTCTGTAGCACTGTAAGGTGAATATGGTTAACAATAATTTAGTGTACATTTTCAAAAAAAGCTAGAGGATTTTGAGTGTTCACAACACAACGAAATGATCAATGTTCAAGGTGATGAATATGCTAATTACTTGGATGTAAACATTGCACATTGCATGCATGCATCAAAATATCTCTTTGCATCCCATAAATACGTGCAATTATTACATGCCAAATAAAAATAAAAGGAAACAGTATGTCAGGTGGCAATAAACGATAAGGAAAACACTGGGTAAAGAGAGTGGAGAGTAATGGGAGTTTAGGAGAAGCCTCTCTGGGAGAGTACAGTTGATAAGAGATAGCTGAGCAGAAACTTGAAAGAGGTGAAGGAACAAGTGTCACAGGTATCTGTGGCAAGAGCCTTCCTGGCAGAGCAACAGGAAACAGAGAGACTATGGGCGTGGATTTCTGCTTGCCATGTTTAATGATGCCCAGAGTAGTCAGTGTGGCTGGAGCAGTGGGAGCAGGGAGAGGAAAGGGGAAGATGTAACTAAACAGACCACTGGGGCCAGCTCTTTAGGGCCCTGCAAGGATGTTGGCTTGACCTGACTTGGTCAGAGGGGAGCTGCGATGTGACTCAGTGTTAGGAGCGTCACTGAGGTTGCCGTGCGGGGAACAGAGCCCAGAGGGGCATTGTGGGGAGCAAAGAGCCTGCTAGAAGGCATTTGCAATGTCTATTTGTTCCGGACGAATACTCCACAGCATTGTGCTAAGAATTGCAGGGTTGGAAGAAGTAGCATGAGGCAGGATGCCTGGGGCTATCTCCTGCTTTCTCCCACTTGCCTATGGTTATGCTGATACTTCTCTCTGAACCTGCTTTCTCAAAAGGAGGCAGAATAACCTAGTGATTAAGAATACAGGTGTTTTTTTTTAGTAGAGACGGGGTTTCACCGTGTTAACCAGGATGGTCTTGATCTCCTGACCTCGTGATCCGCCCGTCTCGCCTGTGGTCCCAGCTACTCGGGAGGCTGAGGCAGGAGAATGGCGTGAACCCGGGAGGCGGAGCTTGTAGTGAGCCAAGATCCGGCCACTGCACTCCAGCTGGGGCGACAGAGCGAGACTCCGTCTCAAAAAAAAAAAAAAAAAAAAAAAAAAAAGAATACAGGTGTTTTAGTTTAACTGAGTCCCATTTGTCTATTTTTGGTTTTGTTGCCCGTGCTTTTGAGGTCTTAGTTATAAACTCTTTGCCTAAACCAAAGCCTAGAAGCATTTTACTTGGGTTTTCTTCCAGGATTGTTATAGTCTCAGGTCTTATACTTAAGTCTTTAATCCATTTTAAGTTGATTTTTGTATATGCTGAGGGACAGGGGTCCAGTTGCATTCTTCTATAAGAGCCATCTAATTTTCCCAGTACCATTTATTTAAAAGAGTGTCCTTTCCCCAACGTTGGCTTTGTCAAACATCAGTTGGCTGAAAACATGTGGCTTTACTTCTGGATTTTCTATTTGGTTCCATTGATCTATGTGTCTACTTTTATACCAGTACCATAATGTTTTGGTCATATAATTTGAAGTCAGGTAAGTGATGCTTCCAGCTTTGTGTGTTATTCAGGTAATGGGTTAAAATAGTACATATGTCAGGCTGGGTGCAGTGGCTCACGCCTGTAATCCCAGCACTTTGGGAGGTTGAGGCAGGTGGATTACAAGGTCAGGAGTTCAAGACCAGCCTGGCCAAGATGGTGAAACCCTGTCTCTACTAAAAATACAAAAATTAGCCAGGTGTGGTAGTGGGCACCTGTAATCCCAGTTATTCGGGAGGCTGAGGCAGGAGAATGGCTTGAACCCAGGAGGCGGAGGTTGCAGTGAGCCAAGATCATGCCACTGCACTCCAGCCTGGGTGACAGAGCAAAACTCCATCTCAATAATAATAATAATAATAATAATAATAATAATGATAATAATAAATTAAATTTAAAAATTTTAAAAATAGTACATATGTCATAGAGTTGTAAGGGATTAAGGGTAGTCATTCATGTGCAGTGCTTATCAGAATGCCAGGCACACAGAGTTGATTGGAGAATAACAGAAGGTAGAACATGGGAATGTTCTCCGTAAATAGTAGATGTCATGTAAATGTTAGTTGTTAATTCTACAGGATATGCATCAATGTGTGTGAAGTTTGACAGTATGTGCTGTGAGGGGTCCCAGCACAGGTTCATTCTGCAGAGGAAGTTTAGAGGCAGATTTTGCACATATCATGACATTAGGCCAAACATTGCACAGTCATTTTCCATTAGACAATGGGATGTGGGCCAATCACATGGGTGTGAAGGCTGGCCTTGACCTTTCACAGATGGACCTTGCCAGACAGAGCTTGGGTGGGGTGAGTGTGAGTGTCTGTGCATAGCCTGCCCCTCCTTTAGAAAGAGAGGGCTTGTTTCCCAGCAGGAGCAGGAGGTGCGTCCTCCATGCGCCCCCTTGCATCTCCCTTGTGTGCTTTTCCCACCCTCGTTGGAGCTGGCATTATGCCAGTGGAATGCCAAAGACCAAGGCCCTGAAAGATTGCATCTTATGACTTAAAAAGCTATGACACTGAGGACATTCTCTTGCCCAATCTTTCTCACACCATGGAGATGCTGAATAAGACGATTACACAAACATTTTCCAAGTTAAAATTGGATTTGAGGCTTCATGGGACTCATGCGCCAAGTGCAGCCTGTCCTCTTTCTCATCACTTCGCAGTCCCGAGTCATTCTCAGCAATTTAAGTAAACACCTAAATGTCATCCCAAGGAGAATTGCTCAAGAAGTTTTATTAGTTTGGATGAATTCTTCCTTCCTTCCTTTCTCTCTCTTGTTTTTAACTTCTTCAAAATTTAATACACATTTTCTGTCCTGGTTTAGTCTTTCCACTTTCCACTGGGCAATAACAGAGAACAGCTTGCACTGCGCACTTTGAAAGATTGTTCCCAATGAAGCCCAAGCAGGGAACATCAGGAGTCTGAGGTCCAAAGACTGCAGTTGGCTTATCAGGCCAGTTGCGCAAGTCAGCTCCAGTCTCTGGGCCTCAGTTTCCTGATCTGCAAATGAAATCAGAGTTATAGTCTCCAAGCTTCACCCTCAGAGAAAGTGGGTTGTAAAAATTACCCTTCTTCGAGTGTTTGGAGGTTGGGACTGCAGAAATGAATCAATCGTCATCATTTCCTTCAAGAACTTTAGGAGATTTAATGATATCTAATTCAACCTTACTAAATGATTGCAAGGTACAAGAACAATAATGTTACACAGTAAGAGATCACCAGCTTGATTTATTTATATATAAAATGTATTATTGTAATTATAATACACTAATATTAACATATATATTATTAATATATACTGTATTACTATATATTAATATATTATATTATGTTACATATTACATGATATATTAAGACATTAATCTACATAGAATTATGTACTATATAAACATATATAAAATATATAAATAATATATAATACATATATTATGTATACATTAATATAGTGTAATATATGTTAATTACATAATTAACATATATTATTTCATATTTTAATATAATTACTGTACATATTTTATGTGTTAATAATATATAATTATATGTATAATATTTTAGAGAGAGATCTTACTCCATCACCCAGATTGGAGTGCAGTGGTGCAAGCATAGCTTACTGTAGCATCAACCTCCTTGGCTCAAGCAATCCTCCTGCTTCAGCCTCCCAAGTAGCTGGGACTCAAGGCACATGTCACCATGGCCAGATCATTGATTTGCATTTTGAAATATAGAAACATGCTCTTGCAGCACAGAACAATAGTGGGCTGCTCTTACAGTGACCCATGTTTCTTCCTGAAACTTGAGCAAAGCTGGGTGGAAATGGTGCAGAATGAATGCTAGAATGTTTCCATTCTTGTTTTCCCTATGATGCTATATATTTAGGGTTCTGCTATTCTATCAGTTTACTGTTGGTTCTCTACTTGCCTCATGAACCAGTTTTCTTAAGCTTCCCCCATGCTCACAGTTCTAACTCTTCAGACCTTCATTTAACCAGTTTATTGAGGATTAAAAACAACTCTGTCCTGCACAAAGATAAAGAGAAGTTAAATATGGTGTTAAAACATATATTTGGGATAGATTTATAGACTGCTAGAGTTGGAAGAGGCAGCAGATTAGCAATTTAAACTCAAAGTCACATAAATGGCTAGTGACAGATCTCGGGCTGGATCATGGCCTTTGATGTCCAGCCTCCTCCTCTTGCTGTTACCCAGGATGTCATTTGCATGCATCCATTGAAAGTGACATCCAGGTTTTTGGCTATGTTGTGCCCAATCTGACATCCTGAGCGGGCAGCCAGGGTGGAATCGGTCATTTGGTGTTAAGAATTGAGCAGGTGGCGAGAGAAGAGCAGGGCACGTTTCAGCATGAGGAGATGGGCAATGGAGGTAGAACTTGAGCCAAACCAAGCTGGGGCTCTGTCAATCAGGAGGCCAAGCTATACAGCTCACATCTGGGGTGAAGGGACATTGACATGGGCACACAAAGTACCCACAAGCAAAGTGCAAACATCTCCCAAAGTACTTCTGGTACAATATGCACTGATCAGAGAACATGCTCTTCAAATGTGTTACAGGAGGAAACTATGGAAAACTGAAGATGAATGGCATACAGTCTCATCTGCACTCTCCACACGAACTAGGAGATCCTGTTCCTTTAGTTTCCCCCTCCATTTACTAAGCCACATGCATACACAAGACTCACCCAATCCCATTCCCTTTGGGTAGCTCTGACCAACTTACCTTGTCCAATAAATTGCCCTCCTCCTCTGCACTTGGATTTGTAGTTTCCATGTCCTTTTCACATTTTGAACATCTCCATTATACATACTTCCGCTATAGAGTTTATCCCTTTGAACTTGCATAATAGTTTAATTTTTTTTATTTAATGTACGTGTCTTCCCTCTGGTCTAGACTGTGGACTTACTGGAAGCAGACACACTAAGGTAGAAAAATACAGGTTTGGGGTTAGGTTTGAGCTGTTCCACTTTCTTCCTGAGTGAGGTTAGACAAATCGCTTCCTTCTTCTGGTCCAGTGTTCTTATGTTGAACGTCCAGATGATGATCCCCATGGTGAAGGATGTAGAGAGGATTAAGTGAGAAGGAACGTGTAAAGCATTTAGCCGGTGCCTGGCATGCACCAGGCAACCTCTAGGCAGAAGCTCTTGTCACTCACCTTGGTTGTCCCTGCAGCACTATGAGTGTCCCTCACACAGTAAGTACTCAGGAAGTGCTGGCTAATTGAGCAGGGGTGCTCCATCAGCAAGTGATATGGTGCCACAGTGGCTGAAGGGTGTGGGACAACTGAGTACCAGGAGGGCGAAGCAGAGCTTTCTCCTGACCATGAGTTCCAGGAGCTGCCTATGTGACACTGAAGCAGTCTGGGGATAAGTCCCTCCTCACCTGCTAAGGGAGTCCAACTTCTTTCCTAACAATTGCCTGATAGCAGGTGGGTATCTGAGCTGTGACAAAGTAATTAACGACACCCACCAACAACAAGACCTTTCTCTGGGACATTTGACAGACCTAGTGACTCCTTTGGCCCAAGACAAAGGGTGGTGATTTTCTCGACCACTACATGTGCCTGGATGAAGCCTGTGACCAGACACCATGTCAGCTTTAAGAGCTAGCAGCTTATTAGCAAAGCCAGACCCAGATGCACCAGGCAGTGTAACAGTCTAGATCCCTTCCAAGCAGTAGCCTCAAATCTACATGTAGAGTCAGGTATAAATCCATCGTTCTCATTATGCTTGGCTTTGTCTAAGGAGAACACTTCAGGTCCCTGCCCTGGCCAGGCAGCGGTAGTGTCAACAGACCCTGTGTTTAGGATGATGGTCTAGGATTAAAAAATCCAAAGCAGAAAACCTGAAAAGAGGGGAATTTACATAAAAATAATTGGAGAGTTATTAGCTTATGTTTGCATGTAGGTTCTGTACAATTCCTGGGGAAAAGGGAAAGTAGTTTAAGCTACATTTAAGCCAAATCTATATTTTGTTTTGAACCTACACTTTCTAGAGGTTTTCAAGTGACCCCCTGCCATTACGGCCAGTGTGTGGCTCCCAGCGTTTAGAAGAGCATAAATATGTTGAAGGCAGGACATTCATTCCCCTGGTGTCCCCATGAAGCTGAGTGCACGGCCAGGGAGCACACTAGCAGCCACTAGAGTGTGCGGAACTGATGGCTTGCCTGGCAGTGGGAGCTGTGTCAGGGTCCTTCCTTTGTCTCAGGACAGCTGAACTTTTCATGCCCTGAGATGAGGCTGGCCTGCAAGGGCCTGTGGCAATGACATGTACCCGGATGGGATACCATATGCAAACAGGAAGACGGTTTATAAGCCCCAAGGGACACTGAGGCTTCTGGGTCTGCTTCTAGGCATAGGGCCAGAATGTATAATGACCCACTACAAGACTGTCTTAGATGGTCATAAAATGCCTTGCACAGACCTCAGACTAAATTAAGACAAATCTGATGGAGTAGGAAAACAGGTTGAAACTCGAGAGGCAAATAAAATGCCTCTGCCTGGAAATTTTCCTTGAATCCTGCTCCAAATGTATTTGGGAGTATTTTCCAGGCACAATCCTTGCCCAGTAGCCCCCACAGTGCCTGTGGTCCCTCCACAGTGCAGTAGGGGCACCTCTGGGGCTGCAGGGGAAGCCTTTGGCAACATTCATCAGGGGCCTAGAAGTGAAATGCACCTGTTTCTAGTCATTCAAGTCAAATGGCAAGTTGCTCTTTTTGTTGATCCTAGAAGTCACACCCCTGGGTCCAATTTGGGATTCTACTCTGTCTCCACAATTTCTGCTCATGCTGGAACACATGCTGCCATCCCAGGCAGACCAGTTCATGGGAGTGTCTGTGTGCTCCTAGCACTAACAGCAACCCATCTCCTCCTCCCATCAAAACGCAAGGAGTGTGATGACACAGGTTTATTTTTGGTGTAACGCTGACTATGCTTTTCAGTATAACACAATGATTACTGACAAAGAGAATCACTAAATCCTAGTTTTTGATCTGGAAACTGAAATATTCATCTTGCTTCTCAAAAAAATGATCTGCTCCTTCCAGTGACCGCCATGAGCTCTTTCTGCTACCCAAAGCACTATGTCAACATATTTATAGAAATCATTGTTGATTTTTTTCCTCTTAGTTTTACGTTAACAAAATGTTCTTTCTCTTTTATTTAACAAACATGGTCTGGAGGTGGGAAGAGAAGCAGGAGACGGAAGACATAATAGAAAAGTATTGCAGGGGAAGGACATTCTCAGTCTGAACAATATAGAGCATTAGAACCCCAGGAATTGCATCTGTTTCCATCACCGTTTCATCTCCAGCATCTACAGTAGTGCCCAGGACATAGAAAGCCCTCAATAAGCATTGTTGAATGAAGGATAGATCGCTCAGTTAGGACGGATTCAGATAAACCAACCCAGCATGGAGCAAAGCATGTTGCCAGAAATGGTTCATCCCCTGGTTATTAAGCCTGGCCAATCATCAGCATTCCCCAGGAGCATTAGAAAAATACAGATTTGCCATTATACCCTGGACTGACTATAAAATAATCCAAGGTGGTGCCCAGGATTCCGAATTTTTCTGAAGCCTCACACAGGATTCTTAGGTCAACAGTGCCTGGACTGGCCTTTGAGAACCACCAATATACATCCTAACAACATTTGCCAAGAGCCTTTGTGGTTTTTCTTCTCCCCACTATAAAAAACTCATGTATACACGCCACACAAAGAATTCAAAACCAACAGACCCACAAATGATGATACAGACATAGTTCTGCAATGTCGCAAGTATTTTACTGTGTGGGGTTGGCCTGTCCCCTGGCAAGTCCAGGGAACAGGCTCACAGAGGCACATTCTGATTTTCTGGTTTGAGAAGAAAGGGTTAGTTCAAGCCAATCATTTTTTAAAAATATATCAAGTTAAACTAAAGGGTTGAGAGGAAGGCAATCTATGTTAAAGGGACTAGAGAATTCCATCAACTAATATCATGTAGAGCTAAAGTGCAAGATTCAGGGTCTGGTGGCTGGGCAGTTACCCACATAAAGAAGGCTATATGCAAATATGCAGACATTTTATAATATCTCCTGCATGGGAGGCCAGGCCACTGAAGCAGTACCAGGGGCTGGTGTGCCCTCAAAGGAGGTGATAACTCCCAGGAAGAGGCAGTACCTGACTTTTCCAAAGCTGGGGTGGAGTGAAGCTGTGAACTAATGCGAGAATTAACCTGGGGAAGACTTGAATGAAAATCATGGGAGTCCCCATTTATAAGGAAAGATTCTAAAGACATGGAAGGTTTGGGCTAGAGAAGGCAAAGGTGTGTGTGGCTGTTCATGGACAGTTCTAGTTATAATCCCTACAGGAGAATCCAGTAAATGTTAGTCTTAGAAAGTGTCCTTTGGATCTTGATTTTTTATTTTATTTTATTTTATTTTATTTTATTTTATTTTATTTTATTTTTTTGAGATGGAGTCACACTCTGTTGTCTAGGCTGGAGTGCGGTGGAATGATCTCAGCTCACTGCAACCTCTACCTCCGCCTCCCCGGTTCAAATGATTCTGCTGCCTCAACCTACGGAGTAGCTGGGATTACAGGTGCACGTCACCACTCGTGGCTAATTTTTTTGTATTTTTAGAGGAGATGGGGTGTCACCATCTTGGTCAGACTGGTGGATCTTGAATTCCTGATGTGTCTCTGAGTCTCATTGCTGAGCATTTCCAAGACTTACTACATCACCCTGGAAATTATCAGTACCCAGCTCTTGGTACTGTTTTTGCCCCCAAACAAAAATTAAAGCCAAGTACTAAATCATTATTCCCTTTCAGGAAAATGTTTATTTGCAAGATTTTGTTTTATATGTTATTTCTCATCACCATGCAAAACAAAACAGCGATCTGCAAGCCACCAGAGGAGAAACAAATGAATTTTGCTTTCCCCCTTCTCCCTGTCCTTTGCTCACTCCAGTGCCATTGGACCCACTGTCTTTCCTCACCTTTCAGGTTTCCAATTTTAAAACGACCTCTCTCAAGGAGGCTCCTTTCATTTCATCCCTCAGATGGGAATCAAAGAAATCCTTCGAGGGTTGCTGGGGTGTAGACGACGGGAAATGGCCCACCGTGGAGGCATTTATCATCTCTCTTTCTGTCCTCTTTTCCGCAGGAGGGCACTTCTTGTAAAACCAAGTCATGAATAATGGATGCAAAGCCAAGCCTGCATTGTGGTCTTATTAGCATGCACCTTGTCAGAAACTGCCTTCCCTGAGCTGTGAATCCACTCTCCCTCGCTCTGCGCTCTGCGGTCCCAGATACTGCTGTCCTGCAGCCGCTTTGTGTTCATTTTGCATTCTTCCTCCCTGTCTCTTGCTGTCCCCAGCCAGCTTCCATTGTTGCTGCTTTCCAGGTTCCCGCATTCTGGTGTCATTGCCTGTGGGAAGTCTTTCCTTTTGTCTAGATTTTTTTTTTTCCTTTCATTTTTTTTTTTTTCTATTATTATCCTTGAAGGGATTTTAATCTGCCCTGGTGATATAAACTTTCTCTCTTTTTTTGGTTCAGAAATGTTTAATAGTGCAAATTCCTAAGACTTTTCTCTATCATATTTTTTTTGTTGTTTAGTTGTTTCATTTGTTTCTAATTCTTTTCTCTAGTTTTTCAAACTCTCCCTACTGGGGTTTAGACATTTGCCTCATCTCCCTATTCACGTTGGTTTTCTTTAGTCAATCCCATGGCTTCCAATCAATAGGCCGTTTTCTGTAATAAAACATACGCCTTATTCAGTTCTGGAAAGAAATGCCCTAACCTGAGCGTTCAGTCAAAACTTGCAATTTAATTTGACTAAGACATTTCACAGGCTGACATCTTTTACCTCTAGGATTTAGAAGAACCAGATTCCAATGCCAGCTACACTTCTAATTAGCTATGTCACGAGGTGCAAATAAATCAGACTTTGCAGACCTCGGTCTTTTTATCTGAGAAATGACAAGGCTGCATACAGTAATTGCTATGCTCCCTTACTATTTAAAACTGATACAGTTCTAAGTTTCATTCTTGTTGGAAATATATCAGCATCTTTCCCAGCTACTTCTCTTTCTCTGGTGTTACATTATTTCATTTCCATCTTCAGACAGTTCAATAACTCAGCCTGTGGTTATACTCTTCATGAGATTCCAATTCTGCCCTTACCTTTGTCATATTACTGACTCTTTCTTCTAATACACACATAACACACTGTGTTTATGTTGACTCTGACTTCAGCTAAGCAGAACAAACGAACACAGAACCCACCGAAAGATGCTGTATGAGATGTGCAGGCTTTGAGGAACTGCAGGTTTTGAGGAAATGCGTATGTAAGGCATTTGTTCATTCAACTTTGCTCAAACCAAAAGAGCCCATATTTACAGTGCTCTCAGCCCTCTTTCAAATTGTGTTGGTTATTAGTCCTAAATAGTATCTAAAGCCAGATTAACCACTCAAGCCATCAGTCTGATGAATGTTTCCCTACATTAATTCACATACATACAACGTTCTCCCCATAATTTCCCATGTTTCCTCCATTTAATCACCATGACAATCATGTCGGGGAGCTTCGGGGCAGGTTAGATCATTCTCATTTTACAGAGGAAGAAAACTGGAGCTCAGAAAGGGCATAGGACCTGCCTGAGTCCCTCAGATAACTGGAAGGAAGATCTGGCTCTCCTAACACCAAGCTGCCACTGAAGAAATCAGTCTGGTTTTTATTTGTTTGTGTTTGTTGTTTTTTTGAACTTGCATAGAAGTAGAGCCAGCACCACTCTTGTTATCCGCAAATGGGCTTGCTGCCCGACATGCGTACAAGCCAATACTATGGCACTGGATTTTTAGAAAAGAAAGGCTTTATTGTGAGGTCAGCAAGGAAACAGGAGGTGCAATGAGAGTCTGTCTCCCCAATTTGGGGCCTAGAGAGCAAGTTTTAAGGAGTTGGAGGGCAAGGGAAAGGATTTAGGAATGTTGGCTTGGTAGAGTCTGATGGGAAGGCTTCAAGTTTGACTATTTATGGTAAGGTATGTTGAAACAGAATATAGCCCCAGATTTTCCTGGTTAATGGGTCCTTCGCTTCTGAAAAAGTTTTGGCATTCAGGTTCTCGTTATGTCCCAGTCTTCTCAGTTCTGTGGGGAAGGAATCATTGGTTCTAGGTGTTGTTGGAGGTCAAATCTTTTTCTACTACACATGCCTAGGCTACATGACTTGTGGTTTTGGCTTCGTTATACTTACAAGGTAACTTGACATTCTGTTATTAACAGAGTAGGCCCAGTGTGGGCTGGTCCTGCAATTACAGTTCCTTCAAGCAAAATATCAGCACAAAGGCTCACTACCAGGGTGATGCAGCAGGAAAACACCCCCTCCTTCCCCTCCTTTCTCTCCAAAGTCTGCAGAGAGCACTGTCACAGCTTGCCTCCAGCCATCGGGCTCTGAGGAGAGGATGATATGCTAGAAAAGGCAGATCCCACTAATTTCCAATCTCTGCTACTACAAGACATGAAGAACTGACTATCCCAGCAGAGGCCAGGCCTCAGGGCCATGCAGTGTACACTGGGCCCCAAGCACGAGTGCCTCCTTCCATTTACTGCCTGGGCACCTTGCTCCCCTGTCCTGGTTTCGATCCTGGTCTCTTCCCTCCCTGCCCGGGGCTTTTCCACTGCAAAGAGAATACAGTTCACACAAGAGAGCACAGCTTCCCTGTCATCCTAAAATTCCTTTCTTGAGCATGAACTGGCCCCCTACTTAGTTTTTACCCAAGGAATTTTACCCAGTGGACCCCTGACCCATGGCTTACCTTAATCTCCTTTCCCATGGGTAGATGTCTGGGACCCTTGCTATAGACACTGACGTACTCAATCTTGATTTGGTCAAAAAATACATGGGCATATACACAATGTTTAGAGCCACTTAATTCATAATAATCCCAAACTGGAAATAACCCAAATGTCCATCCAAAAGAGAATGGATAGATGAATTGTAGTACATTCACATGACAGAATTTGAAAAGAAGAAACCACTTGCTATGGCTTAAATATTTGCTCCCTCGAAAACTCATGTTGAAATTTAATCCCCGATGTGACAATATTAAGAGAGAGTGCCTTTAGGAGGTGACTGGATCTTGAAGGCCCTGCTCTCATAAATGAATTAATCCACTCATGAATGAATGCATTAATGGGTTAGGACTAATGGGTTATCATGGGAACGAAAGTGGTGGCCTTAGAAGGAGAACACAGACCTGAGCTAGCACATTAGCACACTTTATCCCTTCACCCGGTCCAGCCTCGGAACTCTTCAGACAGTCCCCACCAGCAAGAAGGCTGTCACTAGATACAACCCCTCAACCTTGGACTTTTCAGCAGCCATAACTGTAAGAAATAAATTTTTTTTCTTTATAAATTACTCAGTTTCAGTTATTCTGTTATAAGCAACAGGAAACAGACTAAGACACCATTAATACAGACAATTTTTGAGATCTATTCATGTTGATATCACAAATAAGTCTCAAAAAATATCACATTGAGCCAAAGAAGCCAGATCAATGAGCACATACTGAATGAATGCTTTTGAATGCATTCTATTTATAGGAAGTTCAATGACAGGCAAAAAAACATCTGTGGTAGTAAAAAGTAGAACTGTGGCGGCGTTTGTTTTGACTAGAAGATGGGCCTTCTGGTGGGATGGACATGTTTTTTGGGGTGGTGGTCTCGTGGGTATAAGCAACTGTCAAAACTTACCAATCCATACATTTAAAATCTGTGTGTAAATTTTATTTATGGTATATACATTATACTTAACTTTGGAATATTTTTTAAAACAATATGTAGTCAAGCTATTGCACAAATGTCATGAATGTCTCTTCCACCAGGCCTTTTGTCACCTTGAGCTGAGCTTAGCCAACCCTGACCTGAGCTAAGTATCCCCTTTCTCTGGGCTCTCATTTGCATCACAGCTACAATTTGCATTTACATGTGACATTGACATTTGCCATAAATCAAGCTCTTTGCCAGGGCTGGGTCTGGACCTGGCATCTTCCAGATCCAAAGAGCCCCCAAAATTCTCATCTTGCTCTGTGGGCACAAGGAGGAATTCTGTGAGGAAACCAAGTTCTGTGTAGCTGAAGGTAAGGGAAGGCCCTCACTGTGAGTTAAGAGTTCCCCAGTGGGACCTGTTGGGATTTTCTACACTGGGTAACCTGGAAAGGGATCAGGACAAGGTTCAGGATTAGGTCCCAGGAGGGATGGTGAAGTGATGGTGAGGAGAACCTCACCACTTAGCTACAAAAATGAGGTGTAACTGATGACTTCTTCCCTTCCCCACTGCTGCAAAAAAGAAAAAGACAAAGAGCAAGAAAAATGTGAAAGAATTTTGGGGGTCAAAGGCATATGTTTCTGTGTACATACTGGTCTAAATGAGCTACATTGCATTGCTTGAGTATGTCAAAGCATGAGTCTATTAACTACTCAAGGGAAAGACAGTAGGCTAGACTCTGGTGGGAGCAAAGTATCAGGTGGACCTCTCAGCACAGCAGGATGTGGTCCAGAAGTCCAAGGTTGATACAGTCAAGCAGGGGAGGATGCTGATTTTGCAGAGACAAAGGAATCACAAAGGGCAGGCAGCCAACTCAGGAGATCCATAGTTTCTAAGCTCCAGGGAAAGCAAGTCAGGAGAAAATGTAGAGAGGATACAAAGAAAAGGACTGGGACTCAACAGCTGCAGCCCAGGTAAGTTTTGCCCCGAGGCATGGGTGTGGCTCACTCTGGCCTGGTTGCCTGAGCCTCTGCCCTGACTTCCCCTGGGTAGGGAGGCAGCAGGCAGGGAAAGCGAGGCTGGGGTGGAAAAAGGATGGACTGCTGAGAAAAATCCCTTCCTTTGTGAAATTTACAATCTGGTTGTAAAGGCAAATTTTAGATAACACGAGATTGAGAAGTCATGAAGAAATATAAGATTAGCAACTAAGTGATGGAGACAGGAAATGAGAGCTAGAATCAAGCCACTTCCGTCCAGAATCACAGGCTGGACCACCTGCAGGGAGCAGGCAGGTTTCATAAACCAGGGACTCAAGTTGCATTCTTTCATCACAAGCAGTAGGGTATGCAGATTAAACAGCCAGGAGGAGTCAGTATTTCCTTAAAGAAATATAGGCTGTCTCCCATTTTGCTTTGTCAAAACCCCATCCTCTTAGTCCACCTTTTTTTCCTTGCTTTTGGTAGAGATATGGCCCCTGAGACATAACCACCATAACAAAGAAAAGTACAGGGCATGTGAAAGATAAAGGGGAATGGGTGCCTTGCCTCGGGGAGGTGGGAGGGATAAGAGACAGCAGGAGGCCCCTGAGGAACATCTGCTGATTTTGGCAGTATTGTCCTATGTCTGTGTTTTTGAAGAGATCTCTGAAATCCAGATTCTATGTGAAATCTCTAAATTTGTAAATATGGGCTTTTATTTTTCTTGTCACTGTAAGCTACATAGAATATATTGTTGGTCATCAGTTTGACCTGTTTGAGATAGTCAATCTAACTTTAGTTAGGAAATAAAATCTATATTCCAATCAGAGTGATGAGGTTCAGGACATGCTACCCCCAAAATGTGGCTCCTTGATACACTGAATACTTTAAGTTGAGGAAATCTGAGACATAGCATATGCAGGAAGGACTCTGAATTTCCCCACCCTTCTTCCAAGAAGGAGGTCAGAAAACCCAGGAAGAATGTTCTGATCTTCCCCTGAAGCAGGTCATAAGACCCTCGTATGAACGGTGCCCTCCCCTCTCTAGGAGGAAAGGGGTTTCTTTTTCTCTGAAGATGAAGGGACACAGAGTATCTGAACAAACAGACCTTGGTAAGTTTCCCCCAGTTTACTACTCGTACCTTGTACTCTTACGCTTGTATTGGTCGGTTTTCACACTGCTATAAAGAACTACCTGAGACTGGGTAATTTATGAAGATAAGAGGTTTAATTGACTCACAGTTCCACAGGCTATACAGAAAGCAAGGTTAGAAAAGCTCAGGAAATTTACAATCATGGCAGAAGGTGAAGGGGAAGCAAGCATGTCTTTGCCACGGTGGAGTAGGAGAGAGCGAGAGAGGGGAGAAGTGTTACACTTTTAAACTATCAGATGCCGTGAGAACTCACTCACAATCACAAGAACAGCATGAGGGAAGTCCGCCCCCATAACCCAATCACCTCCCACCAGGTCCCTTGACACGTGGGGACTACAATTCGACATGAGATTTGAGTGGGGACACACAGCCAAACCACACTGATGCTCTACTGGATTTCTCCATGACTGCTCACGCTTCATCAAACCTATTAGTAAAAACATGCAGGTTTAACAGTTTCTTTGAGTCTTTATTTCCTTATGAAGGCTCTTGTGTCATGTGAAATTCACATTAAATAAATTTGTTTGTTTTTGTTTTATCAATCTGTCTTTTGTTACAGGGCCTCAGCCAGGAACTTGGAAAGGTAAAAGGAATATATATATTTTTCCTTCTCTGCAGCAGTATTGCCTTAAAAAGAAGAAACATATAATGTAACTGAATACAAGCCAGCGGCTGTCCTGCTTCTTACAGTCTTGGTGTAGAAACACAAAACCTACTAGGCTACATCCAGTGGCATTCCAACACCCACCATGAGACGTCTGCACATTCTTGGAGAAGGGAAGAGGAGGGGATGATTTCTTCTCTATGCGCTCAATAAATGTTAGATACCTGAAGGAACATGTCAAGTGTAATGAGAAACTATCTCCAAAGCAACAATAACAGCAAGAGAATCACTTCCTTCAAGGATTCATAAATTTCTAGAGTATTTTGACAGGAGGGAAAGGGTCGTATCGCACAGCATTCATATTCACGCCATCTCTTCAACTAGTCTTGCTAAATTCTCTCCCACTCCCCGCCCCCAGACCCATCCTTTGCTCCTCTCTTTCTTGTATAATAGCCTCTATTCCAGAAGCTTTGCCGTCTCAACGCAACTGCTGTCAGCAGCCTTGCTACCAACCAACGTGCAAGCCCGAGGGGTCTGGGGTGCCTTTACCAAGGAATTTTCTTGGGTAAAGACAGTTTCCTTCCAAAGAGGAATTCTGAGGCCAGCTGTTTAGATAGTAAAAACTTCGCCAACTTTTTACAAAAAAAAAATTAGCAGCTAACATTGCCACAGCTTTTGTTCTTCCCCATTTTGATCCTCTTCCCAGTGAAGTAGGTTGAGTCAACATGTAAAAAGATAAGCTCCAGAGAGAAAACATAAGTAATCAGACAGCTTATGTAAGGACGGGCAACTTGTAAATGGGGCAGCTAAGCCGGGAGTTGACACACTTTCAAGGGGGACACTTAGGGTTCACAAGCAGTGGGTGGAGGTTTGTCACCATGTCCCAACCTGGACCCACACGTCAACAACACGGAGACTATGAGAAAAGCTGGCCCTGGACCATCAGGTAGGTGCCTCCCAGGTACCCAGGAGCCTGGCAATGAAGTCCCTTGACTAAGATGATCCTTTGCCTCCCTGGTGTTTGATGTTAATGGTGGATTTTACACTGTTACTTGGGCCGTGTCTACTTTTCCCCCCAGATGTCTTAGTTCCCTAGGGCTGCTGTAACAAAATACTATAAACTGTGAGCTTAAAACACCTCATATTTATTCTGTCACAGTTCTGGAGGCCAGAAGTCTGAAAGTAGGGTGTGGACAGGGCCTCCCTCCCTCTGAAGGCTCTGGGGTGGGTCCCTCCTTGCCTTTTCCTAGTTTCTGGTGGTTGCCAGCCATCCTTAGTATTCCTTGGCAATCAGTGTCTCCATCGTGACATGGTCTTCTGTCTCCACTCTGTCTCGAAATCCTCTCTCTGTAGGAGGACACGAGCCATTGGATTTCGGGCCCACTCTAATACAGTATGACCTCATGTTAACTAATTACATCTGCAAAGACCCCATTCCCAAACAAGGTCATCTTCTGAGGTTCTGGGTAGACACGCAATTGGGTGACACTGTTTAACCCAGTAAAGCGGTTATTTATATGCTTATGTATGTCTGCTAAAAATGCCAATGGCACATTCAGAAGCCTCTGGAATCTGCACTTTAGTGAGGAATTCTTCTTTTAGGATCGGTTTTCCTAAATAACATTCAAGAGCTTGAGTCTACTGACTCTCTGGGCATTAATCCAGACTTATATCCTTAAGGCTTAACGATGGTTTGAATTATTAGCTTCAAACACTTACATTTGGGTTAGGAAAAAGATTGTCTTACTCAGCAACACTGAGACAAGGTTATTAACCTCAATATTAGATTCACATTTTTATCGGTGGTTCTGAAGTAGTCTGGAAGGACAGAAGACAGCCCTCCCTCTCACTCCTATCAAAAGTCCTCAACAACTTTGTTTACGTTTGATTTTTATTATAAAGGCAAAAAGGAGGAAATAATGTGTGCTAACCACATGTCACTGACCACATAGTTAATGACATGATTTTATTCTATGGGCTTTATGTTCCATCCACACATATGTTATGGCACGAAGCGATCATGAGAAAAAAGCTTATGAATAAGCACTTGCTAAACTTCCTTCCTCAGGATCCATAAAGTAAAATCATTATTTAAATATAAAAGATAGAGAAACACGACTTTAGCGCCTATAATCACCAGGTGGCTCCCACCCACCCCTGCTCCGGGGTCCTCCGTCCGTGACTCTGCTTTTCCTCCTCCCCTCTTTACCTTTACGTTTTTCCTCCTTTCCCATGCCTCCCTCTCTCAGAATCTAAAGAGATGAAGTCAAGAGCTTCTCTTCACTGCACTTGAGTCTTCTATGCCTCTCCTGAGACATTCCTCACTAGATATCAGGGTCCAGATGTTGGATTGAGTTTAGGCTGCAACCTCTCTTCTTCCACAACACATACTTTTAAAGATCTCAAATGTATTTATAAGCACATAGCCAGCACAAAAACAAGAAAAGGAAATCTCTATAGATAAGAATTGATGCAGTCTCTCTACACCACAGGGGTGGAGAAAACCAGCAATGATAAGGGGACTCCTGGCCCACACTCCTCCAGCGGGCCAGGTCCAGAACCAGGCCAAGCAGGCGGGGCAGGGGACAGGGTCCCCATACCAAGGTTGGGTCTGGCATTAGAACCCAGCTGCCCACCCAGGGCTGTGGCCTGGCTGCAGGCTGCAGCTACATGGCTGGGGCTGGGGCGTTGTTTCCCATATATTGTAGGAGCCCAGAATCTTGCTTCTACCAGGTCCCAGGCTGAAACCACAATGACATCATCCCACTAGAAGTCTCACATCCCACATGAGCAAGGGAGAGGCCCTCTGAGAAGGCCCAGCAGCAGGAGGACAGGCTGCAAGCATGAGCACTCAACTTACCCCTGAAAGAACTGTTTTCCTACCCTCGTGGAAACAAGAGGGGAAATAGCATTCATTAAACATGGATTCATGTTTGGAGAAAAAAATTAGAAATTTTGGAACTGAAGAATACAGTTAATGAAACAAAAGCTCAATAAATTTGTCCATTATTAATCTGAGTACAGTTCAAGACTGAATTCATGAAATGGAAGATAAAACTGAAAAAATCTTCCAGAATGGATCACAAAGAAAAAATATCATAAAAAGTTAAGGGACAGGGAGGATTAATCTAGAAATTTCCATAATTATTCAATGAGTTTTAGATATGGAAAATAGAGAAGGTTCTTGGGGGACATTTGAAAAGTAAGAATTTTGCAAGAAAAAAAAAAAAGAAGCCTGAGTCCTTAGACAGAAAAAAATATCTCCCAAAGTGGCAAGCAGAGTGAATTTTTTAAAAATCCACATTTAGACATGTTTGTAAAAGTTTGTAACATATAAGGTAAAGAGAAAAATCCAAAAAGCTGAGAGAGAGAGAGAGAGAGAGAGAGAGAAAAAAAGAGAAAGAGAGATCTACTCACATACACATGGATATAGACCTCATAAAATTTCCTGCAGACATGTACATTTAAAAAGTAAACAATTCTTTTGTGTCAAAGTTGGGTCATTTCAGGAAAACATTTTGCAAATTTAACTACCATCTCTCTCAGTTTCTGAGTCTTGTGGACATAAGGGGTCAAGAACCAATTCCAGCACTTCTTTGCTTCTCTGTGAATTGACTGCTTCTATGTCAAAACTCCTTCTTTTCCCAACAACCTAAGGAGACATGACATTGGCCTTCCTGGGGTCTCAGGACTAAAGGACACCTTTTGAAACTGAGCAAATAAGTAAATATTCCTTGAATTGCTTCTTTATTAAAAACAGCATTTCCCCCTCAAAAGTTCCAAAGACCTTTCTCTTTTCTATCATAAAGAGATCCTTGGATATGTTTCTGAAGAAAACTTTTTCCCAAATGAAAGTTTTGGAAAGCTTCTTTCACTTTTTTTCTTGCTATTTTCTCTATAGCAGAATGTAGCGTGAGCTCTGTAAACAATTTAAGCCCATTTAAATTTAAGTCCATTTAAGTAAAGATTTAAGATGTCTTTTTTTTTTTTATGGTTCTCTGATTTTTTGTCCTAATAATTACAGCTAAAATATTATATCAAAGAGGAAGTTTTCAAAGGGTAAATCAGACCTAATGTTCTAACTATAATACTGAGGAACTTGAAAACCTTTCAAGGAAACGTACTTTTCTATGGGTATATATATTTTTTTCATCTTCTAATGATGGAATAAATAACGAATGGAATCCCCAAAAAAAAAACCATGCAAAAGAAAGGTTTGCAAGTGCAATATTCAAGTGACTCAGCAAAGCAAGAGCTTCCTAAGTTAAGCTGTCTAGAGTATCCCTTCCTTGGCTGTACCTTCCTTCTTGGGATCTACTTGATCAAAGCATGGACAAGTGATGTTGACCTTGGGGAAGCCACTCCGCTAAGAACCAGGGGTCCATCACAGACATCTTCCCCAGCCACCTCGCATCGTCCATGCCCTCCTGAAGCTTAGGTGGTGTTAGTTTATTCCCTCAGGTTGCAGACATGGCTGGCAGACTTGCTGGACAGCTCTGTGGAGTATTTTTGTGACAGGTGAAGGGGTCTATTCATGCCTGGAGGGGACTCCTTCTATGGAAAGAGAGCACTAGGAACACAAACATGACTCAGTTACCAGAGTCAACAGATAATTTCAGGTGTAATCCCATGCATGTCCTACATTAGGCACTCAACAAATATTTGTTATTTAATTAGCTGTTAATTAACAATAATTATCAACTAATAATTTATTGGTCTACACAGTATTAATTAAATACTGTTATTGAATTTGTAAATTTTGGGTCAAGAACCAGAAAGCAGGAAGCTCCAAGTCAAGCTGAACAGCGTATCTGTGCAATAATAATAGTGCCTGAGAGTCATGAAGGTAGCAAAGTGATCCTGCAGTGGGGTAGAGGTTCTCCCCCATTTCACCAGAGATGACTGCCTCACTGTCACGTTGAGGGTGCCAGAGGATGGATGCTCCCTGTGGAGGAGCTTCAGCTGGGCATACCTTTGACAGCGGGACTTTGATGGCCTTCAGCTTCCAACAGCAGTGGAAGTGCAGGAGTCTTCATGGGCATGAGAAGTCTTAGCAGTAGGGATCACTATAAGAGCCTGGGGCAGAAGAAAGTTTGGCAGGTATGACCACCATCACCTTGAGGTGAGATGGCTGTGACTACAGGCAGACAGGACACACTTATGGGGACTCCCAGACCTGGCAGCACTGGGAGAAGGGACATGTATCCACCAGGGTTCAGGTGCATGAAACTGAAAATATTCTAGGTACTTTCAGCAAAAAGAGGATTCAATAACAGAAATTAGCAATTTGCAGAATCTTCTGGAGAGCTATGAGTAGGATAACTCTCAGAAAAGCAACAAACTGGCCCACTGGAGAACAGTCTACCTGTGCTGAGCAGCTCCCGAGTGGTGGAGCTCAAGAACACATGTCCAGCAGGCACAGAACCACACTTGCTTCTCAGCACCACTGAAGCTAGTGGCTGGACCCCGGATGCTGAGTCAGGGAGCCCAGCATCATCTCCAGGACAGTAGCTCCAGGAGCTGCAGCTGAAGCCACAGGCAGTAGCCCCTGCCACACTTCCGTCTTCCAAATCACACAAGTTCATCATAAACAAACCATCCAGGACCCTAGCTGCAAGAGAGTCTTACAAGGTATTTAAAAAAATCTTTCCAGCCCTGTCACACAGGAAGCCACAAAGAAAGTAAGGTGGAATGGAATAATACAATATAAATGCCAATTACCCATCTCTATCCTGTGACTGAGGTGCTGGGTTTGGAAGTGGTTTTTGAGACAAGTAGCAGCATCAGGAAAATGCCAGAGGTCCTAAAGTAGTGAATGAAAGCATAACTAGGAAAATCTGACTTGTCACCATTACTGTAATTGCTTTTTTAAAATGTCGAGATTGTGTGGGATATGGAAAAATGGAGATGGTGCCTGTTTCACAGGATTATTTTGAAGATTTATTAAGACAAAATAAAAGAAAAAGTCTGTATACATTGTAAATTATTATACAATGATAGTAACTTCAGGTGAAAAAAAAACCCAAACATAACTCTTTCCACTAATGAGTCAGAAATAAATCCTTTTGAACAAATTCTAAACAAGATCCCCCACAGAAGGTTTAAGTAACAGTTAGTAGTTGGTGTTTAGTATAATAAACATCCTGATGACTCATGGGAAAAGGTGAGTCCATTCCTCCAACTGCCACTGTCCCAAGGAGATTTCATTAACCTTTAGCAAAATCTCTGACCTACAGCCCCAATCTGCTGGTTCATCTGAGAGTTGGCACCTGGCATCCTCATCTACCATAACCTGGAGATTTACAAGAAGTCCTCCAATGGTACCCAGGGGAGAATGTGCCCTGGGCCTCCCCATGAGGCTTGGCAGCACCTTCTCCAACTCTGTCCCTGACTTAGCAGCTCCTGCTTGTGGGGCTAGCACTGTGCTGTTCTTTCTGCCTCCATCTCAGCCAAAAGCAACGTCTAGGTGTCAGATTAGTCCCACAATTCCTGCAGACAGACGGGCTTAGTTACACAATTCATTAATGTAAGGAATCATTGTCTCAGTTTTAGGGAAGCTTTGAGAACAAATCTAAAAGCTGACCTTGGGGCTGGGTGTGGTGACTCATGCCTGTAATCCTAGCACTTGGGGAGGCCAAGGTGGGAGGATCACTTGAGTCTTGGAGTTCAAGACCAGCCTGGGCAACACAGGGAGACCCCATTTCTTTACGTAAATAAATAGATAAATAAAATAAAAAACTGACCTTGGAATTAATCTTTAACAGAACTTTTATATATTAGCCAATGTGATCAAAGAAAGGAAGGCACAAGAGAGGGAAGAGGAAGGAAGGATGGATAGAAGGAAGGATGGAGAGAGAGAAAGAGCATAAGAGAGAAGAGAAGATAAAAAGGCAGAAAGGCAAAGAGAAAGAATGAAAGGGAGAAAGAAGTAAACAAGGAAATGAAAGGAAAGGAGGAGAGGAGAGGAAAGGAAAGGGAGAGAAAAGCAAAATCAGGAAAGAGTTCTATGCAAATTTCGTACTTTCATTTAAAGAAAAATCAACCCCAAGTGGCAACACAAGAGCAGCCTGTTTGGACAGATTTAGGCTAGATTTACCACAGGGAGCTCTACCTGACACATCTGGACTGAAAGCCATTGTATTTTCCATCAGTCACAGCTCAATTTCCCTCAGCTCTGTCTCAGAAAAGCCAGAGCTGAAATGGGAGGAAGTTGCACTGCTCCTACTGCACAGTGTCAATGAAAACATCAAACAGGGTGAAGACATGCACTCCAGATCAAAGCCCATTTGTGTTGATGCTGCAGGACCTGGGGACTGAACAGGATCTCCACCATGAACCATTTCTCTCATGGGAGCCCAGTCTGTCTCAGTCGATTTTTAAAAATATCCCTCCGAGTTCATATGAAAAATGTGAACTGGCCAGTGGGGGATAAATTCCTAGAGGCTGGTTTGTGAGCATAGGGAAGAGACTGTAGTGCGAAATAATGTCTGCTTCATCTAGGAGTCACTGGAAATCCCACTGAGTTTAGCACTGTGCACAGAACCAGGGGCTGAGTCCAGGCCTGGGTTTTTGTGAAGGTGCTTTCCCATGTGGTGAACAGAGCTTTGCTTACCTGATTCACTTCTTTAAGGAGAGCATTAAGCATTTCAGTCGTAGTTTATAGCACAGATGCAATGCATTTGTCATTTCAATGCATTACGTTCTCCTTCACTGCGAGTTTCCCATCCATGCCTTCACTGCAGGATAGATGATATTGGCTTTAATCCTATCATGCAACCAAAGCTGGCATGGTGGTATCCAGGGTTACCATCATTTAGGATTTCACAGAACAGCCAGGAAAGTCAGGATTTAGAGTCAAAGGCAAGTGCCAGTTCTCTTTCCCTGAGCCTCAGTTTTCTCAGCTGTAAAGTGGAAAGTCAGAAAAACAATCTCACTGAGTTGTTAAAAAGTGAGATAGTGTTCAGAAAATATCTTAAAACAGTAAAGCGACATAAATAGTTACTATTGTTAAACTTGTGCCAAAAAAAAAAGAGCTAAAGTCACCCAAATAAACCTTTCATTGATTGTGAGAATCCAACACCCAACTCATAAAATTGTCACTGTAATGATATTATTGGAATTTAAGAATTTCAAAGATAACATCATTGTATTAAGACGAATATGTTATAGAGTCAAAAGATAGCCACTTCCCTCCCTTCGCTATTTAACTCTGAGTCAATCCTTTTGGCAAGTTGGTATTACTCTATGAAATGGTCATAACTGTTACAACAGGTTTAGAATGCAGTGATACGTGCCTTGTCTTAGCTGTTTTAAAGGAAGGTGAAGACTAAACACTAAGAATGTAGTTTGGGAAGCTCTGCACACTTTTGTTTCTTGGTTCCTCTTTACTTTGATACCTAAGCCTCTGCAATTTAATTCTTTGGACCCCCAACTCGTTAGCTGCATCTCTCAAGATCAACACAACCCTAGTCATCCTTGTAAGAGCACCCAAGAGCTCTTCCCCAGAGGCCCACAAAATCAATGCCTGGTTTCTCCAATGCTGCAGTCATCTTCCTGACCCATGTTTTTTTTGAGCATCTTCTCCTAGTTCCTTGCACCTTCTCTCCAAGCAGTGCAAATGAGTGTCAGATAAGAATCAGGGGAGACAGGCCTCTGATGGATGGTAGATGATGAGAGAAAGAGGTGCTCACCTGCCAGCATTCCCGCCTACCCATTGCACCCACTGACCTCGGCTTTCCTGGAGGCAGTGAATGTTACCCACAGCACGGAGGTCACCAAGGGGCTAGGCAAGCAAATAGGAATTTTAATAGGAGCACTTCTTGCCTCTGCTCTGCTGGAGACTTTTCTGCCTTATTTTCTTTTCTTCTGGAGATAAACAAAACAGGAAATGAAACTCAAAAATGCACAAGGCATTTGTTCAGGCAAATAAAGGATCCAATTTTAAACATCCCTCGTGCTAAATTTTTTCCCTCATTCGTACAGGCAGATCAAACCTTAGAGACAAATGCAATTTCTGTGGGAGCGCTTATGCCTCCCTGGCTTCCTAAGCCCTGCTCAGTCTGAAACAGTGGCCTTTCCAAGAGCCCGTGGATTTCATCACTAGATACTTGTTAGATATTCCCTATGGCCTCCACTTCACAGATGGAGAAAGCGGGCTTCCAGGAAGTACAATTACTTACCCTAAAGGATACCCAGCTGGGCTAAGAGCACTGGAGGCCACTGAATTCTTGCATGAGTTGTGCCCAACGTGGCTTTAAGAATCAGAGGGTCTTTTACAACTTTCAAAATATTTTCAGTCAGTGTGCCTCATCCTCATTGCTTATGAAATGCCTATATATAGTCTAAGCACCACCAGGGTAGCCAAGAAGACGAAATTGAGTCCTTCAAGTGCTTACCATCTTGTTAAGGAATCAGTGGGATAACTTTCGTCAAATCCTTTCGATATCCTCTTGTGTAAATCAGGGTTGCCAGAATGAATCCCTTTCTAGGTAGAAAGCAAAGCAGAAAGAAAACTTATCTATTAAAAAATATGAGGAAACTCAGAATCTCCAGAGATTCAAGCAGGGAGTTCTCACAGCCCGGAGGCCCTGTGGCCTCTGAAATCATGGTATCTCTCTGCCATATTCTACCTCTTTTGCCAGAAAATGACATCTTTTGAGCGTCTGCTTTCTCTCTTAAATGAGTGACTGATTAGCCAAGTTGAAGTCTTGTGGCTTCACATTAGGTGCCAAGAAGGCTGAGAAAGAGTTCATTCTGATCAAAGTTCTAGCTTTTACCTAGAGAAAGCTTCATTCCAATGTTTCCCAAACACAGGAAAACTGTGAAACAGTCTGGCATCCGAAAAATGGCAAATATTTGCCAGTCCACGACAGTCATGCCAGCTGATACCCTCATAATTTCGTACTTAGTTTTATATAGTAGCCTGCTAACTCTTTTTCCTCTTTTCTAACTCTTCTCTCTCCATTCCTTACTCTACATAATTTCTAGATTGATTTTTCTAAAATGCAGGTCTCCAGTCCTTCAATGACTCCCTATTAAAATGTCAATATTTCCAGCAGGAGCTAAGCATTAAACAATTAACCTCAGTTTCTTCTATGGAATTAATCTGGGGAGCAGGCATCACTCCCAAGAGAATGGAACATAGCCTAGGTGAATTTTACAAGGCATGTTAAAGACCCAGAGGAAGGCAGAGCCCCTGAAGCAGGGGGCCAGGCCAGTGGAAGGAATGGGGTGGGCAGAGACAGCGCTAAAAGAACACTTGTTTGTCCTTGAGCATATCCTTGGTACTGATATGGGCTCCTGGAACACAGGGGAAGGAGGGAAGGAGACAAAGTCTAGCCTGGGAATTGGAGCCTGGAAGGCTCCTAGAACTTAGCTTTATGCCTGGCTCATTTTGACAACAACGGAGCCCAGGAAGAAGACATCTTGTTTTTGCCATCCGGAAGAAGAGGGGCCTGAGTATAAAAGGAAGGAGCTTCATCAGGAAGGGTGGATCACACTGATACCTATTTAGCCTGATTTCCATTGATTTAGGTCAAACACCTTTTTGCAGAGATGGAGAAAAAATGGGTAGATAAATGTAGCACTGGCCATCCCTGAGTGAGGAGGTAATGTGCTTCCCTTTAATGACCATGTAGGATCTAGAACACAGTGTGAATAACTCTTCAGTGGATTTTCTTCATCCAACATTTGCCAGGAGAGAAGCTGTGGCTTGTAAGCACTGTCAGTCTTTATGTGTCTTGGTTTCCTGTGTCTAATATGGTGACCAGAGTATGTTTTCAAACCTTCCATTCACTTTCTTGGCCCTGAGAATTCTGTTCTCTGAGGGCTGGCAACATGAGAGTATTCATGCTGTTATTTCCTTTAGGAAGGACCTGTGACTCCATAAGCACATGGAGAGGTAGAACTGGACTGGCTGCCCTGTGGTCACGCCCTGAGCTTTATGGTCCTTCTTGGCCTTGGTGGCCAGAACAGTGGCTTTCCTATGGCTTCAATGGGAAAGGAGAAGATGATTCTTAAGCCTGGGCTGGACAGACAGGCCCCACTTGGATGCTTCTTAGCTATAGGCAGGGTGGGATAACAACAATTTTCTGGAAGCTCAGCCTGTCTTCTTCATTTGGGCATTCATTCATTCATCAAGCCTATCTTCACCAAACACCCCTATCTGTCAGGCAGTGCAATAAATAAGGGAGATGCAAAGGAGCTTAAATTCGTGGAAGGAGAGAGGACAACGACCCTTGGGCGAGGTGTGTACCGGTGATCAAAGAATGAAGTTACCAGACGGGTGCAGTGGCTCATGCCTGTAATTCTAGCACTTTGGGAGGTTGACGCTGGAGGATTGCTTGAAGCCAGCAGTTTCAGATTACCCTAGGCAACAGGCTAATCTCAAACTGAATTTAGGAAATTTTTTCAATCACTGGAAATCAGACATTAATGGAATTAATCTGGGGAGCAGGCATAATTCCCAAGAGAATGGAACATAGCCTAGGTGAATTTTACAAGGCATGGAAAATGGCCTTGTAAATCAAACATTTCTTTACCCATCTTTTTCTCTTCATTTCTGCAAAATGTGCTTGATCTATATCACTGGAAATCAGCCTAAATAGGTATCAGCGTAGAGCCTCCAGAGCCTTCTGATGAAGCTCCTTCCTTTTATACTCAGGCCTCTTTACTGGATGGTAAAATATGTTTATATATACACGAACATACGTGCATGGAGAGGCAGAACTGGACTGGCTGAGCATTCATGAGTATGCTGAACAGCAAAGCTGAGGCAGGAAGTGCTCCTATTAAAAATCCCATTTGCTTGCCTAGCCCCTTGGTGACCTCCGTGCTGTGGGTGACATTCACTGCCTCCAGGAAAGCCAAGGTGGGTAGATGCAGTGGGTAGGTGGGAATGCTGGCAGGTGAGCACTTCTTTCCCTCATCACACCATTTTTTCCTTCCTTTCTGCAAAAATGTGTTTGACCTAAATCACTGGAAATTAGACTAAAGAGGCATCAGTGTAGAGCCTCCAGAGACTCCTGATGAAGCTCCTTCCTTTTATACACAGGCTCCTTTACTGGCTGGTAACATATATATAATATATTATAATATATAAATATTACAATATATTATAAAATGTATATTATAATACAATATATATAATTATATATATATATTTTTTTTTTTTTTTTCCTAGGCTACAATGTTGTCACAATGAAACAGGCATAGCTTTGGGGTAGGAGGCAAAGGACAGTGGCACCAGCATATAGCTACAAAAAAATTAAAAATTATCTAGGTATGGTGGCATGTACCTCTAGTTCCAGCTACTCAGGAGGCTAAGGTAGGAGGATCACTTGAACCCAGAAGTGGGAAGTAACAGTGAGGCATGATGGCGCCACTGCACTCCAGCCTTGGTGATAGAGCAAGACCTTGTCTCTAAAAAAAGAAAAGAAAAGAAAAGTAAAGTAATGAAAGAACCCAGAATGGAAACCTCCTTCTTTTCCCCCAAATAATTCTGACGGTTCTTCTCCTTCCAAATGCCCACATCTCACCAATGCCCACATCTCACCAATATGCACACTCTCCCGCACAGTTGCAGATCCTCTTGTCTACCATGGAGCTTAGGATTACAGAGGGGTAAAAAGGGGATGAAGGGAGAGAAGGGAGGCAGCAGAAAAGCCAGGAGGGAAGATGCTCCTCAGCAAAACGTAGCACTCAGAACTCTTCTGCAGGAGGAGGGGAAACCCTGGTGCCTCACCTGCTGGCTTCCCCTCACTCATGCTTAGAATTTGCTTCCTTCCAGGGGCAGAACCAGGACCTCCTGCCTTGGCCTCCTACCTGCATGAGTAACTGTCCACTCTCGACATTCACTGCCCACCCTCTGTGGCCACAGGTCAGCGTGTGCATCTTCCCTGCTGCCCCAAACCTGGGAGTTGCTTCGTGTGCAGGACTGGAACAGGGATCTGCACACAAGAGATTCCTATTTGATGTGCTATCCAGGGCTCTTCAGAAACTCCCCCTTGTGAAGCTGTTAGCACAGCCTGGGATTTTATATCAGGAGAATAAACCAGGAAAGAACAGAGGCAGAGAATTCTTTAGTCACCACCAGAAAATGCTCTCTAGTGACCCAAAAATCTTGTCCTCAGCTCAGGGCACACGAATTCAGGGCTCTCACCTGAGGCTTCTAAACTGGGTCTACCCCAGACCCTTGAATCCACCCTGGTACTTTTGAGGAAAACTGGGAGAAACCCTGGGTAGGACTCTCAGCTGCCACCTGCCTGATTCTTGTGGGTGAAGTAGCACTGACAACAGTAATCCAAAAATACAACACATGGCCGTGAGGGAGACGCAAAGGCTATCTGCTCAGTAGAAAATGCCCCCATTTCCCGATTCTAGACCTGGCCCAGCCTTGGCTCCCTTACCTTGTCAATAAATCAGCTTCATTTCCTGTCTTATTCTGGCTGCTGGGAGAAGCCTTTCTGGAGTCATTTACCTATTGGGTTCCTTCTCCGAGAACTCAGTGCCCGCACAGGTGCAGCTGGCATGCGCTCTCCGTCTCAGCCCTGAGCCCTAAGGCACTGGATGTCTTGGGGCAGACAAGAAGTACGGGTTATGGGGTAGATAGGAAGTATGAGTGATTTGGGCAAGCAGACTGGGGGAGGGTGGGAAAAAAGGTGTCATATTTGTGGATTACTGCTCTCATCCATAAAAGAAACTCCTGCCCTGTATTCTATGGTGAAATTGCAACAAAAATACCTGTGACTCCAAATGTGCCCCATTCTTTCTCCTTTCCTTCTTTGCCCCTTCCTCAGACACAGTTTACCTGTCTGTGACTTCCACTTTGTGATCTCATAGACTTCAGAGATTTCCACACAAGCCACATTTCTTACAGTTCAAAATCCTGATCATATAGAGCTTCAACTCATATTTTTTGCTCCTAGACTTGAAGTAAGTGTTCATAGCATCAGTTTCTATCTTATGTAGAAAAAAAAATCTGTCCCATAAAAGCAATATCAGGCTAGTGAGGGAATGAGAAATACATAAACATACGTCTCTCATTCCCTCACTCCAAAATCAATACACATTTTTTTTTTAAAGTTCTTCTATATTTGAGATATTTTCAGCTTTCTTTCATTGTCTTAAACATCTGTTAGGTTGCCTTTCTGCAGACAGTCGCTAAATAATATGGCTTATTTTGGGTAACTGATTATAGGAAACCATCCCATATATCCACAAAATAACATTTTTAATCACATTTTCTTTTCAACTTTAAAGAATCAAATGATTTCCTTATCTTGACATGATTTATCATTTGACCATGAGCCAGGGACCTAGGAGGATGTTATCTATAGCTCCTTCACATGAAGGGTTCTTATCAAGCAAGCAAAGTTTACAATCACAGCCAGAGAATAGAAGAAAAACAAATGGTATGGTCAATAGTTCTCTATGTCAGATTTTTTTCAGATGAGCTTATCTAGTGAACCTCTTTCCAAAAAGCTCGCAGACGATGTGATTTTCCATTAACTACAGAGATATGGTAGGTGATGTGGATAATATTTTGAACTTTTCTCTTTTCACTGGCTATCAGCTAAGACTCCTATTTTATTTCTTTTTGGACATTAGTTGGGGTTTTTCCCCTATGAGCTCAAAGCCTTTGTTGCTAAAGATTTTCTCTCATGACAGATTGTTTTGATCAGAAGCTTAAAAACCATAAGTAAAAGGCCACTTCTCTCCATTCTCTCGTGCTCTCTTGGGATTTAGTGACTCGTGTGGCCCAGCTGGAGGTGTACCCCCAGGTTCACTTTGCTACCAAAAAAATCCCCAGCACCTCCTTCCCCAGTCTTTTCTTTTTTCCCTTTGAGATGGGGGTCTTGCTGTTGCCCAGGCTGGTCTCAAACGCCTGGGTTTAAGTGATCCTCCTGCCTCAAACTCCAAAGTGGCTGGGATTACAGGGACGCAGCAGCCTTACCCAATCTCATTGATGGCTGTTCTTGCTTCCTGCTTACTTCACTTCAGGTGACTAACCATCCTGGTTGCCCAGGGCTGATGGTTTCCTGGGACATAGCACCCCTAGTGCTGGGACAGGCCCAGGTGCCACAAAAGGCAGGTAATGCTGAAACTCTGTCCTTAAACCTGGAGGATGTTATGCCAAGTGGACTGAGCCAGGCACAGAAAGATAAAATACTGCATGATCTCATTTATGTGTGGAATCTAAAAAAGCTGACTACACAGGGCATGGTTACCAGGGGTGGGAGGTGGGAGAAATGCACAGATGTTAGTTCAGGGGTACAAAGTTGCAGTTATGTAGGATGAATAATTCTAGAAATCTAATGTATGGTAGAAGACTATAGTTAGTAATACTGTATTGTATACTGGAGATTTGCAAAGAGACTAGATTTTAAGTGCTTTCACTATGCCCCGCCCCCACCCCGCCCCATCCCCTGTAACTGTGAGATGAATATTAACTAGCTTGATATGAATAATCATTCCTATGTATGTGTATATATACACATCATATTCTTTATTATGTATATATAAACATGCTATACACTTTAAAGAAATACAATTTTATTTAAAAATAAAATAAAAATATAATAAAATTGCATCCTCTCTTAACCTTTCAAGGACAGCATTCCACCAAAATTCTAATTTTAGGATGTATCCTAAATCATGTCTTCCCCTTTCTAGTGCACCTTTATTTTTAGTGTAGAAACATGCTCTTATTTCTCACATTCAAAATCAGTAATAAACAAAACTCAGTTCCCTGATCAGTCACATCCCATGCCCCTACCCGCCTCTGCAGCCAAACACCTGGAAGGGGAAGCCTCTCCTTGTCTCCAGCTCACTTCAAGCCCCTGAGCTCAACCCACTGCAATCAGCCGTCACCCCCCCATGCTGCCAACACTGGCCCCACGGAGGTCACCAAAAACTGCAGACGGATAAATCCAACTTTCTCAGTCTTCCTCCGACTTGGCCATCAGTGGTGGCAGGACTGATGGGGTGATCACTCCCTCCTCTTTGCTACACCTTCCTCAATTGGCTTTTAAGACACTACCCTCCTGTTCCTCATCTTTGCTCCTTGGCCACGTCTTCAGTGCGCTTCCTCATCCCTCCTCATCTCCCTGATGCCTAAAGTTGAGGAACCCTAGAGCTCAACCCTGGCTCCTCACCAACATTGGCCTGGACCGTTTTGTCTGAATTATCATCATAATGATCCTATCTAGTCTCCCTGCATTTGCCCTTCTCCTTCCCCTCTACCACAGTGGATTCTCAACTCAGCAGCCAGAATTATTTTAATGAAAATGTCAGATCCCATTACTCCTCTGCTGAAAACCCTCAGAGGCCTCCCCTAGTCACTCACTCAGGGGAAAGCCAAAGGCCTTGCAGGTTATGCTATGCTCCCTTGTTTCTCTGACCTCCACTGCTTCCCCAGCCCCTTCACTCACTAGGCTCCACCACCCTGGCCACCTTGCTGTTCCTTGGAAATGCCAGGCACCTCCTACATGCCTAGAAGGGTGGCTATGAGAATGGGGTTGCAGAGGGTAGAGCAGATGATCCACAGCTGAATTCAACTGCACCAGAGAACATGCATCTTTGCAACAAAGGAACGGGGAGAAGGGCTAAGGAAACGGAATAAGGAGCTGGTATGCCCATTGTGGCTCTGCCTTGCCCTTACAACTATTCCTAGCCCTTCTAGCTGGGCCTGACCAGTGGGAGGCAGTGGGAAGAATTTGAAGGGTGAGGGAAGGGAGATGCCATGGATTTTGCTCCCTCCCACTCTGCCTTGGGTAGCTTCTCCGCCAGCAGCTGCATCTCCTGTGATTCTCTTGTTGAACCAGCCCACATGGACCCAGCTCATATTTAGTGACCTTGACTCTTGGGCTCCAGTAACACTGCCTCCTCCTTTTGTTTTTCTAGCCTATGAGTGGCCGTGGCTTCCTGATGTGGCTAATACCTGAGGAACCTCATCTCTCCCTATAGGCTTTCCAACTCCTCCGTCACCTGTGTTACCAATTCCCTGAATTAAATTATTTGTTTTAAATACTTAACATAGATTCTGTTCTTCCTGGATGGGCCTTGGCTAACGCCCTTGACTCTTGGGAATATGTGGGCTGCCAGATGGTGGTCAGCTGTGATCCAAACTGCTCAGCCCACACAGTTGGTACTTGGCTCAGATCAGTCCATATTTCTTAATGGCTCAGTGTCCAGGTGAGACATCTGAGAATAAGCACTCACAGCTCCAGATTGAAATGAGCTTACAGTTTAGATGGGAGATGAGGAATATTTCTACGAAAACAGCAAACAACAATTCAAGGCAATGTGTGATTAAATGCCAAGATGCCTGGTAAAGACAATTTGTACTGAGACTAATTCTCCAGAGCTTAGATTCTGCATCACTTGTGGATTTTCTATCTGTCCACGTACGAGTCACTCTAAAGTGAAAAAAATTCATAGAAAGGTCAAGGCTCAATCACAGAATATTTGTAAGTTATTACTTTCAATATAAAAATTCTGACACTGAGGAAAGCTAACTCACGTGCTCCTTGGAAGAAACATGCCCCTATTTGCAACCTCTCTGATAAAGGTCATTTAAAATCACTTCCAGTGGGTGCGTGTAACTCAGTCAAAGTAGAGGTGGGCTTCAAGTAGGCGACTGTGATGTATTCGTGACTTATCAGGCTGGTAGGAAAAGACAACAGCGAAGACTTCCTCTCCTGCAATTTCCTGAGCTTCTTTTCACAGCATATGTGTTTATAATAAGAGGAATATTCACAAACCAGTGTTCACACAGCAGACATTTCCCTAGTTTGAACCATTTCCTTGCCTCCTTTCAATAAGAGTGGAGCCCAGGCCTACCTTTATAACTACTTCAAGTGACAAAGTTTTCTTTCTCTTTAACTCATTTAATCATTCAACAAATGCTGTTGAGTACCTAATTTGCTCTAGAAATTAGTCTAGGTACTAGACACACAATGGTGAATCAATAAGGCGCCATCTTTTCCCCATGGAACTGGCACAGAAGCATCATAGAAATTTTCTCTAAATGGAGGCATACTGTACCTGGGAGTAAGGCTCGCAGAACATGGTCCACCGAAAGTAGCTGGATTTTTCTTAACATTAGAAAATAAGTTTGACATAATTCAATATCATCTGTTTTGTGGTTTCAGTGTCAAGAAATTCAGAAAGAAATTTAAATTTAGTTTTTATTTTTTTCTTGATAAGAAAAATTTTAAAAATGAAATAAAAATAAATTTAGCTTTATTTAAGTCTGAAGAACTTTTATTAACTTTTAAATTGAGGTACAACATACATATAGAAAAGTTTACAAGTCATAAACTCAGAGATGGATGAACTATTACAAAGTAAACACACCTCTGTAACCACTTCCCATCAATAGAGTGAACATTATTGAACCCCATAGAGCTCCTGCTCTCCTTCCCCAAATTACCCTACATCCCCTACCTCTCCTGACCTCTAAAACAACAGATTGCTTGCCTGTCTTCAAACTTGGTATAAATGAAATCATATGGTATGCATTTTCCAACTTATTTTGTTCAATATGTTTGTAATATTCATCCAAATTGTTGCATGAAATGATTCATTCATTTTAGTTGCTGTTTAGTATTTTGCTCTATGAATGTATCCAAATTCATTTATCAGTTCTACTGTTAATAGATATTGGAGTTGTTTCCAGTTTTTAGTGATTATATGTTGTGCTGTTATGAATATTCTTTTTATTTTTTTGATGTACATGTGTACACATTTCTCACAAGGGTATATTTAGCAGTGAAACTGCTGGAATAAAGTGTATATATGTAATAAGATGTAGTGTAAAATGTCATTTACTAAAATGGCTGTGCCAATATACACCAATATGTACCAAAATGCACCCAGGTTTACATAAGAGGACCCATTGCTCCATATCCTTGCGAATTCTGAATATTTTCAGACATCTAAATTTTGTTCCTTCTAGTAAGTGTGATGGTTACTCATCATGGTTTAAATATCCCTGAATTCTAATGAGGTTGAGCCCCTTTTCATGTTTAGTAGTCATTAGAATATCATTTTTTGAAGTGCCAGTTCAAATGTCCTGTCCATTTTGCTATTGGGTGTCTGATATTTTTTGTATTGCTTCTTATGTGTTTTGCATACTCTGGGACATAGCTCTTTTCAGATGTATGTGTTCCATGTATCTTTTCCCACTTATGGCTTAATGTTTAAAATTCCCTTAATGGTGTTATTTGATGAATAGTTTTAAATTTTTATGTAGTCAAATTTATCTGACAAATAAGTTATTAAAGTGGAAATAATTATGAGACGATGATTTTATAATAAAAATGTTCGACAAACACATAAACATCAATTCTAAATTTATTGCAGCTAACAGCACAGTTTCAAAGTATATAAACCAAAAAGGTACAGAACTGAAGTAAGATATTTAAAAATCTATAACCTTTTATTAGTAGTAATAGACTGGATGAAGACATAAAACCTTACTCTACACTGCTTAGAAGAGGCATAAATGAAATATTAACACACTGAAAGTTTAAAAAATGGAAGGATGAAAAAGGTATATGATTTAAACATTAATCCAAAGGAGGTTGGTGTTGGAATGTTGAATCAGCCCAGCAACTCAGAGGCAACATCCAATTTGTCATGATGCATTATCCTTTTACAAATAAGTGTATTCAACTTGCTAAAATTTTGTTAAAATTTTTGTATCTGTGTTTGTGATGGACATTTGTCTACAGTTGATTTTCCTGTCATTATTTTGTCAGGATTTGGTATAAGTATAATTCTAGCCTCACAAAATGAGTTAGTATTTTTTCCTCTTCAATTTTCTGAAATAAATTGTGCTATTGGCATTACTTCTTTTTAAATGTTTGGTAGAATTTGCCAGTGAAGCAATCTGGGCCTGGCGTTTTGTTTGTGGGGAGGTTTTAACTCATAATTCACTTTCTTTAATAGGCATAGGGATATTCAGGCTGTCTATTTCTTCTTGAATGAGCTCTGGTAGTTTGTGTCTTTTATAAAGTTTGTCTACTTTATCCAAATTGTCAAATTTATTGACATAAGTTTTTTCATATTTCATTATCATTTTAATGTCTGTTATAGGGGCTGTCATGTTATTCTCTTTCCTTCCTGATACTGGTAATTTGTGTCTTCTCTGTCTTTCTCTTTCTGTTATTTTTCCCTATCAGTTAGGCTAGAAATGTTTCTATTTTATTTATCTTTTTTAAAGAACTAGGTTTTGAATTCATTGATTCTTTTCTCTGTTATTTTCTGTTAATTCTTTTTTTTTTTTTTTTTTTTTTTTTTTTTTTTTTTTTTTTTTGGTGAGACGGAGTTTCGCTCCTGTTGCCCAGGCTGGAGTGCAGTGGCACAACATCCGCTTACTGCAGCCTCTGCCTCCCGGGTTCAAGTGATTCTCCTGCCTTAGCCTGCTGAGTAGCTCGTATTACAGAGGCATGCCACCACGCCTGGCTAATTTTTGTATTTTTAGTAGAGACGGGGTTTCATCATGTTGGCCAGCCTGGTCACGAACTCCTGACCTCATGATATGCCCACCTCGGCCTCCCAGAGTGCTGGGATTACAGGCGTGAGTCACTACGCCCGGCCTTTCTGTTAATTCTTACTGACTTCTGCCTTTGTTCAATTTATTACTAGAAGTCAAGAATTACGCTATTTTTCTGTTTGTTCAGAAACTTTGCTCTTAGGACTTCTTATAGATCATGGGAAACATAAAACTTGGTGCAAAGTCTCAATACCATAAGTTGAAAAATGAACGTTTCAATTAAGTAAGGAAATGAATAACCCTTCATAACATTTAATACCTTATTTCACTTGATCTGTTCTTGCGACTCTATCAACTCAGCGATCTTAGGTCTAGTCAATTTAAAACATACGTATCATTTTTTAAACTCTCAGAAACCTTAAAAATTAATATAATTTCCCTATTTTACTGGTAAGAAAGCTAAAAATCAGAATGAGAGGTTTCTAATTATGCATTACAAAGTGGAAGATTGACTTGGAATTCAATGCTCTTAAATCCTGTATTTTATCACCTCCAAAGTAAAGTCATTTGGGGTCTCAGATAGTCCAAACAACAAATTTAAAAACTCTTCCTTTCAAGTTGCGGCCCACTATAGATGCAGCTTATTTGCTTTATCTTTGACAAGCAAACATCTCTAATTCCAATTTACTTTATTGCTATTTTGCCCTTGCAACCCATTTGAATTCCTTCTTACATGACATTTTAGCATTTTTTAAACGTTGAGTCTTTTAGGTTGGTTTTGCTTTTTATTAGACCTGTACAGTTTTGTTAATTGACTAATGATTTTGTTTATTATTTAACCTACAATTAATCTTTTTTTTCCTTTGGTGATATTTGTTCCTTTGCCCTGTTTTTAAAACTACTTTCAATTTTTAGATGTTTTGTTGGATCTATTTAGAGCTTCATCACCATGGCAATATTTTTTTTTTAAACACTGCAAACAAATATACTAGGAGTGCACCCTTTTAATCTTCACCAGTTACTGTGAGATTGCTGTGTAAGCTAATTTACACATTTGTAAATACATTATGTGCAGGAAGAAAACTTCTGAGATACAGCTCAGGAAAAGCCTGCTGAATTATGTTGTAAGCATTACTTCACACAGTTGTATCAGTCCGTTTTCACACTGCTTTTAAAGACATACCTGAGACTGGGCAATTTACAAAAGAAAGAGGTTTACTGGACTTACAGTTCCACATGTCTGGGGAGGCCTCACAATCATGGAGGAAGGCAAGGACCAGCCAGTCACATCTTAACAGGATGGCAGCAGGCAAAAAAAGAGCTTGCGCAGAGAGACTCCCATTTTTAAAACCATCAGATCTCGTGAGACCCATTCACTGTGGCGAGAACAGCACAGGAAAGACCCGCCCCATGATTCAATCGCCTCCCACCGGGCCCCTCTCATAACACGTGGGAATTATGGGAGCTACAAGATGAAATTTAGATGGGGACACAGAGTCAAACCATATCAACAGTGTAAAGATGAAAAGACAACAAAAATATCTTCATACTTCCTTATCCCCTCCTTGCAATAAAACCCTTAACTAGAAGAAACAGTCCACTCTTTTTCCTCTTCCTCCTACACTTCCCACTTATTGTCACCTTGTAATATTCAGAGAGCACTTGAATTAAGGCTCTGGATAAGGAGATGCTTTCAGATAATCATTAGCCCACATACCCGTAACTTATGCTAAAAGGTGGGATGGCGTTTGTAAAGTGCTTTCATAATGCAATATTATTGTTAAAGACAAGGGTGGACTCTTTTTTTTATTTTGACATGGCCTGTCTTGAAATAAATATCAATTCAATATGAAAAAAGACATTTAGAAAATTAAAACCTAAAATCTTTTTATTTTGATTTATTTATTTTCAGTTGCTATCTGCCCTCTGTAGAAATGTAAAGGCATCTAGGTGAGAACTTACCAAATGCGGTAATTCTTTAGCTTTAATGAATCTGGGCTCGGAATCCACCACTGTGCATGATCAGTCATTTTCCCTTTGCACAAATTATCTAATTGCTTTGAGCTCACTCCCCTCATCTGTGAGAGGGACACAGGGAAGCCTGTCGGAGTTCCTTTGGGGGTGAAATAGAAGTCTCCATGAATTCATGTGGAGATGCTCTGTAAACATTTGTCTTTTCTTTCAAGAACAGTCGTTCTTCTCTTTTCTATAAACATGTCAACCTTTTCCCTTCTCTGAGATATGTCATTACGTTTTATTTTTACTCTTCACCCGGTAGTCGCTTGAAGCTATTTCTAGAAAATATGTAGGCACCTCTTTTTGTATGTATCAAACTGAGTAGAAACGATTCTCAATTCCATTTTAACAAATCTTTGAAAATTATTTGGGCCAGTTAAAGTATTATTTATTGATAATTCTCTCTTTTGGTTTACTTTTGAACTTTGAAGTGAACTACATTATGATATAGCTATATCTACTAATAGAATATTCTATTTTTCTATTATCCAACTTTCTCCATGGGCTGTGAAAAAAATATATAATCAGTTTTAGAATACAATGTGTCAGTAACTTACACAACGGCTGCAGTCTTTTATTTGTTTTTCCATCTCCATGTAGCAGCAGCTGTAGGGCAGGAGATGCAGGATATTTTAGTTCTTTATTGTATTTTCTCTGCTGTTCATTATCTTATATTTTCTTTATACTTGACAAATATGTGGCTTGAAAATATTTACCCTAAATCAAAGATGATAATCTGATGCATATGCATTGGGGGATTTAGATTTCCTGAGCGCTCATGAACACATGAACATGTGAACTATTTCTGTTGATTATTTTTCTTTGTGGACAATATATAAGTTTGATGGCATCTCTACATCCAGGTCTGCCTGAAGAAATAGGACTTGGAAGGAAGAGGACAAAGGCATCTGAGAAATGTAGAAGCACCATGAAATCCAGGGATTTAACCTCTTAAGCTACCAAATACATTCCCAGTTCCTAAGAGAGAAATCCATAAGCCTTTCAGCTGCTCAGAAGCCCACGGGGCACAGCCCGATGTTGCCTTGTCCCAGCCTTGTCCTCGGCTCCACTCTGTACTAATCCCTGTCATCTCCTCTCCCTTGCAGGCGATTCCACTAATCTGAGCCATCTGTGCATCTTGACCACAAGGAGGATACCACCCTAAGCCTCCAAGACCAGTTGGCCAAACAGAGATTTGGCTACTCCTCCAGGAAGAGGTTTCTCATTATGTCAGATGCATCTCTCTCAGAAGCCCTTGCAAGCAGTCAAACCATTTTGTAATATCAGTTCTGATACACAGCTCAAGAGGCACCATGGGTGCAATCACATCTGACATAATATAACTGCTAGAACACTTGGTCTGGCAGTTTTAGAAAGGGACTTTCATGATTAAAACACTCTCTCTCAGGGCAGCATCTGCAATGCCACCTACATCTTTTGCCTGAGGGATTCCCAGAGGGTCAATATCACCTCCTTTTCCCTTCTTTTGCTAACTCAGTGAAGAAAGAGCAAAGACAAGTGAGTCAGAGCTTGGGATAAATTATTACACATATGTCTATGCATGTTTGCATCTGAGAATAAATGAAAGAAAAATTAACCTATTGTTTCGCTGTGAAAGTTATATTATTAATTGGTTCCCTACAATGTGTTTTAGCTAAAAAGTAATAACTCATCATTAGGGTGCTGCCCAAGAGTATTACGCTACCATGGAAACAGCCTGTAAGAAAAGACAATCTTTCATTTTCCCTCAGAGGTACCATTTCATAGATGTTTTAATAGAACATTTAACATATATATATACACACACATACACACACACACATACACACACACAGCATAACTGGTGAACTGTCCCTAATAAAGCATCTTCCCTCAGATGCAGTTCTCCTAGCAAACTCCTCTGGTTCTTATCTCCCAGTAGCAAAGAAGCCATCACATCACGGGTTCCCGCTGCTGGATGTCAGCAGATCAGAGGCTGGGAGGGGCACACATCTGAATTCCCTTCCATTTTAAGTCAGAAGGAACCACATCTATAGGCTTCCTGGGTGTGGAGCCAGTGTTAATCATTTCAGTGGAGTGCTTGGCACAGCTGTATGTAGGCACCGTTCCAGGTTCTGAAGATTCACCAGGTATTGAATAAGAAACAGGTATTGAATAAGAACATGATGGTCAAAGAAGTCATTTCTGAGAGCCTTGTGTGGGATGAAGGAGATCAACAGGGTGACACGATAGAGCCTCAGCAGTGAGAGGGGACAGGGAGGGAGAAAAAGTGGTCAGAGAAAATCTCTCTGGAGAGAGAGTATTTGAACAGAGATTAAAGGAAGAGAAAGAGCCAGAAATCCTAAAAATTACCTCAGGAAGATTATTTCAGCAGAGGAAACTGAAAGGGTGAAGGTTACCTCTGAAAAAAACTGAATAATCTCTTTTTCCCAGAAAACATTCAGCCAATGTGGCTAGAGAGAGGTGAGTGGGAAAAAAGGAGGGAAGCATGTTGTCTGGGCTTGTGGGGCCCCGTGGCCTGTGGTCAGCAGCTTGGATTTGTTCTAAATGCAGTAGGAAGCTATTGGAGGGTATTAAACAGAAGAAAAACTGATCTGATCTGATTTGTTAAAAGACTACATCAAACTGTGGAAGCCCCTGTGTTTGGGGCTCAATTTGAAAAATCCTCCCTTGACATCCTTAAGTGTTCTGCTCCTTATGGCCTGGTCATACCAAGCGGTCATCATTTCCTAGGTAGAGAAACCAAGGTCAACTTTAGCATCAAAAAGCACCCCTCATATCCATGGCTTGTTATGTTTTCAAAGTAACGAAGCAGTAATACATGAAGTTGATATGTTACAAAAGAGTTCAAACTCAGCCTTTTACTTTTTTTTTAGATTTTGCACTTAAAACTTAATGCTACAATTACCCATGCTTTTTTGATCATTGTGCACTTTTTAATTAAGAAAGTATATCAAACATAAAAAGACATTGGGTCAAAACAGCCAAGCAATCTGCACTTACTTGGGATGGAAACAATTTTAATTGATGCAATTTGCAGCCATTTAAATATTTCATATTTGGTTATTAACACTGCAGGGAAAGTGGGCACTTCATGCTGACAGACCAATGGAAAGAGAATTGCTGGTTTTGTAATTTTCACTTGCTCAGTTCTCATTTGGCTTGGGGTTTGCTGCGAGTTGTGTGGGTCAGGTGAATGCTGGGTCCTCAAAAGACAGAGGACAGAGGACTGGAAAGTGATATTTCATATTTGAACCTGGTCATTAGCACTAGAAAGGTGATGGAGCTGTGATTTTGTAAAAGCTGTTTCTTCCTTAATACTGTGTGAAAAAATCTTCCAAATAAATACTGTAGCGTAGTGCTTAGATTTCACGATGCCCGCTGCAGGAGATGTGGGTGAATGCACTCAATCAGCTGTTTAATTAGACGGCCCCAGCTAGCAAAGAGATTGCCTGTTGAGTTAAGCATTTCCTGATTTTATTCCTTGTCTCCAGCTCACAGTGGAGTCTGTGGTGCTTTCTGATTTACGTCGGTCTGAATTCCCCCTTTAGGGACTGGAAGAAAAAGGTAGAGGAGGATTAAAACAGGGGGTACAGAAATGAATAGCTCCTTCACCTGTTGACATCCACTATGGACAACATTTTTTAAAAAAAATTAACTTACACAAGAATAGGAAAGACTCTAGTTCATAGTAGGAGGAGCATGATGAGATCTAAGGTATTCCTTCTATTACAGACAGTTCTAGAGGGACTGTGGAGCCCTTTGGGGGCAGTCTTGACCAAGTGTCTCTTTCTTTCTATCTGCACACAGAAGTTAAAGAACAGGGAACTGGATAAGACCGCACATACCTCTTTTAAAGACATTTTCCAAAAAACCATTGTGTGGAAAAAATTCTGTCAAGCCTGCAAAAGTTGTTAGATCTCCAAGTCCATCTATCTCTCTTTTCCAACACTGACTTACTCACCAGGAAGAGAAACAAAAGCAGCTGCCAGGAGCTGAAGCAAACAGAAGCTTCCCTATAAACATGGGTTCTCATAAAAGCACAAATGAAACGGAGGGCAGAGGCAGGGAGTTGCATTTTTCATTAGACTTTCATCACGCGAGTGCATTTTTCTCCACAAGTGTCCTCGTCATTGGACTCTCAAAGACCTAACATCTAGTTAGTTCTAACCACATCTGGTCAGAGCAAAGAGAAGGTCCCAGCACAATCAGGCCACTGCTGATGACTTCTGACTAGAATCCCAATGGACTTGGGTTTGAAAGTTGCTTGAGTGCAGTATGTTGTGTGGAAATGATATTTTCAATGTCTTTCTTCCAAATCCAATGGTTGAAGGTTTTAGGGGGAAAATCAGGAGAAATACTTTGGGTTCTTACCACTATCTAGTAGAAGACAATAGTTACATCTTGAATGCATATGAAAAGGGTGCTCTTTCAAAGACCAGCTATGGCATTTGTATAAGATACCTTTAGTGCTATGCATAGTATGAGACCAGCTCAGAGGACATGAGGTTTGTCAGAATATATGGCTAGGAGGAATTCTGTACAAATCTATTGCTACATATGGATTTCCTTTGATGAATATTTAAAGCCTATAGTTTACTTAAGATTTTTTGCTTGATGCCTTGTTTAATTAAAGCCTCAAGAAATTTACTTTGGCTTTTTAATAGGAGACTCTTAACTACTTTTTCTCACACGTATAATTTCCTGCATGTTATTTTTCCATTTCTATTTAGGAAACATATGGAAGTCTAGTCTTTTTCTAAAAGTGAAATCTGCAGAACTGAGGTCATTTTTTGGAACTACCTGGAGTGAATCCAAAAATTGTGAGATGCTCTGGGGAAACTGTCTAGATGTATCAAGTGTGACTGTTAGGGAACATCTGGCCTCATGAAGCCAACACACCCACCCCCACAATTTATTCAGGAACTAATTATAACCCTACTTAATCTTAAACATGCTATGTGGGATGAAAGTCTGGACTTAAGTCTTGTAATTTTATAAGATCATCTATGGAAGAACCAGAACATTCAATGATGGCCTAATATCTAATCCCAAAGGGTGGCTATTGGACAAAGAATGCTTGCTAAGGCTAGAGTCACTCAAAGAACACTTATGCAGACCAATATATCACTTCAAAGTCATGGTGAGGCTGCAAGTAAATTGTTAAATGTTTCTGGAATATCCGTATCATCTGGTCATTGCAGAACCAAAGTGTGGCTACATCAATTAGTATCTGGGTTTGTTGAGACTGGCCATTGCTAAAGCTGGTTTCCAGATCATCCTCATCTTCCAATTTAATGAAGTATAACTTAATTCAGCAGAATTGTAGTAGGTGCATGTAACTATGCTAGTAGAGACTGTGGGATGCAATGCAGGGATGGTCCCTGCATTGGGTGACTTTAAGAGAGATGGAACATAGTATACATGAAGGGAAATGGAAGGACTCTAAACTAATAGAAGGCAGGCTAAGTATGCATTTTCTCATTTTATCCATATGAGTTGCCTCATGAGTTGTGACACTGTGTCACCCCCTTTCTAGAAATAAAAAAAAAGAGGTACAGAGGATTTAACTCTCCCAAAGATCTATAGCTACGAAGTATCAGAGATGATTCAAATCTGGGTCTATCTAATTCAAAGTTCATGCTCACCATGACTACTACTTGCGAGTCACTGAGCTACCCACCCTAACAGGATCTGAATGGGGAAGGTAGCCTCTGAGCAAGTCTGGGTCAGGCCAGGGCTATGGGTTGATAGTTTAGAAAGCTGGTATCCCTCAGGAAAGGTGATGGTATTCCTTGGTAACAGATTAACCTCCAAATCTCAAAAAATAGAACAACCAGGGCCTACTTCTTGCTCACACAAAGTAAGGCACATGTCAGGTGACTCTCCAGGGTATGCTTTCATGTTGCAGCTCTACCATCTCAACAGGTAGCCTCCACCACTAATGTGGTAGGGAAGAAAGGGGTATAGAAAACTCAGATCCATTTTTAATTTCCTCTAAAGGGAGATGACTCTCTTCACTTCTACTCGGGGTTCGCTGGCTTGATGTTGTGGTTTGGATATCCTCTCTAAAATACATATCAAAACATAATCCCCAATGTGGCAGTACTGAAGGATGGAGCCTTTAAGAAGTAATGGGGTCATAAGGGATCTGCATTTATGAATGGATTAACCTATTCATAGGTTAATGGATTGATCGGTTAATGAATTAATGGGTTATCATGGGAGTGGGACTGGTGGCTTTATAAGAAGAGGAAGAGAGACCCGAGCTAGCACATTAGCACAGTCCTCTCATCACGCAATGCCCTGTGCTGCTTCAGGACTCTTCGGAGAGTCCCCACTGGCAAGAAGTCTCTCACCTGATCCAATCCCTCGACCTTAAACCTCTGAGCCTCCAGAACTGTAAGAAATAAATTAGTTTCCTTTATAAATTACCCAGTTTCAGGTACTCCATTATAAGCAACAAAAAACAGAATAAGACGTCTGACTAACCACATGATCCCAACACGACTGCAAAGAGTGTCTGGAAGTCTTCTAGTGTGCCTAGATGGAAAGAAACAGAGGTAGTTTCCAGGAGTAAGTGTGCTCCTTCCTGCTTAGCCCAGAACCACCTGCAGGCTAGGAGACACCAGTGGTTGCTTCCCTTTTCTGGGTTATCGATGTACCTTGACTATGGCCCCAAAAATAAACTTTCTCTCGGTGTCTTGCAGAAAAGGGATATCAGCTAAGTAAAACTGAAAATTGATCCAATAATTTAAATAATGAAGACCAAGAATTTTATCCTTTCACTGAAACAGAGAATTGAAGCAAAGTAATAAATCCTTCTGTTCCCTGGATTATTACTTAAATTATACACTTATCTTCACTAGTGTAGATCTGGCCTCTCCATCTGCCAAAGGATAGTTTACCTCGTCAACTAACCCTCCTGGAACACCTGCTACTGTGCTAAATGCTGGAAACAAAGCTGAATCAGTCTGTACTTCTGGTTCTTTTTGTCAAGAAGAGAAGTTAAAACGAATATACAAATAGCTGTAAAAAAGGAAGAATGTGAGAAGCTCTAGGAGGTCAAATAAAAGAATGGGTGTACAAAACATGCTATTCCAGGCCGCATGCCCACAGCTGATTGGAGCAGGAACAGAGGCCTAATCCAGAAATTAACTTATGGCCAGGCTAGAAAGGATGGGAAGGACCAGTGTGAATTCACTCTTGGCAGTTGAAATTAGAAAACCCAGAGACTGAGTTAATGAAAGGACATGTCCTGTTGAAGCTGCAGTCATCACTATAGTCCAGCAAGCTGAAGTTAGAAGCCTGGGAGCAAAGGACAGCACAGAAGCTGATAGAGAAGCAGATGCTACAAGAGAGAGAACATACTTCTCTGTGTCATTCAGCAAACCCCTCCTGGCATTGGTTCCCAGGGCACCAGCTGCCCTGAAGTTTGTGTTCATGGAAGAACATGCCATACAAGTTATAAGCATAGTTCTGGAGACCCTAGTTCATATTTCAGTTTGGCACAACATAGGTGTGCAATGGTGTAAGATATTTAACCTGTCTAAGCCTCTGTCTTCTCAGTTGGAAAATGTAGGACACAATTCATACGTTTGTTGCAAAGATTAAAAGAAATAATACATGGAACATAGAAAGCACTAAAGTGCTATGATCAATGTTACTATTATTTCCATGAGCTCTCGCCTTCACAATCCATGTGTGCCTTTGTAATAACCTACTCTCTCTATTTTTCCTCCTGAAGGAACTGAATGAGTCTTTGTTTCTCTTGACACAAAGATCCCAAATAAGCCTTTTGGTTTTATGTAAAATAGTTTCTGAGGGGGCAAGTTTGAGGCAGATCTGGGATTTTCCTTAAGTCGGAACAATACATTGGTAGATTATCTGAAAGATTTCTTCTAGTTCTAACATTTTATGATGCTCAACAAAAATCAGTTAATGCTTGTTATTTCTGTAGAGTATTTAAAAATACTTTTTAACAGGGACATATTGAAGACCCAGAAATGTAAAAGTGGTTGTTTATGGATCATCTTCTCATGTACTCATTACTGCACCCAATTGCATAGCACTCCATAAGGTAGGCATGGAAGATATTACTTTCACCCCATTCTTCAGATGAGAAAATAGAGCTCACACAGTAAACGTGACTTATCACAGGTTAAAAAGTGGCAAACCATTGGCTCAAAAATCCTGGTTTTCTGACACCTGCATCTCCTTGCTCTTTCTGCCATTTCCTGCTGTTCTGCTTCCTCTGCCCCAAACCCAGAGTGTTGTATGAGGTTCTCCAGGGCATAGGAATGCAGAAAGAGAGAGGGGCTGTAAGTGGAAGAGTGGGGCAGGAGGATGCATACAGGCCTTGGGATGACAACAGTGGACACTAGTAGTGGGAATTTAATCCACATTTATGATGCAGGGCAGGTGAGCCTCAAAAGTGGGGCTTAACCTGGGAGGGTTCTTGGCTTCACTCAGGAAAGAATTCAACAGCAAGCTGACAGTCAAGGAAAGTAGGTTTACTGAAGCAGCAGTGTACAGCAGAGTGGCTGCTTTCTGCAGAGCAAGGCTAACCCATAGGCTGTTGGGTAGCTGCATTTATACCGACTTTTTAATTACATGCAAATTAAGGAGCAAGTTATCCAGAAATCTTTAGAAAATAGGTGTTAACTTCTCTTGTTGCCATGGCATTTGTAAACTGTCATGGCACTGGTGGGAGTGTCTTTTTTATTTTTTATTTTTGTGGATACAAATTGTATATATTTATGGGGTAAATGAGATACTTTGATACAGACATGTGATGTGTAATAATTACATCATGGTAAATGAGGTATCCATCCCCTTGGACATGTATCCTTTGTGTTACAAACAATCCAATTATACTCTTTAAGTTATTTTAAAACGTACAATTAAGTTATTATTGACTATAAGACTGGGGGTAGTGGCTCATCCCTGTAATTCTAGAACTTTGGGAGGCCAAGGCAGGTGGATCTCTTGAGGTCAGGAGTTTTGAGACCAGCTTGAGTAATGGCAAAGCCCTGTCTCTACAAAAAATAAAAATAAAAAAAATAACCAAGTGTGATGGTGTACACCTGTACTCCCAGCTACATGGGAGGATCACCTGAGCCCAGGGAGGTCGAGGCTGCAGTGAGCCATGATTGCACCACTGTATTCCAGCCTAGGTGACAGAGTGAGACCCCATCTAAAAAATATAAAAATAAAAATTATTATTGACTATAGTCAGTCTGTTGTGCTATCAAGTACTTGGCCTTATTCGTTCTTTCTGATAACTTTTTATACCCATTTACCATCCCTACTTGTCCCCCAACCCCTCCACTACCCTTCCAAGCCTTTGGTAAACATCCTTCTACTCTCTACCTCCATGAGTTCAATTGTTTTAATTTTTGACTCCCCCAAATAAGTGAGAACATGTGAAGTTTGCATTTCTATGCCTGGCTTATTTTACTTAATGACCTCCAGTTCCATCCGTGCTGTTGCAAATAACAGGATCTCATTCTTTTTATGGCCAAATAGTACTGTGTTGTGTATACATACAACATTTTCTTATCTATTCATCCACTGATGGACACTTAGGTTGCCTCCATATCTTGGCTGTTGTGAACAGGGCTGCAACAATTATAGGAGTGCAGATATCTTTTCTATATACTGGTTTCCTTTCTTTTGGTTATATACCTAGATATGGGATTGCTGGATCATATAGTAGCTCTATTTTTAGTTTTTTGAGGAACCTCCAAACTGTTCTCCATAGTGGTGGTACTAATTTACATTCCCACCAACAGTGTACAAGGGTTCCCTTTTCTCCACATCCTCGCCAGTATTTGTTATTGCCTGTCTTTTGGACATAAGACATTTTAACTGAGGTGAGATGATATCTCATTATAGTTTTGATGTGCATTTCTCTGATGATCAATGATGTTGACCACCTTTTTGTATGCCTGTTTGCCATTTGTGTGTCTTCTTTTAAGAAATGTCTACTCAGATCATTTGCCCATTTTAAAACATATTTTAGGGTTTTTTTTTCCTATAAAGTTGTTTGAACTCCTTCTATATTCTGGTCAGATGGGTAATTTGAAAATATTTTCTCCCATTTTGTGGGTTGTCTCTTCACTTTGTTAATCATTTACTTTGTCATGCAGAAGCTTTTTAACTTGATGTAATCCCATTTGTCCACTTTTGCTTTGGCTGCCTGTGCTTGTGGGATATTACTCAAATTTTTGCCAAGACCAATGTCCTAGTGAGTTTCGCCAATGTTTTCTTGTAGTAGTTTCACAGTTTGAGGTCTTAAATAAAGTCTTTAATCTACTTTGATTTGATTTATGTATCTGGCAAGAGATAGGAGTCTAGTTTCATTCTGTGTATGGATATCTGGTTTTTCCAGCACCAATTATTGAAGAGACTCCCCAGTGTATGCTTTTGGCACCTTTGTTGAAAATGAGTTTACTGTTGGTGTGTGGACTTGTTTCTGAGTTCTCTATTCTGTTCTATTGGTCTATGTGTCTATTTTCATTCCAGCACCATGCTGTTTTGTTACTACAGCTCTGTAGTATGATTTGAAGCCAGGTAATGTAAGCGCAAGTGCTGATGAGCAGTGAGGGCAACCAGAGGTTACCTTCAGTGCCATATGCTGGTTCTAACCAGTTTCCTTATTTCATCCTGCTGGGACCAGGAAATAAGTCCTGCTAGTCTGTTACCTCACTAGGAAAGGCCACAGGGAAGATGACAACCATCTTTTCATCTTTCCTTCTTTTGGTTTTCCTTTAACCACAGCAGGAAGGCCTATTCAACTGCTCCAAGAAACGGTAGCCAGAGAATGGCAGAGAAAGTGAGGAGGGGGTACAAGTGGCCATTGTGATCAGCAACTAGGATGTTAGGAAAAAAACAACAGCAAAAAGGGGATTCGGCTATGGTGTGCTGGTAAACTCCCTTACATTACCTGACTTCAAATCATACTACAGAACCATAGTAACAAAACAGCATGGTACTGGCATAAAACCAGACATATAGACCAGTGGAATATGTTTAACTGGCTATCCCACACCAAACACACACACACTAAGAGATTTAGTATTTGCCAGTTTCTGTGGTGTAAATACTTCCAGCGAGGGAGAAGCTACCAATCTGATTTTCCTGACTGTGAAGTTGTACAACCAGGAAGGTTTGTACAGTTATCCAATTGTCCAGTTGTACAGTTGCATACCATTTCAGCATTTCCATCTTATAGGCAAGAGATGTAGATAAAGGCCGAGCATAGATAATAGTAAAATGTAGCACCATGATTAGGAAATGAAGAATTTTGAGCATTTATTAATTTTGTTAAGTATATTTTATTTAATTGTAAGTTTGCATGATTCAATTTTTCATAAAGGCAGTATTGAACAACAGGCTCACAAAATTTCTAAAAATTTAGCAATAAGCTCCTGAGAGCTGGTAAAAGCTGTCTCAGCATACCAGTGGAGTTAGCCGTTTGCCTTCAGCCCAACAATGAGAGGTACATAGAATATATTCCACTCCTCCTTCCTCTCCAGCCTGTGGGGGGTTAATGAAGTGGCAATTACTATTATCTGACCCCCTCATCCCCCATCATGTCCGGCCTACCCTCCTCTGCCTTCCTGAGTCATTATTGAAAGAGGAGGGCAGTTTTTTTTATTGATCTCTTCCTTCACCTTCAGAGTAAGCTCTGTGATCCGGTATTGAGTGCAGCTTCTATAAACACTTGTACCGTGTGTTTATTGTGACACCTGGAATATCATGAAGGCAGCTTCTATTAGACACTGAATGCTAAGATAAACAGCCAGTCTTGTCTAGTTGGAACCATGCAGACCTCGTGAATATAGTCTTATAAATTTTACAACACCCGTGAAATATCGCTCTGGAAGCAGGAACATTACAGAGATGGTTAAACCAGACCCCTAATTCCCCTGAGGACTATTTTTATAGCTATTAATCTCATATCAGGCACAATTTACAGCCATAATAGCTATTGCTTTGCTGGCATATATGTACATAAACCAAACCAGTATGAAAGAGAAGGTATTTAGATACAATCAAAGCAATGGATTTCCACGCGCACTTCGGATAGAGAACATAGATGACTCACTTCTCTCAAAAATGATTCTTTTGTATAATTTTGACTTCATTAAATTCTGCAAATAGAATTTTGAAAACAGCAATCACAAATTCCCCAAAGCCCAAAGTAACTGATTCCACAATAAAGAGTGGAAGCATCACACTGGAATGGCTAAGATAAATGTCTGAGAATCCCTTTAAATGCCGGAAGTCATAGCCCACCAGTATTTGCCTGTGGGGCCTGGGGGAATTTATGTACTGCAGCTAAATAAAACATAAAGCATTATGATGTATATTTTCTAGCATCTAGACTGTTTGCTCCATATAAAAGTTTATTGATACCTTCAGGGATTCAGATAAATGTTGCAAATTCTCAAGTTCTACTGCTTGTGCTACAGATAGACTTTATTTCAAAGTTACCAGTTTTTTGCAGTATTTGTTTATTGGGTCATAGACTCTCCTATTTCTATTTAGGGACATATGAATATTTTCACAAGCTTCTATATGAACCAGGTTACACTGAGACCATCATTTTAAACAAATAAGATGTTGAAGTGTCTAGCACCAAGCTTGCAAATACTGACTCTTTAATGAAAGTTTCTAGGAGAGAGAGAGGAGGGGCCAAAGGACAGAATTGGACCTACAGTAGTTCTAGAGAAGACTGGTTATATGGCGTTCTTAGTTTTTCTCCATATTTAATCACCCAGAGTCAGGGTTTTTTCTGCTTTGATTACAAATATAACATCTAAGGCTGTAGCCCACAGAAGCCATGTCTGTGCATGGATTCATTCTGGAACCATTGGTTCCTCCCAGGAGAAATCATCACTTCCGTGTTGAGCCATGCTAGAGCTGGTGTATATTTTGAAAAGGAATCAATGAGCAGGAGAAACCTTCCTGTTTCCAATCCCCCTGTCTGCACTATGGCAGTCCAGACTGAAGGGGAGGGAGAGGCACTTAGATACTGAGGTGCTTCAGCCTTGCGCACACACCTCCTTCTTTCCTCCTGCTTCTCAACACAGTGCAGGTGTCACCTCCGTCTTTCATCTCCAAGATTTCTCCCTCCTCAAAATCTCCTAACAAGGTCCCACTAGGATACCCAGTTTATAGACTGGTTTCGTAAAGTTGTATATTTTTCTCCTGGTGTCTGTTTGCAGAATACCATCAAGTTCAGCCACTCACTACCTGCGTGACTTTGAGCAAGTTTCTTAACCTCTCTGAGCCTTTGTTTTCATAATGAAATGGGGCTGAGAAAACACTTTGGAGGAGTTTTGTGAGGATTAGATAGACAACTGGTGTCAAGGACACAGTGCCTGGCATGTGGCTGTCTTTTCATATAGGTAGTTGTTAAAATAACTGTTGCAATTTTTAAAAAATTTAAATAGGCCTTCATAAAAGTGAATTTGCCTGTGAAATCAGTCCCTGGACTAATAGATTATTAGCACCCCAGAAACCCTTTCCTACCCTTCCCAGCCGCTAACTATCGTTCTCCCAAGGAAAACCACTTATGTGATTTCAACATCATGGATTAGTTTTTGAACTGTATGAAAATAAAATTAAATTGCTTGCTCTCTTTTCTCCACTCAGCATTATGTTTGTGAGAGGCATCCATGCTGTTGTAGGCAGTTGTAGTTAGTTCATTCTCATTGCCATATAATATTTTATGTTATAATATACAATTTATCCTTTCTACTCTACAGGTGTTTGGATTGCATTCAGCTCCTGGGTATGACACCATTCTGCCATGAATACCCTTGTGTATGCATTCTAGGAAACCCATGTGGTGCATCCTGAGAGGACGGATGGCTGGGTCGCTGGGCACACTCTGCCCGAGTAGATGTGCTGTCAACATTTGCCGTCAGGAAACATGTCCCACTTCTCATGCCTGAAGCACACCCAGAAGTTATACTGAGCAATTATTAATAAATAGATCCTGATACTGAACAAAAGTCATATTTGAAAAGCAAAGAGAGAAGCATTTGTAAATTATTTTACTAGAAAATAAAATTTTTTCTTAATAATAAAATACATTATTTACTCTGGAGCCATTTTAGATGATGATGTAGATCAGAGGTTGGCAAACTATGGCCCTTGGACCAAAGGTGGCATGCTGGCTGTTTTGTAAATAAAGTTTTATTAGAACACAGACACAAGCATTCATTACATAGTATCTGTGGCTGCTTTTACAGTACAGTGACAGAGTTGTATAGTTGCAAGACCATGAGACCCACAAAGTCTAAATTATTTACTATCCGGCTATTTAAAGAAAAAGTTTGCTGAACCTCGATATAAAGAATATTTAAAAAGGTGTGAGAAAGATCATTCTGAGCTCTTCTATGCTCCAGGCAATGTCCTCAATTCCATGCATGCTCCTTTATTCTTCACTACAAGGCAGGTACTCACTTTGCTCTCATTTCTCAGTGATTATCTCTAGGTGGTAAGAAATTGTTACTTGGTCCAAAGATTTTATAAATGAGCATATATCTTTGACATCAGAAAAAAATAAACAGGACCAAAAAAATGTTACAGAAAAAACCTATAAAATATGGCACTTAGACAAAAGGGAGCTGGCCAGTCAAGAAAGTCCAGAAAAATGACAATGAGAGAGGCTCCTGCTGGCAAGGGGCCTCCATCCTTGCTCAGGGGAGAGAGACCTGGTCCAAGCCGCTCTGCAGCTGGCGTGCCCCACAGGAAGAGCAGAAAGTCAGGTGGTCATAGATGAGTGACTTCTGCATGGAGAGTCACCCAAATCCCTTCTGCTCCTCAGACAATAAAAAATTCTAGTTTCAATTTAGTTTCCCCTGTAAATTTGCCTGCAGGAGTAGAATAAACTGAACGGCAAACATCAGAATCCAATCTACTTGATGGTTTTATTTCTCATTATGGATGAATAAATTGACTTTGTTTTCTACCAAATCATTGTATATTCTAAATGAGTGCTTTTGTTCTTGTTAAATATTCAGTGGGACTGGGGGCAACACAGGACATACAGAATGCATATTCCTTTCCTTTGGCCTAAGCCCTTTGCGTGTGTGTGTGTGTGTGTGTGTGTGTGTGTATGCTTAAGAAATGAGATGTGGTTATCATAACTTTATATGTAAAACCCACTGTGTACTCTTTTGCTTCCTTGTCTACTGAATCTAAATCTTAAACAATCAGCTTATGCAAAATTTACCTTCTGTATTAGGCAAGGTTCTTCAGAGAAACATGATCAATAGAAGATTACCTATGATTGATGATCAATCAATCAATCTATCTGGTTATAAAATACAGGTAGATATAAAATGACATTCATTATCAGTTATTCATTATCAGTTTATGTGGCTAAGAAGTTCCAAGATCTATAGTCGCAAGCCAAAGCTCCAAGAAAGCTGATAGGATATTCCTGGTCTGAGTCCTAAGGCCTGAGAGCCAGAAAAGTGGATAGTGTAAATTCCAGTCTGAAAGCCAGCAGGCTCAAGACCCAAGAAGTGCCAGTGTTTTCGACTAAGTTCAAAGGCTGAAAAAGACTAATATCCCAGCTCAATCAATTGGACAGGAGCAATTCTCTCTTACTTAGCTGTTTTGTTCTATTCTGGTCTTCAACTGATTAGATGGGGTGCACCCACATTAGGGAGGGCAATCTGCTTTACTCATTCTACTGAATCAAATGCAAATCTCATCCAGAAACACCCTCATAGACACACCAGAATAATGGTCAGCCCAATGTCTGCGCACCCTGTGGTCCAGTCAAGTTGATGCATAAAATTAGCCATCATGCCTTTCTAAATTGCGCTGTAGCCAGAAAATATACTTACTCCAATGAGCACTCCCATTTTGACTGATTAACTAGGCAGGAGTGACAGCCTCTATTTTGTAGTTGGGTTTGTATTCCAAATCTAGCTGTGGTGATATTACATAACCCTTTTACCTCTGGAATGTCTTAGATAAATTTTTGCACGGAAAAGAACAAACAAAAGTTTACTGTTTCTCAAAGCTTATTAGTGAAAATATCTTCTATACTTTTCTGAGGAGGAACACGTGAGCCCAGACATTGACAGGCAACTTCTTGGTCATGCAAATAACTCAGGTCTTTGAGATGGTGTGTTAGGCAGGTTTTCCTAGAAGCAGGACCTGAGACAAGGATTCAGGTGCATGTGACTTATTGAGCTTGTGGTATCTGGGGAAGGGATGGGGAAGTAAGATAGAACAGAGGAAGAGGGCGATGGTCTGAATGTTTGTGTCCTTCTAAAATTCACATGTTAAAAAGTAATCACCAGAGTGATGGTATTGGGATGTGGGGTCATCGGAAATGAGATTAGTGCCCTCATAAAATGGCCCCAAGCAAGCTTGTCCACTTCCTCCACCATATGAGGACACAGAGAAGGCACCGTCTGTGATAAAGTGGGCCCTTACGAGACACTGAATCTGCCAGTACCTTAATCTTGGCTGTCCTATCCTCCAGATCATGAGCAATGAATTTCTGTTGTTTATAAACCCCTCAGCCTATGACATTTTATTATAGCATCCTGAATAGACTATGGCAAGGAGTTAAGGAAGGATATAATCTCGCCTGGAGACAACCACCAGCCTGATCCCATGGGGAGCTCTGGAGCAAGAATTGCACCATAAAATTGGTTCTACTTTGACCAGGGAGATTGGTCTTTTGGAACCTGCTCCTCCATCAGCCTGTCATCCCCTAAGGATGAATGAGGGTGGATTGTAGGAAGGTGTAGTCTCCTGGGCTAGGGGTTCCCATTTTTCCATGGCCATTCTTTAGAGAAGGGGCAGCTTTGAGCCATTAGCAGGCAACACTCACAGCAGTTGAGGGATGGGTGATGGCCAGGAAAGGGATCTGGATGAGACAGAAATAGCTTCCCCTGTGCAGGGGGAGAATTGTAACCTATCTGAGCAAATGTAGGTCAGAGTGTCTCTGATAACTTTTGGAGGTCATATCTTTACATATTGTGTTAGTCCATTCTCACACTGCTATGAAGATACCACCTGAGACTAGGTAATTTATAAACAAAGGAAATTTGATTGACTCACAGTTCCACATGGCTGGGGAGGCCTCAGGAAACTTACAATCATAGCAGAAGGGGAAGCAGGCACCTTCTTCACAAGGCAGAAGGAGAGAGAGTGTGTGCGAAGGAGGAACTGTCAAACACTTATAAAACCATCAGATCTCGTGAGAACTCACTCACTATCATGAGAACAGCAATGCTGTTGCCCCCATGACTCAATCACCCCCATTAGGTCCCTCCCTTGACACATGGGGAATACGGGGATTACAGTTTGATATGAGATTTGGGTGGAGACACAGAGCCAAACCACATCACACACTATCATACATTACAAAATAAAGAACAACAACAAAAAAAGTGCTTGGTTTTGAGAATAACTGGAATCTGGATTGTATGTTTATAATACAAAAAAAAAGGCTTTCAGGAAAAATGTGTGTGTGTGTGTGTGTGTGTGTAGTGAAAAAAAGGAAAAATCCTTTCCTCTGCCATATTTAAATTTACTATTATAAAATAAAATGTGTCCCTTGTCGATGTGAGAATTGCAGACATGAGAATTAAAATTGTGTCCTAAATCCATTTGGGCATTGATGACATGTAGGGATGCATTATGAGAACTAACTCTCAATCCACAGTATAAATACCCATGGGTGAGTCTGCAATTACATGAGACTCATCTATTTTCCAGGAATTTCATTAATGGCATTAACGAAAAATATCAACTTTGGCACTAAGCTTGCATTAAAATTTCCTCTTTCCGAAATTGTCTTTGAGCATTTTAATTATAAATATGTAGATCTGGTGCTGCCTGATCTATTAGGCATACAGCGTGTGGTTATTTAAATAGAATATTTATTAATTATTAATTAATTATTCAAAATGAAATAAAATTAAGAATTGAGATTCTTGGTCACATAAAACACAATTTCATTGCTCAGTATTTCTCTGTATCTTGTGACTACCTGATTGGATAGCACAGAGATAAAATATTTACATTCACTGCAGAAAATTCTATTGCTTAATGCTGATACAGACATTCAGAAACCTGAAATGAATAGAGTCTTTTAAAAGTATAAAATATTTGTAAATAATTGTGCTTCAAATTTCTTGTCTTACACATTTTTAGAGTTATTGTTGCTGTCATTATCGTTGTTAGTTTTTTTTTAATGACAGCTATGTAAATAGAAAGGATATGTACTTTGGAGCTGAGTAGCCCTGGGTTCAAATTTACTTACTATCTATTGATAGGGTAAGTCAGTTAATATTGCTGAGTCTCAGTGTCCCCTTCTGTAAAATGGGGAGAATAACATTTACTTTGAAAAGGCTTCATGGAAATTAGATACATTAGTGCCTCTAAAAAATCCAGCCTGATGTTTGGCCCTTAGTAGTGACCTTATGATAATTATTATGGTTTTCTTTCTTTAAAAAAAAAAAAAAAAAAAAAAAAAGAGTTTGCTCTCTGCAGGCATATTTTCATGAAATTTCTAGCTTACAGCATTAGAATTTCCCCCTATTCGTTTTGATATATTTGTTAATTATCCCATTTGCACGTGCCTGAAATCATTTTTAAGTTATATAATTCTCTGGTTTCTCTTCAGACCACATAAATCTTTCGCCTTATAACTATTTTGACAGTGGCAAATGAGTTGATTTCCTTCTTCTTTCTCCTCTTTTTGGTTAAGCTTCTAAGATAAGTTACTGAAAAGGAATTAGAAGAAATTAAACTAAACCTAGATTTTATTATTCAATATGAAAGATAGGATGGTTATAAATCTGGACCAAAGCCTACTCCTATTATAGTTAAGAGACTAATCTCTCTCTGCAAGGGTCCTTGAGAATCATTTATAGAAGAGGCTTTTGAGATGCTTTAAAACATCAGAAGGAAACTCATCCAAAAATGAGTTGGCTCAGGAGTGCCAATTAGTCCTGCATTTGATCTGTAGCAGATGACAGGCATTTTAGCCTGAAGAGCTACATGCAGACCGCTGGGGGTAAGCCCTCTTCCCATCCGGAAAGCTGCCTAAGCCCCACCGAAAGGGCTGATGTTGAGTTCCAGGTTCTTGCTGAAGGACAATTCCTTAACTCCTAGAGATCCTGTGAGGGTAAGCACAGTTATGAAGAAGACAAAAGACAGGTTCAACAATACAGCCTTTTGGGCGGCTGGCCAGGAATTTAAAAGCCGTGATTTAAAGAACTAAACAAAATTCTCCTGGGAGACCAGGAAGCTTAGAAAATACCCCGGGTCTCGCTCTCCATTGACAAAATAGCAAATGTAGAACATGCCACTCCAAGTAAGGAAATTCCAGTCACTTCTGGGTTTTATTTCTTTTTAATGTATTATTCTGGTTTGCCCAGACAGCTGCTTTAGCCCCTAGTTTTGAATTTAAAAATCTACCCATGGATCCTCCAATCCACAATGACCCGATCCTGAATATCTCAAGGAGAAAAGATATCTACAGTCACCGAAATTTTTATCCTTTATCTTAAAGAACTTATACTGGAGGATGAGTGAGATGACAAATTTGAATAATATATTACTAATAAATATGATTATTAATTATTAATATACTATTCGCTATATATTATTCAATTGTACATCTTATATATACTTCTATAGATATACACATATGCATACGGGTGTGTATTTTTTTCTGGTCAGTGGGTGTTTTTAGCTTTCATGGACAGTGATTTCCTTTCAGAAGTAGAAAATGCATATTTGGGATTTTTGGGTAGGGAATGCAATGTTCTGGCTCCAAAGCTGGTCCCTAGAGACAGGGAAACCCCCCCACCACAGGCCCTCCCTAACAGGGAAATGGCCTCCCACTGAATACAGTTTGCAGAGAAGCAGCTAAGCCTGAGCAGCAGGTACAGAGTGGTTCCCAGGCTGCTGCTGCAGTTGCTGCTTAAAAAAAAAATCAAACCATGCCTCTGCACAGATGTGTGACAGCTTTCGAAAGGAGTGCAGCTCCTGCCCACCTGCTGTGCTCTATTTCAGAATGGGGCTTTCATTTAAAAGACAAAGCCTGGTTAGCTTTTTACCTTTGAACCTTATTGCATCAATTACCACCCAGATTGCAAGTGTTTTGATTGGGGGGAGAATTGGGGGAGAGAGGAGCCGGGAAAGGCCTCTCCCTTCCCTTCAAGGAGGAAAGGTCACCTCTTCAGGATGGCAGTGCAGTCACAGCCCAAGGGCACTTTCTTAAACTGCTCAGCACCCCAGGCTCATAAGCAAAAGCCTCTCTGCTAAGCACACAGAGACGGAGCCATCATCTCTGCATTTGGCCCTGAGACAAATGACTCAATAAGGGACTCAAGCTATTAGAAAATTACATGGGCTTAAATGAAAATTCAAATGGGAGAAATGGAGGCCGAGATAAAAATGGGTTTTAAAATGAAAAAACCAACCGGGACCAAGAAAATGAAATAACAGACACAAAGCCCAAAGAGAAACTACATCAAACTGAGGAGTGTAGAAATTTGGAGTCGCTGTCCTGCGCATGGTGATATTCATGTTAGAGAACCGAACCGGCGTCCACTCGCCTGGTGCAATGAAACCAGATGCTCACACTGAGGTTTCTGCCGTGATAGAAAGGAAGGCACTTATTGTAGAGCATCAAGCAAGGCGAATCAGGGCAGCTCATGCCTATAGACCCAAACTCCCTAATGGCTTGCAGGTAAGGGTTTCTAAAGGAGGGGTAAATTTCAGGAGAGATGACGCTACTGGCAAAATCATCAATCAGTATACGAAAGTTACGCATTGGTTTTGGACAAAAAGGGGGGATATCTTGAAGCACCTGCTTGCAGGGTAGAGGCAGATTTAAAGATCTTCTGATTTACAATTGGTTAAGGAAGAGAAGCTTTGTTTAAAAATTGTGGGTCAGTAGAAAAATGTTAGGGGAGTGACTGTCTCCAAGCCCTTTAGGAAGAACATTAGAACAAAGGGCGATAGTTAAAGTTTAGTGTTCACTTCCCCCTCATCTGGGGTCTAAGTGCCAGCGGATCAGTACTGTGGGGGTCCCAGCCTCTGAAAGACAACTCAGGGACATATGTTAAGATGTTATCTTTAATTTCCCTAGGGAGAGCAAACATCTCTGAGACTCTAACTTCTTTAGCTATTGTTTTAGGCTGCTTTTACCTTCTTGTTTAACAAATTACTTATTTACTTCTCAGGGCTAGCTAGGTGCCCGGAATTTCCTGTGAAGGAACTCAGGATTTTCCTTTATTTCCATGCTTGGGGTCTGTAGGCCCCTAAAAGAGGGGATCCCTCCTTCGTCTCACCCGGAGGTTTACAGGGATTGATTGGGTGATACAATTAGCTGGAGAGGGTCAGAGAAAAGCAAGATTATACTCAAAGCAGTCATATCACTACCTTAATTATTATTCTGTTTCGTATAAATTATGAACATAGACTGCATTTCCCTGCCTCTAATCTCTCTCCTCTCTTTTCTTCCTTCTCTTCTACCTTCCTGCCCTCCATCTACTCACCTATAATTCATTCAGAAAAGATTATTGAGCATCTACTACGTATCAGGCATTATTCTAGACCCCAGGGAAAGAGTATTGATTGAAACTCATGGAGCTTACATTTTAGCAGGGGAGACAGACACAAACAAGGTAAAGAAATACACTATGTAACATGTAAGGTGATGATAAGTAAAAGGGAGGGGGATGGAGTGCAGTATGAGGCAGATTCTAGACAAATAAAACAGTGCCCTCTTTCTGCAGGATATAGTTTGGCTTTCATGCTCAGTCAAAGCACCCTTCCTCTGGGCAAAGCGAATCACACTGGGACATTCCTTGGCAAGTGGAGCAAGGGCTCCATTCACAACCTGCTTGTTCCTTGTAACAGGTGCCATGATGCACTGCAGTCCAGCTATGAAGTGGGGAGTGTGTGTGTGTGTGTGTGTGTGTGTGTGTGAGATGCAAAACTCTCTTGACTCCAATACTGATGGCACAGTGTTCAACAGACCAGAAAAGAGACCTGGAGCCAGCAAACAAGACATAAGGTTTTTTGAGGACTTACACACAGGGTCATCCAGAGGCAGTGGGTTGGACAGGAAAACTGCTACTGTTTGTAAAAAGCATGCAGTTTATATAGCATTTTCACTTATCAACCTCTACCTAGCAACCTTCATTTCAACCAAAACAAAGGGCCTCAATCCCCTGTACAGCCTGCATTCCAAGGGATGAGCCAGGGGCTAGGATGTTCTTCATAAAGAGTGAATCTCTAGGTTGGCCACTCTTGGATTTCTTAGCTTGGAACTCCAAACACATATTTGTCTCAGATCATAGGGTCATTTTCAGGATATGTTTAAGTTACTGCTGTCCAGTGCTTCTGCCATACAGTGTGATTTTACAGAAAGGGGCCAGGGCAGTCCTCCCTGGGGAGGTGGTACTTGAGTGAGGACCTGAAGGAGGGAGGTAGCCGCTCTGTGATAGGTGAGGGAAGAGCAGGCAGGGCAAGTGCAACAACATGAGGAGAGAGCCTGACGATGGGACGCAGAAAGGGCAGGGGGTCATGTGGATATATGAGCATGACCACTGTGGAGGAAGCGAGGAGAGGGCAGTTGGGGGACAAGGTTAAGGGAGGTTGCGCAGGATTAAGGCTGTAGAAAGAACATTAGCCTTCATGACCACAAGGGAGGCATCCTCGGAGGCCTTGGCAATCACACCTAACACATTTTGTCAGGATCTCTCTGGCTGCTGATTTGAGGCTCGGTTAAAGTAAGGCAAAGGTGAATGCAAGAGGCCCGGTTAGAAGGCTACTGCATCATCTAAGCAAGAGATGCCCAGTATGGGTCTTGTCTAATTCATCTGCAGTCAGCATAATCTTTCTGAAGCCCAGTTTGATCTGTTTCTTCTTGGTAAAGAATCCTTCAGTGACACCCCAGTGCCCATACAATTGCCAACTGAAAAATGATGAGGTTCCTAAATTTAAAAAAGGGAGCTTTATTTCTCATAAAGGGTTGCAGCCTGCAGGTGGCCATTCTGGCAGAATGGGAAATGTAGCCTCTGGCCCGAAGCCAGAAGCCAGAAATAGGCACTCTGAGGGAGGGGTAAAGGGAAAAAAAATACCTTGAATGGAGCGGTCAAATATACATATTCAATAGGCTATGGGAGGGATCATGAATATTTATGAAAAGAGAAACATGCACATGTGCAGTGGAGCTTCATGCCCCTTCATCGGTCCTATGTACAAATAATGGCAGCATTAACATGACCTGAAGTTGAAGTTGTCAGCCTTCTGATACCAAAAGGTAAAGCAGTGGATGTGAAATTCTCTGTAGACTGGTCATAACCACTGGGTGGCTGATGGGCTCTTTTTTATTTATTTGTTTATTTTTTTCAGACAGGTATCACTATGTTGCCCAGGCTGGAGTGCTGTGGTTTTTCACAGGCATGATTCCACTACTAATCAGCACAGGAAATTTTACTCGCTCCATTTCTGACCTGGGCCAGTTCACCCCTCCCTATGCAACCTGGTGGCCCCATACTCCCAGGAGGTCAGGATATCGATGACAAACTTAGTGCAAGCACCCAATTGGTATAGCACACCACAGCCCAGAACTCCTTGGCTCAAGGGATCTTCCAGCCTCAACCTCCTGAGTAGCTGAGTCTCTTGTTAGGCATAAAAGGAGGGGAAGTGTTAGATAGTTGGTTGGTATCAGTGGTGGATTTGAAAGGTCTAGTTTCCGCTCAGCCTTTAGGGAAGAAAGTCTATTTGTGGTTAACAAAGGAGCAGGTATAACTAGGTCTGTCTAATCTCCCATCCCATCAAGGCTGAGAAGTCAGTTTTCAAGGTTGTTCTGTGGTCCCCTTGAGCAAGATATGGTCCTTTCAGTAGGTTGGGGGGCTTAGCATTTAATTTTATTTCTCAAAATGAATTTCCTTGTATTGGATAATGGACTAATCCTAACCAGGCCTTCCTCTTTCCCAGCCTCACAGCCAGGCAACTCCTCTCTCTAGCTCCTGTTTGACACCCCACTCTTCTGAACTCTAGCTACAGGATTTCAAGCTGGTGCTCTAAATACCTCCTCTGGTCTGCACTTGGAGTCTCAGGTGACAGATCAGTTCTATAGAGGCAGGGCCTGGGGCCTGGCTTTGGAAGATCTTCAGGAAACACCTGTGGAGCTTCCAAATTGGTGAACACATTGAGGTATTGGAAGGTGTCATTCACCCAGGGAGGCATGGGTGCCTGTTCCCCACACCTTGCCCTGTGCATCTCTTCCACCTGGCTGTTTCTGAATTGTATCACTTGTAATAAACCAAATCAAATGATGATTCAGAGTGCATATGAAAGCCTCATAAAACACTTGGAAGAAAACAGGATTTTAGCATAGCACCTCACTTTGCACATTAAAAATGGAAAGATATGGTAGAAGAGGCATGCCAGGCTCTATCTCTGCCTCAGTACCTATGGCCAGAAGGATCGGACATCTGGCATGTGCTCTGTGTTCCTTCATGTTTGTTGCCCTTGAGAATGCATCATTGCTTCTTAGGAAGTAAAGAGAACACAGCGTCTGGGCAGGAAGCTATGATTCACCAGGTGTGAATGGTGTAACTTCATTGGGTGGCTCAAGGGCTCTCCACTCTTGAAACACTCTTGGCTTCTGATGACCACTTTCTTTACTGGGAATTTTGCCCTTATTCTTTATTATTTATTTACTGGGAATTTTGCCCACTAATTTATAGGTATGACAAAAAAAAAAGAGAAAAATTAGAATCTATGTAGATAAAAAATTATGTTATCTAATCTAATGTTTTTCTTAAAATACAATGTAAAGAAAATTTTATCTGCTGTTTTACTTATTCTGCCTAATTCTTCTAATCAACAGAGAAAGTGAGGAAGAAGAAATGAAACAAAAGAAGCAAACTGGGAGCAGGGGACCCAATATTTCAGGGGACCCATGTTTCAAGCTCTTTATGGACCTGATGTCATGCAATCTTGTGACAAATTTGTGGTGTGGATATTCTTACCCTCTTTTGCCCATTCAGGACATCAAGAAAAAGACCTACCTAAAACCTACCTCAAATCACATGGTAAATGGCAACCTGGAATTTTACTAGGAAGGCTGACTTCAAAACTTGTGATAGTTCCACTCTATAGAACTGTCTTCGAAAAAGAGAGAGAAACACCTATGATGGTGAAGGAAGAAATGTGCAGGCTGGAGAAGGGGAAAGGCAGAGCAGGGGTGAAGGGAAAGGCAAGCTGGGGAAGGGGAAGGAAGCCCGATGCTCAGAGCAGCTGGAAGATGACTGGCTGTGTTTGGGGCACCATAGCATCTGTTGCAATTGGCCCAAACAGTCTTTTTTTATTTGAATTGGTCACCAACAATGAAAAATCAAGGAATTTTTTGTGTGTGTGTGAAATCTGAATTGCTGATATCTTTTGAAAGCTCCGAGAGGAGGCCAAGCTGAGCCTGTCTTCCACAGGGTGACAGTTAGCTGGAGCTGAGGGTTGGTTGTCTCCTCTTCCCAGGCCTTGGCTGGGAGGTTTCCTGAAGCATCTCTGACAGAGTTAGGCTGACCCAGAACACCCATCATGGCACAGCTATGTGTGCCTTCATGTCCTATGTCTTTGCAAACTCTGCCCCAGCATTCTTGACTATTCTTTAAGACCCTAAGACTCTATTCAAAGGCTGCCTACTCTGTAGAGCCTTCTAGTACAGTCCAGACAACTTACTCATTACTTTGGAAACCATTCTAGTACAGTGCACCTTGAAGGTAGGGCTGTGTCTGGGTCCTCTTTTCTTTTCTTTTTTTTCTTTTCTTTCCTTTTCTTTCTTTCTTTTTCCTTTCTTTTTTTTTTTGATACAGACAGTGTCTCACTTAGGCTGGTCTTAAACTCCTGACCTCAAGTGATTCCCTCACCTCAGCCTCCCAGAGTGCTGGGATTACAGGCATGAGCCACCACACCCAGCCTGGTTCCTAATTCTATACGAGCTTCTAGCACAATATCTGGCTCACAGCGGGGAAATCATAACCATTTAGATGAAATGAACTTACGTCAGATGAATAAAAACTTTGCAGAGTTACAAAATCTAGAGTATCTCATTGAAGAGAGACTCAAACCGCTAGACCTTTGCAAGACTGAGCATTACCAGCAGGGCCCTTGGAGCTCGTTCTGCATCTGTCTGCCTGGCATTCCCACAGAGAGGTTAGGGTGGCATGTCCCCATCACACAGCCGGTGTGGAAGCCAATGAGTTCAAACAAAACGTGGCGTGCCCAGGTGGATTGAAAACATTTCCTCAGCAAGCCGCCCAGTTTTGATCCATGTTTAAATTTATTTTTTGCTACAACTCAGTACACACACTGTTACTCTAACATCTATCAGGGAGTGCTTATGTGAATGGGCCCCAAGAAGAAGGGAATGGAGTGGACGGAGATAAGCTTGTTGGGAGGGTGAAGAGGGAAGGCCTTGCAAAGTGGCCAGAGCCATCACCAGAGGACATTACTCCAGCAACAAGCATGAGTGAGAGAAGGGGAACAGTGAGTGCCAGAGAGGGGCCCAAGGAGAAGGTTTACTAGACCGATGGCAAGACCAGGCCGCTTTGACAAAGACCATGAGCCCCTGGTAATTGCAGTACTGATGGATCTGTAACTGCTGCGAACCAAGTCTATGTTGTTTTAGCTTGTAATCCCTTTAGGTGGGCCCACACTTTTAGTATTCAAAAGTAGACTGCAAACAGAAAACAATTGATGAGTGTTTGGAGTGTCATAGCAACCCTGTAGATACTCATTTGTAGTTTGCTGTTAGCAAACCATCTCTATACATGTAACTTAGTTTGTTCCCATGGCACCTGCCCAATCAGAGCAGGTACGGTGATGTGATTTGCTTTAGGTCACATGATAGTATGTAGTTGGGTTTGAACCAACGTCTTATGACCCCAGGATCAGAGCTCGTTGCACAGTGTGAGGAGGAGAGGGTCCTGCCTCACCAGGGTGGACCCCAGGCTGTCAGCCCCGGCACCCTGGGAGGAGCTGGGGTGAGCCACCCCACTTCCTGCCTTCTACTGTGCTGCTTGGGCTCTGCTAACAGTTGGCACTTGGCTGGTGCTGGCTGGCTGGCCATTCATCCAGCTCCACCATCTGGCATTACGCCCTCCTTGTGCACCATCCTCTCTTCTGCCTGGGTGGCTGTGCCTGCTGCTCCTGTCTGGCAGGACCTGAGTGGCAGAGGGTTGACTGTGGGGTCCTGGGCATTAGCTTCCGGCGATGGCCTCATCCTCCTGGAAGTCTGTCTGCCTCAGCCTTTGGCCCCAGGCTCCACACCCCCACCATTGATGAAATGTGCTCCTGCTGCCCAGAAAGAAAATGTCTAGGGCTCCAGTCCTGCCTGGTTGGCAGTATTCCCTCCTGAAAACCTTCCTTGCCTGTACTTCGTGCTATTCTGGAGTTCATTTTGAACAGCAGGACTGTATTAGCAGAGAAGGAAGGAACAGAAGAACCGGTCACATAAAGAAGCCCCTGTCCATACAGTTTGACCTTTGCATGTCCAAATCTCAAAGTGGGCTACAGGGTCTGTTTGTTCCCTGCTCCACGGAAATTCTGTAACTCAGGCCTTTCCTAGGTTCACTGACAACTCCATGTTTATACGATTGGGATAGTTAGGAAAGAAGACTTAGGGCCACTGTGAGCAAAAGAAGAAGAGGTGTCTGCCATGACGGAGCATCCAGTTTCCTGGAATAATGGATGCACTCAAATAAACACACAGGAATATGTAAATCTGCATACTCACTGGGTGACCTTCAGCAACATTCTGGACCTTTCTGTGCCTCAGTTTCTTCATCTGTAAAGTGGGGGCACTTTGCTGGATGGTTGTGAGGGTTTATATGCATTATGCAAAGCACTTAGGATTGTGCCAGCACATAGTAATTCATCAATAAATATTAGCTATTATTAAACCAGGCAAGTGCCCTCAAAGAGAAGTGAGTGAGTGAGGCCATCCTGGCTTATAAAAGAAGGATTTGACTTAGTCATTTGGGAGACAAAAGAAGGCTTCCATGAGGAAGTGGCTTGGACTGAAATGTGAGGAAGTAGATTTTAACTTTGATGAAGAAATCTGAGGAGCACGTTCTTGGCAGTGGAAACGGTGTGTGCAGAGTGGTAACAGTATTGGTGGAAGGATAGTCTAGGAAAAGTATGTGGCAGAGAGGAGATGGCGGCAGATGTGCAGACATTATAGTCAGTGGTCAGATCATATTGAGCCTTTAGAACCATGTTAAAGAATTTTGGGAAACCACTGGATGATACTTATTTTTTGTGATGTAACAAATTACCCCAAAACTTAGCAGTTTCAAACAACAAACACTGATTATCTCATGCCATTTCTGAGGGTGAGGAATTCAGGTGTGGCTTAGCTGGGTGGTTCTAGCTCAGGGTCCCACAAGAGGTTACAATTACTGCACTGGGGGCTCCCATTGTGTGAAGCTTGACTGGGGCTGAGGATCTGCTTCCAGAATCACTCAGGAGGTCTCTCTTCCTCTTTGTGGGCCTCTCTATACAGCCACTCAGCATAGAGCAGCTGTGTGCCCCAGAGAAGCTGTATCCCCCAGAGCAAGTGAGAGGGAGTGTGAGCCAGCCCAACAGGAAAGGGTTTTTATAACCTCATCTTGGCAGTGACATTCCATTATTTCTACCAACATCTATGGGAAACACAGACCTACTCTGATACAATGTGGGAGGGGACTACCAAGGGGGTGGATACCAAGAGACAGGAGCATTGGGGGTCATCTGAGAGGCTGGTGGGGGGGAAATAATCAGATTTGCCTTTGACTACCTCCTTCCTGCTATAGTGAGGATGGGGTGGACAGGGACTTGATACACACAGGGAGAACAGCTGGGAGACGACTGTAGCTCAGAGTATCCAGTGGTGGTGGGATGAGTTGGGACCTTTATATCCTTACACTGACCACTTGTTGACGGTGGGCTTCTTTGAGAAGAGAACATGGCCTTGAGAAAGGTGGTTCTGAACTTCAGCAGAGGGCAATTTCTAAAAACAGCTGATATCTGAAGAATTTCATCTGGTAACACTCCCAGCAGCTAAGAGGTAAGTCCTTCATTGCTGAATGGAGAGCTCAGTGGTACAGCAGCAAGCATACCCGGCTACCAATGTGAGGTGTTTGCAAGAGGTTTCACAGACAGAAGATACATCACTATTCTCCTGTATTAGTTGCTAAGCAAAAATGTAGGCACTGGAAACTGATAGATGTGGGGATTGCCAGCAGCTCCCAAGGGTTCCTTGAAAATTATTCATTTGTGCTGCAGTTAGCTAAGATCATCAAGGATGGCCTCTTGTGACCACCCCACTTTAGGATTCACTGAAAGCCTTCTCGATCTTCAATCTTCCCAACATATCCAATGGTTATAGGAACCTCTAAGTCTTCATATTAAGTTCTTCCTAGTGAAAATACCTAAAATGGTTTCTATGTTTCCAAACTAACACTTGCTGGTTGTATCATCAAGAGTTATACTCCAAAATAAGAACCTGGGAGCACTTCTCAATAATCTCTCCAGTAATCAATTAATACAGGTCTCCCAAATGCCTCCCATTTTTTAAATGCAGTGATAGGTATTGAATGCTAGGATCAGCTAGCTAAAAATGCATTTAGAAATTTTAAAGAGATAATTATATAGAAGTATTGACCACAGGTGAACAATGCTTAGTTGGTGAGGGGAAGGTTACTAGTATCAGATAATTCAAAACTTGTGAGTTTGCGTGGCTATACCAGGCTTTCAGCAATCACTGAGGTTTGAAATTGGCCCTGAAAGGAAAACAGCTGAGACAGACAAAAAAAAGTTTAAACATCTTCAAATGTAGCACATGGACCACTCATTATCTGACAACTGCCTGCCTCCTCAGACTTTTTTCCTTGTGCTCCTTTGTCTCAACTTCATGTTCCAGCAATTCCAAGCTGCTTGCAGTGCTTTTGCATATGTCAAACTTTCTCCCGTCTTTTTTTTTTTTGTTTTGCCCAAGCTGTCACCTCTGCCACAACAAACCTCTCCTCTATTCACTCTTTAAAACTTAGTTTGGGTATCAACTAAAAAATGACAGAATAAGATCTTCTGAAAATCTCATCCTTTATAAAAGCAATGAGAACACTGGCAAAAATGGCAAGAATTCCCACTACTAGAACCGTGGAATTTAGCAAAACACTTGCAGCAACCCAGGCAGTATTTCTCAAGAAAAAGAGCCGAATCTCAGTAAGAACAGTGAGCTTTGTGTTGCTCCAATTTGCCCTATTCCGATTATCCTTCCTCCCCAGCCGCACAATCATTTTGAAAACAAAAGCTCTCAATCAGGTGAAAAGCAGCAGGGGGGGACAAAATAGGGTCAGTCTAAACATTAAGTAGCTTGTCAGCCAAAGAGACTGGGGATTTAGGCAGGGACCAGACCCTAAAAGACTTTACATGTCCCACTATAGACTTTTCATCTTATCCTGAAAGTAACGGGGAGTCCTGCAAAGATTTTTGGCCTCAAAACTACATTCCCAGATAATTGCTATTATTTGACCTGTTTTGGTGGTTCCTTAGGAAGCTGTTTTTGACTCAGTTCAGTTTTTTCCAGTTTCTTTTCTTTCCTTTCCGAGGAAAGGAAGTTTCTGGGGAGAGTACTTAATTTGGATGAATATAGGGGACTATGTTCACAGGAATGAAAACTGTGGTGAGGTAGGAATTTACTCTTTTTTTTTTTTTTTTGAGATGGAGTCTCACTTTGTTGCCCAGGCTGGAGTGCAGTGGTGCGATCTCGGCTCACTGCAACCTCCATCTCCTGGGTTCAAGCAGTTCTCTTGCCTCAGCCTCCCAAGTTGCTGGGATTACAGGCACCTGCCACCAAACCTGGCTAATTTTTTTTTTTTTTCTAAATAGAGCTGGGGTTTCACCATGTTGGCCAGGCTGGTCTCAAACTCCTGACCTCAAGTGATCTGCCCAGTTCAGCCTCCCAAAGTGCAGGGATTACAGACATGAGCCAGCACACCCCCGCTGGGATTTACTCTTAATGCATTCACAACAAAGGCCTCAGCTAATTCTCAGGGACCTGGAGGACCCTTCAGAGTTGTCCTGCCTTACGGCCCAATGCCAGTTCTTCATACCAAGTGCCAGTTCTTTATATCTTCCTCATCAAGCAGTCATTGGATGCTCTCTGTCCCTTGGGAGAAGACCCAACCTTTTCCAACTAACAGCAGCTCAGTGAACAAATGAGTGCCTCAGCCCCAGAGGCAGAGCTGGGCAGCGCACCCCTGTATTCAGCATCCAGTTGCATTCCCATGTGGCTTGGCCCATGCTGCTCTCTCAGTGCGTGACCCCCTGAGAGGAGGCAGGAAGAGAGGCAACCGATGAGAGCAGACAATTGTGATTTCTACCTTGAGTCTTCTCCCTGTTAAATGTATGGCTTGGATCAGAATTTATCTTCTTTAGGCCTGTTTCTCCACCCACGGCAAATGATATTTCTACTTAAACACCGAACACGTTGCTGGTATTCTGAGATAACCTGGAAATGGGGTCAAAGTTGGATGGACTATTTCTAGGAAGGAAATCCAGTACCTACGATTGCTGGGAAGGCCAACCACACTGTGCTTCTCCTTCTAACCTCCCCAGGATCTCCCACGGTTCTTGTTTTTATTTATTTATTTATTTATTTATTTATTTATTTATTTATTGAGACTGGGTCTTGCTCTGCCCTGGCTGGAGTGCACTGGCATGATCTCAGCTAACTGTAACCTCCGCCTCCTGGGTTCAAGTGAGTCTCCTGCCTCAGCCTCCCAAGTAGCTGGGATTACAGGTGCCCACCACCACGCTCGGCTAATTTTTTGTGTTTTTGGTAGAGACAGGGTTTCGTCATGTTGGCCAGGCTGGTCTCAAATTGGATCTCCCATATTTCTGCTGCAAAAGTAAAAATGAGGTCTAGTAGCTTCTTCAGAGTACTGAGAAGTTGGTCTAATTTGTTTTGAGTTCCCTGGACCCTGATTAGGATTTTGCATCAGGCAGACATTCATTTTGTTCTGTTTTCTTTCTGACATTGGCCAATGAAAAATCATAATGAAATAAAATTATGTCATTCTTTATCCTGGTATCAAATTGTACATGCATTAGTGACTTGGTAAAAAGAAAAAAAATGAGTTAATAGTCTGCAGTAAATCACTATAAGCGTTAGGGAGACATCTAAGAATCAGAGACATACAGGATCTTGAGTGATGTGATTCAAACCCCTACATTCAAACAAATGGATTCTCAAAGGCTGGAGGGGGAAAACTTATCAGAATCTCAGGGGGAAGGTGAGGCTCATGTAGTTTGAAAAAGTCTATCTACTTTCTACCCATAGGAAAATTTTGTACAAAATTATTGTCTCTTGGGGATATGCAGAAAATAGTGAGATATGCAGAAATAGTTTTAGGGGACAAAGGTTAAAAAGACATTTTAGAAGTAGTTTTGGGAACAAATGGCAGTATGATAATGTTACCCATGAGAAGTTTTATCTCTATCAGCTGCATTTAGCCATAAAATTACACAATGGATCATTACAATGCCTTTAAGTGAAGGAATGCAGCCACCCCCTGCTACAAAAGAAAATTCCAAAACAGTGAGCATAATACCAAGGAGTTTTCTCAAAACTAAGGATGACAAAATGAAAATGGGCTCTGGAGTACGTTTGAGTTTTCCTCTTAAATTAAAATCCCCTAGATTTTTTGACAATTCCCATTGACCCTCGACATACCACCGAAGGAAGTGAATCACTGGCATCTCTGTGACTCTAATGATGCCCAAACTTTACAGCTGATGAGCAAGGAATAGAATAAATAGCTCCATTCAGAAGGACAGATTCCCCTCAGGTGGGTAAAAAGATAGCATCATTCATAAGACCATTATCTGAAATTCTCTGACTCAATTACAGTCTCACTCTGAATCAGTTGCGGTGACTGACAGCGCCCGACAAGGCCAGTACTCACATTCCAAGCTGCACGGTAAAGAGAAACTGCAGATGAAAGCACATTTACTCACACTTCCAACAGCAGGATTTCTCAAGGTTTGTCGGCTTCGAATATAAATGTAGAATATTTCCTTGGTGTCAGCAGCAGCTCCAGACTGGATTTCAGGAGCAATTAACAGTCCACATATTAACCCTTTTCTTGCAGACAGGAACATGAAAATAATTCCCATTGTTGTGTATTTACTCAGTGTGTGTTGTGGGGGGGAAGAGATACAGGCATACACACACACACACACACACACATATAATATATACATATATGTACAGTCACATGGACATCAATACTATCTCTTAATGAAATGTATCATTTTGTACCTACGAATGCTAATTTTTTGACAAACTACCTAAATAGATTTTATGTTGTCAAATGCACATTAAGATCATGGGAACCAAGTTTAATTCCTTAGTTTTTCTTTCCAGAAGCTAGGCTGATATTTAACAGGCTGTCTCATGACCTAGAACAGGAGTCCACATCCTCAGCTTGCAGGCCAAGTCCAGCCCACCACTTGTTCTTGTATGGCCTGTGTACACTTTTAAGGGATTGAAGAAAAATCAAAGAACAGTAATAGTTAGTTCGTGACTCTTGAAAATTGTATGACATTCAAATTTTAGGTTCCAAAAATAAAGTTTTATTGGCACACAGCTACACCTTTTTTTTTTTTTTTTTGAGATGGGGTCTCACTCTGTTACCCAGGCTGGAGTGCAGTGGCATGAACTTGGCTCACTGCAGCCTCGATCTCCCAGGTTCAAAGCAATCCTCCTGCCTCAGCCTCCCAAGTAGCTGGTACTACAGGCGTGCACCAGCATGCCTGGCTAATTTTTGTATTTTTCTGTAGAGATGGGGTTTTGCCATGTTGCCCAGGCTGGCCTTGAACTCCTGGGCTCAAGCGATCCACCCACCTCAGCCTCCTGAAGTTCTGGGATTACGGGTGTGAGCCATTGTGCCCAGCCCCACTATTGATTTATGGATTGTCTATGGCTGCTTTCTTCCCAAAAGGACAGAGAGTTGAGCAGTTGCAACAGAAATCATACAGCCCAGGAAGCCTAAAATATTTACTGTCTGGTTCTTTACAGAAAAAGTTTGCCAACTTCAGGCCTAGAGCTAGTTGTTCTATGGCCTTTTTGGGTTGGTTTCTGCCCTGCTTAAGATAAGAGTACACAGATGGTTCCTGACTTATGATTCGACTTATGATTTTTAAACATTATGGTGGTGCAGAAATGAAACGCACTCAGTAGAAACTGTACTTTGAATTTTAAATTTTGAGCATTTCACTAGTATAATACTATAATTCCTAGTATAATGCAGTATAATACTCTCTTGCAGTGTTGGGCAGCAACAGTGAGCCACAGGTCCCCGTCAACCATGCAATCACGAGGGCAAACAGCTGATACTCTACAGCGTACTGTGCTCCCTGTGTTGTTTGGAATATTGTGTTTTTAATTTTCACATCCCATCATGTCTACAAAACACCCATCTATATCTGGGGAGAAGGAAAAGCAGAGGGAATTACTCTTGAGCCAAAACTCAAAATAATTGCCCAGTACGGAGACAGCAAGCCAGCAATGGCCATCACACGTGAGTTAGGACTGTAGAAAGCCACGTCCATCTTAAGGAATAACAAGCAAATTCATGACGCAGTGGAACCATCAACATCAGTCAAATCTACTGTTATCACAAAGAAAAGAGCTGGGCTGATTGATGATTTGGAAAAATTACTTGTCATGTGAGTGGAAGACCAGACACAGAAGCACAACTGCTTAGCCTACTGATGATCCAGGCTAAGGCGAGAAGTCTTTTCAATACACTAAAAGAGCATGCCTGTGATCTTTCCCAAATGCAAATGTTTATAGCAAGTCATGGGCGGGTTCCAACACTTCAAAAGGCATCGTAACTTTCATAACGTGAAGGTCAGCAGTGAGGCAGCAACTGCCGATACTGAAGGTCTTGAAGCACTTAAGAAAAAGCTCCATAGGACAATTGTGGATGAGAAATATTTGCCAGAATAAATATTTAATGTCAATAAAATGAGTTTGTTCTGGAAGCGTATGCTGGTGCATACATATATTAACAGGCCAAGACAATGCCAGGATTCAAAGCATTCAAATATCCTGAAATGTTGTTTTGGGGTGGAAATGTTGCAGGGTTCAAATTAAAGCCTTCCTAATCTACCAGTTAGGGAACTCCAGAGCATTTGAGAATGTGAACAAGCATTCGTTTCCTGTTTATTATTGCCATCACAAGAAAGCCTGGATGACATCAGCCTTGTTTAAAGACAGGGGTTTGAAGTGTTTTATTCTACAGGCAAGAGAGTATTGTAGGCAAAGCAACATCTCATTCAAGATTGCTCTGATCTTAGACAATGCTCCAGGTCCTCCATAGCTTATCCAGTGACATCCATCTTGATGTAAAGATTGTATATTCGCCACTTCTGAACACAACCGCACTCATTCAACTCATGGAACAAGGCACAAGAGCTGTGTTCTAAGCATACTACTTATCCACTCAATATTTGCAAAGGCTTTTAAAGAGACTGAATCTGACCTAACGCTCTGAGAGTTTTGGAAAGGTTTTAATATTCTAAATGCTGCCTGGAACATTGTTCCAGCATGAGAAGACATCACACAACAATGCATGAATGGCATTTGGAGGAAAGTTTTGAAGATGTATGTAAATGCATTTAAAGGCTTTAACAAAGATTCTGCTCTTGATGAAATAGTAACTAACAATATTAGTGCTTGGGGAACAGCCAGAATTGGAGGTTGATGAAGAGGATATTCGTGAGTTTACTGGCATTGGGACTGAAGAGCTTCCCAAGGAGAAACTGATCAGACTGAAGAAGAAAGAAAGAAATTGAGGCAGAGGAAAAATAAGTTACACCTGAGGCACCAAGAAAGTTTGCAGCAAAGAAACTGGTGGAGGCATTGGTTACTCTCAGCAGTGACTTATGAACGGTGGAAGAAATGGACGTCCATTGCTAGAGATTCTCAAGAGCTGACAGGCAGATGCAGGCTGCTCTTGCTTGCTGTAGAGAAATACATAAAGAAAAGAAGAAACGAACTGCACGGTTAAAACTTACCTTCCTGAAGAACTCTATGCTTGCCAAACCATCAACAAGTGTCAATGCCCCACTGTCTTCTAGCAGCTATTCTCAAGCCTCAGCACGAGAGTGAGAAATCAATGACCCTGTCACCGTAGCATCCCCATTATCCAGCAATTAATTTTAGTTCAATGCATAAAACCCTCTTCACACCCAGTGTGCTTTAAGCTGTGTACATTAATGGTGAGTACCCAAACGATTCTGTTTTTCATTTTTAGTACAGTAATCAATAAATTACATGAGATATTCAATACTTATATTTATAAAACAGGCTTCATGATAGATGATTTTACCCAACTATAGGCTATGTGTTCTGAGCACATTTAAGGTACACTAAGCTAATCTATGACTTTTGGTAGGTTAGGTGTATTAAATGCATTTTTGACTTATGGTATTTTTTACTTATGAGGGGTTCTTTGGGATATAACCCCATCATAAATTGAAGAATGTCTACATTGCTTTGCAAAGTTCTTGTAGAGGAGTACCTGGGACTATACCTCTATTAACACAATCCAGATCTACTTTTCATCACATAATCCCCATTGATGAATAAACAGCACTTTGTTATAATCATATTTGACCACACTATTTATTATATAATGAAAAGTATTAAATTCTATTGGAAAGGAAATTCTCATCATCTAAAATCTTTTTTGGGGACAGTCAGATTTGTATGTAATAAGTTTCTTTAAATAAGATTATAACAATTATCAACAGAAAAGGTTTTTAGAAATGTTATGTTATCTTCTAATTGCAAGCTACTTGTAGAAAACAAAACAAAAAGCAATGCTATTGATTCTTTTTAAATGTAAAATGTTGTTGGATTCAAGAGACACTGAATAGCTTTAGTTGGGTGAAGTAGTAATGAATTCACCACTTCTTTTTTTTTTTTTTTTTTTTTTGAGACGGAGTCTCGCTCTGTCACCCAGGCTGGAGTGCAGTGGCTCAATCTCAGCTCACTGCATGCTCTGCCTCCAGGTTTATGCCATCCTCCTGCCTCAGCCTCCCGAGTAGCTGGGACTACAGGCAGCCGCCACCTCGCCCGGCTAGTTTTTTGTATTTTTTAGTAAAGACGGGGTTTCACCATGTTAGCCAGGATGGTCTCGATCTCCTGACCTCGTGATCCACCCGCCTTGGCCTCCCAAAGTGCTGGGATTACAGGCGTCAGCCACTGCGCCCGTCCTTGAATTCACCACTTCTGCTCAGGAAGGGCACAAAACCCAAAATGGGCCAGGTGCGGTGGCTCACGCCTGCAATCCCAGCAGTTTCAGAGGCCAAGGTAGGAGGATCACTTGAGCCCAGGAGTTTGAGACCAGCCTGGTAAAAGAGTGAGGCCCCCATCACAAAATAATTAAAAAAAAAAAAAATTAGCTGGGTGTGGTGGTGTGTGCCTGTAGTCTCAGCTTACTCAGAAGACTGAGGTGGGAAGGTCATTTGAGCCTGGGAAGTCTCGAGGCTGTAGTGAGCCATAATTGTGCCACTGCAGTCCAGCCTGTGTGACAGAGCAAGACCCTGTCTCAATGAAACAAAAACAAAACAAAACAAATCTCTAAATGACAAAATTATATTGCATATTGTTCTTCAGTCTAACTCTGAAAGTTTGATGGAAGGGAGATCATTGTGGAAGAAGGAAGGGCAGAGACCCTCAACCAGAGCAATGAATGATCAGAGTAAATATATGAGCTCTTTATTTTAACGCTTTGAAACAAAATTCTCACTTAAATATGATCAATTAGTATTTTTAATTAAACTTTTGTTTTGATATAATTGTAGAAAGACATATAGTCATAAGAAATAATACAGGGAGACCACATGTCTCCTTCACTCAATTTCCCAATGGGAACATTTTTCAAAAATATAGTATAATATTTCAATGAGGATATTGACATTAATACAATTAGCTGACCTTTTTTAGGTTTTCCCAGTTTTATTTATACCTGTCAGGGGTGGTGTGTTGTTGGGGGTGTGTGTGTGTGTGTGTGTGTGTGTATTTGCTTCCATGCAATGTTTACTTCTAGGTTCATGTACATACCAAGACCTGTAAGATACACAACAGTTTCACAAGGATCCTTCCCATTTCCCTTTCAGAATCACACCAACCTTTCTCCCACGCCATCATCCATATCCCTATCCCATGACAACCACTAACTAATCTGTTCTCCATTTCTAAAATTTTGTCATTTCAAAAGTACTGTATAAATAACATCATGCAGTATGAAACTTTGTGGGATTGGCCTTTATCACTAAGCAATTCCCTGAAGATTCGTCCAGGATGCTGTGCGTCAATAGCTCTTTCTTATTTCATTGCTGAATAGTATTCTGTAATATGGATTTTTGAATGTTGGATAAGCCTTGCATATATAGAATAAATCTTACTTGGTCCTTGTTCATGATTGGGTTCAATCTGCTAATATATTTTGTTGTGGATTTTTGCATCAGATTCATGAAAGACATTGTTGTCTCATGACAGTTTTTATTCTTTGTACTTCATTTGTCTGGTTTTAGTATCAGGTTAATACTAGCCCCTTAAAAGGAGTTGAGAAATGTTCTGGTTTTCTTTTTCGTGTGTGTGTGTGTGTGTGTGTGTGTGTGTGTGTGGTAGCTGGGGCTACAGGTATGTGCCACCACACCTGGCTGATTTTTGTATTTTTTGTAGAGACAGAGTTTCACCATGCTGCCCAGGCTGATCTCGAGCTTCCAGGCTCAAGGAATCCACCCACCTCAGCCTCCAAAAATGCTGAGATTACAGGTGTGAGCCACTGCACCCAGCCTTGTTCTCCCATTTTCTATTTTGTGGAAGAGATTGCATCACATTGGCATTAATTCTTCTTTATTTCTTCTACAGAATATCTGGTTAAGATTCTCTAATGAAGCCATTTGGGCTGGAGGTTTCTTTTTCTGGAAATTTTAAATTAAAATTTCAGTTTATTTAATGACTATGTAACTATTCAGATTATCTATTTTATCTTGGTTGAGGTTTGGTAGTAGGGTTTCGTTTGAGGAATGGGTTAATTTATTCTAAGTTGCCGTATACATGAGTGCAAACTTGTTTTTTTCACTCATGGTGTTCTCTTATTACACTCACAATAGCTGCAAGATCTATAGTGCTATTCCCTGTTTTATTCCTGATATCAATGATACATGCCTTCTCTTTTTTAAATTTTTGTCAGAGGTTTACTCTTTTACTTATTTTTTTTATTTTTGTCAGGAGATTTGCTGATTTTATTGATTCTTTTTTAAAAAACCAACTTCTTGGGGCCGGGCGCGGTGGCTCAAGCCTGTAATCCCAGCACTTTGGGAGGCCGAGACGGGCGGATCACAAGGTCAGGAGATCGAGACCATCCTGGCTAACACGGTGAAACCCCGTCTCTACTAAAAAATACAAAAAACTAGCCAGGCGAGGTGGCGGGCGCCTGTAGTCCCAGCTACTCGGGAGGCTGAGGCAGGAGAATGGCATGAACCCGGGAGGCGGAGCTTGCAGTGAGCTGAGATCCGGCCACTGCACTCCAGTCTGGGCGACAAAGCGAGACTCTGTCTCAACAACAACAACAACAACAACAAAAACCGACTTCTTGTTTCATTGCATTCCTCTCGTTTTCCTGTTTTGAATTACAGTAATTTATTATTATTATTATTATTTTGCCATTTTTACTGTTTGCTTCCTTCTGTTTGCTTGAGTTTATTTTGGTCTATTTTCTTCAAGTTTCTTGAGGTAAGAATTTAAATTATCGATTGGAGACCTCTCCTCATTTCTAACATTAATTTGCACTTTAATGCTACAAATTCTCCTCTCTGCACTGCTTTAGATGCATCCTGCAAGTTTGACTTTTTAAATATTCTTATTTAATTTTATATATTTGTTATTTCCTTTGAGATTTCTTGTTTGGCCTGTGAATCATTAGAAGCATATTGTTTAATTAACACCTGTTTAAATATTTTCTGTTGTCTTTCTCCTGCTGATTTCTGGTTTGATTATACCGTGATCAGAGAACAAACTCATGATTTAAATTATTTTAAATTTGTTGAATTTTTTGTAATGGTCCAGGATATGAACTAGTTTGGTGAATGTTCTACAGAAAATTGAAAAAAAAAAAAAGTATATTCTGTTACTGCTGGTTGGAGTGTTCTATCCATGCGCTTTAGATCCAGTTGATTGATTGTGGTGTTCAGATCTCCTACATCCTTATTGATTTTTTGACTAGTCATTTCGTTACTTTCCAATGGGGCAGGGTTAAAATCCCCAAGTATAACTGTGGATTTATTTATTTCTCCTTTCAACTCTGTCAATTTTTGCCTCATATAGTTTGAAAATCTGTTGTTTGGGGCATATACCTTTAGAATTATTGTCTTCCTAGTGGATTGATTCTTTTATGATATAGTGATGTCCTTCCTTTTCTCAAGTAACTTTTCTTTAAAATCCATTTATCTGATATTAATATAGGATCTCCTGCTTTTTAAGAAAATTTATGTTTGCATGCTATATCTTTTTCCATCCTTTTACTTTTTATCTATCTATATCATTGAAGTTGAAATAAGTTTCTTGTAAACAGCATATAGTTGAGTCATGTTTTTAAAATTTTCTCTCTTAATCTCTGTCTTTTGGTTAATATATTTAGAGCATTTACTTTCAAGGTAATTATTGATAGAATTGCCATTTTATTATTTATTTTTCGTATGTTTTCTCTAGGCCTCATTTTTCTGTTTGTCTTTTATTGCCTTCATGTGGATTACTTGCGTATTTTTTAGGATTACATTTTAATTCATTTATAGTGTTTTTTTTTTTTTTTTTTTGGCCTATTTCTGTGTGGTTTTCCTAGTGCTTGCTCCAGTTATCATAATAGACATGTGAAACTTATCATAGTCTACTGGTGTCAACATTTTACCATTTTTAGTGAAGTTTGAACTTCACTGTTATTTAAATACTTTTACCTTTCCCATTGTTAAGTATCATTGTCTTTAGCATCCAATGGTGTTATAATTTTTGTTTCAGTCATCACATATGATTTTAAAAAGTCATCAGGAAAGGAATTGTCTGTTGTATGTACCTGTACTTGTGCTCCTTTCATTGTTCTTTCTTCCTTCCTCATGCTCTAAGCTTCCTTCTTTTATTGTTTCCATCTGATTGAAGGACTTTGTTCAGCCATTGCTTAAGGGTAGGTCAATGAGCAGCAAATTCCTTAAGTTTTTTTCATCTGAGAATTTATTTCCCCTTCATTCCAGAAGGATAATTTTATCAGATATAGAATTTGTAATTAAAGTTCTTTTCTTTTAGCACTTGAAAAAAAATGTTGCATTCTTTCTTCTGGTCTCCATGGTTTTAGATGAAAAATCCACTGTCATTTGAATTGGTGTTCTTCTGTAGGTAATATGTCATTTTTCTCTGTCTGCTTTCATAATGGTGGAAGGAACATAGGGTTGGATCAGGCTGAATTTATTGATTTGGGCCCACTTAGTAGGAACTCTGCTTTTAATGTTGCAGCTTGAGGACTTAAAAAAGGTTCTAATAGTTTATTTGCTTGGTTAGCTGAAGTACAGATTAAAAGATGGCCCACTGTGAGTGAGCTGGAAATGCCGGATCTCCCTTGGTTTAATGTAGAGGAAGGGATCAAAAGACTTAGGGAGATTGGGATGGTGAAGTGGATTAGCCACTTTAGACCTACCTGTCCCCGCTGGGAGGGTCCAGAAGATGTACCCTTGACGAATGCCTTGCGAAATAAATTTATGAGGGCAGCACCTGCATCTTTGAAGAGCCCTGTAATTGCTTTTTTCTGTATGTCAGATCCAACCATGGGAACCACAGTCACTCAACTACAAAATTTAAATACAATGGCAATAATTGGATCCCAAGGTGGCAGGGGCCAAGCGGCGGTACTCAGTGTCAAAGGCAAGGTGGATGTAGCTACTGAGTGGACAGCCGAGGCAAAGTGGCTATCAGAATAGTCTGACTCATGCAGAGCTCTGGCATTGACTAATAAATCATGGTGTTCCTAGAAGTGACATTGATAGGAAGCCCACTGCATTCTTACTTAATTTATGCAAGCAGAAAATTTCTAGCTTGAATGGACAAAAGACGAATTTAAATCATAAAAACAGAGAATCATGGCCCCACAATCAATTTCCAGACTTGAGCCAGTTTACTGACCCAGAACCCCTTGAATAAAGGGGAGGCTGGGTCCCCTTGAGGAACAAGGAGACCTCTAGCCTTTTACCAGGATAACTATTCATTGGGGAAAGGGAAATGATCTGACATTTGGGGGCCTACTGGACACTGGCTCTGAGCTGACATTGATTCCAGGGGACCCAACACATCACTGTGGTCCTCCAGTTAAAGTAGGGGCTTATAGAGGTCAGGTAATTAATGGAGTTTTAGCTCAGGTCCAACTTACAGTGGGTCCAGTGAGTCCCCAGACTCATCCTGTGGTTGTGTTCCCAGTGCAGAATGCATAATGGGCATAGACATACTTAGCCACTGGCAGAACCCCTACATTGGTAGGCTGAGGGCTATTATGGTGGAAAAGGCCAAAGGAAGCCATTAGAGTTGCCTCGACCTAGAAAAATATTAAATCAAAGACAATATCACATCCCTGGAGGGACTGCGGAGATTAGTGCCACCATCAAGGACTTGAAGGATGCAGGGGTGGTGATTCCCACCACAACCCCATTCAATGCCCCCATTTGGCCTGTGCAGAAGACTGATGGATCTTGGAGAATGACAGTGGATTATTGTAAGCTTAACCAAATGGTGACTCCAATTGCAGCTGCTGTACCAGATGTAGTTTCATTGCTTGAGCAAATTAATACATCTCCTGGTACCTGGTATGTAGCCATTGATTTGGCAAACACCTTTTTCTCCATTCCTGTCCATGAGGCCTGCCAGAAGCAATTTGCCTTCAACTGGCAAGGCCAGCAATATACCTTTATTGTCCTACCTCAGGGGTATATCAACTCTCCAGGTTTGTGTCATCATCTTATTAGAAGAGACCTTGGTCACTTTTTGTTTCCACAAGATATCACACTGGTGCATTACATTGATGACATTATGCTCATTGAGTCCAGTGAGCAAGAAGTAGCAAACACACTAGACTTCTTGGTGAGAGATTTGTATGTCAGGGGATGGGAAATAAACCTGACTAAAATTCAGGGACCTTCTACCTCGGTAAAATTTCTAGAGGTCCAGTGGTGTGGGGTCTTTCGAGATATTCCTTCTAAGGTGAAGGATAAGTTGCTACATTTCACCCCTCCTACAACCAAGAAAGAGGCACAATGCTTAGTAGCCCTATTTGGATTTTGGAGGCAACACATTCCTCATTTGGGTGTGTTACTCCGGCCCATATGTCAAGTGACCTGAAAGGCTGCAGTTTTAAGTGAGGTCCAGAGTGGCAGAAGGCTCTGCAAAAGGTTCGGGCTGGTGTTCAAGCTGCTTTGTCACTTGGGCCATATGACACAGCAGATTCAATGGTGCTTGAGGTGTCAATGGCAGATAGGGGTGCTGTTTGGAGCCTTTAGCAGGCTCCCATAAGTGAATCAAAGTTGAGGCCTTTAGGATTTTGGAACAAGGCCTTGTTATCTTCTGCAGATAACTACTCTCCTTTTCAGTGACAGCTGTTGGCCTGTTACTGGGTTTTGGTGGAAACTGAACGTTTGACTATGGGTCAGCAAGTCACCATGCAACCTGAACTGCCTATCATTAACTGGGAGCTTTCTGGCCATACAGCGGATCATGCAGAGCAGTATTCCATCATCAAATGGAAGTGGTATATACATGGTCAGGCTCAAGCAGGTCCTGAAGGCACAAGTCAAATGTCCATGGTCTCCACTCCTGTCACCTTGCCTTCTCTTCCCTAGCCTCATGGGGAGTTCCCTATGATCAGTTGACAGAGGAAGAGAACTAGGGCCTGGTTCACAGATGGTTCTGTACAATATGCAGGGACCACCCAAAAGTGGACAGCTGCAGCACTACAGCCTCTTTCTAGGACATTCCTGAAGGGCAGCAGTGAAGGAAAATCTTCCCAGTAGGCAGAATTTTGAGCAGTGCACCTGGTTGTGCACTTTGCATGGCAGGAGAAATGGCCAGATGTGCAATTATATGCTGATTCATGGGCTGTAGTCAATAGTTTGGCTGGATGGTCAGGGACTTGGAAGAAGCGTGATTGGAAAATTGGTGACAAAGAAATTTGGGGAAGAAGTATGTGGATGGACTTCTTTGAGTGGTCAAAAACTGTGAAGATATTTGTATCCCATGTGAGTGCTCACCGATGAGTGACCTCAGCAGAGGAGGATTTTAATAATCAAGTGGATAGGATGACCCATTCTGTGGACACCACTCGACCTCTTTCCCCAGTCACCGTTGTCATTGCCCAATGGGCCTATGAAAAAAGTGGCCATGGTGGCAGGGATGGAGGTTTCATATGGGCTCAGCAACATGGACTTCCACTCACCAAGGCTGACCTGGCTATGGCCACTGCTGAGTGTCCAATTTGCCAGCAGCAGAAATCAAGGGCCAGCAGCCCTTGATATGGCATTATTCCTCGAGGTGATCAGCCAGCTACCTGGTGGCAGGTTGATTATATTGGACCTCTTCCATCATGGAAAGGGCAGAGGTTTGTCCTCACTGGAATAGACACTTACTCCAGACATGGGCTTGCCTATCCTGCATGCAATGCTTCTGTCAGCACTACCATCTATGGACTCACAGAATGCCTTATCCATTGTCATGGTATTCCACACAGCACTGCCTCTGATCAAGGCACTCACTTTACAGCTAAAGAAGTGCGGCAGTGGGCTCCTGCTCATGGAATTCACTGGTCTTACCATGTTCTCCATCATCCTGAAGCAGCTGGATGACATCGACAGAATGGTGGAATGACCTTTTGAAGCCACAATTACAACACCAACTAGGTGATAATACTTTGCAGAGCTTGGGCAAAGTTCTCAGAAGGCTGTGTATGCTCTGAATAAACATCAAATATATGGTCCTGTTTCTCCCATATCCAGGAATAATGAGTCCAGGAATCAAGGGATGGAAGTAGAAGTGGCACCCTCACCATCACCCCTAGTGATTCACTGGCAAAGTTTTTGCTTCCTGTTCCCATGACATTTACATTCTGCTGGTCTAGAGGTCTTAGTTCCAGAGGGAGGAACTCTGCCCCTAGGAGACACAACAACGATTCCATTACACTGGAAGTTAAGATTGCCACCTGAACACTTTAGGCTCCTCCTACCTTTAAGTCAACAGGCTAAGAAGGGAGTTACAGTGTTGGCTGGAGTGACTGACCCAGACTATCAAGATGAAATCAGTCTGCTGCTTCACAACCTGGAGGTAAGGAAGAGTATACATGGAATTCAGGAGATCCATTAGGGCGTCTCTTAGTATTACCATGCCCTGTGATTATGGGAAACTACAACAGCCAAATCCAGGCAGAACTGCAAATGTCCCAGACCCCTCAGGAATAAAGGTTTGAGTCACTTCACCAGGAAAAAAACACAATCTGCTGAGGTGCTTGCTGAAGACAAAGGGAATATAGAATGGGTAGTAGAAGAAGGTAGTCATCAATACCAGCTACGACCACGTGACCAGCTGCAGAAATGGGGATTATAATTATCATGAGTATTTCCTTCTTCTTTTGCTAAAAACATGTTTGTGCATGTATACACTTGGTACTAAGAAAATATCTTTATTTCTTTTTCCTTTATCATGTGGAAACATCAATAAACATCAATAAAACATAAGGTTTATTGACTTCATATCAGGATATTAAGTATTGTTAACCCTGTGTAACAGTATTTGGGCTGGGGATCGGTCCATTTCTGGTTGTACAAAGGAAGGTTATATTATGTTAGGTGTAATTATGACCTTATTATTGTCTTTATTTGAAGGTTATGTATGATCTTAGGAGATGTGCATGGGTTCAAGTTGACAAGGGGTGGACTTGTGATGGTGAATACTGAGTGTCAACTTGATTGGATTGAAGGATACAAAGTATTGATCCTGGGTGTGTCTGTGAGGGTATTGCCAGAAGAGATTAACATTTGAGTCAGTGGGCTGGAGAAGGCAGATCCACCCTTAATCTGGTGGGCACAGTCTAATCAGTTGCCAGTGAATATAAAGCAGGCAAAAAAACATGAAAAGGTGAGACTAGCCTAGCCTCCCAGCCTACATCTTTTTCCCATGTTGGATACTTCCTGCCCTTTAACATCGGACCCCAAGTTCTTCAGTTTTGGGACTCGGACTGTCTCTCCTTGCTCCTCAGCTTGCAGACAGCCTATTGTGGGAACCTGGTGATGGTGTAAGTTAATACTTAATACTAAGTACTTAATAAACTCATATATATATATATATATATATATATATATATATATGGAATACAGGAGATATATATATGTGTGTGTGTGTGTATCTTCTATTAGTTCTGTCCCTCTAGAGAACCCTAATATGTCTCCTGTAGGTAAATTATAAAGTGAATTATAAAAATCAATGCACTCTTATGTCTCTAAGATGTTTTACTCATGAGTCTTTCAGACGTTTAGAAAATATATGAGATTATACTTGCATCATTTCCACTTTGCTCATAGAATCATTCAAATTCTCTCCTTTCCTCTCTTTGTTTGCCCAAGGTCCCTATCTAAATGTTTCTAAATGTTTACATCACCCTCTTCCACAGTGCTTGCTTCCTTTACCTCACAACTCTTCCTGAAGTATGACCCACTGCTTACAAATGTTTACGTGCAATATGATCTTCGGGCACAAAGGCACTACACACCAGAGAAATGCTAAATATCATAAATAAAATAATAACCTGTTGGGCTGAACAAGGAGACATGGAGAACTGTTTTGTCTTTGAGCTCTCTTATGGAATGCATTCTTGTTTTATTTCAAAGGCCTTTTTAACAAAATAACACTCTTTGAAGGAAAAGAATTCCTCCAAGTTCACTTTACTTCACACCATCTCATATGTTGCTGATGTTCTATTTAACACTTAAGATATTGTTCTTCAGAAGGTAGCTATCACTTAATATTCATCTACTGCATGACAGATATTTTGGGAATGAATAAAAATTTCTGGCATTTATTACTGCCTGCCATGATGCCAGCACTGTGTTAGCCATTTTAAACATATAGCTTCACATCTATAACAGCTGTCAACATTGCATGATATAATCCATATTTTACAGATGAGAAACTATATAAGTAACTTGTCCAAGGTCATTGGCTTATCAGGGCAGCACTGGAAGATTGAATACATGTCTCTAACTCTGACTGTGTTTTTTCCCCATAGAGCCTATTAATTATTAAATGATTTTCCAACTGGATTTAAGGTTCTTAAAGACAGAAATCATTTTATCTATCTTATGTCATTGGAAAGAAATTACATCTCCAGATTCTCCACCACATCCTGGAGAGGAAAGAGGTGCCCAGTGTGATTATAATCATTCCGTTTCAAGCAGTCATCTCTAAGCTTGAGCTGAATGGAGTCCTTGAGTATAAAGAGAAGCTCTGAGCCAAGGATAGGGCAGGGACTGGTGAAAGCTAGGCATACAAAGGAGGGCTCTGAGGACTGGAGATGGCAGAGATGGCTGGCCACCTGATGGGTAGACAAAGCTCTTTTAGGCTATAGAGGTCTGATATTTAATCATAAGTTGTTAATGTTGCTGCTGCTGAAACTCTTCTAGGTAAGTTCACTGCATGCACAAAGACATCAGATGAGGGTTTTGAGTAATTCAAGAAAAGAATATGAGCCCCATATTTTTATCAACTCTAGGGTAGAAATAAAGACCTAAATGACACAAAGTGAATGGTAAGTATTCTGTTAAGATAGGCTGCTGGGGCCAAAGGCATCAGAGAAGGCAAAATCCTTGGGCAGTCACAAAATTTTAGGGAGGCAACCGCCTCTCCACAGGGCTTGGATAATAAGGGCTTTGAGCTGATCTTACCTGAATCTCAGAAAGAGGCTTCATACGATCCCAGTCACATCTGTACCCCTCATAATGCCTGTGCATACTGTATTTGTTAGAAATGGCCTCCTCCAATTTGCAGGTCAACATCCCTACTGGGCCCCTGGAGTTTTGAAAAGTTGATTTTTCCTTAATAAATAATATTCTTGACACTTAAAAAAGAAGGCAATTTGTCAACCAGGAACCCCCTGGAAAAAATTGAGTCCTAATGCACAACCTAAGGCATTCACAGTATGTAATAAGTTAATCTCTCTGCATCTAGAAGGTTCTGGCTATGTAGTAGCTTTGGGAGAACTGAGGGAGTGGGCAGGCAACTCCATCTGTGTTCTGTGCCTCCAAGTCTAAGGTCTTTCCAGCAGGATGAGAGCCCCAGAGCTGCTCCAGCCATGCAAATCCATGTGATTTGCATAGCTTCTTTTCCTTGTGAGGCCTTCCCTGGTGCTCCATTGCATTTCCCATCATTACCCAGCTCCTGATGCCACCCAAGATGAGGATCATGTTGGTAAATTCTATCTCCTATCTCCTAAGTGCTTCCACTTAGGAGTTGTAGCAATATTTGCAGAACAGGCCGCAATGTGAAGCAAAGTCCTTGGTCATGGTCTTATTTTTCTGAACATAGTCCCTAACTCTACTTTCTTTCACATTGCTAAAGGGAGATGATATGGCAAATGTTACACCTAAGGACTTGTTGGTTTATATTGTTGACTCAAAATATGCCCATGCGGTTTTCTCTTAGGAACCTCATTAGCCTACCCCATGGCTCTTTTAAGACTTTTAAAAACATCGATTGGTGAAAATTAGGACTGATTCCAAGAATAATACCATTTATTTCTGCTATGTTTTGGGCAATCGGGGGATGTATCTGACAGTCAAAGGGTTTCTTTGCCCACAGAGTCTCTCCTTAGTCCTTTTGAAAACTTTAAATTTTCTTGATAGTTGAATGAAAAGGGAAACAGAGTAACAGACCCTTAAGGCCCTTAAGGAAGGGGATATGGGGAGGTCCTGGATCTGGAGGCCTTACTCATAACTGCAATCATATTATTCCTCAATTCTGCATTGAGCTCTCACCCTGCCCACAGCTGACTATCCTGTATCATGGAAGGGTATATACATTGAAGGAGTTCAGGAAATGCCACCCCAAGATATGACACTTCAGTATGCTGCTTACTTAGAAGTGAGGGCACTTGGGGAAATAGCAAATGCAGGCAGTGGCTTCCCTGAGCTCCCCTTACCTGCCTAAAGATGATCCTGCAAAAGGAGCTCAATTGTCATGAATCCTTTCCCTAGGAATCTTCTCAAACAGAGAAGATGAACTCAGATCACAGAAGAGAAAGATTGGAGGTTGACACTATGCCCAGACAAACCATCACCTAATCTTGTGAGGGCTGCTCAGAGACAACTTTCATTACCCCAAAGGCTTTTTATCTGCATAGCAGGTCAACCTTTGTTCACCATACATTTCCTCCCCTAACCCTTCCATAACTTGGGTCGCCACCCCCACCGCATAAGCCTCAAGCCCCAATCTCCTAGTCCTTTCTGTAACTCAGGAAACTACATAAGCTTCAGTCATCTGACCCTCTTCAAGTCTCTTATTTGTGACAATCCCATACATATGCATATAATTAAATAATTTTTTCTCCTGTTCATCTGTCTCATGCCAATTTAATTCATAGCCCAGCCAAGGAACATAGAGGAGTGGAGGGAAGTTGTTTTTCATTTCCCTGCAACATACTATAATTAAGAGTGGCTGGCCAAATGCTATTTGCTTTCAGAGGAAAATACTTTATAAGATTTTTATCAGTGATTGTGGGTCAAGTTTAAATAACTTGACATTTTCCAAAAGGAAAATGAACACAAAGCAAAAGGACCTTCCATAACTAGTTGACCTTGAACCTACACAGCCCGTCCCAGACTCTAAGGCAGAGTGCAGCTCCCTGCCCTGTAAGAATGCACCATACATACATGCACTCACAGGCACATGAATCAACCTTTTCTGCCTATGTTTTTGTGTCCTCAGCCAAGATAGCCACCTGCCCTGGTATGCATGCTGTGTGACTCATAGACAGAGGAGAAGGCATGGATGAGGCTGTGGGAGTTTGAACCAGCAACAGAAACAGGCAAAGAAGAGACTTTCTTTTTATGTAAAGGGTCTCGAAAAGCATTTTGGGAGGATGCCAAACCAAAATGCTTCCCAAAAACAATCTGGGAAGAAGCTGTTCAAAGACAGCCTATGTTTTTCCATTTCACCTTTCTGTCTGTACCACCCAGCTCTTTCTTCAGCAGTATGAGTGGCACCATTTCTACAGATAGACAGACAGGCTCTGCTATTCACATACCTTGTAAACATCAGTAAGTTACATAACCTCTTTTTACCTTGTGTCCCCACCTGTGTGGAAGGGACCTAATAGAACCTGCCTTACAGTGAGGGGTAATCCAGGTGAAGTCCGTTGAACAGGAATTGGCAGAGTTTATTACATTTTAGCTATTGCATTAGTATCATTTCAAATGTTAGCCTCTCCAGAACTCTTCCTGACCTAGGAACCACTGTGCTAACCACCCCCTTCTCTTCTTATTAGGGCTCCACAATGGTGAGAATCCCATGGAGAGAAAGTTAGGAAATATCCCAAAGCAGTAGAATGGACTGCTGGTTGCTAACATTATTTACCCAATCCGTTTCCTTTCACCATCTCCTCTCTGTGCTTCCAGGTTAATGCTACAGCAATTACCTGCCTTTCCCACCGTCTCAGTATTCCATACCGAAATGGAAAAAGTTTCCTTGTTCCCCTCGCAGGGCACGCGATGGAGATGTGGCTCGCTTCTTCAGTGCCCCACTGCTCAAAACCCCTAGGGAGAGCAGGTAGACGGGCAGATCACGGAGAGTGTGGGCTCTGACTCCACGGCAGCCTCTAGGGGTGAATGTTTACAGCTCCTGAAGCCTCAGTGGGCTTGTTACAGTGTGCCCTTTTTGTTTCACCATCTGTAGGCAGCTTGGGTTAATCAGCTTAATTCGATCCTCTGCCTTATCGCAAGGACAGAGGACTTTCTGTATCCTGGCTTCTTGCCTTCGATCACACGTGGATCACACGTGGACTTGGAGGATGGGTGCAAAATTTTTTATTGAGTGGTGGTAGCTCTCAGTGAGGTGGATGGGGAAGCCAGAAGGGGGATTGAGTGGGAAGGTGGTGGTTGTACCCTGGAGTCAGGCAACCTAGCAGCGGCGCTGTCCTCTGACTGCAGTGGCCAAACTGTGCGTCGTTCCGCCGGTCCATGGCTTGCCAGCATCTGCCAGTGCCTGTCGGTGTGTTCTTCTGCCAGTGTGTTCCTCTTGATGTCCAGCTGCTTGTGTCTCTGCCCTCTACGGTCTCAGGGTTTTCATAGGCACAGGATGGGGGCGTGGGGGGCCAAGGTGGTCTTGGAAAATGCAACATTTGGGCAGGAAAACAGAAATACCTGTCCTTACTTAGGCCCGTGGGCACAGGCCCAGGGGTGGCGCCCTCACCAGGGACTCCCGCCTTCTCCTCTCATCACTTCCTTGCCCCCCTCCCATATCAATACTATCTGAATTTATCATCCCAGCCCACATAAAGCATTCTCATTGGTGCCTTTACTATAAAGTGGTATCCCCATAAAGTGGGCGTTCTCAGCAGCCCAAAGAGGGGATCTGGTCAGAAGGGAATCTCATTCACAGCCAAAGTTTCGGAGCGCTGCTCCCTGGTGACGGTTAAGAGCTAGCTCCTCTTATGACTGATGGTGGCTTCTCTATCCTCTCTGCAGTTCACTGGAATAAGGAGTATTGGTGCAAGGACATTTCTAGATAAGCATTTTTCCTGCTGTCTCTTTAAGAGTTTTAGAGCTTCCTGGACATCATGCCAATTGCCCCTGTCCTGCCTTCTTTAACCAGATCTCTGCGTTTACCTCCTTGACTGCACATCTCTGAGAGGGATCTGGGATAGATATTGTATTGAAGCTAAAAGTAAAAGGCAAAAGTAGGGGGAAGTAATAAAAAAAAACCATTGAGTCTAATCACAGTAAGTTTTCGTTTTGAAACTATCTGAATGTAGAATGAGGAAATAGTGAGGAGTGTACAACTCATAGTGACCCTAGGCAAATATATTTGATGCTTCTGCTGTTTGTACCTGAAGGGAGTAATTGATGCAGTGCAACTGGAGATCACTAACCTAGATGAAATAAAGAAATCTGACAATTGGACCCAGATTTAATAGCAACTTTAATCCTTGCTGCAATGTAACCTGAGAAGCTTTCAGTGACTCCCTGCTGCCTACTCAACCAAGTTGAAGCTTTTAGTTTATCCCAGGTCTTCATCCTCTCTCCTTGAACCGTTTTGCAGTTCTTATCTCTCATGATTCCCCTTGTATATATATAGTTTCCTGAAGCGAAACTTGAACATCACTAATTTTCTTGAGTCTGTGTTTCTAATCCTCATCCCACACAGGACCACCGCCTCAGTATTTTGCTTTATGATGTTCTTTCTGCCTTGAATAATTTCACTCACCATCACTCCATATTGAAATTTGACTAATTTTTTTTAATAGACCTCATTTTTTAGAGCAGTTTTAGGTTCACAGCAAAACAAGATGATGCAGGGACCCCACTTAGAGCCCACTAGATCCCCCAAGCATGAAAATAAAGGAAAAATCTTTCGTCCCTTCAAGGGAAATTCGAGGCACCTAGATTGGAATTAAACTCCAGGCACCTAGACTTGGGAAATAAGTGAATAACCCACTAAGCATGAAGGTATTTAATAATAAATTTAATACTCACTCAGGTAAGGTAGTCACAAGATGTTTGGTTCCCTATAGAAGCTAAAGATAACATCTTAACATACATCTCTGAGTTGTTTTTCAGAAACCAGGACCCCCCACCAGATGGAAAATGCTGACTGCCATCACATAGATCTCAGATAAAGGGGAACTGAGGACTGAACTCTGACAGTTGTTCTTTGTTTTAAATTTATTCTGAGGGGCCTGGAGAGAGTCACACCCCCAGGCCAGACCTTAACATTCTTTTCTGCTAACCCCAAGACTTTAGACAAAGCCTCGCCTCCTTAACCAACTGCAAATCAAAGAATCTCTGAATCCACCTATGACCTGCAATCCCTTGCTTCAAGATATCGTGTCTTCTTAGACCAAATCAATATATAACTGCCATGTATTGATTTATGATTTTGCCTGTAACTTCTGCTTTCCTGAAATATACTCCTCCCTTTAAAAATCCTTGCTTGTAAGCCATTGGGGATGTTGGATCTTAAGCATTAGCTGCCTGATTCTCCTTGCTTGGCATTCTGCAATAATTGCCTCAGTTTCTCTCACTGCAAATCCAGGTGTCAATATTTAACTGTTTTTGCATGCTGAGCAAGCTGACCCAAGTTTAGCGTCGTAACAAAAATCAAATGGAAAGTACAGGGAATTCCCATGTACGCTCCGTCACCACACACTGCACAGTCTTCCCTACTATCAACATCCTCCACCAGAGTGGTCCATTTGTTACAATTAATTAGCCTACCTTGACACGCCATCACCCACAGTGCACAGATTTCATGAGGGTTCACTCTTGTTGTATATGCTATGCGCTATAATGACATGTATCCAGTGCTACAGTATCATACAGGATAGTCTCTTTCCCTGAAACTGACTTATTTTTCAAGATCAAAAACAAAGCCTTCCTTCTTTAATTCAGCATTCATTTAATAAGCCTTTAGTGAGCGTTGACTCTGCTGTGGGCACTAGGGACACAAAGCTGAACAAGATCCAGACTCTGACCTTAGGATATAATAGTGGAGCAGGAAAGAGAGACAGAAGCATGATACAGTAACTGTGTATACAGTATACTATGACACCTTGTATCCAAGAGAACATTAGCTGGAACAAAGATCCCCTTAACAGTTTCCAAGTATTTTTACTCTTTTACACACACTATAACTTTTGATCCATAATTTCATCTGCCTCTTGTACTTTCTATCTGGAAAGGGAATGATGTTTCAGATAAATGACCAGTGCCAGTTCCTAGGCTGATCTCCAATATCAGTGAATAAATTAGTCTTTTGAAATCAAAAACACTGGACTGCTAAGTCCTGTATCTTCTCAACTGACACACTAGTCTTGGAATTTAGCGGTCCCACCAATAAGCCTGGAGTTCCAGGGGGGTACCTCCATCAAGGTACAAGACTCCCTTGAGACCTTTCTTCCAGCTATAAATATGTAAGGAAGCCTTTGAAGTTTACTGCCACTACAGATTCCCTAGGGGACATATGTTTATGCAATCAATATGTAGATAAGTGGAAAATGAGGGTTCTCCATCAACGTGGAGTACTGTAGAACTGCGATGAAGCTGAAAGAAAATCTGACTTTACCAACAAGGTACAGAGGGCTTGTTAGCTACTTAGCTTGGAGTTTAAAGGAAGGCGGTTTCATTAGTCTTTAGTCTTGCTTCTCAGATCTCTGCATGAATCACAGTTCCGACAGAGCAAATTCCAGTAATTTCATTTCAGAGTGAGTCCCTGACTTGTTCAAGTCCCTTCTCAACCTGCTTAATTGCCGCCTCCTGGCAAAAGTGCCACAGCCTGCCGCCACTTTTCTCACACTTTATGAAATCAAAGTTAAATGGATGGCCCGTTAACATTCTTGGTGTTCACTGCAGAAAATATATACCTCTAAAAGAAAAGAACTTATAGCATGGCAAAAAATATTATCTCCCCTACTAAAGACCCGAATTACTGAAACATTGTGGCCTAAAGGGGAAATTTTGGTGAACTGAGGTAAATGTCATGCTTTGAGAATAACCACACCCGAGGCTGTAGTTTTATTAAATTTTCCTACTTAACTTTGATCTGTAAAGTATTCTGGTGAAAGGCCTGGAATTTTGGACCCTAGTAACCAACTTAAGAGGGGTTTGTTTTATAGACTTGGAAGAAGAGCTTCTTCTCAGGGGGTTCTTCATCATGGACAGGGTCTCGCTTTTGTCTCACAATTCCATCATACAGTCGTGGCAATCACACAGCCAAAGGGTGTTCCATGTAACAGTCTTTGAATGATGATCTAGCTATTGGCCAAACCAACTGTGCATCTTGTAGATATACAGCCTGGTGCATGCAAAGGATATTTTGGAGCGTACAGTGAAGAGAAGCAGTGCTTGTAGCATGCCACCCGCTGCCCAGTATCAGGCAGGACATGAGAAGCACAGAGAAACCCAGGCACCACCTTTGACTCCAAATCTGACAGTCCAGATAGTAGAAGCTTCACTAAAATCTTGAGTAAATATTACTCTGATTAAGGATCCTAGTAAAAATGGCTACTCCCTTGCTTGCTAGGAAAGTGTGGATTCCGTATTAGAGGAGGTAGGCCCAGAATTGAGCTGAAATTGAGGAAGATGTTGCAGTGTTTTGAATGGAGGTGAAAGAGATTATAGAAACCTTATGGGAATGCATGCAGACCAGACTGGGCAGTAAAGAAGATGATGAGAAAATTAACTAGAATGGAGAGAGAGCCATAATAATCATAAAGAATGCTTATATGGGATAGTGCTTGCTATGGGCCAGGCACTGTTCTAAGAACCTTATACATATTTAATTCATTTAATCCTCACAGCAGCCTTATAAGTATATGCCAAACATACACTCCTTTTCAGGTGGGGAAACTGAGGTCAGAGGTACTAAGTGACTTGCCTGAGGTCACACAGGTGATAAGTAGCAGAGATGGGATTTGAAACCACCCCACTGGAGTGAATGCTCTCAGCACCCACATGACACTGCTTCCCGGGGGACCAAGAGCAGAGAGGTACAAAGAGGCTGTTAGAGAGGATGGCGGAACAGCAGCCAGATGTCACATGCGACCCCAGGCGGGCTGAGAGCAGAGAAGCAGCAGAAGCTTTCTGATTGCTTGGTTACCCTAGGGGGACTCAGGAGGACAGTGCCTTGGGATGTTTTCTAAGAGCCCAGGCAGGTCCAAAGAGTAGGAAAGGAGAGATTCCAGGATACAATCTAAGATTTGTGGGGAAATAGCCACTGGTCTCCCTATTTCTACTCATTCCTCTTACTTCTCACCCCTACGTTTTCTTTCCTTCACAAAGTCTTATATTTTGCTTAAATAGCAGGGGCACTAGTTTTCTAACCAAGAGCCCTGACTCATATTTCAATACATTTTAGGAAATAAATGAGAAACAATTATACCCCTGGGAGATGATTTTTATTTTTTATTTTAAATTATTTATTTTTTCTGGAGACAGAGTCTCACTCTGCCACTCAGGCTATCATGCAGCGGTGTAATCATAGCTCACTGCAATCTTGATCTCCTGGACTCAAGCGTCCTGCTGCCTTAGCCTCTCAAGTAGCTAGGAGTACAGGAACACTACCATGTCTGACTTATCTTATCTTATCTTATCTTATCTTATCTTATCTTATTAGAGGCAGAGTCTTACTGCCCAGGCTGGCCTTGAACTCTTGAGCTCAAATGTTCCTTCTTCCTTGGTCTCCCAAAGTGCTGGGATTACAGGCATGAGCCAATGATCTTGGCCTCTAGTTGGCTTTAAATCTGTTGGATCTAGGTCTTAGACAAGCCTGGTGGGGAGAGACTGAGACCTAGAAACTCAATAGCCCTTTGCCAGGAGCAAGTTGGAATAGCCCCAAGGTGGACTGGGTGGGGAAACATGGTAGAAAGCAAGGCCAGGTGGGTAGAGGGTGGCTCTAGAGGCCGGCTACTGCACAAGGGACAGTCCAGGCAAGTGGTGAGAAATTGGGGACCCCAAAGGTGGTATCATGTCACGTAGGCAGGGCACGGTGACAGGGGCACCCAGCAGACAGCAGGGTCAGCCGGGTTCAATGTCTACAAAATCTGTCTACAGAAGCAGACTCTCTTTCCCCAGAGAGAAGTTTTTGGAAGATAGGAAAGTAGAATCTCAGCCTTGGGGAAACTAAAGACTGGGCAGATTATCAAGAAGGAAACTCAAGCCTAGGAATCAAGGCAGGGGCCACTTACCAGAGCCCTGACTTAAGATGGGGGATTTGTCATGAAAACAACACGGGAGCCCTGTTTGTTTAACCGAGATTCTAGTGAGGTTGGGTGAAATGAAGCCGGTTGGATCACCTGTGTGGCTGAACCGATGTTGCAGGTGACCACAGCCGCAGCTGGAAAAGGGGTTTTTAGGAGCAGCGTCCCAGGTAAGTGGATTCCAGTGACTCTTCCAAGACACGCTCAGCACATCACACAGCCCCTGCCCAGGAATGCAGCTGCAGCTGACCCAGAACCCAGAAATGTCCACTGGCTGCCTATGACCTCTAGACTCAAGGAGTAGGCGCGGAATCAAAGGCTTCCCTGCCGTGGGAGGAGCCCAGAGGTCATGGGTGTGAACTCCCTTGGCTGTAGTTGGGGTGTGGTGGGTGCAGGAATTATTTCCTTCCAGATGCTTCTTCTGTGATCTGAGGATTGGAGGAACTGTAAACCTGAACTTCAAACAAATAAACTGGATTTTTGAACTGGTGCCTTTTTTTAACCTTATTTTTAGGGACAACAGGGAAGATGCACAGATGGACTTGATCTACTTCTCAAAGTGTGGCTGTGGGGCACCTGATCAAAATAAACTGGACGACAACAGGTTAGGGACCTGGACTCGACTGAACTGGAAGCTCTGAGAGTGAGGCCTAGGAAGCAGCATTTAACACCCATGCTGCAGGGGACCCTAAGCCCACTCAGGACAGAGAAGCTTGGCTTAGGGAGTAGGCACATCCCAGGCCACCACCCTGGTGTGGTTCCCCTTTCACCTGTTCCTCAGTCCAGGCAACGGAAATGCAGGGCAGTTCCGCCACTGGGAGTGACCCCACGCCTGGGGTGAGTATTTTGGATTAGTGTTTCCACTTTAGCTGCCAAATGTGAGCAATTCCAGGGAGCCTGTGAAGTTCCCTCTACAAACCGCATCTGGGGAAGCAAAAGGAATCAAATTATCCCCACTTAGCTCTGCATTAAATAGAGCTCAAAATATTTCCCCCAGATCCACCTGTTTAAGGGAGAAGCATATAAATAAAGGCTATTGTTTTCACTTCCACCCACTTCCCAGTTTACATCCCTTTCTGGGGCGATGCCATCACAGATGTTGGAGACATGTAGAATGTCACGAAAGCATGAATACTGATGTCAACTGATGAGAGGGAAGTGATTCTGCTGTTTCCTTTCTTTAGGAACTGAAGCAGGCATTGAGAGAAAGCATGAGCATGGGTGCGTGTCATGCCTGGTGTCCCAGGCTCTCTCCCCGTGCTTGGCATGTGGGGAGAATCGGTGAATGCGTTCTGGATTAAAGTAGAAGGAAAGCTTTGTGTCATCTGGGGCTCCAGAATCCCACACTGGCCTGCTGCATTGGCAGGGTATAGGGTGTCTCAGTCCAGAATCACTTGGCACAAGAACTATTCTTCCTAGCTCGGGGCAAAGTGGATTTATTGGAGGCTACAAGGGTAGCTCAAAGAACCCAAGGACAGGGCGTGCAGCAGGCCCCACATGGGACCACAGCTGGGATCTGCAGAGTCAAGGACGGGATATGTTGAGCCACTTGATCCAGGGCTGCTGAGCTCATCTCTGCCTCTCTGCCACCATCTTTCTTATGTGTGTGTGTCTCTCTGCAGACACAATGTCCTCAATTCTCTATGGAGGATCCAACATGGCTGCTCACCTCCCACCCATCTCTGTGTTAAATCCTTTCATATTTCAAGACCCCAGAGGAAATTACATGAGTCTCTTGGTTCAAATTCCACAAAAGAGGATGAGAGAGGCCCATCTCAGTGTGGGTGGGGGGAACTCAGTGTCCAACCTGGGTTCAATCAACTCTGGGTTGGGGCAGGCTCCCTCTTCGGTCTATTGTCTGTAGAGGACTCCCTGAAAAGGGGTCTGGCAGGTTCTGAAAGAAGGGGACGAGCAGTCAGAGGGAGACACCTACCTGAGAAAGTGAATAGCATCTCTTGAGCACTCACATACGACTGCGATGCTCAACAGAGCCTACACCAGTCCTGGCTGTCACTGGCATCTCTTCATAGAGGAGAGGCAGCCAGTCTCACACATGTTAGAACATGTGTTGCTCTGTAGAATTGAACATCATGTCATATTACTCTTTCCTCCCCATCACTCTCTCCTCCCTGCAGCCTACCCCCTCTGTTGGATTGTGCTAGACACTCGGAAACCTGGGCATAGTCTGAAGTAGGGCTTGCACCCTTTTTTAAATCCCTGAACATAGCTTTAGGACAAAGGTTTATGCGCCATTTTCTTTTTGGCTGAGACCCTGCTATGTTTTGTTACAAAGAAACAGAACAGTGTTTTAAAACTGCAAGTGATGCCCTTCCCAAAGTGACCATCCATGGCAAGTGCTTGCTTCTGCTAATTTCAGCACCGTTGGACCTGCTCCCATGGCTGGAGTCCACACACACTGGAGCCCACTGAGCCGGATGAGAGTCAGGAATGAATGGAGGTCGGGTTCCATTGTACTCTCCCCTGCGCAGAACCTGTCGTGGCCATTTGGTTTGTGTTCTGCAGCCTCGGTTTTTCAATATTTTATGAATGACACCTTCCAAAACTTGCTGGCCCACTCTGAGACCGCCTGCCTCCCTGACATCCTGATGTACTCTCGGGAAGGGGCACTGCACATGGAGAAGCCCAGATGGTACTGGCTCCCCTCCACTATCTCCAGAGCCTTGCCAAGCTAGACAAATGCAGGTTTCTGACCTCATGAAAGTAGGGTTGTTAGGGTATTTTATCTCTCTGTGGAACATTTGCATGCTGCCACCCGCCTCCACCTAGTCTTCCATCAGTGATGACCTCCACTGACAGCATGCTAACTGTCAGCGCCTGACCTCCAAGGCTACCTAGAGCTCACGGGCCTTCATGAAGCATTCACTCCCATTCACTTTTCAGCGTTATGGACATTTCTATAAAAGAAACATGGCTTCTAGTGGTAGTCTGAATCTTATAAGGCCTTTGCAACCACAAGGCTTCAGAACTGCCCAGCATCTTGTGATGAAGCCAATGCAATGGACAAAATGTAGGATCAGTGTTTCCCATGCCTTCCCATATCCCCTGAGTTCTCTCCTGGAGCAGGACTGCCTGCCCTTGAAAAAGATCCTGGCCACTGAAGCACATGTGGTCCTGGCATCTGAGTACAATCCAGAGAGGGGTCCAGAGCTTGTTTCCAAAGGGAGTGTGCCCACTCCAGGGGTGCACAGTCCCAAGGGCAAGGGAAGAAATCTTAGAAAGTTCACTAGTTTTTTCCTATCTTCCTGCTCTACTGACATTGAATGTACATCGTGAGAGTTGCACATGTATAAAATTAATTTGTAAATTTTGCTCCTTTGTCTCCGATGGAGAGCAAGATCCAGAGCACTTGGAGACCAGTGTTTCAGAGCAGAATTCTGGAAGCGGAGTTTGCTGTGAGTCTCAGCTCTGCTGCTCTGTAATTGTGTGGCTCTGGGCAAGGGGCTTATTCCCTCTACATTCTCATTTCCTCATTAACAGAGTGAACTTGGCAGAAGACCCTCGCTCATGAGACTGCTGTGGGGATGACACGAGATGGTACAGTGTGAGCTCAGCGCCTGGAACACTGGAAACCTTGGATAAATGTCAACTGTTGTTATCATTGTTACTGTCAGGTCAATTCCACATCAAACAGCAGAAGCTGAAGCCCTCGGGATGGCTCCCAAGCTCTGCTGGAGTCTATATGTGGAACTTCTTCACCCATTTCCAGTTCCCACTCCAGGGTCCTTGAGTTAGCATGGAGAGTCCAGTGAACACGTACCTTTCTAGAAAGACTGCCCCATCTATGTTTTGATTTAAAAAACCCCAAAAAACAAAAACAGACATTGTCTGCTGGCCACACTTCAATGGACCTCCTGTCTGGTCCCACCTGGAAGTGGGGTTGGTATGAAGTTTCAGGACAATGTCTCACAGCTTGGATGCTGACCCCAGAGGGGAACCCACAGACTCAGAATAGTTATCCTGTGTCCACTCCTTGGGCCAGCCCACATTTGTCCCATTATAATAGCATTAGGTGCGAAGACAGACACGCAGGCTGTATGGGTGGGGGGAGCCCGTCATACATGAGACCTGTATTGGCAGGATGTGCGCCTGATTGGCCTGGGTGTTCCTCTGGAGTTGGGCAGATCTGAGTTTATCTCCAGTCTTCCCACTCACTGGCCGTATGGCTCGTCAAACTTATTCCATTTCTCTGTGCTAGTTGGGATAATTCTGCCTGCTGTAACAAATGAACTTCAAAATCTTGGTAGCTTGGCATAATAGAAGTTTACTTTTTATTTGCATTTACATTTTAATCCAAGTGCTCCTGGTTGGAGGACAGTTTCCCTCGACACCCTGATTTGGGGAACCAGTCTCTCTGGTCTTGTGGCCCCACCATCCCCGAGGACCTCTGCATCTTCGGCATCCAGCGAAGAGATGAGGCGAGAGAAAGTGGAGAAGGATGCAAAGAAAGCTGGGAAGCGTAGTCCTTGGACAGGCAGCCACTTGTCAGAGCAACTGAGAACTCTCTTCTAGAAAGTGGGGACAAATTCTGGTGAAAAGTAACCTAGCTGCCACACTTTGTAGGCCACAGTGTCTTCATCAGTAAACTGGGGATGATGACAGTAAATGAGGATCCTGCAATCACGGTAAGCTGCTGTTGCTGGATTAGGATTTAGACTGTGCTATCATCATTTGCTGAAGTTGAAAGCAAGGTAGCACCTTGAAAATGGATCCAGGTTCCTTTGAGGACTGACTTCTGGATCTTCAGCAGAAATTCAGGTGCACAACCTTGGTCTGAGCCCAGAGCTCACTTCACCTGGCTGTTCTCTTCTCCCACTGTTTCCCACCAGGAGTGCCTCACGCAGTTGCTCCACACTGAACCCCCACACCTCCCCTTCCCCGCATCTTCATCTCTGGCGCTGCAGTCCAAGGACCTGAGTCCTGGCCTTGGCCATGTGTGTGCAGCTGCAATATCCCCAGCCATCCTGGCTTTGCCTCTAACTCGCCTGGACGCAGCCCTGCCCTCAGGGACAGACCCTGTAGGACATGGGCAGCCAGTTCATTGAGGTGTGTGAATTCAGTAGGAATTCAAATGTGACTTTTTTTTTGTTCTTATTCACTCCCTTCAACTATGCCCTTTCCCATCACTGAATGACATTTGGGGCAGATTTTATAACATTCCATTCACTTTCAGTAACTGAAACAGCCCAGGCCTGTTTCAAGTGTCTGTTTATTTCATATCCAGTCCAATGACCAATTCCTCCTTCCCCCACCCTCCCACGGGCCAGGCTATAGCCAGGAAGCCTTGGTACAAAGAGCAAAGGAGGCTGCTCTCCTCTCCTACCTACCTCTCTCTTCCAGGTCTCTCCTTCTTTCCAATTTGCTTGGGAACAAAGGATTTGAAAAAGGACTGTTCTCCCTTGTATATCTGGCTGCCTCCACTCTGTCCCTGGCCAGGACGGCTTGCCTGAGGGTGGGGGACAGGTGCTGGCTGGCATATAGAGCACACGAGGAAGATCCACCTTACTCCCCCACTTCCAAACCCCTCTGTTCCCACTCTCAGCACTGCCCCCCCCAGCCTGTTTTTCCCGGGGTGCTTGTTCCCACAGTAGCCTTCGCCAAAGGGACCCTGGTGAGTCAGTCAAACCAGTGACCTCTGCAGCAGCTGCGTGTCCCCAGGGGCCCACACTTGGCCATGCCCATCTGTGGGAGCACCAGCGGTCCCAGCCATGCCTCCTTTCTCTACTCCGCCCTTTGCCTCACGTCTCCTCTCCACCTGCTCAAACAGCAAGTCTGCTGCCCATGCAGACGTTCATCCGGCTAAGGAAATGCCCGTCTTCTCTTTTGGCCAGCAGCCTTTCCCTGGGAGGAGTTCCCTGTTTACCCTCCCTTGCTGGGGACAAGGCAGAGCATGGCAGTGGACTTGCCCTGACAAAGGACACAGTGAGATGAGTCCTTCAGGGCAGGGCTGCCGGGAAACAGCCAGAGCGGTGCTGGAAAAAGAACAGGAGACAATGACAATTGATCAAAGCCTCCAGCCCTTCCTGGGAGAGTTTGGCTGTTTCCTTGGCCCTGTCCTGATCTTTCCTGGCCTTACCTCGTCATCCAGCCGGATCTGCAGTGCTGGCTCAAACTGCTACTTGAAACCAGGGCCAGACCAGGCATTTGGGCACCTCTGGCGAGCTTGTAAGTTGACACGCCATCAGAATAGGGCATTTTAAATGTTTGCACAATGAAAACTTACTGGGACCAGAGAGAAACAACAAACAGATTTCCTTTACTATTCATTTTTCATTGGCCAAGGAATTCGTGTCCAAAAACATTTTTAAATCAAAATATCTCGTAAAACATGCTCCATTGTTTTCAGTAATTCTCCTTCTCTTAAGATCTCTTTCCTGTAGTTTCTAAAAGGAGGTAACTCTTAGGAGGCAAATACAAGAATTTGAAATATAAACAACAAAACTCATTCTTAATTCATAACACCACATTATACTTTATTTGTTTCCAAAATCTCAGCTGACCTCAGCTGTCAGCTTTTAGCATATGTAAATGCACGTGAGCACAGTTAATGCTCAGAGGAGGATGGGAAGTCTACCTAAGTGAGAAAAATGAGTGGACTCTTTCTTTCCCCTTCCTTCCTTCCTTCCTTCCTTCCTTCCTTCCTTCCTTCCTTCCTTCCTTCCTTCCTTCCTTCCTTCGTTCCTTCCTTCCTCCCTCCCTCCCTCCCTTCCTTCCTCCCTTTTCTCTTTCTTTCTCTCTCTGTTGTTTTACCTGCTTGTTTTGTTTGTTTGTTTACTTACTCCAGGTCTTACCATGTCAGAGTAGCGTCATTTATACCCACACAGTAAGGTGAGGAAGGATTTGGGGGACCTGAGTTAGCCAGGTTGATACTGGTGACAGTTTTGGGCCATCAGACAGCTGCCCAGCAGGCACATCCCCTTCTTTATCTGTTTTAGAAGAAACTTCCTCCCTTTCCTTCCACTCTGGCTCCACCCTCACCCATGACTCTTCCTCTTCCCTCTAATTCTTGGGCGACTGTGCACAGTCTGGGCATGTCTCCTATGATGAGTTCCTGAACCCATTCTTGCTACTTCAACAGCTATAAAGTGTGTATTTGGGAAGCAGAAATGTTGTATACCTGGATTCAGACTGGCGCCGCCTGAATCCAGACTCGGCTTCCTCGTAGCTGTGTGGCCTTGACAAGGCATGTAACCTCTCTGCACCTAGGCTCAGTCAGCTGTATGGCAGGCAATAATTCCCTGGATTCCCTGGCAAAATTATCCTGAGGATCCCAGTTAGCACAGGCGCAGTGCCTGGCACTTAGGAGGCTTGTAGTGTAATCACTTGACAGATTTTTCCTGCCCACTGCACAGACAAAAAAGGTTGACTGAGAATGTGGTATTGCAGTCAAGAGTTTATTTAATGCAAGGCCAGCCATACAGATGAACAGGAGTTATCACTCAAATCAGTTTCCCTGAAGGCTCAGATGTTAAGGTGTTTCAAGGATAGTTTGGTGGGCAGGGGACTCGGGAATGGATGCTTCTGACTGGTTGGGGATGCAATCATAGGGGTGCGGAAAACAGCCCTCATGTGCTGAGTCTGGGGCCACGGAACTGGTTGACTCATGAGTCAACTCAATGAGTCCAGGTAGGGTCAGTCAGTTGCCAGAATGCAAAGGTCTGAAAAGTATCTCAAAAGATCAATCTTAGGTTCTACAATACTAACGTTTTCTATAGGAACAGACCTCTGGCCACATGACTCCTTAGCAATAAGGGTTTATAGAAACTACACCTATGTTTTAGCAGAATTCAGGCCCCTCCCGTAATTCTAGTCTTGTGACCATTTTTTTTCATCTTTCAAAGGTGATTTTGGCTCCCAAACAAGAACAGGAGCAGCTTTAGGGAAGGACTATTTTCACCTTTGCTTCAAAATTAAATTATAAACCAATTTCCTTCATAGTTAGCTTGGCTTATGCCCAGGAATGAGTGAAGACAGGCAGCTTGTGAGGCTGGAAGCAAGATGGAGTCAGCCATGCTAAGTTCTCTCACTATTATCATCTTTGCAGAGGCAATTTCAGCAACACATGGGTATCACTCTTCTTATGAGTTCTGTGGTAGTCTTCTTTGAAAATAATATCAAAGTTCCTCTCTGTTTATGTAACAATCTCAGGCTCATAGGCCTATGATTGCGAGACATCAGTTCTTATTTTCCACCTTCAGTAGTTATTGTCTCAGAAAAGTCAGGTCAATCCCTTTAGGTGGAATGAATAATAAATGGTTTCTAGTTGGAGTGAAATGTGGGTAGGGACCCAGTGCTGTGCACACCACCCAGAGCCCCATCTACTGCCCTGATGACATCATGCCAAACACACCAAAGGAGAAGGGAGACAGAATTGTTGGAACCCCACACTCAGGATGTACCCACAATGGTTAACCCTTTACCAGCTGTTGGATCTTGAGCAAATCACCCAAACCTGTACACCTCATGTCATCATCTTTATTGCCAACTTTTGTGAGGATTAAATGAGGTGATGGATCTGGAGTGCTCAGCCCATGTCTAGCTGGAAGTGTCCCCAGGGCCCACACAGGGAGCTCTGACGCTCAGGAGCAAACCACACCTCTCCCCAGGCTTTTCAAAGAGGAGCTGTATTAGTCCATTTTCATGCTGCTGATAAAGACATACCCGAGACTGGGTAATTTATGAAGAAAAATACGCTTAAAGGACTCACAGTTCCACGTGGCTGGGGAGGCCTCACAATCATGGTGGAAGGCAAAAGGCACATCTTACCTGCCAGCAGGCAAGACAGAATGAGAACCAAGCAAAGGGGTTTCCCCTTATAAAACCATCAGCTCTCGTGAGACTTACTCAGTACCACGAGAACAGTATGGGTGAAACTACCCCCGTGATTCAATTGTCTTGCACCGGGTTCCCTCCACAATACATGGCAATTTGGGGATCCACAATTTAAGATGAGATTTGGGTGGGGACACAGCCAAATATCAGGAGCAAAAGGAAGCTTTCCTTGGCGCCGGTCCGGAACCTGAGGGGGATGGAAAGCAGTGGAGGTACAGGACTGGAGGAGAGGGTGGGAGGCCTTGGGTGGAAGGAGGAGGATTAGCTGCTGGGGGAATCCCCTTCCCGTACTCTGGGGGACAAAGGGTGAGGACACCTGTTTTTCTCTGTCAATCTGTAATGCAAGAAACATTGCTCCTATTACATCATCCACCTCACTGCTATTTTTAACCTTTCCCAACTCCCCATTTCCTCTTTTGTCATCTTTTCGGTGTGTGAATTCCCTCTCTTTTACACCTCCCACTGAATCTGCCCTGTTGCTGATACTTCATTTGTATCTTTCAACTTAGGCTGTGAGTACATTGAGTCAACTATTTTTTGTTGTTTTTAGAAACAGGGTCTTGCTCTATTGCCCAGGCTACAGTGCAGTTGTGCCATCATAACTTACTGCAGCCTCAACCTCCCAGGCTCAAACCATCCTTCTGCTAAGACTAGAGGTATTGCCCATCATACCCAGCTAATTTTTAAAAGTTTTTGTAGAGATGAGGTCTCACTATGTTGGCCAGGCTGGTCTAGAACGCCTGGCTTCAAGTGATCCTCCCACTTCGGCCTCCCAAAGTGCTGGGATTACAGGCATGAGCCCACGATGTCCAGCCAACAGTCCACTATTTGACCAGGGTTATTTCCTACAGGGTAGGAGAGGTAAAAGAGGACACCATTATTTTTTAAGAAGTATTGTAGGAGGCTCAGAGCCCTCAAGCAGTGTCATTGTGGGCTGGCCAGTCTCTTCTGAGAAGCAATTCAGCTCAGCTCCTTCTAAGATAGTAATCATGGCAGGGTAGAGAGGTCCCAGAGGAGGAGCACATTCTGGGAGGGCAGACCTGGGTAGTGTGCTTATGGAAAGTTATGACCAGACCCTTAGGGGACCAGAACAAGATGCCGGATACCTGGGAGCAGGAGATACCTTGGGAGGGACAAAGGAAAAGGCTGGAGGTAGATTTTATTGACATTTCTCTCCATTTTGTCTTGATTCTGACTTAGGGACCCTGAAGTTAAATTGGTCTTTGTAACAGTTGTGGCTTCTGTATCTTTATAGACGGTGGGAAAGAAAGGGGCCAGAGAACACAACAGACAAGCACCCCTGCTGTTCAGGCCTCTTCATTCCAGGGTTGGAAGGAAGAGGCTCCGCAATTATCTTCAGGGCAGAGCCACCCTGCAGTTCTGACATCCATCAAGCCGGGCCTGACTTCTCAAGATTGCTGGCTGTCCCAAGAGAACAGGTGGTACAGGCAGCGTCCACAGGTCCAACTCTCTCCCAGGAGAACAGATTAGAAGCAGGGACCTGCCACCTTTCTAACAAGCAAAGGAAGCAACCAAAGCCTGTGAGGAAGACCAAACAGTCTACTAGGATAATTAAGGTCAGAAAGATCACAATTCCACCAAGGAGAGAAAACATAAAGACCCTTGCTGTGATTTGGGGAATGATTTTGTATAGATTTTCTCGTAGGAAAATCCATGCTGAGATGTAGAGAGAAGAGAATTATGAACAGAAAAAAACATGTGTGACTTGCAAGGTAGTGGCAAAGATAATTCTAGTAAACAGGGTTAAAAATAATAGAAGAGCTTTTGACTAATACACCGGGGAAAAGAGATACCGAAGTGAAAACGGGTCCACAAATAAATCAGGCTGGGCATGAAATTAATGATGGGTCTGAAATGGCCGAGATATTGAACTCATTCTTCAAACCCCGTCTTCCGCAATAGAAATGAAAAGAAAAATACAGACAATGAGGAAGCGATAGAAACCTTCTGAAAATAACTCCTGGCACAAGCAGAAGCACAATCCCTCAGAACATCTAAGTGCCACCGTGAACAGGTGTAGACATGCCCCTTGGGGGATATGAGGAATTGAGTAGGATCAACTGTACATTTAGAACAGTGTCTGAAAATGGGGCTATGGTGCTATTATTGTTATTTTAAATAAATAAAGTTAGAGATGGTTCTGACAGAAGATGTCCAGTATTTTTGGTGGAGACATTAAAAGGAGAGAAAAGGAGGGGGTCAAAAGAAATAGTGATCCCACTTGTTCAGTTTGATATCAATTACTGGGGAAGATCAGGACACACGCAGTGAGGGTCGTGTCAATGCTGAAAAGGCTAAACAATCATTGTATTTGTCTGAATAAGTTGTGTTTTTAAAAGTGGCTTCATCTCCCCTTCCTCTGCCAAAAAGACCAAACTAGGGAAGACAAATGCTGGTAACTAGATCTGTTTGCATTGTCAGTGTATCTCTATCTGAACAATTCACAGAACAGTGTGATCAGAAGGATCCCATAACAGTTTCTGCATCCATGCCATAAAAGGTATACCCACCATTGACAGCCACTGTCCAGGTCCTGAACCTGTTCCAAATCAGGGATTTGCATAGCTTCTGTTTCCTGCCTCCTTTTGGTTCCTGCTTTTCTCCCTTTATGCAAGCACATGTGTTGTTCTGCTTTATCCAACCATTCCCTCATACACCTTTCCCTTCCCCAGGTCTCCCCTTCACATCCCTGCCCAGCACTCTGGGTTGAGCCTTTCTCCCATCTTACCCTCTTAAGGCCAAGCTTGCTATGGAATGCAAACTGAATTATGCTAAATAGTGAATGAGTTAATGTGCCAGAGCTAGCAAGGCTCTGACGTGAGAAGTCTTAATCTAAAGAAATAATTCATGGTGGTAGTTCAGAGTCTATGGCAAGGTAATGGAGATGGTTTAGGGACTGTGAGCCTGTTGATAAGCTCTTAAGTTAGAGACAATTGCTTAGCAGTTGGGTTGATCCTACCCAGATGACAGCATTACTTAGGGCTCGACCTGGGGCAAGGGTTGTAGCCTTCTAGCCAAGGGCTACATGAACATATATTAGGAATACAAGGAAGTCTGACTTAATATCTCTATTAAATCCTACTGTATATCACAATGATCTCATTACTGATCTTTCAAGGGGAGGAGGTGGCAGTGAGATAATCTCATTTGTATAAATCCCTACATAATTATCACTAAAAATTACTAGGTGAGGTAATACATTCATTTGGTTACACATTATTATGGAATTAATTTTGCTAAAACATAATTGGGTGTGCATGTAAAAGCTATATACACACTGGAAGTTATTTACTGATGAAAATTATTATATGTAATAGAGGTACTCTTGAAAGGTTGTTGATGAATATAAATGTGGCCAAGTATAGTGAATCATGCCTATAATCCCAGCACTTCGGGAGGCTGAGGCAGGGTGATCTCTTGAGGTTCAGGAGTTCCACCAGACCAGCTTGGGCAACATAGCAAGACCTTGTCGCTACAAAAAATGGGAAAAACATCAGCCAGGTGTGGTGGCACATGTCTGTAGTCCTAGCTACTTGGGAGGCCAAGGTGGTAGGATTGCTTGAGCCTGGGAGTTTGAGGCTGCAGTGAGCTATGATTGCACCAGTATACTTCAGCCTGAGTAACAGAATGAGACTCTGTCTCTAAAATTAAATATATATATGTATGTTAATAAATCAATAAATATACATGCATACCATTTTTAAATGCACAAAGGGTTACTGCTATTTGAAGAAAGCCTGTAATGACACCTATTGAAAAATGAGAGCTCTTTATGAAATGATTAATCATCTCTAAATTTTGAATCTGTAGACTCTCTGTTACCTTTGGTAAAGTTTACTTGATCATGCAAATTGTGTACTTTATACACACGAGTAATATGTAATATTATTCATGCATATGTAATAGCCACATATACTAAAACCAGTCTTTTTTATCCCTGTTGCAACCTGGAGCTATGAACAACCCAAGTCCTACTGAGGCCAGTGTACTTAGCCCATCGACCTTCCACAGGCAGGATGCTCCCCATGGCCCATGTCATGCCAACACAGCTATATTGCTCCTCATGGTAGCACCCTCCAAAGAAATAGCACCTTCTGGAAACTGAATCTTTTTGTTACAACATTTCCTTCTCTAAAAATTGTGTTTCTTATTTTGCTTCTGATATTGTCTGGGACCAGAGACTTGAGCAGACCTGTCACAGGTGGAAATGTTGCTGGTTAAGCTTGGTTGAAAAAAGGGAAGACTGTAACCTCTGACTGCAATTTCCTGCCCAACTTCCTGAGCAGCAGCTTTCAGACTCTTTTAGCCTGGTTATTTACTATCTGGGCTGACTGTATTTGTAGGTCATTGATGGTTACTTTATGCTGATGCTGTCTTTATGAGCAAGTCCAAGAACTTCTAGTCTTAAAAATGTGAGACGATTACATCTGTAATTTCTGGACTGGCTATAACTATCATATAAGAAAGTGTTTTAGGAATGCTTTTAACATAGAATTCAGATGTTTAATTTAGAGAAAATACTATGTGACAATCACGAAGTCAGCAGAGGAAAAGAGAGAAATTGCTGGTTCCATTCTTAGATAGTTCCTTTTGTTTCTCTTTTAACTTAATGCTAATATCCTGGCAACACCCTTCGGCTTTTCTCTGGACTTAGTCTCTGGGCCCTTGAGAGATATTTTCTTCCTACTAAGTTAAATTACTTCCCCTGCATATTATTCCTTGTGGCCTTCTATGAAAAGCCATCCTCAGCGACGTTGGCCATTGTCGCGAACATCAGAATCTTTCTCATCTACTTACATATGCCCTCCATGTTGGTCATCTAAAACCCTACATCTTAGTAGTGGCCAATGGTATGAAACCAAGGAAGCTTTTGTATAATATACCCTGACCAAGATTCAGAAAATACATTCACAATTTTTTTTTTTTTTTCTGAGATGGAGTCTCGCTCTGTCACCCAGGCTGGAAGGCAGTGGCATGATCTTGACTCACTGCAACCTCTGCCTCCTGGGTTCAAGCGATTCTCCTGCCTCAGCCTCCCAACTAGCTGGGACTACAGGGGCCCGCCACCAGGCCAGGCTAATTTTTTTATTTTTGGTAGAGAGGGAGTTTCACCATATTGGCCAGGTTGGTCTCGAACTCCTGACCTTGCGATCTGTCAGCATCGGCCTCTCCAAATGCTAGGATTACAGGCATGAACCACCGTGCCCTGCCTATTCACAATATTTATAAGCAAAGAAGCTCGACATTACACCAAAAATGGGAGTGTCAGAGACACGCTCAAGCAGAGAGACATGTAGCTCCCTGGACTCACATGCAGGCACCATGATGTCAGCTTGCTCTGCACCACTGTCTGCAGTGACACCAGATGACACTTACCAATGGCCCCCTCCAGCTGACTCTCTTAAACCAACACTGGAAACATGCCTGGGGTTACATGCTCCTCAGAGCAGAAAGAAAAATTTTCACCTTCTCATTCGCACATCTACAAAGATTCCCGGAGGGCTTCTAATATAATGTTCCGAGTAAGAGGGTAGAAAAACTAATTGGATTTCTGTTCATAAATTGTTGAGCTGGTGCATTTATTTGTATGATAAAGTTAAAATGTTAATGATATTCAACATGTACGGCACGTAATGAATTTATAAATCATCTCATTTATATTTCATAAGCATTGAATTTTCATCCTTTCTTCCCAACGATCTCTTCTTGATCTAAAAGATCTATAATGTAATGACGGGGGAGAATCCTAGCATTGCCACTGTAGTTTCCCATTTTAGATACATGTATTGATTATATTCTAATGCATGCTGTCTTCTTTATATGGGCAATTCTCATTAAGTAGAAGTATTTGATCATAACAGTGGCACTCAGATGTTTACACAGCATCTCCTGCTGGTTCAGCTAGGTTCCTGTACCAAAGAGACAATTCAGGATATGGAATATGATAGGGATTCAGAAAGAACGCTGAACTAAGAGGTAAGAGTCCAGGTATGAATTGTGACTCTACCAGTAATTCGATCTGTAGCTCTGAACTAAGTCATCTCAGTTTTGCCATCTGCTAAATGAGGGGTGGGAACAGATAGCCTCTAAGACCTCTTAAAGCTCTAATATTCTCTGTTCCTATGATGTAGAAGTTCTGATAGTAGGATAAATGAAGAAAGTAGTGGAAAAAATGTCATTGACTTCCTTTTAGAGGACAAGGAAGAATTGAGTAAGAGAGCCATCCGGCCAAAGTAGAAACATCTTGGGGACAAGCTAAATCAGGAAGATTCACAAATACAGTTCTTACCAAGGGGAGTGAAGGTTTTGATGAGAAAATCTACAGTAAGCAGCAAACCAAAACTGGCAGTACAAAAGCAAATGGACTATTGGTCAGTAGCTGAGAGACCCATAGCAGATGGCATCAAGCTTGAGAAATGATGCCTGGAGTATGGATCACAGCAGAGACTGTGGATGATGGGTGTATCCTGGGGCTCCCCCTTTAAGCAGTTCCAGGTTGGTTATCTGGGCATGGACATCACTTCTCAACAGAACTGCAGGTGCTGTACAGTAATATCTTAGTTTTTGAAATCTAAAATGACAATGCCAACCGGGGCTTTCAGGGAATGTTTCCAGAGCAGAATTTCAGCATGGGTGGCTGACTGCATCAGTCTTTTTGTATCACTTGGTCCTTGGTGATGAAAGCCATATATTTAACAATTAGTCTTTTGAGGGAAAAATGAATTTTTCAGTAAATGATGCGAAGATTTGGGAGAGAAAGCCTAAGCATTTGGGGAAACATTACATTCCCTACTTTGTATCACGTACCAATAGAAATTCCAAGAGAATTAAACGTTTCCGCAGGAAAAAAAAAAGCAAACTGAAAGAAAATCTTCTTCCTAGAGGCAAAGTTTAATATCTTTAATATACAAAATCTGCCTATAAATAGATTCACAAGATAAGAATCCCCTAGTGGAAAAAGGAATACAAAACAGAAACAAGTAACTCATAAATGAAGACATAACACTGACCAGTAAATGGATGAACACATGTTGAAGCTCATAAAGAAATCAAAGAAAATGCACATTGAAACATTTGAAATACCACTTTAGCACATCAAAGACTTTATTTTAAATGGTACTTGGTGTAGATGAAGATTTGAGGGAAGAGTGAATCCACTCTGTATGGATTGCTCTTTGGGACTCAGGGCTGCTGGGTCACTCAATGGACTTTCAGCTATTACATTTCAGAGGTTTCCTTCAAGAGAGATGTGGCCAGGCAACCGAGTTTTGGCCAAAGGGATGTGAGCAAAAGTGAAGCCCACCACTCTAGGCCTACCCATACATGCCAGGCATGTGACCCTCTGTGCCTCCTTCTTTGTTGGTTGATCAGAGGCAGAGGACACAGAAGAGGACCGCAAGACCCTAGGAAGCCATGATAGAAAAAGTTTGAATAGAGCAAGCCCCCCCACCATTCTATTGCCATTTTGTTCTTCATGAACAAGAAATAAAATTCTTTTGTGTTAAACCGCTGAAAGTGGAGGTTTATCTGTTACATCAGCTGTGAGCATTGCCATAAGAGGTTTTCAAGAATTGATGGCTTAAAGTGAGGTGCTCCTGTAAAAAACACTTAAATATGTGACAGTGGCTTAGTGGCTGGGTGACAGGTGTGAGGGGAAATAGATCAAGCAGGCTGGATAGCTAGAAAGCCCTGTTAAGTTATGGCAAATGAGTGGCAAACCTGTTACCTTAAATGTCTTAGAAGGGAGACTGCCCCCACCCCCCCAGCCTCCTGAGACCATAGCTCCAGGAAAAGTGGTGGTAGAAGCTAAAGTGATCAACGAAATCTACAGATGCCTTTAATAAGGTAATACAAGTGTCATCCAAAAGACCACTAGGATGGCTTAAGAGTAGAAAGAGGAGCTTTATTGGCCACATCAGTTTGCAAGCTGGGAAGACAGAATCTCTGGTATGAACTGGAGGTGCTCTCTCTTTTAGGAGGGGAGGGGCAGGTCGGTTTTTATGCCTCACAGGGTCTGTATTACACAATAGAGTCATACATATTCAGCAGGTTTGGGGAAAAAGCTATATATATTTACGAGGGGAGCCAAGCTCATGCACAATAGGTAAACATATATATAATAAACATCCCATGTTCACTTTGGGGCAGGGTTTTAGCATTAAAATGAAGTGGAATTGGCCAGGTGCAGTGGCTCAAGCCTGTAATCCCAGCACTTTGGGAGGCCGAGACGGGCGATCATGAGGTCAGGAGATCGAGACCATCCTGGCTAACACAGTGAAACCCCGTTTCTACTAAAAAATACAAAAAACTAACCAGGCAAAGTGGCGGGCACCTGTAGTCCCAGCTACTCTGGAGGCTGAGGCAGGAGAATGGCATAAACCCAGGAGGCGGAGCTTGCAGTGAGCTGAGATCTGGCCACTGCACTCCAGCCTGGGTGACAGAGCGAGACTCCATCTCAAAAAAAAAAAAAAAAAAAGAAGTGGAATTTGGCTCCTTAATATCAAGAGTTGAACTGTAGGACACAAAGACTGTGCAGCCTCTATAAGCTGCTGAAACAGACATGAAGTCTGCAGGTGCTTATCAGAAAAGAGTGTTTGTAAGGCCAGTCCTCTGCCCAGAGTTGTAGTGGCCTGGGTTGTGAAGCCAGGTTAGGAGGGATCTGATAACTCCTACTGTTAGGGAGTGTATCAAGAGTGTAGTTTTTCTTGTAGTCATAGAAATTTAGAAATATGCCACGCCAGTTGGTCCCTGAACCCTCGACCTGCAGGTAACCTTTGTTTTCTAAACCATGGCATCTGTCTTAGTGGACAAGGTGGTGTCCACTTTGGTCTCTCAGATCACACAAGAGAGATGGCCTCTGACAACAACTGACTGTTTTTTCTTTTTAGAGGAGATAGAAGAAATGAGAAAGTCCACAAATAAAAGACCTCCAAGGTGGAAAAATTGAGCACTTCAGGACCCCAAATAACAATTGTTAAGACTGGAAAGGTCTAGTCAACCTTCTCAGTTAAGTAAAGTGATTTGTGTCGTGTCAAAGAACCAGTCACCCAAGGCTCTTTGTTTTTGCTTTTTAAATTGCACATAGGCAGTCACCATCAACTTGCAAGAGAGAAGCTGTGGTGAGGAGGCACAGGGAAAAGGCAGACAGGAGGGTCCTGCCTCTGGGAGACCCTCCATGAGGCTGCTGCATGTGGGACCGGCTGGAAGAAGACCATCAGAAGCTATTAAATATTTAAGGGAACTATTCTGCCACGGAAACAAGAAGACTATAGAGGCCTTTCATTTGTTGAGATTAAAACAACACTTGTGTCTCCAAATTTGTGTGAGCAGCAAGTAGACTATAAGAGTTGGAGAGTTCCTGACTGGGCGCAGTGGCTCACGCCTGTAATCCCAGCACTTTGGGAGGCTGAGGTGGGCAGATCACAGGTCAGGAGTTAGAGACCATCCTGGCCAACATGGTGAAATCCCATCTCTACCAAAAATTTACAAAAATTAGCTGGGCATGGTGGTGCGCACCTATAGTTCCAGCTACTTAGGAGGCTGAGGCAAGAGAACCACTTGAACCCAGGAGGCTGAGGTTGCAGTGAGCCAAGATCTCATCACTGCACTCCAGCCTGGGCAACAGCGCAAGACTATCTCAAAAAAAAAAAAAAAAAAAAAAAAAAAAGGTTGGGGAGTTCCCCGTATTAATCACTTTGTTTGTTTGTTTGTTTTTGTGGGTTTTTTTTTTTTTGAGAGGAAGCCTCACTCTTGTCCCCCAGGCTGCAATGCAATGGTGCGATCTCAGCTCACTGCAAGCTCCACCTCCCGGATTCAAGTGATTCTCCTGTCTCAGCCTCCTGGGTAGCTGGGATTATAGGCACCTACTGCCACTCCCGGCTAATTTTTGTATCTTTAGTGGAGACAGGGTTTCACCATGTTGGCCAGGATGGTCTCAAACTCCTGACCTCAGATGATCCACTCGCCTTGGCCTCCCAAAGTGCTGGGATTACAAGCATGAGCCACCACGCCTGGTCTTAATAATGTTTTTTAAATTTTCTGTATTTTGATGCTTTAACATCTTTGGGCTTTGCTGACTCTGGAGGGACTGCCCCTCCCAGGTTAACCAATTCAGAGAGAGAGAGAGAGAGAGAGAGAGAGAGACTGAGTACACCTTTCATATGCAAAGCAAAAAATCCAGAGCCCATACTCCCAACCACTTCCTCTACAGGGTTCTCACACTACTCTAGGCCACTATCCTTGTGCCCTGGCCAGGTGCCAGACAAGTAAGGCAGCTCTTATGCACCAGAGTCCACTGAAATTATTCAAACTAGCCAATCCTAAGCCTGCTTACCTTACCTTGCCAGTTTCTTCCTGCAGAAACCAAAACAAAAGCTCTTCCCCACAGTTCGCCACCTCCCTCTGTCTCCTGACTGACCCTGTTGTTTCCATATATCCCCATTCCCCCACCCTGCATGGTATGCCCCCCCTCTCAGGAACTGAGTAACACACTGTTTTTTCTATGGTAACCATTTTGTGTTATGTTGGCCTTACCATACGTTATTTTTTAAAACATTAATACTCTCTATTTTAAAACAACTCCAGGTAACACAAACTCATCATTACCTATTTCAGATGTTGCCATGAAGAAAAATAGACACAGGAATTCCTTCCATTGAACAAAATCTGCTCTAATCAAGGAATCTTTCTTGCTCCCAGGTTAGGGAGACTGTCTGGTACAATTTCAAAATCACTGTAACAAGTAGCTGCTCGGTTTCTCATTCTTCCCTCTTCTAATGGGAATGTTATTGTTACTTTATGTCTGACCCACAGTTGTATATTGGGAAGGGTGGAGGCAGATAACCTGTGTTTTAAATTCATAGGCTGTTGGATCATGAGAAGCAGCGTAGGGCCCTGATAGATAGGAGTGCTGATTATCCAGACATCCTGAACTTCGACAATTGGATGGGGGTCTTTTTGTTGTTGTCTATGGCGAGGTTAAATTTTTTCCATGTGGAAAAGGAATGTGAGTAACAGTGATCAGAAGAGTGAACCATGGCCTAGGTTGCTAATTCTTTCCAAGATCTTCTGAGCTCACAGCTCATCTGTATGTCCCAATCTCCACTAGCAATAGGCATGACCACGTGCTGGAGTTCAGGCAAGGGGATGCGGTTGAAAAGATGCATGCAACTTTCAGCCCTAGCCTGGCCTCCTCACTCTCTTCCTCCTAAGTGGCAAGAATTAATACATGCAAAGAAGGATTCTGGATGGGCCCTGGAGATAAAGAAGTGTGGGTGAAAGAAGCCTGTGTCCCTGAATGACTACCTGAAACAGAGCCCACTCTCCTGCCAATTAAACCTTATGTGAATGAAAACATTATTTATTTTTTTTCAATGTATATACATTTTTTAAGTTTTTAAATGTTTTTATTTCAATAGCTTTAGGGGTACATGTGTTTTTTTGTTACATGGATGAGTTATATAGTTGTAAAGTTTGGGATTTTAGTGTACCTGTCACCCAAGTAGTGTACATTGTACTCCAACAGGTAGTTTTTCATGTCTCTCTCCTCTCCCACCCTCCCCACTCTGAGTCTCCAATGTCCATTATACCACTCTGTCTGCCTTTGTGTACCCGTAGTTTAGCTCCTACTTGTAAGTGAGAACATGCGGTATTTGCTTTTCCATTCCTGAGTTACTTTACCTAGAATAATGTCCTCCAGTTTCATTCAAGTTGTTGCAAAAGACATTATTTTGTTCTTTTTCATGGCTGAGTAGTATTTCATGGTGTGTGTATACACACACACACACACACACACACACATCCTTTTTATCCACTAATTGGTTGATGGGCACATAGGTTGGTTCCATATCTTTACAATTATGAATTGTGCTGCAATAAACACACAGGTGCAAGTGTCTGTTTGATATAATAATTTTTTTTCCTTGGGGTAGATACCCACTAGTGGGATTGCTAGAAAGAATGGTGGATCTACTTTTAGGCGAAAACATTACTTCCCGTTAGTGTGGTGACACATGACATTCCTGATGAGGATAATCTGGAAATACACTAGTTGTATTAGTCTACTCAGGCTGCCATAACAAAATACCACAGACTAGGGGGCTTAAACAATATAGATTTATTTTCTCACAGTCTGGAGGCTGGGAAATCTGAGATCAGGACGCCAGCCTGCTTGGGTTCTAGTGAGGGCAGCTTCCTGGCTTGCAGATGGCAACCTTTTTCCTGCATCCTCACTTGTCGAAGAGAGAACTCTGGTGTCTGTTCCTCTTCATATGAGGGCACAAGCCCTATTGGAGTAGGACCTCACCCTTCTGACCTCACTTAACTTTTACCACCTCCTCATAGGCCCTATCTCTAAATTCAGTCACATTCAAGAAAGGGCCTCAAGGTAGGAATTTGGGAGAAACACATCCAGTTCATGACACCACAAGCCTTACCACTGATACATTTTTTGATTCACTGAGCAGTGGGTGAGAACACAAGCTCCAAAGCTCATCCTGCCACATGCTACCTGTGTGACCCTGAGCAAGTTACTCAATCTACTTTGAGCCTGTTTCCTCACTTACACAGTAGGTATTCTAATAGCACATAGTTCAAAAAGTTATCTTGAAGATTAAGTGAATTAATATTTGTAAAGCTTTTGGAACAGGGCTAGACTTCAGGTTACTATATTAAGCATTACCTTTTATTTGAGTTAGCAGTTCCACTTCTAGTATTGTCTTAAAGTAATAATTATAGAGTTATTTACCTACTCAACAAACATCGAGGGAGCTCTGACAGACATTCTACTAGTCCCTAAGTAAATAGTAGTGAAAGAGTGGTGCGACCAAAGGTTTGTAAGTAAGAATCTCATTGCCATATTTTTTGAGACAAGAAAAAGCTAGAAACAACTTGGATGTCCCCAAATAAGAGATTAGCTAAATAAATTATGCTGTATCTATAGAGCAGAATAAAATGTTGACACTGAAGGTGTAAAACAGAAAAAGCTTCTAAATGCGTAACTACATGGAGAGATAGTCACAGTATAAATGTCTGCCTCAGGGCAATTTATTTGCTGTTCTTTCTGCCTAGAAAAGCTGACACATAGTAACTGCTCAATAAATAATTGTTGAGTGAATGAAACAACTGAAAAAGATAAGTTGTAAAGTATTATGTACTATATAATTCTATTTCCCAAATACATACAGAGAAGAGAGACTTCAGAGTTTATACCAAAATATTATAATGACTATGATTGGTTGATAAGATTGTGGATGACTTCTACTTTATCCCTTTTGCTTATCTGCATTTTCTAAATTGCATGTAAAAACGATGTTTATTTTTATTAAAAGGGCAATTTATTTTTAAAAAGGCAATTTAAGTGGGAGTTTACGTATAAAGAATTAAATATAGTTCACTAAGTAAAAATACTAATATAGACCCCAGAATTATACCAATGTGACATTTATCAGATGCTGACGGTGTGCCAGTCACTGTTTTAAGTGCTTTGCATACATTATTTACATTGCCACAATCTTATATGGTAGTTGCAACTAACATACAGTGGAACCTGACAGCACCCACCCTGGGATTCCTATTCCTGGGATAACTTGTTCTCCCCAGAACTATGCCAATTTGATCTTGGTTCATGGTCCAACAACTTTTTTGACTTTTAAAAATTGTGGCAACATATACATAACATAAAATCTACCATTTCAATGATTTTCAAGTATAGTTCATTAAGTACATTCATTTTGTGGGGCAAACATCACTGCCATCCATCTCCAAAACTTTTATGTCATTCCAAACAAAAAATCTATACTCATTAAACAATAACTCCCCATTCCCTTAACCTTCCTGCCCCCACACAGCCCCTGGAAACCACTATTCTACGTTCTATCTTTATGAATTTGCCTCTCCTTGGTACTTCCAATAAGTGGGATCATACAATACTTGTTCTTTTACATCTGGCTTGTTCACTTAGCATAACATCTTTCAGGTTCATCCATGTGTTAGAATTTCCTCCCTCTTTAAGGCTGAATGATATGGGTTAGCTGTGTCCCCACCCAAATCTCATTTTGAATTGTAGTTCCCATAACCCCCATGTGTCATGGGAGGGACCCGGTGCGAGGTAATTGAATCTCATGCTGCTGCTGTTCTCATGATAGTGAGTGAGTTCTCAAGATATCTGATGGTTTTTTAAGGGGATTTTCCCCCTTTTGCTCAGCACTTCTTGTTGCTGCCATGTGAAGAAGGACGTGTTTGCTTCCCCTTCTGCCACGATTGTAAGTTTCCTGAGGCCTCCCCAGCCGTGCTTAACTGTGAGTCAATTAAACTTCCTTCCTTTATAAATTACCCAGTCTCAGATATGTCTGTATTAGCAACATGAGAATGGACTAAAACACTGAATAATGTTTCTTTGCATGTATAGACCACATTTGGTTTATCCATTCACCTGTCAGTGGACACTTGGGCTGCTTCTACCTTTTGGTTATTATGAATAATGCTGCTGTGAACATGGGTATACAGACATCTCTTCAAGTTCCTGCTTTTGATTCCTTTGAATACATGCCCAGAAATTGAATTGCAGGATCATATAGTAATGCTGTTGAAGTTTTTGAGGAACTGCCATACTGTTTTCCACAGTGACTGTGCCAAAGCGCCGGAACTCAGAGGAAGTCAGTCTGGTGCCACTTTCCTTAACACCTCTCTTTCTTCCCTATCTCAACACTCCTTGTTTTAACTCTTTAGCACCCTACTACTTCCCATCAACTTTGGAGAGGGTCATAGAGGAGAGAGGAGGACACAGTGTGAAGCAGTTGTGGGAGCTCAATGCCAAATTTCAAGTAAGACATTTTCACGATCACTTTCTTCCTGCATAAAGGGGCCAAGATCTTTGGGTACCTGAATTGTTTAAAATGACGGTGAGGTTGAGATTCTACTATCGAATCTCATATTTTTTTGTGGATCATATTTGTGAAACAATGGAAACAATTGTTGGGGATTCATATAGTTGGGATATTTGTCCCTTCCAAATCACATGTTGAAATGTGACACACAGTGTTAGAGGTGGGGCCTGGTGGGAGGTGTGTGGGTCATGGAGGTGGATCCCTCATGAATAGTGTGGTGCCCTCTCTGTGGTTATGAGTTCATGCAAGATCTGGTTGTTACAAGAGCCTGGCACCTTCCCCCCCACCTTCATTCTGTCTCCCTCTCTTGCCACATGACCTACCTTTTCCCCCTTTGCCTTGTGCCATGAGTAAAAGCTTCCTGAGGCCTCACAAGAAGCAGATGCTGGTGCTTTGTTTGTACAGTCTGCAGAAATGTGGGCCAAATGAACTTCTTTTCTTTATAACTGACCCAGCCTCTGGTATTCCTTCATAGCAATGCAAAACAAACGACAGGGATGATGAAAAAGTTCTGGAGATGGATAGTGGTCACAGTTGTACAACAATGTGAATGTACTTAATGACACTGAACTATGCACTTCAAAATGACTAAAATGGTAGATTTCGTTATGTATATATTACCACAATTAAATATGTATGCACATATAACCATGTAGCATCTCCTGGGAAAAATCACAACTTCAGTTTTCTTCTCTATAAAATACTTTTTCTTTCTGATTCTCAGAACTGTAAGTTGATTACTCTAGACATACACATGCTTAGATAAAAATAAAACATTATGCCAAAGTGTTTTGATTTTGGTGAAATACTATTTTTAGCAAGTGATATTGTCTCACTGTTGGGATAATATTCCTGACCACAGATTTTATCCATCAGGGGACAACTGGGGTAGTGACAAAACCCAAGGCTCCTTTTATCTGACATCCACTGGCTACAGGAAATCTAGTGTGTTCTAAATGTTTTTCTTTCCTTTTAGTAGGAGGATTGCCACTCTCCATTGCACATGACCAGATGATGCCTTAAAAGAGTAAACTTCTGAGAAAACCCATGTAAAGCAGCTGAATTAGAAAAACAGCAATGATGGGTCAGGCATGGTGGCTCACGCCTGTAATCCCAGCACTTCCGGAGGCTGAGGCGGGCGGATCACGAGGTCAGGAGATTGAGACCATCCTGGCTAACAAGGTGAAACCCCGTCTCTACTAAAAATACAAAAAAATTAGCTAGGCATGGTGGCGGTCGCCTGTGGTCCCAGCTACTGGGGACGCTGAGGCAGGAGAATGGCGTGAACCCCGGAGGCGGAGGTTGCAGTGAGCTGAGATCGCGCCACTGCACTCCAACCTGGGTGACAGAAAGAGACTCTGTCTCAAAAAAGAAAAAAAAAAAGAAAGAAAGAAAAAGAAAAACAACAACGATGGAACTGGGAACCTAAAGGACAATTCTGTCTCCTTTTTAGCTAATTGGAGGCAGGTTTCTTGTATGATCCCTGTGTCTCTTCGCCTTTTTTCACTTCTCCTGAGAGATGAAGCTACACTGCCTCCCAGGGACTCGCCATCCCAGGCCCGCAAGAGGCCAGGCATCCTTTCTTCACTGCAGGGGACTGATGAGTTTGTCACCCCAATGACCTCAACAGATGAACCTGGGAGATTTCCCACAGACTGTCCAGCCCCGGAAGGGGCATAACTTGGTTTGTAATTTCTCTTATAGATGTTTATTTCACCGATTTACTGAGATTGGTTTTTGGAATGTGCAGCTGCCTGAACCGTGCACACTTTCAGAGCTGGATGTAAACCAGATACACCCTGCCTAATCCATCACCTCAGATTTACATTAACAAGGAGGCAAACCAGGCGGTAGCGGCGGCCCTCTGTCCTCCGTCCTTTTATGCCATTGTTATGATTTTATGCCTCTGCAATAAGTTACACACCCACCTTTTCCCTCACCCCCTATTCAGCCTTGTTTGCACTCCAGGCACAGAGAAAGAGAAAAAACTGTGGTAGATGGAAGCTAACACCATGTAAACCAGTCATTCCTAGTTACCTGCTTTTAATACATCACTCCTTTGCTGACAATTTCCACTGATTCTCCATTTTCATAGATGACAATGTCCTAATGACAGAACCTGGACTTGAGGGGCGTATTAGTCCATTTTCACCCTGCTGGTAAAGACATACCTGAGACTGGGCAAGTTACAAAAGAAAGAGGTTTACTGTACTTACGGTTCCACATGTCTGGGGAGGCCTCAAAATCATGGGAGATGGTGGCATGGCAGCAGCAAGAGAGAGAATGAAAGCTAAGTGAAACGGGTTTCCCCTTATCAAACCATCAGATCTCATGAGACTTATTCACTACCATGAGAACGGTATGGAGAACCGACCCCATGATTCAATTCTCTCCTGCTGGGTCCCTCCCACAACACAACTCCACCCTCAAGTAGGCCCCAGTGTCTGTTGTTCCCTTCTTTGTGTTCATATGTACTCAATGTCTAGCTCTCACTGATAAGATTTGGCTGGGGACACAGAGCCAAACCATATCAAGAGACTACTTTAATTGGCATTTTCAGCTGGATCCCACCCCCTCTCCTATTTGACTTGACTATAGGTTCTACAATGGAGGGCCCTGTCTTTCTCATCACTGTGCGCATAGCACGTAACACATAATGGATGAATGGTTGTTGGGAAAATAAATGAAGCGCCTATTATCTCAAATTTAGTACCTAGTGAATCTGAAGAGGGCCTGGAAGGAGATGTCCCTGCAATGGTGAGCAGAGACTTAAGAAATCAGAGTGCTTGAACTCCCTTTCCAGTTGTATTAAATGGAGTGCCCTGTGGTCCTTCATGCCGGCTGGTGAGAAGAGAGGGTCTGGCTTTTGCCTGTGGATGTTTCCTTCCCAGAAGCTCATAAGCTCTTGCCAATCTTATTAAACTCAGCCGTAAGCTTCACAGTAATGACGGCTCCCAATTTTGCAGGTGGTCTTGCTGCAGGCAGGCAGGCAGCAGATGAGGCTGTGCAGTGAGATCCCATTTCATTTGCTCCAGCTCCTGTCTGAGCTGGAGGAAATGAACACGTGTGTCATCACTACTTATGTTTTATAAATGCTAATATCACAGTATATCATACAAGATGTAAAACAAAGGCACTTACCTGTGATAATGCATGCATTTAATTTAGATGCTAAATACAAATGAATAATGTGATAAACAAGGTTCTGAATGATTACAATGAATCCTTAATTTCTCACAATTGTTCAAGAAGGAAATTACAGGAAAATATTAATGGTTTTCATAATGATCACCTCACTGGAGGTAAGCAGAAAGTCACTATTTCCTCCTAGGTTATCATTTGTCCCAATTCAATACAATCAATTCAATTAAAGGCCCTAGTATCACTTAAAAACCATTCTTTCTTTAACTTTCATTTTAGGTTCAGGGGTACACATGCAGGTTTGTTGTACAGGCAAAGTGCACGTTATGGAGACTTTGTATACAGATTATATTGCCACCACTTAATAAGCATAGTACCTGATAGGTAGTTTTTCAATCTTCACCCTCCTCCCCAACTCCACCCTCAAGTAGGCCCCAGTGTCTGTTGCTCCCTTCTTTGTGTTCATATGTATTCAATGTGTAGCTCTCACTGGTAAGTGAGAACATGTGTTATTTGGTTTTCTGTTCCTGAGTTACTTCACTTAGGATAATGGCCTCTTGCTCCATCCATGCTGCAAAGAACATAAGCTCATTCTTTTTGATGGCTGTGTAGTATTCCATAGTGTATATGTACCACATTTTCTTTATCCAGTCTATCATTGATGGGCATTTAGGTTGATTCCATGTCTTTGATATCATGAATAGTGCTGCAATGAACATATGCATGCATGTGTCTTTATGGTAGAATAATTTATGTTCCTTTAGGTATATACCCAATAATGAGATTACTGACTCAAATGGTAATTCTGCTTTGAGTTCTTTGAGAAATCACCAAACTGTTTTCCACAGTGACTAAACTCATTTACATTCCCACCAGCAGTGTATAAGCATTCTCTTTACTCTGCAACCTTACCAACATCTGTTCTTTTTTGAGTTTTTGATAATAGCCATTCTGACTGGTGTGAGATGGTATCTCACTGTGGTTTTGATTTGCATTTCTTTAATGATTAGTGATGTTGAACATTTTTATATGCTTGTTGGCCATGTATAAGTCATCTTTTGAAAAGTGTTCGTATCCTTTGCCCACTTTTTAATTGGGGTTTTTTGTTTTTGCTTGTTGATTTGTTTGCATTCATTATAAATTCTGGATATTAGGCCTTTGCCAGATGCATAGTTTGTGAATATTTTCTTCTATTCTGTAGGTTGTCTGTTTACTCTGTTGATAGTTTCTATGGCTGTGCAGAAGCTCTTTAGTTCAATTAGGTTCCATTTATCAATTTTTGTTTTTGTTGCAGTTGCTATTGTCATGAAATCTTTGCCAGGTCATATGTTCCAAATGGTATTTCTTAGGTTACTTTCCAAGGTTCTTAGAGTTTTAAGTAAAAAAAAAAAAAAAAAAACTATTCTTCTACCTAAATTTTTAGTATACAGACAATATTTTTACATTTTCATGTGGATTCATGGAGTTTTAGAATTAGAAATAACCAGAATGGCCATTTAGTTCAATAGCTATCACAGGTGAGGAAACAGAAGACAAGGCAGTTAACAATTTTCCTAGAAGCATTTGTATATATTTAGGGAAAAATATTTAGGGAATTCATTTTCTTTCCTGGTGCATATGTCACAGAAAATTTTGGCAATAAGAAACGAAAATATTTTCTCTGGTTTAATCAACCTTTAGCCAAAAGTTATCTTTAACGTGGTACCACACAGGACTTATTTCTTACCTGCCTTTCCCAGGCCAATTTCCTCACACAAAGTTACCAGATTGGATCTTTCTTTGATGCCCTCAAAGAGTCAAGGACTAAGGCGGGTGCAGTGGTTTATGCCTGTAATCCCAGAGCTTGAGGAGGCCAAGGCAGGAGGACTACTTGAACCCAGGAGTTGGCAGCTGCAGTAAGCTATGATCACACCACTGCAATCCACCTATCAAAAAAGATAAAGGAGTAAGTCTGGGACTTAGTCAAGTACCAGGACTTTATGGAAAGTATTCCTCAGGGAAAGGAGATCAGCAGTGATAAGAAACTGGAGCATGCTTTCCAACTTCTTCACATCTCGTGCTGCATAGACTGCTCTATGCGACACACCAGTGTATGCTGACAAGGCTGCTACTGACGAGGAGCGGCTGATCCTGGGACTTCAGCTGCTCCAGGGCCCACCTGGCAGTCCCAAGAGCTCAGCACATCTGTACCTGTTCCTGAAACACCATTTGGATAGCTTGGGTCTACAGGAGGCACAGCCAACAGATGGAGCCCCAGCAAGTGAGACCCAGTCTGAGGGATCACCCCAAGACAAAGTCACTGAGGTGTGTGTGGTATGAATTTATTTCCTGTTTCCTGTCTGTCTACATTTAGCTATCAGAAATTTAATTAAGGCTTAAGAGTAATCTTTACTTAACCAGAGCTGAGCAATTAAACTCATGCAAGGTCGTGTCCAGAACACCATTCTGAGGCTGACTAGATTTAAATTTTTTTTAATTTATAGTGACCTTGGGTATGTAGGAATTACAGCCAGGTGAAGGCACAAAAAATTAACCCTGTGGGAGAAAAACTGGACAAGCAGCCACCACAGAAAGGTTAATTTCATTCCCCTCTTGATTCCTTTGGTCAGCTATATCTCTAAATACTTTCTCAGCTGAGTCTAGACAAAAGAGACCAAAGGTATTGCAGATTTCATTTGACGTAGCCTAAAAGAGGTGGAATATTGAAAATATCCAGCATGACACATGGTTCCTCATAGGCACTCTATAAATACAAATTTCCTGCCTTTCTTTCTGTCTGCCTCTTTATATAGACTTTTTTTTTTTTTTTTTTTAATACTTTCAGTTCTGGGATACATGTGCAGAATGTGCAGGTTTGTTACATAGGTATACACGTGCCAAGGTTTGCCACACCCATCAACCCATCATCTGCATTAGGTATGTCTCCTAATGCTATCCCTCCCCTAGCCCCCCTGCCCCACCCCCTGACAGGCCCCAGTGTGTGGTGTTCCCCTCCCTGTGTCCATGTGTTCTCATTGTTCAACTTCCACTTGTGAGTGAGAGCATGTGGTGTTTGGTTTTCTGTTCCTGTATTAGTTTGCTGAGAATGATGGTTTCCAGCTTCACCCATGTCCCTGCAAAGGACATGAGCTTATCCTTTTCTATGGCTGCATAGTATTCCAGTGTGTATATGTGCCACATTTCCTCTATCCACTCTATCATTGATGGGCATTTGGGTTGATTCCAAGTCTTTGCTATTGTGAATAGTGCAGCAATAAATACATGTGTGTATGTGTCTTGAGAGTAGGATGATTTATAATCCTTTGAATATATACCCTGTAATGGGATTGTGGGGTCAAATGATATTTCTGGTTCCAGACCCTTGAGGAATCGCCACACTGTCTTCCACAATGGTTGAACTAATTTACACTCCCACCAACAGTGTAAAAACATTCCTATTTCTCCACATCGTCTCCAGCATCTGTTGTTTCCTGACTTTTTAGTGATTGCCATTCTAACAGGCATGAGATGGTATCTCATTGTGGTTTTGATTTGCATTTCTCTAATAACCAGTGATGATGAGCTTTTTTTCATATGTTTTTTGGCCACAAAGATGTCTTCTGAGAAGTGTTTGTTCATATCCTTCACCCACTCTTTGATGGGGTTGTTTTTTTCTTATAAATTTGTTTAAGTTCCTTATAGATTCTGGATATTAGCCCTTTGTCAGATGGATAGATTGCAAAAATTTTCTCCCATTCTGTAGGTTGCCTGTTCACTCTGATGATCATTTCTTTTGCTGTGCAGAAGCTCTTTAGTTTAATTAGATCCCATTTGCCAATTCTGGCTTTTGTTGCCATTGCTTGTGGTGTTTTAGTTATGAAGTCTTTGCCCATGCCTATGTCATGAATGGTATTGCCTAGGTTTTCTTCTAGGGTTTTTATGGTTTTAGATCTTAGGTTTAAGTCTTTAATCCATCTTGAATTAATTTTTGTATAAGGTGTAAAGAAGGGATCCAATTTCAGTTTTCTGCATATGGCTAGCCAATTTTCCCAACACCATTTATTAAATAGGGAATCCTTTCTCCATGCTGATCTTTGACAAACCTGATAGATTTTGTTTTTTTGAAAAAAAAAAAATCCTTGTCTTAGGGTCCTCAATGTATCAGGAAATATATAGCAGTAAAGTAGGTCAGGTCAGTCAACTAGGAAAAATAGTACATAAAATATTTCAGAACTTGTTGAAAGTTTGCTACCACGATAGTCACTATTCAAGATACTGTGTATGCTGCTGCAAATATGGCCATGCAACACAGAATCACATTTTAAATCAACAACAACCACATATGTGATGGTAGTCCGATAAGATTATAATGGAGTTGAAAAGTTCCTGTTGCCTAGTGGCATTGTAACTTTTGTGATCTCACAGTGTAATTACTTTTCCATAGCCTAAGTGTTTATGAAGTCTGTAGTCATGTACAGTAATGTCCTAGGCCTTGCTGAACCTGATTCTACAGGGTGATGAGTTACAAAATTCTTCCCCTGCAGAGGAGCCCTCAATAATCCAGTAGACTAGATGAACGTAAGTGAGTCTCTTTTCCCAGACATTCTAGGGCTTTCCCAGTAGGTTTATGAGTAAAGCAGCCATAGAGGCAGAGACAGAGGTTATACATGGGCTCTAATACTGAACTGAACTTCTCCAAGTCTTCTCTAGATACTACCCAGCAGAAATAAAATTGAGCCCCAAATACACCACCATAGCACATAAGGCCTATCAGCTAACCTGGGGCAGGTTGTTATTTTTATTTCTCATGGAAAAGCCACATTTTCTAGACTTAAGTTTGTGTTATCTTGCTGCCATGCTTCTGCAAGGAACGCAATCCCTGCAGTTATTATTCACCATGATAGCATCTTAGCCGACTTTGCTTTTATTCAAGAATGTGGTTTTGCAGTGAGCAAATTAAGGCAATGGGCTGATATGAAGGGTGTTTTAAAATACAGGTTTTATTATTACTCAGGTATGGTGAGGCCAACAGCTCAGGCGATGTTAGCCATTGAAAGCATAGCTTGTTACAATTCCTAAGGCGTGGGAGCCATGCCATGGCATTGGGGTGGGAGGCACACCAGGAAGCACCAAGGTCAGCCAGGAGGCAGAGGGAAAAACAAGTGCAAGAGCCCTTATTTCTACACGGAGGGATAGCGAAGGCAGGGCAAGCAGGCTTAGGCTTGGCTAGTGTGAATATTTTCAGTGGGCTCTAGGGCCTAGGGGCTGTCCTTAGTTGTCTGGTACTTAGCTTTGGGGTGATTAGGACAGGTGCATAGTAGACCAGAGTGTGAGAGCCAGCTAAAGGAGGCATGGGGGTGTACACTTTGGACTGGTTAATTTGCACATGAAAGGCATGCTCCCCTCTATCTCTGGGGCTAGTCAGGATGGTCCTTGACTATCTAGGAATTGGCTAATCCTGGGAATCCAGTCCCTCCACGGCCAGCAAGGCCTCAGATGCCAATAAATCAGAATATGGAAGATAAAAGATACAATTAATACAGATGGGATTCTCTGCTCTCAGCATGCATCCCTTTGCTCAGGAAGCCTTGGAGAAAACATAAAATGAATGTATCGAAGACTCAGTAAGATTTCTTTCACAAGGAAACACCTTGCGAATGTGGAGTGCTGTCCTTCAGGGTGTACTGTATGCTCTTTACTGCTGTTTCTTTTACAGCCACTATACATTGTTCAGGAACAAAGGGGTGAAAGTGGAAGTGGCTTCTTGCACTATTACAACTAAGGATCCACTTGCAGAATGTTCATTTCCTATTCCCATGACTTTAGTCACTCTTGGGTTAGAGTCAAAAGATGGAATTCATGCCCTGGGGTCCATGGTATAGTTTCTGTTGATCTGGAAGTGGACACTTCCACCAAGTCTTTTCACCCTCCTCCTGCCATGGAATGAAAGGCAATAACGGATAGGCTGGTGAATCTCAAAATCAAGGGAAATTGGAGCTGCTGCCGTACATTAAGGACATGGACCAGGATGCCTGGAACCAGGGTACCCTTTGGGGTGCCTCCCTGTAGTGCCATGTTGACTTGCAAAATTTATCAGATGACTACAGCAACTTACACAACGAAGACAACCAAGGAACCAGATCACTCAAGAATCCAAGTTTTCATCACTAGGTAAAAATCTCAACCAATTGAGGTGATAGCTGAGGGCAAAGTAAAAATGGAACGAAATGGAGAGGACAGAAGTTATAAATCCCAAATAAAGCCTTGTGACCAGTTGCAGAAGTGAGGACTGTAAAAAAGAAAGACCCACATTTTCTTCCACCCCCCACCCCCACTTCCCCCTACTATTTCATAGAGGTATGTTAGTAGTGGTTCAGTTATCAATTTTGTTCGTAGTTAAAAGATATCATGTAGGGATCATGGTTAAATCAGAGGATAAGTGAACATCACCAGACATGAATGCAAGGACCAATGAGGCATTGGACCCCCGTTTTGAGGGAAAGGTTGGGAGAGTTTTCATCCGTATGAGCAATAGTTAAGCAAGAGCATATTGGTCTGTAACCTTAAGAATGGGAAGGAGTATGAATACGAATCATAAGAACCCAAAAGTACAAACTGTGCCGCTATTGCTCAGTGGGTACTTATTATGACCCCCTTCTATTTTATCTGCCTATAATATAGACGCAGGAAAGTTTGTAAAGCACATGTTCTACACTCCCTTGCTGCTGAAATTTTACCTGTGACCAGCGCTTTCTGAGAAGTCTTGCGGGTGGAAGGGAGCAACCTGGGATGGTGACCTGCGTGAAGGGGTTGGATCACCTGACATGCGTGTGGGCAGTTACAATGAAGTTTCGGGTCTCCAATAGTTACTACAGCAGTGGTGTTTACACATATGATATGGTTGGGACTATTCACTCTATAGCTTCTAAGCCTGGTTCCCTGGCTCTGAGATGTTCTATAGGAAACCTGATATCTTTTAATAAGCATTGCTTTCTGCTAAAACTAGTTAGAATAGATATCTTTCTACAGCTAACAGCCTGATTCCATTCAGACTGACCCTCACAGTAACCATACGAAGAAGGCTCTACTGTTGTCATTGCTGTCATTTTACAGATGGAGAAATGGAGGCATGGAATAGTGCAAGACCCTCAAGCTAGTCAGCTGAAAAGCAGGACTTAAATTTAGGTTATTTAATCCAAAAGCCCTATTATCATCCTCTGTGCTATGTAATATCCAAGGATCTAGCAGACCAGGAGTAGACGATGAGAGGGAAGGAAAGTAAGAGTAGAAGCAGGTAAAAAAGATCCTCAGAGAATTTTAAATAATTTACTTGTGTAGACAAAACTGTAAGTGACAGACACTTGGTTCAAACACAAATTTATGGATTCAATTTCTGTATTCTTTTCACTACACCATATGTAAACTACTAGCTGTGTTTATATGAAATTAAGAGTTTATGAAGATGAGGAATTTTAGCACTGTGGGATGAACTGGCTACCTTTGACTATGCTGGAAGGCTTAATGAATGAAAATGACAAACTCAAGGTTTTAAATTCTTAGTTCAAGACGTGGTTTAAGTAACAGAGAATCGAAGATATTCACTCTCCATATGTGTGCCCACTTGCAATTAATTTATTGAAAGTATGATTCAACCACATTTAGGAATATTAGATATGATTAAATTTAGACATGTTTCTTATAGGGATTACATGAGATTAAGTTATACCATGGGGACTATTATAAGAATTTGTCTAAATATTTATAGTACTTATGCTTAACATATATGGATTGACTCATACCACTGTAAGTATATATATGTAAATGTTAGGTTTGTTTCAACCAAAAATTCAGAAGATGAAGAGTATAATTTTCCGTCTTAATTCCTTGTATCACATTTAAGCCTATATCCCATCTGTTCTAATATATTCAATGATTCTTCAAAGTTTTTGGTCCACAATTGGGATTTTTAAAATGTATTCTAGCATTATGAATGTTTCACTTTTGAAACCCAACATTGTATCATTTATTAAGGTGAACCTGAAGATGGTGGGAAGGTGGATGAGCTCCATCCGTCATCTTATATTAGAAACATCATACCCAGCCATCAAGAAGGTATTCTTCCCTGGCATATAAATATTTTATTATTAAAATGTCATGGCTCCTGAGAATTTGAATAAATATGTTATTTAAAAGCATATCCAATTATTTATCTATATCAGTTTAGACTCATGGATTCTCATATTATTGTGGGTTATATTAATAATTTATTATTATTATTTATTTTTCTCAAATTTTCACAGATTTAGCCATGAGGAGTCCTTTCACATTGAGTCCACATATGTGTTCCCATCATTTTTCTGAGATCTTCCTTACTTTCTGGCACCTCAAAATGTTTCAGGCTTATCTGGTACTTTCCTTGCCCCAGACCTGGAATCAGAATGCAATAGAAATTTTAGGTAATAGATGTGCTTATTGATATTGGGGTGCGATTGCTTCCAGGCCCTCTCAGTCAATGGAACTAGGAGTACATCTGTGATTCCGTACTGATATAAAGATATAATTGTATAAAGAAATAAATGGCGGAAAAAGAAAGCTCTTTGTTTGGTAGATTTTTAACTACTAAATGTAAAAGATACGATGGAAATAGAATATTACCATTTGGTAAACACCATAGAGATCATTATCTCAATAGAGTCTAAAATTAGCGAGCAAAAGTATTAAGCATAATGAGAAACAGAATATTTACATAATCTCAGTGTAACTCCTCACAAGACACTTATTAATTACAAAGAGAAAAATTATCTCTTTACAGCGCAGGAAGCTGGCAGACACACAACGTAACCAAGTGATCAAAGTCACCATCACCAGGAATGGCATGGGCAAATGGGTTGTGTGCTCCTCGTGTGACGCACTGAGAAGTACACAGCAGGACTCTGGGGTGTATCTGGCAGAAGTTCATACATCATCTGAATCTAATCACAAGGAAGCATCGGGCAAACCCAAACTGAGAAATAGTATCCGTAAGAACTAGCCAGTATTCTTGAAAAACGTCATGATCATGACAGACAAAGGAAGACGGAGAGACTATTCCAGACTAATGGGAACCAGGGAAACATGACAACCAAATGCCACGTGTGATTGTGAATCAGATCCTAGATTAGGAAAAGGGTTTCATAGGACAATGGGTGAAATTTGAGGAAGGTCTGCAGATTACATAATAAGATTGAGTCAGTCTCAACTTCCTGATTTTTGAGAGTTTTCCTGTCATTTGGGAAACTTGGGTGAAGGCTATACCAAAAATTCATTTAGTATTTTGACAACCATTTTCTAAATCAAAAATCATTTTAGATGAAGAGGTAAAACATCAGAAATATTTTCTAAAAGCATACCCAGAAACAGTTATGTAAAAGGAACCAAATGTCTAGCCATGAAATATTACTGGCTGCCTGTTAGGTAGCTGCTCTCAGAAAGACCAGGAGAGCGCCCGGTCTTTCTGAACTAAGACCGGTTATGACTAACCCTTCTCTCACCCGAGGCTACGCTTATTAGCAGCAAAAGGTCAATGACCACAGCAGCCTCTGGAGGTTGGACTTTCTAGAAGACCAGATAGGGGAAGGTTCTTATATATCCCAAGCATACCCTAAGGGATAGTTACACTAGAAAATGGAGTAATTATTGGCCAGGTGCAGTGGGTGGCTCACGTCACTAACCCCAGCACTTTGGGAGGCCAAGGCAGGTGGAACACCGGAGGTCAGGAGGTCAAGACCAGCCTGGCCAACATGGCAAAACCCCATCTCTACTAAAAATACTAAAAATACAAAACTTAGCCGGGTGTGGTGGTGGACCCCTGTAATCCCAGTTATTTGGGAGGCTGAGGCAGAAGAATCGTTCGAACCTGAGAGGCGGAGATTGCAGTGAGCTGAGATGATGCCATTGCACTACAGCCTGGGTGACAGAGACAGACTCTGTCTCAAAAAAAAAAAAAGAAAGAAAGAAAGAAAGAAAACAGAGTACTTTTTAATTTAAAATATATATTTAAAAGTTGTATACTAAAAAATTGTTGCTACCGTCTTCAGCTACCCAAAAAACCACTTGTGACATTATATATTTCAAAGTTATATTGAAATGCACAATTAATGCAGCTATTTTGGTGAGCTGTCAGTTGTTTGTTTTCCTTTTTTGCAACTTGGATGCTATGGTCTGAATACTCGGTAATATCTGGACTAAGGGATATTTGGATTTCAGGCACTGGTTAAATTTACATTACAAATAATAAGCACTTTTCTCAGCATGAGAAAATGTTTTCTGAATTCAGGCACTTGTAATAACATGCAAAATTAGTGAAACAGCAATATCTGTACTAAATTCTTGAGTGGAGATGACTTTAATGACTCATACTTTACTCATGACATTCAGCACAGAACTTGACTCATAAAAGGTTTTCTAACAGATTTTTAAATGGTTTAATATTTGTTTATCCTCAAAATATATTGGTTTTAGAATATTTGCCTACACATTTTTTTTTTTTTTTTTTTTTTTTTTTTGCAGGGCAAGGAGGAATATCTTCTTTGGTTTGTGTGTCCTCTTTGGAGGAAATAACTAATTCATCTCCAATACCAGCTTATTTTTAAATCTAAGAGTTCATTATCTTCACTTTAAATAGTCTTTCATGATTGCAATCTCCATAAAGCTCCATGCAATCTCCATGGCAAAGCTCCGACTGCTCTGGCCTCTTCTTGAACCCTCATGGGTGGGACTAGGGTTCCAGACATTCCCTCCTTCTCCAGTATGTCTAAACGTACTCAGAATATCATTTTTTATCTTATAAAAAAGAAGCCCTCTGCTGTGCTGAGTATACTTAACAAGGTCTGCAGGGCAAATGTTAATCTATAGGATATACACAGGATGTTTAGAAAATGTTTGTATATTATAAACCATATAGCCAATATACCATGTGTATTCACTCATGCACATAAACACTCTGCATGCAATTCTGTTTGTTTCTAGGCATATAGCTAAGAATGAAGCAGTTTAAGCTTGCATGGAGGAGGTGGAGACCTTGCTAAAATCATGATGTGTTAGCTAATAATATAAGTAGTAAAATCTCTGACCTCCCCCCCCCCCCCACAAAGGCTTCAGTTAGAACAAATGTGCATAATACATTTAAGTGACTGATACATTTTAAATGTTAGAGATTGGCACTGTCTAGGGTAGTGGAAGGAATGTTCGACTCAAATTTAAAATATACAAATCCTAATCCTCGCTCGATCACTTGTTACAGAGTCATCTAACTTTTCTAAGTCTCAGGGATTTTTTATTTATAAAATGAAGTAAATATGCCTGTCTTCCAAATACGAGCAGATTAAATAGAAAATGAATGTGGCCACTTTTTGTAAATATTAAACTGCTTTGTTCAGGTATTCCTCAAATATGTATTGAGTGCCTCTGCATTAAATGCTGGGGACATAGCCATAAATAGGTCAGCTCTTGTCCTGCTCTGATGGACTGTCTCTTCTGATGGAAGGCAGACGTTCAACAATGCATTACACAATGTGTAGTTTAATTGATTCTGAAGCCTTTACCAAAGGGACCTATCCTGGCTCAGCCTGGGAAGTCAGAGAAAGCTTTCTTGTGTTGGTGTATGCTGAACTGAGTAAGAATTACAGATGGTAGTGGGAGGAGGGAAAAGAACATTCCAGGCAAAGGAAGCAGCATGTCTAGGGGCTCAGTATCTTGCCCTCCGTGGTGCTAACAACGCTAATGCATTTATCTCCAATGCAATGGGAAGTCATTTAGTGTTATGTTTCTTTTTCAGTAGCCTTTATTTCTTAAAGCAGTTCTAGGTTCACAACAAATGACAGAAGAAAGTACCGGGAGTTTCCATATACCCCCTAATGTCCTCCAGTAGCCTTTTCGACTATTGACATCCTGCACCAGAGTGGAACATTTGTTACACAATCAACAAACCAGCATCGTCACCCAACATCCATAGTTTCCATTAGGGCTCACTCTTGGTGTTGTATGTTCTATGGGTTTTGTACATCCTACGCAGAGGACATATATCTGTCATTGTAGTATCATAAAGAGTTGTTTTACCACCCTAACAGTGATTTTGATAAAGGGAGAAACATGTTCAAAATTACCTTTTGGCAGGATCTCCAGTGGCAGCCTGGCAAATGAACTGAAGGTGGCCAAGAGTGAATGTAGGAAGTTAACCTAGACTAGAGAAACTTTAGAAATTTGGGTTAAAATCCTTGAGGGTCCATGGAGAGATGAACTCAAGACAAATGAGGAGAGGAGACCAGAGCAGAGCCTAGAATGGGACAGCAGGAAGTGGCCACAGGGAGAAGGTAACTGGGAGTTCCTAGACAGAGTTTGCCCTCACTCTAACCAGAAATTCAATGAGCTCCCTGTCCCTGAGAGTTCAACCAAAGCTCTTTGTCCACTTGGCTTCTTTATGAGAATAGCCTTGTGTCCACTCACTGAAATGTCCATGACTTTGTCATGCCTGTCAGGACTTAATGTGTGTAATATTATAAATTTCCCATGAGCATGTCCTTGTGTTTAGTTTCTGAGACACACGATAAGGCAGAGACTGGAAAGCTCCTCAGCTTTTCTTAGCTTGACTTTTCCTCCTCAATCCACGGGTCAAAACAACTGTCCTTAAGAGTGAGGTTTTTCTTCTTTACAGTTTAGCTTCCTAAGAAAGCAAGGAGGGATGGCAAGGTCCTACACAAAAGAAGGCAGTCACATTTAGCCAAGGAGGAAGAGAGGGAATATAATCCCAAATTCGGAAACATTTTCATGTTGAATTTGAGATTCTGTAAGAAAAATTCAAAGTTGGGCGGATAGGTGTGTGGTGCCTACAAATGTAAACTAGGCAAACCCTTTCAATTTACCCTTTATCAGCTTTCCTAAACTCGAGCAAATGTCAAAGGGCCTTTCTTTCTTCCTTCTTTCCCTCCTTCCTTTCTTCCCTTCTTCCTTCACTTCCTCCTTCTTTCCTTTCTTCTTTCTTCCTTCTTTCATTCTTTTCCTTCTTTCCTCTTTTCTTTCTTTCTTCCTTCCTTTCTTACCTCCCTTCCTTCCTTCTTTCCTCTCTCCCATCTTCCCTTCTTTTCTTCCTTCTCTCTCTTTCCATCTTTCTCTTTCCTTAAGTTTATTCAAAAGTACATGGTGTTTTAATGTTTTCTCCTACTTGAAAACATTCAACTGCTATGTTCTCAACCAAAATGTTCCAAAATGACCTAAAAAGGATCATGTAGAGAGGTCAAGGGTGAGATATAGAGTCTTGAGGGAATTCTTCATGTGAATAAGTTTTATTCATTTCCCTGACTTTATTGCTTCATTCTCAGTTGCCCCATTGGCCACTAAAAGATCTTTAGCCCTTCCTTTTACTTCTTCAATTGGAGAGATTTGGAAGGGAGGTGGGGACATTTTCAAATAGAGAAAACATGGGGACATTTTCAAATAGAGAAAACATGAAAGGAGGAGAAAATATTTGAAAACACTTGCTTTAAAAAATGTATAGGACACTGACTACAAGTAGATTCTGGGGTTCAAATGCTTAGATTCAAAATCCTGCGTCCTCCAACGGTCAGCTGTGTGATTTGAGGCACATTGCTCAATTTCTCTGTGCCTCCATTTATTCATCAGTAAAAACAAGATGCTTTGACAGGTTGCCTGTCTGGTTAGCAGGACAGTTCTGGGCACGTGGTAAATAGGCCCTTCCATGACCACTGCTGGAGAAGTGGGGATCACCACTTTAGTGAACTGATCAAAGTAGCAAAGGGTAAAATCAGAGCAAGGAGATGCGTCTTCTCCCTCCAAATGCAGTGCTCTCCCGCCACCATTCCCAGCTTCTGCCTAAGCGGAATCCCCCAAGAGTGAAGTTTATATTCAGAATTCTGAATACTTCCCTAGAGTACTTAGCCACAGATGAACATTTCAATTCCTCTCCTTTGGATCACCTTTTCCTTATTATATTTTATGTTTTCACATTCAAAATTGAAATGTGTTTTCTACCTAAGTTCCCCTCAGTTAAAAAATATCATGCAGTACATCCCACTGTGGAGAAGAAATGTATCTAGTTCATAGAGTCAGAAAAATATGTGGTTAAAATCTTTGAAAGGCTGTGTAAGCAGAGTGTCTACTCATTAGATGAGCATATACATCCATTTGTAATTCCTTTTTATTCATTCATTCATTCATTAAGTACTGGTTCCAGCAGTCTGGAAGAATTACTTTTTAGTTTGCATCTTAGAGAAAATATGAGAGGGAAAGAAGAAACCATGGTAATGTGCCAATGACTGCAAACATAGTAGGACACTGGACCACCCCGATGCAGTCACCCAAGGTTCAGGTTCTGGTGGAAGCATAACAAGACACTGCACCAGCTTCCAAAGAAACAATTCATACAGTCAACCTAACCTCACGTTTATCTTGTCTTGACGATTATTGAGTCATTAATCTTCCCAGTGTCGAGGCATTGTCATCACTGAACCCACCTAAATGAGCATCCATGGCAATAAATAGAGTATACATGAATGAGAAAAACCTTGGCAGCAATAAGGACAGCATCACCTAATGAATTACCAGGAAAGGTTTAGTAAAACCAGCAGGCAGAAGAGGAGAAGCAGGAAGCGGTGATGCCGGGATCTCATGACTGCTCCCCACCCCATCATCTTTGTTGAACCAAAGCTACAGTATGGTGAGGAGAACCTGTGCTAGTTTAACCAGAGGCAGATCCAGCAATGTTTACAGCAAATCAGGGGCAAACACGCACGCGCAGGTACGCACACACACCCACCGAGTCAATATTTTTGGGATAAAATTTGATGCAGGATATTAAAAAAAATTAAAGTCATCAAAAAGTCAGAATTTTGATCAATTTATTATACCATATTTTAATTATGATTGGGAGGAGAGGGTGTTCTGCCAATTTCTTTTTTTTTTTCTTTCTTTTTTTTTTTTTGAGACGGAGTCTCACACTGTTGCCCAGACTGGAGTGCAGTGGCGCGATCTCAGCTCACTGCAACCTCTGCCTCCAGGGTTCAAGTGATTCTTCTGCCTCAGCCCCCTGAGTATCTGGGATTACAGGCGCGTCCACCAAGCCCAGTTAATTTTTGTGTTTTTAGTAGAGACGGGGTTTTACCATGTTGGTCAGGCTGGTCTTGAACTCCTGACCTCAGGTGATCTGCCCGCCTCAGCCTCCCAAAGTACTGGGATTACAGGCATGAGCCACCGCACCCAGGCTTCCCAACTTATTTTCTGTGTGAGACCTAGAGGCTTCTTCTGGCCCTAAAGAGAATGAAAAGAACACAGAATCAACAGAATGGCAGAGCAAATGAAGGCTAAGGTGTTGGTGAATACTTGGGAGGTTATTATGACTCTAAAGAATAGTTATCAAGGCCCTGAGTATGCTACATGCTAATATGGCATCACATCTAACCGAAGGATCCCCGTCAGATGACATTCTGGGTAATATTTAATATTATGGGTTGGATGCTCTAAAGACTTGACATCAAGGCCAGGTTGTCCCATCCACACCTTCCAGGCCCCAAGAAGCTGCTCTCTGGCCTGCAGGTGTTCAGCCCATCAGCTGTACCTCCTTATCCTGCCTCCACCCAGTACAGACTCGTGTGCGTGTACTTCCGGGCACACGAGTCTGAAGCAGTCGACTCCCAAGTTTTCTGAATGTGAAGCCCTATTAGTAAAAAACTTTTGAGCATGTGTTCCTTATGTATTGTTACAAATTAGTATATTAGATTATATACCTTTGCTCAAAACCAGAAAATTTAACAGAATGAGATATTACTTATTTTCTGTGTAGGTCCTATACACAGAAAATAAGTTGGCAGACCATCCTCTCCTCCCAATTGTAATTAAAATACAGTGTAATAAATTGAACAAATTTCTTACTTTTTTGATGATTTTGATATTATTTTTATAATATCCTGCAGAGATGAACCATTTTATCTTTCCTGCCTTCTAGGTTATGTTCCCTGGTTGCAGGCAGAGGCTGTGGAAGCCACGGCTTTTGTGAGTGCCATTGGGCTGGACCTGGGCTCTGCTGTGGCTCCCATTGTGCTGGGTGGTCTGAAGTCTGGCCCCTGAATTCTAGGATAGGAAGAACAACTGGGGGAGTTTAGGTATGAGGGGCGAGCCAAAAGGGGTGCTGAATGAGTCAAGGCAGATGCATTTAACCAGGTCCAGTATTATCATAGATTTATTTGTCTGGGGAGGAGAAATACAAAATTTTTGGAAAAATGTATCACATAACCAACGGAAAGATTTGCAAACTGCTGTCTATGACACATGAGTTGCTTCTGAAAAGAACTTTCGTTGTTACTGTTAACTTGTCACCTCCACGTTGTACATGAATGTGTGTGTTCCTGTGTATATCTTTTGCTTTGTTTTCAAAAAACATCAGTGTTCTAGTGACAAGAAAGTCCTTATTACATATTTTCCAAATTTGGCACACTTGCCTTTTTGTAATTGAAAAGTTTCTAATTCATCATTAAACTTTATAACTGTACTTTATTTGCCCTGAGATAACTTAGGAGCCTCTAAGAGGCACAAATTACTCGTATGGTCATTCCTTCATCTCATTACGAAATGTGACAATCATCCTGTATTCTTAGACGATATCTGCAGGGATGTGGACAAAGACTCTCCTCTTGACCAAATTCTAGTCAGGCTCCACTGAGCCCCATTCTCCACTAGGCCTCATCCTTGGCCTATAAAGGCTTGAACACACAGAAACATAGTTTCTAACAACTCAAAGCCACATCCTTAGCATGACCCTAACCTCCTTAAAGTGCCTGCCTGAGAATTGCAGGGCTGCCCTAGGAAGTTACTGTTTGTTTCAGCCAAAACTTGAAGGTAAGTACCCTGCCTCCCAGCCTCCAGCTGGAGAAGGTAAGTACCCTGCCTCCCAGCCTCCAGCTGGAGAAGGTAAGTACCCTGCCTCCCAGCCTCCAGCTGGAGAAGGTAAGTACCCTGCCTCCCAGCCTCCAGCTGGAGAAGGTAAGTACCCTGCCTCCCAGCCTCCAGCTGGAGAAGGTAAGTACCCTGTCTCCCAGCCTCCAGCTGGAGAAGGTAAGTACCCTGTCTCCCAGCCTCCAGCTGGAGAAGGTAAGTACCCTGCCTCCCAGCCTCCAGCTGGAGAAGGTAAGTACCCTGTCTCCCAGCCTCCAGCTGGAGAAGGTAAGTACCCTGTCTCCCAGCCTCCAGCTGGAGAAGGTAAGTACCCTGTCTCCCAGCCTCTGGAAGGGCAGCATTTTGAGAAGGAGCACTTAGAAAATCCAGACGGTTTCCACATGGACCAAGCTTCCTCCCTCCCACCTTTTATGGTTTTTTACTTCCCTGACTCTCCTGAGTCCCCACTCACTCCCCTTCTCATTCCCTCATTCTCCCTTTAAAATGCCCAGTCACTTCTGCACAAATCAAAGTGCTGACTGAAGTCTGTTCTTACCACTTTAACTAGTGCCTGGCTTTGTTTATTTCTGACACTGTTTAAGCCAGAAAAAGGTTAACTGCCCCATGTCACAACACAGAGGGCATAAAACAAACGTGGGAGGCTGGCACCATCAATCCTATTGCCATGGAATATGATGAACCCATCCAGGGTTCGTTTCTTCATGGAACTCACAGGGAAAGACAATTACCTACTACAGTCTGAGTCAAGACACCAGTATCAATCTGCACATTACCTATCAGTATAACTTAATTTCCTGTTTGTTTTCATTAGATCAAAAACTACATGTAGATTCACCTTCTAGCATTTTCCTTGTACTTCCAGTGGGCCATCTTGCATATACCCCACATTCGGGACCAGGGATCTGAAGAGCAAACTTATGTAAGGAAAGCGGAATTGGAATTCATGCCCCACAGTCCACGCCCCGTAGGAGACGGATTCCACAAGGGGTGATTCAGACTTTACCCCGGTTAGCCCTGGCCCAGAAATGCCAGGCTCTTGCATGTGCGGGGCATTATCTGTACAGATGGTATCCCCATCTGACAAGCAGGGCTTTCTTGGATCCATGGGCACTGTGCCCAGTAGATGAAAAATGCAAGCAGCACAGATTCAAGCCACTCTTGTCTTCTTAAAATAAGCAATTCATTTTTTAGGGAGCTATTTTTAATAGCATTAGTTCTTGGCAGCTGTTTCCAAAATGGCTTCCACAATTCTAAGAAGCTGTGATTCATCCTTTGGCCTGGCAGTGTCCTGGGTACATGGAAATTCCAGGGGGAGTTATAAATGCCACTTTTCATGCTTGGAGCTCACAAAGTCCTCTGTGAGGCCGAAAGTGAGATTCGGCAAATTCCATGACAATGAGAAACAAGAACCAGTATTCAGTTGATTGTTGGTGAAACACTCCTGTGTTACCAGTATGGGAATCACACACATTAGCAACTGGAAGCCACGGAGGTCTCTCAGTCTGTTCCCTGTCATCCAGATGGGATCATTTCTTCACGGTCGTTTTCTGGATCATACTTATTTCCACATTGGCTTGTATTACTCTTTTCTGTTTTTTATTTTTACACTATATGTATTTTACAAAACAGTAAAACATGCATAACATTTTTTGGTTTTTAAATGTTCTAATTATTTGTATGTGCTTTCCATATTTAGTAAAAATAAAAAATGTCAAACAATACAAAAGTATGGAAAATGAAAAGTAAAAGACCCCAACTCATAACCCCTTTTTCACTTGGCAGAATTAATCACTATTTTGGTTTGTTTTACTTCACTATTTATATATGAATTTATTATACCATATTTAAGATAGATTAGGTAACTAACATTGCCATTTTGTTAGATATGCTGCCAGCAATTTTCCAAGTAAATGCAGGCATACACATGTATTTTCGTATTTACTATTTTTATTTAGATTTTTCTGTTTTCACTGGGATTATGCTATGTATACTGATCTTCATTTCCTGTTTTGCATGTTTTCTTTTGCACTTCTTTTTACATTGGCACAATTGCCTTTATAATGGTTGCACAGCATTTCTCTTATGAAATCATCAAAATTTATTTAATTGCTCCACATGAATGGGAATTCAGCTTGCTCCAGGTTTTTACTATGACACTGTGGTGCTCCCAACGTCCTCATACTTAACAATCTTAACAAATTGGTCAATTTCTAGCCATGGGATCTTTCATATGTGAATTATAAATTGACTAAATAGAACCCAGTTGCATTTGGAGAAAATTTTACCTTAACAGTGCCACCAATCGTCATTGCTGTCAGCATTGAGAATTCTTTTAATGTATTTTTAAGTGTTTTAAGTTGCAGCAAAACACACATAACACAGAATAAACCTTCTTAACCATTTTAAAGTGTGTAGTTCAGTGGCTTTAGTATTATACATTCATATGGTTTTGCAAGCATCAGCATCATCCATGCACAGAATTCTTTTTATCTTCCCAACCTGAAACTCTGTTCCTATTTTTCATTTTTGTTTTTCTTGTTTTGTTTTTTTGTTTTTGTTTTTGTTTTCTTCAAGACAGAGTTTCACTCTTGTTGCCCATCCTGGAGTGCAATGGCGCGATCTCAGGTCACTACAACCTCTGCCTCCCGGGTTCAGGCGATTCTCCTGCCTCAGCTTCAGGTAGCTAGGATTACAGGCATGCACCACCATGCCTGGCTAATTTTTGCATTTTTAATAGGGATGGGGTTTCACCATGTTGGTCAGGCTGGTCTCAAACTCCTGACCTCAGGTGATCTACCCACCCCGGCCTTCCAATGTTCCTGTTAACACTAACTCCCTCTTCCCCCTCTCCACAGCCCCTGGTGACCACTATTCTACTTTACGTCTCTGTTGATTTGATTCTCTAGGAGTCTCACAGGAGTGGGACCATATAGTGTCTGTCTCTTCATGACTGGCTAGATTTACTTAGCATAATGTCCTCAGGGTTCATCCACGGTGTAGCATGTATTAGAATTTCCTTCCTTTTCAAGGCTGGATAATATTCCATTGTATAGGTACACCACATTTTATTTATCCATTCATCCACAGAAAAATACTTGTTTAATATACCTTAATATTCACTTAGTTGCAAATTTTCAGATCCTTCAATAGTCTAATTTAAAATCAGGAAATTTGAGGAAAACACACATGTATGAGTCCATCATAGCTTTACGGTCCCACTGCATGACCTTATAGGTGAGGAGGTACTGATGGTTTGCTGTCCTCCTCTGCAAGTACCTCTGGAAACTTTGTGCAAGCGATGCTGTCACCACCCTCCTCAGCAACACCAGAGGGCTCAGCCTGCAGCCCAGCCTCTCGTGGCAGGCGCAGCCCTGCTGCTTATCGGAGGGATGCATCGCAGGCATTGCTAACACACAAGAGGAGGTGACTGAAGAGCGCGATTGTTCTCCTATTGTGTTTTTGTACGGTTCTTTTTTAACTCTCATGAAACTTCTTGGAGAAATTTCAGACGTGTAATCAAAGTATCTGCACTTAAGTTTAGAGCCCATTGCATGTCTTTGTGAGAGTCTGTGGGCTTCTGCTACCACCTGACTCAGACGAGTTAGATTTGGCGAGTTCGCTTCATCAAAATTTCCCTGGCATTTTGTCTGAAGAACCTAATTTTCTTTTTCATACAACTTTCCTCCAAAATCCTTATAAAACACAGAATCTTGATTTATTCTCACTTACTGCCCCAAAACTCCCAATTTCATCTCATAACAAGACTAGTAAAAGGCAAAAAGTGAGATGGAAACCAAATTACAAATGTATTCTGGCTGCTGGGTGATGAAAACCAACACATGTAATTTTAAAATAAAGCAAGGACAATTATTTTTCAATAATTTCAACAGAATTAATAGAATAGGAAAGGAGTCCTGTTTATGTTATTTTTGTTGTTCTTGAAGCTCTGGTTTTCCTACAGACATGGTCTCAAGAATCTTTCAACAGAACCCTGACATAGACGAGGTGCACAGGGTGGGAGAACTATCAGGTTTTGGGTAGCACCTGGTCTACAGTTGATAATACAGGACTTATTCAAAAATAATTTTTAGGCAAATAGTAAGGGTAAAGGTTCTCAGTGGAAATTCTCCTGTAAGAAACAACCCTCAAACCATTTCTTTTCTAGGCTTTAAGAGCCAGGCCAGCAAGCTTTAATATGCAAATGTAGGCGATTAAAACTAGGTCCACCCAACATGGCCAACATGGCAATTCCCGCAGTCTTCTCCTTGTCACCACCTGTGCCAAGTGTCATGGCCGCCTCCAAATAACACCTCTAACACCTCGTGTTCCGAACATCATGACAATCCGCATTTGCATATTAAAGGAATAAGGTGGGAAGGCCAGGTTTTTCTCGGGCTATGTAAATAACACACCTGGTCAAACCAATCCCCTGGGCGCTATGCAAACCAAACACCACCTCCTCTAGCATCCCAATATAAGCAACCACTTTTCTGCTGTGCAGGGGGTTTCTCTTTGCTCAAATCCCCACTCCCTCTGTCTCTGTACAGGGAAGCTGTTTTCTTCTTTCTTGCCTACTAAATTCTCCACTCCTTAAAATCACTCCATGTGTGTCCGTGTCATTTTATCTAAATCGGTGCGATACCAAAAACCCTAGTGTTCCTCCAGTCATCAAAACTGTATCATCGGCAGGCACTAGATAACTAGTTGCTGGAGAGAAGAGTGAAACACGTAACAAGTCATATTACAAACCGCGAAAGTTACTCATCTCACCATTCTCTACAAATCTTTATATTTAAAACCACAGGCTTTCACACACATATATTTTGCCGAAACAGAACACCTGGGGTAGTTACATTATTTGATTAAAATCAGTTTATAAAAAGTGTTTATAGAAATGAGCTTCCTAGGGCATTAAGAACATTACTTCTTGTAGTTTACATACAACTTTTTCCAGAAACAGAGCTAGTGTCAAAAGTGATACACAATTACATCACATTTCCTCACATTTCATCACATTTCCTGTTTCATTTTGTTTTGTTTCTAGTTGCCATTTTAGTCCCTTATTATGAAGTTTTCCCAGAAAAGATGATGACCCTTCTTTCAGGGAAATGAACAAAGTGTAATATTTTTTAAAAGGTACAGGACAAAGGAAATTAAGAACTTCCTGGATGAAATTAGGAAGTAATTATTTAAATACATGGGTAGAAAATAAATCCAGAAATTCTGAGGAAAGTGGTTTTTAAGGTGCACAGGTGTCCTGGGGTTGGCTAGCGTGAGGTAGGCAGAAATAAGACAAAACTACTAGATATGAATCTGCCCGATGCCGCAACAGCCAATCCCCGCCCCTGCTCAGTGCGTCTGCACACAGGTGCACATACACAGTACCTATGTGACTTTGGATATTGGCCACGGTTTTCCAAGGTAGCTCCAGAAACGTTATACCCCAAAACTCAGAACTGAAGCAGGAGTTGGGGGAAGGGAGAGGGGCAGGATGCAGAGAAGTGGGTCTGGGATTCTGTAGACCTATTCCTAAGCCAAGTGCCCAACACAGAAGAGCTTTGCAAAACACCAATTTAGTAGAATTTTCCTCCCTCCAGTCTCTTTGTGGCAATTCAGAAAATGAAATAAAAGAGAATTAGGAAAGGCCAGCTTCTATATCTATTACATTTTGCCTACATTTTAAGGCAACTAATTTTTTTTTTTTTTTTGAGTAGCTGAACAGTTAAAGGCAATTAAGAAGAGTTGACTCACGGTCTTATTTTTTATATACATCACAGATGGATCAGGCATTAAGGCAAAAATAAGAAATGAAATAATGACATTAAACACGCAGGTATTCTTTTATCTCTATAGTGACAATCTTTGGGGAACCATGAGCCACAAAGAAAGCAGGTGCTGTACCACTGACAACGCTGGGCAGGAGGGCTGCGAGCAGACCCAGTGTCCCCTGGGAGGTCAGTGGAGGGGAGGTGCTCTCCTTCAGTCCAGGGTCCTTCACTGCAGTAGTTTTAACTTTAGACTCTCTCCAGTTCTTCCAGTGTGAAGACTTCAGCTACATCTCAGCAAGAAGGAAAAAGTGTTCGTTCATCTTCAACCTGCAGCGTGCAGCGCTTGCTTCTGTTTGGATGTTAAGTTTTGCTCCCTCTTGTCTTCCTTAGACCCTGCTTAAGTTTGCACTCTCCAGGAGACAGAGAAACAACAGAAGGCAAGGAATGGTCTTCTCCCTTCCAGCCCGCACGAGGAAAAACAAACATGGTGGCGCTTCTGCAAAGCAAGAGATCAGATTATGATGATTAGACACTGCTCTCAATAGGGAGGGCTGAAAATAGTAGGTTTGCGAGGTAAGAGCTCATGCAAGAGAGAGCATAGCACGGCATCCCCAGTGACAGTGATTATGGTGCAGTTCCTTGGAGAGAAATGAGCTAATCTAGGCTGCTGGCACAGTAGGTCAGTCTTCTGCCTGGCACCTCCTTTTTTCCCTTAGATAATGGAAAATAGTTTCATTCAGCACACCGGGGATACAGCACAGCACTCAGGGCTTCTGCACTTTTTGTCCCCTAATAGGAGTTAGGTTTAGCCAAGTAGGAGGGAAGGAAGGCTTGGCTGTGCTGGGCCTTTCAGAACAGGACTCCACAAGACAGCAGTACCCACCAGGGCAGAAGCTACAAGCCCTCTAATGTTGACTGACCCTCCTCCAGGACAAGGTGAATTTGGAATTCTGGAATTTGGAAAACTGGCCCAGTGTAGATGCTCAGGAACCCAGTGAGGACAACAGAGACCTTCTAAGTGGTGATAATGTTTTCTCAACTTTTTCTTTCAGGATTTTATTTGCATCTCAGAATATTGTGTTAGACATGTCTTTCATTTCCTGTATTTTGAGGCTTTGACTTCTGGGGGCTTGCTGACCCTGGAGGGACAATACCTCCCCCACCTCCATCCCAGGCCTAGGTAATTCCTAGAGACAGCAACCAACTCTCCCATATGCAAACCAATCAATCCATAGCCCATATCCATACCACCTCCTCTAGCTGGCTGTCATACTCAGGGCCCCATCCTAATTGTCCCCCATCCTAATTGCCCCAAGGCCAGATACAAACAATGAGGGGCAGCCATTATGGCCCAGAACTTGCTAAAATTACTCAAACCCATTGTAAACTCATAGCCCTGCCTTTCCTGTTCCTTCCTACATAAACCACAATAAAAGCTCTTGCCCACAGCTCTCCCCTCTCCCTCTGCCTCCTGGCCAACCCCAGCGCTTTCCTGTGTGCCCCTACCATGGCACAGCATACTTCCTCACTCCTCACCTCAATTCCCCACCCCAGCCCCAGGTCCCATCTCCTGGAACTGCGAGTAATAAACATCTTTTCCATGGCAAGCATCTCCTTATATGCTGGCCTTACTGCATATCAAATTTTCTGCTAACACCCTATATTTTCTTAATACCCCAGGTAGACAGATTTATCAATATCCATTCCAGATGTTATCATGCAGAAATCATGGACACATGCATTCCTTCTGATGAATAGAATCTGGTGTAATCAGGGAAACTTACCTATTTCCAGAGTAGGGACCCTTTAGAATGCCTGCCTAGTGGGATTTCAAAGTTGCTATGAAAAGAGACTGTTTGGTAACTAATTTTTCAATGCTAGTCATCAATCATTGCCTGATTTGTAGGGCTAAATATATTATAGTCTCAAACAAATGTCAGCCAAAGAGTGTTGCTGAAGACCACTGCAGGGATTCTACAAGAGCTGGATCTGGTCTCAGTGTGTCTTAGTTTAAAATCTGGGTCTCCAGATGACCAACACTGAGTGAAGAAAAACAGGAAATAAACAGGGCCCAGCACTCAGAAGGGGCCCAGGGTGAACCTGTCATGCACCTCAGGACCCAGTACTGTGGGAGGTTCTCTTGTTCTACTGTAGGACCCGTGTTTTATTCATGGGGCCCAATCTGCTCTAGACAGCCCTGGACTCCCCCCAAAAATATTACAAAGAAGTTTTTAAAAATTATTATTTTCAAATTTTCTTCTATAGGTTTGTTTTTTGGTTAATTATGGTTGCTTTGGGTGTCTTTAAGTCAACTTGGGTGCTCCCATGGTATTTGCCATGGCTTTCTTACTATGATCTTCAGATTTACAACACCAGCCCTGTGGAGGATTTTTTTTTCTTCTTTTTTTGTTTTGAGACAGAGTCTCGCTCTATGGCCCAGGCTGTAGTGCAGTGGCACGATCTTGGCTCAAGGCAAGCTCCGCTTCCCAGGTTCACACCATTCTCCTGCCTCAGCCTCCCCAGCAGCTGGGACTACAAGTCCCCACCACCACGCCTGGCTAATTTTTTTGTATTTTTAGTAGAGACGGGGTTTCACCGTGTTAGCCAGGATGGTCTCAATCTCCTGACCTCGTGATCCACTGGCCTCGGCTTCCCAAAGTGCTGGGATTACAGACGTGAGCCACTGCGTCCAGCTTCTTTTCTTCATTTTTTAATTCAGTTCTCCTTTCCTTTCTCTTTTTTCTTTCTTTTGTTTTAAACAATAATAAATTTTTATTAGATAGTATAATTAGCAAAAGTGTTGTGTAGCAATATGCCAGTAATTAAATGTGTTCACTCTTGTAGAAACTGGGACTTCTTGGTTAATATTTGCCTGCAGATCCATTTATCTTTCACAACACTGTAGATGTAATGTTTCTTTCCCGGGCTGGTATTGGAGATCTTGAGGTGTGCTTTTTCTGTCTGTAGCTTCCCAGCTACCTGAGCTTTGGAGCAGCCGGGGAATTGTCCTCAGGACTTCGTGTCTCCAGTTCCCATTCCTAGGTACTGCAATCTCTTTTTCAGTTAACTAATTTATTTTTAATTGTCAAATAAAAATTGTATGTATTTATCATAGAATCAATGGATGATTGGATAAGGAAAATGTGACATATATACACTGCAGAATATTATTCAGTCTTAAAAAAACCAAAATCCTCCTTTCTTTCCAACATTTTTTTTAAATTTTGAAAACTAAACATTTTAGAAAAGTATAAAAATCCCAAAATAAATAAGAGTGTCCACTTCCCAGATGAGAAATTATTGCTTGTCATGTTGACTTTTTTTTGAAAAAAAAAATGAAACATTTACAAGTAAAACTGTTACTGGTGGAGGGTGGCCAGTTTCTTCTCTTTTTGAACAAAGAATTGGACAAAACGCACAAGCAAAGCAAGGAAAGAATGAAGCAACAAGAGCAGAGATTTACTGAATACGAAAGCACACTCCACAGGGTGGGAGAGGCCCGAGCAAGTGGCTCAAGGGCCTGGTTAGTCACAGAATTTTCTGGGGTCGAAATACCCTCTAGAGGTTTCCCATTGGTTATTTGGTATATGCCCTATGTAAATGAACAGGATGAAGTGAGGTTACAGAGTTATTTACCCCTATGCAAATGAAGAGGATGTCTCTTGTCATAGCTGAAGTAGAGTTACAAAGTTATTTACTTGGTCTTAGAAAGTTGGGGTTTCTCCCATTGATTTAGTTCTAGGAAAGCCTTGGGTTCCCTGCCCCCAGACCCTATTCTCCTGCCTCAAACCTGCATATGCCTTTGTCTGCCATGCCCAGGTCTGTCACCCCGCTTTTTTCTAAAGACTCTTTACTCTTATCAACTTGACATATGTTCTAGTTCACTTTTTATGACTCTGCATTACATATGCATAAATCCATAAGCAAGATAGGTATTATTGGGCTTTAAAATTTTATATAAATGGTTTCATGCTATGAACAGTATTCTGTACTTTGCTTAGTTTTTTAGATGTATCTGTCTATATCACTGTATGAATGTACCACATTTATTTAGCCAGTCCTCTTCTAATTCTGCAATGAATATTCCTGTATGTGCCTCTCAAGCAGGCATACTAGGGTTTCCCTTGAATACATTCACAGAACTAGAGTTTTCTGGGCCTGAAATTATGCATGTTTTAAATTTAACTAAACACTGTCAACTTGCCCTCCAAACGGGTTGTGCCCATTGTTTTTTTCTCCATGAAATTGCTGCAAGGTACATATCTATTTGAAGAAGATTGTTAGGAAGGCCCCCAACATTTTTAGAAAAGAGGGAAGCAAATATTTTTGATAAATGTCCAAAGTTTTATTAAAATAATGACAGAAAGCATTAACCAGTTATTACAACTACCTTTTATTATGTAAACTTACAAGATATCGTGCCCTATAAGGTTTGAGGTGTAGGATATCTGTCATTGCCTCCAACTCTTACCCATAACCACTTCGCTCAGATTTAGCTTTCCATCTTTTCTTAGGGAAAATCCTTACTTTTCCATTCTCTGTCAAATCTAGCAGCCACAGGACCTGATTCTAGTAACTATGCACAACTCTTTAGTAGAGATTCCCTCCTGGAAGCTTCTGTAAAAACCCCATTGTGTAGCTGTGACCACATTGGCCACTCTGGGCTTTGAGACATCATACCTTCATGGCTGTCATTGCGTGACTTATTTAATTCTTCATCCATGCCCTTAAATCGCCCTTGGAGACTTTCTGCCTTATTCCTATCCTCATGCTTGAGGCAACCATGAAGAAAGCAAAGGTAGTGTTTCTCTAAAAGGTAGAATAATCCTAAAATGCTGTTTTTCCAATCAGAAATGAAGTACCTAATGGGACTTTTACCTATTGATCACCCAGTCATCACTCACTGAGCCAAAAATACAGGGACATTAAAAAAAAATAAATATACGTGAGTTACTTTTGGGTTCCAACATTTTAGAAATTGTAACTGTTCTCTCATATAACTCTCCTAACTCTTAAATTGGATATCTTTCCATTATAGTGGAAGATTTTACGTTCATTTGAAGTGAACAAATATATACAATTTTAAAAGTTTTTAATATTAAAAAATGTTAACAGATTATAATTTCTTCAAACTTTATTTTATACTTTGTATTCATTAAATAACTGACAAGACTCTCAGAAGAAAGCCCCAGAAAAAAATTAGTCTTTTTGGAATCTTTCAAGTGCCTACAACTTATTAGATGGTTCTGAATGAAAAAAATAAACTGTTCCTTTTTTCTTCTCTCATACCACAACCACCAATACAGAGGACAAGCAAACAATCAGGCACTGAGTAGATACCAGCTAGGTGTCCTCCCATTCAATTATGATGCAGTCTACCTAAAAACAGCATCAGGTCCCACAGGTTGAAGATTTACTCAACAAGCCTGTCTCTCTTACTTTCCATGCCATTGCAGACCCGAGGTTGTTTTGCCTGTTCTTCTGACAGACCAGCTATAAATCCCAGGATTTCTTATTTGGATTCAATTAATTTGCTAGTGCAGCTTACAGAACTCATGGAAACACTTGCTCATGTGGATCAGTTCATTATCATAAAGGGTGTTACAAAGGATACAGAGGAAGAGATGCATAGGGCAAGAGATGCATGGGGGAAGGAGCACAGAGCTTCCATGCCCTTCCTGGGTACACTACCCTCCAGAAACCTCCTTGTGCTCAAGTATCTGAAAGCTCTCTGAACCCTGTCCTTTCGGGTTTTTACAGAGGCTTCATTTCATAGGTATGATTGATTAAAACATCGGCTATTGGTGATCAACTTAATGTTCAGTCCCTCTCCCCTCTCTGGAGGTTGGGGGGTAAAGCTGAAAATCTCAATCCTAATATCATGCCTTGGCTTTTTTTGTGTGTGAACAGGCCCCATCCTGAAGCTGCCCAGGGGCTGCCAACCATCAGTCAACTCATTAGCATACAAAAAGACACATCACTTTGGAGATTCCAAGAATTTTAGGAATTGTATGCCAGGAGATGGGGACAAAGACCAAATATACATATTCCGCAGTATGACACATGGAAATCTGCTAAGCATTCTAAAGGATGCATTTTCTTTCTATGTAAAAAAAAAAAATCACATTTTAAAAAATAGTTTATGGTGCCTAGAAAATTCTTAATTTTCCAGGGAGCACAGATATAAATCTGTGTATAGAAAAATCACAGACATAGTGCTCGACTGAAACAGTGCTAATCTGTGGTTTGCCTGGCCTGCCCTCAGGTTCCTGGAAAGGAATTGGCTATAAACTGCACATTGCAGACACTGGGTGCCATAGCTGGTCTGGTATGATTCCCACAATGTCCTCTCTCTGCTTCTTCCTGTTTGGACTTCTTTATGTCTGATATGCTGTGATCATTATGCATTCCACAGGACCTTTGCTTGGTATTCTGGTGATACACATAGCTATATGTATACAGTCTAGCAGGGTCAAATGTGTGTTGAAAAATGCTGTGGGTATGGCATACCGTGGCCCAGAAAGGGCATCCCCAAAGCAGTAGTATTGGTTCTTTTAACTTCTGGCCCCCAAAAGAAATAGGTATAATATTTGGAGTGAATAAGACTCAATGACTTTTTTTGGTATATATGTCTTCATCAATTAGATCCAACCAGAGAGTTTATATTAAAAAGCAGGATATTTATAACATGGGCCAGAAGCCTTTGATCTATAGGTCTCTCTCTCTCTCTCTCTCTCTCTCTCCATATATATATATTTGTTTTTTAATGCCTTCACAATAGAGTGACCAACTGTCCTGGTTTGCCTGGGACTGAAGAGTTTCCTAGTGATGCAGGACTGTTTTGCTCCTTAGCTCAGCTAGGTGTGGGTTCTTGTCTCATGGCCAGGAAGAATTAGGCATGCAGACATCAAAGAGTGAGTGGAGTAGAATTTATTAAGCAAATGGAAAGCTCTCAGCAAAAAGAGAGGATGCAAGTGAGCAAGTGTCCCCTCACAATTGAATACCTGGGCTTAAGGCACGAATTCCTGGCAGCTCCACCCCATCCTTCTAGTGCACATGCAGGCTCTTAGACTGAACTTCTTTATATTGATTTATTTCCCTTACTCTGCATGTGTTAAGGAATTCAATTTTCCACTGCAGGCATGTTTAGGCAAGCCCCCTGTGCAAGTTCCCTTATCTAAACAAAACATCTGGTGTAAGCACTTGTGGGGCGGGTAAGAGGTTCTCCGGGGCCCCTTCCCTACTGTTTGCCTAAAGCAAGCTAGCTAACTCCTTTCACTAGGACATGGAATTTCCAATGTTTTTGTTGTTGTTGTTGTTTTTAAGAGAAAAGATTTCCCTATGTTGCCCAGACTGGCCTTAAACTCTTGGGCTCAAACTATCTTCCTGCCTCATTTCTCGAGTAACTAGGACTACAATTGCACATCACCCCACCCAGCTAAAATTTTATGTTTTAAAGCTGTGAAAGTTCCAGGCAAACCAGGGTGAGTTGGTTACTCTATTTATGTGATTATAAATATGATTATGAAGTGTGACTGCCCCCAACAGAAGAAAAAGTTGAACCAGGAATAGATGGAGGGGAACAGTTGGTTACGGAAGCTCAGGGGGACATTCAGCTGATGAGTGAGGTCAGCAGTCTGGTTTTAAGGCCTGAAGCAAAACCAGAAAGTGTGGGGCACATTCAGTCAAGATGGACTGAGAATGAGAGTCAAGGTCAAACAAGAGCTAGGTGTGCCCAAGGTGTAGGCCAAAGAGTCCCAGCATTTTGAAGAGTCTCAAATAGCATTTTGAAAGTCAAACACTTCTACCTCAAGGCTTTTTTGTTTTTTCTCTTTTTCTTCTCTCACCTATGGACATGCTCTCAAACAGCTTGGATAATTAAGCCAGGTGGGTTGACGTGGCAAAGGAAGGTCACCTGGGCAATTATACTCCAGAGTTAGTCTCATATAGGACATTAAACTGATTCATTCTTGGAAAATGAGAATTTAGATCATTCCCTACCAGATTCTGCCTAATTTTTCAAGGTCTCAGAAATCTTGTAGTTGGGATACTCATGGGCTTTAACGACAACTGGTAATATCTTTCATTTGCCTAACACTTTCAACTTCTCAAAGTACTTCACATCTATGTCTACCTACTATTTCCTCTATAGCTCCTAGAAGTTCATAGATAATTATTACTAGCTCCTTTTTGTAGGTGAAGACAAAAAACGCAGAGATAACGATAAGCATTATTAAAATCTCAGGGCTATAAACAAAAGAGCCAGCCTGGAATCTGTGTTTTCTAATTCCCAGTTCTCTCCTCAATTAGGGCTATACACTTGGTAAAATTACAGATAATATTTTTATCAGAAAAAAACTAGAGATGGTCTAATGCAATAATTTTAAATGTTTAACATAGCAGAATCATATTGCCAATATATGCAAATTCCATCAATTCTCCCTTAATCCCCATGAACTTCTTCCTAATGCCTAATCTCCCTGGAACTCAGTTTGGAAGTCACTGATGAAGTCTATCCCGTTCATTTTCTATACAAGGAAACAGCCAGAAAGACCTCACTGGGATGTGCCTCAGGTTACTCAGTTGGTTAAAGGAAGAACTAGAATCCTGCCCTAGGGCTCTCAATTTTCAGTTTATTATAAACTATCCATCATTGCTTGAGTTTTTATAGTCTTTTACAACCAAGCAACTATCATAATCTGCATTTTGTTGTTTAAATTCTTTTATTTTCCTGGCTTCATTTGTGATTGCTTATTTTTTATAGAGATAAGTTGACAATATAAATCAGAAAATTACTTCACAGTTCAGTATTTTAGTATGTTTGTGGAATTCTTATCAAGCACTTAAAGAATCATATGGATAAGTTACCAGGGACATCATAAACATATTATAGCTTGCAATGTGAGCCTATCAGTATCAGCATGTGGAATAGAGAAAAATCTTATCAAGAGAAGTATCACAGAGTAACATCAGCAAAATGACAGAGCAGAGTAAACAGCTCCAAGCTCATATCCCTCCACAGAAACACAGAAAAACAAGCAGAATTGCCAGAACCAACTTACAGGACTCTGTAAAACAGTCAAAGCTTTACAGAAGCAACTGAAAGCTGAATCCAAACAAACAAAAGGCAAGTTAAGAATGGTAGAAAAGTTTTGTGGCATTATTTTATTTTCACTTGCCCCAACCCTCCCCAGCTGAGAAGAGGTCTTCAGGATGGCAGCCTGTATCCCTAGCATGGGATGCTGATCCCTGGTTCCAGAGAGAGCAGAGCAAGACTTATGTGTAAATCATTCTGTTTGTCTGCTCTAACTTGTTGAGGGCTACCTGAAGAACTGATGCAAGGTGCTCATCTCTGTTTTGCCTAATGTGGAATTACTCAGGACAAAAAAGTGGCAGGCATTGCTCAAAATCATTGCAAGATAAATGAGAAACTCACAGTTGCCTTGAGCAAAATATTACAGTCAAGGTTTACAATAGAACACCTAAAGCCTGGGAGAAAAAATGAGGAATAGTTTATTTTGGAAAGTTGGGCATTCAAAAGCACCTGTGTATACTGGAAAATCTAGAAAGACACATGGATGCCCAAGGAAGAATGCATTCTCAGAAAACATCTGAGAGGACCCTAAACTTTCACCTTTGATCTCTAGACTCAGTGCAAGCAGGAAAGAAAGGTTGAGGTAGTGTTGTAAAGAGCCTGACTACGTGTTGAAGCATTGAAGAAGAAGTACGCCAGCGTAGAGTCATCTACAAAGACAAGAAGAGGCAGAGTTTGGAGTTTTTTGTTCCGTATTTTGACTTGTTTAATATTTTTACCTCTTGGTGCTCAAGGAAATCTGTATCAAAACAACAACTGAACACAAGCTAAAGGAACAGAAGTTTCAGGGACACACAACAAGGAACACAGTCTTCGCAAAAACAGCCTGAAAAAGTCATTAAAGAAACAGATGTCTGTATCCTTTAACAATCAAAAAGAGCACATCCTGGGGAACAGGAAGAATCTGATTTCCAGAATTAAACTATTGTAATATTCAAATGTCCATGTTTCAACAAAAAAAAATATAAAGCATACAAAGAAACAAAGAACTCTGGTCCATTTTCAAGAAAAAAACAAATTCACAGAAACAATCCCTGAAGAAGTGAAGTCATTAGCCTTACTATACAACAACCTTAAATCAACTGTTTTAATTATTTTCAAAGAGCTGTAGAAAACCACATAAGAACTAAAAAAAACTAGAAAAAAAATATATGAGCAAAATGATATCAATAAAGATACAGAAATTAGAGAAAGGAACTATATAGAAATTTTAAAGCTGTAAAGTAAAATAATTAAAATAAAACATGCAGTAGAGTTTTTCAACAGCAGATTAAAGCAAGCTGAAAAGAGACCAAGTGAACTCAAAGAGAGAACAACTAAAATTATCTAATCTAGGAGCAGAAAGAAAAAAAGAATGAAGAAAAGTGAGTAGAACATAAGAATCTATGGGCCTATCAAGTGGACCAACTATGCATTATGGAGTCCCAGAAGGAGAACAGAAAGATAGATAGGGGAGAAAGAATATTTGAAAAAACAATGGCCAAATCTTTGCCAAATTTGATTAATGACAATAATTTACATATTCAAGAAGCTCAGAAAACTCTCATACAGTAAACTCAAAGAGAATCCCACTGAAACAACCAAACTGTCAAACCCATATACAGAATTTTAATTAGCAAGAGAGAAATGACTTGTCATGCAGAAGACATCCTCAATAAGGATAATAGCTGATGTCTCATCAGAAGGCGTGGAGGCCACAAGGCAGTGGGATGACCTACCTAAAGTGCTGACAGAAAAAACTGCCAACCAAAGACTTTAAAACTATCGTTCAAAGGTGAAAATATTAGGATACATGCAGATTTTTTACAGCTGAGAAAACTTGTTACTTGTAAACCTGCCCTTCAAGGAATGTTAAAGGCAGTCCTTCGAGTTGAAACAGAAGAACACCAGGCAATAACTTGAAGTGATAAGAAGAAATAAATATTTACAATAAAGGTTACTAAATAGATAAATATTAAAACCAGTGTTCTTGCATTTTTTGTTTGTAACTACACTTTTTATTTCCTACATGATTTAAAGATAGTTGTATGAAAATCATGGTAAATCTGTTATCTCTGTGTGTGTGTGTGTGTATATATATATCATAATATATAAAGATAATATGTATTATGAAAGGAAAAGAAGTCTTGGGGCTCCAAAATCACTAAACTAAAGGGAAAAGTCAAGTGGGGAACTGCTTAAGGCAAATCTGCCTCCCATTCTATTCAGTCACCCCTCTGCTCACTGAGGTAAATGCATATCTGATTGTCTCATTTGGAGAGGCTAATCAGAAACTCAAAAGAATGTAACCATTTTTCTCTTATCTACCCATTACCTGGAAGCCCCCTTCCTGCTTCAAGTTGTCCTGCCATTGCCTCAGGTTTTCCAACCTTTCTGGACTGAACCAACATACATCTTACACATATTGATTGAAGTCTCATGTCTCCCTAGAATGTATTAAAACCAAGCTGTGCCCCTAATACTTTGGGCACATGTCATCAGGACCGCCTGAGGTTGTGTCATGGGCATGCATCCTCAACCTTGGCAAAATAAACTTTCTGAATTAACTGAGACCTGTCTCAGATTTTCAGGGTTCATGATATCTTTATATTTTATGTTAGGCACATAATATATAAAGATATAATTTGTGACAATAACAATAATATAAAAAGGGATAGAGATATGTAGAAGAAGAGGTTTTTTTTGTTTTTTGTTTTTCTATTGAAGCTAAATAGGTGTCAGTTCTAACCATATCACTATAAACTTAAGATGGTAAATATAATTCCCCTGGCAATCCCTGAGACCATGTTTAAAAAACATACACAGAAATCAGCAAGCAGGGGATCAAAATGGTGTGAAAAAAAATCAACTAACCACAAAAGAGGCAGTAATGGAGAAAATGAGAGTCACAAAAGGAATAAAACATGCAGAAAACAAATAGAAAAATAGCACAAGTGAGTTCTTCCTTAACTTCCTCAAAATTAAATGAATTAAACTCTCCAATCAAAAGGCAGAGTTTGAGAGAATAGATTTTTTTAAAATGATCCAACTGTATGCTGTCTCCAAATGACTCACTTTAGATCCAAATAGACACAAATAAATTTAAAGTGAAAAGATGGAAAAATATATGCCATGCAAACAGTAACCAAAAGACAGCTGGAGCAGCTATAGGTATCAGGCAAATAAACATTAGTCAAAAACTGTCAAAAACGACACAGAAGGGCATTATATATTGATTAAAGGTTTAACTTATCAAAAAGATTTAACATTTATAAACAGATATGTACCAAACAACAGAGTCCCAAAATATATGAAGCTAACACTGAATAAAGTAAAGAGAGAAATAGATAATTCTATAATAACAGCTGGAAACTTGAATATACAACTTTCAATAATGGATAAAACATCTGGAGAAAAGATCAACAAGAAAATAGAGAGCATTACTTGGACTCGGGAAGGGGAACATCACACACCGGGGCCTATCATGGGGAGGGGGGAGGGGGGAGGGATTGCATTGGGAGTTATACCTGATGTAAATGACGAGTTGATGGGTGCAGCACACCAACATGGCACAAGTATACATATGTAACAAACCTGCACGTTATGCACATGTACCCTACAACTTAAAGTATAATAATAATAAATAAATTAAAAAAAAAAAAAGAAAATAGAGAGCATTAACAATAGTATAAACAAACTAGAAACAGACATATATAGAATATTATACTAAACAAGAGCAAAATACACATTCTTCTCAAGTGCTCATGGAAAATTCTCTAGGACGGACCATGCATTAGGTACAAAACAAGTCTCAATAAATTTAAAAGAATTGAAATAATAAAAAGTGTCTTCTTTGACCACAATGGAATAAAGGTATAAATCAATAACAGAAAGAAAACTAGAAAATTCACAAATATGTGTAAATTAAACAACACACATTTAAGCAACAAGGGGTCATAGACAAAATGACAAGGGAAATTAGAAAATATTTAGAAACAATTGAAAAGAAAAATACAGCATACCAAAATGTATGGGATGCGGCAAAGGTGGTATTCAGAGGGAAATTTATAACAGGTAAACATTCACATTACAAAAGATGAAAAGTCTCAAATCAATAACCTAACTTTACACCTCAAGGAACTAGAAAAAGAGAGTAAGATAAACCTAAAACCAGCAAAAGGGAGAAAATAATGAAGATTAGAGCAGAGATAAGCACAATAAAGAATAGAAAATCAATAGAATCAATGTAACTAAAAATTGATCTTTAAAAAGATCTATGAAATTGGCAAATCTTTAGCTATATTGACAAAAAAGGAAGAGGACACAAATAAGTAAAATTAGAAATGAAAGTGGGAAACATTATTACTGACCTTACAGAAGCAAAAAGAATTTAAACAAATGCTATAAACAGTTATGCACCAGCAAGTTAGATAATGTAAATGAAATGAACAAATTCCCAGAAACACACAAATTATCAAAACTGACTCAAGAAGAAATACAAAATCTGAACAGAATTATAACAAATGCAAATATTGAATCAATAATAAACCTCTCAACAAAAAAAAGTTCAGGGATAGATGGCTTCACTGGTGATTCTACCAAGGATGAACATCCATTCTTCTCAAACTCTTTCCAGAAATGAAAGGGGAGAGAACACTTCCTGATTCATTCCGTGAGGCTAGCATTAACCTGATACCAAAGTCAGGTTTCTTGTAATGAAAAGAAATCACAAAGAAAAGAAAACTACAAGGAAAAAAAAATTACAGATCAACATCCTTTGTAAAACAAAAGTACTAACAAATTGAATTCTGCAGCACATTAAACAGATTATTCACTACAACCAAGCAGTAGTTACTCCAGGAATGCAAGAGTGATTCAATACCACCACCAAAAGCAATGACAACAGCAATAACAACAACAAAAGAAACAATGTGCTACAACACATTAATAGAAGGAAGGGAGAAAAAAATGCATGATAATCTCGATTGATGCAGAAAAAAGACATTTGACAAAATCTGACACCCTTTCTTCATAAAAACACCCAGAAAGCTAGAAATAGAAGGGACTTTCCCTATGAAAAACCTACAGATAATATCATATTCTATGGTTAAAGACTGAAATCTTTCCCCTTACGGTGAGGAACAAAACAAGAATGTCTGCTTTCACCACTGCTATACAACATTGCACTAAAAGCCCTATGCAGAGCAACTAAACATAAAAAAAGGGGCATCCAAATTAGAAAGAAAGAAGTAAAACTATTTATTTCTTAGACAGGTTCTTACTGTGTCACTCAGGCTGGAGTGCAGTGGCACAATCATGGCTCACTGCATCCTCAACCTCCCAGGATCAAGTGATCCTCCCACTTTAACCTCCAGAGTAGTAGCTGGGACCACAGGTGTGTGTCACCACGCCTGGCTAATTTCTTTCCCTTTTCTTTTTTGTAGAGACATTTTGTATGTTGTCCAGGCTGGCCTCAAACTTCTGGGCTCAAGCAATTCTCCCACCTCGACTCCCAAAGTGCTAGGATTCCATGCATGAGCCACTGTGCCAGCCCAAATAAGTAAAACTATTTCTACCCACAGATTACATTATTCTATTTATATGAAATTTCCCAAATAATCCACCAAAAAAAGCGAATGATGCTAATGAATGAATTCACTTATTAGCTGAAAGCTGAAAGGCACAACATCAACACACAAAAATCAGTAGTTTCTGTATAACAGTAATGAACTATCTAATAGAGAAATTAAGAAAAAAATCGATTTACAATAGCATCAAAAAGAATACAATACCCAGAAATAAATTTATCCAAGGAAGTGAAAGACTCATACACTGCAAATGAGAAAACATTGCTTAAAAAAAATCAAAGGAGACCTAAATAAATGAAAATATTCCTATGATCGTGGAAAACAATATTTTTAGGACATCAATACTACCCAAAGCAATGTATAGAGTGAGTATAATCCCTATCAAAATTGTAACTTCCCTTTTTTGTGGAAATGGAAAAGTTGAGCCTCAAATCCATATGGAATTTCAAGACTTGGAATATCCAAAACAATTTTGAAAAAGAGAAAAGTTGAAGGATTTATATTTCCTAATTATACAACTTTCTATAAAGCTACAGTAATCAAAAGTGTGGTACGGACATAACAATAAACATATAGACAAAATGAATATAATTGAGATTCCAAAATATTCATTTATCTATGGCCAAATGATTTTCAACAAGGGTGCCAAAACCATTCAATGGGGGAAAAAGCTATTTCTTCAACAAATGGTGCTTGGACCATACCCACATGTGAAAGAATGAATTTGAACTTCTTCACACCATGTGCAAATCTTAACTCAAAATGAATCAATGATCTAAATGTAAGAGCTAAAATCACAAAAATCTTAGAAGAAAACATAGGGTTAAGTCTTTGTAACTTTCAATTTGGCAATCTATTCTTAAGTATAATACCCAAAGCACAAGCTACAAAGGAGTTGGACTTCATAAAAATAAACAATTTTGTGCATGTGTGGTCATAATCAATCAAGAAAGTGAAAAGCCATTGTACAGAATGGGAGAAAATATTTGCAAATTACAGATCTCTTAAGAATTCATTACTGAGAGTGTATAAAGAACTCCTACAACTCAACAACAAAAGGAAAATCCCATTAAAAAATTGGCAATGAATTTAAGTAGACATTTTTCTCAAGAAGACATACAAGTGGCCCATAAGTACAGTAAAAGATACTCAGCCTCATTAGTCATTAGAAGAAATGCAAATCAAAACCACAATGAGGTAGCACTCCACACTAACCAGAATTGCTAAAATCAAACAAAACACCTGTAATCCCAGTACTTTGGGAGGCTGAGGTGGGCGGATCACCTGAGGTTGAGAGTTCAAGACCAGCCTCACCAACATGGAGAAACTCCGTCTCTACTAAAAATACAAAAATTAGCCAGGCATGGTGGTGCATGCCTGTAATCCCAGCTACTCAGGAGGCTGAGGCAGGAGAATCACTTGAACCCGGGAGATGGAGGTTGCAGTGAGCCAAGATCATGCCATTGCACTCCAGTGTGGGCAACAAGAGCAAAACTCCATGTCAAAAAATAAATAAATAAATAAAATAAAATAAAAAATAACTAACCAAAAGTGTTAATGAAGATGTAAAAAAATTGGAACCCTCATATGTTACTGGTGAGAATGTGAAACAGATCAGCTGCTGTGGAAAACAGTTTGGTGGAGCCTCAAAGTTAAACACAGGGGGCCAGGCGCAGTGGTTCACACCTGTAATCCCAGCACTTTGGGAGGCTGAGGATGGTGAATCACCTGAGGTCAGGAGTTCAAGACCAGCCTGACCAACATGGTGAAACCCCATCTCTACTAAATACAGAAAATTAGCCAGGTGTGGTGACGCATGCCTGTAATCCCAGCTACTTGAGAGGCTGAGGCAGGAGAATAGCTTGAACTCAAGAGGTGGCGGTTGCAGTGAGCCAAGATTGCGCCATTGCACTCCAGCCTGGGCAACAAGAGCAAAACTCTGCCTCTCTCTCTGTCTCTCTCTCTCTCTCTCTCTCTCTCTATATATATATATATATATACCCTCAAAGAATTGGCAACAGGTACTCAAACAAGTACATACACACATATGTTCATGACAGCACTATTCACAATAGCCAAAAAGTGGAAACGGCTCAAATATTCATCCATGGATGAATAAAGAAATTGTGGTATATACATATAGTGAAAAATTATTTGTCCATAAAATAAAATGAAGTACTTACTGTACATGCTACCATGTGGATCAAACTTGAAAACACACTAAGCGAAAGTAACCGCACACAAGAGATCACGTATTCTATGAGTCTATTCATACGAAATATCCAAAAGAGATAAACCCAAGGAGACAAAGTGCAGGCTGGTGGTTGCTAGGGATGAGACAGGAAGGAATTGGGAGAAACTGCTTATTATTTATGGGTTTTACTTTGGAGTTATGGAAATATTTGGAACTAAATAGAGATTTGACTGCAAAACATTGTGAATACATAAAATGCCACTGAATGGTTCACTTTAAAATGGCTAATTTTGTATGAATGTCACCTGAAAAAATTATTTTTTAAAAAAGAAAAATGCCACTCTTTTCAATAGCTTATTTTAAAATTAGTTGAACTTTTGTTTCTATCCAGTCTGCAAAAGGAAATAAATAATTTCACATTTAGCTGGCTAATGTTAACATCATCTATTAGCCAATGTGGACATTCTCTGGTTGCATTTGGGTAATATATTTTTCTTCATGTCATTGGGGACCTCAGTTAATAATTTTGATCACCAGATAAACCTAATTGTAGCTAAATCTGACAGCAGATGCCACAGCATATCTTTTCTTTGTTCCATAATTGGTTAGCTCTGGGTTAGGCACAGAGTAAGCATAATCTGGAAATATGTCTTAAAATAATTATCTAAAACCAGGACAATGCATTAACCATGTGCCTTTTCATTTCTCGTAAGTGTTGTTTGTGAGCTTGGTGTTTCATCTGCTTGTATGTTCTCTATAAATTTCATGGAATAAAAGTATATGTTTACTACATGTTATCAACGGAGAGATACTCTGACTTTATTGCAACTAGTATGACCAAAAAATCACAGAATGAGCTATGTGGGGAACCTTGATAGGTAAATGGATGCTCAAGCCTTTGGCATCTTGTCACCTGAGCCTGAACCCATGACCTGCTCTGTTGTGTGCATTGAGAGTTGAGTTAATGCCATTGGCAAGCAAGGCATTGAATTAGATCATCTCAAATGATAACTCTTTAATCTCTTTATGAAACAACTGGTCTTGTCTAATTGTTTCCCTATTAAATGTCATAATCAGATTCAAGATGGTGAAAAAATACTGACTTGGTAGCCAGGATGCTAAGTCTAAATTGTATTATTAATGAACTGCAAGTATTACATCAGGAGTCAAAAGGGTAGAGTTTACTCAGAAGGTGACAATGAACAAAAATGCTCAGCAAATTGCTTGAGCTTCTCAACTGGTGTTGGAATATTTGATAGTAGATAATAATAACAATAATAATTGGTTATTAAATTCTTACAGAGTACTACACCCTGGATTAAATGATTTATCTAGACTGATTTCATTTTTACAAGGAGAGAAACAAAAAGATTAAAGATCTTATTTTTATTTGGCAGATCCATGATTCAAATCCAAGTTTCTGTGACTCTATAGTCTTTAAATGCTTACGTACGACCACATTCCAGACCCTCTCAAACCATAACTTGGAATACTGTAAGTCTCCAGAGAGATCAGGTATGAAATGGAGTGAGACTGTCTTTCTTGCTAATTTTAATTTGATTTAATCAAAGATAGGAACTAAACGGGTAATTTATGCAACTAGCTAGAACTTTTAAAACATAGTTGTGCATTGCTTAATGATAGGGATACATTGCGAGAAATGCATCCTTAGGTGATTTAGTGGTTTTGAAAACGTCACAGAGCGTACTTAGACACACCTACACCGTATAGCTCACTCCACACCTAGGCTATACGGTACAGTCTATTGCTCTCAGGCTACAAATCTGTAAGTGTGCCTATACTCAATACTGCAGGTAGCTGTATCACAGTAGTAAGTAATTTTGTATCTCAACATATATGAACATAGAAAAGGTATACAATAAGTATAAAAAATAAAATATGTGTACAAAATAAAGAATGGTCACCTGTGTAGGGCAATTACAGCTTGCAGGGCTGGAAGTTGCTCTGGGTGAGTCAGTGAGTGGGTAGTGAGTGAATATGAAGGTCTAGGACATTACTGCACACTTCTGTAGTCTTTATAAACACTGTACACTTAGGCTACACTACATTTACTTAAAAAATAAAGCAATTGCACTACAAGGTTGCAAAAGCTACATCACTAGGCAATGGGAATTTTTCAGCTCAATTATTGTCTTATGGGACCATCTGTATATGTGGCTCATCATTGACTGAAACGTTATGCGGCACATGACTGTATCTCACCAAGCTTCTGACAAGTTATAGACAAAGAAAAACACAAAATCCTTCACTTAGACTGGTAATTGAGCCTCGTGTTCACCAAGTGTTTAGTTTCTAAATGTCGATGGGCTGCATTTTTATGCCACAACGGGCCAGTTTGGGATATACATTAATGATATCATTGGCTCTTCAATACCTCAGTGGGTTGAAAGTAAAGAGGCTCACTTGAGCTTTGTTTTTTTTTTGTTTTTTTTGTTTTTTTTTGTTTTTTTTTTTTTATTTATAATTTTAACGTTTAGAACCAGGGAGTACATGGGCAGGTTTGTTACGAGGGTATACTGCATGACACTGAGGTTTGGGGTATGAATGATCCTGTAACCCAGGTAATGAGCATAGTACCCAGTAGGTGGTTTTTAGACCCTTACCTCTCTCACTGTCTCTCTGCCTTAGTAGTCCTCAGTGTCTGTTGTTCCTGTCTTTATGTTTATGTGTACCCAGTGCCTAGCTCCAACTAATAAGACAGAACATGCAGCATTTGGTTTACTGTTTCTGCATGAATTCGCTTAGGATAATGGTCTCCACCTGCATCCATGTTGCCACAAAGGACATGATTTCATTCTTTTTACGGCTGCATAGTATTCCATGGTGTATATGTACCATATTTTCTTTTATACCCAAAGGAAAATAAATTGCTCTACCAAAAAGACCCATGATCTCATATGTTCATCACAGCACTAGTCACAATAGCCAAGTCATGGAATCAACCTAGGTACAGCCTAAGAGCATCTTACTCCCTGGCCCGATTCATGCCAGATAAAGAACAACTTTAACATTAACATATGACTCCAGCATTTCTGCTATGAAAGCCATTGAGTGAGGGATCTAATTCTCAATTCACTTCAACTCAATTCTAACATAATCAAACTCAGTAAATTTTCACTCTGTGCCTACTACAGCTTGGCATCACACAGAATATAGACATAATAAGAATAATGTTCCCATTCTAGAAGAACTCACAGGCAAGTATTGAAGTCAGTTGAGTCACCATGAATATCACTCCGGGATACAGGGGCTGAGACAGAGGCAGAATGTACCAAGGGAAGAGTGTTGATCCAACCAGGAAAAAAGGAGGGATTTCTGGAGGAGGTCCTCAGTGAGCTGAGTTTTGCAGGGTAAGTCTTATCTTGAATGGATAAGAAGACTGTCAAAGGGAACAGCATGTGCAAACTCGAAAAAGAAGCAAGTCAGGCCATAAGCACTCCCAATTCTTTTGCCTCCATAATAGTCACCTAGTCTGGACTGGCCTCTTAGCAGAACAGTTGACCCAGGGGCAAGTGCTATGACATAGCAGGGCTGTTCAGGAAACCATAAGTAGTTCTAGAAAACGAGTCTAGCCACACAGTCCTAACCCATCCCTACATCTTCGATTTTGATTCATCCACCTCCCCTGCATCTGTGTCTCTCCCTACCCACAATTCCTCCTTGGCTGAATTCATCCACCACCATTCATATCTACTCACGGTTTAGAAGAGGACTAATAAAGACCCAGAGCTCACAATGTGGGACCGGAGAAACTGAGAAAAGGTTTACCTTCTATTTTTTCTGACTAAACTAAGATAAAAAGTCTTTCCCAGCAAGATACTATTATTATTCTTGGACAGTTCTCTATTTTTAAAATTTGGGCCAGATTGTGCTTCTTGCTTTGGAGTTAGGTCAGCAAAGATCATTCTCCTTCCCAGCCCACTTTATTTTAAAAATCTCCATCTGTATTGAATTTGAACTTGAGCAAGGTCTGTTTCTGAGATTATCTTGTCACAGTTGACAATGCTCTAGTGCCCTCTCCCTTGATGTTGGTTGGTTTATAGGGTTTATTGCCAGGTTTAAAAGCTAACTTTCTGGCCTTTCATCTTTGTATGTTCTTATAACAGAAACTCAGGGCAAAAAGGGGTTTTTAAAAAAGGTCCCAGAGAGGGCAAAAAATAGATGAACAGACGATTCATCTAAATATGCTTAGTCTGATATCAAATAAATATATATTTTAGGGGAAAGAATTACAGTATAAACAGAAACATCTCAACCATCTGTCCGAAGTTCTTCCAATATAATTACATCACACTGTGGCTAATGGCTGGTTGTTGATCCAGATATTTGGCAGAGAGGGTAATACCCTCCTGGGATCTCACAGCCATCCACGGCTTCCTGCCTCATTACCACTTACCAGTTTTATATCAACAATTAGGATTAGTGAAGAATCCAAAGCTTTCACTGGGAGAAACAGTCTCTGACTTAGTAAGTTAAATTAGCAACTGAGAATGCCTCAAACCTCAGCCTACATGGTTTAAATATCTCTTTCTTAAGATAATAGTAAACAAATTCAACCAAAAAAACTGCCCAGGGAAAATGTTGGAGAAAAATCTTCCATGATGACAAATATTAATCATCAAACTCAAGTGTTTATGTGCTTCAGGCCTCAGTCAGCCTCCTCCAGTTATTAACATTCAAACTTCCTTTCACTGTAGTCTGCATGCAAGAAGAAAGCATTCAAGTTTCAGGCTTTTATCAATGAGTTAAGACAAGAAGATGGCAGACTCTTGCTTTTCCCCCGAAAGTGAAATCTACTTTCTCTATTCACCTTCCGGAGTTTCTGGTGGCACATATATCTTCCTTCTGTGGAGTCACTGAGCTGAACACCCTCCAGAAACTCAAAAAACAGGCAAGTCAGACCCTAAGCACTCCCAGTTCCTCTGTCTCCATGATAATCACCCAGTCTGGCCTGGCCTCTTAGCAGAACAGTTGAGTTTATTTATTTGATCATCTTCACCTCTTTCTTGACAGCTGACTTATCTGAAGCGTTCCTCCTAGGCGATATTTCTTGTACTGGGTCGACAAAAAGCAAGGGGCAGAATTTCAGCCACTTCTAAAACCCCAGAACCCAAATCATTAGGTCTCCCCGAGTCTGTTTATGTTCCCCCTTGTATAAACACAGACGCAGCATGGTAGTGGTGTGGAGTTGATGACAAAGGCTTTCCTTTCTCACCTCCTGCTAGGTTTTTGACACTTTATCCCTAGCGTTCTGCAGCCGAGTGCATGGATTCACAGCTGGGAACTGGGAATACAAATCACTCAGAGAGCTAAGAGGTGAAAGGGCAGCTAGAGTCTCCATGGGGCTCCCAGAATCTCACTTCCCATTCCCCTCTTCTCACTCCCCTCCCCCCAGGGCTGTCACCAACATTAGCTGCTACTGGTAGCCGTAGCAGCTTAGAGTCAGCGTTTGCCACCCCTGTGCCAGGCCACTGAGTCAGCGAGGACTGCAGATGGAGGGGGCGGTGGGGGGCACATTGATCTACTGTACAGAGGCACACTTGTGAGCGGACTGGCTGCGGATGAGGGAGAGGAATATTGACATTCTCCCCTTCGGAGGGGAAAGGAATGGGCTTGAGGTCTGCAGGAAGAGATCACAGCTGCAGGCCCCAGTCAGTTCCCTAACTCAAGCTAAGTCAGTTGTGTTCAGGCACAGTTCAAGTCTTACCCAGCCTTGGGGTCAAGTTTTTTCTGATGTTGCATTTCTTGAGGCTAGACTTGAAGGGTAAGCATCATTCTTCCAGCCCATGTGGGGTCCAGATGTATATGACTGAAGGGGAATTCTTTTTATTGCTTCTAGAGGTTCTGGGTAGATAGAAAAATTACTTCACATTCCAGTGTGTTATTTATATGCATTCTTCAGCACTCCATGATAATGTGACAAGCGCCCTGAGAATTGGGAATAGAGTTTGTAAAGGAGTTGAGCTGACTCAAGTAAAACAGTGAAGAAAAAAGAGAAATTGGAAACAAATTTGGAGGACTCGACAGAAGGAAGACAAAGAGAAGTCGAAAAGAACTGAGGGCTGGATTTGGGAAGACCCTTGGTTTAGTCAGCTGTTCGTATGATCATCGTTAATGAGCAGCATTCATTCAATGGGAAGATGGGTAGAAAAATAGTTTAATTGGCTTGAGAGAACTCAGGCAGCCTGTAAGCATGACCATCAGTTAGTTATCTTTCCCTGATGTCAACAATGGTAACGACAGTAACAGTATTAGAGGAATAACACATTTTCCTAGAAATCTCACTTTCAAAGAGTCTTATCTCACTTGTTTCTATAGACTTTCATGGGCACTATTTCATTTGCCATCTTCAGTTCTCCATCCCCTCCCCAGGGCTCAGAAAGAAGGCTGGGCTTATGGAAAAGGCAAAGGCTGAGAAACAGACAGATCTTGGTTCAGATCTCCACTGTGTGACCTTAGACAAATTACTAAATTCTGACTATCTTCATGTTTCTCATCTGTGAATGGAAGGAAACAATGTGCACCTCATATTTTGTTGGGTGGCCTAAAAGAAGTATGCATTAGCATTCAACACATGGTAGCTATTTTACACACTGGGAAGTTTATCTAACATCACCCACAACTCTATACTCCAAGCCAAAATGGCTTACTGATGTCTGTTGCCTCCCAGCCTGCAAATTAAAATAAAATGGGATCTGAGGAGTATTGCAGTATAATGGAATGCATGATGGCATGGAGGGAAGAGACCTTGATTACTCCTAGCCCTTCAAGTGCTTAGAGAATTGAGATAATGTATATGAAGCATTTAACATGGTGTCTGGTACATAGAACACACAACGTCTAAGTGTTCTTTCTCTCTTGCTCCACATTCAGTTGGATAGGAAATCTCATTGGCTCTACCATCTAGATATATTCTCATATATGTGTGCGTGTGCGTGTATGTGTGTGTGAGGCATGGGAATGAGTTATGCCAATATAGACAGGAGGAGACAACTTACATACACATACATTCTACTCCTTCCCCAACCCCCACTGCTACTGTCTGATCTAAGACACACCATTTCTGGCCGGAATGACTGACTATAGCCTCTTAACCAGGTTCCCTATTTGTTCTCTACTTTCTGCTGTCTATACTTAGCAGCCAGGGTAATATTTTAAAACATAATTCAAACCACGCCATGCCTCTGCCTTGAGCATTCCAAGGGCTCCTGAATTCATTCAGAGCAAAAGCAAAAATCCTTAAAATGCCCTACAAAATCCAGCCTCCCCGCCTCCCAGCCCTTACTTCTCTGAGCTCTGACACACCTCTCACTACCCTCCCACACATATCTGCGTGACTCATTCCCACACTTCCTTCGCATCTTTGCTGAAATGTCACCGTATTTAAAATTGTATCTGCTCTGGCTCCCAGCTCTCCTGGCTCCCCTTAGCCTGCTCTCTATTTCCCACTGCATCACCACTAACCTACCAGGTAAGTGACTTATTAATGCTGTACGTTGTCTGTCTCCCTGCTGAGATGTAAGCTCCATAATGGCAGAGATTTTTGTTGTCTGCATGTTTATAGCTATATCCTAAGTAACCCAACCAGTGTCAGCCCACAGTAGGGACTCAATCGGTATTTGCTGAATAAATTAATAAATGGTCATCATCTTTGGAGGGAAAATCTCAACCTCTAAGGGTCTGCAACTCTCCTTTTTCTTTGTTTTACAAATATGGTGGGGAGGAAAAGAAAAAGTGTGACCTGAAAATTTCTTTCAGGTCTGGAAGTCAATTTAAATTTACTAATGGATCAATTTATTCATTCATCAAAGGAACATTTATTGAACATTTACTAAATGCTGAGAATACCAAAAAAGTGAATGCAATAGATTCCCTAATATTCCTAATTTTGTGAGAGAAGTAGCCTTGTAAACCAATAAGTGAAGGATACTTAGATAGGTGTTATAGAGTTGAGTGAGTGTGGATTCAGATAAAAGTTTCTAACTTTTCTGGAGTGAGGAGTGAGAGTTGGAAGGCAGAGGACAGAGGCAGAGGAAAAATTCATTTGAGAAGACTTCATGGAGATGTATCAGTTGAGGCTGGAAAGATGGATAAGAATTTGTAGGTTGACAAAGAGGGATGATATTCTAGGCAAAGGCATGAGGTTCCTGAAGGAGTAGGGTGGGGCGGGGTACGAATGGTAGGCTTGGGGTAGAGAGGGAACTAAGGCTTTACTCTGCCACTCATGGGAACCTCTGGTTTGATATTAAGTAGGGCAATTATATAATCATACATAAATTTCTAATACCTCACTATGATGTGAGAAATTGGAGGTGGGGGGAATAAAATGGAAGGCTACCGCAATGCTATGGTCATCTCATGTGAGGGTCTTGAGCCTAGGGGTCAAGAGTCAAATACTTCGTAGAGGTTACCTACTAAATATATTACTTTGTAATCCACTTTTCTTTCAGTTAGTATAAACATCTTTTCATGTCCATCTCTATATACAGATGGACATGAAAAGATGTTTATACTAATCTGTATATACAGATATAGATTGACCTGAAAAAATGTTTATATTAACCAAAAGAAAAAGTTACCCTTAATGACTGCACTATATTCCAGTCTCCAGTGTATCTAATGTATTTAACAGGGCCCTTATTGCATATGAAGATATCATATGTTTTTAGTATCTATGTCTACATTCATTGTTTTGATTATACCTATATTAGAGTGCAGTCTAAAATAGTCTTAAACAACTTTGACAGATAGTAACTTAGAAATCAGTCTTTATGGTAGACATCATCTCCATTTGATGGACATGAAAACCAAGCTTTAATGGAATAATTCCCTTGCCTAAAGTCACAGGGCTGCAAGGGGCCCACCGTGATTTCAACCCAACATATGTGTGGCCTTTGAAGCTCAGCTTATTGGATTAACATTTTGCATAAATTCTCATGGAATCCTGTGGCTGGAAAATACTTTATAGTTGCATAATCCATTCTGACTCTAAGGTTTTATAAGGAGGGCAAGGCTTTAACTGGGAATTTAGACCTTTTGTATTTTGACCTCCTTAGTAGACTAATTTTACCCTAAATTAGGGAGCCAGTGACCAGCCCCGAGCACAGTCACTCCTAACCCTCAGGCAGATGGACGCCTTCACAAGGAAACACACTCTATCAGCACCCTGACCGCAGAGGCCCTGATCTTCTGTCCCAGGAATATGTGTGCAGGTGGGCTCTTAGCAAGCCCAGGCTATGAGCTGAACCATTGCTTGCAAGTGTCTTCATCAGGCACTGTGCCTGGTACACACAATTATACACAGCACTTGTCCCCCCTCTTATCACCCACAAAGTGCTGCAGATGAATATTCCATCTGATCACAGCAGAAATCAGGAATTTGAAGTCTGGAGCCAGATGACATCATACCCTGAAATGGGAGGAGGAAAAGGTCAATTTTCATCTACTAAATGTCAAGCAAGCAGCTTGACTGATTGTTTTTACTGACTTGACCAAATCGATATGTTGTTAAGTCATCGTGTTGACACTGATTAAATCAATACGGTTTGATTTGGAGGGAAGAAGCAGATAACAACCACAAACATTTAAGCAGTGAGCATTCAAATGCTTATGTGGTGTACCCTCTAGTGTTTGTGCATCATCAGAATTCCTGTCCATTCTCACATTAACCCTGTGAGTGGGCACTCCTCCTATGAATATCTCCATCTCACACAAGAGAGAGCTGAGTTTGAGAAAAGTTACACATCTTGCCCAAGATCATCCGGGTAGTGACCAGGCCAGAACTTGAGCCAAGGACTTAGCTATTGTGCTCTACTGCTATTGCTAATGGCTTGAAAAATGCTGCAGGACCCAGCTCTTGGCGGAGGTGGATGGCTCCACTGCAATCTCCTGCTCTGCAGGTGAAGGGCAGCAATGGGGCCAAAGCCTTCCGTGGGCCCCCTATCAATAGTGAGCAAATAATTAGCCAGACCACTCTTGCTGTGCTGTCTCAGGGTTTTCTTTTGTTACCTAGTGACAAAAGAGTGTCCTGGAAGTTGCACACAAAGCTAGAGTGAGTTTCTTCATTTGGATTTTTATGCTTCGATGCTTCGAGTTTGGGGGTGGGGAACAAAAGAGCTTAAGCCTGGAAAAATGCACTCTGTTGGGCGCCTCACGTGCACAGCTCTGGCCGATGTGTGTGTTTGTAGATATTTATTTCCTTGCCTGTGTTGGAATCATTTGAGCCCCCTGTGCTTTGAACTTGAAAGGATCTTCAAAGAGTGACATCCTCTCAGAAGTCTGGACACAAAGCTTCTTTCTGCCTGCTCTTCCTCTGGTTGCTGAGCATCACCGTGGGTTTAGGTGGATTATCTTTTCTCTCCCTGACTGTGGCCTAACCGTTCTTACAGCTCTGAAATGTCTTAGTGTTCAGTACCTGTCGTGGATCAAACTGTCCTGAGGTCTGGTACGCTTCAAGCAGAAAGAAAGAAAAACGTTGGGTGTTTTAAAAACCTTCATTTACCTCTTTCTTGCTCATGATTTTTATTTCAACAAGCAAATATGTAAAAGCCAGTTCCTGTTTAGCATCTAGGATGACCATTTTAATACTTGTCTGTCTTCCGTCTCCCACAAAGACACATTGGTAGAAGAGGAGAGAGGGGAATCACTATAAAGAAACTTAGGGGGTTCTGGGTATGGTGGCTCATGCCTGTAATCCCAGCACTTTGGGAGTCTGAGAAGGGTGGATCACCCGAGGTTGGGAGTTTGAGACCAGCCTGACCAACATGGAGAAACCCTGTCTCTACAAAACTACAAAAAATTAGCCAGGTATGGTGCGCATGCCTGTAATCCCAGCTACTTGGGAGGGTGAGGTAGGAGAATCGCTTGAATCTGGGAGGCGGAGGTTGTGGTGAGCCAAGATTGCACCATTACACTTCAGCCTAGGCAACAAGAGCAAAACTCTGTCAAAAAAAAAAAAAGAAAGGAAGGAAGGAAGGAAGGGAGGGAGGGAGGGAGGGAGGGAGGGAAAGAAACTTAGGGGGACAAGCAATTTGTCACACATAAAAGGAGTTCTAATCCTATTTCTGCTCAGTAGGAAGTCCAGTGACAGGTAGAGGGCTACAACATGTGATGATAAGGACAATCACCTGAAGCCCTGGATGACTGCCCTACTTTGGAGGAAGCCTGCTTTGGAGTATTGCAATGAAAGAATGAATGATCAATCCACCCCCCTTTGCAGGAAACATCGCAATGGGACACACTCTGCAGCCAGACCCAAGGCCACAGCCAGAAACAAGAAAGGATACACAATTTGTGGAGTGTTACTGTGAGAGGAGGCAAGCTGCAGCAAGAATAGTAATGAACCAGGAGACAAAAGACCCGGATTTTGCTTATTGCTCAGCAGTCCCCGCATCAGCTAAATGCAACTGCAAAGCAAGATCATTCAAAGAATATTAAGAACTTGAGAGTTGAAATCTCAAAAAATAGAAGAATCAAAATTACCAGTGTTGGAAAAGTCAAAATTTTGTTAGACTTCTTCATGCTTACTTTATGATTTTGCATTACATTTATGTTTATTTGTGTGCTGGGGAGTTGAGTATTAGTAGTTGGCATGCAAACTTTTTGATGCCTAGGACTTCTAAAGGTCAGTTTCACCTGGACTTTATCCGAGAAACTACCATCTTCCATCTAATTCTTGGCAAGTCTGAGGCTCAGTTTTCTTCTTTGATGTTGGACAAGGTTTGATGGAGTGAGGGGTATGACATGGGGATCAGATGAGGTTTAAACTTAAAAAATCTGGGATCTTAATTAATTTTGACTCTTATATGCTTCCTCCAAGAAAGAGAGATTGCTGATATACACAGTATATGGATTGGTTAAAAGAAGAGCCATATTTCAGAAGACTAGCCTGATTGAAAAAGTCTTCTCCTGAAATCAGAAAACCATTTTAACCGTAGGCAGAGGAGGCTTTGTTGGCACTTGGAGTCTACAAAGTGTGAAAAGAGAATTAGGTGGGTCTAACCTTAGGAACTATTCCCAGAGATCTCTTAATACTTCTTGTTAGAGATGTGGGAAGGATTGTTTAAAGTATTTCCAGTGAGAACATCATTGCAATTTCAGGTCTGGAAAACAAAGGAATGCTTGAAGAAAAAAAAAAAACACGCAGATCCACAATTGATTTTTGCAAGCTTTGGTGTTCTTACACCTAGAGGCAAGACCTAGAGGAAATGGATCTTCCGTGCTTCATGCACCACGTAGGAGAGCCAGGCCTCTGTTTCACGTTAGATCACTGATGCAGAACCATGGTGTAGAGGTGTGTTCTCCTTCTCATTGGACTTTCATTTGTGTATTTTATGTAAAGACTCTGCTAAGACCTCAACTCCTTAAAATAGGATTTCCAGTATCTTCCACCCAAGAGGAAGACATTTATGCCAATCCCTTTCTGCCTGGCTAGTTAACCCTGGGGAAAATCACTCCACCTATACATACTTGTGAAACTAACCAAGGAGTCCCTGCAGCAGTCAAGAACTCAGACAGAGCTTGGTGAATTTTGGTTCTCATTTTATTGTTATTTAAGAAGTTGACTAGAATAAAGTAAAGCTATAACAGTTGTCACCACTTGCCATAAAATACCCTTTGTTATACACATACACTCTCAGTGGCAACAAAACCACAGCCTTTCTAGGCTTACTGTCTTTACCTAGTGTCTCTTTCCAAACTGAATGCTGGGTTTTGCACAGTTTATTTACCTATTTCATAAATACAAATTCCATAGTCCCGCAGATATAATTACCTTCCTCATTCGAGGAAGTATGTCTTGTGCTTTTTCAGATGGCCTCAAAGAAACATGCACAATGCTTGGTATGTACCAAATACTAGCTGAGATGAAGAATTATTTAGACCTGGCAGTGAGAAAAGGTTTTGCTAGAGTTCATGATGAATAATCTTGGTAAATGCTCCCAAAGCTAATTAGAACTTAATTAGATACCACCGCACATTATTTACTGATTGTTTAATGTGCTTATTTATCTCTTCCTTACTGCTTTATAAGTTCCACGAAGGTAGGTTGGGCGCGGTGGCTCACACCTTTAACCCCAGCACTTTGGGAGGCCGAGGTGTGCGGATCACAAGATCAGGAGATCGAGACCATCCTGGCTAACATGGTGAAACCCCGCCTCTACTAAAAGTACAAAAAATTAGCTAGGCATGGTGGCAGGCACCTGTAGTCCCAGCTACTTGGGAGGCTGAAGCAGGAGAATGGCGTGAACCCTGAAGGCAGCGTTTGCAGTGAGCCGAGATCACGCCACTGCACTCCAGCCTGGGTGACAGAGCGAGACTCCAGCTCAAAAATAAATAAACAAATAAATAATTAAATAAAAAAATAATAAGTTCCACAAGGGTAGACATTCTTCGCACATATTTAGGTCCACCTTACCTACTACATCTATGTAACATATATATATAATTAAGTAAAATAGTTAAGTAAATTAAGTAAATAGTTAAGAATAAAGCCCTTTATCCCAGCGTCCTAGACTTACCACAAAAAAGCTTGTATTAGGCCGTTCCTGCATTGCTATAAAAGAATACCAAAGGCTGGCTGATTTATAAAGAAAAGAAGTTCAACTGGCTCATGGTTCTGCAGGTTGTACCAGCATGACTTCAGCACCTGCTTCTGGTGAGAGCCCCAGGAGCCTGATGGTCATGGCAGAAGGCAAAAGGGGAGCAGGCGCGTCACAAAGTGAGAGCAGAAGCAAGAGAGTAAGTGGGAGAACCTGCACACTTTTAAACAACCAGATCTCTCATGAACTCACAGCAAGAACTCACTTATTACTAAAGGGATGGTGCTAAACCATGCATGAGGTGTCCACCCCCATGATCCAATCACCTCTCACCATGCCCCACCTCCAACATTGGAAATTACAATTCTTATTTTATTTTATTTTATTTTTTGAGATGAAGTTTCACTCTTGTTGCCCAGGCTGGAGTGCAGTGGTGCTATCTCAGCTCACCACAACCTCTGCCTCCTGGGTTCAAGCAATTCTCCTGCCTCAGCCTCCTGAGTGGCTGGGATTATAGGCATGTGCCACCATGCCCAGCTAATTTTGTATTTTTAGTAGAAACGGGGTTTCTCCATGTTGGTCAGGCTGGTCTTGAACTCTCGACCTCAGGTGATCCATCTGCCTCAGCCTCCCAAAGTGCTGGGATTACAGGCATGGGCCACCATGCCCCGCCTGGAGATTACATTTCAAAATGAGATTTGGAGGGGACAAATACCCAAACTATAGCAATGTCTAGTAGCATCCTAGTAATTTAGAAAAGACCCCTTTGAATTAACCAGCTTGCCAAAAGAATGCAATTGAACTCTGTGCTCACACACAGGTAGACAAGCCTGCAAGTAAGCCATCTGAACATTGCAGCACCTGACAGCTGCATGATTTCCTTGAGGTCCTAACTTTTGTCACAGCTCTGTTTGGAATAATTGTGTACGTGTTATGGCAAAATATCAAGTGAAGGAACCAGTAAAATGAGAGAAATCATAAGTCAGAGGATGTAAACACACATATACTATTGTTCAACACACTTGGCTTTAGAGCTGCAGTCTGAATGTAAAGCCAAGGGAAAAATCCTCTTCTACAGTGAAAGTTTCATCAGAAGGTCCCAGGCAAGAGGCTTAAGTTGCCTTTGCAATGCTCTCATGCCAAAACTAAGGGTATACGTTGAACAATTGATGTCTTTCATTACGGAGTTTTAAAACAGTGCTGGTGCATTCTAAGCCATATGTTTTTATCCTCACAGGAGTTCCACAAAGTAGGTTTTCTTATTCTGCTCTCTAGTTCACGCTGAGTTGCTTTCACACTGAAGTGCAGGATGCTGCTTCACTTGCCCAGGGTCACAGGGTTAGCAGGTGGAGGGACAAAGGTCCAACCTTTGTCCGTGCACCTTCAGTCATCTTTCCAAAATCTTTTCTTTTCTAGCCTCTTCTCTTCTACCTTCCCCCTCTCACTTACCACAGGCCCACCAAACAGCTTCCTTAAGTGGAGATAGAAGGAGGCATACCACCTGCTCCCATGTGGGACATTCCGATTTCATCTTCATCTACATAACATTTTTCCAACTCTGCAATGCAAAATGTATTCTAAAGCTATTTCTTGGAATAATTATGCTTATCTGACAGTCAATCCACTCCTCTTTTACAAGGGATCGGGCTACAAAAAGTGAGATATTTTCTTCAAAGCCTTTTGCTCTTTTCTGCCTGTGATGGTGCAGATTCTGAAGGGAATGGTACCATCAAGAATGCTGTCAGGGTGATCTAATCAGTTTCCCAAGGGAGACAGTAGACATCTGTGTTAGGGGCTGAATGTACCTGGGTCCCTCTTCACCCTGTTTCCTTGACATTTAGGGATCTACCAAGGGTGAACGGATGTCCTCGTCACTCTTCCGGGTTTTGGAGTGAAGGATGGTAGGCATCGCTCTTTGAATATCGCAGTCATGCTGCAAAGCTCCTAATGCAGATGCTGATTCCCCTCTCCATCTGCATGTCCCTTGTGGTTCACAATGTGTTCTTAGCTCTACAAACTAACACACTGAGAGGTCCTCAGTGCCCCTTGAAGAGTTTGACAACACTGGCTTGAAATTCCCAAAGCCCTCTCCAAGTGCTCTTCAAATTCTCCAGCAGCTTTTCTTCTCATGGCTACACTGGACTGTTTCCAAGCACATTGTCCCACTAGGCTATTTTCGACTCAGATCAGGAATCAAAACTCCTGCTCAGTTTCCACAAGTAAGACTTATCTCTGACAGCACCCAAGGCAGCCAGGTACTGAGTTGAACAACTGAGGTCTGAGAGGAAGACGGGCTTACCTCTCAGCTATAGCTCTTCAGAGGAAGCCTGCTCAGTGCTACCCCGTCACTTGTGATTCACCCCTTCTCCAGCCTCCATCACCCTGCATCTGCGAGCTCCTCTTTCCCCTTCTCTCCTTCTTTCCTCCACTCAGGTCTATTTTGCTTTTATTGATTGATTTTTTAAAAATAAACTTAATTTTTTTTTTTTTTTTTTTTTTTTTTTTGAGACAGAATCTTGCTCTGTTATCCAGGCTGAAGTACAGTGGCACGATCTCAGATTACTGCAACCTCTGCCTCCCAGGTTCAGGTGATTCTCATGCCTCAGTCTTTTGAGCAGCTGGGATCACAGGTGTACACCACGATACCGGGCTAATTTTTTGTATTTTTAGTAGAGATTGAGTTTCACCATGTTGGCCAGTCTAGTCTTAAACTCCTGACCTCAGGTAATCTGCCCGCTTCAGCCTCCCAGAGTGCTGGGATTACAGGCATGAGCCACTACACCCAGCCAAAGATGAACTTTATTTTTTAAGGGCGGCTTACACTGCCCATGACAGAAAAATTAAGCAGAAAGTACAGAGATTTCCCACGTACCTCATGTCCCCACCTCCCCCACCCACACACAATCTCTCCCATTATCAACATCTCAACCAGAGTGGTCCATTTGTTACAGTGGATACACCTACACTGACACATCATTATCACCCAAAATTCATAGTGAACCCAATTTACATTAGGGTTCACTCTTATTGCTGTACATTCAATGGGTTTGGACAAATGTATAATGACCTGTATCTACCATTACAGAATCACGCAATCATTGCACTGCTCTAAAAACAGTAGTACTCTGCCTATTCGTTCCTTCCTCCCCGCAACTTTGACAACCCCTGCTCTTTTGACCCTCTCCACAGTTTTGCTTTTCCCAGGGTGTTAAATAGTTGGAATCACACAGCATATTGCCTTTTCAGATTGGCTTCTTTCAGTAAATGCTATGCAATGATGCTTCCTCCATCTCTTTTTGTGGCTTGATGGCTCATTTCGTTTTATTGCTAGATAATATTTTATTTGTCTGGACGGACTGCAGCTTATCCATTCGCTTACAACAGGCCTTCCTGGTTGCTTCTAAGTTTGGCAATTACAAATAAAGCTGCTGTAAACATCCTTGGTGTTCAGTTCCTTTTAATAGCAAAATATCAAATCATTCCCCCTTTCTTCTGCAGAGCCCCTTCCTTTCTCCTCTAGTGGTTTGGAGTCTGCTGACATAGGCATTGTCAGGGTCTTACCCATCTTGTGGGCTTTTCTGTGAATGTTTTCAAAGATGCTTTCCCCCAAAGAGGATACTGAAGGCAGCCATTTCGATCATTCTTTTCCTCACTATGTGACACAGATGCACTAATTCTTATAATATCACCCGTGTGCCTGACTTATAAATGAGGAAATGAATCTCCAGAGAGCTTGAGAAAAAACACGCAGAGTGGTGGATGCTGCAGGTGGGGGCCTGGTACACAGACTCTTGGAGCTCACTCTGCCCAGGTCCCCTTAGGTCCTGTCTGTGGCTGCAGCTCCCAAAACCCTGCTTCTGCCAGCTTTGCTACCATGAGCCATACCTGTAACTTTAGAGAGTCCACACTGGGTGCTAGAGCAGCCTTACCCCGTATGTCCTTCATGTCTTCCTTCCTCCCCCAGGGCAGCCAGTAGATGTTTGGTGGATGGTACAAAAGCCCAGCTCCCTTGCCTTGATGCAGGACAAACTCTGAGATGTCATTTGCCCTCCAGAGCTCCCCATGAACTCAGGCTGAGCCTAGTGCTTCACCAGAAAGCTCACCTGTGCTTGGCCTCTTCCTCCTTCCTGACTTGTACCCCTCACTCTCGAATAGGTTTCTCTTGGGAGCACTTCTTCAATAAAGTGTTCTCATCATCCTAAAGCCTTGCCTCAGAGTGTGCTTCTGGGCGAACCCAACCGCAGGCGGAATGAGGTTCACCTTTCTCTTAGGCCCGTGAGGAAGGGGTATGGCCTGGGAGTGCTGCATCCTTGGGAAGAGCCCTTGGCATTCAGGCCCCTCAGGTCATGACACTGTCCGCAGGCCTACCACGTGCACAAGGCTGCTGTCAGCATTTCTCTTGCTTCATTCTTCAGAAGGACAGGAACGACAGATGACTGAAGACCACAAGATATTCAAGAAGTCAAGACCATAACAGACCAAAACAAACAAATAGGGGAAAAAAGGACATTGGAATAAATGAGTTAATGGAAGGCTCACAAAGTAACCAAAATAAGTATAATTCCCAGGGATTCAAAAAGTTACTGTATCCACAAAAGACGAAGAAATGCAATCAGAAGGTGAAAAGGTTTTAGAATTTAACAAATATGAGTGCCAAAATAAGAACAATTTAGTATGAGGATTGGAAGGTAAAATCAAAGTCATCTAACAGAAAGTAAACCCAAATTATCAAGAGGTGGGACAAATAAGAGAAGCGATTAAGAGATGTGGGCAGGGGGCGGTGGCTCACATCTGTAATCCCAGCACTTTGGGAGGCCAAGGCAGGTGGATCACGAGGTCAGGAATTTGAGAGCAGCCTGGCCAACATAGTGAAGCCCCGTCTCTACTAAAAATACAAAAAATTAGCTGGGCACGGTGGCGGGTGCCTGTAATCCCAGCTACTCAGGAGGCTGAGTCAGGAGATTTGCTTGAACCCAGGAGGTGGATGTTTCAGTGAGCTGAGATCGAGCTACTGCACTCCAGCCCAGGGGACAGTGCGAGACTCCATCTCAAAAAAAAGTGTGAAGATGGCCCAAGACTCCGCTATTAAAAGCCAAGTGTTGATGAGTGGATACAAAAGTGCAGCTAGGTAAGAGAAATAAGTCCTACTGCCCCAAAACACTATAGAGTAGCTCTTACAAATGACATCTATTACATATTTTCAAATAGCTAGAAGAGCAGATTTTGAATGTTCCCAACACAAAGAAACAATAAATGTTTGAGGTGATGGATATGCTAATTACTCTGATTGGCTTATTACACATTGTATACATGTATTGAAATATCGACTGGGGGCGGTGGCTCATGTCTGTAATCCCAGCATTTTGGAAGGCCAAGGCGGGTGGATCACCTGAGGTCAGAAGTTCGAGACCGGCCTGGCCAACATGGTGAAATCCCGTCTCTAGTAAAAGTACAAAAATTAGCCGGGCGTGGTGATGCACTTCTGTAGTCCCAGCTACTTGGGAGGCTGAGGCAGAAGAATCACTTGAACCTGGGAGGCAGAGGTTGCAGCGAGCCGAGATCGTGCCACTGCACTCCAGCCTGGGCAACAGAGTCAGACTCCATCTCAAAAACCAAAAGAAAAGAAATATTACATGTACCCTGTAAATATGTATAATTACTGTGTGTCCGTTTAAAATAATGACATAAAAAAAGTTCCAGGAAAGGATTGCCAAGAAAACAAATACTTTATCAAGAAAATGACACGAGGAACACCCCCAAGCACATGAAAGACACAAATTTCTCAATGGAAAGCCATACAGATGAAAAAGACCCATGTCTAGAAACATCATATGAAATCCCAGGACACAAGGGATAAAGACATGATGATAAAAGCCTTGAGAAAGAGAAACAGGGAGGAAAAAATAGATCTATACTTATAGAGAAACGAGAATCCAACTGATGTTTGCTAACAGATGTTGGACAGAATCAGAATGGCATCAAAAACTGAGGAAAACAATGATGACAAACTGTCTAAGAAAGATAAGGTCTAAATATCACATGGTTTTCAGTAAATCATGAGGAGTAGGAAAAGGTCCTTTTTAGCATCCTGTAGCATAGAATGTTGACAACGGAAATGCCGGGATGTGCACATAAAATCGTGCAAACGATTTCAGAAAGCAACTGCCATGCAGAAAGCCATACCAAGGTTCCAAGATAAAGTCTCTGTCACAAGAAGACTCCAGGAGGATGGAGAGAAGGAGGCTGTTATTGCAAGTCACTTATTATACTCCTATTTCCTTACACAGGCACATGGTCAAGTTTTAAAAATCTCTTTGTAACCATACGGCAGGGAATTAAGCGTAATATGTATTTCATGCCTGACAGTGCTACAGTGAAAGGCAGCTTTCTCTCTCTCCTCTAGATTCAACTATTTGGGACCAATGTTAGAGAAGGTCCGCTGTCCTCCCTGAGGCCTCTCTGATCCTGAAAGAGTGAGAGGTCAGAAGAGGAGAGCGCATTTAGGCTAGAAATTAGCAGCATAGTTCACCTCTGTATCCCTGTAAGGACATTTTCCCCCCACTGCCAGCCTTGAAAGTACAGGTTTTCACGTTTTTTTTTTTTTTAATTATTTATGCAACCAGACTTTGCTGAGTAGCTACTATGCACCAGTAGTGTTCGTAGGCAGGAGAGGTTAAATACTGAACAAGAAAAAATTCCTGCCCTTCTGTAGATTAAAGAAGAAAAATACTATAATTATCCCAAGGATATGGAAAAAGTCTTAAATAAAATTCAAAACTCATTCATTTATTGTAAAAATTCCTTGCAAACTAAAAGTGGAAGAGAACTGTCTTACCATGATAAATTACATCCATCAGAAACCTATGAAAACATCATGCAGAACAGTTAGACTTAGAGGTCGGGAAGACAGAGACCGCCCCTACATCACCACTTTTAGTCAGCACTGCCCTTGGAGGTTCCAACTGTACAGTTAGAAAAGAAACAAGAGGTAAAAGAAAGAAAAAGAAAAATATTGTCCTTATTTCCAGTTAAAATGTTATCATATATAATAAGAGAAGCATTAGGCAATTTATCCAGATTAATATGAGAGTTTAGCAATATGGTTAAATGCAAAGTTTGATGTTCTGCAGTAGGGAACCCAGAAACTGACCTAAACATACATTGAAATATGATACAGGGATAAAAGTAGCATTATAACTTATAGGTGAAGAATACATTTTATAGTAAAGATGCTGTGATAATTGATTGTCCATGTGGACTAAAATAAATTTAAATTTCCTGTCTGACACCACAAAATCCTAAATATATTAAAGACCAAACATGAAACATATAACTTTAAGCTTTTGAAGAAAATACAGGGGAATATTCTGTCACTTCTAAATAAAAAAAGGGGTTTTTTTTTCGTTTTTTGTTTTTTGTGTTTTTTTTGAGACAGAGTCTCGCTCTGTCACCCAGGCTGGAGTGTAGTGGCCGGATCTCGGCTCACTGCAAGCTCCACCTCCCGGATTTAGGCCATTCTCCTGCCTCAGCCTCCCGAGTAGCTGGGACTACAGGCACCTGCCACCTCGCCCAGCTAGTTTTTTTGTATTTTTTAGTAGAGACGGGGTTTCACCGTGTTAGCCAGGATGGTCTCGATCTCCTGACCTCGTGATCCGCCCAACCGCGCCCGGCCAAAAAAAGGGTTTCTTAAACAAAATGGAAAAGACTGACATATTTGAATGCTTTAAAATTTTAAATGTACTTATATTAAAAATCATCGTAAAGCAAAAAGATAAGCCAAAGCTTGTAATGAAGTATTCTCACACAACTGGCAAAACATTAGTACTTAAGATATATAAATACAGATATAAATATGCCCATATATAAGATATACATATAAAAATTTAAATATATAAAGTATGTAATTATAGTATTTAAGAAATATATACAATTCATTTTAGATATATATGTATGTATGTATAGGTACATATCATGGGAAATGAACCAACATAATAGAAAAAAGAAAGGGCAGAACAAATATTTCACAATGAGAAAGCCCAAATGCCAATGAGGATGGGGAAAAATGAAAATTCTCATGCAGGTAGACCTGTAAATTTGCACAAATCCACACTAGGGAGTAATTTAGCAATGCCTAGTAAAGTTGAAATATGAATATTCCTCAACCTAGCAGTTCCACTTCTATGTATATGACCTAGATAAACATTTGCATGTGTGTACAAGGATAAGCATAAAACTGTTTACAGCAAAGTGTTGGGAAAAATCTAAATGGCCATTCCCCCTTCATAGATTGCATAACTAAATTCTCAGATACGCATATAGCGGAATACTATACAGCAATACAAATGCATAAAGAGGAACTGAAGTTTACAAAACATGGATAACTCCAAAAGGAGAATGTTGAGTGTAAGAAGCTAGTTGCAAAGTGTTAAACATTGTGTATAACATTTATATAGAGTTCAAAATAAAGCAAAACAATCTATATTATTATTTTCATTATTATTATTATTATTTCAAGACAGAGTTTTGCTCTTGTTGCGCAGGCTGGAGTGCAATGGTGCTATCTTGGCTCACTGGAACCTCCACCTCCCAGGGTCAAGCAATTCTCCTGCCTCAGCCACCCAAGTAGCTGGGATTACAGGTACCCGCCACTACGCCCAGCTAAGTTTTGTATTTTTAGTAGAGATGGGGTTTCGCCATGTTGGCCAGGCTGGTGTCAAATTCCTGACCTCAGCTCTACTGCCTCAGCCTCTCAAAGTGCTGGGATTACGAGCGTGAGCCACTGTGCCCGGCCTAAATTATTTTTGATACTTATATATAATAATAGTATAAAAACCGTGTGGCAAGTAGCAAAGTCAGTTACCTCTGGGAAGAAAGACAGGACATCCTCAAGGCCCTTGAGACTTCTGCCGTTATCATTGATTCTCTTCCAGCTCTCACTAAAATTCTTTTCAGGATCCTTTAATCCTTCATTGACAGTCTCCTCAAGGCTGCCTGGTCCCAAAGCCAATGCTGCAATGTTTTAGCTTTTTTTTGGTCACGGTAGCACCCCAGTCCTGGTACCAAAATCAGTCCCAGTTACTGTTGCCATATAACAAGCCACCCCAAAACCTAGTGGCATACAGCCATCCCTTTATTATGCCCATAAAGCCTGTGGGTCAGGAATTCAGCTAGTGCACTGCGTTCCACAATGTCTTGTGCCTCAGCTGGGAAGGGCTTGAAGGCCATGAATGAATCAATGGCTGGAGGCTGGAGTTCTCTGGAGGAGTCTTCACTCCTGTCTGGCAGTTGATGCGAGCTGTTGTCTGGGACCTCAGCTATTGACTGGAGCAAGGTCACACGCCCCCTCCACGTGGTCTGGACATCACGGCATGGCAGCTTCAGAGTAGCTGGACCTCTGACTGTGACAGAAGACCGCAAAGACATGGGCCTCAAAAGAACCAGGCGGATGCTCAGTAAAAATTTGCTTAATTGATAACTCTCATTAAGATATTTCATCTGCTCTTTCTTTGAGCAAAGTGACACAATTTTACTGAGTTTATCTTTAAAGATTTGATTTCTCTGCATCAAGATCTCACTCTTCATGACTTCGAGAGAGGAGCTGGCCGAGAAGCAACCTAACATAGTAATAATCCAAAAACGTGTAATGTCTTCAGGGAGAAACAGTGTTAAATCGTTAAAATGGTATATGGTAAAAGATTGTGAACAGTTTATTTCAATTTTCTTTCAATAATAACAATAACTCAGGTATAAAATGCTGTGAAGTAAAAGTCCTCTAAGAATCTACTATAATGAAAAGTAAAAATGCGTGGTAATTAGAGTTTGCATAGAGTTTCAAAAACATTTGTTCTCTGAATGGATGGACATTTTTCTTAAACTTGTAAGAATATTATGTGCTTCATAAAGCTTTGCTTGTGCTTAGCATTTTAACCAGGATCTCGCTAGAACTATTTCATATCCAGACATAGCAACTGGTGCAGAACCACAGCAAGGCAATGTCCTACAAGAGAAATAAAGATGATCATGACAGTGTAGCACTTGTCTATTATTTCATATCCTACTTTCAGTATGATCAAGGAATGCTAGGTTCTTATTGGCAGTCTAAGCCTTTGATGGAAGATTTTTTAAAAGGAGGAATGGAAAATATGAAGAGAACTGTAAAGTAGGATGAAATGAAAAGTTGACAGGAAAGAGAGAATCTGAGGGAGGAACAGAATAGAATAGAGAAAAAGATGAGGGGAGAGTGAAGGGAAAGAGAGAGAGAGAAAAAAGCAGGTAATTGAAACATGATTATAAAGGGGTCAAATTGTTTCTGGCAATGTTTGAAGGGAGAAACATCTGTCTCCATGTGACAGAATGTACTTTTCAGAATGCCCTGTGTATTAAAATTAAAACATGACTGCATGTCATTGTGATGTCCCATCAGAAATATACTTTGGAGATAACAGTTTATTAGACTAGAGAATCCCACTAATCCTCTCACATCCAAAAAAGCATCTGGTGGAAAATAGCCTCAAAAGACATTCAGAACAATCTGATATTTCCACATAAGCTCCATGAAAAGGGAGTCTTTCAATTAGTGACAGGAATTACATTTGTGTTACTGCAGATTGTATTCACAGTGTGGGAGTGATTACCACGTAGTATGTGTCCCTGAAAGCCAAATGATCTGCTCTTTTTAGTTTCTGGTATCAGAAAAAAATAGCAAAACTGTCCAACAGATAATCCCCAAATCATGACGAGTAATATATCTGCCTGCTGAAAAATCTTTAAGAAAACTTCCTCTGGAGGGGAAGGAGGAACGTGGGAGGTAAAACCACATGTGCAGAGTCGCTGATATCAAAATTGTAATATTGCTTCCAGCTCCAATTTCATATTTTATCCTTGTTAAAATACAGAAGTGAGACAATGCCGTGAAGGCATCTTTACCGAACTTGAATTTTTAATGCAGCATGGCCTGTGAACCAGACTAAAAGATAACAGCTGGAAGCTGGTACATTCTGGGCAATTGTTATTTTTGAAAAATAGTGGAGGCAATAAGACATCAAAATGGTCTTTTAAATTCTGTCTTCAGCATGAAGCTTCTACCCTGGAGTGGGGGAATATAAAACTCCAACTGACTTTGTTGATTAATGGAAATTTATAATCATACACCATCACCCCTAGGAAGAATGGGCACGGCTTTGCAGATAGCAAAAGGGTAACTCGGTTAACCAAATGGAGAAGTTTCCTGCTACTTATGGCTGGGGAGGCAATGTGGGGAAAAACAGGGGGTGTTGGCTTATGGATATAAAATATGACAGGGGGTGTTGATTTATGGATATAAAATATGAGTACCCACCCTTCAAGGATTCTATCTCTAGTACTTCCTGACACAGATTTGGGGTTGGGTAGGGAAAATGGAACAGGGTGCTGTACCTTATTTGACCTCTCTGTATTATTATTATTATTATTATTATTATTATTATTTTTTGAGACAGTGTCTTGCTCTGTCACCCAGGCTGGAGTGCAGTGGCGTGATCTCGGCTCACTGCAACTTCTGCCTCCCGGGTTCAAGCGATTCTCTTGCCTCAGCCTCCTGAGTAGCTGGGATTACAGGCATGCGCCACCATGCCTGGCTAATTTTTGTATTTTTAATAGAGACGGGATTTCACCATGTTGGCCAGGCTGGTCTTGAACTCCTGACTTCAGGTGAGCTGCCCACCTTGGCCTCCCAAAGTGCTGGGATTACAGGTGTAAGCCACCATGCCTGGCCTCTGGATCTTCTTATGAATCAAATGTTTACCATGAAGCCTCATAGTTAATTCTTATGCTTCCTCTTCAAACAGTTCTTAGGGCTGGGTGCAGTAGCTCATGCCTGTAATCCCAACACTTTGTGGGAGGCCAAGGTGCGTGGATCACCTGAGGTCAGGAGTTCGAGACCAGCCTGGCCAACATGACGAAACCCCGTCTCTATAAAAATACGAAAATTAGGTGGGGCACGGTGGCTCATGCCTGTAATAATCCTAGCATTTTGGGAGACCATGGCAGGCGGGTTGCCCAAGCTCAGGAATTCGAAACTAGCCTGGGCAACACGGTGAAACTCCATCTCTACTAAAAATACAAAAAAATTAGCCAGGTGTGGGAGCGTGCACCTGTAGTCCCAGCTAGTCGGGAGGGTGAGGCGGAATTGCTTGATCCCGGGAGGAGTGAGGTTGCACTCCAGCCTGGGCGACAGAGTGAGACACCATCTCCAAGAAAAAAAACACAAAAATTAGCCGGGCATGGTGGCACATGCCTGTAGTCTCAGCTACTTGGGAGGCTGAGGGAGAAGAATCACTTGAACCCGGGAGGCAGAGGTTGCAGTGAGCTGATACGGCGCCACTGCACTCCAGCCTGGGTGACAGAGCACGACTCTGTCTCAAACAAACAAAAAAGCAAACAAACAAACAAAAACAGTCCTTGGGCTGGGTATAGTAGCTCACACCTGTAACCCCCACACTTTGGGAGGTTGAGGTGAGAGGATCACTTGATACCAGGAGTTAAGGACTAGCCTGGGCAGTATACCAAGTGAGACGCTGTCTGTACAAAAATGTATAAAAAAATTAACTGGGCATGGTGGTATGCACTTGTGTTACTGCAGCTACTTGGGAGGCTGAGGCGGGAGGATCACTTGAGCCCAGGAGTTCCAGGCTGTAGTGAGGTATGATTGGGCCAGTGCACTCCAGCCTGGGCAACAGAATGAGACCGTCTTGCTATATATACATATACATATATATATATATGTATGTATGTATGTATTTAGAGTAAGTCTACAATTATATCCATGTGAATCTGCAAGTCTCACACTTCAAAGAAAACAATAAAAATCTATTTTCTGCCTTACAAACCCTGTCCTCTTCGCCACTACTCCTTGTCCCTCTCTCAGACACACCTCAAACCTGAAGCTTCCCTTAAAGTCCTCTCCTCTAACCTTCACAACATTCATCATTTTGTTGGGGGTTGCCTGAAGTAGCACCCGCCGTATCTTTTAAATGTTTTTGCTGCACAAAATCCACACCATTTCCTCATTCTGTGAGTAGAATTAACCTATTTTACTCAGTTTTCCCCAGGAGGGTGTGGCATATCTATACTGCTGATTTGACTTTTCTGGACACCCTCCCAGGTCCCCCTCATGTCTCCACGCTGTAGTTTGAAAAGAGTAGATTTAGGTAACCCTTTGTTCTAAAGATGGCTAAAAGACAACTAGACTAAGATCCATACAACAATGAAGTTTTCTGAGAAAATTCAGGTAGGATACATCCTTTAGTGAGTAAATGTTTATGAATGCTTCCAAGGACAGCAATAGGTACAGACTCTTACTAGCAAATACTCACTCTAAACCCAAGGCTTAGGCTCAAGAGTGAGGAGCACTGGTTACTGCAGGAAAGCTGGAGGAAGGAATTGCTTTTTAATTGTATAATGTTCACTCTACCAGTAATGTCTATGGAGCCTCTTATTTACCACACAGAGAAAGTTCATGAACATTTTCTTAGTTAGAAAAAAAAACTTTCAAATTAAGATGAACCTGCCAATTTTGTGCCAATGCACAAAGTGAAGGGCAGTATTTAAATTTATAAAGATGGATTTGTGTATTCTACCTCCCCTGCACTTACACACACACACACACACACACACATACTCACACACACATCTATTACCTTCTATTATTCTCTCTTATGGGAAAGACAGGTAGGCTAAGACCCTAGTGGATGCTTGTTGATGTTAGAGATTCAGAGGTCAAGGTGGTGGTCATTCCTGGTGTCCTACAGCCAGCTGCCCTGGGGAGAGAGGGCAAGGCATGTCTGCACCAGGCAGCCTTTGGACTTCGTCTGGAAAGCAGTGAGGGAATTCTGGTAGCTTCTCATTCTGTTGACCTCATAAGGCATCCCTCATGGGTCTGGAGTGCTGATCCTGAGTTGCTGTGGGGGCCCCACAGGGCTTGCTTCGGAGGAGATTTGGTAATGCAGAGAGTCTTCCATGCATGGCTGAGCAGTGTGGGGAGGTGTTCTCTCCTTAGAAGCCACAGCCTGCTGATACAGTCTTTTCCAGCAGCCAAGTCCAGGAGAAGGAAAATGAAGATGGCTTCTGATTACAAACCACCACCATGGTCCTCTGCTTGAGCAGAGCATTGACTCAGACATGAGGCTCCTCCTAGGACAGGGCGCACACCAACGCTCGCCTGAAGCAGCCAGGCTGGAGACATGGGCTCAGAGAGGGACAGAGTCATTGCATGATCTTGGATCCTGCTGAGACTGAACTAGAGCTGAAGGGACTTGAGTTAGGAATTAGAACTTCCTGGCTGAAAAGGTCAACAGACATTAAAAGTGGCTGTGGTGTATCCTTCTCTAGAGATTCTGGGAAAAAAGGACCATTTTCTCTGGGGAATAGCATGAATTATAATCCAGCCCCAAATATGGAAATGCTTTTAAGGTCTCTTCTACCATTTTATTTCTACCCTCGATGACTCACCCAGGAGTACATAAAAACAAATCTGAGGCTGCCCAGGGCTCTGCTGACAAGTCTGAGGACTAGGCACTTTGATTTGTCTAGGAAGTAATGAATTTCCACTGTTTTGAAATTAAGATGAGGCCAGGTACAGTGGCTCACACCTGTAATCCCAGCACTTTGGAGGCCATATTGGGAGATTTGCTTGAGCACAGGAGTTTGAGACCAGCTTGAGCAAAACAGGGAAACACCTAACTCTACAAAATAAAAGAAATTAAAAAATCAGCTGGGTGTGGTGGCATGTGCCTGTAGACCCAGCTACTTGGGAGGCTGTTCTGGGAGATGGCTCGAGCCCAGGAGGTTGAGGCTGCAGTGAGCCATGGTCAAGCCACTGTACTCCAGCCTGGGTGACAGATGAGACCCAGCCTCAAAAACACAATGAAATGAAGAGGATTGTCATGTGCTGTGAATTGTACTACAACAAACTGTACCTTTTAATAACAGAAGATCTGCAGGCTTGGAGTGTTTTGAAAGAGAAGAAAGGTAGAAGATGAGGTTGGAGAAGGACTTGGGGCTAGATTATGAAGACTATGGAAGGGGCTTTGAACTTGAAGTAAGGAAAGCAATCCAAAAATAAAAGTCCAGGTGGAAAATATTTTGACTTGGACTAAGGTTCCTGCCAGAAGATGAAGAGAAGAGGCTGCATTTGAGGTCGTTTTTGAAGTTAGAGCATTCCTGAACTGCTGGTGGATTGGATATTGGATCTGGGTGGTGAGGGAGAAGAAGGAATCAAGCATGGCTCTAGGATTCTGGATTAGGTAACAGTGTGGATGTGTGTACCAGAGACAAATGGTTGAAAAATGGGTGTGCTGTGAGTGTGTGTGCAAAGACGTATGTGTGTTGGGGTTAGATTGACAAATCTAATGACATGTCAAGTATGTGATGGGGTGCAGGAAATGCCACCCCAAAATGTGATGCCTTGGAAATTGAGAAAACAGCAGAAGCTGGAAGGCCCCTCTGACCTTCTTTCACTCCTTTCTCACTTGAAGTGGGACATAGAAATGAACATTCTCCTCACCCCTTCTTCCCTAAAGCAGACCATCAAACCTAGGACGGTGACTCTGATCTTCTCTTTTCCTCTGAATACCCTCACATACCAGGTATCCTGTTCTATCCCTAAAGGAAAGGAATGCCACACAGAAACTGAACAAATAGGCCTTCCTAAGTTCCCCCTTTTAGATCATACCTTTTTTTTTCTCCAGTCATACTTCTGCACTGCTGTCCATAACAATACACATATCTTCCCATTCCTTTGGTTCTTCATTTCTGAGGGTACTCTTGCCACATAAAACATAATAAAATAAATTTATATGCTCTTCTCTTTTTAACCTGTGTTCTGTTATAGGAGTCTCAGCCATTACTCTCATATTGGGTGAGGAAAAGATACACTTTTTCTTCCCTACATATGCAATTGTATTTTCTGACCTGAATATAAAGGAAGAAATTAAGGCTGGAGGTGAAGATAGGAATAGACTCTGCTTATCCGTAATAACTGAAATCTAAGGTAATGATGAAATAGTCCAAGCAGAGACTAAGGAGAGAGAAGAAAAGGAGTAGGGAGCTGGGTCAGATCCAAAAGAAAATACATGAGTGATGGAAGCAGAATAGAAGACCCCATATGATATAAAGAAGTGGTCAGAGTGGAAGAAAAAGTCAGGAGAATGTGGGCTCGCAGGTGAAGGTAAGAGTGTTGAGAAGGAGAGGTGATCAGGAATGAGGGTACTGGGAGAGTTCAGCGAGGGTACTGGGAGAGTCCAGAGAAGTAATAAGGAACCCAGTGAGAACTGCTGTAGAGAAGTGCAGTGGGAAGCGCCCTGGGCTTCAGTGGAGTTGGGACAGTGTTAGCGTGAAGGGGCAGAGACGATGCTATCTGGAGGGGAAAGTTTAAAAGTGCAACTGCAGGCCTGGACACAGTCAAGGGGAGAAGAACACGTGTTGACTGAGTTCGAGGAGATTCCTTTTAGAAGCACAGCTGGAGCTGAGCCTTGAGTGATGTTTAGGATTTCACTTAGCTGAAGGGGAGGAGAGAGATTTTACACATGGGGGATGAGCCTGAACAAAAGACTGGACCTACACTTCCAGCACAGTAGGCACAAGCCACTTGTAACACAGGTTCTAGATGTATGCCTAATTCAAATGGAGATGCACCCTCAGTGCAAAATACACACCAAATGTCAAGGACTAACTATGAAAAAAAGATTGTATAATATCTCATTTACAATTTTATGTGATTACATCTTGAAAAGGTAATCTATTGGATATGCTGGGTTACATAAAACAGATCATTATAATTAATTTTATCATTTTCTTTTTTTACTTTTTACATGAGAGTATTAGAAAATTTAAAATGACATTCACAGCTTGCCGCCTGTTTCTATCAGACAGTGCTGGCCAGAGATGGAATGAGATTGCCTGACACGAGGACCACCAGAGGAGAGTGTGTGCTCCGGCATAAAAGAAGATGAGTTTGGATCATTTTAGTGGAGTCTAAGTGGAGAGAATCTCCAAAGGCAAGTAGAGATATGCCAGGAGAAGGCTGTTGGAATTTCTTAAGCAGGAGAAGGGCTCTAATCTATGGGAAATTCAGGCATAGGGGAGTCTGTGTTTTTAAATAATGAGAAAACTAATAGAAGGAAGGGTCCCACGAGCCTTCCTTCTATTCAGTTTCTTTGTCTTCCAGCGCTTCAGTCAGCAGACAATCCAGAGCTTGATGTCAGAGGCTGGGGCTTGGAGTTGAACAGTGAACTCACTAGAAGAAAAAGAAGAGCTAAGTCTGTTGGTCATCTCCTGTGCACATAGCCTGGCAGGAGGTGCCTTATGTCATGGAGTGAGATGGTCAGGCACAAGGACTTGGGAGCCAAGCAGCCTGGGACGAAATTCCAGCTGCCCCTCTTACCTACTGTGTGACTTGAAGTAAGTCAGAGAGCCTCTCTTGGCTTGGTTTTTTCTTTTGTTTAAGGCCTTGAATACCGTACACAGGGCTGCAGTGAGTTCTAATGAGGTCATGTATGGGAAATACATAGCTGGGTATGTATGTACATAGGAGCACTGTGACTCTCAGTTAACATTCATTGTTATCATCGTTATATCCATTTAACAGCTCTGTAAGGCGGGGAGGGGTGTTGAGATAACCATTTTAGAGGTGAGGGTGCTGGACAAGGGCTATAATCAGAGCATCTTGATTTCATGCTCTCCTCAGTAGCACCATGGACAGATCACAGGTCACTATGAAGTTTAGCCTGTGCTCACAACACATTGGGCCAGCTTGGGGATGATAGCGGGCTGGTCCATCCCTTCCAGGGTAGATAGCTCAAGAGAAAGAATTGCACTTCCAGACCTTGCTTCTTAGAACTTCCCCTCCCCACCTCTCCACTCCTCTCCCTCTTCTCTCTCCCTAAAAACCTAGAACCGTTTCTTAAAAACTGGTATCCTTTTGTTCCTTCATTTGTTTGTACTGCACATCTCATGAGTCAGCACAAAGCTTTCTAGTGCATCAGTAGATGTTTATGTTACCCCCTCTCTGTGGGAGATTAGGGACAAAGAAGGCAAGAGACTGGGCTTTTCGTGCATTTTTTAGACACTCCTAACCAGAACCTCTGCAGAGAGTGTGAGGTTCCTCATCTTTAAACGTGTATGGTAACATTTGAGAGAAAGCAATTTTTTAGTGTAGAAGCATAAGTATGGCAGTGAGAGTGGAGACAGTGTGTAAGAAGAGAGAATGACCAAGGGCAATGATGTAAGTGTGAACAAACCTGTTAGCAGGTGAGTTCCTGCTTTCTGGGCAGTCGCTGAGGCTCTGAGAATGACCCACTAAAGAGAGCCAGGCCTCTGGGAGACCCGGTTTTCAAAGTCACAGTGTGCAAGGGGGGTTGAAGTCACTGAAAACACTGTCACTCAAATCTTTATCTCTCCCCACTTGCATTGCATCTGAAATCTCAGCATTACAGCTTTGTTTTTAGAGGTAAGGTTTTATTGTTACTGATGAAGATTTGTTAAAAAGCATCAAACTGTTCACAATAGCAGATAAAAGAGAGCCAGCTTAGTGATGTTGGTTACATAAAGTATGACACATCCGTCCCATGGCATACTACACATGCCTTAAAGATGGTGATGATAGAGATCTCTGTTGATATGGAAAGATGTTCAGGATATAGTGTGTAAAAAAAAGAAAAGGTACAGAAGCAAGATTCCACTTTTGCTTAGGAAAAGTCTCCAAATATACAGGCGTACATGAGATGTAATTCAATTTACTATTGAATTATAGATTTTTTCTTTTTGCTTATCTGTATCTTCCAATTTTTCTGTTAAGAACAAAGATTTATTCTGTGCCTTAAAATATTTTAAATGCAAGCCATCTAGTTGTCATTACGTACAAGTTAGTAGGCATTAATTAATAAATAAATTATCCTATTGAGTTCTTGTTTAATTGGCATAGAGTTTCAGTTTTCCAAGATGAAAGAACTTCAGGATATTCACTGTACAACAACCTGAATGTACTTGACATTTCTGACTTGTACACTTAAATACGGTTAAAATGATAATTTTTTTTTTTTTTTTTTTTTGAGATGAAGTTTCACTCTCTTTGCCTAGTCTGGAGTGCAATGGCGTGATCTCGGCTCACTGCAACCTCCGACTCCTGGGCTCAAGCGATTCTCCTGCCTCAGCCTCCTGAGTAGCTGGGATTACAGGCATGCGCCACCATGCCTGGCTAATTCTGTATTTTCAGTAGAGACGGGGTTTCTCCATGTTGGTCAGGCTGGTTTCGAACTCCCGAGCTCAGGTGATCCGCCCACCTCGGCCTCCCAAAGTGCCGGGATTAAAGGCGTGAGCTACCACGCCCGGCCGATAAATTTTATGTTATGTGTATTCTACCACAATTAAATATTTTTTAAACCTAAGAAAAATGGGGAATAAAGACAGCTGAGAGGAGTATAACAGGGCCAGCAGTGGATTAAAGGCCTCCCATTCTCCCATCTCATCTGCAGAAAATTCTTGTCCATAATTCTTTTTTTTTAACTGTTTTATTGAATAATCTAAACATCATGGACTTTATTTTTCTTAAACTATTGACTTTTTAATTTTCTTAATTAAACTTTAAGTTCTGAGGTACATGTGTGCAATGTGCAGGTTTGTTAATATGTATACACGTGACATGTTGGTGTGTTGCACCTATTAACTCGTCATTTCCATTAGGTATATCTCCTAATGCTATCACTCCTCCCTTCTCCCACCCCACAGCAGGCCCCAGTGTGTGATATTCCCCACCCTGTGTCCAGGTGTTCTCATTGTTCAATTCCCATCTATGAGTGAAAACATGCAGTGTTTGGTGTTCTGTCCTTGCGATAGTTTGCTCTGAACGATGGTTTCTAGCTTCATCCATGTCTCTACAAAGGACATTAACTCATCCTTTTTTATGGCTGTATAGTATTCCACGGTATATATGTGCCACATTTTCTTAATCCAGTCTATCATTGACAGACATTTGGGTTGCTTACAAGTCTTTGCTATTGTGAATAGTGCCACAAGAAACATATGTGTGCATGTGTCTTTATAGCAGCATGATTTATAATCCTTTGGGTATATACCCAGTAATGGGATGGCTGGGTCAAATGGTATTTCTAGTTCTAGATCCTTGAGGAATCGCCACACTGTCTTCCATAATGGTTGAACTAGTTTACAGTCCTACCAACAGTGTAAAACTGTTCCTATTTCTCCACATCCTTTCCAGCACCTGTTGTTTCCTGACTTTTTAATGATCGCCACTCTAACTGGCGTGAGATGGTATCTCATTGTGGTTTTGATTTGCATTTATTTGATGGCCAGTGATGATGAGCATTTTTTCATGTGTCTGTTGGCTGCATAAATGTCTTCTTTTGAGAAATGTCTGCTCATATCCTTCGCCCACTTTTTGATGGGGCTGTTTGTTTTTTTCTTGTAAATTTGTTTGAGTTCTTTGTAGGTTCTGAATATTAGCCCTTTGTCAGATGAGTAGATTGCAAAAATTTTCCCCCATTCTGTAGGTTGCCCAAGTTCACTCTGATGATAGTTTCTTTTGCTGTGCAGAAGCTCTTTAGTTTAATGAGATCCCATTTGTCTATTTTGGCTTTTGTTGCTGTTGCTTTTGGTGTTTTAGACATGAAGTCCTTGCCCATACCTATGTCCTGAATGGTATTGCCTAGGTTTTCTTCTAGGGTTTTTATGGGTTTAGGTCTAACATTTACTTCTCTAATCCATCTTGAATTAATTTTTGTATAAGGAGTAAGGAAGTGATCCAGTTTCACTTTTCTACTTATGTCTAGCCAGTTTTCCCAGCACCATTTATTAAATAGGGAATCTTTTCCTCATTTCTTGTTTTTGTCAAAGCTGTCAAAGATCAGATGGTTGTAGATGTGTGGTATTATTTCTGAGGGCTCTGTTCTGTTCCATTGGTCTATATCTCTGTTTTGGTACCAGTACCATGCTGTTTTGGTTACTTTAGCCTTGTAGTATAGTTTGAAGTCAGGTAGTGTGATGCCTCCAACTTTGTTCTTTTGACTTAGGATTGTCTTGGCAATGTGGGCTCTTTTTTGATTCCATATGAACTTTAAAGTCGTTTTTTCCAATTCTGTGAAGAAAGTCATTGGTAGCTTAATGGGGATGGCATTGAATCTATAAATTACCTTGGGCAGTAAGGCCATTTTCACGATATTGATTCTTCCTATCCATAAGCATGGAATGTTCTTCCATTTGTTTGTATCCTCTTTTATTTCACTGAGCAGTGGTTTGTAGTTCTCCTTGAAGAGGTCCTTCACATCCCTTGTAAGTTGGATTACTAGGTATTCTATTCTCTTTGAAGCAATCGTGAATGGGAGTTCATTCATGATTTGGCTTTCTGTTTGTCTGTTATTGGTGTATAAGAATGCTTGTGATTTTTGCACATTGATTTTGTATCCTGAGACTTTGCTGAAGTTGCTTATCAGCTTAAGGAGATTTTGGGCTGAGATGATGGGGTTTTCTAAATATACAATCATGTCATCTGCAAACAGGGACAATTTGACTTCTTCTTTTCCTAATTGAATACCCTTTATTTCTTTCTCTTGCCTGATTGCCCGGGCCAGAACTTCCAACACTATGTTGAATATGAGTGGTGAGAGAGGGCATCCCCGTCTTGTGCCAGTTTTTAAGGGGGATGCTTCCAGTTTTTGCCAGTTCAGTACGATATTGGCTCATTCAGTATGATATTGGCTGTGGGTTCGGCTGAAGCCCACTTGATCATGGTGGATAAGCTTTTTGATGTGCTGATGGATTCAGTTTGCCAGTATTTTATTGAGGATTTTTGCATTGATGTTCATCAGGGATATTGGTCTAAAATTCTCTTTTTTTGTTGTGTCTCTAAAAGGCTTTGGTATCAGGATGATGCTGGCCTCATAAAATGAGTTAGGGAGGATTCCCTCTTTTTCTGTTGATTGTAATAGTTTCAGAAGGAATGGTATCAGCTCCTTCTTGTATCTCTGGTAGAATTCGGCTGTGAATCTGTCTGGTCCTGGACTTTTTTTGGTTGGTAGGCTATTAATTATTGCCTCAATTTCAGAGCCTGCTATTGGTCTATTCAGGGATTCAACTTCTTCCTGGTTTAGTGTTGGGAGAGTGTATGTGTCCAGGAATTTTTCCATTTCTTCTAGGTTTTCTAGTTTATTTGCATAGAGGTGTTTATAGTATTATCTGATGGTAGTTTGTATTTCTGTGGGGTCGGTGGTGCTATCCCCTTTATCATTGTTTTATTGCATCTATTTGATTCTTCTCTCTCTTCTTCTTTATTAGTCTTGCTAGTGGTCTATCAATTTTATTGATCTTTTCAGAAAACCAGCTCCTGGATTCATTGATTTTTTTGAAGGGTTTTTTGTGTCTCTATCTCCTTCAGTTCTGCTGTGATCTTAGTTATTTCTTGCCTTCTGCTAGTTTTTGTATGTGTTTTCTCTTGCTTCTCTAGTTTGGTTAATTGTGATGTTAGGGTATCAATTTTAGATCTTTCCTGCTTTCTCTTGTGGGCATTTAGTGTTATAAATTTCCCTCTGCACACTGCTTTAAATGTGTCCCAGAGATTCTGGTATGTTGTATCTTTGTTCTCATTGGTTTCAAAGAACATCTTTATTTCTGCCTTCATTTCATTATGTACCCAGTAGTCATTCAGCAATAGGTTGTTCAGTTTCCATGTAGTTGAGCAGTTTTGAGTGAGTTCCTTAATCCTGGGTTCTAATTTGATTGCTCTGTGGTCTGAGAGACTGTTATAATTTCTGTTCCTTTACATTTGCTGAGGAGTGCTTTACTTCCAACTATGTGGTCAGTTTTGGAGTAAGTGCAATGTGGTGCTCAGAAGAATATATATTCTGTTGAATTGGGGTGGTGAGTTCTGCAGATGTCTATTAGGTTCACTTGGTGCAGAGCTGAGTTCAAGTTCTGGATATCCTTATTAACTTTCTGTCTCTTTGATCTGTCTAATGTTGACAGTGGGGTGTTAAAGTCTACCATTATTATTGTGTGGGAGTCTAAATCTCTTTGTATGTCTCTAAGGACTTGCTTTATGAATCTGGGTGCTCCTGTATTGGGTGCATATATATTTAGGATAGTTAGCTCTTCCTGTTGAATTGATCCCTTTACCATTATGTAATGGCTTTGTCTCTTTTGATCTTTGTTGGTTTAAAATCTGTTTTATCAGAGACTAGGATTGCAACCCCTGCTTTTTAATTTTCTTTGCTTTCCATTTACTTGGTAGATCTTCCTCCATCCCTTTATTTTGAGCCTATGTGTGTCTCTGCACATGAGATGGGTCTCCTGAATACAGCACACTGATGCGTCTTGACTCTTTATCCAATTTGCCAGTCTGTGTCTTTTAATAGGAGCATTTATCCCATTTACATTTAAGATTAATATCGTTATGTGTGAACTTGATCCTGTCATTATGACGTTAGCTAGTTATTTTGCTCGTTAGTTGATGCAGTTTCTTGCTAGCATTGATGGTCTTTTGCAGTGGCTGGTACCAGTTGTTCCTTTCCATGTTTAGTGCTTCCTTCAGGAGCTCTTGTAAGGCAGGCCTAGTGGTGACAAAATCTCTCAGCATTTGATTGTCTGTAAAGGATTTTACTTCTCCTTCACTTATGAAGCTTAGTTTGGCTAGATATGAAATTCTGGGTTGAAAGTCCTTTTCTTTAAGAACATTGAATTTTGAATCTTGGCCATTATTCTGAGTTGAGCTAATCTTTATAGCTAGGCAATGAGCCACCTCTGTTGGAGTTACAGTGGGTTCCTGCATTTTGGCAAAATTTACTTAGATCAACAACTAATACCAGCTTACAAACTTTCCTCCACAGTCTGCATTGCTCTCTAAATGGCAAAGCTGTTTAACTTATGCTAGAGAAAATTTGATTTGGCATATTAATGTTGATCTGCTTCATTGATTATTCAGCCTCCTTTCTCTAGAGCCACTTTTCTTTCTAGAGCTTTGTAATATTATCCATCATCGTACACACTTTGTGAATAAGCAATATTCTCCTGAGCCATTATTAGAAACAATAGTATGAAATGAGTAAAGAATTCCAAAATTACACTAAAAAGCCAGAGCAATTGGTAGTGCAGAACCATGTGTATTTACATGGAAAGTAAATCACAGAGCAGTATGTGAGTATGGGGAGATGAATGTTCTTGTTTAAATCAGATGTTACTGAATTGCTAACACTTCTGTGTTACTAACTTGCTAACACTTCTGTGATCACGTGATCCCACAAATGGATTCCTTCCAGCACCACCTTACATTAAGGCTTCCACACCACATTTTTCTCTTAGTCTCTGGCTGGTTTTAACTCTTTTCTAAACCTATTGGTTAAGCCTTTAGAACTTTCTTTTGATATGCTTCCCTTTCCCTACCCTCCCATTTTGAATCCTGAATACGAAGAAAACAAATAAACACAACTACAAAATAGCTCTGTCGATATGTGACTGGTCCCTGATCAGCTCACATTCAATAGTATACCTGAACTCTATCCAGCAATTATTCTTAAAGACTCCTAAGCCTTGATGAGCCATCCTTAAAACTCCACATGATTTGTGCTTATTAATGAAATTTTAAAATTCTTCCTTTCTGTTTATTTACCTGGCAGTGTTTCTGAAAATTCAGAGCCCTGGCTGTTCAACATTATTTTTAGTGTTGAAATCAGATGCTCACTAAACTCCATATCAGCTTCTGTAACTTAAAAGTGTATAGGAAAAAAAATAGTGTTCATCTAATAAGATACTTTGGGAGGCTGAGGCACGGGGATCACCTGAGGTCAGGAGTTCGAGACCAGCTTGGCCAACATGGTGAAACCCTGTCTCTACTAAAAATACAAAAAATCAACCAGGTGTGGTGGTGGGTACCTGTAATCCCAGCTACTCAGGAGGCTTAGGCAGTAGAATTGCTTGAACCCAGGAGGCGAATGTTGCAGTGAGCCAAGATTGTACCATTATACTCCAGCCTGGGCAACAAGAGTGAAACTCAGTATCATAAAAAAAAAAAAAAAAAAAAAAAAAAAAAAAAAAAGATACTTGAAATTAGACGGGGAAAAAAAAAAAACCTTCCAAATCCTGCCAAACTTAACAAAGTTACTTTAGTTTGTACACATCTTGAGATATTTCTTTCTTTCTTTCTTTCTTTCTTTCATTTCTTTTTTCTTTTTGAGACACAGTCTGGCTCTGTCACCCAGGCTGGAATGCAGTAGTGCAATCTCAGTTCACTGCAACCTCCACCTTCTGGGTTCAAGGGATTCTCCTGCTTCAGCCTCTCAAGTAACTGGATTACAGGTATGCACCACCACACCTGGATAATTTTGTATTTTTTAGTAGAGACGGGGTTTCACCATATTGATCAGGCTGGTCTCGAACTCCTGACCTCAGGTGATCCACCCATCTTGGCCTCCCAAACAGCTGGGATTACAGGCTTGAGCTACCATGCCTGGCTGATATTTTTCATATTTAAATTTTTTATAACTATAATCAGAGTGTACAAATAATTTAATATGTCTCTTTTTATTTAATACTATATGAACACTTCTCATGTTGTTTCAAAGTTTGCAAAATATAATGTGTAATGCCAATGTACTATTTCATTAAGTGAGTTAACTGTAATTTACATAACCACGCCTATTTTGGGGTGACTCCTAACTTGCATTTGCTACTATAATAACTTGGTGCATGTATATTTTTTCTACATTAGATGATTTGAGTAAGATGCATTCTTAGAAATAATTTTTTTTGGCTGGTACAGTGGCTCTTGCCTATAATCCCAGCACTTTGGGAGCCCTAGGCAGAAGGATAGCTTGAGATCAGCAGTTCAAGACCAGCCTGGGCAAAATAGCAAAACATTTCCCCCCGCCAGCCGACTTCTACAAAAAATTTTAAAATAATCCAGGCTTGGGGGTGGGTGCCTGTAGTCCTAATTAATTGGGAGGCTGAGGCAGGAGGATCACTTGAGCCCAGGAGTTAAAGGTTGCAGTGAGATATGATCATGCCACTACACTCCAGCCTGGGCAACAAGGGACACCCTGTCTGTAAAACAATGAAAACTAAAAATAATAATATTGGGGGACAATAAGAGAGGCTTATTTTTGTAGCTTTTGATAGATCTTACAAAACTTTCCTAAAATGATTGTACCATAAGCCATGAGTAACTAATATGAGTTTATTGCCCCTGTCATTTATAAATTTACAGCTGAAAAAATACGAAGTGCCATTTTTAGACCTTAGACAACAGGTGGCATAGGTCTGTGATTCCTAATAGAAGGGGGTAATTGAGGAGAGCCTCAACCTTACTTTTGGAGATACTTTCGGGATGGTAGTGAATAGGAAACAAAGTTTGAACAGAGCATAGTGATTTCACTGAACTGAGAAGAAAGATATTGGAATTTGGAGTACTGAAGCAGCTAGAATTTGCAGAGGAGGGTAAAAGAGAGAAGAGAGCTGTGGGAAGACTGAACTCTAGAAATCTGTACAGGAATATTCCTGAAGCTTTGGTTAAATACTAAGTATTCATATACAGAGCAAGAAACTACTAGTTCTAGCAAGTAACAACCTTTTGAGATAGAACCACTAAAGAGAGAATATTTACGTGGAAGCTGTGAAATAAACATTTGCTAGATTTTGCACAAGCAGGGAGACATTCAAGACCTCCAGCCAGAGTGTAGAACCTCCTTGAATGCCCTGAGCATTCAATAGAGACTCCGGCAAGATCACATCATAGGAGTAAATTAATCTAGCTCCAGGGAAAAAGCTGTTTTAGACCCACCCTAACAAAGTTTTAAAAGCACTCCTTAATAGGATAAAATTTATCTCCAAGAGTGAATTAACAGTCTGCCAGAACGAAAGTTGACACTTATTAAGGATGACAAAAAAAAAATCTAGATGACAAACAACAGAGCATTTATAATGCCCAGCATATTACAAAAACACTGCCAGATATGTACAGAAACAGTTAATGGTGGAAAAATAACAAAAAGAAAAAAATGTGTTAATAAAAAATTATCCTGAAATGACAAGGTGTTTGAATTAATAGACAATATTATAATTATGATAAAGGATTATTACAAATACAATAAAGGATTTAAATGAAAATGTAAAAGTAATGAGAAAATAAATTGGACTCAGGAGAGAAATGGGACCCATGAAATAGAAAATTTAGAACTGAATAATACAACATTTAAAATAAAAATGTATATCATGGGCTTAATGGCAGATCAAACACAGCAGAAGGAAGGAACAGTGAATCTGAACTCAGGGTTAGGAAAACTATCCAAACTAAAGCAAAATTAAAGCACTGACTTTTTTTTAATGCTGGTTAAACAATGAAGAGGGACTAATTAAACTGTAAGAAAATAGAAATAAGATTAAAATACATGTAATTGGAGTACTAAAAGAAGAAATAGACACGGGAGAGAAAAATATTTGAAGACATAATGATCAAATATTTCCTAATTTAGATGAAAGATTCAAGAATATCAACCAAACGCAAGCAAGATAAACATTGAAAACCACACCTAAGCACATCATACTCAAACTGCTAAAAACCAATTATGAAAATTAAATATTAAAAGCAACTAGAAGAAAAAAGATGCATTAAACTCACTTGAGACACAGTAAGAATGGTTGCTAACTTACCAGAAATAGGGCAAGTCAAAAGATGATGCAATGAGATTTAAATTGCTGTAAGGAAAAAAACTTTCAATCTAGAAATCCAGCGAAAACATCCTTCAAAAATGAAGATCACCAAACCAAGATGCAGTAAAAGTACTTCTTCGTACTCTTCCCACCAAGTTCTTGTAAAACCCAAACCAAGCGAAAAACTCACCCCCACTAATAATAAAAACTGAGTATCACATATAAAACAAATATGAGAAGACTTTGAAAGATGGAGAGAAGAAAACAGATCAGCATGAGATCTCAGACCCTAAATAATGACATGGTAGTGAGTCCTTGGTTTCTTCCCCCACTTGTATATCCTACATCAGGTGCTGGAGAAGTAGGTAATGTGAAAACATAAAGCTAGAAAAGACAAAAGGAGCCTCAAGAAAAAACCTGCTGTTTCTAGCCAAAGGACAAGGAAAGTGGGAATATAGGAAAACAGAAAACCCTTAGACAAAAATTGCAGCTTCCTACCCCTGCCGGAGTGCTCTCAGAATGGACTGGGTGAGGAGCCAGTAATTTCATTTCTACCAGCAGTAATCAAACACCTCCATACCTGATATCATTGGGGAACATTATGGGGATTCTGGACCCTCCGTCTGCAGTAATGAAGTGCCCCCTCACCAAACTTGCCCAGAGTAATGTCAGAGGAGGCCACGTGGAAAGCCGGAACGTTCATCGCCATCCAGATTGTTCCTGAACAACCAACCTTATGTAACTGACATTAAGAAACACTGCATCCAGCAACTGTAGAAAACAGTCTTTCCAAGCATATGTGAAACATACATGAAGACTGACCATATAATGAGCCATAAAAGTCAACCACACTCAAAAAGATTGAAATTAATATTACTCAATCAAAAAAATTGAATAAGAAATCAGCAACAAAAAGAACCCCAGAAAAACCCCCAAGTATTCGGAAATTAAGCAACACACTTCTAAACAACCAGTAGATCAAAGAAAAAATTAAAAGGTAATTAGAGAATATTTTGAACTTACTAATAATAGCACATATCAAAATTTATAGATTGCAGCTGGAGGGAAATTTATAGCTCTAAATGCTTATATTAGAAAAGAAGAAGGAATTTAAACCATGGGTTTAAAATCCATCTTTAGGGGCAAAAAGAAGAGTGAATTAAATCAATGTAAGCAGAAAAAATGGAAATTAAAATGAAAAGAAATCAGTGAAATAGAAAACACAAGACCAATAGAGAAAAGTAACAAAACCTAAGTTATTTCTATGAAATTGTTAATGAAAACCTAACACTGGAGGTCCCAGATTTAGAAAACAACTACTATTAGACCTAAGAAATGAGATAGACAGCAACACAATAATAGTGGGGGACTTAAATACTCCACTGAAAGCACTAGACAGGTCATCAAGACAGAAAGTCAACAAAGAAACAATAGATAGAAACTATACCCTAGAACAAACAGACATATATATTTACAGAACATTCATCCCAACAACTGCAGAATATACACTCTTCTCATCAGCACATGGAACATTCTCCAAGATAGACTATATGCTAGGCCTCAAAAGAAATCTCCATAAATTTAAGAAAATCAAAATAATATCAGTATCTTCTCAGACCAAAGTGAAATAAAACTGGAAATAACTTCAAAAAATCCTCAAAACTATACAAATACATGGAAATTAAATAATCTGCTCTTGAATGATCTTTGGGTCAACAATGAAATCACAATGGGAATTTAAAAATTCTTTGAACTGAACAATAATAGTGACACAACCTATAAACCTCTGGGATACAGCAAAAGCAATACTAAGAGGAAAGTTCATAGCATTAAATGCCTACATCAACAAGTCTGAAATAGCACAAATAAACACCCTAATGTCACACCTCAAGGAACTAGAGAAACAAGAACCAAACCCAAACCCAGCAGAAGAAAAGAAATAACAAAGATCAGAGCAGAACTAAATGAAATTGAAACCAAAAAAAATAAAAATACAAAGAAAAAATGAAACAAAAAGCTGGTTCTTTGAAAAGATAAACAAAATTGATAGACCATTAATGAGATTAGCCAACAAGAGAGAAGATCTGAACATAGAAATACAAAAGAGTGGCTGGATGTGGTGGCTCACACCTGTAATCCCAGCACTTAGGGAGGCCGAGGTGGGTGGATCACCTGAGGTCGGGAGTTCAATACCAGCCTGACCAACATGGAGAAACCCCGTTTCTACTAAATTAAATACAAAAAATTAGCTGGGTGTGGTGGCGCATGCCTGTAATCCCAGCTATTTGGGAGGTTGAGGTAAAAGAATGGCTTGAATGAGGCGGAGGTTGCAGTGAGCCGAGATGAAGCCACTGCACTCCAGCCTGGGCAACAAGAGCGAAACTCCATCTCAAAAAAAAAAAAAAAAAAAAAAAGAATAAGAAAAAGAAATACGAAAGAGCATTTAAGGCTACTATGAACACCTTTACATGCACAAACTAAAAAATCTAGAGGAGATGGATAAATTCCTGGAAATACAACAACCCTCCCAGATTAAACTAGGAAGAAATAGAAACCCTGAACACATCGATAACAATCAGTGAGATTGAATCAGTAATAAAAAAATTCCCCAACAAAAGAAGTCCAGGACCAGGTGGATTCACAGCTGAATTCTATCAGACATTCAAAGGAGAATTGGTACGAATCCTACTGAAACTATTTCAAAAGATAAAGAGAGAATCCTCCCTAAATCATTCTATGAAGCTAGTATCACCCTAATACCAAAACTAGGAAATAACATAACAAAAAAGACAACTACAGACCAATATTCCTGATGAACATTAATGAAAAAAATCCTCAGCAAAATACTAGTTAACTGAATCCAATATTATATAAAAAAGATAATACATCACGATCAAGTGGGTTTCATACCAGAGATGCAGGGATGGTTTAACATAGGCAAGTCAACAAATGTGATATATCACATAAACAGAATTAATAATGAAAACCATAGGATCATCTCAATAGACACAGAAAAAGCATTTTGTAAAATCCAGCATCACTTTATGATAAAAACCCTCAATGAAACAAGCATATAAGGGACTTACCTCAAAGTAATAAAAGCCATATATGACAAACCCACACCCAACGTGGGGAAAAGTTGAATGCATTCCCCTGAGAACTGGAACGAGACAAGGATGCCCACTTTCACCACTTCTATTCAACATAGTACTGGAAGTCCTAGCCAGAGCAATCAGACAAGACAAGAGAAAGAAATAAAGGGCATCCAAATTAGAAAAGAGGAAGTCAAGCTGTTGCTTTTTTGTTGATTATATGAACATATACCCAGAAAACCCTAAAGATTTATCCAAAAAGCTCCTAGATCTGATAAACTAATTCAGTAAAGTCTCAGGATACAATATCAAGGTACACAAGTCAGTAGCACTGCTATACACCAACAATGACCAAGTTGAAAATCAGATGAGGCACTCAGTCCCTTTTACAACAGCTGCAAAAACAAAACAAAACAAAAAACACTTAGGAATACAACTTAACAAAATAGGTGAAAGATCTCTACAAGAAAAACTACAAAACACTGCTGAAAGAAATCATAGAGGACACAAACAAATGGAAACACATTCCATGCTCATGGGTAGAATCAATATTGTGAAAATGACCATACCGCCCAATGTAATCTACAGATTCAATGCAATTCCCATCAAAAAGCATCATTCTTCACAGAACTAGAAAAAACAATCCTAGAATTCGTCTAGAACCAAAAAAAAATCCTGCATAGCCAAAGCAATACTAAGCAAAATGAACAGATCTGGAGTTATCATATGGCTAGACTTCAAAGTATACTATAAGGTTATAGTTACCAAAACAGCATGGTACTAGCATAAAAATAGGCAAGTAGACCAAAGGAACAGAATAGAGAAACCAAGAATAAAGCCAAATACTTACAACCAACTGATCTTTGACAATGCATACAAAAACATAAATTGGGGAAAGGGCACCCTACTCAATAAACGGTGCTGAGAAAACTAGCAAGCCACATGTAGAAGAATGAAACTGGATTCTCATCTCTCACCTTATACAAAAATCAACTCAAGATGGATCAAATACTTGAATCTAAGACCTGAAACCATAAAAATTCTAAAAAATAACATCAGAAAAACTCTTCTAGACATTGGCTTAGACTAAGAGTTCATGACCAAGAACCCAAAAGCAAATGCAACCAAAACAAAAATAAATACATGAATGAGACTTAATTAAACTAAAAACGTTCTGCCTAGGAAACAAAATAATCAGCAGAGTAAACAGACAACCCACAGAGTGGGAGAAAATATTTGCAAACTATGCATCTGACAAGGGACTAATATCTAGAATCTACAAAGAACTCAAACAAATCAGCAAGAAAAAAACAAACAAATAAACAATTCTGGCCAGGTGCGGTTGGTGGCTCATGCCTGTTACCCCAGCACTTTGGGAGGCCAAGGCAGGCAGATCACTTGAAGTCAGGGGTTTGAGACCAGCCTGGCCAACCTAGTGAAACCCCGTCTCTACTAAAAATACAAAAATTATCTGGGTGTAGTGGTTCATGCCTGTAGTCCTAGCTACTCAGGAGGCCGAGATGGGAGAATCGCTTGAACGTGGGAGGCAGAGGTGGCAGTGAGCCGAGATCATGCCACTATGCTCCAACCTGGGTGATAGAGACACAGTCTCAAAAAATATATACATATATATATAATCTAATAAAAAGAATACCATCAAAAAGTGGGCAAAGGACATGAATAGACAATTCTATTTTTCTATGAAAAAATGCTCAACATCACTAATTATCAAGGAAATGCAAATTAAAACAACAATGCAATACCACCTTACTCCTGCAAGAATGGCCATAATTTAAAAATCAAAAAACAATAGATGTGGGTGTGGGTGTGGTAAAAAGGGAACACTTTTATACTTCCGGTGGGAATGTAAACTAGTACAACCACTATGGAAAGCAGTATGGAGATGTCTTAAACAACTAAAAGTAGAACTACCATTCGATCCAGCAGTCCCATTACTGGGTGTCTACCCAAAGGAAAAGAAGTCATTATATGAAAAAGACACATGTGCTCAGTTCCCAGTTGCAAAGACATGGAACCAACTTAAGTGCTCATCAACCAACGAGTGGATAAAGAAGATGTTATTTATTTATTTATATATATATATGTGTGTGTGTGTGTGTGTGTGTTATATATATGTGTGTGTGTGTTATATATATATGTGTGTGTTATATATATATATATATAATGGAATGCTACTCAGTCATAAAAAGAAATGAAATAATGTCTTTTGCAGCAACTTGGATACAGTTGGAGGCGATTATTCTAAGTAAAGTAACTCAGGGATGGAAAACTAAATATTGTATGTTCTCATACATACAATGTGTATGATATGTTCTCTCTTATAAGTGGGAGTTAAGACATGAGGCTGCAAAGGCATAAGAATAGTATAATGGACTATGGGGACTCAAGGGGGAAGCCTGTGATGGGGCTGAGGGATAAAAGACTACGTATTGGGCAGAGTGTACAGTGCTTGGGTGACAAATACACTGAAATCTCAGAAATCACCACTAAAAAACTTATCCATGTAACCGAAAGCCACCTGTACCCCAAAAACTGTTGAAATAAAAATGAACATCTTTAAAAAAGAAATGTTCTGTATCTTGATGGGGGGGTGGATACAGGGGAGTATGTGGTTTCTCAGAAATCACTGAGACTTGTATATGTCACTATATGTAAATTCAACCCCAATAAAATAATCAAGCTACAAAAAAGGACATTCAAACTCCCCCTCCACAAAAAACAAACATCAAAATAACGATTTATCACATTAGAAGGCATTTTACAAATTAAGAAAATTTGCAAGCATTTAATGATGTAATACTCTTAGTTTATAAACAAATATTATAAATCAATAAAAGCAAATTATCTCCAAGAAAAAAATAAGTAGAAACTATAAAAATCAATTTACAAAAAATATGATATACTTTTGGTAACTGTCTCGAAGTCACACAATTACTTTGTTGAAGAACAAGAACTCAAATTTAGATTTCCTGATTCCTTTTCTGTTACACCAAGAGAATGGAGATTGTATCAACAAATGCTGAAAACATTTAAGGGCATGATATTCTCAGAATTATAATAATAATAATTTTCTCCAAAAGGATGACATGGTTATCAATAGAATGTTCTTCTCTTTTTAAGTTAATAAAATTCAAGTAATTCTAAAATAAGACAATTCTGGGAGAAAATTTTAAAAATTGACAGAAAACAGTAAGTTACAAATACATTACAATGCAGTTATAATTAATGTGTACTGGTACAAGAACAGACAAACAACTTATTAGGGCAGAATACATACTTTCTTTGTATAGAACTTTTATTAAAGGGAAAGAGAATATTAGTTAATAAATTACATTGAGATAAGCAAGTAATTTGGGAAAAAAACAATTTAACATCTCACTACACCATGCACTAGTATGAAGTTTTGATATGAATATTTAACAGTGAAGAAAATAGTATCAAATATAAATGAAATATTTGAGATTAACATTCTGGACACAGAAGCAATTGAAAATAATCTTTAAGGAAATGAGACAGATGGAGAAATTTTGATTTGTTAGGTTATGATGAACTTCTACTGACTGCTAATAAATTCAAAGGTGAAAACAAGAGGCACATTTTGCCATGCAAAAGTTTATTTTTAAGTAAGATTCTAATTTTAATTGAAGCATAATATTTATACAGAAAGATGCACAAATCTTAGGTGTGCAGTCATTAATCCCTACTCAAAAGTAACCTATATTCCAACTTCTAATACCACATATTAGATTTGACTATTTTCACGCTTTATATACAGGTAATCATATGGTATATAATATTTTGTGCATTACTTAGTTCCATCAACGCTATGTAAAATTCTTTCATGTTATTATAGGTAGCATTCATTTTCACGGCTGTATAGCCTTCATTCTGCTGTTTGCCATTTTGATCTATTAAAGTAATGCTTACAAAAACATTGTTGTACATGTCGTTTGGCACACATATGCAGACATTTCTATTGGTATACACTTATGATAGAATTGTTGGTTTATAAGGAACATATATTGTGATGTGTTTAGGTAGATACACCAAACAGCATATGACAGTTCCCACTGTTCTATATTCTATACTTGGTACTCCCTCCACCTCTTTTAGCCATTCAGAAATGGAGGAATGGGAGGTATTATATTATCTTATTGTGATTTTATTTTCCATTTCTTCAACTAATTATGATATTGAGCTATTTGGTACCATATTTTGTGAAGTATCCATTGAAGTTTTTGGCCCATTTTTAGATTGAGTTGCCTTTTTCTTAACGATTTGAGAAGTTTTAAAAAATATTTTGTATGTAAGTCCTTGGTCATTTACATATAATATAGATATCTTTTGTTCAGTGGATTCTCATTTCACTTTCTTTCTTTTTTTTTTTCTTTTTTTCTTTTTAGCCAGTCTCGCTCTATCGCCCAGGCTGGAGTGCAGTGGCATCATCTCAGCTCACTGCAACCTCCATCTCTTGGGTTCAAGTGATTGTCATGACTCAGCCTCCTGAGTAGCTGGGATTACAGGCCCACGCCACCACGTCTGTCTAATTTTTGTATTTTTAGTAGAGATGGGGTTTCACCATGTTGGTCAGGCTGGTCTCAAACTCCAGACGTCAGGTGATCCGCTCGCCCTGGCTTCCCAAAGTGCTGAGATTACAGGCATGAGCCACTGAGCCCAGCCTTCATTTCACTTTCTTATGACTGTTATTTTATTAACAGATGTTCTAAATTTTAACAAGTCCAATTTGTCAGTCCTTTACACTTTGCATATTTAGATTTACATTCCACCTGGAATTTAATTTTTTTTGTACATGGTGAGGTGGGATTCAAGTTGAGTTATTTCAAATACAGTTATTCATTTGGCACAGCCACATTTGTTGAAAAGAACTTTCTTCCTCCCTGCACTGCAGGAACATCTTTGTAATAAATAAGTGACCATATATGTACAGCTTTGTTTCTGTTCTTTTTGCTTGCTTACTATCTTTGTCTAACACTATACTATTTTAATTACTGTAGCATTATAATAAATTTTGATATCTGATAGTGTAAATTCTACCTCAATACTATTTTTTATCTTCTTAGCTTTTTAAATTGCTATATACATATGTGCCTGTGAGAGAGAAAGTGAGCCAGAAAGTGAGAATCACTTTTAAACTTTTACCCCCAAAATGCACACCTTCTAGGTTTTTTACTATGATTGCTTTGGATCTATAGGTAAATTGTGGGAGAAATTACATCTTAAAATACTGAGCCTTCCACTTTATGAAAATTGTATATCCTTCTACTTATTTATGTCTTCTTTGATTCCTCTCCATAAAGGTAGCTTTATTTTCAGTATAAAGTTCTTGCATGTCTTTAAATACATGTATTTTAAAGATATTTGATCATTTTGTGCTATTCTGAATTCTACCATTTAAATTTTAATTTCTTTAAGTTGCTGGTGTATAGAAATACAAGTGATTTTTGGGTATTTGTGCATTAGTAATATTGTAAAATTCACCTATTAATTATATGTTTTACCTGCATAGCTTTTTTATTTTCTATGTGCAGAATCATTGTTTTTTGTGCATAAAACAGTTTTATTTATTTCTTTCCTATGTTATGCCTTTATTTCATTCTTTTGTCTTATTCTATTGGCCAGGTCATCTTTCAAATAATGATGAAAAACTACAAAATTATTTAGATAGGTGGTATTAACTCACAGATTTTTGTACACTATCCATTATCCAAAAATTCCCCTTTTTAACTTTTTTATTTGGATTTTTTCCCTTTAGCTATTGCTTCACAATACTTAACATCACAGATTTTGAATATAGATAAATAAAAAATGTAACTGAACTCTGTCTACTTGGAATTGAAGATTTAGCCAAAGTAGTTGGTTGGAAACTGGCAAAATGAGTTTAGTGAATTAGCATTAAATGTCATTTCTTCATAATAGTCCCCATTTCTCTGCATTTCCATGAAAATTCTGTCAGTGGTTAAAAGTTCCAAAGGCCTAGCATTGTTCATTGTCTCTGTTTTTCTGAAACATAAATTAATCATCTGCTATGAAAAAAATCACTAAGGAAGGAACACTATTTTGGTGGAGGAAAAAAATGACAGGTGAAGAAGGGAAGGATAATTTAGAATTCAAGAATCAAAAAACTCTGGGTACAGTCAGAATAATAACTTCATAAAAATTTAACTTTGAATCATCAATTATTTCAGAATTGGAAATAACTTTTTAGCCTGGTATATATAGCAGGTGCCAATAAATGTTTCATTCTCAGAGAGCTAAAAAAATAATTTAAGTCACTATTTACACCACATACACTCTATCTGTAGTAGCTAACACAGTGACTTCTGTTTCTTTCCTTATCACTGGCATGCGATTGACTGACTTAAGTCTAATAAACATCTCGCTGAGGCGGAAGGCTTCACACTTTGATGCTCTATCTTTGTATCTACTTAATTAGTCTTCTCACCACTAGAACCACCACTTTTATATACCCATTTTCTACTCACTTTACAAATGAGAAATGTCAAAATGCAAAAAAAAAAAAAAAAAAAAAAAAAAATTAAATAATTGCATAAGCCGAGACAATGAGCAAGGTGACAAAAGTGCCTAAATGGAGCCACTGGCTGGCAGACATCATGCCCACAGCACCACAGCACCACAGCACACAGAGCTCCCATTTTCTGCTGATGTCTCCGGGGACTGGCAGAGTCGGTGTTCTAAAGATTGCTTAGAACTTGACTGTAGCAGTATTTGAGGTCCACTTGTAATTACGTGCTGCCTTTTAGACATTACCCTCCTCATTTGAAGTATATACAAATAAGAGAGGCAGGGGAAGGAGCAGCCCAAGTTTAAAAAAAAAAAAAGTAATCAGTACGAAAGAACACAGAAACCAGTAAAAAAGAGGGAGGGCTAGGGAAGTATCAGTGAACTGAGGAAGGAGGCCTTCAGCTGTGATTTAAAAGTGGGGAGGATTTTGACTTTAGCAAGCTGGACCTAAATAGCTGTAGATATATAGAAGTGCATATAAATATAATTATGTACTTATGTTCACATACATGAGTGTATGCATACACACATACATGGGGGGAGGGGAGAGAAACAGTTGAGTTTTTCCACAGTTTCTTCATAACTCTGTGTTCCAAAATATTAAGTATTCCTGCATAACAAGAATTCAGGTATGTTTTTTAAAATATGCCCCAACTTTTTTTCTGAATTTTATGTACAATGAAGAGGTACTAGATATAAATAATAAGATTTAAGTAGAATTATAAAATCATTCATGAAAAATAAATATAATAAGATTTAAACAGAATTATAAAATCATTCATGAAAAATAAATATAATAAGATTTAAATAGAATTATAAAATCATTCATGAAAAGTAAATATAAGTAGGGAGTGTTACGTTGTCAAGTAGGAAGACCGTGTCAGGAGTGGAGAGATCTTCTCTACCTACACAAATACCCCACAGGAGTGTCTATTGAAGTTCGTGGGCTACAGAGAAGCCTGACTCTTAGGAAGTACCGATTGCTCCAGATCAATTATTTAACTTACTCATTTTGAATCAAGTTGTATCTGGCTCTAAGCCTGTATTGCATATTGTTTTAATTTTTCTGTATATTATGTCTTGACATGTTGAAAAAACTTTATGGAGGAGAGAGACAGCCTTCCCTGAGCCAGCTAATTGTCAGAGCCCAACCCAGCCCCAAACATGCCTCTGATATGCAAACTAACCAACACACAGCCGCACCTCCTCTATCCCGCCCTTGCTCCACAGGAGGCAATATTCCTCTGCCCTAATCATCCCAGGGCCAGGTGCCAGGCAACTCCCTAGTGCACCACCCCTATAGCTTAGGGCCCTCTGAAATTATGCAAAGCAGCCAATCCTAAAGTGTTCACCCACCTTGCCTTGTCTCTCCTGGAAAACTCCAGTAAAGGCTCTGGCCTAAACCTTCCCCTCATCTTGCCTTCCGCCTCCTGACCATCCTGGCGTCTTCCCCACGTGACTCTGCCTGGCACTAGAAACTGTGAGGATCATGAACTTTGTTTTCCTGAGCCTCTCCAGTGTCTCCTCTTGTGACCACAGCTGGCTGACCATCTCATAAGAGAATACAAAATGCCAAACACAGTGGCTCATGCCTATAATCCCAACTCTTTGGGAGGTTGAGCAGCGAAGATCACTTGAGGCCAGGAGTTTGAGATAAGCCTGGGCAACATAGCAAGATCCTGTCTCTAAAAAAAAAAAAAAAAAAAAAAAAATTAGGCAGGCATGGTGGCATGCATGTAGTCCCAGCTACTGGGGTAGCTGAGGCAGGAAGATTGCTTGAGCTCATGAGTTTGAGGCTCCCATGAGCAATGACTGTGCCACTGCACTCCAGCCTGGGTAACAGTGAGACTGTGTCTCTAAAAAAATGAATAAATTGAATAAATAAATACTTTTCAAATAAAAATTACAAAACAAAACCCTCATTTGTCAAGTTTGGTTAAAGATTCAATCTCGACTACTTTTGGGGGACCGCTCCCTGCTTCCTGCCCCCTTGGGATTTCATGAAAGCCTCCTGGCTAACACAGCCAAGGAAACTGGAGAAGGGCTTCTGGTATTCAGGCCCCAGAGGCTGTGCTGCCAGTGCTCAGGCTCTTGGGCATGTGAAGTTGCAAGAGGGACACCTGCTAGTGTCCCCTCCCTCCCCACTCCCCACTGCCAGACTCTGCCATGGGGACATCACTGACTCCTGGCACCCCACACAACCATCCCACCTTGAAGCCCTGCCATCTCCAGGTTCAGAGAGCTTCCACTTTCTCCAAGAGAAACTGGAAATCATAGTTTCTGGGAAAATCTCCTCCATATATTAAAGTTGGCCACCAATTAAACATCTTATGTGCACTGTAGCTGTCTACATGGCCAGGAGTTGAGTTGGCCTGAACTCAGCCCCCAGTGGCCTGGCAATGCTTCCCGTGAGGGTGAAGTGGTAATTCCACATTCTCTCTTTTCTGCTGATAAGCTGACTCAGCAAAAGCAATAGCACTACTGCTAATTTTTCAGTAACTCGTCCTGTTGTGAAAGAAGTATGGGTGCTAACTGCGTGTGTTTGAGGTGCCAGGGAACACCGAAGTCATTATTTCCAAAATGGGCATAATAAAGCCCTTGCCTTCCAGACTTTACAAGGTTGTTGGGAGATCAAATGAGTTGGGATGCTACAATGCTCTAGACGAATGCATATATGGTAAAGAAGTTGGGTAGTACCAGGTGGAAGAAGAAAACAGACAGGGAGTACAGGGAGAGCTGCTGGGACTATGGTTGCTCAGAGCCACTCTTGCTTCCTTTACATTTATGATACCTGTTTGCAACAGTGAGCACTGCCGTTCTGTGTAGCCAAACGGGAAAAGGACAGTCCTTTTCCATGTCATGTAGCTTCAGAATTGCCACCTGTACATAAACGGGTTGCATTCCCCAGGAAGAACCAAACAGTTTTACGAACCAGCATCATACTTTATAAATGACGATACACTCATGTCTAACATCCTCTTTTCACTATGGAAGGTCAGTCAGCCACAGTGTGTTTGTCCATTTTGCGTTGCTATAAAAGAATGCCTGACGCTGGGTAATTTAAGAAAAGAGGTTTGTTTCACTCATAGTTCTGCAGGCTGTACTAGCATGGCACTCACATCTGCTCAGCTTCTCGTGAGGCCTCAGGAAGCTTAAAATCATGGTGGAAGGTGAATGGGGAGCTGTCATGTCACCTGGGTAGAGAGGGAGCAACAGGAGAGAGGAGGAGGTGCCAGGCTCTTTTTAAACAACCAGCTCTTACATGAACTAAGAGAGTGACAGCTCACTCGTTATCATGAGGACAGCAACGACATATTCATGAGGGATCTGCCCCGTGACTCAAATGCCTCCCACTGGGCCCACCTGAAGCACTGGAGGTCACGTTTCAACATGAGATCTGGAGAGTCACATTCAAACCATGTTACCGAGTGTGTCCATTCTAGAGTAGAATGCACAGGAGCAAAGACATGTGGCTGATCGCAGAGGAGAGGACCTTGTATCTGTGGCTTAGCCCTCTGATGCTCAGACAGATAAATGGAAGAGAACTGGAGAAATTAATAAAAGAAATGCAGGATATCATATGCGCAGAGGCTTTGCTGGCCATAGCACCACTTTGTGTTTCCTGTTCTTCTTCGTGGTTCTGCTGACATTATTTATTCATGATAACAGGGAATTCGATTGTGTTCTTCACGGGCAGTGAAACAGATGTGAAATGCAGCAAATGCGAGGCTGTGTGTGTCTAAATGTACCTGAAATGGGGATGGGGACATATAAAAGCTTCACAAATCACAGGACTACCTTATATGTTTTATAAAACTTTAACATGTGCAAAGCGCTTTTTTATGTGTTCTTTCATAAATTATGCATGTTGATGAACATCATAATTCTGTGGGATTGGGCAAGGAGGGAAAGCCCAGGGTGTCTAGGGTTTCAGATTGCAAGCACAGTTGAAAGTCTGCTCTTTCTGGAAAACGCCATCAGACTCAACGAGGACTCTTCTTTGTGCTGCTTCTGCCAATCCACTCTAGATCTGTCCCTTCCCCTGAGAAGTGCTGATGAGGATGAAAGGGCCTGTTGGAGGGTCTAAGAAGGATGAGCAGCACAGGCTGGAGGGAGCCACTGACATTGCAAGAGGCACAGAGCGTGCTGCTTTGGACAACTGTCCAGAGTGGTGCAACCAGACGGGGCCAAGGGGCCTCTTGCACCGACTGACGTGAATAGCACCTGTCTGAAAGTTGCCGATTGTGCATAAACATGCTTCATGCAAACGAGGCCGGCTGGAACCACTTTACGCCCTCATCTTCCCCTCACCCTGCTTCCACAAACACACCCAGACACACACCGACTCATACACATGCAAACACATTCAGGCCCTGTGTCCTCCCAAAGCCTCACCTGGCGTGGACAGCTGGCTAGCTCTCAGGAGGGAGAGTCAGAACAGAACAGAGCAGACGCTAGCCATAGGAAAATGCTGAAGGAGAAACACAGGGCATGCTGAGCCACAGCGGGAAGAAGGAAAGGTGCTTTAGAAACTGCAGTAGCAATCGTGAAGTAGTAGGTGAATCTGGATTGTATACCAGCTTTCAGCCAGATATCTCAGAGAGCTTTACTAACATCATTAGAGAGGTTATCGTTTCCATTTTGGATGTGGGAATGCATCAAGGGAAAAGGGTTGGATCCATTTGACCAAGGGGCGAGGAGCAATCCTGATGGTGAAGGAGGCCAAGGTTGTTTCTCCATTAGACTGGTTCAGATGGTTGAGAATCCAGGATGCATAGCGACCTCAAACATCCCTACCCTGGGCACTCTCAGTGACCCCAGGTTACAGGACTTTCCTTTCCATTAATAATGGATCACATGCCACAGAAGGGAGGTCTCTAGTCAAGAGTTTTGTCCCTGGTCCCATCCTGCTAAATATTTTAAACAATTTTTTTGTGAAAACAAAACCAACCTGATTATCAAATTTGCAGCTGCCAAAAGTTAGGGGGGATGACTCATTTCTTAGATAACAGAATTGCTTTGCAAAAACTCTTTACCAAGCTGGAATGATCGACCTGAACTAACTTGATAAAATTTAAAAGGAATCAATGGAAAGCCCTAAACTCGGGTTTAGAAGGTCAGCTGCGCTGACACATGACATAGAAAACCAATCATAGCAATCTTTTTGAAAAAGACTTGACATGTTTAGTTGACTCTGCAGTTTAGAGAAAAACTTCTAAGAAAGATAATGCAATCGAAGACACATTCATAGACATACAGGGTCATGTAGTCATAGAATGTTATTACTGAAGGTGACATTAGAGGTCATTGCATGATGGAGCAGAAGTCCTTCAAGGTTAAATATCAGACTAGATAGAAAGGATATAACATGGGTTCTATCTCGTGCACCAACTCTAATCAATGAGAAGTTGCTGCCTGGAGAACCGCTTTTGAGAAGGATTCTGAATTCTTATCTGGGCTCAGGAGAAAGGAGGGCTGTGAGAATTGAGTGATTCTGTCGTGGTCTAGAGAGGGAGTCCCAGGGCTACAGATGTAGGAATAGAGAGCTCCATGGGCCTGCCTGCTCAGCCCCATGGAGCTCTGTATTCCAGTGCATCCTGTTGCAAGCACCTGCAACCTCTGCCTAGGCACGTTCTCTTGATCTGCACATGGGGGAGGCTGGGTGTGCTGTGAGGTAAATCCCTCTGATAGATGAGAGTGGGAAGATAAATATCCCTGACATCCTCGCCCCTCAGAGGGGAAAATTCTCAGGTGTGCTCTGCAGCCTCTCCTAGAGTTCACCAGCAAGTTGAGTCTCAGTTGCCCATGGCAGTCACCGTTGGATGCCTTTCTTGTCTGTCTCACCTCCCCAGTCCTCCACAGATGCTTCCAGGAATCACCTCCCAAATAAAGCACTTTCACCCAAATCTTTGTGTCAGGATCAGCTTCTGGGGACACTCACCCAACACAGCTTCTTGTTTGTCATTCTTGATAAAACAAAGAAAACGGCCGGGCGTGGTGGCTCAAGCCTGTAATCCCAGCACTTTGGGAGGCCGAGACGGGCGGATCACAAGGTCAGGAGATCGAGACCATCCTGGCTAACACGGTGGAACCCCGTCTCTACTAAAAAATACAAAAAACTAGCCGGGCGAGGTGGCGGGCGCCTGTAGTCCCAGCTACTTGGGAGGCTGAGGCAGGAGAATGGCGTGAACCCAGGAGGAGGAGCTTGCAGTGAGCCGAGATCTGGCCACTGAACTCCAGCCTGGGCGACAAAGCAAGACTCTGTCTCAAAAAAAAAAAAAAAAAAAAGAAAACAACAATCAACCCAACAGAAGCTGGGAGACACGATCAAGTATAGTGTGAAGCACTAGATCACTGAGAACCTGAGGAGAGAGATCAGGATTACGAAGGGCCTGGTGTCCCTCAGCCCATAAGGAAGAACTCACAGAAAAGGGTGATGATTCTGGGAAGCAGAGAGGGCAGAGGGCAGAAGGCAGTGCTTCCGCTACACAGAGGCAGTTGAGCATTGAGGTGATCAACACTGAGTTTGGTTTGGCAACCCTGGGTATACAGCTCAGAGCTGCCATCTACTAGAAGTGTAATCTTAGATACGTTTTTTACCTTTTTCAAACTTCTCTAAACCTTTGTGTCCTTATCTGTAATATAGACATTGTAATCATGTCTACCTCTTAGTGTGACTTAGTGAATTAAATGTGATAATGCCTGACTCATAGTAAGCACAAAATAAATACTAGCTATGTAAGAAAAGCAAGACTTCTTTTTAAGCTCTTGAAGGCATTGTTAGAGCCGGCAATCAGATTCACATTTAAATTAATCAGATCATTATTTTTAAATCACACTGATATATGTGTGTTGTCTGGCAATGAAACTGGCTTCCTTGTGAATGGCCAGGAGGAGGCGAGAGTTGGCTGTGGGTGGGTTTGGGATAGATGCCCCCCCTCCCTTGCCCTACTGCTTTCTCCAGCCTCTTCCCCCAGCTTTCTTCCTTACCTCCCCCATTTCCCTTCCAAGGCCCTAGACTGTTTACAATCTCCAGGGACTCCTTTGTTTGCTTTCCTTATAAGCATATTCCCGGCAAATGTGGATCTCAAGAGGCTAATTTGGTGCCATCTGGAAAGAGCACTTTCGTCTTCCCCAGCACTTCACTTCCAAGATGCATTTGTACCAAGCCCCAAGGCAAGTGGCTGGGCAGCACAGCTTCAGAGGAACATATGGTGGAGGGAAACCACCCACGGGGATTCTGGAGAGGAGCTGAAAGCGCACTTCCTTTCTCCACTGATTGGGGTTGTGAACAAAAGGTTCAGGAAGACTCCTGCAGCAAGATTGAATAAAACCAGTGTCAGGTGGTCATCCTAGAGCAGGACCCAGTCCATCAGGACTGGGAAGCTCACATTGGCTAGATTGTAAAGTAGACAAGAAACTACCTTCCTTCCTAATCCTCATCCATGTCCCCTCCTCCATGAAGTCTACCTTCACTGTCTCTCCACACTCCACATTGCTATAGGGCCATTTTATTATTACCCTCTTTAGAGAGAGGACACACACAACAAACTGTTACTTTATGAGAATATCTAAAATATAAAAAACGATTAGCGCTAGATCATACACCAAATACTCCCACCAACATCAAAATTAACAAGGGATTGTTGGCATACCATGATGTCAATTCCTCTACACATTTAAGTTATTACTTATTTAAAAATCACTATATTTGAAAGTAATTTGCAGCTTAGAATTTATTACTTCACAAGAATTCCTGAGTAGGCCCCAGGGCCAATGATATAGATAAAACACAGTCAAACATAAGGGCATTACTTCCATTCTTCCATTGCTAAAGTAATTTTTTTTCCATTTAACAAGCATTGATTGATTGTCTACATGCTGGACGTTGTTTTATATGCTGGGGATTCAACCTCAAAAAAGACAAAGTCGGCCGAGCACGGTGGCTCATGCCTGTAATCCCAGCACTTTGGGAGGCCGAGGTGGGTGGATCACGAGGTCAAGAGATGAAGACCATCCTGGCCAATATGGTGAAACCCTGTCTCTATTAAAAAATACAAAAATTAGCTGGGCGTGGTGATGCATGCCTGTAGTCCCAGCTACTTGGGAGGTTGAGGCAGGAGAATCGCTTGAACCCAGGAGGCAGAGGTTACAGTGAGCCGAGACTGTGCCACTGCACTCCAGCCTGGGCAACAGAGCGAAACTCCATCTCAAAAAAAAAGACAAAGTCTTTGCCCTATGGGGAAATTATTTCAAACATTAAAAAATAATAAATAAAATTCACTGTGGAATGCAATTCCCTAATGATATATGTGCAATGATCTGGGTGGAAACTATCACAGTCGAGTACCAACTGGGCCTGCAGAACCCCAAACGCACCAGCCCCAAGTGGCTGCCTTGTCCATTACGTACATTCTTAACTCATAACTACGGAGAAGCAACAATATAGGGAGAATGTGTGAATCCAAGCTTTGAGGCCACGTAGAGAAAAGAGTAGAGACCACAGAGGTAGCGCACCAAGTCATAATACCCTGGAACTCAAGGATGTGTCTTAATTATTTTTATGTTTCCTGCCACTGGCATATCCTAGGAGCTCAACAAGTATTTATTAAACTGAAAAACCTAACATATAGCACTGGCATTACAGCCAATTTTGTTTTATCCTTGGCTTTTACTGTTTAATTCGCTGGTTTGCTCAAATTCCCTTGATGGTGCTTGTGCACGAACAAAGCTTCCCTGCAGTGAGGCATCCTCTTTTCCCTAGCTTTGTTCTTCCTCATTTTCTCCTTTTAAAACTTATTTTTAATTGCAAGATAAGCCGGGGCTATTGCAGAAAAATCAGCAAAACTCAGCACAAAGAAGAAGAAAAAAACTCTCTTCTTTTTCCTGCCACCTGGCAATAATCAGTATACACATTTTGGTAAGTCCCCTTCTATATCTTTTGTGATGTATAATTAGAGGAAAAAATATATATATACATCCCCTTACCAAGTGCCATTGTCAATTTACAGGGATGAATGGGGGACTATATCCCACTGGGAGTTAATCTGGCCCTGGGCCATTTCTGTTTGGCCAGATCTACCTACTGCCCAAAGTTGACCACTGAAAGTCGATGGCTGTGTTGTTGAAAAAGGCACGATGTTAAAGGCTGTTTCCTGTGGATCAGAGGAGCCTGGGCTCAGCCTGAAAGCAGGAGGCTGAACAAGGCAGAACTGCTATTCTTCCTCATGAGCATTATCTCCATTACAGGCAAGGGAACTTCTGGAAATTATGTTGCATTGAAGAAAATGTTTTTTTTTAATTACTGTGGATTTAAACTGTGAACTCTGTGATACAAGCCGGCATGCTTTATCTAGTAGATGTCCACTGGAGGGTCACAGAAAGAATCAAGTTGCATATGTACCCCTCAGCGCAGGTGAGAGAGCTCATGGGGTTGGAGCGGGCAGGTGTTCAGTGGTGAACTTGAAGTGACAAAGCCCAACCGCTTTGGTGAAGATCCCACCACACCTATTTACCTCCAATGATGGTATCTTCACTGCATTGTTCAGAATTGGAGACTACAGTGGATTACTGAGCTAGGCAGTAGAAGAAAGTAGGGTCCTAATCCTGTGAGATGGCAGGATTTTTCCAAAAGAAAAATATAATTTTTATTACTTAAGATAGAAAAAAGTGGATCTCTTTCCAAGAAAAAAAAAAGAGGGCAGATTTCAATACAGGAGGCAAGACTGTGAAAGCACCCCCATACAAATTTTAACTTCTTGTTTTTCTTCTCTCTTGGACTCCAAGAATAGTCATATTTAGCACCCAGGATAACTTATAGCTACAATCATTCCCTTTCATTTTTTTTAACCCTACAGTCACTCAGGTACAGAGTCACAGGACTTAACGAAGGGGCAGTAGATGAAAATGTGTCCTCCCACATCATCCCTTTGCTGAGGCCAGGGCAGGGTGGCAATGTGTGCAGAGTTGGTCTTCACTCCCAGAGTTCCAGTGATCTCAGATCTTTCTATCCAAGAATACAGTATAATTTTCCATCTGTTTAATTTGGTCCTCATGTCTTCTAGGAGTGTTTCCAAGTTTTCCTTATATAGTTATTAGACATTTCTTGTTAAAATCATATCTAAGTATTTTATACATCTTTTTGTTATTGTAGATGAGGTCTTTGTTTTCATTATATCTTTTAATTGGTTATTATTTCTGTGTATAAAGACTATTAGATTTCTATATGTTAAAATGTTGGCTAATACTTCAAATACAATATGAAATAGTAGTGACTTTATTGCTTCTGACCTTAGCAGGAATGTCTCCAGTGTCCCTCCATTAAATAAGATGCTAGTATGGGGGCTATCATGGACAGATACTGAGATACTTTTTTATTTTGTTTATTTAAGACATATCTGACTTCTACTTTTTTCAGGGTTTTGAATCATAAATGGTGTCAATTTCATCAAATATTTTTTCAGCATCTACAGCTACATCATATAGTTTTTTTTTTCCTCTCAGATCTAATAATATATTGAATTACATTAATGAATTTACTGATATTTAACCAGCCTTGCATTTCTGGAGTAAGTTCCACTTGGTCATAATATATTATTCTGTATTATTGGAACTAGTCCATGGTCATAATTCTTCTGGAAGCAAACAGTAAGAAGTGTTTTGCTATATGACTTTATCCATCACACTAAAATAAATGAAAAGAAAAAGGAATTAAATGATATGCAGTATATTTTTCTTCTTTTATATGCTTGTCCTTTATAATTTTCTAAAGATTAACTCTATGGCTCTTGGATAATTTCAGCTAGCCCCTTGAACAACCTTATATATAAATGACTGGGTTTTGTAGATTTGAGCACATGTAATTAATCTGAACAATCTTTAACTATATTCTTCCCTGACTCAGTATGTGTGGTTTGCAAAGTGTTGCTTTTGACATTAATTAGGTGGCTGACATCCAAGGGGGCTTTGAAAACTCCTGTATTTTCAGTCCCAAAAGTCTCTTTCCTTTTCAGTTAAGAGAAGTCTTTCTTTTTAATCTTGTTCTGTATCTAATGCACGAAGTGATATATTTCTATTTTTTCATCTTTTGGAAAACACCTTTACTTTTCAATTTCGCTGTTATCGTACTTGTTCCTTAGCTATTTTGTTTCCTTCCTTTCCTACTATTTTTTGATACATTACTGCAACCAATTATTTTCTGTTTCCAAATATTTACTTAACCACCTTTCTTTCTTTTTTCTTTTTTCTTTTTCTTTTTTTTTTTTTTTTTTTTTTTTTTGGAGACAGAGTCTCATTCTGTCACTCAGGCTGGAATGCAGTGGTGTGATCTCGGCTCATTCCAATCTCAGCCTCCCAGGCTCAATTGATTCTTGTGCCTTTAGCCTCCTAAGTAGCTGAGACTGCAGTTGTGTGCCACCACACCTGGCTAATTTTTTTTTGTGGGTTTTATCTGTTTTTGTTTTTGTTTTTGTTTTTTAGCAGAGACAGGATTTCACCATGTTGGCCTGGCTGGTCTCAACCTGACCTCAAGTGAACCACCCGCCTCGGCCTCCCAAAGTGCTGGGATTAAAGGCATGAGCCACCGTGCCTGGCCACTTCTCACTTTTCTATACTGCCCACTGCTATAGGACTTGCGTACCTCCAATGAGAACTGTCCATCCTACTCCACTGATGTTGGTCTTGAGATGTACTTTGACCAAGGGGATGTGAGCAGAGATGCTATATGTCTTGTCTAAGCAGAAACGTTGAGCTGTTGCAAGTTTCATAATTCATACAGCCCCAGAGTGGTTCTAACAGCTTGGGAAGACTTTTGTTTTTCTCTAATGATACCACTGTAATGCAAAACATTTTTGGAGCTCCTCTTTTGGAGTTCACTTCAGAACCATTTTTGAAAACCTTTAATAGCTTCATAGCTATTTTTTGAAGGCATATGTATTCATTGAAAACAACCTAAAGTCAACCACAGCCAAGTACATTTTAACGGGTACGAGTATGAGCTTGGATTGGGGAAGCTCTGTATTCAAAGCGTGGCTGTACTATTTAATTTCTGTGGCAATTTATCACCTAAAAATGGGAGCAATAACAGTGATGGATATGTTTTGCAACCAGCTTTCGTTTCTAGTCTCTTCTAATATTTTTCCCACATCACAGGAAAGAATATTTCCCAGGTTACCTTGTCTCCAGGCTTCTCAGAAACGGAATGAGATGCTCTGATTTGAAATTTGGACAGGGAGACTGAATCCATATTAGCTTGCTGGTGGTGGATGGTAGTGCAGGGATGTGTGGAGCCCAGGCATTACGAGGCTGCACTGTGACCTCAAGGGACTCTCCTTAAACCCACTCTCATTTGTGCTGTAGGTTGATTATGACCATTGGTGAAGGCTTCTTGTAACTTCCTAACATGAGCAGTAGCAGCAATTTCCTGATTCCCCAGGCCACATGGTAAACCTGAAAGTTAGTAGTGGCCTTTCTTAAGGTTTTATTCTCTAGCCCTTCTCAATTGGAAATTCCTTATATTAAATCACAATCTGTTTAGAATGCTTAGCAAGGTTTCCATTTTTCCGACTGATTACTTTTGCCATAGGATTGCTGTCATAAGACCGTCCCAGAATTAAATAAAGTAATACATTTAAAATGCTTAAGACAGTGTCTGAAAATATTCCATAGCTATTATTACTATTAGGAAGCTGATCAAAGTGAACAACACACCCTCAAGTTAAAAAAGGAGGTGACCATCTAGATGGGAGATTGGTACTCACAAGTGGTATGAAAATTGAATCTGAAGACAATTTCAGAAGAGGAATTAGGCTCCCTAAAATAAGGCTGCCGTCACCTGAAAACTCTAAAAAGAAAGACAGTTATTTAAGCAGATGTTTTGATATATTGGTTCTTAAATAATATACTAATTTTTATTCAGTTTTTGGAGTATTTTGCTCAGGTTTCCCATCTATGTGAGGGAATGTGAGGGTTGTGAACCAGAGGAAGAGAAGCACCTCCTACCTCCTCCTCCTTCTCTGTCTCCTCCTTTTCCTCCTCCTCCTCCAGAAACTCCAGACCCAAGGAAGAACTGAATTGAACAACACCTTCTTGTATTTCCACGAGTTTTTCCTTAGGTCCAACAACACCACACAAAAATCCAACTTCACTGGCATTTTAGGAAGGGACTTACCTTATTCACATTCCAGGTGGGTCTTCAGCTTCCTAGACAACAAGGTTAGATATATGAGAAATCAGACTGCAGCAAAAGTACTGGGTATCTAGGTTGAAGATTGGAAGTGCTTAAAGAGAGAAAATAATGTAGAAAGAAGGAGGATCCTAAATATAAACGTTCAGGAAGTTGCAGCCTTGTCAAAGATGGACTCTGTTGCCAAGTACCAATTAAACAATTCACAAATTAACAGTATGATGCTCATCGGCTCACATTGCTTCAAGGACTGCCTATGAGAATTTCATCATGTTAAACACAAGCTACTTCTGTTGATGTCTTCTTTTTGTGTCTATCTAAATAGTGAATAATACTCAATAGAAGGAGAAAAAGATTAGCTTGAGCATTAGCTAAAAGTTGCTCTATTTTAATCACAAGGCACCAAGAAAAGGGAAGTAAGATGTTTCTATTTTCTGTTAACATTACTTGGTTTGATATCTGGACTGAGGGAATCCAACATAGCCTCCTTCTGCATAGTCATCCATAAGTTTAAGTCTTCTCACCTATAGAAGGGGGATAGTAGTAACTACCTTGCAGGGTTGTTGTTAGGATTAAGATAATTTGTGCAAATCATCTGAAAGGTTACTGACCCTTGATCAAAACTCCTCCCAAAGGTGGTTAATTCTTGCTGCCTCCCATGACTTCCTCTCCTGTCCTGTGTCCACACAGTCAGGCTTCAGTCCCATGTGCGCTGGAGTTGCTGGCAAGAACGCATTGCAGCATCTCTTCCCATCTTCAGGTTCAGTGACATCATGCTGTTTGCTTGAAACTAGCTCCTTGGGAATATTTATTTCATGGAAATTGGCAAATGCTATAAATCAGGATTTTGTTTTTGTGTTTTGGAGAGCCAGATTACCAGCACACTAATCCTGGCTTTGTCCCACTTTCCCACTGATTCTGCTCCTACCAAAGTCATTGATGATCTATGTCTGGCTAAGGTCAGTAGTCAGCACATTATCTCCTCTTATTCAAGCTCCCTGGCGGACCACTGCTCTTTCTTTGAATGTTTTCTTCTCTAGAACTCTACACACACACTTTGTTTTCCTCTTACCTTTTCAGTTGTGCCTTTTCAAGGTCATTTGTTGGATTTACTTCCCCTATAGACTTATAAATGTTAGAGTAGCCATTGCTGTGTTCATTGGCTTTCTCTCTCTGTTAAATACTCTTCTATCCTTACTTGGTCTTACATAGTTATGTGACTGTAAATATAATCTATAAAACTCCCCAGATCTATTATTATTATTTTTTTTTTTTTTTTGAGACAGGTTCTTGCTCTGTCACCCAGCCTGGAGTACAGTGGCACAATCATAACTCACTGTGGTCTCGAACTTCTGGGCTCAAGTGATCCTCTCACTTCAACCTCCCAAGTAGCTGGGACTACAGGCATGCATCACCGCGCCCAGGTGTTTCTTTTTGTTTCTTGTTTTCTTTTTAGAGACAGAATCTCCCTATATTGCTCAGTCTGGTCTCAAACTTCTGGCTGCAAGCAATTCTTTCATTTTGACCTCCAAAAGTGCTGGGGTTATAGGCGTGAGCCACCACGCCCAGCCGCAATTCAATTTAAACTCATACTGCCTACTCAGCATCTCTGCTTGCATGTCTAATCAAAGTCTCACACTCAACATGGCCAAACTACAGATACTCCCCCTCACTCCCACCTGCCCCCCGCAACCTCTGCACAAGTATCTTCTCTTTGCTAGAACCTTCTCTGTCTCAGCCAATAGTATTGCCATTTGCTCACTTCCTTAGGCCAAACATCTAGGGCTCATACTTGATTGTCTTCCCACACACTCTTAACAAATGAGCATAATTTATATGAGTAAAGACCAAGATTCAAGGCTAACAGCTCAGATATGAACAAAGGTCTACGTGAAAACAGATGGAAAGTTAGGAATGCAGTCATCCGGAGCAATTGAAAGGAGGTATTCGGCCTGGCATGGTGGCTCACGCCTGTAATCCCAGCACTTTGGAAGGCTGAGGCAGGCAGATAACGAGGTCAGGAGATGGAGGCCATCCTGGCTAACACAGTGAAACCTCATCTCTACTAAAAATATTTAAAAAATAGCTGGGCATGGTGGCATGTGCCTGTAGTCCCAGCTACTCAGGAGGCTGAGGCAGGAGAATCGCTTGAACCAGGGAGGCAGAGGTTGCAGTGAGCCAATATGGCGCTACTGCACTCCAGCCTAGGCGACAGAGCGAGACTCTGTCTCAAACAAAACAAAACAAAACAAAACACAGAAAGGAGGTATTCAAGATGAATCTGAAAGTATAGTTTGATGACAGATAATTGTTCTGTAATAAAACAATTATTCTTTAGGCAACAGAAAAATCACTGGAGGTTTCTGAGCCTGATCTGACCATTGGTTTAGAAAGGTAAGTTTGACCATGAATTTAGATGATCAGAAAGAATCTAAACTACGGAGTAGACAGAATGAGAGAAAAACTTCAACTGCTAAAAGCACTAGGATTTGACTGATTGAATATGAGAAGAGGAAGAAGAAACAAAAGGTAATTGAGAGGGTTCCAGTTAGTGTCTCCTGGAAAACGGAAATGCCAAGAACCGAGGTAAGGAACAGATGAATGGTAGGCAGAAAAAACAAAATTGTGAGAAGAAAAAACAAAAATCAGGTTGGTTTTAGACACAATGTGTTTGAGATGTCTATAAGGCAGTGAGATGCAGCAGGGACCCTTCTTAGGGGCTGCTGGGCACGCCCCACCAAGCTTGGAAATAAAGGAAAATCTTGAGTTCCTTCCTGGGAAATTCTAGGCACCTTATCCTTGAGAAGTAAGTGAGCAACCTGAGAAACAAGAAGGTAGTCGTAACTTTAAACAATCGCCAGAAAGTTAATCACGAAATATTTGGTTCCCTATAGAAACTAAAGACAGCATCTTAACATATGTCCCTGAGTTGTTTTTCAGAAACCCGGACTCCCACCACATGAAAGATGTGGCCTGCTGGCACAGAGACTTCAGATAAGGGAAACTGGGTTCTTCCTCAGGGGCCCGCAGGAGGTCACACCCAGGAGCCAGACCTAATGCATCTTCCTACTGACCCAAATTTTTAAACAAGTTTTTCTTCCTTAACCGATTGCAATTCATAAAGTTGTTAAATCCACCTATAGCCTGTGAACCCCCACTCTGAGGTATCCTTGCTTTTTAGGTCAAACCAATGTATACCCTCCATATATTGACTTACAACTTTGCCCACAATCTCTGCTTTCCTGTCCTTAAAAATCCTTATTCATGACTGGGCACGGTGGCTCATGTCTGTAATCCCAGCACTTTGGAAGGCCGAGGCGGGCGGATCATGAGGTCAGGAGATCGAGACCATCCTGGCCAATATGGTGAAACCCCATCTCTACTAAAAATACAAAAATTAGTCAGGTGTGGTGGTGGGCACCTGTAATCCCAGCTACTTGGGAGGCTGAGGCAGGAGAATCACTTGAACCTGGCAGGTGGAGGTTGCAGTGAGCCAAGATCGCGCCACTGCACTCCAGCCTGGGCAACAGGAGCAAATCTGTGTCTCAACAACAACAAAAAAACAAAAACAAACAAACAAAAACCCTTATTCATAAGCCATCTGGGAGTTGGGGTCTTAAGCATAAGCTGCCTGATAGTCCTCACCTGATGCTCCACAATAAATGCCTCATGTTGCCTCCCTGCAAATCCCAATGTCAGTGTTTGACTTTGCTGCCCCAGGTGGGCAAACTCGAGTTCAGTTCAGTAACAGTGGTGATGGAAATGTCCAGCAGAATCAAAGCTCAGAAAAGAAGGCATAACTGGAGAATGATTAGAGGGTACTGAACCATACACAACTTTGAATTTTGCATTCAATCCAGTACCTAACATGTGGTGAGTGTCCAATGAATATTGCCAATGAATATTATATCTTTGGGAATAATCACTATGGACATGTTGTAAAACTTGTTAGAACAGATTAAATCGCCCAGTGAGAGAAGAGATCTAGGACAGAGACTTGGAGTATCCATCTTTTAAGCACAAGAAAGAGTTATCATGCAGAAAGATGGATGTAGGATAAGACTATTGGGAATGGAGTGCCATGGAACCCAAGAGAAAAAGGAGGTTCAACAAGCAAGAGGTTAGTTTCCACACTGCACATTTCTACTAAAATGTAGAATGGAATGAGGGCAGATAAAACGCTGTTGGATTTGGCAGCTCATGTGTGAAAAGAATGTTAATGAAGTGGTGGGAACAGAAACCGTACCATGGAGGCTATGGAGTGAGTATGTGATACAGGAGCCCAACGGTGCAGTCATGCCTGAGTACTGGGTCCTTGTGAAATATCACAGATGTCTCCATAGTCAAGCTTCATAGTTTTCTGGTAGTGATATAGATAATAATGAATCTTTCAGCCCTTCTGTCCATGCGTATAACCCTCTTGTCATGGGCATGTGGAAAATGCCCATCATGACAGATCTGTCCAGCTTTCTGTCATGTTTCAAAACCAAACCATACATTTTTACCCCAATAACTTTGTGTGGCTGATGTGGGGGCATCACATGCCTGCCCCAGGCAATGTCTGGGGAAGAAAGCTTTCATTCTGACTGCCTTTGCTAATGTTTTTCCTAATTTGGAAAGTCTTTCAGTAATTCAAGAAAATCCTTTCCTTCCTCTACAGGAGAGAGGGATCTCATTATGATTGAGAAAAAATATCAAGGAAGAGTGAGTCACATTTTCTTGATAGCATAACAAAGTGAAAAATAGGGTGTAGGCAGGTTGAGAGCGATTATAGCAATCTTCTTAGTGGCTAAGAAGATTTCCCATGACCATCATAAATGAATAATGGTTCTACAAGGAAGAGATTTAACAAGAGAGGGAAAGGGGGAGTAGGGAGAGGGTGGGGCTGGGGAGAGCACCTAAATGATTTAATGTTGGTCCCCACCCTCCCCCACTGAATCAGTTTTTAATTCCCCTTGTGGCTACTCGAATTAATCTCCCCCAGTGATACTTGCTTGAGATCAATCCTTCCCCTGCCAGGGCCATTTTTCACATGTGTCTCTTAGCTTGGGGGTTTCTGGACCACAGAGTCAGTAAATTTGACCCCAAGCCTGTCTGAGAGAAGGCTATCAATTCTTAGGGCAGACTTTTTTTCCCTCCCAAACCTAAAATTTGGGCTGAGATTTTACTAAGGTTGAAACCTTATGGAAGGAAGGGGTGCCCTGCCTGCCTTTGGAACTTTGTACAGGATACCCGGCATAGGGCCGACTCTGAGAACAAGGACCAGGCCTGAGACCCCAACACTGCCTTGCCCCAGAGCCTCCTGCCTGCTAGTGGGACAGAAACATAAGGAGTGCATTGGAACACAAAAGAAACAAGTTCACCATGACACTGCAGACTAGCTGAGAATCTCCCTCGCAGTTTCCTCATTATCAGGAAGGACTCAGATCTTCCTAGGCACAAAATATTCAGATGCCTTTACTCTGGTGAAATCTCAAGGCAAGCATCTCCCTGGTAATTGTCAGCTCCTTAGTTCAGGAAGAGATGCCTTTCTATGCTTGTCCTTAAAAGTCAAAACCCTGCCTAGCAAGACAACCCTTTAATGCATGCCTTCTGCATTTCCCAACTTCCCTCATGGGAAACTAATAAATCAGAGATGGTTTTCTGTGCATTGTGTGGTACACGCCGTTACATAAAGAACTTGTTATTTTTTTCTTTTTTTCTCACAGGTTGCAACATGTCATTTGCCTCCCTCTGGCCTCATTGTTATTTTCTCATTCCCTCCTCCCATATTTTGTAAGAGTGCATTTTTGCCCAAAGCGAGTATTATCAACTTCCCTTCAGTTCTCCTTGTGTTCCTCTGTCAAGTGTTCTTATTCACTCCATTTGTGAAAAAAGGAACTCTCTGGGCCAGCACAAAGCATCTGCTGCTTCCATCCAGGCAAAGAAAGACGGTGGCATGGGGTTTTCATGTACTGAAGGCTCGGACAAATGCAGACCTAAGTGTGCATTCCTGGTGCTCCTGGCTTTGTAGTTGTTACAGATGTTGTTGTCCTGCTAGGAGCAGAAGCCCCTCACAGAATGCAGAAATCAATGCCTGCGTCTCAGCCTTGCTTTTAAGGGTTAGTAAATGAAGAGGGTGTTTTAGAAGCACTATGAACTCACCCTGAAGTTCTCAAGTAATCAGGAACTGCCACTCTCCCCTTCTCTTCTACAAAGGAAATGCAAATACATGAGGTAAGAAGAAGACATCTAAATAATAAAAGCCCCAAGTGGAAACTATTGGTAAAAATTAGGAAAAAGTCATTAAAGTTAGGTAGAGGCAAAAAAGAATGGCAAATCAAGGGGGTTCATATTGAAATGCACCTTTGGGGAATTCAGGAGGGACTGGAATCTGCTTTGCCACATTGCTTAGGGGCGGAGGATGTGAAACAGGCAGGGGCCAGGCAGCGGAAGGAGGACTGTGGCTAAGGCCATCCCAAGCAAGCTCTGGCTGGTGTGCAATTCTCCAAATTGGGGAAGTTGTTCTAGACAAACCCTTGGATGTTTTAGAGTATTTACCCTCAGCTTTGCTGAGCTGAGCAGATTAAATAGAAGTTAAATAGAAGCACTTTGCATCTCAAGCATTCATGTTCTCCCAAGTGTCTGAGACCATCCTGAAGATTGAGGAAGGCAGGTCTACAGAACCAGAAATTGAAAATACTCCTTTTTACATTAAGAAATCTACCTGAATTACCAGGTACCTCTTGAGAGTCACTGTACTCTAGGCTGAGTACAGTGTTCTCGCTTGACTGGGTTATATCCTGCTTTAGATTGGTTCTGTTCACTCCATATAGCAGAAATTAAAAAAAAAAATTTTGAAGGATGTATGTATATGTTGCTTTTTTAAAAAAAATATTTTCACATGTATTGACTCTTTTGAGTTTTTCCACAACCGTGAAAGGCAGGCTTCATTTTGCAGGATCAACAAGGTAAATGATCAGCTTAACATCATACACGTGCTAAGTAGAAGACAACTTCAGTCCAGACCTCTAATCTTTAAATCCTGGATTCTTCCATGACTCTACACTTTTTATCTGTAGACAAAATAGGAGGAGCACAGACCAACAAGAGTAGTATCGAAGGAGATCAATAAGATACAGCTGCAGGATCGACATTGCTCATTGTAAATGTTAAGAATTATCCAACAGTGACTCACCTGATGTGGTTATTGTGGATATATTCATGATGAGCAGGAACACCACAAAATCAATTAAACCAGTCAATATCTGGTTGAGAATTCTCCCTGCAGAGGAATGGGCCCTTGCTGGGCTAGTCATTGTCTTCAGTTCTGTTCCTAATGCTAATTTCATCTCAACTATACCACTCTTTCTTATGTTTTAGTAGTTTCACTCCTGGGAATCTCTTCACAGGACATAATTTAAAGGAAAGGAAAAGCTACGCACATGAAGTTATAGCAGCATTACCTGTAACAACAAAATATCAGAAGGATTTAACGTCCAATTATGTGGGAATAGCTAAGTTTGGTAGATCAATTTGATAGAATATTATGTGGCCATAAAACAATGATTATAATGATTATACAGCAAAATAGAAAATACCATAATATTAAACACAAAAGAAGAATAAAAATGTGCTGGCTATAGTTTGTTGAAAATATAGTTTTGTATGAACAAGGGCTGGAAAAATGAGAGTAGTGGGCTATGCATGAATCTTTAAAAATGATTATTTTACATTTTCTTATCACAAATAAAAATCAAATAAGAAATAATAAAAAAAAACTGTTGCTCAACATTAATTAAGCTGCTGTGTGTGTGTCTGTTTGTGTGTCATTTAATGATTTATTGCATGGATTTAAAACCAAGAGTCCCTGGAGTTGACATTCAAAATTCTCATTGCTTGCTGGATAATTTTCACTAAGCCTTTGAACCTCTGTAGCTTGAATTCATTCCTCTATAGGAAGGGCAATTTTTAGAGTAGGAGTCCGATGTTTCTTGAGTGAATGAATAAATAGACAATGGGAAAAGGTCTCATCTCTGTAGTAAAGGTTCTGTTTCCAATGGATTCAAGAAGCTGTTTTGTCCTATTGTAAAGATGAGGGAGGTCAGCTGGGCTGTTCTTCATGCTAGTGTTTGTGATTGTGTCTTCCACAGTGGAAGAGTGTATGTGATATGTGCATTTAAAAGCACACCTAAAATTGGATAAAACAATGAGCGCATAAATAGTTCCTGGGGGACAATGAAGGGCAGAATGTGACTCCATTTCCCAAGTCTCCATTCTGCCTACACAATCAATCACCTCTCAGGTCTCTTTGATCCAGGGCTCAAAGGAAGGAGACTTGATGTTATTCCCTAACCCAGAAGGGAGAGAATATGGGTTTCAGAGAGTGCTGAATTTTTCGTACTAAACCCCCAGATGTAGTTGTTCAAGAAAATGGTGAGAACAAAATCGATCTCTTGTCTTTAAAGTGATAAAAGTTTCAATGATAGTCATTCATTTCTGTATTAGTCCATTTTCATACTGCCATAAAGAACTTCTCGAGACTGGATAATTTATAAAGGAAAGAGGTTTAATTGACTCAAAGTTCAGCATGGCTGGGGAGGCCTCAGGAAAATTACAATGGTGGAAGGCAAAGGGGAAGCAAAGCACCTTCTTCACAAGGTGGCAAGAAGGAGAAGTGCTGTGTGAAGGGGGAAGAGCCCCTTATAAAACCATCAAATCTTATCAGAACTCACTATCATGAGAACAGCACTGGGGAAACTGCCCCCATGATTCAATTACCTCCACCTGGTCTTTCACCTGACACATGGAGATTATGGAGATTATGAGGATTATAATTCAAGGTAAGATTTGGGTGAGGACACAAAGCCTAACCATATCAATTTCCTTCTCATCTTAAAATCATCTGATCACATTATGCCATAGGTCATACTTGCCTTTTTATTACCAATATCAGGTGCATACCCTAGCACAGTGCTGGGCACACAGTAGGTAAATAAAGAGCAGATGAATCCTGCATGAGCAGCAAGGAGACCTGGGCAACCATTCAACAGCCTGTGTGCCCTGCCCTACTTGAGGGCCTACTCTCAGGCTCATTAATTATGGTTTTTTTCTTAAAGAAATGATTTTATTTTGAATAGGTAAATATATGCACACAGTACCAAATGTTTAAGAGAATAGTATAGAGCAGAAAAGTAAACCTTCTTCCTATTTTTTTTCCACTAAGTCGCCTGGATACCTTTCCAGTGATAGCTCTGCAGAGACAAGCACATATGTACATAAATATTTTTCTTAGCAACTGTAAAGCATTCTATACTGTGAATGTACAGTAATTTATTTAACCAGTCTCCAACTGATGCAAATGAAAATGTCAGTTGTTTCTCATTTTTGTCCTTACAAACAACGGTACAAACGCACACCTGCAATTCTGCACACAGGTACCACTGCAGCTTAAGTTTCTAGACACAGAATGGCTAAAAGGATGAATGGGAGAATACATATGGGGGCTAACTAGACATCTATTGTCCCATTTGGGATCAGGAAATATTTATAAATTGACTGATGGAAATTTTTAAATTTATAATGCCTTCCTATCCAAAAGCTTAACGTGTCTTTCCATGTATTCTTGTCTCATGTCCTCATCTTAACATTTCCTTCATCTAAGGCTTACGCATTTCTTATATAAATGTATTCTTAGCCATTTTCTCTTGCTTTATGTTGCTACTGAAAATGGGGTCTTTTCTTATACTCGATCTCCCAATAGTCTGCACATATGAAGCCTGTTGATTTTGGTTGTGTTGATTTTGATTGTGTTAATTGTGTGAAAGTTTTTCTACTGATTCTCTTAGGTTTTCAAGCTTACAATAACATCATCTGTGAATATTAAAGCTTTATTTTTTCTTTTCCAAATTGTAACCCTTCTATATTTTTATTGCCTAACTAAATCAGCCAATATCTCCAGTAAAATATTTTCAGTGGTATTAAGGGTGTCTTTGTCATGTTCCCAACTCTTAGTGGTAATGTTATTTTCAATTTCCTTAATCTAGGAGTCTGGGAATAGAATATTTCATGACTTTCTGATTTACTGATATCTGGAAGTAAACACATATGCAATTCTAAAGCATGGCTTTATTATAAATGTTTTGTGTGATGTAAGTAATTGTACAATTAATCATCCTGTAACAGAAAGATGAGATGAATAAACCTGATACATTTTTCTATCATTCATACTTCAAAGGACAAAAAATCATCAAGGTGCACCATGGCTTGGATATCAGCTTTTATTTTGTATAACAAAAAGTAACCTTAATGAAGCAATAAATTATATGACAAAATTCAAAGATCAGATAAGGTGAGGATATTAAAAATAAAAGTATTGAATTACGTATACAAGAAGGCCTTGACCAGTAAATGCATGGTTGCTTTTCTCCACAACACAGAATTCATAATACTGGAACACTTCTGAAAAACACCAATTGGTTGAGGATCTTCAAGAAAATCTGCCCAGTGTCAGGCTGTGAGTGGTTGTTGCTGGGATGACTGGGGAATGGTTAGGTTAGGATGACGGTGGTGTGAATAGGTTTGTTGAAGCCTGTCTGAGCCTAGACTTCACAGTGAGGCTCCCCTGGCAGTGTGGGAAGCCTCATTTGCCCCAGGCTCAGTTTCTTTGACTCCCTAGCCAAGATTTCCACAGTGGCCATGTGTTCTTCACCAGGTGAACAAGTTAAGTTCCATGGCTCAAAATCTCAAAAGGACATGAAAGGAATTTTAGGAAGAGCACTAGTTAAGAGCATGCTGCCTGTCTGTGACTGTTAGGTTCACTATTACTCCCCATTTTACCAGCTCTGTGCCTTAGAAAAAGGGAATTAGCCCTCTTAAGGCTCAGCTGCACCATCTACAAACACCATCCTTATAAGGTTGATATGGGCATTACAGGATATGACTATAAAGGGCTTAGCATGGTACCAACCCTTACATGTTTCTGGGGTGGGGGAAACCAGTCTTACTGCAGGGAAAGATAAGTTTCCAATATTACACACTAATTTGGAGAAGGATCAATTCAGTTTTGAAATTTCAGAAAGCTGGCCGGGTGCAGTGGCTCACACCTATAATCTCAGCACTTTAAGAGGCCGAGGTGGGTGGATCGCCTGAGGTCAGGAGTTTGAGATCCTCCTGGCCAACATGGTGAAACCCTATCTCTACTATAAATACAAAAATCAGCCGGGCCTGGTGGCAAGCGCCTGTAATCCCAGCTACTTGGGAGGCTGAGGCAGGAGAATAGCTTGAATCCAGGAGGTGGAGGTTGCAGTGAGCCGAGATTGCGGGGCCACTGCACTCCAACCTGGGTGACAGAGCGAGACTCCATCTCAAAAAAAAGAAAGAAAGAAAAGAAAGAGAAAGAAAGAAAGAGAGAGAGAGAGAAAGAAAGAAAGAAAGAAAGAAAGAAAGAAAGAAAGAAAGAAAGAAAGAAAGAAAGAAAGAAAGAAAGAAAGATTGATTGATTTCAGAAAGTTGGATGGAACTGGGACTGTTGTGATAGACAGCATGTCCTAACTCAGGCCAGTGAAAGAAAAATGGGTGACCATTTGAAAGCCAGCATTCCAGCAAGGCAAACAGTATAATATCACACATTCTCCCACACCACATCCCAGTCACATCAGATTCTAACTCATCATTTTCAATATGTGCTTTTGCTTATGGTCTTGGCTATCTCCAACATAAATTTTTATTGTTGTTGTTTTGCTGCTTTTAAATCTAAGCCTTAACTTCTCTTGGATATTTTTATGTTCCCCTGACAAAAACTGCTCTATAGTATGATTGAGGATACAAATCCTGTGTCTCCCAGGGTCAAGACACAGTGGCTTAAGACAGTGGGGTTGTCCTGAGGAGGTTGTGTAGCCAGAAGCAGCACTCTGGCCCTTAGCAGGCTTTCTGAATGACACTCTAAGACCAAGCCAAGACAACAGATGAGTTACAGCACATGGTTAAAACATTACTCACCTGCCCAAATACTTCAAAATTTGCAGCAGGGAAATGAACCCACTATCTACTAGAGGTACCAAAGAACCCTTATTTGGGGTTCAAATAATTCAAGACAGTTATTAACTTGCAGAATTTTCAAATACATCATGACCTCACAGAATTATTTCACGATGGTGTCTGTATAATACAAAATACTTGCGCTAGTGACGGTTAAGATGTCTTGTGTCTGGGAGGCTTTTTAAAAAGACATATGTCGAAGTAGGAATTTGTTATTGGCAATGTGGCCAATCCTGACTCTTCCCAAGTTTTGCTTCACTGGAATTAATTCAAGGACTCCAAGTGCCATGCGACCAGTTCATAATTTTCTTTAGACACAATTATAAATAATTGAGGAATTTGGTTCATCATTGAAAAACGAAGTCCAGGAACAAGCTAATTATACTTATTATTAAAATATGTAGAGTGTATTTTGCTCAAGATGAAGCCATAGGGAACACAATCAGCACATTCACATATTGTGTTTTTGGTTTGTTTCCTGGACCCCAGCCAATTGCTGGCTTCAGCAGGGCCATCTCCTTGACTGAGGACAGAAGTGCGGCACAGCATGGAAGGCTGAGCAAAGCACCAGATGCCTTCTGGAAATGCCAGTGTGACTTCAGGAAATAACAAAAATGGCCTCATATCCATGGATCCTAGTGAAGGCAGGAACATCACTGTCCCTAATCACATATATGAGAACAGAAGCACAGACAGAACCACCACTGGATTAAATTTACCGATCTGTGGCAGGTAGTTATTAACCTCAACACTCTGCAAAACTGTGAGTGTGGTTTCCACAGTGATGTAAATCAGAGTTTGGACTTGGACTTCCTCAGAGAATGCAGTGCTGTACAATACTAGATCTGTGGGATATGAATAGGAGTTACATGAAAAAAATTCACAGTCCATTGAGCTTGGAAAGTTTGAGGTTAGATAAAATCAAGTGAGTTTACTCACTATAAGTTCTCTCTCAGACTAATATATTAATGCGCATTGTGGTTCTCAAGCAGATATTATGGTATGGTGTATTTCTCAAAGGTACTTGACCGGAGAGGGGACTCCTTTGTTTAGAGAGCATCTCTTGGGGCCACCTTCCTCAGTGCACTTTGGAAAGTGCTGCCTAATTGAAATCAGCCTGTTTTGCAGCTGTCTCAATAGGAGTCCCAGCTGGGCCAAAGAAGCAGCCCAGCAGGAGCCTGAAATGCCCTTGCATTTTTGAGTACTGCACTGATTTACTAAGTACTACATTGCCTATATAACTGCCTATATATTGCCCTGTGTCACTGAGTTCTGTGCTGTCCTACTGAGTACTACACTGTGTTACTGAGCACTCCACTGCCTTACTGAGCACTGCACTGCCTTACTGAGCATTGCACTGTGTTACTGAGTATTGCGCTGCCTTACTGAGTACTGTGCTGCCTTACTGAGTACTGTACTATATTACTGAGTACTGCACTGCGTTACTGAGTACTGCACTGCCTTACTGAGTACTGTACTGTATTACTGAGTACTTCACTGTGTTACTGAGTACTGCACTGTATTACTGAGTATTGCACTGCCTTACTGAGTACTGCGCTGTATTCCTGAGTACTTCACTGCCTTACTGAGTACTGCATTGCCTGAGTACTGTATTGTATTACTGAGTACTTCACTGCCTTACTGAGTATTGTACTGTATTACTGAGTACTGCACTGTTACTGAGTACTGCACTGTGTTACTGAGTACTGCACTATTACTGAGTACTGCACTGCCTTACTGAGTACTGCACTGTATTCCTGAGTACTGCACTGCCTAACTGAGTACTGTATTGTATTACTGAGTACTTCACTGCCTTACTGAGTATTGTACTGTATTCCTGAGTACTGTACTGTGTTACTGAGTACTGCACTATTACTATTACACTGCCTTACTGAGTACTGCACTGCCTGAGTACTGTATTGTGTTACTGAGTACTGCACTGCCTTACTGAGTACTGCACTGCCTGAGTACTGTATTGTGTTACTGAGTACTGCACTGCCTTACTGAGTACTGCACTGCCTGAGTACTGTATTGTGTTACTGAGTACTGCACTGCCTTACTGAGTACTTCACTGCTTTCCTAAATGCTGCACTGCCTGGCATTGAGTGAAACAGGTTCCATGGGAAAACAGAACAGGCTCAAACATTTTATACAGGTTTCCCCTGATCCATCCACAGCCTCACTGTGGGTAAATTTCAGAATGTCCTGATGAAACACAGACTCTCAGGGATCCTTTCTTCAGGTGCAATCATTGCCACAAAAGGAAAATTGAAAGGTGGCATACCACTGAGAGGCTGCTGTCTTACCAAAATATCTTTTGGAAGTTGCATATTAATTTTTCTAAGATAATATTAGATCACAGGAGAAGTAAGGTGAAAAGCTGTTAATTCCAGACTCTGAGGTTAATTAGCTCTCTTAGATCGTGCACCTGTAGGAACGTGTAACAGGTATGATGACAGAGTCTTATGCTTGGTTTCCTTTTTATAGAATCTTGAATCAGGAAATATTTTAGTTGCAGCAGAAGACAAATGCTACAGGGAAAAGAGACATTTTTCCAGAATTCACCCCAACTTCTCTCTAATGGGGGCTGAGATGAAAATATTCTCAAATCCTGTGTAAGACATTCCCATGAATGACATGGAAGAGAAATTTTTGAGTGACATTTGGAAGGAAATTCAGCAAATCCGTCTCTCTCTCCATATTCCAATTTGCAGACTCCTCAGTTTCAGACTCATGAGAATGAACATGAGCCACCTTTCCACTGAAAGACCTCAAGGCTCTGTATCTCCATAATTAATTCAGGCACATTAGCTATGCAGGGGGAGGGGATAGCAGCCCCCCGGGTCCAAACTGTTGACATGGCAGCCCACCTCCCTCCCCCATCCCGTCTCTCCTCAGGCTTGTGCTTCCCGGACACCAGCTGTCATGCAGGAAGCTGCAGCTTCTCTTTCCCCCACCTCCTTTGCCGGCTGGAGCTGCAGGATCATGGCCTGCAGAGTTTCCTTCACCATCTGGAGCTCCCTCTTGAGAGACTGTGGGCACGTTGTTAAGGAGCACATTCGAAGGTGATGGTGGCCCTCTGCAGCCTCCAAGGGATCGAAGAGCATGTGAGCCTACTGGAAGCAGATGGGCACTGCCATCTAATTGCAGTTTCAAGTTCTTTCAAATTGTATGAATTAAATATTAATATAAATTTTATACTTTTTCTTTTAAAATGACTGCAATTTCTACAATGCCTGAGGTATTGACTATCTCAAGTCAGGTCTTAAAAAGGAAAGGGAAGAGTCAGCTCTTAGCCGAGACAGATGGCCAACTTAGATGCTCAATGATATGCAGTTGGTGTGACCATAACTCCGGCTAAACCCCAAGTTGGGGCGGGGCAACTGTCAGATGCAAATACTCTTGACAGTGGAAAGGGTAGAATGCTTGAAATCAAAATCTCCTCGAGAAATACAGGATTTGGGGTCAACATAAGTCGGGAGAGGAATATTGGACCAGACTCAGTTATTAACACGGTCTCTGTTCACCATTAACCAGTCTTGTCACCCTATGCAAACCGTTTAAAGCCTTAGTTTTCTCTTGGGATGATGACTTTGAAACCCCTCCAGGTCTAACCTGCTGTTATCTGTTAGTATATTCCCAGGGCCTAGGAAGGGCACTCAAGACTAGATAGAGTCCATCAAAGGACAGAGAGTTTGCTTTTTCTGGCTTGGTTGGTTGGTTCTTTTTTTTTCTTAAGCTGTCGGGCTCTTCATTTTCTAACCTATAAAGTTATTTCTCACATGGAGAAAACAATCAAAGAGAACTTAGCAAACAGTAATAGATAAGGCTGTAGTTCTCTTAAGAAACGGGTTCTCGTCTGGGTGTTCAAGCAGGGGAATGTTTAACCAACAGTGGTTTTTCTGTCCATACATCATCCAGTTCATCCTTTCCCTTTTTACTTGTAGTCAGAACAACTCTAAGGCAAATGCAGGGTGAGAGTTGGGTTTAACAAGCAAACTGATCCATTTTCATCCAACAGGGACCAAGGAGGAAAGTAGAAATATGTTGACACCACCTAAATATGCTGAAGTCATCACATGAAGCCAGACCACTCCAATAGTACTAGATCAGACATGGAGGGAATGGAGAGCTTTGGGAAAGGGAGTCTGACTGTTTACAGACCACCTACACTACCATGTGGTTCTCCCAAAGTGCAATGTCAATGCAACGACAAGAGAAAAAGACACCCTTACAAACCACTGTGGAAAGCGTTCCTTTTCTTTTTCTTTTTCTTTTTTTTTTTTTCTTTTTTGAGACAGAGTTTTGCACTTGTAGCCCAGGCTGGAGTGCAATGGTGTGATCTCGGCTCACTGCAACCTCCGTCTCCGGGGTTCAAGTGATTCTCCTGCCTCAGCCTCCCAAGTAGCTGTGATTATAGATGTGTGCCACCATGTTAATTTTTGTATTTTTAGTAGAAATGGGGTTTCACCAGGTTGACCACACTGGTCTCGAATCCCTGACTTCAGGCAATCTGCCTGCCTCGGCTTCCCAAAGTGCTGGGATTACAGGCATGAGCCACCATGCCCGGCCTCCTTTCTTTTTTCAACAAGGAACTTCAGAGGATCCTGGGAATTATGCAAATGAATCTCTTCTAAGCAAATGTGCTGAACCACCCTGAAAAGTTCTGGCAGTTTTTCACCTTCTTGAAGCTTCACCAGACTCTATCATTTGTGTAATTTACATGCATTTACTACTAGGGTTCTCTCCTTGCATTTGAACTTGAGGAAAATGGGAAGCGGGTAGGAGGGGACCCAAGGGAGGAAAGAATCCAATATTTGCCTTTCTTTTTCTTTCTTTTTTTTTTTTTTTTTTAAAGAGGCTTTGGTTGCTTCCATTTCTTGCATAGCTCTGCTAATCTTTAGTGAAAACATATACGACTTCACACAAGCAAAAGCGTAAGTGGTCCCAGACTGAATACCAAACTGGAATTTAATCACAAAGTTATGCTGCATCTATGAAGAGCAGGCACGGAGCTTAAGCAGTTTATGAATCCTGACAAACTCCTGAGGTTTAATTGCCTTTGACACGTAGCCTGGGACTACATGCCGCTATTTGTAATGTGCTAAATGATGACAAAGGTTTTTAGAGAGAGAACGTGAATCAAAATGTGATGTTTCTTTAAAAACTCATAAAACTTCTGGCACTGGCAGAGCACACTGAAAAGGTTAAAAGTAAGGAGTGAGAAGTTTCAAAAGCAAAAGATGAAGTTAGTCTATAACTAAAGTAACACATCAGCCCCTCATACAACAATTACTAACACAGATAGGTGTCAGAAAACCAGCATTTGAGGAGGTAACTTCCTAGCTGTGGTGAGCTTGGCAAATCATTGAATGCTTAATTATTCTACTTGTAAAATACTGAATCTCGTACCTTCCTCACAGGGTTAGGGTTCAAAGAAATATTTTTTCCTTGTGAGAGTACAGTGTCTTTTGTGAGTCGTCATGAGATTTAAAGTTTATTTCCTAATATAACAGAAGCAACAAATACCTTAGGCTCTGTCAAAGCAGGGCTGGACATCAGAAATCCTAGAAACCGCATTTAATGAGCCTGTGGGGATAACAATAATAAAATAATAATAAAATCATATTTTATTTGCAAAGTACTTCTCTCTAACCAACCTGCCTCTATGATCCCTTACAAAGTGTGAGTTACAAAGCATTTTGGATATACTGAAATGGAAGAGTGCCCAGGGAAAAATGCACAATGGGGTGGGGGAAAGGACATTCTAGAATAATTTGTATGGAATGATCCTAATTTTGCAAACAAAGACTATTGAGATAAGCCATTTATAGGTCTAGAAAAGGGCTTCAGGAGGACAAAGTAGTGATCTCCAAGTAGAGGCACTAGGAGGGAAACAGCTTTTTTATTTTCCATACTTCTGTGATATTCACAATGGAAATGCATTGCTTTCATATTTAAATCAATATGTTTATAAAATAAACCACTGGAAACATTTCCCTGTTAAGCAGTTGGGAGAAATGAAAGTGCAGAGAGAGATCCTCATTCTTTCTTTCACTCATTCAAACATTCAAATGTTTCCTGAGTTTCTACTGTGTGTTAACAAATGTTATGGACACAGCAGTACAGGAGTAAATCAAAGTCACTGCTATCATGGATGGCATAAATACCTACGAGAGCAGCAGAAAGTAAACAGGCGCCATGTTGATAGTATGTCCAGCTGTGCTGTGTTCACAGTGAGATGGGAGGAGCTGTGGGAGGACCTGGAGCAGAGGGGTGACATCGTCAGTTTGGCTGCTGTATTGAAAATGGATTAAAGGGGGTAAGGGCAGAAGCAGAGAGTGACCAGTTAGGAGACCACTGCAATCGTTCAGGCAAGAAACAATCATGGCTTGAGCAGGGTAGTGGCAGTGGAGGTAGGAGAAGTGGCTAGATTCTGGATGTGTTTTGCAGATACAATCAAGAGCATATGGTGACAGACTGGATGTGGGACATGGAAAATGGAAAAGTCATCAAGAAGGACTCCCTGATTTTTTATCTGAGCAAATAATTAGAAAAACATAAAACACATCTGTATTTTATTAAGAAAGAGAGGACTAGGAATGAGCGTTTGGTGTTTTTGGTAGAGGAGGGAAGGAATTGGATTTTAGACAGGATAAGTTGGACAAGCTTATTAGCCAAGAGAAGATGTTAAGTAGAAAATAGATAAAAGTCTGGCATTCATATTGAACCATATATTTTTAAAAAATATTTTGCAACATTTTCTCACTGACTTACAGAAAAATAAGCTATCTCATTTGATATATCTAAGCAAGATCTTAAGGCTAAGTAGTAGCTATAATCAGATTTTCTGATCACTAATCCAATAAGCTCATAGTTGAAGCCCATTGAGACACTTGACCTTGACCTTAATTTTTGTCAAAGAAATGAAAAACAATTGGAATTTTAGGCAAATTGAAATTTTAGGCAAACTCCAAAAGTACTGAAATTTTAGGCAAATCCCAAAACTAGAATAGAGGTGCTAACTGCACCTAACTGCAAGAATAGGCCTCAAAAAAGCAAAATAATTCTTATGAGGCCTGAGCCTTAGGGACCTGAGTTGCTAAGTATCTGCCCCCCATAACAGATATGTCACCAAGTACCTGTGGTATCTAAGGAAATTAGCAGATTCTTTAAAACAACATCACAGGGATGAACATCCTAACATCTTTAAAACACCTTTGGAACCCAAGCCCATTCTTTACCTCCCTGGAATAGACTATCCACATGCAGGTAAGTATGTAACTTGTTAAAAATGTCTGTGTTTGCAGTTAGCAAAGGAGTAAGACAGCAGGACACCTGCATTCAGGAATAGATGATAAGGCAATATTGTGATTTGGGGCACCATTTGTAAAAGATTCTGGAATTCTTTAGCTGGAGTCTTCTGTTTTTATAAGAAAACAATTGAGTGTCTTACTGTCAATGAAATGTCTAAGTGAGCATTTCAATGGCTTAATCAAATTTAGGTCTTCGGTTCATCTGACCTAGTTTGATTCAAAAAGAAACAATAGTACAAGTTGAGCATCCCAAATCCCCAAATCCAAAATTTGAAATGCTCCAAAATCCAAAACCTTCTGAGCACTGATGTGATGTTCAAAGGAAATGCTCATTGGAACATTTCAGAGTTTGGATTTTTGGATTTGGTGTGCTCAACTAGTAAGTATAATGCAAATATTCCACCATCTGAAAAAATCAGAACTTCAAAACACTTCTAGTCCCAAGCATTTCGGATAAGGGACCCTCTTATCCTTTGAAAGTGCTGCTCCTATGCTACATTATTTCTTCTTACCACCATTCCTTCCTGGGTAGCCACTACAGCCCATAGTGCTGGAGAATTTAGTACTGGAGATCCTCATGGAAAAGCCATGAGGATCGCAGTCTTTTAAGAGAAAAGAGGAAAACCTTGACTATACCCAAGACTTGATTCAAAGAATTTGATACTTGTACACGGAAACTCTGTGTTGCCTACCTTGTGCCAAGCCCACCTTGCGCTTAGCCAGAAGCAGGACAGCGCTGTGTCTATACCCTTGCCCTCCCCCACTCACTGTGGGGCTCCAACTCTTCCTTGTCCCGCTTCAAAGCCAAGTGAGAGCCTAAGGAAAGAACTGTGACTACTATATCTGCACCAGCCCATCACTCACAAAGCTTTAGATACTGCCATCTTAGGCTCTGGGTTTTCTTTCTTTCCTTTCTTTTCCTTTCTTTCTTTCCTTTCCTTCTTTTCTTCCCTTTTTCTCCCTTCCATTCTTTCCCTTTTCCCTTCCCTTCCCTTCTCTTTTCCCTTGTCTCTTCTCCCTTCCCGTCCTTCTCCTTTCCCTCTCCCTTCCCTCCCCTTTTCTTTCCTCTTTTCCTTTTCCTTTCCTTTCCCCTCTTTCCCTCCCTCCCTCCCTTCTCTCTCTCTTTCTTTCTTTCTTTTTCTTCCTTTCTTTTCTTTCTTTTTCTTTCTTTCCCCTCCCTCCCTCCCTCCCTCCCTCCCTCCCTCCCTCCCTCCCTTCCTTCCTTCCTTCCTTCCTTCCTTCCTTCCTTCCTTCCTTCTCTCCTGTTCTCTCTCTCTCTCCCTCTTCTCTCCTTCTTTCCTTCCTTCCTTCCCACCCTCCTTCTTTGGCAGTGTCTTACTTTGTTGCCCAGGGTGGAATGTAGTGGTGTGCAATCTCAGCTCACTGTGACCTCCACCTCCTGAGTTCAAGCAATTTTCATGTCTCTGGAGTACCTGGGACTACAGGTGTGCACCATCACGCCCAGTTAATTTTTGTATTTTTAATAGAGATAGGGTTTTGCCATGTTGCCTAGGCTGGTCTCGAACTCCTGGTCTCAAGCAATCCACCCATCTCAGCCTCCCAAAGTGCTGGGATTAAGGTGTAAGCCACCACACCCGGCCAGGCTCTGGATTTTTTAATCTATAAACTACATGAGTGGAGCTCCATGATCCACATGATCCCTCTTCCAGCCCCTCAGCTCTAGAAGTGGAAAACATCTCCAAGGAGGCAGGACAATTTCCCGTAATTCCTGTTACCTTTGTCTGTTCAAGCTAAAAATTTGAAAGTTGAACTAAACCAGGGTCCTACAGAGTGGTGGTGTTTGCGCACAAGCCTGGATGTATTTAGAGCACACCATCGAGCCCCACCAAAACTAATCAATTGGGCACCATGCACTCCAAATAAGCAGCGAAATAGAATTCCACAAGGGCTTCCCAGACGTGAATGTAAATACAACCGCAAATAGAACCAGAGTGTCTCTACCTCGTCTATGACTGAGGGGCAGGCGGAGCTGCCCTGAGGGCTTTGAAATATGCCAAAAAGGTACATATCACAAGTGTACTTCTTTTCCTTTGAAAGTGTGTCGTAGAAATTGAAGGAGGAAGAAAATGAGAAAATTCCTGCTTAAAAATCCACCTTAATTTGGAAGGTTTTTGGTTACAATATTTTGAGCATGGAGGAGACATCGCACACAATCAAAAAGTTTTTCAAAACATAACTGCTAATTAGGACCCCAGATGACTGTGAAAATGCACTAGAGATTCACGCTAATGCTCCTGGAAGTCCCAGCTTGATTGGCTGTGAAGTCACACCTCCTGTCCCCTTCTCAGGCACTAGGTGTAGCCACCTCTCCACCGCCAGCTCTCCCAATTAATGGTGCAGGCTGTTTTCAGACACTCGCTGCCACAGTAGCTGATGGGTTTGTGTTGTTATTTGGTCATGCTACATGTAATTTGGTGAGCCTGTCAGGATGATGAAGAGGCACGGGCTGTTTCCTCTCCCTCCTTGGATTTGTCAATCAGTGTCTTCTTGATAAAAGTAGGAGACGCCCAGTAGGCTGCCCATAACACGGATATTAAATCAGGAGGCCACAAGGAGCTATTTGGAAACTCAGTCCCACTGCCCACCCCTAGCCTCTGTTGATGCCACACTAATAGTCCTTATGCACACATATGGTTTATGCAAAAACTAAGTGTTTTCCACACAAAGAATAAACATCCATGGTAGCATCTGTGGCTTGAGTCTTTCAGACGTGGACGTCCAATGTGGGCTTACATGAATCACATTCCAATGTGGACTTAGATTAATTGGGTAGCCTCTACCTCACATGCACAGCAGGCTCTGGCAGCATGCTTAATGGAATCAAACAAAATACTGCACTCACTGTGCAATCCTTCTGTATCGTTGACAACAAGCTGTTTCTTTCAGCCACACTCAGCATTGTATCTTTGATCAAACATGGAAATATAAACCAGTCAGAGTTTGGCTGTAGGATTCTGGCAGCCTCTCTGAATCTCTAGAGAAGCTCTAATTTGAAACAACGGCTTTTGTTTCTGGAGGGGAGCCTCCGTAGAGCCATGTAAACATGTCTTTCTATCTTAGGGTGTAATGTTCCACTCAAATTTAAGTGCCTCTTTGTATGAATTCAAAGACACCTTCTGTGTATTTATTCTCAATCAGTGACAGAACAAAAGACTGGAATTTGAAGAAAAGTCTGGATTGAAATCCATATTGCGGTGTAGATTTTATTGGAGGGAGGGAGAGAGCTGACTTCAGTACCTAAACCAGTGCTTCTCTGCTTATCATAGCAGAGATCAGCGAAATTCTCAAAAAACAACATCAGTAAAATACTTTTATTATAGCTTAAAATTTTAAAGTAATTGTGTGTTCCATGGAACAGACCTGTCCATTTACGTATAGGCAATAGCTGCTTTCTGATGGGCCAAATAGGACCATGGGGCTTGTGGCTGGAAAGTTCTGCTAGTCATCAGAAAAGACCTTGTGCCAGCCAAGTCGTTCTTATTTTTTGACTGTCAAGTCTTGTTTTTTTCGACTGTCAAGTAGGGATAATAATCCCTATCTATTTATAGACATTTTATTAGAATTAAATGACTTTCCATCTAAGCTATTGTGGAGCTACTGATTGACTCCTTTAAGCGTTTATTACAAAATAGTTGAATCAATGTACCTTGAAACTTTTTGTGCATAAATGGGATATTCTTGGAGCTTGTGACTAATTTACTAAGAACTGTGAGACAAATGGACTTGGATAACACTTTTCTACCTAAAATTATGTACTTACCCATGGCTACGTTAAACGTACATTGTGAATATGGCCTTATTGAACCCCCATAAAAACCTTAGAGGTGTATGTTATCCTGATGTTACAGATGGGAACCCTAATGCTTAAAGAGGCATTATCACTTATCCATGATCCCACTGCTACTAAATCTGGCTTGGATCAGCTGTGGAAAAACTAAAAGGATCTTGTTTAAACACTGCTTAACCCCTTTTATTCTCAGGGGTCTTTACTACAGCTGCCTCCCAGCTCTAGTAAAAATACGATCCAATTCCCCAGAATCAAACTAACCTTTTAGAAAATTTCACAACAAGAGACCAGCACAGAACCCTGACTGCAGCCCTCAGAACTGCTACCTGAAGACAGAGGTACGTCCTACTCAGGAACTGCCCATTTGCTGGGCTGGGGAATGGGAACTCCTTCATATCCACGGACTCTCTGCAGTGGGTTGCTCCTCTGTGCCCCATCATCTGCCCATTTGCTGGGAGCCATACCACCTTAGACATGCTCAAAGATCTGTGACCCCATGAACATGGAATAAATAAAAACGCCATCCTTATTCTATGTTTCTATGTTTCTTTGGGAAACTTTCTGATAATAGCTTAAATACAAGATTCTTAAGAGGCAGGAAATTATGAAGAACAGAATATCTGCTTTTCAAAATTTACCTAAAGCAATGTGAAAATCGTTGCTGATTAAGTTGAATAAATTTTCTGCTCAGCTTAATAAACAAGGTCAAAAATATAAAGTTATAGCAAGGAAGGAAGCATAGCATTGGATCTATCATTAAATCGCAGATCTGAGTATTTGTGACTAAGATTAATCCTTGGCCATTCAAAGCTACTTACACACACACACACACACACACACACACACACAGCCCATAAAGTATGGTAAAAACTGGAATTCTAAAAAGTAAGACAGCAATGACAAGCAAAGACCAAAATAGCTAAATTTCCCACAAACGCATCTAATAAAAGACATTCTACTGAATAGAAAGATGAATAGGGAAGTGTTTTTGGCTACAGAAGTGTCAACTTGTGATTAAATAACTGAAAGGATATAGGGCTGCATATCCCTTCATCCACTGTGTACCCATTCGTTTGCTCTCAGCAGAACTAACCAGTGACAAACTGTGTCCACAGACCAACATAGAATGGAGTGCTTCATACGGATGCATACCTAAGCCAGTATGTTCTCAAGCCATCTTGCTCATTAGCAGCTAGTTTTGAGGAAGGTGTTTATAGGTTAACACCAAGGATGTTAAGTCTGGTGCAAGAAATTCTATCACTGGGAACCAGAAAGGACTAAATTCAGTTCAACCATGTGTACATGGTTAGAAGTTGAAAGGAAATAATACAAAGTCCTGTTTGTTTTGTTACTCTACTGCCCCTTACTAGGTAGAGTTGCTAGATAAAGAAACTCAGAGGTGGATTTAGGACACTTGGTATTGAAAAAGCTCATAGGAAAATGAGCCAGTCAACTGTTTTCTTCCACCAGGGCCACACAGAGCCAGCTTTACACCCACTGGAAACTGCATTTTGCTTTGGCTTCCTTGTGTGCATGTCTGAACTTAATTGTTAGTGGTTGGGTTTAGCAATTAAAAATACTGAACTGCGGCTGGATGTGGTGGCTCAAGCCTGTAATCCCAGCACTTTGGGAGGCCAAGGCGGGCGGATGACTTGAGGTCAGGAGTTCTAGATCAGCCTGGCAAACATGGTGAAACCCTGTTTCTACTAAAAATACAAAAAAATTAGCTAGGCATGCTGGCGGGTGCCTGTAATCCCAGCTACTCAGGAGGCTGAGGCAGGAGAATCGCTTGAACCCAGGAGGTGGAGGTTGCAGTGAGCTGAGATCACACCATTGCACTCCAACCTGGGCATCAAAAGCGAGACTCCATCTAAAAAAAAAAAAAAAAGAAAAAAAAAATACTGAATTGCTTACTGAAAACTAGAGAGAAAATGTTTCATACCTGATAATCTCAGAGATCTGAGGTGCTCTGCACTATACATAACGACAGCATCTATTTGTTGCCATCTTCTGAGGCATAACTACCTTTTAAAGAGTTTCTTCTATAAAATAACTTTGTCTTGCTTAATCTGCAAGATGAAAAGGATATGAATGAGATCTTCATCATGACTGTGGATTGCTGTGTGAAGTTGATCTTCCAAGTACAATAGCTTCTTGCCTATGTCTTCACACTTTTCTCCAAGTTCTGCAGAAAGGATGTAAGATTCCTGGCGAGAGGGGTGGGGGAAACAAGATCACTGGTTAGAGCCGTGAACACAGACAGCACACAAAGGGAAGCTTCCTGGAAAGAGCTCTCCCAGTTTCTGCACCTCAGTCAGAATTGTGCTAGGGCCTGTGTCTCCCCTGGGGATCAAACTTGAGAAGTTGTGAACGGATTTCAAGTTATGACCAAAGAATGAGCTTTGTCTACATAGTTCCACAGGCTACCTCCCTTGTCTGGTCATTTCAAAGTGCTACTTCCAGTATGTCAAGTCCCAGAGTGGATTTATCAAACAGAAACTCTGAATCTTCCAGCTGTATCAATGGGCAAATTCAAAATTTAATAGGGATTCTAAAAAAAAAGTGGGGAGAGGGGTCATAGCAGCAACTGGGCTAGCCTGTAAGGACAAAGGGAATATTCCTTTAAGGACACAGGAATTGACTAGGGCACTGAGCATTTGTTTACACATTGACCACAGTCCCTGAATGCTAGAATATAAGTGCCATGAGGTGTATATTGCACATACAGCTGCTGCTACCACCACCATACATGGGAGCTTAAGCCCCATAAGAGCAGGATGATGATGTCTTGCTTGTTGCTGGTCCTAGAGTCCCTGGCATAGTATCTGGCACATGACAGGCAGGTAGTATTGATTGATTTAATGAATGAACAGTTGAGTCTTAGAGCTCCTTCCTTCTCTCACATTTTCCCTTCAAACTTATTTCTATGAGCCAGAAAAGGGCCTTCTTTATGTCACCTTCCTGCACAAAACCACCACAGAGCAGAGTCTAAACTCTGCCTTCATATGACCTGGCACAAAGCCCATGGTTCAGCTGTATCCCCTCTACTCTCCTAAAGGCAAGCTAAGCTTTGCCAGCCAGACTAACCTGGTTGCCTTCTCTCATGCTGTTCTTTTTGCCCATGCATTCTTCCCCATTCTTCTCTGAAACCCAACCTTTCCTTCAAAGGCCCCAAATAATAATTTCACCTTGTAGGGCAATCATTCTGATAAGTGCTGTGTCCACTCAAGTGAGGTAAGCTCCCTGTGGGTAAGGGCCATGGGTTCATCATTCATCCCAGTGCCCCAAGTTGAATGCTGGGCATGTAGAAGGCCACAGACTTGTAAAGGAAAACAATAAACAAGGTTAAGAAAATGAGAACAGAAGATAGAGGTTCTTAGAATAAAGCAGGGGGAGAAGCAAGAAATGAGCTCAGAATTAAAACTTAAATGTAAAGGTAGTATTTCCTCAACTAAGAGTGAAAAGCTTAGAAGATACACTAAAAAATTAGTGCAGGTCAGACGCAGTGGCTCGTAGCTGTAATCCCCGCACTTTGGGAGGCTGAGGTGGGTGAATCATGAAGTCAGGAGTTCGAGACCAGCCTGGCCAACATGGTGAAACCCCATCTCTACTAAAAATACAAAAATTAGCTGGGCATGGTGGTGGGTGCCTGTAATCCCAGCTACTCAAGGGGCTGAAGCAGAAGAATTGCTTGACCCCAGGAGGCGGAGATTGCAGTGAGCCGAGATCGCAACACTGCACTCCAGCCTGCGCAATAGAGCAAGATTCCGTCTCAAAAAAAAAAAAAAAAAAAAAAAAGGCCTAAGGTAAACTATTAAGATATGTATTCAGCTTAAACTACAAGGTTACTACAAAAGCTACAGTGAATACCACACAATAATATCAAAATGCCCAGGTGTGCGATAATAGTCCCGTTAAAAGGTCTTTGGAGATGATGTGTTATATAATATTATAATCAGGATACACAAATAACAACTAAATTCAGGTATATAATTTGACTTTTGCTATATTAGCTTTAAAATTTACATGCCAATGGCCAACTACATTAGAATAAAATAGTGCTAATGGGAACTGCAAATAACTATTGTAAATATTAGAGAAGTCTAGTATATTGAAGAATGAGCTATAAGCTACAGAATGAGCTATACACATTTACTGCAAGTAAGTGTATATGGAAAAGAAATCTAGTGGTAATAACATACAATTGTGGGGACATATGGACACAATTAAAGGAACTTTAATGTGAAGCACCCAGGAAGGCTTACTTGAAATTGACCATAACAGTGGTGAGAACACAGCAAATATATAAAAATCACAGATACATATATATATGTATATATTTTTTTCTGATCCCAAAATAAAATTATCAGTCAAAGATGTGAAATTGAGGGTAGAAGATTACACGGAAGTGTAGGAACTGGATAATGAGTAACACCGTCATCACACATGAAATCAATGAGACACTAAGAAAAAGAACATCTGGGAAAAAATGATTGACAGTCATGAAACCACAAATCATACAGGAAGGAGAAAAATACACTGTTAGCAGGAAAATATATATGACTGAAAACACACTTAAAGAGAGAAAAAGCATAGACTCAGAACAGAAAACCAAGGAATTTAAAACACCCTTAAATGAAATCAAATGACTCAATCTTCATCTTACGGCTCCAACAAATATGAAATCAAAGCTAAATTAAACAAATTTAAAATACAGTTTTACATTTCTCCCCCAAACATATAATTCCTGCTTGTTTGCCTTTTTAAATTATGTGCAGATTGATAGTAATGGCATAAATTTTGGAAAGCAATTTCAGACCACATAACAAGCATTTTAAATTGTTCGTATCTTAGGACCCAATAATTTCCCTTCCTGGAATCTATCAAAAAGAAATAATTTGTTCATTTAAATTGAAATAACTTTTATTAAGCTCTTGTAATAAGCATGGAAGAATGCCTATCACATATATGTCAAATAGAAATAAAAGATTTTTCATGCAAAAATGATGGCATTAAAAGTATGGGAAAGAGGAAATAACTGTCCAACAATAAAGGGAATAGTTAAAATAAGTTCTGGTACATTAGATTTGAATTTAGCCACTAAAGTCATTTTTAATAAAAGAGCATTTAATGATGATGAACTAACTCAAATAGGCAAAGCATTAAAATATTTATAATTATTATTTTATGGGGCAGTATTACAGGAAATTTTTATTTTCTTCTTTATACTTGCCTGAACCTTTAACATCTCTAAAATTTGGAAAAAAGTTACCAAAAACCCTAATTCAAACCATAACGAAAAAGGAAGAAATTTACCTGAATTTTTTTTAGTTTTTTTAGAGATTAAAAAACAAAGAATATAGCATAAGGGAACAATTCAGAGAGCTCAAGTCACCTTGTTAGCTAACAGAAGATCTGACTGGCATTCTTTTGTGGGGCTGGTTTTCCAAGGCAGTTACAGGATCTCTCTCAGGCTTGTGCAGGAACCACTACTTGTTGGTCTGACAGCTTGTGATTCTGAACTGAGAGGATATTGAACGTGAACCAGGTGGATATGACTTAAGAGATGTATTACTTTACTATAAGGCTCTCACTTGGAATCTTGGGAATAGAATTAGTTTAGACCTAAACTGACAATTGACAGCTGATGAGAGAGTAGATTAATATGTTTCTATCAATCTGATGAAAAATTCTGTTCTGTCCAAAGAAATCTGTCTGTCCAGAGAGAGCAGTGTGGGATCAGAACTATGGGTATCAGCTGGGTGTGGTGGCTCATGCTTGTAATCCCAGCAGGCGGATCACAAGGTCAAGAGAGACCATCCTGGCCAACACGGTGAAACCCTGTCTCTGCTAATAATACAAAAATTAGCTGGGTGTGGTGGCTCACACCTGTAGTCCTGGCTACTCAGAAGGCTGAGGTAGGAAAATTGCTTCAACCCAGGAGGTGGAGGTTGCAGTGAGCCAAGATCGCACCACTGCACTCTGGCCTAGCAACAGAGAAGACTCCGTCTCAAAAAAAAAAAAAGAAAAAAGAAAAGAAAAAAAGAACCATGGGTATCAGCTGTGCAAAGTTACCCAGGTCCTGCCTACTAGCCCATAAATCAGGGACTAGGCAAAACTTCCTTGGCCATTTCCATACCATGCCCAGGTATGGCAGAGTGTAGCTGTGGTCATAGCAACACACTTTTCTGGAACATTGCCTCTCCACCATCAAGAAACAGAGTTTATTACTTCTCCTATTAAACCTGGATGGCCCTTGAAATTCCTTCAATGTATAGAACATAGTGAAGGTGACACTGCCTGACTTGCAAAGTCAGGTCATAAAAGGTGACATATCTTTTTAGATCACCCACCCTGGGACCCAGCCTCCATGTTGTGAGGAAGCCCAAGCTATGGACGGGCTGTTTATAGACATCTGGATGAGAGCCTCAGCGAAAGCCCTAGTCAACAGCCAGACTTGGGAAGGACCGAACCTTCAGATGGTCCCAGCCCCTGTCTTCAAGTCATTCAGCTAACACCCAGACATTGTGGAGCAGAGACACCCTCCTCACTGTGCCCCACCCCAACTTCTGATCTACAGATCCACAAATATCCTAAATAGTTCTTTTAAATCACTAAGTTTGTGGTGATTTTAATGCAGCCATAGTAGCTAAAACAGTGGGCTTACATGGGTTGTCCCTACACAGAACCTCGCATGAGTGGATAAAACAATTGCAAAATGCTAGCAAGAAGTGCATCTTCACTGGTACCTAGTTAGGGAGCTAACTGACGAGACTTTTGGAGCTCACTAAAGTGCTAATACCTCTCAGGGAGGGGAGCTCCTACCCATGCAGGGCACTATGGCCATGAGGCTGGGAAGTGCAACAAAGACATTACGAGTGGCCACTGCCACTGGTCAGTGATCCCAGATCCCTGGCTCCTAGTTTAATATGTAAGTTATTGAACAGTACAGGCACATTTTCTGAGGGGTGTGTGTGTGTGTGTGTGTGTGTATGTGTGTATGCACCAAGTATAGTCAAAATTTCCTAGAAAATTCCTCAGGAAGATATGCCACAGTAAGTCCAACATATCTGATTGCAATGCAACCCACAGGGGCCTCACGTTCTTCCAGCTTTAGGAGAAATGGCTCTTTCTTCAGTGGACACTTAGCAGAGCAAGGTGCTCACATCACGAGAGGCAGAAAGGTAAGAAACATACAGATTCCTGTCTCCCGGGCCCTCACACTGGCCTTGGGACACACCCACTGCCTAGACTGAAGGACAACACTGCTGTCTATTTCAATGATCATGTCCTCCTGGTATGTGATATTTATATGTTACGGTCACACAGGATGGCACAGTCTCTGCAGGAAGCATCGAGCGTATTACACTACTTCTAGTTTTTCCCCTGCTTTGAAAGTACCTTGCTGGAGTATGTTCTCTCAAACCAGTGGGCTTTAGGCCTTATTCTGCAGAGATCCCCCGGCAGGAGGAAAAGGATTTTTACTGTCAATCCTACCCCAATTTCTAATTGTATCTGTTTTATTTGTTAAGCCTTCGTAGAAAGCTAAATAAATAAATAAATAATGGGAGCTGTTGAAGAGAGTTTGTTTGCTTGTTTTAAAATAAAAGAAACTTTTTTTCAAAGAAAGTATCCTTAGTGAAAGCTTTGGAAGCACTGCCATTTCTGTTTAAGCCAAAATAGTGAGTTGTAAGCCAGGTGTTTTAATCAGGAGGCTGCGCCTTGGGTTATAACTGCAAGAGAAATGGAACTTCCTTATCTTAACACCATCTTGTTTCCCAGGACAGCAAATGCATTTACAAAGCTCTGCCTCCTTCATGGCTACTAAGAATGTCGGAAACCTTCCCTGAGAATCTTAATACCTAGAAGGAGAGAGTGCTGCTGGATTTGGTAGGGGTCTTAGGAACCATCCTCAAGATTCAATTCCTTCTTTTACACACAAGAGGCTCGAAGAGTCCTTTAATTTTTATTTATTTTTATTTTTTTTGAGACAGAGTTTTGCTCTTGTTGCCCAGGCTGGAGTGCAATGGTGCAGTCTCGGCTCACTGCAACCTCCGCCTCCTGGGTTCAAGCGATTCTCCTGCCTCAGTCTCCCAAGTAGCTGGGATTACAGGCATGTGACTCCATGCCAGGCTAATTTTTGTATTTTTAGTAGAGGTGGGATTTCTCCATGTTGGTCAGGCTGGTGTCGAACTCCCAACCTCAGGTGATCTGCCTGCCTTGGCCTCCCCAAGTGCTGGGATTACAGGCATGAGCCACTGCACCCGGCCAAAGAGGCATGTAACTTGGACAAAGTGGTGATGGAAAGAAATCAGAGAAGCAAACAGCGAGCGCCTGAAGACGTGGTGTTCTCTTCCCCTCTACCCTCAGAACTCTGCAAAGTCTCAATTCCTGGAGCGTTCAGCCTTATTAAAGGGCTATGCTCCCTCCAGGACACAGAGGCATACTGAGTGGAGGTGACAGTGATGATGACCATGACAACCTGGGATGCAATGATGGGATGCAAGGAGCCCCCATTCACAAGTCCATAAAATACCAGGCTGCAAGCAGAGAAAAGCAAGCGGGCACACGGGAACGGCGGCGAGAATGTCTCCTTTCCTAATAAGAACATGAGGATCTGGTCCCATCTCTCCCATCAACTCTGTAGATTCCAAATAAACATAGTCTGAACCATGTCCACAACTTCACACACCGAGCGTCTCTCTGTGTGCAATTTGTAACTTTTGCTCCCATTTGTATTTTAAATTAAATGTGACCAAAAAAGAGAACGCCTGCATGACTGATACTTGCTAATTAAAAATGCTACCCACTACAAAGCCACCGGGATTCCTAGCCGAAATGGAGTTTTGTAGGATTTGCAATTCTGAATGGATCATTTAAAATACAGGTTGCTTGGCAGTTCAAAATGTCTTTGAAGACGCTCCAGTAATTTGTCTTGTCAGGCGGTCCTTTCAGCAATTCAAATTATTATATTTTTTCCTTTCTGAACATCCATCCCATCATTTAACCCTAGGAATAATTGTTTTCCCTGCGGGTCAGAATGAAAAGCAGCTACAACAGGTAAATGGTCTGACTGCTACACCTAACACCCCCTCTCTTCAAAACCCTGCAGATTCCACTTCTTCCAGGAATACTTCAATCCCGATTCTCCAACCCTGCCTGCCTCTGGGTAAGAGGAGTTCCTCCCTGCGTGTGTAACCACCTGTCTTCCTCACCAGATGATGACAGAATGATGTCCTGCCCCTGCCTCTGTCGTCCTACCTTGCTCATAAAAGGTGCCCAGTAATGCTTGTTGCAGGAATGAATGGAGACTCCTGTATCTTATGAGAACTTGGAAGAAGCTGTGCTGTTTTTCAGACTACCAAGAGATCATTTCACCCAAGTATAAAGAGTCAGGAAGGAAAACCAACAAGAAGAACCTTTCCGGATGCTGAACACATGCCTTTGCCTCTGTGCAGCCAAGAACAGCCTGGGTTAATTTTCTTGCCACAGGGACAGTCATGGGATCCTGGGGTCCTCCACAGTACTGCTGTACACACATGGCTTTTATTGGCCTCCATGAAAGCCCTACCATCTTCCCTGCTGTCCCTCCACACGGGAATGATTCAGTAGCACCGACTCAGTCGGGCAATATTTCAAATATAATTTGCTTAACTCACCTCATGATCAAAACCCATAGGCGGGAATGTTTGGGCAGAAATTTTCAGCTGTGTTGAATTAGAGCTGATGTCAAATTTCTGTCCTGCTCATCCAACTCAGGGAGTGTGATTTAAAAACAGAAAATGGGATTTCTTTTGTTAGGCAGGATTTTCCCATTAAAGTGACTTTCAAAAAACATTTTTCTATAAAAGTGTATACCCAGAAAAGCATTCAGTTGCTAGCCTGAGCAGATGTCTAAACCACATGCCCCAGTGAGAAGAACAGCCACAAATTCCATGACCAGGGTCTCCAAGGACATTTTTACTTAGTTATAGTTCCCATAACAAGGCTTAAGTCTTTCCCTATGACATTTGGAAGATACCAACATTTAAAATTTCAGAACTGGAGCTTATATTCAAAGGGTAGGGAATATATTACTAAATAATAATGGTTGTTTTGATACGAGGAAGTATCTGGAAACAATAGCTCATCAGGCTGTATCTAGAGTGATGAGGAAATCATATTTATTATTTCTATTCTGAATAGAAAATACCTTTGGAAGAGGTAACTGTTTACATTAAATTGCTAGGTAGGCGGGTACTACTGTGGCTGCCAACTCTACTTAGGAAAAGCTTCCACACCTAATAGAGCAGACATTTGCAGAAATCTTATCATCAGTGGAGATTTGCCACAAATTTGAGCAGACGGACTACACCTTGGGTTGAGTCACTGGATCAAGATGATTTAAATAGTCTATTTCTTAAGATGCTGTCAAGAGTTATTTTAAAGGGAGGGGCTATATGAAGTCTGTAAGAGTGTCAAGAAATAGAATAAGAAAAATCTCAAAACTGAAGTAAGAAGTACTGCTAAGATTCTAAGATTAATCTGAGAAAGCAGGCAGTTACCCTTCAGGTCTCTCTTTCAGACATTGTGCTGGGGGCTGTGCTGAGAAGTCATCAGTTACTTCCACCCTTGCTAGGGATCAGTGGTGCCGGGGAGGGGTTAGTACCTGTAGCTCTAGCATGAACCTCCACCTTGGAATACGGTACTCTTTGCTGTGACTCAACTGCTTACCCAGATCCTTATTTCCCCTGGCTATGTAATAAGACATCAGCAATACCTATCCACAAAAGTATATTTGCCAATCCACAAAAAGATTTAATTCCTGCAGTGCAAGTCACAGGCTACACAGTAAGACAAACAAACACACGCACAAAAAGGACAGGTGTTCCCTTATGGCCTTCAAGCCAACTGTTTACATATTTTACATATTTTGGGGCTATAGCAGTATTTAAGTTTTTTTTAAATTTTAAAAACGTAAAATTGAACACAGCACACACACATGCTTACAAGCCAAAAACGCTACTTGAGCCTCATAATGGTTGTTACAGCATGAAGTCTCACTCCTTCTCCTCTGCCTTGAGGTAAACCCGATGTGATTACCACCATCCGTGAGCTTAGCTGATGCATCAAACCATTTCCTTAGTGTAGCATTAAAATCACTATCTTAAATATGTTCCTTTGGGCTGTTTTCCAAAATATATGCTTGGCAAATACATTCCAGGAATGCGATATGGTTTTCTCTTTCTTTTTAAAATACTATCTAGATAAAGAATATTTAGTTCAAACAAATGCCTGCCCACAACACAAAGAATATATTTCACATGTATTTGACATAGATTTATGGTGTTTGCCTTTTCATATAAATGCCGAGTTCTACAGTCGTGTAAATGCCAATAAGCAGAGAGGCAAAATTGAGACACTAAGCGTATATCTTTATTACTCTGATACGAGTATTCATCCAAATATTCAAATTATCCGGTTACTCTGAGTAACTGCATATTTCTTTTAAAAGCATCCAGATGTCATCAGTGGTAAAGAAAGCATCTGATATATTTAGACATCTTTAGGTCAAAGCAAACAATGAATTGTCTTCAAGTATCTGCATGCTTGTTTTCAAGGTGGCTCGGAGAAACAGGCTCTAAATAAAAGTAATTAACAGAATGAAACAAATTGTTAGAAGAAGAAATTGCTTGCTAATTGGCATATGTTAATTGGCCTGTGGCTTCTAGTTTAGTTGAAGGGAAACCTTTGAAAAGCTCCAGTTTATACTACACGATCATGCAAGAGGATGTGAACTGCTTTTCTTTAAGCACACTGGGCTTGATCGTCAAATCTGAATAAAACCAAACTTCATTAGAACCCTCTAAGAAAATAATCCATTTGAATCCAAAATGAGATTCATGGCGTAGGCTGGTACCTAGATACACCCCATTTAACAGAAGGATTCAGATTCTGGGGATAGGGACATCCAACCCTAAGGCCCTTTTGCATAAGAAAACAAAAATGAAAAGTGATTTGAGGGATTCCTTTTAAGGGAATGTGTTCTTTGAGCTAAGAAATATTGGATTGTAAAAGGAAACTATGAAGGCAGAATCAAATCCCAAACTCCATCCAGGTTCACTTTATAGTAAAACAAATTTGAACTTCAAGTGTTTTTTTGTAAACTGTTTAAGTATGATACTCCCATAGTTACTGTTTTTAAATGTCAGCATTTAATCCTGGTTCTGGATGTTACCCCTTCCAAGGGAGAGCTTGCTTCCCACCCTAAAGAAGGTGGTGCCCGAGGTGCTCAAAGGTACCTGAGAAATAGATTGGGGTGCTCTGGTTGGTGGTATCTACTCTTTCTCTCAAAAGGCACTCAGACAAAAAGAGCAAAGGACCACTCTTCTTTTCTCTCACTGTTACCCAAGCTTGTTGGCCTGAGGTTCCTAATCATATCAGCAAAATGAGATCTGCTCTGCCATAATCAACGGTTCCAGGAAATACCTGGGGGCCAGGTGGAGGAGGGGGTGTGTAACAACCAGTGGCTGGCAAAGCAGAAACACCAGCATAGACAGAACGGAAAATGTTAAATTATTCACTGAAAAAGGCAGTGCGGCAAGTCTTGGGCAGAGGTAAGAAAATTTCACACAGGCGTTTCCTGGAACCCCAGTCCTCATCTCCTGCCTGCTGCTAGCTAGGAAGGGCAGGAATAGCTCACGACCAGCTTGTGGGGTCCAGAAGCTCCTGACTTTAACTGCCCTGGCTGCCAAGTGGTGGGGAAATCAAATGCACTGTAGCTATTTCATTTTCCACATTACAAAACTTCTCAGCTACTCCCAGGACACCACCGAGGATTCACTGGGTAACACTTCCTCTGTTACAAATGCCAAAAATGAGTCCTTGCCATTCAGGCAGAGGCCATCCTGCTATCGATACCTCTGCATCGGTGAATGACAAGGAATTTCCAAGGTGAACGGCGTCACCAAGAGCCCTGAGGGTGTTTTCCTCAGAAGCGCTGAACTATTTTTAATTAGTGGAAAAAGGGCCACCGTGAGGCCCTGGAGCATGGAGCAAGGTTCCACCATGTTCCGAAAGAAGGAGAAGCCAACAGATCAGAGGAGTCCCCTTCCTTCCCTTGGGCGGGTGAAGGAGGCTGAGAAGCTGATGACAGTCATTAACTGAGAAAACCAGCAGGAGCCAGCTCACTGAACAGAAGAAACACCTCTCTTATCCACCTGCCAGCTTGTCCCTGGGCTCTGCTTTCTCTCTCAAATTCCGTGGCCAAGGCCAGGCCAGGGGCAGGGCCCTGGTAAGCCTGCGCACTTCTGTTTCTATTGGTCAAGTTGTATTTGTTCTTAACTTCTGTAGGCCAGTTGTATTTAAAAATCCTAATTATACAATCTAAATAAATACTATGAAGAGCAATGATATGTTAGTGTGAAAAAAAAGTGCTTGTCTCCATGAAAAGCAAGTTGGAAACCTTGGAAAGACTCAATAACATTTAAGAGAGAGGAAGAGGCTGAGAATTGTTTTCCAAGTGCTCTTAAAATTTCCAGTCCACTTTAAAGACACCAAAAGTGGAAATTGTTAATGATGCATGATAGGTGAGGTTTACACAAGAAGGGTCATGTGAAAAGCCAATCAGCAGGCTCTACAAACAGAAATCCTTGGTCCTATATCGAATGAACAGCAAATAAGAGGGCACGTTTTCAGCTAGAAACAAAAAGGTTGAAAATACACACGTATCATCCTTTATGATTCTCTGCCTTTTCTGACTTTTTAATTAACCAACCAATTATCAACCCTGGTTGGTTCCTGGTTGCTTCTACTGCTGTACTTTTGGGAAAGATGGCTGGGTTTGCAAAACTTCAAAATGTAGTGGAGACAGAACTTTTCTTCATGCCCTAGCTTTTTGCTTTCTGCCCAAAGACATTAAACAAAAAGAGCAAAACCAGCTGATGGGTAAGTGAACATTTTTCCCTTGTCAGTTCTTTTCAAAAGTGGGAGAGGTATCAAGAAATCACGTAGCTGGGGATATGCTCCTTGGAGAGTCAAAGTGAGTTTCCAGCTGTCCCAGGGCCAGTAAGTGTCAGAGAAAAGAAAGACTCAGATCTGGACCCATTATGGCTGAAGAGGAAGCACTTTTGCCCAATAGAGACATTTCTAGATACAGAAATCAGTTTAAGACAAGGAGGACAAACATCTTCATCGTGGATCACTTTTCCAGCCTTTTTTTCATGTGAAATTGAGTAAAAAGGAATGGAGATACTTATGTTGTGGCTCCCAGTATGATACCCCAAAGTGTGACACTGTGGTATGCTGAGTACTTTGAACCAAAGGAGACTGGAAGGCTCAGAAGCAAGGTCTCTCTGACCTTCTCCTGCCCTCCTCTCTCACACTCCTTTTTCTCCCTGGATGCAAGCCACAGAAACCGGAATTCCTCTTCCTCAAAGCCAGTCTTAGAAACTAGGACTCCTCTCCCCGAAAGCAACCATAAAACCTAGAAAGGTCACTCTCTTCCTTCTCCCTTGAAGACCCTCCATCCAGAGAAGTCCTGCCCCATACCCAAGAGGAATAAATACTACACAGAGTGTCCAAGAAGAATCTGAACAGACAGGACTTGCTGGTCCGCTCACCCCCCAGGCTATAACCATTAGATTACACCCATTTCGTCCAATCACATTCCTTCATAGCTAACTATTCTTCATTACCCCTGAGCATAAAAACAGTTTTCCCTGGGTCTTTGAGTCTTCATTTCTGAAGCCTCCTGTGTCATGTAAAACTGATTAAATTAATGTGTTATGTTTTTCTCTTGTTAACTTGTGTTTGTTATAGAAGTGTTAGCCCTTATGATGGCTGAGGAAAGATATCACACCTTTCCACCCCTAAACTTACAATGCTTTTTGAAGACCTCAATCTGAACAGATGAGGCTACACGGTTGTGTTGTGTCTTACTGCTAATTCCTTTCATTGCAGCCGTGTTCACACACTGGCTACTCACATACTGCACGCGATGACTCAACATTGCCACGTCCTCTTTTGGCCTCTTTAGTGAGAGCTACTGGCTCAGAAAGGAAGCAGCTGGGATGAGAAGTCTGGGGGAGCGATACTGTCCAGGGAGCCCATTATGTAGGAAGAGGAGTGGAAACAGAAAGCACCCCGCAGGCTAGGTTGCAGACAGGAAAGAAAAAAATTACGCAGGTATTATGGCCAGAACAGCCAGTACAAAAGAGCCACTTCACAGCGGAGGAAGCCTGGCTCACGATTTCCCTGGCTCCTGTCTGGCCCCCATACAATTTCTGTAACATCTGTGAACCAGGGCCAATAGCAGCTGATAGTTTCCAGAGTCCTCAGACAGGTTTGGAGGAGAGCTGTCATGAAACTGGAAAAGAAAAGGGCTCTTACAATTCGAGGAAGTTCACGCTAAGTTTGGCACAGAGCCCTGTTGCTGACTTCCTCTGTAACAAAATCCAAAGCAAATTGCTTCGCCTTAATGGGCCGAGCTGTAAAATGGGGGAATGGTGCTCAGCAGCCTGGCAAGGACCGTAGACACAGGGAAGGTGTTAATTAACGACAAAGTCCTTGTGATAACAAATTGTCACGAGAATGCACATCACCGCGTTGGCCAGATAAGCACGGAAAAGGCTTTGAAAACTCGTCTCCCCGTGGACCTCTGTAAGAAGTCAGTAATTTTTCGTGGAAGATTTGGGTCAAAAGGAAATTGACTGCCTTCAGGGCATCAAGCTTCAGTAGAGAAACCAGCATAGGATGCTCAGACCCAGCAGGGAGTTCCAAAGCAAAACCAACCCAGACCTGCAAGCAAATAGACATTTTAGCCACAGGATAAATGCAAAGTACCCAGACTTCAATGGCTCCCTGGAAAACACAGGCAGGAAAACAAAAGCATCTTCCTCATGAGACCCTTGTTATCATTTCCCTGTACCTTCCACAGTCTAAAATCCCGGACCCAAATACAAACGAGATCTTTCCTTCGTGAAACCTTTCTCTGCCTGGGTCTCTTCCACTAACTCATTGCTCATGTCTACTTTTTGACAAAAAGTGAGCATAGTACACATGTAAAGGAAAATTTAAAAATCTCAAGCACCCCCAAACTCCTCAGGCAAAAGGGAAAGTTAAGCCTGGAGACTGAGTCATGTAACACCCTCTTCCAAACAAATAGCTGTTGCTAGCATTAGGCATACAAAAAGCATTTTAGAGATGCTTGTGACAGCCAGAAAGAGTGATAGGAACAAAAGTTAACACAAATTAGCCTCTACTATGTATGCATCTCTCACTTGGAGATGCATCCTTTCATTTAAATCTTCATCACAGCTTCATGAGATAGTTTTCATTATCCTCTCATGTCATGGTGGTGTTTTTCTTAACAGATGTGGAGATGCAGCCTATAAGAGGCCTAACTGAGGATTACAACAGACTCAGATTCAAGCCCTGTGCTCTTTCTGGCAGGCCAAACTGCCTTTTGACAGTCCTGAGACAAAAGCACTGACTCAAACATCTATAGCCCAGTTTTTAAATAGGTAGACATTTAAAAAAAAGTTTTAAAATCACTGTTGTAAAGTCATACACAGTAAAATTCACTCTTTCTGATGTAAAGTTATGGACTTAGACATATGCATACTCACATGACTACCACCACAATAAATATATCTATCATCCCGCCCCCCAACTTCCATACCCCAGATTCCTTCCTGTTGCTCTCGGAATGAGTCCCTTCCCCTTTCCCAGCAACAGCTGATCTCTTTTCTGACCCCATAATTTTGCCCTTCTCAGAAAACATCATCTTAAAATCCATGGCACTCATGAATTCAAAGAACAGCTGCCCTCTCTGTGAACACAAACCCACCACTGCGATACAGGCACAGGGAAATGATAGCGAAAGCCAGCAAAAGCTATAAGGTGCCCTCTAAAGCACCCACTCTCCCCCAAGATGGCACAAATAAATATAGGACATCCTCAGCATTTCAGATGGTGGAGAGGATCTGGGAGGCTTTCTGGGGGACCCCTGGAGCACCCAAACAGCAGCCACCACAGGACCTAGGATAAGGTTCCACTGTTTATTCATCCTTGACCCCAAGTTTCCTATTTTTCAACAAATACAGCTCTGTGTTCTTATAGCCAGATAGTGAAATTGGCAGGTGCTTATAATCTTATGCAGGAAAACGAATCCTCCTATACCTGGGAAAGTCTGTCCCCAGAGAGCCTGGAGGGCTCAGGGCTCAGTGGGTAGGGCAGAGAAGTGGGGAGAGAGGGAGGAAGAGAGTGATGGGGTTCAGAATGCACTACGCCAAAATATGGCACCTTGGCATCTGAGGAACAGCAGAAGCGGGAGTCTCTCTGACCTTCTGCAGCCATTCTCTCCTGAAGCAGGCCATACATAATTCTCTGACCTTCCTCTAACCACCGCTGACCACCCTCATCCTTAAAGTGTACAACCTATACCCAAAGGAAAGGAGTGTCCTTATCTCTGAAGACACAGGGATGCAGTGAAGAATCTGAGCAAACAGGCCTTGCTAAGCTCCCCGCAGTTTATTGCCATTAGATCACATTCCTTTTGTCCAATTATACTTCTCCACATCTGTCTGCTATTCTTCAAACTTAAGCATAAAAATACACTGGTTTCTGTTGCTTTGGGTCTTCATTTCTGCAGGCTCCTGTGTCATGTAAATTTTATATTAAGCAAATTTGCACATTTTTCTCTTGTTACTCTGTCTGCATAGGGGCCTCAGCTGAGAACTTTTAGATGCATAAAGGAAAGATAATTATTTTTCTCCCCTACAGGAGTAAGGGATCTCTGCTGAATCAGTCCTGGCCTCCAGCAGAATCAGTGACCCATGGACTCCATCACATACCTGGATGGCTTCTGACTGCCCCACACTGAGCTCCTCCTGGAAGCTCACTTTGAAAAGCCAGCCACACCTTCAAAGACTCATTTCCAGAGCCTGCAGTTTCTTCCACCCGGGAATAAACCCTTGCTTAGGTGGCACTTCCCTCCATCCCAGAATATTCTTTCAAACCATCCACCTGCAGCAGGTGGTAACTTTTCAACACCTTACCCAGAGCACTGGAAACCAGGCTTTGCTGGAGGATTCCACCTGCAGCAACTGGGTTAACAAAAGAGGTCAGATGTCTATAAATTATAGTAGAGCCTGTGATTGGGCCAGCAAGGATGCAGAGTGACAATGGTTGCTTTCTTATAAGACCATGGAATCCAAATATAGGATCAAGGATCAATTTTCCAAGCAGTCCAGAGGCAGTGACTAAGAACACAAACGTCTGCTCTCTGAAGGTCATGGTCCTGCAGAGGGGATGTGAGGCTGCCAGGGCTGGCCTGGGGAGGTAACAATTTCCTCACCCACCAGTGGTGAGTCCTGGCAAAGACCCAGGGAGGAAGCACAGCTAACATCTAACATCAACCATGAGACTTGAAGGCCATGTGTCACGTTCCTCCAGCCTCTCTATGCTATTTCCTTTTTCACACTCAGAACACCTGGGAACCTGGGCCAACAAAGAGCTCTGAAGACTTGGGTCATGGCACTGAAATCAGGAAAAACTTCCTAGGGCCTTTTTATGGAAAAGACTCTTGTTAGGGCAGGAGGAGGAAAGTGAGAAGAGGAAGGGGAAGGGAGAGAGGAAAGAGGGGAGAGAAAAGTAAAGCTAAATAAAACCATATTTTAATTTGTAATACATATCTCTCAGGCCAAACTTTAGTTGTGTTTATGAAAGAAGAACATTATAAATATTCATTATGATCTGGTTTGGTAAAAACAATTAAGGGGATAAATACATATATTTGAATGTTTCATTCAAATAAATAATAATATATTGTAATATATATATTCTAAATATATAATTAAATATATGATATATGATATATAATGTATAGTATATATGTTAAATATCATGTATGGCATACATAATCTATAGTGTATATGATAACTATGTTATATATGACATATATAATGTATGCTATATATAGTAATTCTATATTAGACTGCATATTCTAATTCTAGCCACTAAATTAGAATGAAAATGGAACTAAATATGCCAAAAGTTGGGTTTTTTTGCTCTTCTATATTTCAAATTTTGAAAAAAATTCTACATTATTTTGTAATCATATTCAAGTTACTGAAACTTTTAAAAGTTTATATGCTCAATGGGAAGCCCTCCCAATATATATTGTTCCCATTTGGAGCATGGTCCCAAAGCACCCCTTAGAATAGGGGTCCCCTCTGGAGACCATGTGGAAAGGACAGACCTCTTTCTGTTCGCCTCCAGCACAGTACAGAGAGGGGATGAGGTGAGCCTTCCATTCTTCCAATGCCTGCAAAGGGGTCTTCCTTTTATCCTCGGAGTGGAGCCTGGGGGGAATAGGAGGAGCAGCTATACAAACAGCTCCCTTTAAGGCATCCATCTGCCTCTCATCTTCTACAGACAGGCTTCCCCTGGCTTCCTGGAGTTGTAGGCTCTGGATAAGCAATCGACAAGCTTCCAAGTCAGCTTCCCACACTTTCCCAAGCAGTGGACACTTGCAGCTGAGACAGAGAGGAAACAAAGACATAAAAGTAAACTCAGTGATGTTTCATCATGCCAGGTCAATAGCTTGTCTACCAGGCTAAAATTCAGCCAGTCATCTTATACTTGATGACTTAATTTCACAGTGATAAATTACTTCAACTAGAAGACGTATCAGAGGGACCAAATTTGTACACCATCAAGTCACCATGAAACGTATTGGTCCTTAGCTGCTTGGTCTGCAAAGGCATCCAAAATCCTATGTATTTTTCCAGACTCAGCAGCCCAATACAACACAGTTTCTGCTCATATCTGTGTTTCCAGCCTTACTGTCTTGCTTTGAAACCTCAGACCTGTCCAACTCTTCCAGGCTAGATCATCTCTCTCCGTCCATTCCCCACCAACACACATACACCCAGGCCTTCATCTGACTAAATCATATTATCTTCAGAACTCGGCTTAAATAACCTTTTTGGGAGAAACATTCCCTGCCTTCCAACTGGAAAATATGATGGATCTCTTAGCATTTTTTACTTTTATTTCAGAATATTTATCACAATTCTAATTATTTATGTGATTATTGTTTTCTTTTCCCTGAGGGCAGGGCTTGTAACTATGTTGTTCTCCACTCTATCGCTAGACTCTTTGTGTTAGTCTGTTTTCATTCTGCTAAAAAGAACTGCCAAAGACTGGTTAATTTATAAAGGAAAGAGGTTTAATTGACTCGCAGTTCAGCGTGGCTGGGGAGGCCTCAGGAAACTGACAATCATGGCAGAAGGTGAAGGGGAAGCCAGGCACCTTCCTCACATGGTGGCAGGTAGGAGAATTGCAGAACAAAGGGGGAACAGCCCCTTTTAAAACCACCAGATCTCATGAGAACTCACTATCCTGGGAACAGCACTGGGGAAACTGCCCCCATGATTCAATTACCTACACCTGGTCTCTCCCTTGACATTTGGGGACTATGGGGATTACAATTCAAGATGAAATTTGGGTGGGGACACAAAGCCTAACAATATCATTTTACCCCAGCCCCTCTCAAATCTCAGGTCCCTTTCAAATTTCAAAACCAATCATGCTTTTCCAACAGTACCCCAAAGTCTTAATTCATTCTAGCATTAGCCCAAAATTCCAAGTCCAAAGTCTAATCTGAGACAAGGTAAGTCTCTTCCACCTAGGAGCCTGTAAAATCAAAAGCAAGTTAGTTAATTCCAAGATACAATGGGGGTACAGGCACTGGATAAATGCTCCATCCCAAATGGGAGAAATTGGCCAAAGCAAAGGGGTTACAGGCCCCATGCAACTCCAAATTCCATCCAAGCAGTCAAATCTTAAAGATCTGAAATGATCTCCTTTGACTCCATGTCTCACAACCAGGTCATACTGATGCAAGAAATGGGTTCCCACGGTCTTGGACAGCTCCACCCCTATGGTTTTGCTGGGTAAAGTCCCCCTCCTGGCTGCTTTCACAGGTTGGCATTGAGTGTCTGCAGCTTTTCCAGGTGCATGGTGCAAGCTATCAGTGGATCTACCATTCTGGGGTCTGGAGGATGGTGGCCCTCTTCTCACAGCTCCACTAGGCAGTGCCCCAGTGGGGACTCTGTCTGTGGGCTTTGACCCCACATTTCCCTTCCACACTGCTCTAACAGAGGTTCTCCATGAGTGCTCCACCCCTGCAGCAAACTTCTGCCTGGAAATTCAGGCATTTCCGTACATCCTCTGAAATCCAGGCAGAGGTCCTCAAACTTCTATTCTTGACTTCTGTGCACCCACAGGTCCAACACCACATGTAAGCCTCCAAGGCTTGGGGCTTGCACCCTCTGAAGCAACAGCCTGAGCTGTACATTGGCCCCTTTTAGCCATGGCTGGGACACAGGGTACCAAGTCCTGAGACTGCACAAAGCTGCAAGGCCCTGGGCCCAGCCCACAAAACCATTTTTTTCTCCTAGGTCACCAGGCCTGTGATGGGAGGGGCTGCCATGAAGACCTCTGACATGCCTTGGAGATATTTTCTCCATTGTTTTGGGGATTAACATTTGGCTGCTTGTTACATATGCAAATTTCTGCAGCCAGCTTGAATTTCTCCTCAGAAAATGGAATTTTCTTTTCTATGCATCATTAGGCTGTGAATTTTCTAAAATTTTATGCCTTGCTTCCCTTTTAAACATAAGTTCCAATTACAAATCATCTCTTTGTGAAAGCATAAAAATGAATTCTTTTAAGAGCACCCAAGTCACCTCTTGAATGCTTTGCTGCTTATAAATTTCTTCCACCCTAAATCACCTCTCTCAAGTTCAAAGTTCCAGAGATCTCTAGGGCTGGGGCAAAATGCTGCCCATCTCTTTTCTAAAGCATAACAATTGCTCCAGTTCCCAACAAGTTCCTCATCTCCATCTGATACTACCTCAGCCTGAACTTCATTATCCATATCACTATCAGCATTTTGGTCAAAGCCATTCAACAAGTCTCTAGGAAGTTACAAACTTTCCCACATCTTCCTGTCTTCTTCTGAGTCCTCCAAACTGTTCCAACCTCTGCCTGTTACCCAGTTCCAAGTGTCTTTCACATTTTTGGGTATCTTTACGGCATCTTCAACATGGATCATGAACTCAAATACATAGCATGCCCAGCATGCAATGTAAATTTGTGGAGCAGAGAAGGGATGATATAAGCCATGACAACTAATATTCAGCCTCATTGGTAGAAGATAATAGAAAGGAGTGACTCTGGCTAGTTGGGAGTACATATCCCTGTATATGGAGCACATCATCAACTCATCAACTCAGGCACACTGAAATTATGAGGGATGTAAATTCAATGTTGACAAAAATTTTGACTTTTTTTGGAAAACCAAAAATCAGGAATTTTCAATGAAAATATATATTTTCATCCATCCAGACAGCTTCATGCCAGATATTTTCTACAGACCTATCTTCCATTTAATAAACCTTCCTTCTACTGTCTTGAATCTGCTGTTCAATCTACTATTGTGTTCTAAGTTTCAGTTACTTTTAATTTGATTTTCTTTGATATATTCCAGTTCTCTGTCAAAATTCTCCATCATGTTCCCTATTTTCTTGGACCTATTAATTAACATTCTCCCAAAGCCCATGTCCATAAATGATGAGATCAGAAGGATAAAGAAGGAATTAGGCAGAAGTAATATTGGAAGAGATTATCAGCTGAAAACACCATGTGTTGACAAACAACATCACACCACACATTTAGGAAGCACTACAACTCAAAATAGGAAAAGATCAAAGAAAACACATACCTAGGCCCATCATAATGAAATTTCTAAATATCAAAGACAGAACAAAATACTTAAAAGCAGTGAGAGAAAAGAAAGGCATCTTAACTTCAAACGAACAAAAATATGGATGACAGAAACAGTGAAAGCTAGGAGACAATAAAACATCTTTAAAATGCTGAAAGAAATTAACTGGCAATCTAGAACTATGCAATCATTTTGAATTTTCTTCAAAAATGAAAGTAAAATAAGCTTGGCATGGTGGCTCATAATGGGAGAGGCATAATGGGACTTCTCATGTACAAGAAGCATTTTATTTCTTGATGGTGATGATTCCATGAGTTCATTTTGTGAAAAATCATCAAGCAGTACATTCATGATGTGTGTATTTTATGTCCATGCCAATATACAATAACAAAAAGAGAAAGAAAATATAATAATAAACGAAGGAAGGAAGGAAGGAAGGAAGGAAGGAAGGAAGGAAGGAAGGAAGGAAGGAAGGAAGGAAGGAAAGAAGGATGGAAAGAAAGAAGGATGGAAGGAAAGAAGGGAAGTAGGAAGGAAGGGAGGAAAGAAGGAAGGAAGGAAGGATGGAAGGAAGGAAGGGAAGTAGGAAAGAAGGAAGGAAAGGAGGAAGGAAAGAAGGGAGGGAGGTAGGGAGGGAAGGAGGGAGGGAACAGATTTTCTGAGAGATGCACTGGAGCAGCAGTGCAGGAATGGGGTCTGGTCCACACTAGAAACAACAGTCCTTAGTTGGGGGCACTTTGGTATTTTTCATTTTCCTAATTTTAGCCAATCTAATAGGTAAAAGGTAGGACCTCATTTGAAGTTGCATTTCTCCACTAGAATCATTTCATAGCCACTCAGATTTTCTTCTGTGAATTATCTTTTCATATTCATTGCCTCTATTTATTCCTTTCTTGGGTTCCCTATCCTTTTCCCAAGGGTTTTGTTGGAGGAGACATTTTATTACCATTTCAATATCTTTAACTTTTACACTCTATTCAAGTTTTCCATTTATTCTTCTGTCCATTTTAATATTTTATATCCTTTATATAAATTAATCCTTTTTGAACAAATTCCAAATGTATTGTTACATGTTTGTTCATATTTTTAAAAACTATTTTAAAAATTACTTGTTTGTAGATCTCCTCTTCAGGATGTGTTTTACTTATTCTTTTTCTGATTTATCTTATTCAGTCTTATCAAAGGTTTGCTATCTTACTACTCTTTTCAAAGAACTGATTTTTCCTTTGTTAATCTTCATATTAATCATTTTTCACTATTTCATTGATTTGTTCTTATCTTATATTTCCATTTTCCCCATTTCTTTGGATTTATTATCTTACTTTTTATTAGCTTCTGTTAAACACTTAACTCATTTGTTTTCTTTCTCACATTTTCCTCTTTTGATATTTTAATGTTATAATAAGCATATTTAAAGCTCTTAATTTTTGTCTGAGTAATACTTTAACCATGTCCAATATATGTTTATTTAAATTTTTAATTATTAAATATATATATATATATATATATATATATATATATATATATATATATGTGTGTATTTTTTGAGACAGAGTCTTGCTCTGTTGCCCAGGCTGGAGTGCAGTGGCGTGATCTCGGCTCATTGCAACATACAGAAAAATATGGAAAATAATTTAGCAAACAATTGTGGGTCTATCACAAAATCTATCAATTTGAAATATTTTTCTGTAATAGCATTATATGTTTTTTTTAGAATTTACAGCATTATTGTCCAGCAGATTTTACAGACAGCGTTTTTCATTATCTTTCCTAATGGTTCCCTTGTTAATTCAAGGATTGTATAGTGATAGATATGTTTTTTAGTTTCTAAATAGAAGAGATTTTTTTCACCTCCCTTTTTGTTAGATTAATACCTAATTTTATTGCATACTGGTTGAGAATTAACTCTATAAAATTATCTGAGGGTTCTTCTATCACCTAGTACTTCATTGATTTTTGTAAAATTTCCATATGTGTCCGAAAAGAATGAGCATTGTGTTCGTTGAAAGGAAAGTGAAGGCATATTATGTTATGAAAATTTTTATGTATTTGTTTTTCTTGTTGTTTGCTTCATCTATGAGTTTCTGAAATGAGTGTTTTACATTTCCAACTATAATTCTTGATTCTTCTATTTCCTCCCATAATTTTATTGGTTGTTTTATTAGTCTCAGATTATGATGTTAGATACCTAGGGGTTCCAATCATTACATTTTCTAACTGCTTCTTTATATGACAATTTTCATTGTTGATATTACATTTTAGCCTTAAAGTCTACTTTGTCTGATATTAAAATTGTTATTCCAACACTCTTTTAGTTCAATTTTATCTTTTTACCATTCTATGTTTTCAGTCTATTTGCATATTTTTAAAATGACTCCAACACAAAACATTTGCTGAATTGTATAAAACCCATTCTAAGATTTATCTTTGGATTGCTGTTTTTAACCCATGTACTCTCAATAATTGTAATTACTGTGTAATTATTGGTGTTTTCTCATTGATTTTAGCCCAATTTTTCAATTAAAAAATTCCCTTTTTTCTTTTTTCTATTTTCCCTTTTCTTTTTATTAAATTCACATACAATTGTAAGAAAGAATATAGAGAGATTTCATGTACCCTTACCCAGTTCTTCAAAATGGTAACACTTTGCAAAACAATAGTGCAATATCATGCCAGCATATTGACATTGATAAAATCCACCAATCTTTGTCAGAGTTCCCGTTGTGTGTGTGTTTTCATAGTTTTATACAACTGTATCACTTATGTAAGTTCAGGTACCCCTTACCACATTCAAGCTACAGAAAAATTCAATTATCACAAGAATCCGCATGTCCCCTTTTATAACCACACCTGCCTATGTCCCATGCCTCCCCTGCCTAGTCCCTGGAGACCACTAAGTCTGTTACCCCTTTTTAAAATGTTGTCATTTCAAAAATGTTATATAAACAGAATCATAAAGTAGACACCTTCAGGAATTGGCTTGTGTGTGTGTGTGTGTGTGTGTGTGTGTGTGCTCAGCATAACTCCCTGGAGATTCACATCTCAATTGTTTGTTCCTTTTTAACTGCTGAGTAGTATTCCATGCTATGTATGTACCACAATGTGTTTAACCATTCACCTACAGATAGACATTTCGGATACTCCTAGTCTAGGGATATTATGAATAAAAGATGCTACGAACATCTGTGCACAGGTGTTTGTGTGAAATTAAATTTTCATTTTTCTGAAATAATTGTCTAACAGCACAATTACTGGGTTGTATCATAGTTACATGTTTAGTTTTGAAAGAAACTGCCAAACTGTTTTTCAGAGTGGCCATACCATTTGCATTCTTATCAAAAATGTATGAGTGATCTTGGATCCTCACCAGTAGTCGGTGTTACAATTTTTTTTGTTTGTTTGTTTTTGCCATTCTGAGAGGTGTTCAATGCTATCTCATTGCAGCTTCAATTTCCATTACCCTCATGTCTAATGATGTTGACTATCTTTTCATGTGCTTCTTTGCCATCCATATAGCCTCTTCAGTGAGGTGTATTTTATGTCTTTTGCATCTTTTCTACTCAAATTAACCTTTTTTAGTATTGAGTTTTGAGACTTTATACATTCTACATACTAATGATTTGTCAGATATATATGGTTACAAACATGTCTCCTAGTCTCTAGCTTGTCCTTTCATCCTCTTCACGTGAATCTTTACAGAGCAAAAGGTTTTACTTCAAAGAGGTTCAGTTTATCAGTGTTTCCTTTTACTTGACTGTGCTTCTAGTGTCGAGTCTTAGAAATTTTTGCCTTGCCTTAGGTCTCAAAGACTGACTTCTCTTTTTTCCTAAAAGGTTTAATTAGATCCTTGATCCATTTTAAGTTAATTTTTGTAAGAAGTATGAGACTTAGTTTGAGTTCATCTTTTTGCATATGAATGTTCAATAGCTCCAGCTCCATTTGTTAAAAATTCTATTGTTCCTTCATTGAATTACTTTTATATGTTTGCCAAAAATCATTTCATCTCAATTTATTTATAATGCGTTGGATTATATCTCTTGGTATATTTTGCATAACAATTGTTCTGTGTATTACAATATGCTGGTGGCATCACCATCAGCTGGCACCAATATTTTGCTACTTTAAGTACACAAATGAGCCTCCCTTCCATTTCAGTCTCTACCTTCTGCACTTGAAAATATTATTTCCTGGCGTGTTGGTTCACACCTGTAATCCCAGCACTTTGGGAGGGCGAAGCAGGTGGATCACCTGAGGTCAGGAGTTAGACCAGCCTGACCAATATGGTGAAACCCCGTCTCTACTAAAAATACAAAAATTAGCCAGCACAGTGGCACATGCTTGTTCCAGCTACTCAGGAGGCTGAGATAGGAGAATTGCTTGAACCTGGGAGGTAGAGGTTGCAGTGAACCGAGATCGCGCCACTGCACTCCAGCCTGGGTGACAGAGTAAGACTCCGTCTCAAAAATAAAATAAAATAAAATATTATTGTCTTAAGTATCAGATGACATTAACATTTTTGTCTCAATTACCATAATACAATACATAAAATTCATAAAGTAAAGAATAGTCTACTGTGTTTCTACTCTTTTCATTATTCTATATTCCTTTCTGTATCTCCAAGAGAATTTTGTCTAGCTAATCTTTAATCTGCTAACAACAAATATATGTAGTTTTCCTCATCTGGGAATAACTTTATTTCCTCTCCATTCTTAAAGGATAATTTTGCTGGATGTAGGATTCCAGGTTGACAGTTATTTTCTATTATCATTTGATAATTGTGCTGCTTCTTTCTGGCTTCCATAGTTTCAGATGATCAATTCACTGTTACTGAAATTTTGTTTCCCTATAGGTAATAAATCTCTCTGGGTGTTCTCAAGGATTTTTCCTTGTCTTTAGTTTTCAGAAATTCAATTCTTATGTGTGTTAGTGTGGATTTATTTGTGTTTATTCTCCTGGGGATTTGTGTAGCTTCTTGAATCTGTAGGATTGTGCCTTTCATCAAATTCCGGGAGTTTTTAGCCATTGTTTCTTCAAATATTCTTTAGCCTCACTCTCCTTTTCTCCTTTTAGAATCCAATGATATAAATGGTGGATCTTTTGCTATGTTCCACAGAGCCCAGAGGCTCTGTTCATTTTTTTCAGTCCATTGTTTCTTGTTCAGATTGGGTAAATTCTATTAATCTGTTCTCAATTTCACTGAATCTATTCTCTGTCACCTTCACTCTACAATTGAGCCTATGCAGTGAGATTGTTATTTCTGTTTTCGTATTTTTAGTTCTATAATTTACATTTGGTTTTTTAAAAAATTTCTGTATCTTTGCTGACCTTTTCTAATTTTTTCATTTGTTGTAATAGCTTATTGAAGCATTTTCATGATGACTGTACACAATTCTTGTCACGTAATTCCAACATCTGATTCATCTCCATGCTGGTTTCAGTTGATTGTCTTTCCTCATCCAAGCTGTGATTTCCTTGGTTTGTATTATGATGAATGGTTCCTAATTATATCTTGGGCATGTGCGTCATTATGCTAAAAAAACGTTGAGTTCTATTTAAATATTTTATTTTATGAGGGAATTCCGTTTAGCTTTATCATGTAGGTCCTGTCCTGTCTATATGTGGTTCCAATGGAATTTTGATTTTTGAAGCCATTACTGTGTGGTTCCTTTTGTTTATTTGGCTTTGAGTTTTTGTTTTGAGTTGGTTGTTTTGTTGTTGCTGTTGTTGTTGTCATTTGTCTGCTTGATTCATCTGGCTCTATGAGAACTTCCACTGGCCCCTGATGGTGCTAGCTGAAGGGGCAGAAGGGGCCTCCCCCCAGGTCAGGTAACTGAATGTTTCTTGGTGGGGGTGTAAAGTCTCAGGCTCCGGAGGACAAGAAGACTTCCTTGGCTGGGTACCTACCATGGCAGAATTCCCCTTGCCCCTGGTGGGGCAGGGAGGGGAGAGGAGGACACTTCCCAGGCTGGGCATCTGTTGTGGCAGGGTCCCTCTTGCCAGGGGCTCCTGGCTAACCGGGTGTCTCTGGGAGGGGAAGGGAGTTGGAGGCCAGCAGGGAAGGAGAGCACTCCCCTGGCTGCTTATTGTTAGCAGGGCTCCAAATCCAGGGCAGGAATAAACCTAGCTGAGCTGCCTTTGGCTGCTTGGTTGGAGGTCAGGGAATCCAGGTCTAGGTTGTCTTTTTTCATGAGGTAGGTATGTAGGAAGCCCTGAAGCTATGTTTTCCCTGTAGTCCTGCAGTCCCAAGGCAGATTACTGTCCTCTCACGGTCTTTTAGAGTTCTCATTCAATTAGCTCTTGCATTATTTTCAGGATTTAGAATTGCATTTAGTGGGAAGAAGCAGAGAGAAATGGGTCCATGCCTTTTTTCCTAAATCAGAAATCCTCCCTTACTTTTTAAACAATTTTTCTTTTTATATTTTCCTACTTTCCATTGAGAGGATCAAATCTTCTTCTATTGGTCTAAAAATTATACATTATATTTTTGTCTTCCGGTAGTTTCCTTTGTATCTTTAAGGTCATATTTATGTTTTTCCATATACATTTGCTGAGCTTTTCAATTTCTACATCTTCCTCCCCAACAAGAAGAAAAGTGAGTTAGTATATTTTCACCTCACTCTCATTCTACCCCATCCCACCCCTGAAGCAATAAATTGATATACATTTTGAGGCTATATTTTAATTCCAGGTTTTTATTAAGATTTATTTTTGTTGTTTGTTTGATTTGTAAGTTCTCTATTTCATCAACAGTAAAAAATCTGCTAAGGTTTATTTGCATACTCTGTGACACAGCTCATATTATCCTCCTAGACTTTTCATCTTCTTGAAGTACTTCCTCTAAGAATATTCCCAAGAAGCTTTTATGTATTTCCAGGTCTCACAGTCCCTTTTAAACAATGGTTTTATTTAATATTCATGGTTCTACATTTTGAAAATATTACTTGATAGCCTCTTGTATTATGTGTTCTATTGAGAAGTCTGAGATCAATCTAGTTCTCATCCTTTAATAACTGACCTGCTCTTAGAATGTTCTCTCTATCACTGTTTTACATAAATGTTATTACAACCTATTGAGGTATGCCTCTCCCCTTTTTTTCTATCCTGTTTTGCACTCTACTAAGCCCATCAGTCTGAGATTTTATACTTTTTATACTTTTTCCTTTTTCTGGGTGGTTCTCAATCTTTCTCTCATATGTCTCCTTCCATTCTTCTATTGATTGTTTTCCTTCCTTCTGGGATTCTTTTTATATGAACGCTATTCTTCATATTGCTTCACTTATCTTTTAAGTTTTCCCTCTCTCTGACTATTGCTGATGTCCTCTGAGAATTTCTGAGATCTTCTGGCTTACCCATTGGTTTTTCAGTTGAATCCATTTGGCATTCAATGCATTTACTGAAACTTAAAAAAAAAATTATACTTTGCATTCTTTGATTTTCCATTTGACTCCTTTTTAGGGTTTCATGTTTTATGTCATGTTTCCAATATCCTTCCTTATCTTTGGGGAATATTTGATATGTGTGTTGAACACCTTGTATTTCTACTTCAATAATTATGCTTCAGGTTTTAGCCATTCCATTTATTATTGTTCTTTTGTAACAGCTGTCCTCCAAAGCAGTCTTGTTTATTTTCCAAAGGAGTTCTTATGTCCTTAGGTATATTAACTACTTAGGCTGTTCTTGGGTCTTTGGAAAAGTGGATACTGCCCAGGCCCTAACTTGTGCAGGTCCCAGTGTGTTCAGGTGCTAGAAGGGTGCAGGGAAAAGATACTCTGGGGGAATCATCTGTGCTCCCAGAAATATAGTCTCCCTCAGTTGTAATTACTCACCCCTTGGGGAACAGGGAGGACGGGGATGCTGAAATCCTGGCCATCTGCTTGACCCCTTCCCAGGCAGTGCTCCTCTGCTACTGCTTGTCTAGCCTCAACACCCCGAGCCTCACTGCCAGCAGGGTTTGTTTCTTGAAGCACCTAGGTAGGATTGGCCTTCCTCAGCAATGTGAAGGAGGAAGAAAAGGTCATGTCTGAAAAGCCCTCCTCCACGCTATCATCTGTTTCCTCCCCACACGTGGGCCAAATCGCCTTCAGTTACCTGAGGAGTTCTCTGTTATTTTTTATTATGAACTTGACAGATCCATCAACATCTCTCTGGCTTCTATGGTGTGTGCAAGGCTGGATTCAAAGGAAAGAGCCAGCAGCCTAGCTTATAACTTTCCTAAGAAAAAAAGGTTTGCTGCTTCTGTAAATAATGTTCTACAGTATAATGACTGGAACACTGTAACGTTGTGTCTATTTGCTGTTTGATAGGATAGAGGATGTGTACCCTGAGTGAGGGTAGGGTTAGTCCCTAAACTTCTCTTAGAATGCACATGTCAAAGTTTGGAAGCCAGTTTGAGGGGATGCTATGCTAAGTGCTGAGGAAAATACGTAGTTGTAAAATTACAGCGTAATTTCATAATACATGATAATTTCATCAAGCTTTAGATTTTTAAGATACCTGCTTATTGCACCAGTTTGTACTAAAGAGAGTAGTAGTTGATTTTGAAGTCTTGAGAAGCTTTGCTATTTCTGCCCGGGGAAAACAATTAGGTCATTAGTAATAATTCTTTAAGAGAATGACTCATGGCTACTTGAACTGTGTGAGATCTTTGGTGATGTTTTCAAAACCAGTAACGAGGCAGCTAGAAGATACAATTTCAGTGTTTGGGGGTAAGTTCTTGAGAACAGAACTGATATTCACCACTCCTGTTATTCCTGCCAGTTGGAAGTAAAATGGGGTCTAGGAGATCATCTGAGTGTGGCTTGAATCCTCCTGAGACTCAGGCATGTTTGTGTTTTTCTACGGGGTTTTCTATGGGAAATGGTGCTGTGGGAGAGGGTAGGCAGTGAGTTGGTAGGCTTCTATCAATTTTAGGAAAGGAAATACTGAGTTCTGACACAGATGCCTAGAGTTTCAGCTCTTATAACCAAACTCTCTTTCCTGATTTATTAATAAGTTCACTTAAAGGGCATTAGTATTTTACTCCATTTCTCAGAAGCTTTGAAAATAACCAGGTCTTTTTATATGATGGTGTAAAATATCTGATATGTGAATGGCCAATAGTACTAAATTTTCAGCTGCAAACTGATGAAGGTAGAATAGTCCTCATGTGTCTGTAGGCCCCCTGGGCAACTTAACCTCCAATTCAGAAAAAAAAATGTTATTAGAAATGTTTAAATTTTATTCCTTTGTCTTTTATTTTCTAAGAAGGAAAAAGTAACACTATTTTCCACTGAACTCTTGGAAATTTTAGCCTCCTTCTCCAATGCCATTTCATAATATGAAAGGAAGAAATGTAATATAAGAAAGAGTATTTAATGAGCAATCTGTAGAGGTCATTGTTGGTTGAAACTACCCACTCTTTCTTGTTTTGCCCTTCCTAATAGAATTTGGTTTATATTCAGATCTCCCTTGGAACACAATGGATAGCAACCCCTCCCTGGATTCTTAGTTAGAATGTGATGAGATTAAGGCAATTAACCTATGACAATCCCCTTCATAGTTATAGGAAATATAAATTAGGTAAAACCATTCTTTCCAAAACTCAACCTGCTAGACAATAAGGGACATTTTGCAGAAAGGCAGTGCAGTTACTCATCATCCTCCTCATCATCCTCACCCCCTTCCCCGCTCCCACCACCACCATCACCATTGTTAATAGTTTTTGGTCAGGTGCTGTTCCAAGGGTTGTACATATATGACTACATTTAGTCTTCAAGACAACCTCATGAGGTAAGATTGTGTTGCTACATCATAGTGTTTTTAAAACATAACCTTTAAACTTCTGACATTCCTATAATAAAGAGCTGGTGTCTATATCCTCCTGTCTTGCATCTGGGCTGACTTTGGTGCCTTCCTTGGAGTAACCAATGGAACAGAGAGGGAGTAAAGCCATCTAACTTCCAAAGCAAGGTAGGGAAAGGCCGCGTAGCCTCCACCTGGTTCTTCTGGGACCCTTGCTCTGGGGCAAGCCAGTTGTCACGCGAGGAGTCTGTCTATCCCAAGACGTTCATGCTGGAGGGACTACATGCTTGGTCAGTGGCCCCCACTGGGATCCCAGCTGACAGCTGTTGCCATCGCCAGTCACATGAGTCCTGGCACAGCCCCGCACAGAGAAATGCTCAGGCAAGACCTTCCCAGATTTAGGACTCACCAAACTGTGAGCAAAGTACAAGGACTGTTTTAGGACAAGTCTCTATTTCACAGGTGAAGAAACTAAGATATCATCAGAAATCAAAGATCTATTCTAATCATTAGCGTAACAAACTTCCCTTTTCTGTTGTGGATAAGCAAACACAGCCTCGGATTTTAAAGTGCTTTCCAACTTCGCAGCCTACTTAAAACTTGAATAACAATTTATTTTCCTGTATCACTCCATAGTATACCAGGGTGAAGAGAGAAAGAGAACACCACCAGGAATAATTACATTGATAATTATCTGAAGCAAGAATTGAAGTTTTAAGACACAAAATCAAAGTTATCAGGGATCCCCATCAAATAAGCTCTTCTTCTAATTTCTCCATTTTTATTCATGGTGTCCTTATACCTGCCACCATCCTGGCCTATTTGCTGTCTGTGGCCCCTTGAGAGCAGGGATCCTGTCTCTCTTGCCAACTCCTCTAGTGCAAGCACCCAGCACAGTGCTGATATAAAGCAAGCACTCAATGCATGTTAAGAGAGTGAACCAAATGAAGGCTAGAAATCTTGGTCATTTTTAAGCTTTTTCTTTCCCTCAGCCCCAGTACCCTCTTATAGATTATAAACTGAGAATATTGTTCAGGTCTGCTTTTCCCCATTTCTAGCACTACCACAAATTAAGCATTTTATTTCTTTACTCCAGGAAAACTACAATTAGTGATGGGCCTTTCTGCCTTCAAATATTTCATACTTCCAATCTATCCCATCTATTACTGCTCCAAAAACGTGAATGCCTCTTACTCCTTGTCAAATGGAGAGCAAAATTCTCAGAGGCCTTTCCCAAGATGCCCTCAGCCCTACTCTGGACTCCTCATTCATTGCACCCCTGTGAGTTCTCCACATACCCGCCAACAGGACCTCTCTCTCTTCACAGAACAAAGGCACAAGTAGGTTCTAATTACAGATGCCTATTTCTTATGCCGTTTCTCCAAAATCCACGCGCATTGAAATCCAACCATTTCATCAAGGCCCATCTCAAGGCTCACATCACTTTAATACAAAACTCTTCCCTGACCTCACAACCATATGTGATGTCACCTTTCTCTGAACCACATGGCAATTTGTAGTACTCTCAAGAGAGTTGTTACATTCCGCCTTGATCTCTGGATTTTTGTCTACAGGTGCCTTCTTCTACTGTATGTAATTAATGAGGTTTGAGAATATTTCATGTTCATTTTTTAAAACCCTATGAAGCCGGTAGTCTAGCAAGATGTCATCCACTATAAGAACTCAATAACTAATGAACTGAACGAACACTCAGGGAAACTACGTTCAAAGGACTCCTACAATGAAAAGCACAAAAAAAATTGTTTAAAAATATCCATTCTAGTAAAGATTGATAGGGTAAAATCCTTTTCTATAAGTGATCCCAATGGATTCACTACATTAGAAACTAAAGTCTCAGGGTAAGTCTCAACATGCCACTCTATTTGGCCAGTGGCCAGTCTAGTATTGGCTTCTAAGCTGCCCAATATCTAAATGAAAATTTTTACATTATTTGACTCTAACTTGAAGTGGGGAAAACCTTTCTAAGCAAACACAAACCTGAAACCCAAAAGCAAAAAACTGTGAAAAATCTAGATACATATCAATGTAAAATTTTATGTGGCAAACGTGCCATAAATGAAAGTCAAAATATAAATGACATATTAGGAAAAAATATTTCTAACATGTTGCATGGTCTATGAGTTAGATTTCTTAACCAGCAAAGAGTTGTGAAAGCCAAGAAGTAAAAAAGCAAATATCCCAAAAGAAAATAAGCAAAAAAGGCAGAGGAAGAAAAAAAACCAGTCAATCAATATATGATTTGCATCCAACATAAAGATGCGCAGACTCGGAGACAAAGGTCTGGGAGTTGTATAGTTTGCTGTTTTAAAGGTGAGGGATATGTCAGCTGCCTTTTTTAGGAAAGTAATTCAGCAATATTGGTCAAAATTTAAAATGCACATGCCCTTTGCACTAGCTATTCCTCTTCTAGGCATTTACTCTACAGGAACATTCAGACAAGGTAAAAGAGACACATAAAAAAGGATGATCATTGCAGCATGAGAAATAACTGGAAACAACCAAATAGAGAAAATTGGAATCAGCCACACTTATTGTTACATATCATACGGCCATTTTTACCTTTTAAAGTTGAAAGATCTCCAAGAAAAATTAAGCAAAAAAGGCAAGGCACAGAACAAAATTCTGTTATGATTCCATTTGAATTTTCTGAAAGTAACAAAAGGACACATATGTCCATACATGAGGGAGATATTTCTGGAAGGATGCACTTAAAACAAAACAACAGCTTCCTCACGGTTGGAGGAGAGCAAAGGGGGCTTTTCCTTTACATTTCACTCCTTTCTGTTGTATTTTTGTTGTTGCTCAAATAAACCACACACATCCTTTAATAATAAAAAAAAATGTAACATACTTTGTCCACTTATTTTCCTTTTGTAATTCTGCCAAAGCATGCACCATCCTTAACTGTGGTGCTAAACATCCCCCCTTTGCATAGATATCCCTGTGATGGTTTGTGGGGGCCCCTGTTTTGATCAGTGCAAGCTCAACGTCAGGGAGACGGGCTTCCTAATAAGTGCCCTTCAGAAGTACAAGAGCTCCATTGAGTCTTGAGAACTATAGGATAAATGGAAACACATGCCACGCTAAGGGCAGCCAAGGAACTTTAAAGGGAAGCAGGAGTAAGACAAGGAGAGAGCACTCCTCGTAAATCACCTCTCAGCTTATCCCCTGAATATATTCCAGCAGCTCAACCCAGAAAGAATAGGCACTGGCCAGACCCCGCACTATAGGTAAAATGTGTTATTCTTCCTACCTCTCAGAACACACGGCTTCCCGAAGAGGGCTCACTAATAAATGCCGAGAGAGTGGGATGGAAACAGATCTGCTAACGAGCTCTCGCCCAAAATGTTTTATCTGACAAATGTGTAGGTCAAAGAGTTATGGAGACAATAATTATGTGCAGCTAAGTGGACACATATATCTGGGTGTTGGAGAAAGAAAACACAGAATTGTGCCCAAAGTATTCTGTGTTCTAGAGACAAAGAATGAGCCATGCTGCTATGCACACAGGTGCCGCCTGGTGAGGCTGATGGCTTACCATGAGAACTGCAGGACATACAGGCAGGACTGGGGTCAGGTGAAGGCCTTAGGGATGCTCTCCCTCATATCTGGTATTCCCTATCCACAAACCAAAGAAGGGGATGATGTTACCTCCAAACATAGTAACTGCAGTTCAGAAGACGTCTATGACAAAGTTAGGAGTAGGAGAAGGGAAATGTCCCAGCAACGGTCAAGGAAGAGAGCCTCTGTTTCTGATGTTGAAAAAGGAGCAGAGCCAGTGGCCTGCAGCCTCATCAGGGTGTGTCTGCAGGGGAAGCAGAGTCATTTCCAGTGCCCAAACCCCAAAGATTTAAGCCATGCCTACTTCTGGCAAAGAAAGCCCACGCGTGACTCCTTTAAGAATGGCAGCCCACAAGTGCGAGACGGAAAGGCGTGAGGGAAGTAATCTGGGCTTTGTCTGACCTCACAGGCTGTCAGACTGTCACCCCAAGTACACAGAAGTGGTGAGGAATTTGACAACAGTATGAGGAGGAGTGCAAACCAATCACATATGTTTCCTATCCAAGCAGCCTTATCATCCCCCATCTCCCACCACCACAGGGTTCCTACACCATAAACACCTTTAGCTGTGGAGAGTAGTGCCTGGATGGGGGGCCTTAGGGGGACTCTTCAGGCCGCCTCTGCTTCTGCTTGCCTTCCCCATGTCTTTCCAGGACCTTAGTGGTGGCCAGGACTCTCTGATCTACAACAGGATGTCAGGCCTTCTCTGAGACTGATGGTAATGCCTCATGTCTGCAGTGATCTGGTTTCCATGAACTGTGAGATAACGAAACCACCAGACAATACTAAGAAATATCCATTTCTCTTTTCCCCCATAACTCAGTGGCCCTAAGTGTTACACAGACATGTAGTGATGTGAGGACGGACATGGCTCATTGATGAAGTGGAAAGAGTTGGAAAGACTGCAGAACCAGTAATGGAGAAGAAAACCGTGCCTCTTAAGTCCTAGCCAAGGCAGTGCTGCAAGTTTTAATCCTGGAAGCACAGGGAGGCACCCTCTGCCCGGAAGTCTAGTGTAGAAGCCAGACTGCATAGGTTCAAAGCCCAGCTCCACCACTTGCAGCCGTACAGTGTCAGGTAAGATACTGAACTCACCACGCATGTGTTTCCTCATCCATAATGGAAGGATTGTTGGACTGTGGAGAGAACTGCACAGGTACTGGATATAAAGCACTTACACCTGTGCACGTCCTACAGCAAGCAGGGTCTAAGTGCTAGCTCTTATTCTTAGCAGCTCTCTCACTTCTGCTAATATGCCTGTCTCAACTCGGTCTTCCCAACTCTGTAGTTTCTCACAATAAGCAATTCTATAGCCCTTGTCTCAGGCAATGTCTGCTTTATTCCTTAAAAGCCAGCTCTCTTTGATGCTCTCCCTCACTCCTCTTGGAAAAGCTAGTTATTCCTTCCTTTGTAACAACATAGCATTCTGTACCTGTATTTTGACATGAAGCATTTATTTTAATCATCCGTGTACATGTGCTTCCTTACCAGAGCAAGGACTCTTCAAGGTCAGGGCATGCCTATGATATGCAAATCACCCAGTAAGTGAACACATTTCTTAAAGGGTTTTCTTTAGCCCGTGTTGCGTTATCCTTATGCCATCACCAAAGATGAGAAGAAATCAAAGCACAGACCAGAACACAGAAGTGAGCTTCCAGCAGGACCTGCAGAATGGGTGGACCATCAGTCGAAATAGCAGGAAGACCTATTTTCTCCATCTCATCTGTTTATGAGCCTGATTTGGGTAGGAAAGAATCTTGACAGACATGTTTCAGCTAACTGCTATTACTTCATGGTCATTGTCTAAAATGTTTGGTACCCACCAGTCCCTAAATTGGAGAAGGAGAAAGCAAAAGACCAGAGTAGCCAGGCAAGGAAAATGATAGCAGGGACTGGTTAATGAGAGCCACATGGATGAAAGGGACTGCTGAGGCTGGCATGGGACACCCCGGAGGCTGGTGCTGCTTACATAGACAAGGTCTGGGCATGAAGGTGAAGACCTGGTCAATGTGACAATCCAAGAGCAGTATGGGTCAGCATTGTTGTGGGCACATGGCATCTGGGGGCTCCCCCAGGCATCTCTCTGCTTCCAGTGAATGGAAGTCTCATTGAAGTCCATGGAACTTGCACCATTGAAATTATACGCAAATTGTGTGTGTAGGTACATTTTTATGGGAAGAGGTTCCACAGATTTAATGGGATTCTGTCTTAGTCTGTTTCAGCTGCTATAATAAAAATGCCATAAACTGGGCAGCTTATAAACAACAGAAATTTATTTCTCACAGTTCTGAAGGGTGGGAAGTCCAAGATCAAGGGGCCAACAAATCTGACATCTGGTAAGTTCCCGATTTCTTGCAGGTGGTGTCTTCTTGCTGTATCCTAATACGGTGAAAGGAACATGGGCGCCCCCTGGGCCCTCTTTTATATGGGCACTAATCAGTACTCATGAGGGCTCCACCCTCGTGACCTAATCAGTGCCCAAAGGCGCCACTTCTTAACATCATTGCACTGGGGATTAGGTCTAAATACATGAATTTGAGAGAGACATAAACATTCAGATCATGGTAGATTTTTAAAAAGATTTGTGACTTTAAAAATAATTTATGTGCTTATGAATCTCTTGGGGAATCTTATTAAAAGGCAGGTTCTGATTTGTAGGTTAAGGAAGTGCCTGAGATTCTGCATTTTTAAATACACCCGTGTGATATCAACGTTGCCAGTCTGCAGTCCACACTTGGAGTAGCGAGGACCAAGTCGCGGTTCTTTTTTTGTTTGAGACAGGGTCTCATTCTGTCGCCCAGGCAGTAGTGCAGTGGCGCGATCTCGGCTCACTATAACCTCTGCCTCTCAGGTTCAAGTGATTCTCCTGCCTCAGCCTCCTGAGTAGCTGGAACTACAGACGTGTGTCCCCATGCCCAGCTAATTTTTGTATTTTTATTAGAGACAGGGTTTCACCATACTGGTCAGGCTGGTCTTGAACTCCTGACCTCATGACCCACCTGCTCCAGTCTCCCAAAGTGCTGGGATTACAGGGGTAAGCCACCACACCAGGCCCAAGTTGCTATTCTTACAAACTAAAATTGACAGCTTCTGGATTGCCAAGTCACATGCACCCATATAATTTAGATGCAAATTGATCTGAATTTTAATACCTGTGGTAACATACACGTCACAAGACAAGCTCAGACAGGTATTACTGGCACTTTCTTAGATTCCTTTGAAGTTTAAGACCAGCTCATTGCTAATACCAAAGAATGAGGAAGACTGCTTTAGTTCATGGCCTTCCATCCCAGCTGAGAAAAAGATACCTGGAGTCCCAGGTACCTGGGTCCTTCTTGTTTGTTCAGAAGGAAATCCAGCAAAGAAATACTTTTTTCTTGTCTGGCTTTCATCCATCACCTCCGGGAAACTGTTTAGAAAAGCAAGAATGGTCAATAAACTCATTTTGTTCGTAGAGAATTTGTATGGTGCTGATTATTTATGCATATAAAAGATCAGATTAGGCCTTTACAGGCAGATAGCAGACTTGGAGACTGCTGGCAGCAAGTTCCATTGGCAAACACTGTCAATACAAAGTGCATCTTAACCCTATTGTCCTGGCTCAGCTTTCAGCTGACAATGAAGGCAATGTGACTGAAGAGCTCTAAGGCATTCAGGCTAAGTGAAAAAAATCTGTCAGGGGCAGGTAGAACCCAGAGCATCTCACTGCTGAATTCTGCATCAACAGCTCTATCCCCAGTACACAAAGTATCATGAAGGCTGCAATCTAAACTGAAGTCTAAAAATAGCACAATAAAATTATTTTCTTCTTTCACTCCACCAGAGAGCAAACAGGCTGACATTAATATCTGCAGGGCACAACCGACTTCTCAGAGTTGATGTAGGGAGAACCATTACACAATCGCCCTTTCTCAGGAACAGACTGACTGTCCCAGAAAATAAGGAAGAGAAAGTAATTACCCTGTTGCTGAAAACCAATAATGGATATTTGATTATGATTATTAAGGCGGGGGGGGAGCGGTGAAAGGAGGCAGACTGCTGAGCAGCAACCAACCACTAAGTGAATCAGTATAAGGTTCTGGGAGGGAGATTAATTTTTGTTTTCTTTTCATCTCTCAGCCAGTCATTTGAATGAGACGCCAAACTTTAAGCATGGCCTGCCACATCCTTATCAGTATTCAATGCCACTGCGCTGTGGTCCCATTATCTTCACTGGATACACCAAGTGAAGTGACAGGCTCCTTGCTGTGGGGGATTGTTTTCCTTTGATTCTAAATGTGAAATGGATGAAGGAGGGTAACTGACATGTCAGATTTAGGAAACTCATTTTCAAGGCAGCAGAAAGACATTTTGTAGCAAATATTTACTTCTCTGTTTGTTTCCTACTGATATTGAACATACATGATCTAATCTGAAGGATGCAGGATTTACAGTCTCTGTGAACAAAAGGATGTTACAGCTCATTCTGAAGAAAACAACACCATCAATTCCTTCAGCCCCTGGTGAAAACGCTAAAGTAGTTTGAAGTACCATTTGTCATAAAATAATGAAAGGGACCATGAGGAATATAAGTAGAGACAAGAGTGTGCAATTTCTCTGACTTCATATTGCTCTCTAAAAATCAGTTCCCCTACACTGATTTACGCATCCATTGAATTCCCAATAGAATGTCTGCCTCTAAGTACAAATGAACATGGCAGCTTCATCCAAAGATGACCATTCCCAACTTGAGATCCCCAAACAGGAGAAGCTGGGGACAGGGAGGGGTGACTTAGAACATGCTGGATGAGGGGCCTGATGTGTATCACCCTCTCTGTGCCCGGCAGGGTACAAGACACTTTTTATGCATTCTTTCATTCTAGTGCACAATTTCACTGTGAAGCGAGTATTACTATTACGATCTCAACTTTACAGATCAGGACACAGGCTGAAGAGCATCTGGTCTTTGCTCAGAGTTACCTAGCCAGCTGGGTGATGGATCCAAGACTGAATCCCATCCCGATGACAAAATCCATGATCTGATGGCACCAGATTTTCACTCATTTTAGGAGAAAGATTTCAAAGTCTCCTTTTCTACCTGGGAACCACAATCTCCTATTCTACACTGAAACCAAATACAGCACTTATGAATTCATGCGACGAGTCATTTTGGTGTCACATACACAGCAGGAGACCCATAAAGTCACCCTTACCTGATAATTTTTTGCAGTAGGTCTTGCTCATTTTTGTGGAAATACAGAAACACTTTACTGGAGATGACAGAAACAACAATAGTAGTTGTAAACGGCTAACAGACATAACAGATATTCATTGGTATGTGCAAAACTGAACATTTCCCTGTGCTACTGGTTAAAAACAAAGGTTTCAATTGAAAACTATTTCAAAATTCTGTGTACCCACACGCATACACATAAATATGTCATGACACACTTTCTGACATCTAATCCTTATTATTCTCCTCAGAACTCTAATCCTTAGCCTTTTCAATACTCCTCATCCTACCGCTACTAATGGCAGGAAAATGTTAACTGAGCATGTGCCAGTAATGGTAAGAACGTGCTTTTCATACCATTCAATCTGCATAACAGCACACTGAAGAGGGTGCTACTTTATTTTTTTATTATTATTATTATTTTTTTGATGGGTCAAGGGATGGAGTTTCACTCTTGTCACTCAGGCTGGAGTTCAATGGCATAATCTCCGCTCACTGCAACCTTCACCTTCCAGGTTCAAGCAATTCTCCTACCTCAGCCTCCCAAGTAGCTGGGATTACACCACCATGCCTGGCTAATATTTTTTGGATTTTTAGTAGAGATGGGGTTTCACCATGTTGGCCAGGCCGGTCTCGAACTTCTGACCTCAGGTGACCCACCTGCCTTGGCCTTCCAAAGTGCTGGGATTACAAGTGTGAGCCACCATGCCCAGCCTACTTTATTTTCTTATACAGACAGAGAAATTGAAATTTAGAGAGATTAAATAATTTGTCCAAGATCATAAAACTAGAAAATATTGAGGAGGCCAGAATTAGGTAATCTGATCCCAAAATCTATGTTCTTGACCTCGTGCTATGCTTTTTCCTCAAACCCCCTTCAGTTCATGTCCTTGCCAACCCCTTACTTGTGTCGGCCCCTAATCTAAATCTCCCTTTCCTCAGCAGTCTTGGCCAGTTTTTCATCTACTCAAATGCTACACTTTCTTGGTACCTTCCCTTGACTTCCCCCTTGGGCAGAATTGTTCTTCCTCCATATATTATTTCTTTAGCTCTTCATGTATGTCTATAGTAATGTCCTTATCATGTCCCAGCCATGAGACAACAAGCTCCTTAAGGGAAGGCCAGATGCCTTACTCATCCTTGTACCCCTGGTCCCCAGCCTGAGTTCTGGTGCATGGTAAAAGCTCCATATAGAATTTCCTAAAAGCCCATCACTGGTTCCATGTTTTGTTTTGTACCCTGCCATCCCCTCATCTACTAGAGAGGAGGAACATTTTATCAAGATCAAGATTTCTTCTGAGTGACATCTCTTCAAATCCATAATAATGTTTTTGAACTTTCCCCCTCTTTTCTGGTTTTGTCAAGTGAAGAAGCCTGAAATTCATCAAACTATACTCAAAATATTATTTTCTAATTACCTCAATCATCCAATTTCTCTACTTTCCTTTGAAAGGCGTTGTATTCTCCATATGTTTTATTCTAAGTTGTGTTTCCTGGTAAACTTGTACTTTATTTTAAAAGTAACTAAAATTTCTAAATTCATAAAATCTATAAAATAGAGGTGGCTGATTTAATCACAGAAGGACTGACTGCAAAGTTATTTTCAGTATTTGTCTTTCCTGATACATTTATCTGTCTGTTTAAAGATCAGTAATGACTTTATGGAGTCTGGGGGTAGATTTGGAGTTACACTGACAGCTCATGTTTGAATCTTGGCCCCATGCCTCACTAGCATGTGATTGTGAACAAGCAATTTAACCTCTCTAAGCCTCAGTTTTCTTGTCTGCAAAGTGGGAATAATAAAATTATCTATTTCATTGGAGTCAGAAGAAAAAATTAGTTAAAATGTGAAGCACTAACCACAACCAGTACCTAAACGAATACGATCATAACCACGACTGTGAGGCCCTCAGAGATCGGAGCCATTACTACTTCTCTATGCCAGTTTATTGCCTCTCAGTTCCAAATGTACGTTGACTGCTCTGCAAAAATTTAGCTGGTCCCTTTAGTATTTTCTTTGCTAGCTGACACAGTATTAAGTTTTGTCAGTAGAGGGAGCTGTAAAGACCTTGCAGGAGGAAAGGGTCTCACCCCCCATCCCCCACCTCCTCCCCCATCCCCCCAACCCCACCCCTCCCCCCACCTCCTCACCTGCTACCTCCCTCTCCTCCACCCCCTCTACTTCCCCCCCACCCCCACCCCCACCTCATCACCAGGCCCATATCAGTGTGCTCTCAGCCAGCTCCTGAAACGTAGATGGCTTCTCTAGACCCTGCTCCCACACCTGCACAGACCTCTAGCACCCACAGCTCCTGAAGCACGTGTTGTTTCCTCTGCTCCCAGCTCCTGTGATACGGTGGCTTCTCCAGCACTCAGCTTCTACACCCCTTGACCCCCGCAAGCATACAGCTTCCCCAGAATTCAGCTTCTACCGTCTGTGCAGCTTCCCCAGCATCTGGATGCCAGCATTTCCCAGAAGCCCCTTTTGTAGCAGATTGCCACTGGTGAAACAACTCCCTATGAATAGCTTTCCTTGGCATCATGGAGGGTGATGACGAACTTTCAGAAAGTTCTTCCAGAAGGCACTTCCAGCAGGTTACACTGCTGCAGCATGACACTGACTTCTTGGCTATCGGGTTTGCCATGGTCATGCCCTCTAACCAGGTCTGGGTCTTATCTTGGGGGCAGGAAACCCTGTATCTCAGCCCTGCGGGTGGTGGCTGCTTCGTATATCTGCTGCTCTTATACTTTTTAGACTTGTCTTTACTTCCTACTGGTGAATCCCTCATGACTCCAGTTCTCTGTTAAAATTAATAATTATTTGTATTAGACCATCCCTGTTTCAATTACCAGGTGGTTTCCATTTCTTCATCTGCCCTTGACTGAAACACACTTTGCCCTCATCTCCTTGCTCTTACGATGTACCCTCCCATGCCCTCAGCTTTCATATTGTTCTTCACACACTCCAAGGCTGTTCTTATCTTTTGTATATTTGTTTTTTTTCTGCCTACAGTGACAGGAAATGTCACCAGATCTTCACATGGCTGACACCTGAGTGTTTCCCCTAAGTTGCTTTCTGGAAGCTCCAATCTAAAGTAGTACTGTACAGTCCCTGCAGCCTCAGTCACCAGCTAGCACATAAGCCTATTTTATTTTATTTGTAGCACCATGACTATCTGAGTTATCTTGTTCTTTTATCTGCCACCCTCCCTAATTAAATGTAAGCTTCAGGAGAGCAAAGATGGTGTTTTTTGTTTATTGGTACCAGAGCTCCAGGGAATAGAATAGTCGCCAAATTTAAAAGCACTTAAATACTTATGTAAAGATGAAAAGAAATAAAGGAGGGAAGGAAGGGAGGAAGAGACAGAAGAAAAGAAAGAGGGAAGGAGAAAGGTAAGGAGGAAGGCAGAGAGGTAGGGAGGGAGGAATTCACTGTATCATCCCCCTCCCATTCTAATCTAGTTCCCAGCCCTAATGCTGCTGATTTAATCAATACTTTGCATTGCCCATTCTCACAATCACCGATGCTTAAAATCCTGGAATCACTACTCTGTTATTTCCCACACTCAGTCACCAAGACTCATTAATTAAAGAAAAAATTGGCCTTACTTCTCCTCTCTCTTCTCTAATAATGTCATCATTCTGGTCAGCTTTTCATGGAATCATGACTTTATTATCATAATAGGTTCCTTTCTGGTCCCTCTAATTTCACGTTCCTTTTCCTTTTTAATCTACTCTTAATAGTGTTGCCAACCATCTTTCTAACATACTGCTTTTCATCAAGTCCTTCCCCACTTCTCTACATACCAATTGTTACTTGTTTCATCACACTGAAATCTATTTGTCTACCTTCTAACACTCTCCTATGTCACCAAAGGCCACCTAACAACCTTCACCGACCATCAAACCACAATAACCCTTTCTGTCTGGTCAGACTAGTTCTCCCAGTCCCATGAACGAGCCATGCCATCCTTGTTCTGGGGTCTTCACTCATAAGCACCTCTCTCCCTCCTACTCTTCTGGATAGGGACAGTTTAAACTCTACCCCACAGAACCTTCATGGACAACCACAGGCTCACTGGTCAGCTCCTCTTAATTCCTATAATCCAAAAAAACCTCTGGAATTATTTTTCATTAATGGATGTTTTCTTTTCTTCATCTTACCAAAAGAAATATGTAAGCTCCATAATTCTCTGTGGCTTCGAGTAGAATGCTGAACAAGCAGCGGAAAATGATAAATAAGAAACCATTGTTAGCCCCCAGCTGAGGAACAGTATAAGCTCTAAAACCCAGAGGATCTGTGTGGTGGTTACCTAAGATTCTGTTCTAGTAGAGCAGTCTAAGACAGGCATCTGTCCAAAGTCACAGTTTCCCTCATTATTCACATATTAAACCTGCTACAATATATTTTACATGCCACTGGTATAGACAACTGATTTTAGAATGAAACAACAATGAAAATTTTTCATAAAGATTTTTGTTCTTTTAAACAGCCTCAGGCCAGGCACAGTGGCTCATACCTGTAATCCCATCACTTTGGGAGGCTGAGGGAGAAGGATCACTTTAGCTCAGGAGCTCAAGACCAGTCTCAGCAACATCACAAGACCCCATCTCTACAAAAAATTTTAAAATTAGCCAGATATGGTGGTGTGTGTTCGTGGTCCTAGACTCGGAGGCTAAGGTAAGAGAATGAATTGAGCCCAAGAGGCTGAGGCTGCAGTGAGCTGTGATTGTGCCACTGCACTCTCACCTGAGTGACAGAGCAAGACCCTATCTCAAAAAGTTAGCTTAATTTAAAAGGGGATTCTCCCTTCTATCTTCATCTTTTGTACTTTGGATATTTTTCTTCTCTTGAAATTGTTGAGTAAAAGGCTTTCTTTGGGTTGGGAAGATCTCCATCTTTCCTCACACTTCCACCCCTCAAAAAAAGAACCCCAGGAAAGTAAGAACAAGATATCTTTTAGCTCAATGGTGTCAGTCCCCATCAGTTCAAAACTTCAGGGCTCTTGAGCAAAGAGAAATTAATGTTTTAAACTATCATATAACAAAAAGTTAAAAACCAACCAAATGCCCTTCGATGAAATATGGTAAGCAAGTTCTAGTATGTGCACTTATTGGAACATCAATTACTATTAAAACCATGTTTATAATTATCATATAGTAACATAGGAAAATATTTTTTTGGGCAAACCATCTGGCTGAAAACAACAACAACAACAGTATTTCCAAAATCAGGGCATACAATTAATTATGACTGTTGTTCGTTTTGGGGGATCTTGAGGTGGTATACTGGAACTATAATGAGTAAAACATTAATATCATCACAATATGAGTCAAAAACAGACTCCTGAAAAATCTAAACTCTAAAGAGGATTCTGGTTTCCATTTTTGCAGGACTGACCCTTTTGTGATAGAATGACTGATAGGTCTACATTAAGAAAATAAATAATGGTCTATTTCCCAAGCCTAGGGAGTTTTACTTTCAAAAGTTGTGGTACCAGATGCAGAATAATGTGCTTAGTCTCACACGTTTTGCCTAACTGGGGATTATGAATATATATGGCTAAATTATTAAAAAGCAGTAGAAGGATAAAAATTGAATAAAAATGGTTTTCTATAGGTGGAAGGTAGAAGAGAGAATAAAAGTCAGGTTGGAGACAGAATAAAAGTCATACTTCTCTGAATACATCTTGTTTTATACACTTGACTTTGAACCATAAGGTTAGTGCTACATATGCTTAAAAATAGCAACCACTAACTAGAAAGCAAAATAAAACTAATAAGCCTATCTGTGCATTGAGCTAACTATGCATTGAGTTGGTGGTTTAACTACACTAAGGGGAATTAATTAAAATGATTTTAAAACTCTGCAATTTAACTGTACATCTCTAGTAGAATTTATCTTCAGAACAAAAGAAACTGTAGTTAAATCTTAAGCTGTTTTTAGTTATATTATTAATAACATCACTATTTATATGTATCTACATATTATAGTATACTCCTAATATACTGTTACATGTGTATTTGCATTAGGATATTTTTTATATATATATATATATATCAGTGTACTATTACATATAGAGAGGATGTATTAGTTCATATATAAAGAGAAATATGTACATACATATGCTTAGCTATATATATATAAGTATATATAAATCATTATACTGAGGATATTTGGAACCAAAATTTTCAGCATAAGAGAACATAAATACAAATATAATATAACGGAAATTAAGTAAAACCATGTAATATTAACTTTGAATTGAAAATAACAGTATAAACTTGTGATATCAGTTCTTTTGGTAAACAATTTTCTAGAATCGTCTAATGACAAGGCCAAGTAGCTCTGAGCATCTATAGCAGCGGTCCCCAACCTTTTTGGCAGTGGGGACGGGTTTCATAAAAGACAATTTTTCTACAGATCAAGGGGGGTAGGGATGGTTTCGGGGTGATTCAAATGCATTACATTTATTGTGCATTTTATTTCTATTATTATATTATAATATTTAATAAAACAATTATACAACTCACCATAATGCAGAATCCGTGGGAGCCCTGAACTCGTTTTCCTGCAACTAGATGGTCCCATTGGGGGGTGATGGGAGACAGTGACAGATTCTCATAAGGAGCAAACAACCTGGATCGCTGGCATGTGCAATTTACAATAGGGTTCAGGCTCCTATGAGAATCTAATGCCATCGCTGATCTGACAGGAGGCGGAGCTCAGGCAGTAATGTGAGTAATGGGGATTGGCTGCAAATACAGAGGAAGCTTCGCTTATTCACCTGCCGTTCACCTCCTGCCGTGCAGCGCGATTCTTAACAGGCCGCGGCCTGGTACTGGTCCATGGCCCGGGGGTTGGAGACCCCTGATCTACAGGACTTAGAGTATGGTCTCTAAATACCATTTCCTACTAAAAGAAACAGGGGCTTTTTTGGAGTAAACACTGATTTGATATTTGGGACAGTAAATATACAAGATGAGTCTGAAACATTTTGTTACATCAGAAAACAATGAAGTTTCTAGGTTAATGTCAAAAGAGTCTGTAGCCAATCTGAAGGGGCTCTCATTGGCCAAAAATGGGGCAAATTGAAAAAGAATAACTTCTGCAAAGAACTGAAATATCACGAATATATAAAACCATGACTTCTTACTAATGCACATATACTCATACACAAACACTTTTCCATCCTTGTAGGATGCTAGAAAACCAGTTATTATTGTGGAGATGGATGCATTGGGAGAAAGAATTAGACATTTCTCCTGTCTTTCTTTCACAAACTGTACCTCAAGATAATGAAATAAAGGAAAGCTTATTTTTTTATAGAAGAATTCTAACTAAAAATGAAAACTGGATGACAGACTCAGATTATGACTATTTTGTAACCCCCCGTCATGAAGTAATGAATCTAAGCCATAATCACCTATGTAGGTAAAAAGCTGATGGGGAATTTGATACAAGAAGGATGGAGTGCTCAACACCTCAACTCAGCAACCAACCTTAACATCACAGGAGGGAGACAACAGACATTATTGGCTTCCTTGTGTGGTACAATAGAAAGTCACGACACTATTGATGAAGCATTCTTGTCCATAAAATCAAATTCTTGGCCATAAATATGACCAAGTCTCAAGACCTAACTACCAGTTTATGGAAAATACATGGAAAAAAACACACATGTGAATGACCACTGGAACACATTTGCCAAATTCTGTAGGACAAACAACCTAGTTCTCTCAATAACAAAGAAGGAAGTAAAGGAAAAGGAGAGGGAACCAACAGATTAAAAGAGACCTAAGACACATTTCTCAATTTGAATAAACCGCTTGCTAAAATAAAGTTATGAGACAATTAGGCAAAACTGAAGCACTGACTAAATAGCTGATGATATTAAAGAATTCTTATTAATGTTTTTAGGTGTGATAATGGTATTGCAGTTATTTTTTAAGTCTTTATCTTCTTGGAAGCATGCACTGACATATTTATGGATTAAATAAAATGTCTGAGATTTGTTTCAAAATATTCCTGTTGGTGCTAGGGTGGGGGTGGTAGATTCATGGCTCCCCAAATATGTCCATGTTCTAATCCCGAGAACCTATGAATTTTATCTTACATGCAAAAGAGGATGTTGCAGATGTGACTAAGTTAAAGATCTTGAGATGGGGAGATGATCCTGGATTATCTGGTGGATCTGATGTAATCACAAGGTTATTATAAGAGGGAAGCAAAAGAGTGAGAATCAGTGTCAGAGGAGACAGTGATGTAATGAGGAAGCAGAGACTGGATTGAGGCACTCTGAAGATGGAGGAAGGGGCCACAAGCCAAGGAGTGCAGGTGGCCACTAGGAGATGAAAAAGGCAAGCAAATGGATTCTCCCCTGGAGCCTTCAGAGAGAACCAGCCCTGTGGACACCTTGACTTTATCCAGTGAACTTGATTATGGATTTCTGGTTTCCACAACTAAAAGAGAATAGCTTTGTGTTGTTTCAAGTCACAAAGTTTGTGACAATTTGTTACAGCAGCAAAAGAAAACTAATAAGGTGGGAAAGTAGGTGGGTGGATAGCTGAAACTAGTTTGCCCATGTACTGAAATTTGTTGAATTTTTAAGGTGCATACATGGGGCTCGTTATAATTTCTCTAGTTTTGTATATGTTTGGAAATTTCCACAGTAATCATTTTTTTAAGTCTCGCTAAAGGAACTCCTGTTGGACTTTTGGCAAGGTGCTGAATCTCTCTGAGTCCCAGTTGCCTTATATATTATTGTTAATAATAGCGCTCACCCCTCACTGGGTTGTTAGGAGGCACACAGGACATAATCCCTTTAAAGTATCTAGCAGATTATCCAATGCATAGATCTCTTGATGAAGGTTAGTTATTGCTATTATCACTGCCTGTCATTTTCAGACATTTCCAACAAACATTTGACAAATGTCTGCATCAGTCTCTCTACCATGATCATTGCAATCCTCTAAAATGTATTTGTGCCATAAGTATTAAATATTCCATTTTTAAAAGCTCTTGCTTCTGCTTGATTGTTCTGATGGTTTCCCCAGATAGTGAACAACTTTAGCACCAAAGGTATGGAGTTAAGCCCAATACGGAGGTTACAAAAGAAATCTCTATCCTAGGAAAGTAACTGGCTGGCCTCTCAGGTTCCAAAGAATCCATAGTCTTTTTCCCCAGGATGAGTGTCTGTGCTCCTTGTTTGTTCTCCAACATGCAACTAAGAATCAGAATTCTTATTATTCTATTTAAACTGGAAAGAGATCTTCCTTCTTCTGTCCCAAAGTGACATCATCCTCTGAAGCAGCCACTGGCTTCTTCAGGAACACATTAGCGGTGACTGTTCTGTGCCCCATTCCTTCACGGAAGCACTGCATTTTCTGCTCACTGGTGGCAACAGAAACCCTAGCGGGGCTTAAAGTGAGATTCACAGCTGACACCCAGAGGCTATGAAATAATCAGCATTTTCACAAACATCCCTTTTCCTGTATACTGTCTCAAGTTAACGTTAGGCCCTGGAGTCATGCTGGAGCTGGAGATGGGATTCACAGACCCATTAATGAACACTTTGCACCAACATAGTTAGGTCCTCTGCTCCTGGCACCCGTCCTGGTGAGAAAGGGAAGCACAGCTGCCCACTGCCTAGCCTCACCTCCTGCCTCAGAAGTCAGAGAACTTAGGAAGAAAGTGCAGTGAGCCATGTAGATGCTTGATAAGTAAACGAATGAGCATAGGCTAAAATATGTCATTTCATTTTTTATTTGAATACATGTATGCAGTACAACGGCAATTTTGTTACATGCATAGATTGCCTAGTGGGTAAGTCAGGGCTTTAGGGTACCCATCACCCAAATTATGTACATTGTACCCACAAGTAATTTTTCATCATCGACCCCCTGTCACTGTCTCACTCTCTCACCTTTCCAAGTCTCCATTGTCTATCATCTCTCTCTACGTCCACGTGAACACATTTTTTAACACCCACTTATGCGTGACAACACACGATATTTGATGTTCTGTGTCTGGCTTGTTTTACTTCAGATAATGACTTCCAATTCTACCCATGTTGCTGCAAATGACAAGATCTCATTCTTTTTATGCATTTGTATTTTATGCATTTCATGTGTTCCATTGTGCATATATGCCAAATTCTCTTTATCCAATCGCCCACTGATTCCATATCTTTGCTGTTGGAAATAGTGCTGTGATAAACACACAAGTACAGGCTTTTGATACATTGATGTCTTTTCCTTTGGGTAGATTTCCACTAGTGGGATTGCTGGATCAAATGGAGGTTCTATTTTCAGTTCTTTGAGAAACCCCCGTACTGTTTTCCAAAGAGGTTGTACTAATTCAAATTTCCACTGACAGTGTATAAGAGCCTCCTTTTCTCCACATCTTCATCAAAATCTGTTATTTTTTGTCTTTTAGATAATAGCCATTCTGACTGGGGTACAACAATATCTCATTGTGGTTTTTAATGTGCATTTCTCTGATGATTAGTAACGTTGAGCATTTTTTCATATATCTGTTGGCCATGTGTATGTCTTCTTTTGCAAAATGTCTTCTCATATTAAAACAATTCTTTGTTTTTGGTTTGTTGTTGTTGTTGTTTTGTTTTGTTTTGAGATGGAGTCTCTCTCTGTTGCCAGGCCTGGAGTGCGGTGGCATAATCTCAGCTCACTGCAACCTCTGCCTCCTAGGTTCAAGCAATCCTCCTGTCTCAGCCTCCCAAGTGGCAGCGACTACAGGCATGTGCCACCACGCCTAGCTAATTCTTTGCATTTTTAGTGGAGACAGGGTTTCACCATGTTAGCCAGGATGGTCTTGATCTCTTGACCTCATGATCAAGGCCTCCCAAAGTGCTGGGATTGCAGGCGTGAGCCACCACACCCAGCCTAAACTATTTCTTAAATTCCTCCACAGGCTTTCGAAGTTCTTGAAGAAAATCACTATATAGATTGGTATTATTGATTCCTTTTATTACAATACTAAGCTAGACTTAAAGAAACTGGCATAAAAAGCGCTGGTTAGGAAATCATAAAGTTGACCAAATTAAGTGTGGCTATAAGTATTTAAATTCATGCTTCCACCCTCCTGGTAATTATCTCCAGGTTTTTCTAGGGATTCTTGCTATGGAAGTTAAGCAAATGGAAGCATCCACTAAAGTGCAGATAAACCAACTTTCTCCCTTAAAATCTATGTGAAAAGATCTGGCCATGAGAATCTACAGGAAAAGATGTGGTTATCTGATGAAACCATATCTCTTGCCAGATTTTTACTAGGCTTATTTTCACATTTTTTGAGGGTCTGCACATAAGTCTTACATTTATTTTCCTGACTTAAGAAAAAAGACCAGTAAAATGGTCCAATTAAGAAATAATGTTAATTTTTAAAGGTTGTTGAGTTTATTTTAAATGATAATCGTGTTTCGGCATATTTGTTATTGTTGTTTTCAGTCAAGCTCAGACTCTGAGGTGATCCTGAGCTAAACATCCAAAGAGAGACTCCCACCTCCCACTCTTGAGGCCATGGAAAGACCAGCCCTGCACCGGCGCACGCTGCCCTTCCCATTCTGGTCCCAGACACCCCAATCATGCTTCTCTCCCGCTGCTTTGACTCACTTGACCCTGATTAGTGTGTGAGGTTTGGAGATGGTGACTTGATGCATATGGCTGCAAGAAATACCATGTTGCAAGCATAAACATGTACCCCTGTAAGAATAAAAAAAAATCCCCACCAACTCAGAACACAGAAACAGTCATAGCTCTTCAGAGAAAATGACATTAGTTTGGAGTGGGAGCGAGGAGGGTCCTCCGTGTCGTAACTTGCCTGCCAATGCTTAAACAGTTGACTTTTCTAGCTTTTCACTTTTGAGCCCTGAAAACAGAGCACTATCTAGGGGGTCTTGTTGCTATTATTATTAATACGACGATTTATTTAAAAAGGATGGCCCACTCCCAATTAGAATGTTACAATCTTTGTTTGTAAAATTTAAAAAAAAAAATGATAGCTCCACTGTTTGGGCCATGGGGAGGGAAATTATAAGCCTAGGAACAATGCATGTGATCACACAGTGATTACAGATCTGAATGCAGGACTGCCACGGACAAGATGAAACAACTGACGCTTTGGTGGGTTGTTGATGATGTTTATCAACCACATCGTCGAAGATGCTTGCTTATGTTTTGAAACCAGATCAACAGCATCCATGATCCAAGTGATGTGGTCGATTTGAAGGACATGGGGAAAGCCTTCCCTGTCTGAAGTTATTCTTGGACCAGCAAACCCTGTCCTTCAACTTGCTGCTTCTAGACCTTTGCATAAGGTTGTAGCCATCTTCCAAATGTGTATTTATTCTTCCTTTAAAGAACAAGACATTGGCAGCCTGGCACGGTGGCTCATGCCTATAATCCCAGCACTTTGGGAGACCGAGGCAGGCTGATCATGAGATCAGGAGTTCGAGACCAGCCTGGCCAACATGGTGAACCCCGTCTCTACTTAAAAATGCAAAAATTAGCCTGGCGTGGTGGCACATGCCTGTAGTCCAAGTTACTCAGGAGTCTGAGGTAGGAGAATTGCTTGAACCTGGGAGGCAGAGGTTGCAGTGAGCAAAGATTATACCTCTGCACTCCAGCCTGGGTAACAGAGTGAGACTCCATCCAAAAAAAAAAAAAAAAAAAAAGAACAAGACATTGGCATAGCTAGTCTCACAATTCTCAAAATTACAATCGACTGGAATCCATCAAATGAGACAATGGGGTCAAGTTGTAGAAGAAAGAGGAGATGCAGCCCAATATTATGGGTTTCACATAGGGCCCGTGTACCCTACAAGTAACATATGGTCACCACTCTCAGTAACAGCTTATTTGTTTCTTTCTAAACCTTATAACCAGTTTCATTTTGTTTCTTACTCTTGAGTTCAGGTAGTGCTAGTTCATCAGACTGGCATAGCAACAGGCTGAGATATCAATTGCCATTTTCTCTATCTGCCTCCAAAATCCTAAGTCATGAGGTCTAGTGGCTGTGATTAAGAGTCAGAGTTGGAGATTTAGGCATGGAACCTGAAGCCAAATGAACAGTCAATTTGCTTTCAGGAGTCTGTCTCTTGAGATTTGTATCTCTGGATATTGTGCCACTGAATTCTTCTTAGAGAAGAATCCTTCTTCCTAGGTAGACTAACATAGCTGGAAATGAGAAGCCAAGCTCTCGTCATCACAGCTGCTATATAATGCCCTAAACACTCACCACCTGCGAAACAAAGATGGGGCCACATTCATTCTGAAATCATACAGTTACACTTGACTAAACCCTTCTAGTTGAAAGGCTTCATAGTCACTTACGGATCTAAGGAGTCAGATGAAACATACTCCAGGTGAGCCCCTGCCCCTTTGGCAAGCAGAAGGGCAAGACATCTTAAAGAAACACATCTCTCCTTCATGCTCCGATAAGCCACACAAATGAGCACACTTATGCCAAAGCAACCCTCTAGAACAATTTCCATTCGGTAACTACTAGAGTTGACAAATGCCATCAACAAAACGAAAGTCAATTCTACTGAGCAGCAATAAATCAAGAAAATTCTAGAGACAGAGAGTCAATTCAAAGAGACGGGCTTGAGTTCATTTGCAAAGTGAGACCGGGCAGCGTCATTACCACTCTGCACCGGAGGAACACAACCATTGCAAAACCACAGCTGATAACCAGCATGTTCACTTATTTTCCCATTTACAGAATAATAAAGGAAATAACTCAGTCAAATGACTTCATGTAATTGTCACAAGTCATCATGTTGGTGATTCTCTTCTTTTTCTCAGTCCGCTAAATAATTGTACGATTTCTACTGGGGAATTTTTTTCTTAAGCACAACTGAAAGGCCCTGCTTTTGTGATGAATGGGAGCTACAGAATTATCTTCTGAGGCTTAGCATACAACATGATCACACAAAATTCTCTCAGCTCGAGAAACTTCATCTTTACATCAGCAGCAACAGAAGGAAAAAAAAAATGTTTTCTGCCTGAGGCAGTTGTGATAAGGGATTTAGAACCCATCCTGGTGTGAGCTTCCAGATATAATGGGATACAGCCCAGCACCTAAAGTGTCTGCAGCTCGCTCCCTTGTAACTAATGTTCTCACAGCTGTTGTATGACTCAGGGTGGCTGGAAGGGAAGGGGAAGAGGGAAAAAGGAGCAAAATGAATCATAGAAAATGTTGCATGTAATATTTTGTCTAACCTACATTTGCCACGGCTGCTGCAGAACTGTCATCAGTAAAGTGAGATAAGGACATTGAGCAAGTCTCAAAACTGACTGCATGCTAGAACTGAGCATCTGAGAAATTCCATGAGGGGTTCTACTTTTATTAATCATGTGTCTGAATCTAACGGGTTCATACCATGTTAGCAAATTAAACTATCATACAATCTTGACGACGCTTCCTCAAATCATTAAAAAGTCTTCTCATTTAATTAATGACAAATTTGTTATCTACCTACTGGGGTTTCCACTGATACAGCAATTAATTTTTCTTTAAGACTTCCTAACTCCTAGCCAAAATGCATCAAAAACACTCAACCTATAATGGTTTATCTTGAGTTTATAAAAATCATCTAAGATTGAACATTCACCATTAATTAATTAAATTGTCTTTTTAAAACCGTGACAGGTGCCTTGAAATGTGCACACTGTGAAGCACATTGACATATCGGGGGATAATGGGTGCACAGGTTCATAGAGCACCATGGACATAACCCACAAAAGACACTGCCTTCCTTAGCTCAGTCCCTTCCTTAGCTCAGGCCACATAAAAATCACAGCTGAATATCTTTCTGTCAACTTAAAGAAAGAGGAACCCTCGGGTTTCCTCAGTCACTGAGCACCTTGCCAAGTCTCAAACCTTCTTAAATACTGGTTGATTTCTCAATTGATCTCAGTTGGCAGAGTGATCGTATCATTGCTTTACAGCACAGAAACTTTGGGTTGAATTGCGCAATGCAGTGGAACCTATTTAATGAGCCCTTTTGTTTTAAGTGATAATCAATCTCCTGTCTATTTTCTATTCTATTAGTGAAAGTCATGGTCATCTTTTTCTTCAGGCTATCTTTCAAAAACACCACCACATTCGATTAAGTGTTGAATTATCAGTGACAAAGCAAATGATGACAGGCAACTAAGACCCCACGGATTCCACCCTCGTAGTGCTACCCAGATTCTTTCCATGCTGCTAAGTCTTGGGAAGAGGGCCCGCACCAGAGGAGCCCACAGGGCTTCACTTCTAATCTTCCTTCTTCTTTTCTGTCCATGCTATTCTCTAGGGTAATATTTTTGCTTTCTCCAAGGAAAATACCAGAAAGAAAGAAACAAGTATATTGGAGTATCTTCCCTGCAAAATGCTGTCTCTGAGGTCAAGATGATTTTCTTTTGAGCTCCACTGAGAGTCAAGAGGAGGGGCCTTGGAGCTCCCCAAATCTCAGAAGCGATGGGAAATCCTCCCCAGCACCTGAGCTTTGGAGTCTGGGAACTCAGGGCTCTGTCAATCTCAGAAACTCCAAAACAGCCAGATCGGTTCTGAGAGCCGCAGTGTGCTCTAGGATCCCTGCCACTTGATTGTAGAACCACTGAAGTCTCTAAATCTTCTGTCACAGCCATTAGCAAGAACTCAATTACCTCATTTATTTTTCTTCCTACCCTCTGCAGGAGGTGCTAACAGCTGGCCGAAGGGCAGACAGCAAAAAAAAAAAAAAAAAAAAAAAAAAAAAAAAAAAAAAAAAAGGCTGGGTGTTTGGATAATCAGGAGGTTTGGCAGATCCTTAATGGAGGGTATTAGCTACAAGCAAACATCTCTCTGCTCCCCACAATTTCACCAGGAAGATAAGCGATTCTATTCTGCTTTTATAAAATAAAACTTGTTTTTTAATGTAGAGTTTCTTGGTTTCATAATTTCCATGGTGCCATAATTCCTACTAGTACATACTAGTGATCACTGATTAATCCCTTATTATATGTAAGAAATAGTTTTCATCTTATCCTACTGTTGTCCCATTGTTATGACAGAAAATCAAGTCTTTAAGAGCTGTATTAACCTGGTAAAGACCCACAGCTCAGAAGTGACCACACTTGAATCCAGACGATCTGATTCCAGAGCTGGTACTTGAAAATAACAATCCTCAGGAGAGGGGTTACTGACGAGGCCCCTTCATGAGCCCCTCTCTATATGAAGCCTCCAGATCGACCACAGGGAGTCGGTGGTGGACAACACTGCTGCCAACCTCAGGGGTCTTCACTGCATAGGGAAACAGAAACAGGTTTGTGTGTGTGTGTGTAAGGGCTTTTTGTTTTTGTTTTAAAAGTAATACCTCTAAGAGGAAGGACACCTTTTATATTAATTACTGTGTCTGGTACTTCTGCTCAGGGTACCGAGAAGGGAAGAGTTGCCTCCGCCCCCCATGTTGTGGTCCAGATGCCAAGAGGCCAGTTCCAATTCGGGGTTGGTTGCTTCTTTTTTTGTTCTGAAGGAAAGACTTTCCTCAAACAGGGAGCTGGAATTCTAGAGGATGGAACTCTACTTTCTCTTTCTGAAGAACTACATGTAGATTTTTTGAATTGATCTGAGTACTCTGGAAACTAAATTCTGTCACAAGTGAACATTTCCTGGGAAAGTTATTTCGGAGTTAAAATTCATTACATGGGTTCTCAGAGAATGGAAAGTATTATAATGACCAATAGGCCAATGCAGAAAAGTTAATTATAAATTATATAATTTACATTTTACATTGTAAAATGTTACTTAGTTTTACATACATATCAGTCAATACTTAATTGAGAATCTAGAATAGTGAACTACTATGGTGGTGAGTCTAATCCCCATCAAAATGTTACTAATGTTTTTCTTACCTTTGTTTTCCTTCCTTATTTTACTCTTTTTAATTCACGCCATTTTGTTATATTTTATGCATTTTTTTCTCTGTGTATGTTTAGTTTATGCATTATTATTTTAAGCATACTTAAGATTTTGCTGATGAGATAAAATAAGGTAAAAGTTAAATGCAAAAATCACATTTAACTTTGTAGAATTAAGTGCTTTATATTTTCTTACAGTTTGCATTTCAACTGATAACGTGATATAAATCATTGTTTCTCTTGTAAAATTGGTCAGTATAGTCAAATAGCTTCAAAGTTCAAAGTGTATAATCCAACAATGAATATTTTTAAGGACACTGCTATGGTTTAATATTAGAACATAAGTAAATGAATATTTTTTCAACACTCTCTAATTTAAACCGTGTGCACTCATCAGTAAGAAAATTATGAAACATCAATATTTGTTTCACAAATGATATACTTGTAATACTATATACATATAAAACATTTTTAAAGATAAAATATACATGGATGAAATAGAAGCATAAAACAGAAATTATAATATGTTCTTCCCACACTCCAGTAAACTGTTTTGTGTGCACCTGTTTTGGAAACAATTGCTCCAATCTTTGACCCTAATTCCCATCTTCACTAGATTGAGAGCAGTTGGCAGTTGACAGTCTTTTTTGGCTATGACACACTGGCTCTGGGAGACTGGGAGGGAGCAGATCTTGGTCTTTGAGGTGTTGCTCACCCTGCTGGCCACCTCTGGACATTCATTAGCAGGGTGACTTCACCTGGCTATCATTCCACATCAGGCTTCCTATTGAAATTTTAATAATTAAAAAGTGAACACTAGTTTTTAAAAAGAGAACTGGATCATCTTTGGAAAAATACATCAGTCTCTAAATTTCAAAGTAAATTTCAGATAAGACCATTGAGTTCTTGATAGTTTCTTCTAAAGCTAAGAATGGCCTCCAAGGAGGTATCCAACTACTTTCTTCTATGTTCAAAACAGATTTAAATGATTTTTTGTTTGTCTTTCCTGATGATAAACGTGTGAGGCACACTGGAAACAAACACTTGAGGAACACACTAGAGTACAAGGAAGCAAACATCACCTATAATCCACTAAGTGCTCAAGAGTTTGTGGTAAAGGTTTTATGTTCAACTTCAGAAAAAAAAAAGTAGAGTTAGAATGAAGAGATTCTAGAAAGAAAAGAAATATTCACATTAGTCATGCGTACAAGATTCCATCAGTTAAATGGAACCACTACACCCATCCTCAAGGGGAGGGCTTGGCCCACTTGGGCCAGAGACACGAGTTTGCTATCGGGCATTAATGAATTCCTCCTATACAATGGTGAGAGATATAAGATCCATTTAAACAGGAACTCATCTACAAAGTAAGGACTTCTGAATATTTCATTTGACTCTTTAAAAAAGATAGATAACAGAGAGTATGTAGTAATTGAGAAAATAAAAATTAAAGCAAGGTTTGTCTATAAGAGAAAACAAACTAGGAGAAAAAATTACACTTAACTACTAACCTCTGGAAACAATAAACCTGAAGGAGTGAGAGTAAGTTGGTCAAGCTCTTTAAGAGTAGTTTTTTCTATTCTATTATATACCAGTAAGATTTGATGGCAAGACAAATGGATTTGGGCACTGTATCTTCTCAGGTTGCCTTGACTTTGTGAATGTAAGAGTTGAGAATATAGTGTCAAGATAGCCAAGTTGCAAATAAATTTTCAAGGAGGAACAAGATAAAACTGCTATTTATCCATTCATTCTTGCATTAAGTACAATTGTCTGTTGACTACACACCAAACAGCATGTCAACCACTTAGAATACAAGGAAAGTAAGGCATGGAAACCTTACAATACCACTTAGAATATAAGAAAGGTAAAGGCTCCATCTACAAGGATCTCACAGTCTAAGAGAATTAGACAGACTGAGTGAATGGAAGACATTCATGTAAGTGGCTACCACTATGGGTACCATGCAGGAAACAGCCGGAGGCCAGAAAGACTTTATAGAGAAGGACAATTGTGCTGAGTCATAAGAGTGAGTGTGAGCACAGGGGCTAGGTCGGGGAGGGCTCTGCAAAGGTGCTGCTGTGGAGCACAGCTAACGTGGGGAAATGGGCTAGAATGGAGCATCAGTCACTTGGTGCAGGTGAGGATTACAGAGATGAGGTTGGACCAGTAGGCTGGAACCACCTCATGAAGAGCCCAAGAGGCAGAGAGGAGGAGGACATAACAAGGACTGGGGAATTTAGGCTGGATGCGAAGGGAGCCTAACAGGATGGTAAGAAAGTCATTCTGGCTGTGGGAGAAGAGCAGAGTAAACTGTTGTGAGCCGGGGGGAAGAGAGGCATTAGAAGATAATTTAATGGGCCAAGTTGCAGGTAGTAGTGATGGGAATAGAGAGGAAAGTCTCTATGGAATGACCAGGTAACTGACTGTAGCCACCCTCCTGGATATCTGGCTATACATAAGGAGAAGGAGGGATATCCCTAAAACAGGTGGAAATTGGAAAAAAGATTCTACAAATGGAATCTCTCCTTTGTAGAAGGAGGAACAGGAATATATGCATCTAACCTATAACTCAGATTATTACAAGGCAAATCCTTGTTTAAACATACACTAAAAGTCCTCATGTAATATTTGCCCACTTTTGACTTTGGATTATGCAAGATGTGCTTTTGAACCACTGACAGCATCAGATACTTCCTAACTTTCTAATTCACTTGATGTGCTTGATAGAAAGTGGATCTTGAGTCCACCTGAGTTTGCCCCAATATCTGGGCCTTCAGGTCTCTGCATACTTTGAGAGAGTAACAAAGATAGTGCTATCATTTGAATTTGTCCCCAAAGTGGTGACTAGCCAGATCTAGCTTTCTTAGCTCTGATCTTTAACTGTATGCTCTCCAGCATTCTAATGGAAAAGGAGCAACCCATTCTGTTCTCAGCTGCTTCCTCTCTAAAATCCTGTAAGACCAAGACATGCTAAACAGGGGGAACAGGTAAAGATTTTCATCTTCTTTAATAGATAACTTGACATGTTAATCAAGCAGTCACTAAGATGCACCATTGTGTCAGGTATTAAAACTGTTTTCCTATTGTAAAATGTTGATCCTCTTGGAAAGGAACTGTGAAGGTGACAGATTCTCAGTGGAGCCCACAGTGTCTGAGAACTACTATAACTACTGGTCTCCGTCACAGAGATCCTGATGGTCAGCAGGCTTTTGCAGCATCCACTCTGGCCTCCTGTTCTGAAGTGAGAATAGAATTGCCTACTGCCAGAGGGGTTGCAGACTCCTAGTTGCTTTTTCTCCTCCCTGTTCCATTGTTTCCACCATACCAGTTCACACAAATCTGAGCCAGGCCTCCTAATAGCTTGAAATAGCATGAAAAGGGCCTTCCAGAAGCAGGCTACAGGAAGGGTCAGCTACCATCATGGTCATTTGAGACTGTGGCAGGATCCTAGGTAGCTAAGGTATGTGAGTCAAGAAGCCAGGGGCAAGGTGGCTTTGCAACATCAGCAAGCCTGGAGAGGCAGAGAAACAGGCTGGAGATGATAGAAGATGAGCTTAGGATGTTTCTAAATTATTTGCATTAATTCACATATTTATTCCATCATTCATTCAATACATGTTTATTGGGAACCCCTGTACCATCCAGCACTGGCAAATCACTGAGAATATAGTCTTGAACAAGGCAGACTTAATCTTATTAAGGGAGGAGACCACCCCTCGTATTGTCTTATGCCCAATTTCTGCTTCCAAAGAAAGAAGAAGTAAAAACTAAAAGGCAGAAATGAAATCCACAAGCAGACAGCCCGGTGCCACACCCTGGGCCTGGTAGTTAAGAATTGACCCCTGACCTAACTGGTTATGTTATCTATAGATTACAGACATTGTATAGAAAAGCACTGTGAAAATCCCTGTCCTGTTCTGTTCCATTTTAATTACCAGTGCATGCAGCCCCCAGTCACATACTCCCTGCTTGCTCAATTGATCATGACCCTCTCACACGGACCCCCTTAAAGCTGTGAGCCCTTAAAAGGGACAGGAATTGCTCACTCCGGGAGCTCGGTTGTTAGAGACGTGAGTCTTGCCAAAGCTCCTGGCTGAATAAAGCCCTTCCTTCTTTAACTCGTTGTCTGAGGGGTTTTGTCTGCAGCTTGTCCTGCTACATTATAATACCTGTCAAGGAGCACTTGGAAAGTGAGAATAAATCATTGCAAGCACATTACTCAGTCTTGGTGAGTCAGGGAATGCTTCATAGAGGAGAAATCTAAACCTTGAAAGCTGAATGGGAAGGCCTGGTGAAGGTGAGGGGTGGGCTGGGAGAGGCCCACCAGGCCACATGCAGAGGGGTGGGGCAGCAAGCTGTGCCTGTGTGTCAAGGGCAAGGAGACCAGCCAGCCTCAGTCTACAGCATCTGACCCTCCTGAAGATGACTTCAAATCCCTAAGTATTGGGTTAACTGTATGAAATTGTCATTTTTATAGGTCAAAAATGGTGAAATATCAGCAATTTCACATGGTTCAATCAAATACTTCTCTGGATGATACCCCTTAACCCTGTCCCCCTCTAAATTAGTTTCTTTCCAGAAAAAAAAAATGCAATGGCATTGGGAAGCATAAGGGAACAAGTATCAGCTGCAATAGGGTGATGATGGGGTGGTTATGGGTGATACTCAAGTACATGCAGAGGCCACATGGAAGAACGTCATGAACCACAGTAAGACATTTAGGCTTTATCCTTAGGACATCTGGCAGCCTTGTGCGATGACCAGATGGATATTTTAAGATGCTTACTCAAAACAACCTAGAGAAGGTGGTAAGAGGGCAACAGTGGAACAGCCAAGCAGGAAAAGTTGCTACTAGGATCAGAAGAGGGGCCCACACTGTCAGTGTGATAAAGGTAGGCAGGCTTGTGAGATACTAAAGAGGCAAGACTAACAAGACTCCGGAACTGAGTGAGAAAGGAAGTGGGGGAGCCAGCATGAGCTCATGGTGCCTGCCCACCCAGGCAGCCAGGTGGGTGGTGGGCCATGCTTTGGGCTGGATGAAAAGGGGGAGGAGCTGATATGGAGGGAGAGAGGATGAGTTCCAGGCATGACTGTCGTAATTATGTATATAGGTTTTCATCTACAGTTCCTGACTCGTAATTCCCACACCCACTGTTATTTCTCCCCTAGGCAGGTCATAAAAACTAAAAATACACCCTAATCTCCCCCCGCCTTTCTGTCTTGGAGCTGGCCATAAAGAAATTCTCAGCTTTTATACCAGTACCCTGCTGTTTTTGTTACTGTAGCCTTATAGTATAGTTAGAAGTTGGGTAACATGATGCCTCTAGCTTTGTTCTTTTTGCTCAGGATTGCTTTGGATATTCAGGCTCTTTTATGGTTGCATCAGCCTTGGGAAAGAATTTATGCCCACATCCTCAAAAACAATTGCAACAAAAACAAAAATTGACAAGTGGGACCTAATCAAACTAAAGAGTTTCTGCACAGAAAAATAAACTATCAACAGAGTAAACAGACAACCTACAGAATGGGAGAAAACGTTCCCAAACTATGCATCTAACAAAGGTCTAATATCCAGAATCTATAAGGAACTTAAACAATTTGACAAAGTAAAAACAAACAACTCTATTAAAAATTGGGCAAATATATGAACAGGTACTTCTCAAAAGAAGACATACAAGCAGTCAACAAAAATACAAAAAAAGTTTAACATCATTAATCATCAGAGAAATGTAAATCAAAACCATAATGAGATACCATCTCACATTAGTCAGAATGGCTATTACTAAAAAGCCAAAAAACAACAGATGCTGGAGAGGTTGTGAAGAAAAGGGAACACTTATACACTGTTGGTGGTAATGTAAATTAGTTCAGTCACTGTAGAAGCAGTTTGCAGATTTCTCAAAGAACTTAAAACAGAACTACCATTCAACACAGCAATCCCATCACTGGGTATATATCCAAAAGAGAATGAACCCTTCTACCAAAAAGACACATGCACTCGCATGTTCATCACAGCACTATTCACAATAGCAAAGACATGGAATCAACCTAGATGTCCATCAATGGTAAACTGGATAAAGAAAACATGGTACATTTATACCACGGAGTACTATGCAGTCATAAAAATACTAAAATCATGTACTTTGCAGCAACATGGATGCAGCTGGAGGCCATTATTCTAAGCAAAGTAACGCAGGAACGAAAAACCAAATACTACATGTTCTCATTTGTAAGTGGGAGCTAAACACTGGGTACTCATGGATATAAAGATGGGAACAATAGATACTGGAGACTGACAGAGGAGGAAAGGAAGCAAGGGTTGAAAACTAGTTCCAGGGGTACTATGCTCACTACTTGAGTGACAGGATCAATCATACCCCAAACCTCCACATCACACGATACATCCATATAACAAACCTATACATGTTGCCCCTGAATCTAAAATAAAAGTTGAACTTACAAAAAAGCAAGAAGGAAAGAAATTCTCTGACCTACCCTGTCTGACTGCAGGTCACAGACCCTCATTTCAGGAGTCCTGTCCCATACCTGAAGGAAGAAATGCTGCACAGAGAAGCTGAGGAATCTGAGCAGACAGGTCCTGTTGGGTTTTCCCACTCAGTCTATTTGTGGAAGATCACACTTTCTGTCCAATCACATTGCTACATGGTTGTCCACACTTCAATCATGCCTACCCAGTGATGTCTCCATAAAAGGCCCAAGAGGAGGGGGTACAGAGAGCTTCCAGATAGCTGAATATGTTCCTTGAAGATGGTGTGCCCAAGGAGGGCATGAAAGCTCGGTGCCCCTTCCCCACAGCTCACCCTATGCATCTCTTCATCTGTATCCTATGTAATCTCCTTTATAATAAACCAGTAAATATAAGTGTTTCTCTGAATTTCAAGAACCAGTCTAACAAATTAATCAAACCCAAGGAGGGGGTCACGGGAATCCCAATTTCTAGCTGGTTGGTCAGAAGCCCAGGCAAAACAACCTGGATCTGCCATTGGCATTGTAAGTGGGGCAGTCTTGTGGGACTGAGCCCTCAACCTGTGGCATCTGACGCTGTCTCCAAGTAGCTGGTGTCGGCATTGAGTCAGAGGACACCCAGCTGGTATCTGTGGCAGAACTGATTGCTTACTTTTTGGTGGGGAGAAACCCTCACATATTTCATCACAGAAGCCTTCTGTGTTGATTATTGCATTGTGTGATAAAAGAGGAAAAGCAGTTTGTGTTTTTTCACTCAGAAGTGTTCGATCGGTTCTAACAATAAAAAGAAGGAGGTAGTCAGGCACAGTGGCGCACAGCTGTCATCCCAGCACTTTGGGAGGCCAAGGTGGGTGGATCACCTGAGGTCAGGAGTTTGCGACCAGCCTGACTAACATGGTGAAACCCTATATCCACTAAATTTAAAAAAAAAAAAAAAGAGCCAGGCAATGGTGGTGCTGCCTGTAATCCAAGCCCCTTGGGAGGCTGAGACAGGAGAATCGCTAGTACCTGGGAGGTAGAGGTTGCAGTGAGCCGAGATAGCGCCATTGCACTCCAGCCTGGGCAATGAGTGAAACCCTGTCAGAAGAAAGGAAAGGAAAGGAGAGGAGAGGAGGAGAGGAGGAGAGGAGGAGAGGAGGAGGGGAGGAGGGGAGAAGGGGAGGAAGGAAGGAAGGAAGGAAGGAAGGAAGGAAGGAAGGAAGGAAGGAAGGAAGGAAGGGAGGGAGGGAGGGAGGGAGGGAGGGAGGGAGGGAGGGAGGGAGGGAGGGAGGGAGGGAGGGAGGGAGGGAGGGAGGAAGGAAGGGGAAACTAATGCGTGCCTACTGCCAACCATGTGAATGCTTTACATACGGTATTTAAATTAACACACCAGCTGGGGAGGTGGGTACCCTTCGTGCAGTTATATAGCTAAAACAAAACAAAACAGACAAATAAACAAACAAAAAAACTGAAGGTGAGCACTTACCTGAGGTTAGACAGTTTATATTTGGGAGAGCTGCAGTTTAAATGGGCATCTCTTTATCAATACCCATGTGCTTATGGCTACAACTTGCTGCCCAATAACCTAATGTATGGTGTGTGCTGTGCTGATGGCTAAAACAATGGCAGATGCAGTTGCGATCAAGAAAGATGTGCCAGAAATCTTTCCCGAACACATGGGAGAGGAGGAAGGCCAGACTCAGAGCTGAGCACCTGACCCAGGTACAAGCTCTCCTCATCCTGCTCACCTCTGCTAATCACCTGTGTCGTAGATTCTCCCCAAGTCTAGGAGCATGGGAAGCAGGGAAAGATCAATCAGGGAGTTATAGGACTTCTTTCCAAGGATGAGAATAACTCCTGTAATGCCTTGCTTACCCTGAAGAGTAGGACTCTGCAAGGCAGGCCCTCTCAACATCTCTTAAGGGAAAAGCAGCATTTTAGCTCACGACAGCGTCCTAGCAGACAAAGGTTTAAGGCATAGCCTAGCTAAAGAGTTACTTAACAAATTCCAAAATAGTAGCAAAATAGTCTCCATAAAACTAAATGACTTCCAGGGAAGAAAGCGCATATTCCACTCCAGTACTTGTTGCCTTAATTAGGAACAGATTCTGATGACTGGGATTTATTTTCCTAAGCACACATCCACAAAAGCCAGAAACATCTTGTCATGCTGCAGCATCCCTGACATTTCTCAAAGACGAATTCCTAATTGGGTTTTAAAAAAAAACAACCAGAAATTTTCATGCTGATTTTGATTCAGGATTCAAAACAGAACCTAAGACATGCATTTCTATATTATTCCAAACCATGTATAAACTGCCTTAAAATCCTTAAGACTCCCTTCAAACACTAAAGTTTAAAAAAGGGAAAAACGGACTAAGAAATGAATTCTGAATTTAATGTAGCAAAGAAGATTCTTCTCTTTCTTGTGGAACATGAAAACGATCCTGTGATCTCTCCAAGACACTTTTAAACACCTTAATCTACTTACTTTTTTAAAGACAAGACGAGAGCTGGCACCTGCTCTTTCACTTATGGGGTTCAAAAGGCTTTTTTGTGTCTTTCTTTGTCAATTTATTAGAGAAATTGGCCAGCCTTTTTCATTGATATAACTAAATTTTGTTATAATAAAGAATCTAGATGTATCACGGAGTCTGAAATACAGAAATTATTATCCTTACCTGCACAGTTTATCCTTAAGTGTTTCCATGTACTTCATAGTATTTTCCTTCACACTTGTTTCTGGGGAAGAAAAGGAAATCCAAAGTGAATGCAACTGCAGTCACAATCGAACAAAAACCATTCAACTAAAAGCTCAAAGCCAAAGGACTGAGGTCAAGCCACTAGTAATCGTAACATTCTATATTTGGAAAACATTCAAATCCATTGGAGTGGCTGCCTGAAGTCATGAGTTGGGGAGGACTCTGGGCCTCTGAGCATCTCTGCAGGAGAAAGTCAGAGGCTGGAGCAACAGCGCTGAGCCAGCCTCATGTAGTCTTTCAAAGGCAGCTCACTGATAGTCTATCACTGGACGACGTGTGCTCTGTCTCCTACCTTTCCTGACTGATAGCCATGGGCTCGGTTGTCCAATACAGGGAAAGAGAACCTGACAGTGTAATGACTCCCATCCTACAGATGAACCAGAAAAGCCTCACTACAGGTAGAGGAGGATTGTGGACCCTTTCACTGAGAAGCAAACAAAAACATGGGATTCTGCCAGTAACTAGAAATCAATTGCTCAACCTCCAATGAGTGATGAGATCGGCCACTCTTCGAAATAAACTCAGTGCTTCCTAATTACCAAATGTTGAAGGAATGAATGATTGCTATGGTTCGACAGATCGAAGAGGCACTTTATGGATAAAAGAGATTTGATATACTTTGAACAAGTTCTCCCCTTTTGCTCATCTGAGGAATGAAGGTGCCTTCCTCTCAAGGTGATAACTAACAGACATGCACACCAAGTGTCTGGAATAACACCTGCAACCAAGGGGTTTCTAGCAAATGGTGGCTGGAATGATCAATGATGCTGCCATGTCTATTATTAGTATTATTATTGTTATCGTGGGTTTTATCATTGTTTTTATTCCAACCTTTATTCTGAAGGGTTATTTATGCTGAAGGGCTCATGTACTCTAAAGTTGGGGAATGTGGAAACACAGAAGCCAGGCTGCCCAGATTCATGCTACTAGAGTGTCTGGGGATCCTTGGACTTCCATTTCAGTCAACATGTATGTGTAAGGTGAGGGACAGTGGAACTGGAAAAAGTACCCTGACATTCCTCATAAAGAAACTAAATATTTAGATGGAAATTAAAACAATTACACACATTCTGGTTCATTAGTCCATAAAAGGTAAAAAGAGATATTTACACAATGAAAACAACTGTTTAAGTTGCTATCTTTTCTTACTGACTTATGCTTGTCTAACACACAAACTTAGTTGTGCTAGCTGGAGCAATTATTGCAAGTTCCAAATGCCCCAACCAGAAGCGTGTCTCTGTTTCACATGCCATACATATTTATGTGCCACACACTGTTCTAGGCATGTGGGATAGCTCACTGGACAGAAGAGGTAGATTCCTGCTTCTGTAGTGCTTCCATTCTGGCAGCGAGGGATGCTAAAGAATAAACATAAAAATTCCATAGAACATTAGAAGGTGATAATGACAATAAGGATTTAAGGGGGAAAAAAAGACAGCAAGCAAAACAGGCTGTAGAGTGGTCAGGGAAGACATCACTGGGGAAATGACACTGCCTAAAAGTTTGCAGAGGGAGGGAAGAGGGAGTTGACAGGCATCCTGGGAAGAGTCGAAGTCATCCTGGGAAGGGGGAGTCGACAGGCATCCTGCGAATGGAGTAGGCGGTCTGAAGGCCCCAGGGCAGCAGCACAACTGTGTGCTCCAGCGAGTGTGGCCAGAGCCAAATGTTCCATGGGGAGAAAAGATGAAGGCAGAGAAACAACCCAGGTCCAATCACGCAGGCCACTGTGGTAAACTATAGTCTCAAAATGGCCACAGCAATATTTCTGGTACCACATACTCTTCCAGAACCTTGCCGCTCCCTATCAAGAGGTAAAGTATATTTCCCTCTTCCTGAATGTGGTCAGGCTGAGACTGCTCCAACCCACTGAGTATGATGGAAGGTATTCTGTAACTCTTCTGAGGCTAAAGTCCAGTTTCTGCCTGGCTTTCTGTCCTGGGAACCCAGCCACCATGTTGTGAGGAAGCCCAAGCCACATGGAGAGGCCCTGTGTAAGTGTTTCAGCTGAAAACCTGGGTGATGGTCTTAGACTACATCCAGCACCAATCTCCAGATATCTGAGTGAATGAGCTTTCAGGTGGTTAGTGCCTTTGAGTCTGAGGGATCCAGACACCACAGGATGGAGACAAGTTCCCCCACTGTAAGCTGTATGAATTCCTGACTCACAGAATTTTGCATGTAATAAATGGTGATGTTAAGTCATTAAGTTTAGGGATGTTTTGTTGCACAGCTGTAGTAACTAGAAGGCTACTGTCAGGATTTTGAGTGTTCTGAGTGGAATGGAAAAACACTGTAGAATAAAAAAATGAGATTGACCTATAGCTACTATGTTGAGAATATACCATAGGGGAGGATGGGGTGGAAGCAGAAAGACATGGACGAGGTTAGTGCAATCATCCAGGAAAAGATGATCAGGATGTGGAGGAGGAAAAGTAGAATATTTTTCTCACCCATCACCAGGGTCATGGCTGACACCCGTATAACAAAAGACAGGTTAACAAGAGAAAGGTATGACAAATTTATGTAACCAAAGTTTTATGTGATATAGGAGCCTTCAGAGATGAAGACCCCAAGACCCAGAGAAAACTGTCTATTTTTGTGCTTAGGTTCAATGAAGCATATGAAAAATGGACAGCTGTGTAGAAACCTGATTGGACAAAAAGCATATGATCTAACGGTGATAAACTGGAGCTCAGCATAGCCTGTTTGTTCAGAATCTTCTTGGCCTCTGTGTAGCATTCCTTCCCTCCAGATGAGGGGGCAGGGCAACTGTCACATAGGGTCTTATGCCCACTTTTCAGGGAAGGTAACCAACAGAATCCTTTAAGATCAGCTCTCACACAGAAAGACAGCGGATGGTCAGAGTGACCTTTCTGCTTCTGCTGTTTTCTCAGTGTCCAAGGTGCTGTACTTTGTAGTATCATGTTCTATGTCCCAAAAGGGACTTAAACTAGTGCATTAGCAGGAGTTAGTGATAAGTGGGTAGATTTTAGATATATTTTAAAGGTAGAGACAATAGCTTTCCTAGTGGGTCAAATGTCAGGTGTGAGAAAAAGAAAAGTCAGCTGGGCGCGGCAGCTTACGCCTGTAATTCCAGCACTTTGGGAGGCCGAGGCAAGTGGATCACCTGAGGTCAGGAGTTCAAGACCAGCCTGGCCAACATGGTGAAACCCCATCTCTACTAAAAATACAAAAATTATCTGGGTGTGGTGGTGGGCACCTGTAATCCCAGCTACTCAAGAGGCTGAGACAGGAGAATCGTTTAACCTGGGAGGCGGAGGTTGCAGTGAGCCGAGATCGCACCACTGCTCTCCAGCCTGGGCAACAAAGAGCAAAATTCTGTTTCAAAAAAAAAAAAGTCAAGAATGACTACAGATTTTTACCCTAAGCCACCAGAAAAAAACAGAAATTGCCATCAACTGAGATGGGAAGAATGAGAAGTGAAACTGGTTGGGGAGACAAGAATTTAGCTTTGGATTTGTTAAATTTGAGAAGTTTTTAGACATTCAGTGGAGATGTCAAGTGTGAGGTTGGTTATCTGAGTCTGGAGTTTGGGAAAGTTCTGGAACAGAGACATTTGGGATTGGCATTTGAAGGAATGAGACTGGACAATATCACTGAGAAAGTGGGAGTAACTTAAGAAGCCCTTGCTGATCATAGGCAATGCACCATTTATATTGTGATAGCATCTTCCATCCAATGGACAAAAATGGACAGCATCCCCCGAGGAAAAGAAAGCCATATTCTTATGTTTAAAAATAGTCTAGATGTCTATGAAGCTAATGACTTTGTTAAGAAACTGAATGCTAAGTATTTGCCTCATCTCAGTGTCTGAAGCACCAGTTGGTGATACGCTGGACCTGCACGAGAACTTCCAGGCAAAGCCATGGGCTTTTCTACTTGCCTGGAGGCTGCCATCTAAGGAGAATGCTATGTTGAACTATTACTTTCATTGGACCCAACCTATGTCCCAGCCAGACAGCCTAAAAGTAGCTTGCACATATTCACTAAGTTGACTCACAACCTTCAAGATAGGCCAAGACTGTAGACAGGGAGTTTAGATTTTAAACTTCCTAAAAAATACACCCACAGACACAGTGACTGAGAATAGAAGTCACCTTTTCCTCTCTTCTTACTTCCCTCCTCTTCCTTTCTTCCCTACCATTTTAGGCCCGATAGAGCAGGGATCTGTGAGAATGGTGATAGTAATAAGGCAAGGTTCCAAGAAGCAAAGAGGGCACTCAAGGAAATGCCGAATACAAAAGGAAATGCTATGAAACAAACAAGACCAGAGGACTGCAGGCCTCCTGATCAGGAAGAAGCAGGAACACATTAACTGCTTCTGTTTATTAAGGGAATCTGATATCCAGATTCAGGCCATGATATCAGAGTGAAATTCATACAATTAGTTTGATGAATCCAATTAAACAAAAACTTGGATTAACGGATTGATAATTAAATGCCATAAATCAGTAAACACAGTAGAGTGCATGAAACAAACACACATCACGCTACAGGAGTTCAATCTGGGTCCTCCTTCACGCAAGACCCTATACTTGGCACTAATTAAATATAAAAAGGACATAGCTTCCAGAAACACAGAGATAGTTGTGGGGCCAGCCTCTTTAACACTGATTTCTCACTGGAGTGCACAGCAACATTTTCCATAAATATTCATCATAACCAATAATCCAAAAATATCCCTATGAGTCTGATGGGAAAAAAAAAAAAATAACCAACCTACCCAGCAACAGCTTTTTCAATGTAAACACGGAAGTTGGAAGGTAGAAGATGTCAACACGAAAGTAGAAGAATGTTAAGTGGGAGGAAGTCCAACTAGGTTTCAATGCGTTGTATCCCTTGCATAATAAAGGGACACCAGTATTTGACATGAAAATAGCATGGGAAATGAGTAACACCCAGGCAGACTTGCTATCAGATTGAATGGACCAGTGACTTGAAGAAACTCCAGCCCCACCACCCTCAATTAATAAGGAAGACATGCTCAGATGGGGTCAGTATGATATGATCTCACCTTTGAAAATGGAAGTCAAAGGGACCTCCCCAGTTTAGCATTAATGGCAAAGTTTGTCAAACATTAGCTACGTTATTGGAATTTTCTAAATTAACATTAAGTACCAAGTGAGACCTGGCCTACATTTACAAAAATAAGTCATCAGATTTCAAAGATCAATATTCAAGAATCTATTTAGATAAAATTAGCTCCCACTTAGTAAAATGTTTCAGAAGGAAGATGTGAAAGACAAAGGAGAAATTTTAGAACTCTGAGAAATTTTCAAATAGCTAAGGTATTATGCTGTCTTCGAGTGAATGAAAGGACTTTTGTTCGGATAATTAAATCATGCACGAGGATGAAGAGGTAACATAATCCTGAAAAGACGCAGGAAAGTCAGCAATACCGGAAAACGGACCTGCAGCTAGAATGTCTTGGCAGGTGGGTGGCATAAGATTGTTTCAGTACTTGAAAGATGGTAGATTCTTTCTATGAAGTCCTACATGAGTGGAATTTCACACTGAAGGGCAAAATGGAAATATCAACCATGAACCCCTAAAATGTAGAGTTTTGTCTGCTCATACACAAATGACACTGACTGTCACATTGGAGACCCAGTGTGTGGACATACGTGATATTGATTTAGCTACCATTTTACTGAGCACTTTCTTTTGCAAGAACTGTTTTAAACACCTTATTCTAAACATGAACTAAATAACAGTATCAATGAAGCAGCTCTATCATTATCACCATTTTACAGTTGGGGAAATGGAGCAGCAGTAAGGTTCAATGTCACACTGCCAGTGAGGGATAGTTCCAGAGCTCACTGTTACAAAACACATGACTTCAACTTTATGTAACAGGAGAACAGTCAGTGCACACTGAATTAATGCATGTGAAATCTCAGCACCAACAAAATGAAGCAGGTGTTCAAAGACAGTAAATTCAGGAGAGGCCAAAGGCTGTGCTGTAAAAAGTCAGAGTTATAAACAGTACTGACCATTGCAAAGATGAGCCATCAATAAATGAAAATCTCATTGTCTGTAAAATGTAAGGAAGAATGCTAATAGTATATCAGCATAAAACAAATCAACATTGTGTAAAATAAGTTTATATATATATAAACACACACATAGATACATATACATATATGTATATGTGTGTGTATACATATATATGTGTATATGTGTGTGTATATATATGTATGCATACATATATATATGAAAGAGAATAGGCCAAGTTGATTTCAAAGTAGGTTGCAATGAGAAAATGATTAATAACTTTCTAAAGTATATCCCTACACTGGCTCATTCTCCCCAGTGAGAGGTTAATTGTGTGATTTTACTAAAATATTTTGATTTGCATGTATAAATTTATTTATTTGCAGCATTTCTCTGCTATCACCTATCTGTGGTAGTTCTAGTTTAGCTAGAATTCTCAAGAGAGGATTTCTGAGTTCAACAGAATTCAGTCCTTCCCAGGCTTTTGACTACTCAATATCAATTCTCTAGATCCAGAGCCCAATAAATGCATCATTACCAAATAGCAAGAGATTCATTTCTCATTGTCAGGGCATCGTTCAGTATGTTGTTGTTAATTCTCTGTCTCTTTCTCTGATGTTGATAAGACGTTTACGGAAGGAAAATTATCAGATACGAGTCCTACAGATTTAAGAAGTGGTAACAGGGAAAGGGTTTCTCTTTGGAATTACACCTGACTGTCATTCATACATTAATCTAATGTTTTTTCTTTTTCTCTTTTTTTTTGAGACAAGGTCTTGCTCTGTCACCCAAGCTAAAGTGCAGTGGCGTGATCACAGCTCACTGCAGCCTTGAACTCCTGGGCTCAAGTGATCTATTTTTTTGTAGAGATGAGGGCTCACTTTGTTGCCCAGGCTGGTCTTGAACTTCTGGCTTCAAGCAGTCCTCTCGCTTCCACTTCCCAAAGTACTGAGATTACAGGCATGAGCCACCACACCCTGCCTCTAATGTTCCTTAAATGCCTACCACATGCCAGACTCCATGTTAGGCACTGGGGCCACAGAGGTGAATATCATGCTACCCACCGGCTTAAGAAAATCAGGCTTGGTAATAGAAAGAGTCACATCAATAGATGACTAATAAAAGCAACAAGTTAGATTCCATAATAAAAGCAGCAGTCATGCTCGGAGCATCATGGAGGGAGATTTGGTCCAGTTTGAGGGGGTTTAAACACGACTCCCTGAGGAAGTGAATGAGTTAGAGATCTTAAAGGATTTTCCATGCTAGCTGATGCAGGAGGAGGCATGGATAATCCAAAACAGCAGTTGCACGTAAAATAAGATTTGTGTTTTAGAATAGCAGGCATTTCATGTCATATCATTTTACCTTCCCAAGCATTTCCAAATCGTTTCCCTCCAAGCTTACTTTATGATTACTAGATGTACTACATGATCCCACACCAAAGGAAGATGGAGTAGCTACAGGAAATCAGCTTGTCCGAAAGCACAGGCTCTGAGCTTCTACCACTGCCCTAATAGCCACACTTGAACGTGAAGGTAAGATTATCTCATTCTTCCAGCTTTTCACCTTTGAGTAACGCGAGTGAGAATGTTGAGTTACAGTAAGTAACTTCATGTTGGCAGAGGTACCCAAAGAACAGAGAGTGAAAAAGTGTTTTCAGAACTGGCACATCATCCTGTGACTCAGTTGTCCATGAAAAAAGTAAAATCAATTATTCTGAACTATGTTGATGCCTCTGCTTCCATTGTTTTGTCCTGTGGGCTGGTGTGTGGCTGTTGCTTCTCAGCGAGTCACCACCCTTAGAGAGTTCTGCCCCATTGCCCTTGAACCCTGGAGCACATCTCAAAGACTTGTCTGTCTTGATGCTCATGTAGGTAGACACAGCTCCTTGCTTAGACAGGGAGAGAGAGTGGGCAGGAAGAAGGAAAAGAGGAATGAGTAAGGAAGCTCCACCACGTTTAAAAATGTTTGCTATGTGGCGAGTGCTTATAGTAGATAAAGCCCAGGTTCCGATTTTACCTGCTGTGCCTGTCACTAGTTAATTGGGTATCACCTAATATAGTAATTCTCACTTTCCCAGTTCAGACCTGCTCCTACATGCAATCTCCTGATGCCCTTGAAGCACACAGCCTAATAAATCAGTGCAAGTCAATGACAAAAGAAAAACCAAATGCTTGCGGTATGGAAAGCAGGTCAGTAAAAAGCTAACACTATCAGTTCCAAGCAGGTTCACTTCACAGCCTCCCACTCACGTGCCCTTGTCAAATGCTTTTTCTAAATGGAAAGACAGGCTAACTTTTCTCAGCAATCCCTGCTGACAGCAGCAGGCATATCTGGGTTTGCTTTCTTGCTTTCTGGTGCATATAACTGAAAGAGTTGTGACCTGGAGATTAATTTACAGTATTTTAAAAATTGCTTAGAATGCCTATTTACTGCCTTATACCTAGTAGTGTGCAACTGAGAATATGCAGTCTCATTCTTTGATTCTTTCTCCTATTATTTCCCTGAAACACAGGCATCACACACACACACACACACACACACACACACGCACACACAAACCCTTTTTTTTTGTTTCATTCTTTTTGATAGAAGAAGAAACAAAATTTGGGACTTTGTTTTAAAAGTGAAATACTGTCTTCTTAAACAACTTGTGTTTAAAACCAGCCCCAATCCACACTTGATCTTCTTAAGCTAGGAAAAGTGAGCTCACACCGAGTGCTGGCAGGATGCTTCATGTGCGTCATTATTTTGTTTAATTCTCACAATAACTCTCTAAATCCCTTTTGAGGAGAAAGAGACTGAGGCTGCGAGAAGTAATTTCAAGGAGTAAATAAAAAATTCAGACCCACTTGGGTTTTATGCCAAAGGTTCTGTTTTTACAAATACACAACATTGTTGCCCAGTTGTGATGAAACATAATTTATGAATTTCACTGAGGGAATCTCGCAAAAGGAAAGAATTTGCTTTTCCCTCTAAAGTAGAGGCTTTTCATATGCAGCTGTTAAAAGACACAAGAGCTTGTGGGTCTGATGGTTGGTTTGAGCTGTTGCTGTTGGGAGAGATGCTGGGGCACTAGCAGGAAGATGTAGTTCGTCCTCAGTGGCCAAAGATGGCGCCCCCAGAAGGCAGCCAGATCCGGACTACGCGGTGTTTTCCAGGCTGGAGGTGCCCTCCTCAACTGCCTTATGAAGTTCCCAAGCAGCCAGCCCAAATACTACCTGCTCCTTACGCCGAAGGGATTTGGCAGGAAAAAGGCCAAATTGGCCATGCGGAGGCACAAAGTGAGGTCAGAACAACTTCCCATTTGATAAAAGCCTTTCGTTGGCTGTGAGGTTCCAATCATCACTCCATGCCTTACTCCCACCCCAAAACACACACATGCTGTCCACATCCAGGCACTGGCCCTCACCCCTACGTGGCCTCACTGTGCCTGACTGGGCACCTCCTGCTTATAAACATAGTCTCATTGGAGGCCAAAGATGCTAAGAGAACATGCCCCGGCTAGTAAGACACACACAGAGGTCTCCCCTCCTTTAATACGCAGGTGATAGATACATGGGTGATGAACAAGTATGTGTAAAAATTAACACAGGAAGGCCAGGCGCAGTGGCTCACGCCTGTAATCCCAGCAGGCGTTTGGGAGGCCGAGGCAGGTGGATTACGAGGTCAGAAGATTGAGACCATTCTGGCTAACATAGTGAAACCCCGTCTCTACTAAAAATACAAAAATTAGCTGGGCGTGGTGGCACACACGTGTTGTCCCAGCTACTTGGGAGACTGAGGCAGGAGAATGTCTTGAACCTGGGAGGTGGAGGTTGCAGTGAGCCGAGATCGCGCCACCGCACTCCAGCCTGGGTGACAGAGTTGAGACTCCATCTCAAAGAGAAAAAAAAAGATTACACAAGAAAAATGCAAATGATTGAGTATCTCCTTCAATCTAGAATAGCCCTTGGACATACCAAAGAGGGGCCCCTGCCATGGGCATCATGCTAGAGAACCCTCGCTTCTAGATTCCTCCAGACTGCCACTTTGCATGGTGAGGCGGTCACATGGCCAAAAGATTTGCCCTTTCAATTCTGCTCTGTGTTCTTGGTACTGAGAATTTCCTGCCCAAATGTCTCTGGGAGCACTTCTTCTTTTTTTTTTTTTTAATACTTTAAGTTATGGGGTACATGTGCAGAACATGCAGTTTTGTTTATTAGGTATACACGTGCCATGGTGTTTTGCTGCACCCATCTATCTGTCACCTACATTAGGTATTTCTCCTAAAGCTATCCCTCCCCTAGCCCCCCACCACCCAACAGGCCCCGGTGTGTGATGTTCCCCTCCCTATGTCCATGTGTTCCCATTGTTCAACTCCCACTTAAGAGTGAGAACATGTGGTGTTTGGTTTTCTGTTTTTGTGATAGTTTGCTGAGAATGGTGGTTTCGAGCTTCATCCATCTCCCTGCAAAGGATATGAACTTATCCTTTTTTATGGCTGCATAGTATTCCATGGTGTATATGTGTCACATTTTCTTTATCCAGTCTGTCATTGACGGGCACTTGCATTGGTTCCAAGTCTTTGCTATTGTGAATAGTGCCACAATAAACATATGTGTACATGTGTCTTTATAGTAGAATGATTTATAATCCTTTGGGTATATACCCAGTAATGGAATTCCTGGGTCAATGGTATTTCTAGTTCTAGATCCTTGAGGAATTGCCACGCTGTCTTCCACAATGGTTGAACTAATTTACACCCCCACCAACAGTGTCAAAGCATCCCTATTTCTCCACACCCTTTCCAGCATCTGTTGTTTCCTTTTTAATGATTGCCATTCTAACTGGCGTGAGATGGTATCTCATTGTGATTTTGATTTGCATTTCTCTGATGACCAGTGATGATGGGCATTTTTTCATATGTCTGTTGGCTGTATAAATGTCTTCTTTTGAATAGTGTCTGTTCATCTCCTTTGCCAACTTTTTGATGGGGTTGTTTTTTTCTGTTAAATTTGTTTAAGTTCTTTGTTGATTCTGAGTATTAGCCCTTTGTCAGATGGATAGATTGCAAAAATTTTCTCCCATTCTGTAGGTTGCCTGTTCACACTGATGATAGTTTCTTTTGCTGTGCAGAAGCTCTTTAGTGTAATTAAATCCCATTTGTCAATTTTGGCTTTTGCCACCATTGCTTTTGGTGTCTTAGACATGAAGTCTTTGCCCATGCCTATGTCCTGAATGGTATTGCCCAGGTTTTCTTCTAGGATTTTTATGGTCTTATGTTTAAGTCTTTGATCTATTTTGAGTTTATTTTTGTATAAGGTGTAAGGAAGGGGTCCAGTTTCAGTTTTCTGCATATGGCTAGTTTTCTCAACACCATTTATTAAATAGGGAATCTTTTTCCCATTGCTTCTTTGTGTCAGGTTTGTCAAAGATCAGATAGTTGTAGATGTGTGGTGTTATTTCTGAGGCCCCTATTCTGCTCCATTGGTCTATATATCTGTTTTGGTACCAGTACCATGCTGTTTTGGTTACTGTAAGCTTGTAGCATAGTTTGAAGTCAGGTAGCATGATGCTTCCAGCTTTGTTTTTCTTGCCCAGGATTGTCTTGGCTATGTGGGCTCTTTCTTGGTTCCATATGAAGTTTAAAGTAGTTTTTTCCAATTCTATAGAGAAAGTCAGTGGTAGTTTGATGGGGATAGCATTGACTCTATAAATTACTTTGGGCAGTATGGCCATTTTGACAATATTGCTTCTTCCTATCCATGAGCATGGAATGTTTTTTCCATTTGTTTGGTCCTCTCTTATTTCCTTGAGTAGTGGTTTGTAGTTCTCCTTGAAGAGGTCCTTCACATCCCTTGTAAGTTGTATTCTTAGATATTTTATTCTCTTTGTAGCAATTATGAAAGGGAGTTCACTCGTGATTTGGGTCTCTGTCTGTTATTGGTGTATTGGAATGCTTGTGATTTTTGCACATTTATTTTGTATCCTGAGACTCTGCTGAATTTGCTTATCAGCTTAAGGAGATTTTGGGCTCAGACAATGGGGTTTTCTAAATATACAATCATGTCATCTGCAAACAGAGACAACTTGACTTCCTCTCTTCCTATTTGAGTACACTTTATTTCTTTCTCTTGCCCAATTGCCCTGGCCAGAACTTCCAATACTATATTGAATAGGAGTGGTGAGAGAGGGCATCCTTGTCTTGTGTCGGTTTTCAAAGGGAATGCTTCCAGTTTTTGCCCATTCGGTATGATATTGGCTGTGGGTTTGTCATAAATAGCTGCATTGATTGGATACCAGATCCAGATGCAACTTTGGACTCCTTCAGTTCTTTAGCCATTTTCTTTAGCCCCCACAAACCTGCAAGAGGCTGACAGCTGGGAGTAGCTGCAGAAAGCAGACCCCTCCTTCCAGAAGAAGGATCTGGGCACTGCATCCAAGCCCCCACCACAGAGCAGGTAGACAAAACTCGGACACACATGCTGGAGTGTCTGTGCATGAATCTGCAAGACAGTCATGGTGAGGGACAACAGAGATGTGCGAAAAATAGAGCTGGAGGCTGGGTTCAGGGGACCAGAGCTCTGGCACCTCTGCTTTCTGATATAGAGTCCAAGGAATTCAAGCATTCTAAACTCATACCTGGTCTCCTAATCATTAATCATTAAGAAGTCATATTTGTGGCAGGGTGTGGTGGTTCACACCTATAATCCCAGCAATTTGGGAGGCTGAAGCAGGCGGATTACCTGAGGTCAGGAGTTGAAGACCAGCCTGGTCAACATGGTGAAACCCCATCTCTACTAAAAATACAAAAATTAGCCAGCCATAGTGGCGTGTGTCCATAGTCCAAGCTACTCAGGAGACTGAGGTAGGAGAATAGCTTGAACCCAAGATGTGGAGGTTGCAGTGTGCCAAGATTGCACCACTGCATTCCAGGTTGAGTGACAGAGCGAGACCCTGTCTAAAAAAAAAAGAAGTCATATTTGTCAAGTGTATTAATCATGCTCTTTTTCATTTTCAGTATTTTATGATGCTTTGACATCTTGGGGCCTTGCTGACTCTAGAGGGACTGCTCCTCCCAGGGTTATTCCTAGAAAGAGTAAACAACTCACATGTGAGCACACCCTTGCTAGGATAACCAAGCAATCCAGAACCCACACCTCCAACCACCTCCTGTGCTGGGCTCTCACACGCTGGGCCACTATCCCTTGCCCCTGGCATCAGATAACTAGGGACACCCCCTATACCGCAGAGTCCACTGAAATTATTCAAACTAGCTAATCCCAAGCCTGGTTGCCCTGCCTTTCCCATTCCTTCTCACTGAAACTGCAGTAAAGGCTCTTGCCCACATCTTCCCCCTCACTCTCTACCTCCTCACCAACCCTGGTGCATCCCCATGTGGCCTGGCATAGCATGGCATGTCCCAGCCCTTGGGAACTGTGAGTAACCAACTCTTTTTTTCTTTCTTTTTTTTTTTTTTTTTTGAGACAGAGTCTTGCTCTGTCGCCCAGGCTGGAGTGCAGTGGCCGGATCTCAGCTCATTGCAAGCTCCGCCTCCCGGGTTTAGGCCATTCTCCTGTCTCAGCCTCCCGAGTAGGTGGGACTACAGGCGCCCTCCACCTCGCCCAGCTAGTTTTTTTGTATTTTTTAGTAGAGACGGGGTTTCACCGCATTAGCCAGGATGGTCTCGATCACCTGACCTCGTCATCCGCCCATGTCGGCCTCCCAAACTGCTGGGATTACAGGCTTGAGCCACCGCACCTGGCCACAAACTCTTTTCAATGGCAGCTGTCTCCTGATCAGTTGGTCTCACCATGCCTGAATAATACATTTTAAAGCATCAGTAGGACAGTAGAACATTTAGCCATTTACTAGGCTGATTTATCTCTGGAAATATGCAGATATATGGTACAGGGGCCTTAGGCTCTATCACGGCCCCAGCCCCACATGTATTAGTGGTGAGCCTGCTTTTACCAATATCCGCAGTTAATTCTAAAATGGACAAAGGAAGAAAAAAAGGCAAGCCTTCTTAGCTGTGAGCACGACATTATGAAGGGGCTGAATTTCAACCTTTACAAAATAGTCCACAGGGAACATAATCCTTGATCTCCCACAAACCCCAGCAATGTGTGTTATGAGGCTCCCAGGCAGCACTTTCCTGGTAGAAGCAGGAAGGAGGCAATGCCAGGTGCTCAGCACAAGGACCCATGGGCGGCTGGGAGTGTCCCTGATGGTACAACTCAGAGTATTCAACACAGTTCCCTGAAGCTAAAACGAGGCACCTCTGGCCATGGCATTTTCTTTCTTTCTTTCTTTCTTTCTTTTTTAGACAGTCTCACTCTGTTGCCCAGGCTGGAATGCAGTGGTACAATCTTGGCTCACTGCAATCTCTGCCTCCCAGGTTCAAGCGATTCTCCTGCCTGGGCCTTCTGAGTAGCTGGGACTACAGGCATGTGCCACCATGCCCGGCTAATTTTTGTATTTTCAGTAGAGACAGGCTTTCACCATATTAGCCACGGTGGTCTCAAACTCTTGACCTTGAATAATCTGCCCGCCTTAGCCTCCCAAAGTGCTGGGATTACAGGCGTGAGCCACTGCTCCTGGTCTGGCCATGCCATTTTCTGTTTCCACGCAGCACAGCTGGGAAATAGAGAAGGTTGAATGCAGAACTCTGATGGAAACTATGAGTTCTGTCTTCTCCAGGGCCACCCAGCAGGTTCCCTGTTAGGGGAGGAGCCTACCCCTCCCCTGCACCTTTTTATTCTTGTCCTTCTTCACAGAAGTAGATCCCAGAAAAACCTGCTTGATACCCTGCACTGGCTTTCTCTGGATCTTGAATAAAATCCAAATCCTTCCCAAGACCTTCAGGTGCTGCACGGTCAGCCTTGCTTGTTTGTTCTCTCTTTCCCTCATCCCCCAGTTACCTCGTCCCCTGGCCCCCAGATCACAGGTCTGGTTTTCTCATCTCCACTGCAGGAGCTCTTTCCCCATCCTCTGTCTGGCTCCCTCTGCTCCCTTCCTGTGGGGGCGGCACTTATCCTTTAAGCCGCGTCTTTTTTTTTTTTTTTTTTTTTGTATTTTTCGTAGAGACGGGGTTTCACTGTGTTACCCAGTATGATCTCGATATCTTGACCTCGTGATCCGTCCGTCTCGGCCTCCCAAAGTGCTGGGATTACAGGCGTGAGCCACCGCGCCTGGCCTTTAAGCCTCATCTTAAATGTTCCCGCCTTTGAGGGCACTTTCCCCTACAGTTCTTGGCTGGCTGCCAACCTGATAATTTGCTCTCTGATCCTTTACTGGTGCCTCTGCAGTCCTTTTAACAATTACATATTTTTTGTTTTTTATTTTTGTCTTTCCCATTAGAATTCAAGTTTCAGGCTGGGTGCGGTGGCTCACGCCTGTAATCCCAGCACTTTGGGAGGCCTAGGCGGGTGGATCACGGGGTCAGGAGTCCGAGACCATCCTGGCCAACATGGTGAAACCCCATCTCTACTAAAAATACAAAAATTAGCTGGGCATGGTAGCTTGCACCTGTAGTCCCAGCTACTCGGGAGGCTGAGGCAGGAGAATCGCTTGAACCCGGGAGGCAGAGGTTGCAGTGAGCCGAGATTGCACCACTGCACTTCAGCCTGGCAACAGAGCGAGACTCCATCTAAAAAAAAAAAAAAAAAAAAAAAAAAAAAGGAGTCAAGTTTCATGAGGAGAGCACCCCATGGTGGGCTCTCCATACACATTTGTTGGATTATCTGTGAGCTCTCCTACCTCGCTTTACTGGCCTTGCTCCTGGAATCTCACTGTTGCTTTATAAAGCAGAAAAGGGAGGGCAGGAAAGCTTCCCGGGGATGAGCACAGGCAGTGGGAATGTGAGAGCTGGCTGAGTGTTATGAATTAGCAGAACAAGGGTCACTGGTGTCTTACACAGCCAAGCTTTGGTGTGAATACTCAGCACCTCCTGCCTGCAAGAAGCCCAAAAACTCTCATTGCAGGCATGCAGAGCAGCCCAGTGTAGGGATATCTGTGCAATCTGAAGGCTGCAATAGCAAATCCTAACCCAAGAACTCAGATTCAGGACTGTGGGTGAAGGGAAGCCTCCCACCCACCCATCGTTCACCTGCGTGCCTACGAGAGCAGGTGTTTGTAGGCCAGGGCTCGGTGCGCCCTGCTAATGCCCATGTCTTAATCTGTTCCCCACCTGCCATCTGATGGGTGTGGCAGAGCTGGAGGAACACATCAGCTGGAAAGCAGAGGAAAGAATGTTAAAGCTCCCCGCTGTGATGCACCCGCAAGCTGGCCACGGCCAGCCCCTCATTGCAATCAAGAACATCATGCAGCAGCAAATGTTGAGGCAGAGTCTCAATTTCAGTCTTCGACTTTAGAAATTGTATTTGGGGTAATGTTAATGTGAAAACTGCATGTATTAAAACAAAGTGCAATAACACGCAGCATCTCTAACAGCTTACAATGAGTGTCTTCTTTCCTTTCTCCCCACCCCCTTCCTTCCTCTCAAATACACCCTAAAAGAGCACAGGGTCTAGGAGAATTTAAAAATAGACTCACATGGATTTCAAGTGGAGTAAACTAAATGAGTCCAATTTTCTATGCCTTTCATTTTAAATTATGTGCTGAATGTCGGGAAGCATAAGATGTAAGTGAGGAGAATACGACATTTAAAATCTAATTTTCAAAAATTAAGTCCTAAGGCAGAACAGTGAAAATGCATTTACACATATAATTGCGCCTGCAAATCAATACTGGCAGAACAAGTGTCCCCCTTTGCTCGGGAGAGTGCCTGGCCAGGGCTCACCAAGCCATGGGAAACCAATTCGCTCACTCGGCAGGTATGTGCTGAGTCCCTGCTAGGTGCCAGCTGGTGCACTTGATGCCCAAGTGGATCGTACTCTCCAGCTCACAGCCTCAAAAACTGTGCAGGCCGGGCGCGGTAGCTCAAGTCTATAATCCCAGCACTTTGGGAGGCCGAGAGGGGTGGATCGCTAGGTCAGGAGATCAAGACTATCCTGGCTAACATGGTGAAACCCCATCTCTGCTAAAAAATACAAAAACCTAGCCAGGCGAGGTGGTGGGCGCCTGTAGTCCCAGCTACTCGGGAGGCTGAGGCAGGAGAATGGCGTAAACCCAGGAGGCAGAGCTTGCAGTGAGCTGAGATCCGGCCACTGCACTCCAGCCTGGGCGACAGAGCGAGACTCTGTCTCAAAAAAAAAAAAAAAGAAAAGAAAAGAACCGTGCAAACTAGTGAGAGAATTGCACAGGTAAAGCAGTCTTTACCACACACAGAGAGAGGGGAAGGACAGAGGCCAAGATAGAATAGCAGTGAGCACCAGGAAAGGCACTTTCTCAGTGGAGGTGGAGGTCAGGGAGCTGACCTGCCCTGGAGAAGGGAAACAGCTGAGTTGAAATATTAAGAATAAGCGGAGAAAGCAGAGCACGGCAGCCCATACCTGCAATCCCAGCACATTGGAAGGATGAAGCGGGTGGATCACCTGAGGTCATGAGTTTGAGACCAGCCTGGCCAACATGGTGAAATCCCATCTCTACTAAAAATACAAAAATTAGCCAGGCACAGTGGCATGTGCCTGTAATTCCAGCTACTTAGGAGGCTGAGGCAGGAGAATTGCTTGAACCTGGGAGGCGGAGGTTGCACTGAGCTGAGATCACGCCACTGCACTCCAGCCTCGGTGACAGAGCAAGACTCCATTTCAAAAACAAAAACAAGCAGAGAACAGGGCATGTAGTAGGAAGGAATGTCAATGGTAAGGAGCTCATATGCAGGGGCTTGGAAGAAGAGGGAGGATAGGACATATCAGGATAACTGAATGTCCAGGCTGATTGAAGATTAGCGTGTAAGGAAGGCAAGAGAGGATGAGAGGGGAGTTTTGAGAAATAAAGATGGAGGCAGAAAACTGAGGGCATGACAAGAAAGGTGTGTGAATCCCTGTAGGAGTGTGGGTTTTCTCCCACAAAGGGAAGCCATTCAAGGGTCCTACAAAGGAGAATGATACAGCCAGTTTCTTAGTTCGTTACAGATGGAGAAAGGCGGGTTGTTAGGAAAGGTATTTAGGAAATAGAATCGACAGGACTTCATGTTAGGCTGGAGTCATTCATTCATTCATTCATTTTTCACTCAACAACTACTTACTGAGCAACTACTACATGCCAGGCACTATTCTAACAGCTAGAGCTATGACAGTGAATAAGCAGTATTAGATAAGTGGGTATTTGTAAAAATGCTTAGAGCAGTTCCTGACACTTGGAAACCACTATATCACTACTTGTTAAATAGAATACAATAAAACACATACGCAAAGACATTCCAAAAGGGAAGACAGTTAATAATAAGCAAAGTTGTAAATAACATATAATACGCTAATGCTGATGAGCGTAAAGGACGATTACGTGTAGGAGGGGGGTTGTCATTTTAAATCGGGTGGTCGCAGGGGACCCATTTGAGATGCTGACATTTCAACCGAGACCTGATGGAGTTGAGATTATACAATGAATAAAACAGAGAGGAAAGAATCCAGACTGACTCGAGGTTTCTGGCTTTGTCAGCTGGCAGTGAGTTACTAACATGTAGAATTAGATGTGTTTTTAACACAGCCAAGCAGAGTTGCCCAACAGAAGAAAGTCGTGAGGCTCTGGGATTCAGCAGAATGGGGAATAGGGACTGGCCATCAGTTTACAGAGTTAATTGAAGCTATTAGAACCATAAGACCATTGGCAATGGGTGGATTGGTTTTATGGCTGCGGTACTGCATTGCCACACATTTAGCAGGTTAAAACAACACGGATGATTTGTTTCATGGTTCTGTAGTTCAGAGGTCCAACACAGAAGGACTCGGCTGGCTCTCTGCTCAGTCTCACAGGTTGAAACCATGGCGAACGCAGAGCTATGTTCCCTTCTGGAGTCTCTGGGATTCAAGCCATTTCTGAACTGCTTCAGGTTGTTGGCAGAATCCAGTTTCCTGTGGCCCTAGGCTGAGGTCCTCCTCTTCTTGCGTGCTGTCAGCTCCAGAGGCTGCCCACTTGCCCTGGCTCATGGGCCTCCCTCCATCTCCAAAGCCTGCAGCGGCATGTCATCCAGCACTTCTCACACTTCAAATCTTGCTGTCACTCCCTCTGTCTCATGGCTCCCCTGTGCCCAGCCTGTGCCCTGCCCACTTGTAAGGGCTCATGTGATTAGATTGGGCCCATCTGGATAAACCAGGATGCTCTCCCCACCTCGGGATCCATAACCTTCCTCATGTCTGCAAAAATCCCTTTGGCCTTGAACATCCATCTTCACCGGGTTCTGGGGATCAGGGCATGGACATCTTTCAGAGGGTCATTATTCTGCCTACCACATCAGGCATGTGGAGGGAAAAGAAAACCTAGCTGGGGACAGAACCCAAAGAACAAAACCTTAAAATGACAGGATGAGAAGGAAGGACCAGTAGAGAGAACAGAGATGGAGTGGTCAGGGAAGCCAAGAACCCACAGGAGGAGATGTCTATAGAAGCCAATGAAGAATGAAGTGTTTCTAAAGTCGTCAACTGGATCAGATGCTGACAAGAAAGCTCAAAGAATTGAGTGGGATTTGCAATAAAAAAAGATTATTTGTGATCTACAGCTGCTTTCATGCACACATGCACACATACACGCGTGTTTAGGAATCCCTCTTTCAGGTCGTTTCCTATCAGGCTGCTGTGCTTCCCCACCCCATCAAAACCGGGTACCCCATCAGTCCCCAAGGCTCTCCCACCCTCTGAGATCTCCAAGTGCCCTGTCAGTTGCAGCTTGGACATCTCCCGGTCCACCTGTCTCCACACAGGCCCAGCTAGCAGAGCCGCACAGAAGGGACCACGTTCTGGTGCTGTCACCTTGGCCTGGGGCCAGGATGTTGTCAGTCAAATAGAGCCTGGTTCTGAAATAATCAGCCTGACTTTATCCCACATGCGTGCTGACCCTCCTGTTGCATAAAATGAAAGCTTCATGTGCAGAGGAAGCAGAGAATCAAGTCTTTTCCTACTAAATCCTCTGAGATCGATCCCCCTGATGTCTGAAAGCACTAAATGCCTACGGAAAAAATCTATTCTCCAACCCCCACAGTTTCCTGGTATTTGTTTTAAGTATTTAAAAAGCATTAGGCTTGACACGGGAATGGCTAATACGTTAATGTCCTAGATATTTAGGAGGAGCTAGGTATAAAATTATTGGCTTAAAATGATCCCAGAGAAACCATTTCTTCTAACAAGATCATAAAATGCACTTTCCCAGTGAGTCATATATAACTGGCTCAACTATATAATAAAATGGGGATACAGGTTTAATGGAAGACAGAACCTGTTCAACTGCAGATTAGAGTGTAATTTCTGTCTCACACTGCTGTGTGTTTGAGGGATTGTAGTATCTTTTTTCTGATACTCTTTCTGTCATGAGACTCAGAGATAAGTAAGTAGTTTCTCCTTATCACAGGGACATGTTATAAATATGTCAGTTGGAAGGTGACTCCTTCAACCAAAAAGAAGATATTATAGGAAGTCCAAGCTCAGTTTTTGATTGTACAGATAACATCAGAAAGGCCCTCATTGCTATCTTAGAATCTCATTAAAGTTTAAAAAGGAAGAGAGTTGCAAAGGATTGTGAAAATATATTTATTCTGCTTAAATATCCGAAAATAAGATGGATAAAACTCCTATGGGCTCCTTCTTAATTATAGGTATTGAGATTCAGAAACATAAAGGGCAATGTCCTCAGCCACCATCGTACGCCATCACCATGTGACGACAGTTCCTGGGATCTTTAGAGACAGGTCCGTCATCCTGTATGTAAACCTAGCCCTGCAACTCACTTCTCTGCCAGTTTTTCCTCTGTACCAGTTTAATTATGCAATTCTTCATGACATCTACCTTCCACAAATAAAAACATTCAAACCTCTTTCAAAATGAAGAATGCAATGCTGTTGTCTCACTATTTTTCACAGTGTGGGTGGAGAGAGTGTACGGGTATCAGACCTACCCTACCCCGTCACATGCCACCTCACCTGCAGAGAGGCGACGCTATATAACTGACCAGCCTACAGCAGGGGCAGCAGAACTAGGAACTGGGGCTAGATCTTGGCTGGATGCTGGGAGAATACGGGCAGGATGAAAACGGCGAATCTATGAGAAAAAAGTGGAGAGGAAGGTGGCTGGGCCGAACATCCAAGGTCAAGGCCAAAGAGGCATAGATGACCCCAAGGTCTATGAACCAGCCAGGGTCTGAGCCTGAGAAGCGGGAACCAGCATGTTGGGAGGTCAGCTCAGGGTGGTTTCTGGAGTCAGCCTTTCACAAGCTCAGGATGTTTCCTGCAGTTGCCCCTCCCCAGTGTGGACCCACGATCCTCTCTTTCAGAGGGGCAGCCATCTAAACCTAGGATGGCCAGTTTCCTCCTGCAGTTTAATTACATTGGGAAGAATATAGGAACCACTTAGGTGCTAGAGAGGAGGACGCAGTAAAAAGTTCTATCCACAAATACAGTCATATCACATGCACATATAACTTCCATATGTTCAACCAGGTGCACTCTGTGTGAATGTTTTATGCAATAAAAATTTTGAAAAATTCTATTTGGCATGTGTGTTCTATTAAATGTTGTCCATTGTGCACTTCCACATTTATATTACTGAAAAGATCCAAACACACAAAACCTTGTGTACTTGATGGGCAACTTAAGGAATTTTCAAGGGCGATTGTAATGTGCTTAATTTATGCTTTGGGTGTTAGCTTTAGATGCCAAACCCTGTGTAAGGTACAAGTCTCTCTACTCACTGAACTGGCTTTTGAAGCCCACCGCCTTAACACCAGGATTATATAAGGATACAAATTGTTTAAAAAGTGTTCGCGTGACTTTCCTCATCAAAGGATTTACACTGATTATGTTTCCTGAAATTATCTATTGCTGAACGATTTTATATCATGTGTAGAGGACAATGTGAAAATTCGTAAGACATTCCCAACTTTCTTTTTATTTATTTATTTATTTATTTATTTATTTATTTTTTGAGACCGAGTCTTGCTCTGTCGCCCAGGTTGGAGTGCAGTGGCACGATCTCCACTCACTGCAAGCTCCGCCTCCGACATTCCCAACTTTCGATGTAATCTTCCCTGCTTTGGAAAATTTAGTCTCTCAACTTTGAGAAGCACTTTAATAAAATTTAGAGCTTTCCTCCTTCCTCACCACGGTCCCCCACCCAACCTTTTGTGAATTTACTTCCTTTGTATATATGAGATTGTTGGAAAAAAATCCGTGCTGAAAAATGCGGGGGACCCACCCCACCAGATGGTGTTCCCCAATGTCTTGTTTTCCCCTGTTGGATGTCACTTGCATATTAAACACTCAGGACATGCTACAATCCTCTGAGGCTTGGCTCAATGCTCCACAGAAAGTCCAGAGAGCAGACTGTATCATCCTGCTGTATTAAGATGTTCAGAAATCTCTTTAACACAATCCTTCATTGTCCCATTTGGCAAGAGCTCCCTCTGAATGTGAGCACACAAGGGCTGTGCCATTTATCTCTCTGGCTCAGTCCCAACCACAAGTTAATCCCTGCAGCCTGTTCAAACAAGAGCAGGAGGCTCTGAGATAAACCCTTTCTTCATTTTTCACCAAACCGCTCTCTGAATCAACTCCAATGGAGGATGCACAACCAAGAATTAAGCTCTGCGCCTCAGATGAGGGGAGGACTGGGATGCCCTCCTTCACCACCAGTAACCTTTGGGTTATCTCTTCAGAAATGGAAGTCAGGGTGTAATTATGAAATGGAACAATATGTCTACCTGATCAAAATAAAGAAGTATGCATTTTCAATACTTTTATTAAACAAATCATTCACATAAGAAACCTAACAATCATTGATTTAGCTGTTCTTCATCCAACTAGGTAACAATATGTACGTTACATATCTTACAACTACGAAGGATTCCTATTTAAGAGAAATTAACACTAAAAGGATTTCGCTTTCATAAGTTTCATATTTCTACTGTGATTTGTGTTACTTAAAAATGATTTCTTTCTTCACTTGTCTGTGCTAGGTGGTGTCCACTAAACCACAGCACAGACACTTTAAGAGCAGCTGTTCTTGGCCTACAAGGACATTAACACACAGTCTCCACAGCATGGCCCACACACCCTGGATACACACTGAGGCTGAACAGTAACTATTCCCATAAAATACAATGCTGAGTAGCTGAGACTTCCACACATTGTAAAGGACTTTATTTCAGTATTTAACAAACCAAAGTAGAATTGGACGCTGGGACAGAAGGAGAGGAAGGAGATGCAGACAGAGATGGCAACCCTGAAGCAAAAGGTGTGTCCAACGCTATAAGGAAGCCCTCACAGCTATTGCTACACAGTCGCCCTCCTTTTCCTGCCTGGATTCTCTCTCCCTCTTCCCACTTTCTTTGTTGTTGACTCCCTCTGCCCTTCTTCCAGTGATATCATGGGAGAAATTTCAGCCTTGTCGAAGGTTGAAAAGGTGAGTGAATATTGGCTTCTTGGCTTCAGCCTCCTATTCAAGTCCCATGTTGACAACAAAAATTTTGTTGGAACCTGGACCAGGGAGCCTGTAGCAGAAATAGCAAGTCATGTTTCCAAGTAGTGCGGGTCTCAAGGCAGGCTCTTGGTGTCCCACTCTCATTCAGATTTGTGGAGGACAGGAGGCTGGGCCAATGACAGAACTCTGACCAACAAGGGAGCTGCTCCATTTTGCCCCATACTTTCGGATTATAATTATATCCCTACTTAACTCATGACACCAACTCTTCCCCACCAATATGTTGAGAGATACATATTTAATGTTAAAAGATGCCAGGTTAAAATGAGGTTGGAAATTTTTTTTTTCTGGAAATTCACGAATGTCCTTATAAAAATCAGAAAGACGATAGAATGTCACAATACTAGGGATGAGAACAAATGTTTTAAGAACAGGTAGCAAGTGTGCCATAATCAAAATGGCAGATGCTTTACTCACACCACACCAGGCATGTGGAGGGAAAAGAAAACCTGGCTGGGGACAGACCCAAAAGAACAAAACCTTAAAACGACTGGATAAGAAGGTGCCTTAGAGGTGGTGATAAGTGGCTGGATTATTTATTTTGTGCAGGATAATTATTAGGCATATTATTATCACTAGATATTTGTTTCTACTTTCAAAGCAAAAACCCAAAGCTCCTCTTACAATTGAAAGGCTGTTTAGTGTAAGTGGTTAGAAGCAAGGCTAGGTGAAGTTAATCTAGCATAGCCTGTGAACTCAGGCTAACCTAGGTTAACTTCACAACTTACCAGCACAGTCAACTGAGCTTGGGTAAGATAATTAGCATCTCTACACCTCATCTCCTCCTCTGAAAATTGGGACAATACTATTACTTCCCTCACAGAATGTCTACAAGGAGTCAAGGAAATAACAGGTACTCAACGATGGTTAACTATTATCATCGCTGCTATAGTCATTGTCATCATTTTTACCCTCAACACCATCACTATGGTGATGCTGGGGTGGTACAGGGCCATTAGCTTCCATTTCACATATGATTACATTGGATATTTTTAATAGGAGTATAAATTGGGCTTCATTTTGAAAGCAACTTCACAACTAATTGGTGTTCTCCAAGGTTGAGAATTAGAGGCAAAATATGACTTTTTTCACAGGCTGCCAGATTAAAAATTTTGAATTTTAGGATGCCAACACTAGCTAAATAGTCAATGCATCTACTATAGGATACATTATTCAATTTTAAATTTCTTCACAGCCTCAGTCACCCATTGAGCTTGGAAGAGACATAACTGATTGGCTCCTGGAGAGGCACTGGGCATGATGGAAAGAGGATGGCTGCAAGTCACACAACCCCAGAAATGCCATGTACACTGACTAGAATGTGAATGGTAACCCTGGAGTAGCACAATATCCTTGAAGCAGAGTGAAAGAGCATAGCCTTTGAGGTCAAGCAAATTGAGATTCAAACCCAGCCCCTACTATGAACTCAGGCACGTTACTAAACCAAAGCTCCATTTCCTAATTTGTAAAATGGAAATAATAATTCCTATGTGTTAGGTTATCATGAGGATTAGAAATAATAAATATACAGGGCCTAGCAGTGTATTCATAGGTCCTCAATAAATAGGAGCTATTAATATTACCATAGCTATTACTTCTATCATTCTATTGGTTCTAATATCAAATGTGGGACAAATATTGGTCTTAAACTAGATCAGTAGTCTCCATGTATTTTTAAATAATGGCATTTCCCACCAGCATCTTTCCTCTTAAAACTAAATCAGATGGTGCTGATTATGCAGCCCTAAGAGAAGACAAGAGACTCATTGTCATTAGGTAGGTTATTTTGCAAGATTACATCTTCCCCAGTAGGGCTACTTCTCTCTGCATAACTCCAGAGGCTCTATTCTTTTGGTCTGCCACACCGAAGTCCTGACACTGAGTTAATACTAGAGACTGTACTTGCAATTTAAGATAATGCCACCAGGTGTCAGTGTTGAGCAAAAAAACACGTGTACAAATAGTCTGGCTCCCAACAGCCATGAGCTGGTGAAAAATATCACAGGTGGGACCAGGGGTTGGTGGCTCACAGTTGTAAAACTAGCACTTTCAGAGCCCAAGATGGGAGGACTGCTTGAGGTCAGGAGTTTGAGACCACCCTAGGCAACATAGTGAGACTTTGTCTATAAAACAAATTTTTTTTAAATTAGCTGGCATGGTAGCACACACCTCTGGTCCCAAGTATTCAGGAAGCTGAGGCAGGAGGACCACTTGAGTTGAAGAGTTTAAGGCTGCAGTGAGTTATGACTGTGCCACTACACTCCAGCCTGGGTGACAGAGTGAGACTCTGTCTCAAAGAAAAACAAATCACAAGCAGTGTCAAAACTGAGCTATAGGGTAGGTCCTCAAACGATGGTAGGGTCATCATGTGTCAGAACAGCACACATGTTCTGTGCTTTAGAAACACTTCTTACCAAACTGGTTCAATCATTCACTCACTCATTCACTCAGTGAGTCTACAAATATTGATTGACCCTGCCAGGAACCAGTGAGTCAAGTTAAAGTTTTATACTCAAACCCTCTCTAGGTCACTATGTCATGAGTAAGTCCCTAGGGCATCTCCCGGTACATAGGCATGCCAACACAAATGCACCAGAACAGTAAGTTGCTGTGCAGACTCACCCATACATCCACCTAAGGTTACAGCAATTCCTGTCAAGCCCAGGTCCAGGGTGAGTCAAGGGCTCTGAACACCATCAACCCAGAGAAGTCAAGCCTGGTGTAGCTTCTTTCGTATGAAGGACCACCAGGAAATCAGGATGACCTTAAAGCCCAGGTGGTCCTGCTCCCCTCTGGTCAACTAAGAACTACCTCCATCTCCTGGGGGTCCTTCCAGGACTAAACATGACCCCAGGACTTGGCCAGAGTGGGTCTCGAAGACAATGTTCTAGTTTGGTAACAAACATATAGAAGTGGACCAAAAGCAGAGTGACTCAAGAGAAGCAACATGCCCAGCCTTGAGTGTTATCAGTTGAACTGCAGAAAGGGTCATGAATGGCTGCTTAAGTGGCACGTAAGGAGCTAAGAGTCAATCCCGAATGGTAGCCTGGCTTCTGGGCCTCCACCCATACCTCTGCTCACAGGTAAAACCCAGAAACTAGACTTGCACCTGGCTTGCAGTCTTGTACATCTAGTCTCCAAGACATCAGCTCTACATGTATTCTGTTTTCCTTTAGCCAAACAGCTGCAGCGAGCTAGCAACAGCATTGAGTTTGCACCCATCTCTGTTGATAGGTGCCTTGTCCTTGAGTACCTTGAAATGCTTCCCCAGCTGCCCCTGCTCAGGAATATGATGTCATAAATAATGGTGAGGATCTCAGATCAGTCATGAAACCCTTCTTAGAGGCTATGTGAGCCATGTGGGGTAGAGGTTCGGAGAGCTGCTCCAGAGGCTCCCACTGCCTGGCTTGAATCCTGACTGTCACTTCCAGGCAGGAGACTGTGGGCAACAGACTTAACATCACTGTGCCAACATCATTTAATGCAAAGTAGAATTAAATAAAAATGATGGCAGCCACCTCTCACAGTTAGGGTAAAGATTACATACATTTAATGTGTGCAAAGCACTTAGAGAGATCCCTGGCACACGTAAACAAACACACAGGAAATGTTAGGGTGAAAAGAACTCTGAGGCAGAAGCCCATCAACCCTCCCGCTGCATCGGGCTCCCCTGTGAACTACCTGTGCGTCCCTGAGCCCTCTAAACTTCCCTGGCCTCACATCTCTCATCTGCACAACGAAAGGGTTAAAGGACAGGATCTCTAAGCTCCTTCCAATTCAAAAATCAAAGAAAAATAATACGGGGAACATTTTCTGAAACTCTCTATTAAATAAATACTTTTTTTGTGAGTGATGCCTGATCGTGAGAGTCTGGTTGATCCCAAAGCCCTTGCTTTTATCAGGTCCCAGAGGTTTTCGGGCCACCTCTCACTCCAGGCTTAATGTCCAGGGCTAATAGGGTCAATCCCACACTGCCTGTAGCTGGCACCATGGCCTTTGTGTCACCCAGGCTCCTTGTGTCATATTAGCAGCCAGGTTTGAGCAGCTCCTGCAATCCCTCACCCCTTAAATACTACAAAGCTTGGGGGACATCAGAAGTACAGCTCTCCTTCAACAACAACAATGGTGGAGTGTCCTGCTTTCAAACAACTTTTTCTTGTCAGTCTCAAAAGAAAACCAGGATTACCCTTCATTTCTTTCTGTCTTCCTATCTGTTTGTTAATCCTTCAAAAGCCCCTTTTCGGTCCCCTAAACTCCTTGAGCCACAGTGGGCTTCATGACCCAAATTAACTACAGAACAGTCTGCAAAAATCATCTGTTTGCTTGTCCAGAGCACCTTCCCCAGAGCATTTTCCAAGAAAGGCTGATGACTTGCATATTTTAAGAGCAGGCTTGTCTTTGCTTGAAGCTGTGGGCGTGCTCCCAGGCAGTGCCATGAGGGCTCATTAGGCCTGGGAAAAATAACAACACAGCGGCAGACTAATAGACGACAGCATGAATGATTTCAGCCATTTTTGGAGTCTCAGGGTTAAAAATACATTCTTTTGGCTGTGAGATTGTGTATTGTGATCAAGACTACTCGGGGACAGGATTTCCATATTTTGTCAGGAATGGGGGAGGCAAGTAGGAGAGGAAGGATGAAAAGAACAATAATGTTACTCGAGGTTGGCTCCATGAAGAGCTAACTATCCTAAATATATCTGCACCCAATACAGGAGCACCTAGATTCATAAATCAAGTTCTTAGAGACCTACGAAGAGACTTAGACTCCCACACAATAATAGTGGGAGACTTTAACACCCCACTGTCAATATTAGACAGATCAACGAGACAGAAAATTAACAAGGATACCCAGGACTTGAACTCGGCTCTGGATCAAGCAGACCTAATAGACATCTACAGAATTCTCCACCCCAAATCAACAGAATATACATTCTTCTCAGCACCACATTGGACTTATTCTAAAACTGACCACATAATCGGAAGTAAAACACTCCTCAGCAAATGCAAAAGAACAGAAATCATAATGAACAGTCTCTCAGACCACAGTGCAATCAAATTAGATTTCAGGTTTAAGAAACTCACTCAAAACCGCACAACTACATGGAAACTGAACAACCTGCTTCTGAATAACTACTGGGTAAATAACAAAATTAAGGCAAGAATAAATAAGTTCTTTGAAACCAATGAGAACAAAGACACAACATTGCAGAATCCCTGGGACACAGCTGAAGCAGTGTTTAGAGGGAAATTTATAACACTAAATGCCCACAGGACAAGATGGGAAAGATCTCAGATCGACACCCTAACATCAAAATAAAAAGAACTAGAGAAGCAAGAGCAAAGAAATTCAAAAGCTAGCAGAAGACAAGAAGTAAATAAGATCAGAGCAGAACTGAAGGAGATAAGAGACACGAAAAAAACTTTAAAAAAATCAATGAATCCAGGAGCTGGTTTTTTGAAAAGATTAACAAAATAGATAGACTGCTAGCCAGACTAATAAAGAAGAAAACAGAGAAGAATCAAGCTTGCACATTTCAAATGCAGGCGGGCCCAGCCTTCCATACTGAGGATGCCTATGCAGAAAATAACCAAAAATCATCTCCTGCTCTCACTGCCCTTCCACTGACGCTGCTTACTGAAAAGCCCCCCAACAGGACAAGAACACTATCTTGAGAAACACTGTAGAACAATTGTTTAAATATCATATCATCCCTCTCTTTCTATGTGCCTTGCCTCTCCAGTTTTAATAGCTGAGAGCAGAGATCAATATTATGCTTTGTCCTTTTCTATGCCTTTCAGGGTCCTTCACTGAGTGGGTGCTTGCTTTAAATTAATGGAATAAACACCAGAATGGGATATTAGGGAGACTATAGAATAAATCTCTCAAGAAAAGTTTCCTAAACCAGAGTGCATGCTCACTTTGTAGGGTGGCTTGGATACAGGTCCACAGGAGAGCTGCTGAAGGGAGTTCCTAGGTAGAAGTAGACAATGCATATGCCACCCTGGAATTGCAAAAGACAAAGTGGCCTGGCGGGGCAGCCCCGTGGAGATACACCTTCACCTTGTGATGAGACAACGGCAAGGGGTCCAGCCAGGTATAGGTGTTGGGAGACACTTGAGCCTGCTCCGAAAAGGTCCTGATCAAGGGGGTCCAGCATTTGGCAACCAGTTCATGGGCTCCTTGCCTATCTCCTTGTTGCATAAAAATCCATGTGCCTAGCTCTCATCACATTTTATCACAGCCCTCTACTTACTTGTGTGTCCTCTCCATCAACGACTTCCTTCGTATTCCAAGTACTTGGCATGGTTCCTGGCTAAGGGTGGTTACCCATGAATAGAACACAATGAAGGGCAACCCAGGAGCAGGGAATATTGGCAAGGTAGGCAGGTGGGGGAGGGGTTTCAGGGAAGGATGGCTTCCACAGAGAGAGAAGTACATGACCCAGAAGAGTGATACGGAGTCCTCAGTTCTTGAAGCATTGTACACATTACCAAGGCAGAATTTGATATCAGAACATAATAAAGTTCCAGCTTCTTCAGCTACTCTGGGAAGAAATGAGGTCTTGGGAAGCTGAAGCATCAGGCTATGCAGAAATCTATAAATAACAAAAAATAAGCTGATGATCCTGCTTTTCAGTGTACTCAACCTAGAAATGTGCGAGAGTGCCTCATGCTTTGGGTCAGGATTGGTGTTAGGCTTGTAAGCCAAAACACGGCTATAAATGGAAATTGCACGGCCACAGGGGTGGAAACCCAAACAGGGAATGTGAATGCTGAGCCTCTGCATCCTCTGTGACTCAAAGAAAAGGGGATTCTCTTTTCTAGTTGGAGAGCAACTAGTTGGAAGGACAATCCCTATACTAGCCCCATCCCCAAAGGCTCTGTGAGTGGGTTACAGAAAAGCACTGCAGCCAAAACTTCCACCACAGTGAAAGCCATGGTACCTAGAAAGCATCGTTGGACTATCTAGAATTCTAAGCAAAAATTTCCAGGAAGCTAATAGCCTTCTGAGAAAAAATACATGAAGTGATGAAGACAATGCTTCCTCCCCTTGGGAAAATCTCATTCCTCAAATCTGGCCTTCCTTAAAGGAGGTCACAAAGGGAGCATGAGAAGTGAATTCACATTTAAGCCCTCTCTCCACCTAAGCTTTCAGTCCTTAGATTTAGTGGAGGAATAAATCTCTGCCCTTGCCTTTAAATTCAAGGAGCTTCCCTTCTCTTTTGTTCCCTGAGCTTGTCTTCTATTGCTTGTAAAAGTACTATTACCGCCTCATCCTCCCTTTCAGCCTGATCTGTTAATATTTGGACTCAAGAGTAGCCACTGAAAATGTCAATTCGTCCCTGTACTGGATCAGGTACAGATATGATAGCCTGGGACCAATCACCAAGTTTATAGAAATGGTGAGTCACAACAGCTACATCTCTAGATCCCAATGTCCTGTGCCTTAAGTACAGCGAGTCGTTCTGGTGAAGGAATATGCACAGTGAAGACAGGCTTCTGGGAAGAGCCTTTGTTCCTGCCGTAACTGACGCTGCAATACTTGATCTGGCATTGTGAGTCTTCCTTTCCAAAATTTTGTATATCATACAAAATATAACACATGGGTAATACACTAGTTGTTTTTTTTATGTAAACCCACTTTTGATAGGGGTTTGAACTGTAGACATTCTACTGATCCCCAAGGTATTAATTTGCTTATTCCATAATAAACTTTCTGTTCTCCTAAGACTGGGGTGCGTAGAAAAGCTTTTACTTTTTCAGTAAGTTAATTTTCAGTAAGTTAACTGAAAGCAACAATCTTGGGTTGAAAATATTCATAGAAGTGGAATAACTAATTCTCTTCAGGAACGCATAGTTCTGTGCTGGTAGTCACCGCAGCGGCAGTCAATTGCTAGCACTAAGGGCTTATCATAGGTGAGATATGGAATTAGTTGCCTAATGCTGCTATGACAAAGTATCAAAAACTGGGTGGCTTAAAACTACAGACACTTACTCTGTCATTGTCCCAGCAGCCAGAAATCCAAAGTCAAGGTGTTAGTCCAGTGGGTTCCTTCTGGAGGCTCCGAGGCAGAATCTTTTCCGTGCCTCTCTCCCAGCTTCTGGTGGTTGCCAGCAACCCTTAGCATGCCTTGGCTTGAGATTCCTCACTATGGTCTCTGCCTCCATCTTCATATGGATATGGCATTCCCCTCTGTGTGTCTGTGTCTCAGATCTCCCCCTCCTTTCTCATAAAAAATACCAGTCATTGGCCGGGCGCGGTGGCTCATGCCTGTAATCCCAGCACTTTGGGAGGCCGAGGCGGGCGGATCACGAGGTCAGGAGATCGAGACCATCCTGGCTAACACGGTGAAACCCCATCTCTACTACAAATACAAAAAAATTAGCCGGGCGTGGTGGTGGGCACCTGTAGTCCCAGCTACTCTGGAGGCTGAGGCAGGAGAATGGTGTGAACCCGGGAGGCAGTTTGCAGTGAGCCGAGATCGCGCCACTGCACTCTAGCCTGGAAGACAGAGTGACTCTGTCTCAAGAAATAAAATAAAATACCAGTTATTGGATTTAGGGCCCATCCTGAATTGAGGATGATCTTATCTCAAGATCCTTAATCTGCAAAGATCTTATAATCCAAGAATGGTCACATTCACAGCTATCGGCGGTTAGGATTTGGACTTATCATTGGAGGGGATACAATTTACCCCATTACAGGCTTAATAGGAGGCATATTACATGTGTTGTCACTGGTGGAGGGAAGTTCTGAGGTCATCTTGTCCCACACTTCCATGACCTGTGAACATCTGGGTAATATCCCTGGTAGCAGTCATTCAGCTGCACTTGAGTCTATCCAGTACAAGGGAACTCTCAATTCTATGACAGAAGTCATTCCAGCCTCAGTCAACTATAGTGGCTCTAAAGACCTTCCTGAGTGCACAGCATCACCTCACAGTTGGTAGTTTTATCATCATCGTCATCATTTTTCAGATGAAGAAACTAAGGTTGGAGTGGGATGTGACTTTCTAAGATCATGCAAGCAGTGAGTAAGGTTTGAAGTCCTGCGTTTGGGTTGGGGCCCATATTCTTAATTGTATGCCATTCTGATTTAGCAAGGAGAGGACAGGGGAGCAGGCAAAAGTTTCCAGATGAATTCTTTAGTCCCCCAGTAGCAGCATAAACACGAACCTCTAAGTGCAGAATCACCTTGCTACATCCAATGCAATTTCCCCCTCACCTTATGCATAAGACAAATGCTGGAGTGACTGGTGCTAGGTCAATAACTGGAACAAAAGAATCATTTAAAAAAAAAAAAAAAAGGCCAGGCACGGTGGCTCACACCTGTAATCCAAGCACTTTTCCAGGCTGAGGTGGGCGGATCACGAGGTCAGGAGATCGAGACCATCCTGGCTAACACGGTGAACCCCCGTTTCTATTAAAAATACAAAAAAATTAGCCAGGCTTGGTGGCAGTCACCTGCAGTCCCAACTACTTGGGAGGCTGAGGCAGGAGAATGGCATGAACCCGGGAGGCGCAGCTTGCAGTTAGCTGAGATCATGCCATTGCACTCCAGCCTGTGTAACAGAGTGAGGCTCCGTCTCAAAAAAAAAAACCAAAAAACAAAAAACAAAACAAAACAAAAAAACTTGCAAATGTCCTTATTGCAACATCATGGGCAGTAACTTCACTCTTCAGAACAGCCAGAGAACTCCCGCCTGTCTCTAAAGGAGAATCAGGATTCTCAATATCACCCGATCTTTTCTTGCCTTGAATTGTTCACATGACCACATTATCCTCATTTCACCTACACAGATATATTCACACCCACCCCCCCACACACTCTGCTGAACATTGCACAAAGACTTCAATAGATTTTCCAGGAGAAATATTTTTGTCCCGTAACTATGGCACTCATATGTGCCTTCTTTCACAAGAAAGCCTCTTCCACTTCCGGTTCCAACATAATGAACAAACACACAGCCTCCTTTGTATGTACAGCTGTTCGTGCTCGGCCACAAAGGGCCCAGGAGCAATACGTGTGACTGTCCTCCCAAGAACAGATGGGACCCGCAAAGGAGGCAGGCTCTACCCCGTGCCTTTCTTTTCCAGGATGCATTGCTTTGATTGATGGTTGCCTGTACTCACTGGGGGAAAAGTTCATCTTTTTCACTTTAAATGTATTTATATGACAAGCTCTTTAAATTCCATGATTCAATCACTATTGAGCTTTCAGGGAAAATACAGAGATGTTGAAATAAGCGACCCTTAAGCCCATAATACAGAAGAGAACAAGTAAAGGAACACAGCAGGACTTGTCAAATGAATGCAAATGAATGCTCGGTTGTACAATTTCAGAAACCGAGCACATAGCCCCTAAGCTCCCATCACGCCTCCTCTGGTGGAAACAATTCTCTGGCCTGAAAATGAAGTTGTTCAGAAGCAGAATTCTTGTTTCTGGTTCTCAGGCTACCCCAGTTGGCACCATTCTGATGCCATATACAAAGGCACCATAGGAGGATCTTGAAAGCCACAGCGCTTTCGGCATCTCCTCTGCATGATGGAACACATGGAATTACACACATCTTAACAAAAATCAAGTCTTAGCAGAGATGTGTTCTTGGGAATAAGCCCTAGGAAATGGCATCAGCGTGCCTTGTACAGGGTGAGTCTGAAAGTGTGCCAGTGTTTGTGAGAGGTCTTTAGCAAGGAAGCCCATACCAGGTGAAGTAATATCCGCTACAGCAATCAGTGACTAAGGATTCCTTTCTAGGCCCCAAGGCAAAATGTTGCAGGAAAAAAAAAGAAAGAGAAGGCCAGTTTTTGAAAAAACTTTAAACTGTCAGCAGCTTCGAACACCTGGTAAATGGGTAAGCTGGAAGGGAGTCCACAGGAGGACAACTGGACAGGGCCCCAGGGAGCTCAAGTCCAAGATTTTACTACCTGCCAGGAGGGCTCAGTGGAAATAGATTTTTTTTTTTTTGGCGGGGGCGGGGGACAGAGTCTCGCTCTGTTGCCCAGGCTGGAGTGCAGTGGTGCGATCTTGGCTTACTGAAACCTGTACCTCTCTGGTTCAAGCGATTCTCCTGTCTCAGCCTCCAGAGTAGCTGGGACTACAGGCACCCGCCACCACGCCTGGCTTTTTTTTTTTTTTTTTTTTTTTTTTGGTATTTTTAGTAGAGACGGGGTTTCACCATGTTAGCCACGATGGGCTCAATGTCCTGACCTCATGATCCACCTGCCTTGGCCTCCCAAAGTGCTGGGATTACAGGCGAGAGCCACCGTGCCCAGCCTGGACTTCTTTTCTGAGTCAGTATAGGTATGTTAAAACCATTTTGGCTTTTTTAAATGTATAAATACTGCATTTTCTCAAGTTGGGAGTTTGTGGCTTTAGTTCTCAGTGCCACTCAAATGATGTTTAGAGGCTGAATTTTGTAAGTGAGGTGAAAACACAGAAGGTGCTCTGAGGAGCCCCTATCAGAGAGCTCCTTCCTTCCTGGGGGAGCTGGGCTCAAAAGGCGTAAGGGCATCTCACCTGGAACCCAGAGGGAGGGTGCACTCACCAGGACGTGTTCCCCTCCGGCCCTCCAGCGGTATCCTGGCTGACCTGGAGGGCTGGGTGGGGTCACTGTCCTGCCTCAGTGATTCCCAAATGTGTCACTGTGCACCCTGTGTTCCATCCAGAAGCACCACCCCACAGGCAGCCGTCTAGCCAAGTGGTTAGGACAACTATTCCTACCGGAATCAGGATGTCCCAGTGCCAAGCTCTGCTCTGCCGCTTGCCAGACATACCTCCTTGGATGAATGTACCGTATCTGTGCCTCACATTCTTCATCTGTGAAAGGGAGTAATATTAGGACAAGCTTCATGGGCTCAGTGTGAGGATTTAATGCAACAATACAAGTAAAAACTGGAGACTAGTACCTGGAACACAGTAAGCACTTCATACGTGTTAGCAACTATTGCTGTCTTTCTGCCATGAAAACTGCTGTGCAGTTCAACGTCTAAGACACGGTGCATATCTGTTAGATGCTACATATTTCACAGCAGGAGCTGTCACTGCACTTTTTCCTTTACCTCTCATGGTGATTCCATTGAGGAGGCATTCATGCTATTCTTTTATCATGGATAAGGAAACTGAGACTGAAGGTACGTGACTTGCCCAAAGTGCATGGCAGAGTTAGGATTCACCCAAATTCCCATGCCTCAGGGACAGTTTTAGGTGGCCGCATTCTATTATCCTCAGTCATGTGGAAATTATCCACTAACTGGCTTTCTCTGAGTGGTAGAAAAAGCAAAAAGGGAAATGTTGATCAAAGGGTAAAAAGTTTCAGTTATGCAAGATGAATAAATTCTGGAGATCTATTGCACAGCATAGTGACTCTATGTAATAACAGTGTGTCATATACATGAAAACTGCCCAAAGAATAGCTCTCAAGGGTTCTCATCACACTCCAAAAAAAAAAAAAAAAAAAAAAAAGCGGTAACTAGTGAGGTGATAGACATGTGAGTTAGCTGGTAATCATTTCACAACGTATGCATACATCAAATCATCATATTGTATACTGTAAATACATATAATTTTTATTTGTCAAGCATACCTCAATAAAGCTGGGGAAAGGAACAGACAGGGCAAATGGAAATAATTTGAAATAGGACACAAGTAGCCAGTGAGGATCCCAACTTGTTTCTTTAAGTTGACTTTTTGAAGAATCCAATCATGATATAATTTCATATATTATAAATATATTCATAATATAAAATTATGGTATCATAAAATTATAATCATAATATGATTAGCTCTATCAGTGCTGTAATAAGCGTGAATTTACCAGAATAAAATGGGAAAGAGGCAGAGCAAAAGGAAAGGCATCTCTATCACCCTTCCCAAACTGAGAACAAATTGTAGTTGACTGACAAATTTAGGGTATGTAGATGTTATGGTGCCCACATTTTCCCGTGTGCTCTTCACTGTGCTGGAAGTATTGAAAGTCATATGTAACTTGCACGGGAAGGTATGACCATGGTCCTTGGAGCCCTAAGCCAGTGCCCAAGCAAAGAAAGCAGTATGGGTGGCCAGGCGCGGTGGCTCATGCCTGTAATCCCAGCACTTCGAGAGGCCAAGGCGGGCGAATCACGAGGTCTGGAGATCAAGACTATCCTGGCCAACATGGTGAAACCCTGTCTCTACCAAATTACAAAAAAACAAAAACAAAAAAAACCAAAACAAACAGCCAGGCATGCTGGCGTGTGCCCGTAGTCCCAGCTACTTGGGAGGCTGAGGCAGGGGAATCGCTTGAACCTGAGAGGTGGAGGCTACAGTGACCTGAGATCACGCCAGCGCACTCCAGCCTGGCTGACAGAACGAGATTCCATCTCAAAAATAAAAAAAAAAAAGAAAAAAATAGCAGTTCAGTCCTAGGGCAGTGGTTCTCAACCAGGTAGCATTACCCAATAAAATAAAACACAAGATGCCCAGTTAACTTGAATGTCAGATAAACAATGAATAATTTTTTTAGTATAAAAGTATGTACTAAAATAATGTGGGACATATTTACACTAAAAAATTATTCCTCTGCACCACTGTTCATAGCAGCATCGTTCACAATAGCTGCTATGTGCAAATAGCTGCAAATGGGGGAAGTAACCCAAATGTCCATCTACAGATGAACGGATGAAGGAGATGTGGTTCACTCACACAGTGGAATGTTATTTAGCCTTAAGAAGGAAGGAAGCTCTGGCACATGCTGCAACACAGACAGACATTAAGGACATTACACTAAGTGAAATAAGACAGATACGAAAGGGGCAAATGCTGTGTGATTCTACTTACATGAGATACCCAGAGGAGTCAAATGCATACAGCCAGAAAGAATGGTGGTTGCCAGGGGCTGGGAGAGGGGAAGATGGGGACTTAGTGTTTAACGGGGACAGAATTTCAGCGAGCAAAGATACGAAAGTTCTGGAGACGAATGGTGATGATGTTTGCACAACAATGTGAATGTCCTTAATGACACTGACCACTTACGAATTTTAGCTACTTAAAAATGGCTAAAATGGTAAGTCTTATATCCTGCGTATTTTACCATAATAAAAACAGCTTGTACGGTTTATCTGAAATTCAAATTTAACCAGGCATGCTGTGTTTTCATTTGTTAACTCGGCAGCCCTACATCCCCAGGGAACATCTGGCAAGGTCTGGAGACATTTTTGATTGTCACAGCTGAGAGTGGGGGAGGGGGGCCACTGGCATGTAGTAGGTGGAGCCCGGAGTGCTGCTAAACCTCTTACAATGCACAGGACAGCCCCCACAACAAAGAAGTGTCTGGTCTAACACGTCAATAGTGTCAAGGCTGAAAAGCTCTGCCCGAGAGAGGCAACGGGGAAACCCTCACATGATTTTCCTTGAGACCTAAAAATTTTAATTTAAGCCACTGATTGCAAATGACAGATGTTCACAGGAAGACACAAGTACACAGATCTGATTTGTATCAAGGCACACCTGAAATTATTTGTAATCATTTTGCCCATTATTTTAATACACAAAATTCTGTGTATAAAATCATATTCTGTGTATAAACAAGTGCATTGTGAGACCACAATAGCTATTACACATAGCTAAAAATAGCAACCCTAACAGAACTCATTTTGGCTGAGTCCAATGAAGACTAAGAGTTTATCAGAAAAAAACGTCTTTCTGTCCAGTCTCAGCATCAGTATGCTCAGTGAGGCACTATAGCCACAAAAATAAAATTAGCAGATTAAACATGAATTTAAACCAAATCCCCACAGCAAATTTCCCTGCCCGGACCAGAAAGACATGCACTTAGACCGCTGTGACAAAAACATCCACAGGAAAGCCAGTGTGCCTGGGAGAAACTCAGCTACGCCCATTTGACCTTACATTCACTTACTAAACCTTTTAAGCATAAGAGGAAAAAGAAATCCACCCAAAACTTGAAAGCAAACATGGTAAACTCTTAAACCTGTTTTTGACTATTATAGCTGATAACACAAATGAATCGTGTTTCATTAATGCTGACTTAAGAATCAAAGTCAAAGTAGCAGCTTATTGTCAAAGCTATTTTAAGAATAACAACAAAACAAGATTAGTGCCACTGAGCTGGTATAAATTATACTCATGATCCGTCAAGAAAAATCAATCAGTGAGGACAAACTGGTATTTTCTGCTTCTTAAAAACCGTCACGTTTCATCCATCAACAAAGACTTTGAGTGCAACCAAACAGGTAAAAATAGGAGGGAAAATAAATGATGGATGAGTTAAGAACTAGGACTGGAAAATTATACATTCTTAAAATTGAGGAGCTTCATGGAAGGTTATAGTTGGCAACTTCTTTACAGAAAAACTCCATTGTAAAGGGAATGGAATGTAGCAAACACATACAGAGGAAAGGAAACCTGGAACCAAAATTAGGTCACAAAAGAATATTTGCAACTGAGGTTTCCGGAGGTGGGCGCTAGCGCACGAAGACTTCCAGGTATGAAACTTTGCCTTTGTTTTCTTCTTACTTCTTTCACGTTCCTTCCTTCCCCCTATGTCTCTTCCTTCCTTCTGGGCTGGTTCTCACAACCCTTGCAAGCATGCAAAGAGTCACTAAAAATATCGAGGAATCCTCGAGCAAAAGAGATATTTTTCTCCTAACTGAGAGTACTACAGGATAACTGTAGGTGAAATACAAAGTTTAAAACCATCTTCAGATTTCACAAGTGTTGTATTCCAAAATAATGTTCTATTACAAGTTACTTGCAAAGGCACATCTAACACACACATGTTGTATGCACACAGGCACTGTGAGGGCTGCCATCTCATTTAATTGAAATGCAACCATCAACAAGGTCCTCGTACCTCAAACACAACTCACAACCAGGAACTAAAGCTGAAAGGCCTCTTGCAGATCACCAAAGAGGTCAGAGACAGTATGTATTCCATTGACAGGCTACCATTCAGCTCAGAGTCTATCCTCTCTAATCTCACACGAAATTCCAAATCATGTTGGTTCTCTCATTTCTAAGATCCTAACAGATGAAAACAAACAAATTAAAGTAGGAAAAGGCTGAAACAGACAGAAACGCTGCTTGCTGGCATAAATATAGCTCATAGCCTGGAAGGAAGGGATGGGAGAGAAAATGATGAAGAGCCGGCACAACCTAAAATACCACAGTCCCTGCGAACTTCTAACTAAGGGTCCACAGCCACACACCACTCCACAGACCCTGAGGATATGACTGTGAGGACAAAGCCGGGAACACGTATCAGATGTTCTAGTTCCAATGCTAATTTTTGCTGTTTTAGTGTTTGTAGTGTAGCTACAAGCCATTTAGCCTCCCTCAACCTCTGCTTCTTCAATCATAAAATGAAGATAGTCAAGGTGCCTTTCCAGATCTCCATGTTGAATATGAAAGCAGTCTAAGAACTAAAGTGTGATAACAGGTGAAGAATGTTATTTAATTAATAATCAGCATATGGACTATTTACCCTAAGTCATCAAGAAGAGGTTAAAGTCCACGTCCAGAGGCTAGATTATATCCTTTACAGTCGTGCAAGAACAGTGAGAGGTAGGCTCTCTGCCCATCTTGGGGTGAGTTGCCATGCTCGTCCCACTCCTGCCCCATTGCTGGCTTCCTCTAGCATGCGGTGTGCTGGAGGAGACAGCCTACAAGATCCGGAGCAGGAAGGAACTGTCAGTCCTGGCGCTCCCTCGTTCTATGTAGCCTTGGAAAAGTGAACACAGCTCTCCTAATCTCACTTTTCCTCATTATAAAAATGCCTGCTTATGTGATTCTTAATTGTACATTATTATATTTGGAGCCATTGATACTATATAAAGCTTCTGAAGACTCTAAAACACTCCCCAAATATAAGAGCGATCGCTTCGCTTCATATTATTCAAGGCATAAGGCAATAGCACATACCTGGATTCTCTTTATGGAAAGTAAGATATAATGCATTCGGCGAGAATGAAATACACTCCTCAAATTTGATTGCATCTCAGTAGAAGAGAATGCCTTTCAAACAATCTGAATTATTTAGTAATGCTGCAGGGAAAAGGTAGGAGGATTGTTCAGCAAGTACGTTAGAGAAATGAGTCCTTCAGGAAGTGGAAGGAGCATTGGAATCCTAGTATTTCCAACCCTTAAGGTTTTTAAAATTTTGTTTTTAATGGTTTAATGACAAAATATCTGTATTTTAACATTATGATAATTCCTTACAAATTTTTCATTTCCATTTCTATGTCATACCCCCAAAAAGAGTGTAGATGGCCCAACTAGTTACTAAGAAAGGGCATTTTGGAGACAATGGAATCCATATAAAAAGTAAATCCTATAAAGATACCAGTAGAGTTTATAACTGGAGAGTTTATAACTCAAGGGACAAGATTCCAGCAAGGAGGAATCTTGTCCCTTGAGTTAGGTACCTACCTTCTAGGTACACAGGAACTTACCTGCCCAAAGGCCCATCCAAATGCTAGTGCTTGGCCAGGGAGGTGTCACCCGGGAATAAACTTGTCCAACAAAGTTTAGCCACTGGAGCCAAACCAAATTTATCTTCTCAAGGAGAATAAATTCTTTGTGCACAGAATTTACACTGCTAACAAGAGCAATGGATTAAATACAGCCCTGGCAACTCTTCTGAACTTTCTAGACACAATTCAGACTGTGGGTATTTGAAGAAAAGATAAAAAATGTAATATCAAATAAGCCTCAGGTTAAATGCAATGTGCTTCTATAGGTCACAGAGGGCAGACTGTGCTGTGCAAATACTATAAGTGAAAAATGACAGAGACTTGAGACCTAAAAACTAATAATGCCTCTAAGAAATTCTGACCTGTTGATGCTACAAAGTCCCCCTTGCAGAAGTCAGTTAGGTAACTTCCATTTACAAACTGTCTACTCTTTCTTACCTCAGCTTTCTTAAAGTTAGTGAAACTTCCTTCACTGTGTATATTCTAAATTGTTTCGTGGAAAAGAGCTACTCTTTGTAATCCTGTAAAAGCAGCTGCTTTCAGCTGTATAATCTGCCCCTTGCAAGAAATACCCTTGGGCTGCTGCAAATACAGATTCATGTCAGTCAGGTCCACTGAGATCCACACCTGGCGATCCCCATGATCTCCGGCTATGAAGGCTGAGAAGAGGACTGAGCCTGGGCAGAGCCTGCTGACGCCCTCTAATATCCCTTCTCTTCTGCATCCACATAATAGTGGGGTTTTGTTTTCGTTTTTGTTTTTGTTTTCTGAGACAGAGTTTCACTCTTGTTGCCCAGGCTAGAGTGCAACAGTGTGGTCTCGGCTGACTGCAACCTCCGCCTCCCAGGTTCAAGTAATTCTTCTGCCTCAGACTCCTGAGTAGCTGAGACTACAGGCACCTGCCACCACGCCTGGCTATTTTTTTGTACTTTTAATAGAGACGGGGTTTCACCATGTTGGCCAGGCTGGTCTCGAACTCCTGACCTCAGGTGATCCACCCACCTCAGCCTCCCAAAGTGCTGGGATTACAGGCATGAGCCACTGCGCCCGGCCCACATGATAGTGTTTTGAGTTGAGCTTCCCAGAATACATCTCTTGGCTTCCTTTGCAGCTAGATGTGGCCCTGGCCAGAGACTCATGAGTGGGAGTGTCACTGGGCAGCTTCTGGAGACCTTCCTTAAGGGACAACATGTAGATGTCCCTTATGCTTTGTCCCTGCTTTCATCCTGCTGCCTAGAGTGTCATGTTTCTATAAGCCATGAGGTTGAAGCCACACAGGAATTAGCAAGATAGAAGCTGCACAATCCCCTGAAACCATGAGGCACCAAGCCAGTCCTGGACTATCTATCTGTGCTTTCACATGAAAGGAAAAAAAAAATCAGGTATATTTTAAAGAAACACTATTTGGGGTTTTCTGTCAAAACTAAACTTAATGCTAATGACTGTAACGTCAAAAACAAGTAGAAGAGATGGCTGGAGGCGCGTAGTTTGTCAGCGTAATACATTTCCTCTTTAGGCAGAAAATTCTAAACAAAACAACCTCACTAGAAAGAACATAAATGCTTTTCAACTACTGACTCCTTGCTGCCTTGCCTGTTTCATTCTTTATTAGCCCTCTTCTACAGCCAAGCTAGGCTCCTGACTGGTACCAGGGCAGTATACACAATTTTCATATTCCTGCCTTGACTATCATTTTTTCTCCACCAGAAGGAGCCTCTCATTTTGTCTTTGCCATTACATATTGATCACGTCTTGCAAAATCTAGGACAGAAATGTCATGGACCTATAGTGCAAGTTGTTTTTCTCCATTACTGCCCCACCCTGGGGAAGCCATCCTTCCCCCTCCACATCATAAGCCGGAGATGACAAGCATGGCTCGTGTCCCTGTATAATCACAGGGATGGATGTGCCACACAAGCTGAGCCAGTCATAGTCTCCCCTGAGACTGACAGACAGGAACCAAACGAAAAATGTTCCTTCCTGTGGTGGGGACAATAAGGCAAAGGATAAAAGTTGGAGGCCACCAAAAGCCACCTTGATGGCCATTTTCCTTTCCACATGGTGTGACTGGTTTGCAAAAGAAGCCAAGAAGAGCTGTGACAAGGATGACCAGTTAACCACCCAATAGATATTCTCTCCATCATAGCCGGGCTTTTATCCAACCCCTTGTACTTAGCTGAAATTAAATAAATAAAAATAAAACAAAAACAACTAGATTTCAGCTCCTCTTGCAGACAGAGTTTCCAGGGGACACAACAGTGTCCAATGGGATGTAAGTGTGAGCTACTGGTTGAGTTTCTGAGAAAGCTGCTTACTAGAGAAGTAGACTCATCTCCTAAGCACCTTTTCACTCTGCCTGGAACACGATGTAATGTCACAGGTGGGGCAGCCATATTGTAAACAGAAGGCAGCAAACCGTGTTAGGGATGGGCGGAGTGGAAAGATCAAAGGACCCAGGATCTCAGGGACTGTCCATGCCAGCCTGGGCTATCTACCTCCAGAACTCCTTCCTTGTTGCAAGAGACAAATAAATCCTCAAACTGTTGAAGCCACTGGGTGGGGGCTTCTGTCACTTCAAGCTGTATGAAATTCCTAACTGATGCAGGATCCTCACATGGAAACAGGAACTCACAAGTAACAGAACCAACATGGAAAAATGGCTGAGGAGAGGAGATGGAGATCTGGGCATGTTGACACTAATGTTGCTGGCTGGAAATCTGGTTTCTTGCATGTTGGCAAAAATGTGAGGAAACGGTCACATACTGCACCCTGGAAATACTACTTGTCAAAGGAAACTGTGATACTGGGGAAATCAAAGGAAAGAATCAGAGCATTGGCATCTGCAGCTCCTTCTTGACATGAAAATGAGAAGTAAACTCAGATGACTGCTAGCCAGACTGCAGGTCCGGAACCAGGGCAAGACATGAGAGGTCCCCAAGACACGTGTAAAGAGACTCTCACCCTCAGGTGCTTGTCCCACATTTGCACAACCCTGAGAGTGACACCTGCTTAAATGGTGCAGCCCAGGCACTTCAACTGCCTTGCCCTTCTTGCCCTTCCTGCTACAAGCAGGAAAAGAGGGAAATGTACAGAAGGAAGGAAATACAACCCTTCCAGGAGGCTCCCTTGGTCTCACCAAAGCCTGCAATACATGCTAGCTAGTCCCAAATTTGAGGACTTCATGGCTGAAAGTGTCAATTTCCACTCTACCCCAACATGAAGCATTTATAAGCATTAGCCATAATATGACAGCCTTATCAAGAAACAAAACTTGTGCCCCACCAGCTACTGGGGGCAAGCTAGATGGCAAAGATGGGATTACAGCAACTGTCCTGGGGGAAGGACAAAGCACACAAGTAAAAACAAGACTCTTTTTTGGGAAGCTGAGGCAGGTAAATCTCTTGAGCTCAGGAGTTCAAGACTAACCTGGGCAACACAGTAAAACCCCAACTGTACAAAAAATATTGTAAAAAATTAGCTGGGCATGGCGGTGTGTGTCTTTGGTCCCAGCTACTTGAGAGGCTAAGGAGGGAGGATCACTTGAGCCTGGGAGGTGGAGGTTGCAGTGAGCCAAGTGGCAACACGGCACTCAACTCTGGGTGACAGCAAGATCCTGTTGAAAGAAAGACAAAAAGAAAGGAAGAAAGACAGAAAAAGGGAGGAAGGAAGGAAGGGAGGGAGGGAGGGAGGAAGGAAGGAAGGAAAGAAGGAAGGAAGGAAGGAAGGAGGGAGGGAGGGAGAAGGAGAAGGAGAAGAAAAGAGAAGAGAAGAAAGAGCTGCAGACTTAAATGTCCCTGTCTGACAGCTTTGAAGAGAGTAGTGGTTCTCCCAGCATGGAGTTTGAGATCTGAGAATGGACAGACTGCCTCCTCAAGTGGGTCCCTGATCCCTGAGTAGCCTAACTGGGAGGCACCTCCCAGTAGGGGCCGACTGACAACTTTTACAGCCGGGTGCCCCTCTGAGATGAAGCTTCCAGAGGAAGGATCAGGCAGCAACATTTGCCGTTCTGCAATATTTGCTGTTCTGCAGCCTCCGCTGGTGATACACAGGCAAACAGGGTCTGGGGTGGACCTCCACAAACTCCAACAGACCTGCAGCTGAGGGTCCTGACTGTTAGAAGGAAAACTAACAAACAAAGTACATCCACACCAAAACCCCATCTGTACATCACCATCATCAAAGACCAAAGGAAGATAAAACCACAAAGATGGGGAGAAACCAGAGCAGAAAAGCTGAAAATTCTAAAAATCAGAGTGCCTTTTCTCCTCCAAAGGCACGCAGCTCCTCACCAGCAATGGAACAAAGCTGGATGGAGAATGACTTTGACGAGTTCAGAGAAGAAGGCTTCAGACGATCAGTAATAACAAACTTCTCTGAGCTAAAGGAGGATGCTCCAACCCATCGCAAAGAAGCTAAAAACCTTGAAAAAATATTAGATGAATGGCTAACTAGAACAAGCAGCATAGAGAAGACCTTAAATGACCTGATGGAGCTGAAAACCATGGCACGAGAACTACATCACACATGCACAAGCTTCAGTAGCCGATTCAATCAAGTGGAAGAAAGGGTATCAGTGATTGAAGATTAAATGAATGAAATGAAGCAAGAAGAGTTTAGAGAAAAAGGAGTAAAAAGAAACAAACAAAGCCTCCAAGAAATATGGGACTATGTTAAAAGACCAAATCTATGTCTAATTGGTGTACCTGAAAGTGACAGGGAGAATAGAACCAAGTTGGAAAACTCTCTTCAGAATATTTTCCAGGAGAACTTCCCCAACCTAGCAAGACAGGCCACCATTCAAATTCAGGAAATACAGAGAATGCCACAAAGATACTCCTCGAGAAGAGCAACTCCAAGACACATAATTGTCAGATTCACCAAAGTTGAAATGAAAGAAAAAATGTTAAGGGCAGCCAGAGAGAAAGGTCGGGTTACCCACAAAGGGAAGCCCATCAGACTAACAGCAGATCTCTCAGCAGAAACCCTACAAGCCAGAAGACAGTGGGGGCTAATATTCAACATTCTTAAAGGAAAGAATTTTCAACCCAGAATTTCATATCCAGCCAAACTAAGCTTCATAAGTGAAGGAGAACTAAAATCCTTTACAGACAAGCAAATGCTCAGAGATTTTGTTACCACTAGGTCTGCCTTACAAGAGCTCCTGAAGTAAGCACTAAACATGGAAAGGAACAACTGGTACCAGCCACTGCAAAACCATGCCAAATTGTAAAGGCCATCGATGCTAGGAAGAAACTGCATCAACTAACAGGTAAAATAACCTGCTAACATCATAATGATGGGATCAAATTCACACATAATAATATTAACCTTAAATGTAAATGGGTTAAATGCTCCAGTTAAAAGTCACAGACTGGCAAACTGGATAAAGAGTCAAGACCCATCAGTGTGCTGTATTCAGAAGATTCATCTCACGTGTAGAGACACACATAGGCTCAAAACAAACGGATGCAGGAAGATCTACCAAGCAAATGGAAAACAAAAAAAAGCAGGGGTTGCAATCCTAGTCTCTGATGAAACAGACTTTAAACCCACAAATATCAAAAGAGACAAGGCCATTACATAATGGTAAAAGGATCAATTCAACGAGAAGTGGTAACTATCCTAAATATATATGCACCCAATACAGGAATATCCAGATTCATAAAGCAAGTCCTTAGAGACCTACAGAGACTTAGATTCCCACACAATAATAATGGGAGACTTTAACACTCTACTGTCAACATTAGACCAATCAAATACACAGAAAGTTAACGAAGATATCCAGGAATTGAACTTAGCTCTGCACCAAGCAGACCTAATAGATATCTGCAGAAGGCTCCACCCCAAGTCAACAGAATATACATTCTTCTCAGCACCACATCGCACTTATTCCAAAATTGACCGCATAGTTGGAAGTGAAGCACTCCTTAGCAAATGTAAAAGAAAAGAAATTATAACAAACTGTCTCTCAGGCCACAGCGCAATCAAACTAGAATGCAGGATTAAGAAATTCACTCAAAACCGCTCAACTACATGGAAACTGAACAAACAGCTCCTGAATGACTACTAGGTACATAACGAAATGAAGGCAGAAATAAAGATGTTCTTTGAAACCAATGAGAACAAAAACACAACATACGAGAATCTCTGGGACACATTTAAAGCAGTGTATAGAGGGAAATATATAGCACTGAATGCCCACAAGAGAAAGCAGGAAAGATCTAAAATTGACACCCTAACATCACAATTAAAAGAACTAGAGAAGCAAGAGCAAACACATGCAAAAGTTAGCAGAAGGCAAGAAATACCTAAGATCAGAGCAGAACTGAAGGAGATAGAGACACAAAAAATCCTTCAAAAAATCAATGAATCCAGGAGCTGGTTTTTTGAAACAACCAACAAAACTGATAGATCACTAGCAACACTAATAAAGAAGAAAAGAGAGAAGAATCAAATAGACGCAATAAAAAATGATAAAGGGGATATCACTACCAATCCCACAGAAATACAAACTACCATCAGAGAATACTATAAACACCTCCACGCAAATAAACTAGAAAACCTAGAAGAAACGGATAAATTCCTGCACACATACACCCTCCCAAGACTAAACCAGGAAGAAGTTTAATCCCTGAATAGACCAATAACAGGCTCTGAAATTGAGGCAATAATTAATAGCCTACCAACCAAAAAAAGTCCTGGACCAGATGGATTCACAGTCGAATTCTACCAGAGGGACAAACAGGAGCTGGTATCATTCCTTCTGAAACTATTCCAATCAATAGAAAAAGAAGGAATCCTCTTTAATTCATCTTATACCAAAGCCTGGCAGAGACACAACAAAAAAAGAGAATTTTAGACCAATATCCCTGATGAACATCGATGCAAAAATCTTCAATAAAATGCTGGCAAACCAAATTCAGCAGCACATCAAAAAGCTTATCCACCACGATCGAGTTGGCTTCATCCCTGGGATGCAAGGCTGGTTCAACATATGCAAATCAAGAAACGTAATCCATCACATAAACAGAACCAAAGACAAAAACAAACCACATTATTATCTCAATAGGTGCAGAAAAGGCCTTCAACAAAATTCAACAGCCCTTCATGCTAAAAACTCTAAATAAAGTAGGTATTGGTGGAATGTATCTCAAAATAATAAGAGCTATTATGACAAAACCACTGCCAATATCATACTGAATGGGCAAAAACTGGAAGCATTCCCTTTGAAAACTGGCACAAGACACGGATGTCCTCTCTCACCACTCCTATTCAACATAGTGTTGGAAGTTCTGGCCAGGGCAATTGGGCAAGAGAAAGAAATAAAGGGTATTCAATTAGGAAAAGAGGAAGTCAAATTGTCCCTGTTTGCAGATGACATGATTGTATATTTAGAAAACCCCATCATCTCAGTCCCAAATCTCCTTAAGCTGATAAGCAACTTCAGCAAAGTCTCTGGATACAAAATCAATGTGAAAAAATCACAAGCATTCCTATATACCAATAACAGACAAACAGAGAGCCAAATAATGAGTGAATTCTGATTCACAATTGCTTCAAGAAGTATAAAATACCTAGGAATCCAACTTACAAGGGATGTGAAGGACCTCTTCAAGGAGAACTACAAAGCACTGCTCAACAAAATAAAAGAGGACACAAACAAATGGCAGAACATTCCATGCTCATGGACAGGAAGAAGCAATATCGTGAAAATGGCCGTACTGCCCCAGGTAATTTATAGATACAATGCCATCCCCATCAAGCTACCAATGACTTTCTTCACTGGAAAAAACTACTTTAAAGTTCATATGGAACCAAAAAAGAACATGCATTGCCAAGGCAATCCTAAGCCAAAAGAACAAAGCGGGAGGCATCACACTACCTGACTTCAGACTATACTACAAGGCTACAGTAACAGCATGGTACTGGTACCAAAACAGAGATATAGACCAATGAAACCAAACAGAGCCCTCAGAAATAATACCACACATCTACAACCATCTGATCTTTGACAAACCTGATAAAAACAAGAAATGGGGAAAGGATTCCCTATTTAATAAATGGTGCTGGGAAAACTGGCTAGCCATATGTAGAAAGCTGAAACTAGATCCCTTCCTTACACCTCATACAAAAATTAATTCAAGATGGATTAAAGACTTAAATGTTAGACCTAAAACCATAAAAAAGAAGAAGACCTAGGCAATACCATTCAGGACATAGGCATGGGCAAGGACTTCATTACTAAAACACCAAAAGCAATGGCAACAAAAGCCAAAATTGACAAATGGGATCTAATTAAACTAAAGAGCTTCTGCACAGCAAAAGAAACTACCATCAGAGTGAACAGACAACCTACAGAATGGGAGAAAATTTTTACAATCTGCCCATCTGACAAAAGGGCTAATATCCAGAATCTACAAAGAACTTAAACAAACGTACAAGAAAAAAAAACAAACAACCCCATCAAAAAGTGGGCAAAGGATATGAACAGACACTTCTCAAAAGAAGACATTTTTGCATCCAACAGACACATGAAAAATGCTCATCATCACTGGCCATCAGAGAAATGCAAATCGAAATCATAATGAGATACCATCTCACACCAGTTAGAATGGTGATCATTAAAAAGTCAGGAAACAATGGGTGCTGGAGAGGATGTGGAGAAATAGGAACACTTTTTCACTGTTGGTGGGACTGTAAACTAGTTCAACCATTGTGGAAGACAGTGTGGCGATTCCTCAAGGATCTAGAACTAGAAATACCATTTGACCCAGCCATTCCATTACTGGGTATATACCCAAAGGATTATAAATCATGCTGCTATAAAGACACATGCACATGTATGTTTATTGCGGCACTATTCACAATAGCAAAGACTTGGAACCAACCCAAATGTCCATCAATGATAGACTGGATTAAGAAAATGTGGCACATATACACCATGGAATACTAAGTAGCCATAAAAAAGGATGAGTTCATGTCCTTTGTAGGGACATGGATGAAGGTAGAAACCATCATTCTCAGCAAACTATCACAAGGATAGAAAACCAAACACCTTATGTTCTCACTCATAGGTGGGAATTGAACAATGAGAACACTTGGACACAGGATGGGGAACATCACACACCGGGACTTGTTGTGGGGTTGGGGGAGGGTGGAGGGATAGCATTAGGAGAAATACCTAATGTAAATGATGAGTTAATGGGTGCAGCACACCAACATGGCACATGTATACATATATAACAAACCTGCATGTTGTGCACATGTACCCTAGAACTTAAAGTATAATAAAAAAAGAAAGAAAGAAGGAAAGGAGGGAGGGAGGGAAAGAAAGAGAGAGAGAGAGAAAGAGAAGGAGAGAAAAAGAGACTCTTTAGGCTTAAAAACAACATGGAGACAAAATTTTTAATGTAGTTATTCACTCAAGGGATTGATTGGGAGGATATAAAACGGAGGCCCCCTAATTGTTTTTTCTTTCTTCTTGTGCTTCCTTTTTTCTTCCCTAATACGTATGCAGTTCCTGTTTAACCTTCAGGGAGTCAAACATAATTACTAAAAATGGTCACAATATCTGCCAGAAAGCATGGTGGAGCAATAAGGGCAAGGCACTCTCTAACCTGAATGGCTTTAGAGAATCTACTTCATCTGTTACAAAGCTTTAGGAAGGACAGTGCCGTCACAATCACCCAACTGTGAATATCTAGCACACTGGCCTGAGTTTTCTTTTTGGTTTAGTTTAGTTTTGTTTTCATCCTTGCTTTCACACACAGCTGCCTTATCACTGAGAAACACCTATATTCACCCTGGACTTACTTCATATCCCTTGCGCATAAAGCACCCCCTGGGATATTTTAAGATCCTCAAACTCACACACATGTGAGTGAACTCAGTAATAGTAGGGATGCTATCTTCAAGAACAGGCAAAAATATCAGGCACTGTACTTATGTCTCTCTCACTGATTCATGGATCAAAATCCATGCCCTTGGCCAGGCATGGTGGCTCACGCCTGTAATCCCAGCATTTTGGGAGGTTGAGGCAGGCAGATCACCTGAGGTTGGGAGTTTAAGACCAACCTGACCAACATGGAGAGACCCCGTCTCTACTAAAAATACAAAATTATCCCAGCGTGGTGGCGCGTGCCTGTGGTCCCAGCTACTCGGGAGGCTGAGGCAGAAGAATCGCTTGAACCCGGGAGGTGGAGGTTGCGGTGAGCTGAGATCGCACCATTGCACTCCAGCCTGGGCGACAGAGTAAGACTCCATCTCAAAAAACAAACAAACAAACAAACAAAAAAAACCATGACCTCAGTGAATTCATTTTAAACAATCACAGAGCAACAGAGAAGTTACAAATATAGTACAAAGAACTTTCTATTTCCTGGACCATTTGAGAGTTGTTGACCTGCTGTTCCTCCACCCTTGAATACCTTAGTGGATATTTCCTAAAAACGAGGGTATTTTCCTAAATAACCACAATATAACCATCAAAATCAGGAAATTGATAATGATAGATTATCACCATCTAATCCTCAGGCTTCCCTGAAATGTTGCCAAATGTCCTGATAATGCCTTTTATAACAACAAAAGCATCTCCCATGCCCCTCAGAATCACACATTGCACTCGGTTCCCTTGTCTCTTAGTCCCTTTGAGTTGGGAACAGTTCTTTAGTCATTCCTTTATTATTTTTTAAATTAAGACAGGGTCTGGCACTGTTGCTTAGGCTGGAGTGCAGTGACACAATCATGGCTCACTGCAACTTCAACATCCCAGGCTCAAGCGATCTTCCCACCTCAGCCTCCCAAGCAGCAGGAACTATAGGTGTGCATCACCACAGCAGGCTAATTTAGAAAAAAAAAATTGTGAAGACTGGGGTCTCACTATCTTGCCCAGACTGGTCTTAAACTCTTGGGCTCAAGTGATCCTCCCACCTTGGCCTCCCAAAGTGCTGGGATAATAGGCATGAGCCACTGCGTCCAGCCTGGCCATTCCTTGACTATCTTGACCTTGGCACTTCTGAAGACCACAGGCCAGTTATTTTGTGGAAGGCACCTCCATCTGAATTTTCCTGGTATTTACTCATGATTAAACTCAGGTTTGCATTTTTAGTAGAAATATGCCAGATCTGATGCCATGGTGCTCTCGTAGCTTACCATGGTGGCTAAGACTTTGACTTGTCCCATTGCTGATGATAACATTGATAACTTGATTCAGGTGCTGTCTGCCAGGCTTCTCCACTGTAAAGTTGTTCTTTTCATCTTTGTATTTAGTAAGTACTGAGGGGATGTAATTGGAACTGCGTAAACATCCCATTCCTCATCAAACCTTCAGTGTGTTTATTTGCATATGTGTGGACTCAAGATTTATCTATCTTATTCACTAGGGTATCATCCACTAATATTATTATTATTTATTTTTATGCTCACTTTATGCCCTATTTGGCGGTGGGAACCCATTCTGGCTGACTTTGGGATCCTTTTGCATGTCCTCCATTTTTTGAGCTTTTCCTTGCTTTCCAGCACCAACAGGGCTCTAGCTCAGTCTGCACTTTCTCTGCTTGTATTCAGCAATTGCTCCAAAGAACTCTGGTTCCTCTTAGTAGAAATGAGTATTTAGAAGCCAAGAATTGGATTCTAGGGGTGTTCATTGTTCTTGGGATGTCATTGCTCCCAGACTCTCTCAGTGGGCAAAGCTGGGAGTAGACATATAAATGCATGTATTCATATGCACATTGCCTTGATATTCCTGTATCTATCTGTGTATTTAGGTTCACAACTATACTCCAATTTTACTCTCATAGCCAGGCAGGGGGGGCAGTGCGGGGGGCACACAGCTGTAATCTCAGCTACTCAGGAGGCTGAGGTATGAGAATTGCTTGAACCCAGGAGGCAGAGGTTGCAGTGAGCAATATTAAAGCAATACACTGCATGATGAAATATATAATAATAAAGTACAGTTTGGAAAGTAAATGTGCAAGTGAACAAGAAAAAATAGGATCAGAAGATGATGGCATCATTGCATTTGGGTCAGAAGCAGAATAACTACCACACAATTTGTCAATGTCTGCAGTGTGCCATACAAGCCTGATTTCATTAAAGGTGCACAGAGCTTCATGGGCTGAATGCTCCCAACACGCTTCAATATCAGCATCCTCTCCAGTGAGAATTAATGAGATTTAGTGACTTACCCCAATTAGGTAGCTAAGAAGAAGCAACCCTGAGATACGAACTTGGTTCAAATTGTTTGCAAAGCCTGCATTTGCCATGCATCATGCTGTCATCAAAGAGCAGATTTTAAGGAAATTATGGACAAGCAAAATTGGTGAACTTAGAATTTTTTAAAATTAAATTTACTCAATTTTCATTACTAAATAAGAATAATACCATCTGCATAGCATTATGACATCTACTAATTATCCCCCATACAATATATCTAACCATATTCTGAAACTGATGTTTTTCTGATAGCCGTTTGAAGACAGGCCAGCCATTTGCAAGGGAATTGGCTCACTGCATGACTTAGTGCACCCCACTGGAAGCAATAACATTTGAGAACTATCTGCAGCAGTTACTGTCAATTGGTTTATTCAAACCCACTCCAGTCTACCATTCCACCTCCAAAACATGTTTTCTCTACACTAGAGACTCAAAGCAAAGGACTGCACTTCCCATATTGCCTTGCCATTGAGGTTCTGTATGTGGCTGACTTCTGCCCCGCAACCAAACCCATAGCACACTAGAAAGGTGGTAATGAACATACTGAGGCAGCAGTTAGAGTAGATTTTGTTGCATCTAAGAAAATACACCTATTTTTCAAATCCTGTAATGTATATGCTTTGATGAATGAAACTAGTCTGAATATTATCATTAATTACTGTAGGCATTAGAAGACTACCAGTTGCCTTGTCTAACCTCCCTGTCCTTCTCTTACCCCTAGGAGATCAGCAATAGCATTGAGAAGCTCTTTAAAAATGAACAAAACGCATCTGGCAAGCACAATTTTTCCCATGGCAGAAGAGTAAGTGATGTCTTTCAAAGCTTTCTGAAACAAGCCATTGATTCTCTTCCTAAGAAAGTAACAAAAGAATATGGCCTTATACAGAATATAATGGTTCACAAACCCATAATTCTTCACTTGGTCATATTACCAGGTGACCTTGGGCAAGTCATTTAGCAAACTAATGTCTCCAAGGAACTCTCTCAGCTTTGTTTCTGAAGGACAAAAAGGAAAGGTTTTTCTACTAGTGAACCACTTAGGCCAATTAAGAGAATTATTTGTAGCCTTCCCTCAGATCTAGACGACTTTTTCTAACTGCACCCACTGGTTCTTGTGATAAAGTTTATTTCTTGCAGAACAGCAGTGACTTAAATCTCCACCGCAGTGGTATTTTTCCATGAATGGGGAATGTGTGCTAGCTTGCAATGGACAAAGAGAATCTGAGCTAAGATTTTTTTAGGAGCTTCAGTGTCAGCTGATAATAGCCATCTCCCGTTGTGGGGCAAGAAGGAAGAAAAAGATTAAACTATAGTCCCTGCGGAAAGCAAATGTGAAAGGCAGCAGGGTGCAAGAGAAATTTACATCCCAAAGACAGGCTAGACTATTCAGAAGAATGCATCTTAAGTTAATGCTATAATAAATAAAATAATTTTATTTGCATTGCACAGCTTCAGAAGCTTTTACTCTGGGAACAAAATCTCTATCCTAGATACACTGAAATCACTTATATAGTCCCATATAAATCACGAAGCTCCAATAAATCTAGTTGTATGTATTATGTGTCTATTTTGGGAAGCAGGGGAGTAGAGAGGGACATAAAATAACATAGAATGGAAAATCGCTACATTTGATCACTGTGGACAAAACTATCATACTATATTAGCAAAAAGTACTTTTCTCTTTTATTGGCAATTACTGGATTACATGACAGACTCGCCAGAAAACAATAATCAAATGCTCATGCCTAGAAACTAAAAATACACTGGGGTGATTGGGATATTTTATCTCTAATTTCAACACTAATGATGATGATTATTAAATATATGTGTAAAGAAATCAAACCTCAGGCTTTGATCGGGAAGGAAGTAAAGTTCTAAGTACTTATTGCTGTAAATTTCATCCTCCATTTTAATCAGATCATCCAAACCAGATGCAGCATTTTAATTAGGTAAAACTTACAGCCACATAGAATAACAAAAGGAAAGGCATAGATCAAAGCATAGACCAAGACCCTTTTGATGAGTCAAGGGGCCAATGCATAGAACGTGGAAGGAGGTCATGGCCCACACTTACCCAAAGGCAGTGGTTCTCAGAATGTGGTCCCCAGACCAGCAGCATTTGTGTCAACTTGGAGTGTCTTAGAAATGCACATTCTCAGACCTTACCCAAGACTGCTGAATCAGAAGCTCAGGGACCCAGCAGCCTGTGTTTTCAACAAGCCCACCAGGTGATTCTGACACACACTACCATGTGACAACTACTGTCCCAGAGCTCCAAATAGGGAATGGAAGATGAAATTCCACCCTTTTCCTGACTTTTTAGAAACTAGTCTGAAAATCCTCAGGAGAGACAAGCAGACTGTGGCTGGCTGGTTGGGAAATCCACACTGAGTAGCCAGTGTTCTGAGGATTTCCTGGTAAGATCTGTCCTCCACTCTTTCCATCTCATCCAACTATTTGGTTTTCTTTTGGTTTGGTTTGGTTTTGTTGTCATTGTTGTTGTTGTTTTCGAGAGTCTCGCCTCGCTCTGTTGTCCAGGCTGGAGTGCAGTGGCATCATCTTGGCTCACTGCAACCTCTGCCTCCTGGGTTCAAGCGATTCGCATACCTCAGCATCCTGAGTACCTGGGATTACAGCCATGTGCCACCACACCCGGCTAATTTTTTGTATTTTTAGTAGAGACAGGGTTTTACCATGTTGGCCAGGCTGGTCTCTAACTCCTGGCCTCAAGTGTTCCACCTGCCTCAGTCTCCCAAAGTGCTGGGATTACAGGCATGAGCCACCACACCCAGCCTAGTTATTTGTTAATGTAGAACATTCAACAACTCTTTCCAGTCTTACTTGTTGATTTTCAACCTCAATTCCCAGATTATATTTTGTTTTATGGTGTTCTATTTACTTCAAAACTTTCCATGGTCAAGAAGTAAAAGTCCAGCTTTTTCTCCTCTTGTCCTCCCATTCAAATTCAATTAAAGAAAATCTTAGGTCAATCAAAACATCTTTCCCTTCACTCACTCTGCCCAGCACAGATTTCAGCCCTTCCTGGGCAAGGGTGCTTAACCTTCCAGAGTCTGTCCAGCTGCCTGGACTCCAGAACTGGCCTACTCCTGAGTTCCTTCTGAACATGAAAACAGTGACAAGAATATGCATTCTTCCTAGAATCAGTATGCTATATTTTTAGGGCCCAAGTACACAGACGTTTGCACAGATGGGTTATTATGTGTAATTGTAAGAAATATTGTAACCATTGTTAAACATTTGCTGGAGGTCAAGGTTATAAATGACCTAAAGTGAATATACATAGATGTAACTCTCTGCTCACACTCCTGTGTACAGGTGATACTGCTTTGGTTCACTTGATGACATCTTGCTGTTTTGTCTAATGTGGCTGTATCTTTCTCCCTGGTTCTAAGTCTCTTGAGGGCAGCAACCACACCTGTCACTTCTCATGAAACGCAAATGTCCTTAAAATGAGATTCCATAAATACATTCTCGTATATATTTAATCAAGGGCCACTTCTCCCCTGCCCCAGGAATGTGCCTCTATAACACTATTTTGGTGGCTTAGCACTTGTGTTTTGAAGCTATATTTTCTCTGATTTTAAGAAAAAACCTAAAATAAAACATCCCTAGCTTAAGCTCACCCTAAAAGAGCAAATGACAGATAAAGCTCTATCTGTTCTTGAACATGCCAGTGATCAGGTGTGAAGTAAACCAGGTGTTTCAATGCACCAGGAGGCCCTGTTACTACAAAAGCACACAGTGACCAGTTCAAAATCAGATGGGCAACTTTGCGTCAGAGCGTTGACAGCAGCCCAAAGCAACAGACTCTACAATAAATGGCTGTAAAATGCTGCTGCAAAGAAATGTTTCAGATGCTACAAATAGACTGGAGGTTGTCACAGAAACAAAAAAAAAAGAAGAAGAAAGAAAAAGATGATTTAGTCTGTGCTGTATGTGTGAAAAAAATATGTTGGCCTTGTTCCATAAAATGATAACTGAAATACTCTCTGGACCAGTCAATTCATCAGGCGAAGATAAAACAACCTGCCACTGTAACCCAGAGAGGAGAAAAGTAAGGATAAAAGATCAAAAAGCTCCATTCATTTCAAGGAAAAGACACAGTGACAAAGAAGCTATAGCAGGGTTGACTATTAATTCAAGACCTCTTCTTATTCTGGCAGAAGCGTACCCAAGTCAGTTCACTGAGGTCTGGCTGCAATATGCCCTCCCTCTGTTGCAACTGCTCAGCCCTACAGCCTCTATCTGTTGAAATCCTACTCATCCTTCAAGATTTACCTCCAATGTCACTTCCTTTCTGAAGTCTTACCAAGCCCTGCCAGGCAAACTGAATCCCCACCTCCCCCTCCCTGCTCCTTCTTCACTCCTGGTGTGGCGTTGGCCCCGTGGGTTCACATGCCTGATCATGTATGTTTCTGGATCCCGTAACAGTCAGCGATGCCAGAACGGTGGGGACCATCGCTCAATTACCTTTGTTTTACTCACAGAATCTGACAAGAGGCCAGTCACCTTGTACATCAGCATTCAAAAAAATCTTCTGTGGAATTGTTGAACTCAATTACAGGCAGGACTTCACTTCCCAGCAGTGGAGCCTCTATTTGATGTATTTTACAGGTATAATATTTCTTGAACGACATGGTGCCAGACACTATGTTGGTGCTTTAGATACAATCTTCTTCAATTTGCCACATTCTATGAGGAAACTGATGCTCAGAGAGTCTAAGAAAACATAGCCCCGAGATTTAAAGCAAGGGTCACCACAGAAGATATTTTGTGTCCCTGACCAGCTGTACAACATCTGTAAGCCTCAAGTCCTGCTCTGTGAAACTGGAATGATTATACTTTAGTGCTTTAGCCCACTTTATAGAAGAGCATCAAGAAGATGAAACATCACAATTTTTAGAAGAAGGGAGAACAGTGAAAAGCATAAACTGAAACAGAAAGAAAGGTTACATTTGATTTATTTCTTTTTCAAAAGTGTCCGAATCGGCATATAATTTGTATCTCCTGAAGGAGTAGCTGCCAGTAGAACCCATACCTAGAATGCTGTCCTGACCTCTCTGAAGAGACAGCTTTAAAATGGGCAGCTATTTTATGCTGATTATTTAAATACCATACCCCTGTTGCAAAAGCCTGCCCCAGACCTTAAGTTCAGGGAAAATGTGGGGTATGTCAGGTTGCTGCATCCAGGAGGCCACTCTCATGATCATTCCCTAAATGTTTCCCATTGAATGGGACCCCAGATCACACCACACCAGTAATTTCATGGAAAATGATGGAGTCAGCTGTGAACAGCCATCACTGGTACAGTGAAACTCATAGGAAGGGGGAATGTAGTGGCAGGAAAGTTGCCATGACTCCACACCAGCCTTTTCGCCTCTGGCATCACCTGATACCATGTCAGCCTGTATGATGTTAGAGAAACCCCAGAAAACAAGGAATTAGTGAGCGACGACTATAAGCCATGAACTGTGATGTGTTCTAGGCCAGGCAGCAGCATGAAGGGATGCGTATTTTATAAGATTCACTGCATTGTAGGAAATGAATTTGGGGCAAAGGTGTACTGTAAGACAAGGATGAGAAAGCGAAAACTGGCTCTGAGGCTACTGCAGTAGTTCAGGTAGGCGAGGATGATGCCCAGGGAGTATAAGAAGATGGAAAATTTCCCAGTTATTTTATGAGACTGGTACAGCCTTGATTCCAAAACTGGAAAAGGTAGTATGAATAAAGAAAATTACAGCTAATTCCATTTATTAATATGGATGCAAAAATGCTTTAGAAGTTAGTAAAAAAAAAAAAAAAAAATCTAGCACAATTGTAAAGAATAATAGAGTTTATCCCAGGAAAGAAAACAATAATTTAATTTTTAAAACCTTATTGATCTGAATTTACAACATATGTGGAAGTAAAAGTATGACAACTGTAACACAAATGACAGGAGGGAAAAATGTATGCTGTTGTAAAATCATTTTCCTCTCTCATATATATATACACACACATACACACACACATTATATATATATACACACACACACACCCCCACATATATATACACACACACATATATATGAGGGAGATATATATATATGGGAGATATAAATATATAGTGATATATATAAATATATAGTGATATATAGTGTGTGTGACAGTATACATATAAAATATTTATGATGCTTTATATTATAAAAATGTTAAATATATTATTCATTAGATATACTTACACATAAAGTAGAATAATATTGTTTGAATGGAAAACTATGACGAGTTAAAGATACCTAGAATGAACCCCAAAGCAACCAGAGGAAAATAAAACAAAGTGGGATAATAATAATTCAAAAAAGAGACATAAAATAGAATACTAAAAAATACTCAGTTCTAAAGGAAGACAGAAAAGAGCAAAAAAAAAAAAAAAAAACAAAAAAACAGATGGGACAAATAGAAAACCACTAGCAAGATAGTAGATTTAAAGTCAAACATATTAATCATGATATTAAATATAAATTGATGAAATATTCCCATTAATAGTCATGATGCTAGAGACTTTGCTAGAGGTTTTGAAGACAAAGGATGCTCAGCCCGTGTGTGTGTGTGGGGGGGGGGTAGGATGGGGAGAGGGAGAGCTGTCATACCACATATCAGAATGTCTTCTAATGCTACAGCAATTATAGTGTGGTATTAATTCAGAAAGAGACAAACAGATCAATAGAAGACTATGGGGACTTATAAAAAGATGCACACACACACACACACAACAAATGGCACACAAATCTGTGGAGGTTATGATGCTGTTAGATACTGATTGATATGTAAAAAGACAAAATTAAACCTCTATCTGACACCAAACACAACAAAAATTCCAGATGGAAATTTTTAAAAATGTTTTTAAAAAGTAAAGCTACAGAAAACATTCACATGATCCTGGAAGTAGGAAAGAACTTATTAAACAAGAAATAGATTAAAAAAAAAAAAAAAAGAAGGAAAAGATAAAGTCATCTTATTTAAAAGTTTAAAAATTTTTTTATGACAAAGACACTGAGGAAAAAAAAGACAATCCAGAGTAGAATAGTAGAATATGCAACAGTTGTGTATCTGTAATATTTTCTTAATTAAAAAGAACAACACTAAATTAAAATCATAGGTTGACTTGAATCAAATGTGGTAAAATGTTAGCATCTACCATACATGGGTGTCCATTATGATTTTTTTCTGTACCTTTCTATATTTCTGAAATATTTCACATTAAAAGTTAAATATCAAGAGACGAATTAGACATTCGTATGTTCATGGAGTGAAATCTCTGATCACTATTATATCTTTACTTTGGGACCATTTTAAAATTTATATTAGAAGATCATTGTTCCTTCCCTGTCTCGAGCCAGTGTATGCAATACTGCACCCAACACTTCTGGTTCTCCCTTCTTTTTACTTCCCATACTTCCATACTCAAAACTTCCATACTCAAAACTTCCACACTAGTATACACATGCTGGTATACACATTTGTGGTATGTGGTAAACTTCTCTATCCCTCATATCATTTCTTTTTTTTTTTTTTTTTTTTTAATTTTTTTTTTTTTGAGACGGAGTCTCGCTCTGTCGCCCAGGCTGGAGTGCAGTGGCCGGATCTCAGCTCACTGCAAGCTCCGCCTCCCGGGTTTACGCCATTCTCCTGCCTCAGCCTCCCGAGTAGCTGGGACTACAGGCGCCCGCCACTTCGCCCGGCTAGTTTTTTTTGTGTGTGTGTTTTTAGTAGAGACGGGGTTTCACCGTGTTAGCCAGGATGGTCTCGATCTCCTGACCTCGTGATCCGCCCATCTCGGCCTCCCAAAGTGCTGGGATTACAGGCTTGAGCCACCGCGCCCGGCCCCCTCATATCATTTCTAAGAAGAAGATCCTTGGAAGTCACTGCAGGGCTTCGTGTCTTTGTGATATTTTTGAGGCCATTAATGACCGTCAGTGGTAGACTGCATTCGTTGTTCATAAGCCCTCCTTCTCTCCTTTCTCTTCAGTACAGGCAGAGTAAGTGTCATCTCCCCATGGCTCTGGATGTGACCAGGTGACTTGCACTAGCCAATGGAACACGAGCAGTCCTAATGTATGCCATGCCCACCCAGAGACTTTACATGCCCTTGGATGACTGTCTTCCTATCTTCCTTCCTCCAGTCTACATGAGAATAGCATGCCCTACAGGTAGCCCACTCCCAGAATAACTCAGAGTAGATCTAACCCAACCCACAAACACACGGCAAAGCCACAAGATGACCCACAAGTCCATGAGCAAGAAATACATGTTTTCATATAAACAACTGAGATTTGGGAGCTGTTTGTTACACTCCATTATCAAAGCAGAAACTGACTAATATACAACTTTTTATTAAATTTCCAAGATCATTTTCTGTCCCATACTCTGTTATTTTATGCTGAGAATTTTAATAATTGCCTGCTCAATTAAGACAGTCCTCTTTATATTGCATTTAAAGTTTTCTAGACTATCGAATTTTATTAACCGCACATATATACATGATCCAAGGTCTTTCAAACCTGGGTTCAAGTTTTTTTTTTTTCAACGTTATCTCCTGCTATTAACTTCTCACAATCTACCCTCTGATTTTATTGTGATTTTAATTTTTAACATGCCACATTGTTTTTTGTTTGTGTTTTTGAGATGGTAGTCTTGCTCTGTCACCCCAGGCAGGAGTACAGTGGTGTGAACACAGCTAACTGCAGCCTCAACCACCTGGGCCTAAACAATTTTCCTAACTTAACCTCCTGAGTAGCTGGGACTACAGGCGCCGGCCACCATGCCCGGCTGATTTTGTTGTGTTTTTAGTAGAGACAGGGTTTCACCATTTTGGCCAGGATGGTCTCAAACTCCTGACCGCAGGTGACCCACCTGACTTGGCCTCCCAAAGTGCTGGGATTACAGGCCTGAGCCACCGCACTCAGCCTGCCACATTCTTAAACAAAAACTTAATGAAGCTTCTTAGTCATTTGCATAAGATCTTCCCTACTCTAGGAATTATCTTTCTCCCCTTTATTTATTTATTTATCCATTAAGGTTCAAATCAAATATTTTTCTTCTATGTTTGTCTATCCTTATGCCCCTAGAAAGTGAGACAATTCTTCCTTTTACTCCAGATCAGCAGATTTACCATTTTTTTTTTTATAATTGCCTGTTTTTATATTCATTTCCCCCACTGGATTCCATGAGAGTGAAGATCACGTCTCACTTGTTTTAATACCTTATTTGTTTCCAATTAGTATCATCACTCTCCTCCCTAACATAGTTAATAATCTTTTCACAGGTGTTCTTTAGTCCTCACAGGAAACCGGTGAGCTTATATCTTTACCTGTATTTTATTGGCATGGACACCAAGGCACTGCAGGGTTCAGCAGTTTACTCAAGGACAGTTTATAAGTGAGGGAGCCACAAAGGCACTACTTGGACACCACATCCCACACCGTTGACAGTCATACCTGCTGCCTCCCACAAAACTGCTTGCTAAATGAATGGATCCACCAAGAATTCTCTGTGTTTCATGTTTAATGGGAAAAATCATTCCCAATAGAATCAATCTTCTTGAAGAATGAAATTACTCCTGTTGAATCACATACTGCTTCTTCTTTCTGACACCCACCTCCTCCACCTGTGGCATTAGCACTATCCAACCTTATGTGGCCATTCCCAGGTGTGTCAATAGTTTGTTAAGTGTCAGCATTTTTCTCTTGGTAGAGCAATCAATGCCAGCAACTGTTCTAAGGTGGTGGTGGGGTGGGAGACTCTTTCGGGCAGGGACTTTCTCTTTGAGGTATTTGGAATCCCCAGCCAGAAATATTCATGGCAATGGGGTCAAACAACTCACCTGATTGGCTGACTCAGGAAACACCTGCAAAGACACCTGTGAAACCTCTGTTGAGCTAAGGCTGGAGTCTGCATTGTAGAAAGTGAAGGCCGCAGGTTATGGCTACTTCTCAAACATGGAATCTGTCCACAGATCCATCCAAGACCACATGGATCTGTGTGGTGCTTTCTACCAGTAAGAAATAGCCCGGTGGGTATAATGTACTTTTTAAAATAATGCTATCTTGACCCAGTTCTGAGGCCCTAGCTAAAGGCCAACAGAACAGCAGGTGACGCCCACACCTCCCAACAACCCCTCTTATTGGGATCTTACACTTAGGACCACTATCCCCTGCCCTAATCACCCCAGACCAGGTACCAAACAGCTAGGGGCAGCCACTATATCCCACTGGAATTATTCAAACTAGTCAGTCCTCAGTGGGCTTGCTCTCTCTCAGCATTCCTTCCTGCAGAAACCACAATAAAGTCTCTTGCCCACATTTCCCTGCTCCCTCTGCCTCCTGACCCACCCTGGTGCTTCCTCACGTGGCATGGCACAGGATCTGTGAGTAATTAACTATGTTTTCAGTGGCAATTGCCTCCTGATCTATTGGTCTTACTCCACCCCAAATATCCTATCAACGCTCTATGTTAGACCAAGCTTGTCCAACCCAGGGGCTGTAGGCAGCCCAGGATGGCTTTGAATGTGGCCCAATACAAATTTGTAAACTTTCTTAAAATATTACGAGTTGTTTTTTTTTGTTTTGTTTTTTGTTTTTGCGATTTTCTTTTTTAGCTCATCGGCTATTGTTAGTGTTAGCGTATTTTACGTGTGGCCCAAGACAATTCTCCTTCTTCCGATGTGGCCCAGGGAAGTCAAAAGATTGAACACTCCTGTTGTAAACAGTAGAAGGCAGGGTTTCGCCTTCTGCCAGAGGACAAGGAAGCAGCAGTGCTCAGTAACTCAGTGGGAGCGCGTCTACCCCTCAGCTTCCTAAGGCTTCCGCGCAGCTATCAAACAGATGGTGAGAGACACATGTGCCACGCTTATTCCCTACTGTCATGGGAGGAAAATGTGAGCATAGCATTAACTATTAAAAAAATTAAAAACGCTGAACACAGCACCCAAAGGAAAAGAACAGGAAACACAATCAGCATGGAGAGAGAATACATTCTCAGGAGGAAAGATGGGTAAGTAAGAGATGTATCTAAAATTACGAGGATACGGTATCACTTACTTATCCTTTTTATTGCAATTAAATACACATTACATAAAATTTACCATTTTAAACATTTTAAGTGTACAGCTTATTGGAATCAAGTATACCCACACACTATTGTGCAACCATCACCACCATCCATCTTCAGAACCGTGTCATCACCTCTAAAACCCAGCACCTATTCAACTTAACTCCCCATCCCTCCCTTGCCAGGGCTGGAGTCCCCGGCAGCAAGCATTCTACTTTCTGTTTCTATATATTCGACCATTCTAGCTATCTCATATAAGTTAAATCATATATAGTGTCATTTTTAAGGAATTTCAAGTACTTAATATTATTCAAAAAAATTTTAAAAGCCACAGTGACGTACCTTTTCTCCTTGACCTTTATTTTTGCTTTACAAAAGTGGATTTGTGCTTGATCAATGCTGCACAGACAATTCCATATTTTATGTGTGCTCCGTATATGATTTCATAGGATCTTTACTGAAAAAGAAATTTGCATCCCTGTATTTCAGCAGTCACTGTGTTTTTTGCTTACCCACAATCAGAGCCACAGAAGGCACAGATTACTCACACATACAGAGTGAAAATATGCAGAGTTTATATCAAAGCTCTGTGCAGCAGAGTAGCAACTACAGAACTTATTGCACACCTTGAAAAAATCCATGAGAAAGGAAATAACATTTTTAGCAATTCAAAGAGGAAAAACACTCTCTAAGCACATTCTGGAGTCTAGGAGAAACAATTTCTCATAACAGCAGTCCCCAAACCCAAGAACTAGAACAACAAATACAGAACAAACCACACTTCCTTTTGGTATTAACCAATTTAAGTCTTTTGAGCACAACCCGAATTATAACTACATGTGACAACAACATTGCTTTTCTAAAAAGCTTTGTGAAAGTAATGTTTGAAAGGAGCTCCTGATATTTGTCACAATTGAAGTCATCAACTTCGGCTCACATAGTGTCTTGTTTGACATCCCCTACATGTTTTACAGTGAGAGAGGGAGAGAGAATAAGGGCAGTAGATGAGAAGATGAAAAAAAAAGAGGCAGAGAACTATGTAGACTGAAGCGTGTGGTAAGAAGAACTCTAGACTGAGTGTCAGAAACTCAGAATCTGAGATCCAGTGCGATCAGTTCCTCTGTGAGTGCAGCCAGGCCCCTTCACCTCTCAGGGTTTCCAGTCCCTCAACTGTAAAACTGGGAAGGGTGCCCTAAAGAGTCCAGAAACAGATTAAATCTCTCCTTATCTAAAAGGAAAACTTGTAATTCAATCACCAAACATACTATCCGGTCGCTTTCAATAAGCAGTGACGTTTGCTGTTTTATCACACTAGCAACGATTGGAAAATGATACTCTACATATAAAATACTTTCTTCTCTGGCTTCAGTTTTCCTATCACTCGATGTTCCTCTCAGTTTGATGTTTCTCTACAGCCACAAATACTCTAAGTCTTGCCCAGGCTTCAGTCTCAGTCTGGGTGGCATGTACCCCATCTCAAAGGTGGCTTGTCCTGCTCATATGCCCATGTCATTCCACCTGCATATGGGGACACTGAGGCTGGAATACGCAAACAGCCATCTAGAGGCAGATATGGAACTCTCAGTTCCTGCTGTCAATTCAGCTGCTTTCCAGCTAGAGACTCCTGGAGGCCTCTACTTACTGAAATCCACAAAATCTACCATCTGAGAGTGTCTTCTTCTGCAGGAAGAGTGCTCAGAACACCAGGAAAATGGCCTCAGTGACCCCAGGAGCCAAGGTGGAAACATTTCTCCCACTCGAGATGCAGGGCTGCTCAGCCTCCCTCAAAGGATCGCATATGGAGATGTGGGGCTACAGGACTGCAGCAAGCTGGCTTCACCTGGAATTCTATCTTTTAAACCAAAACTCAAGGGAAAACGCCCAGGAAGAAGAAAGAAACATCTTCTGGGTCCCTGAGCAGGAGGGTGGGTCACCTAAGGGCATAGGTGCTCAGCAGCAGAGGCCCCGTGGATGGGGGCACTGGGATGGGCACTCTTTTTTTCTTTTTTTTTTTTTGAGATAGAGTCTCGCTCTGTCGCCCAGGCTGGAGAGCAGTGGCACCATATCGGCTCACTGCAAGATCCGCCTCCTGGCTTCATGCCATTCTCCCACCTCAGCCTCCCAAGTAGCTGGGACTACAGGCGCCTGCCACCACTCCTGGCTAATTTTGTTTTTGTATTTTCAGTACAGACAGGGTTTCACCATATTAGTCGGATGATCTCAATCTCCTGACCTTCATGATCCGCCCGCCTTGGCCTCCCAAAGTGCTGGGATTACAGGTGTGAGCCACTGCACCTGGCCTGGGGTGGACGCTCTTCTAAGCCTTCTTGGGGATCATGATCTTCCCATGAGACAGGGTTTTCCTAGCACCTCTTGTCTCCCTCCCCTTGCGCTCTTGGCTTGCCTGCTCTGGTATTTAGACCACCCCCATCCATGGTACCTTCCTATCTGCTGATCATGCAAACAGCCTCTGCCTGAGAGCACAGGGCCAGCATGCCTTCCAGATGCCGTGCAGCTGCCCTTCTTGACTCATAAATCCATCCCTGTCCACTAACGTGTAAGGACTCCCTCAGTACCCTTCCCAGATTGCATTCTGCCACACTGCTTCCCCCAGAAGTAACTATTTTTAGGGGTTTATCACTCCCATCCTGGATTTATCCTTTCCCTTCATATATATGTGTCCTTAAGACATATGGAATGTTGCTTTGCATATTTTCAAACCAAATAATTGGTCTCATACTGTGGGCATTCTTCTGGAACTTGCTTTGCTCACTGACATGATGAGATTATAAGAGATTTATCCATATTGGTGTGTGTAGCTGTAGCTCACTCACTTTCACAACTGTATAGTGTTTTGTTATTGTAATTCACTTATTCATAAAATAAATACTCCAAGAATCAAACAAGGAATAATTTACCTTTAAAGTTAAAGAGCCTAAAATTGCAATGAAGCTAATAGTAGTTGTCAATCCCTGCTTTATTTTCCCCACTTCCTTGAACCAATTTGATGTTGGGTAATTAGTTTAAATCCTCAGCAAATTCAGTTATGTTCATTTCTGGAGTGATAACTTACAAATAATCCCATGTTTTAAACAACAGAAACAAGTTTTTGTAGTAGAATACAGAAAACTGGACTAATGTCCAGGTTGTAATTGCCCAGTCCTGTAGACTTAATGGTATAACTCACAAGTTTGGGAGAAAAGTGTGGGGATAGGGATTATACATCCATCTAAAGTATGTACCAGGATTCAGATATTCTACAAAAGAAACTCTTTACGTGAATGGAGCAAATCCATCTGTCTATGAATAAAATAGCCCAGTCTGGCACCTTATGTTCATCCTTCCACCTTCAAATGGAAAAGAACAAGTCAACGCTATATAACTCCTTGGTGCCAGGGAGAACGGAGGTTGGCAAGTGAAGAAGTCAAGGCACTAGGATAAACGGGAAAATGGGAGCCACAGAAGAAGCCAACACTTTGAAGACATGGCTAGTCCATCTGTCTTTAAGAGTTGCTTCAAGAAGGAACCAGCTGTCTGATATTGGAGAAAGCAGAATAATAACTTGCACTTAAAATAAAATTATATTAGCAAGTAGTCAGATCTGGGCCAGGCACAGTGGCTCATGCCTATAATTCCAGCACTTGGGAGGCTGAGGTGGGTAGACCACGAGGTCAAGAGATCGAGACCATCCTGGACAACATGGTGAAATTCTGTATCTACTAAAAACACAAAAATTAGCTGGGCATGGCGGTGCACACCTACAGTCCCAGCTACTCGGGAGGCTGAGGCTGGAGAATCGCTTGAACTCGGGAGGTAGAGCTTGCAGTGAGCTGAGATGGTGCCCCTGCACTCCAGCCTAGGTGACAGAGCGAGACTCCATCTCAAAAAAAAAAAAAAAAAAAAGAAAGTAGTCAGGTCTGCTCTGTTTTGCTTATTTCCAAATCATACTCAATGTCTTCATCCTGTTTTACTGGCTTTTAGAGTTGAGCACTGAGTATTTCAAATCATTTTGTAAAACTTACCACCAAGGGACAAAGTAACAAAACCTTAAGGAGAAGCACATACTGTTTGTATTCCATAAGACACATGTCTACAGATACATGTGCAAACTGGACGGATTCAATTCAGCGATGGTATTTAGAGCCTGGGGGAAGGAGGAGTGAAAAAATGGCATTTCAGTTGCCCACAATGTATGTCTTTCCTTATTCAAAACTCAGACACGTTTTTCTTTCATGGAAATTCTTTCCTTGACAACTAACCTCACCTGGGACTTTATATCCACAGAAACCACCCAAGAGTTTTGAAGATTTACCACTAGCAAACCATAAAGAGGAAGCCATGTCAATATTATTTAATAAGTAAAATCACTATGACGTTATTACTCATTGTTATAGGAGAGTGCTATGGTTTCAATGTGTTCCCAAAGTTAATGTGTTGGAAATCTGATCCCAATGTGGCAGCGTTAGGAGGTGGGGCCTAATGGGAGGTGTTTGGGTCATAGGAGCACCACACTCTAGAATGAATTAATGCCGTTACTGTGGGAGGGGATTCATTAGAAAAGGAGAAGTTTGGCTCCCCCTTGCTTGCTTTCTCTCGCCCTCTCTGCCTTTCCATCTTCTGCCATGGCATGATGCAGCAAGAGGCCCTCTGTTGAGCCGGCCCTTGATCTTGAACTTCCCGGTCTCCAGAACGATGAGGAAATATGTTTCTGCTCTTTATTAATTACCAAATCTATGGTGTTCTGTAATGGCCACAGGAAACAAAGACAGAGAATAGGACAAGTGAGTAGGAATCATTTGATCTTGCAGTCTTAGCTCCTGCTTTTAGCTCAAGCTCCCTACAGTTCTTCCTCTTGCTACCACCACTTTCTCAACCTCCTCCCCTTTTCCCACTGCCACCACAGACACTATTAGAAAGAAAATTCCTCAGAGTCTCATTCATAAAATGCATATCCAGAGGACTGACACACAGACTGGCTCAGAAGAGATTCAGAAAACAGTGAAACAAACTGCAGACACAATCCCAGACTACCCACATAAATGCAGTAGCATGAGAAGGTACTTGAAGGAGGGGAGCCTGGATTTAACCCTGTGATCTTCAGCTGAGGCTTTCATTGCCTGGCTGGGTTGCTTCGAATCTACATCGGGCTTGAATATCCGGCTTCACATTTTCAGGCAGACAATAATGATCACAGGAGTATTGTTGGAACTCACTCCCCTACCACACTCCTTCCCTCTCTCTTATCTCCATAGCTCAAAAATGCTAAAACTATAAACTATGATTCAGCGTTCAAAACTTCTGTGGTCCTGTCATAATAACAGAGGGTCGGACACTAGGGGCAAGACAGAAAATCCAATTAATCCTTCCCCCATGGGCAAACAACCTTATCAGATATTTTCCTTTAGCCCTAGCAGAAGTTTTGCATGAGAGATCCCACCTGTCATTTTTTCATAAGTTTCAGAACAAAATCTCTGAGGCAGCATTTTTATTTTAACTCGGATGTAAGTTTTATTAAAAATGCCTGTTATGACTAGCTGGTGTCAAACTGCTGGTTTGCTAACTAGACATCAGCTGAAGAGGCTGCCTTTCCCTCTGTTTCATGAAAATGAGCATGGTGAACTATTAATAACAACTTCTAAAGCCAGTTGGCCATGGATCAGGTGGACCACGGAAGGCCAAAAAGTCCTGGGGGAGACAGAAGAGAGGAGGGGACAAAGGAAAGCCTCTCCTCATATATTCCTGCACTAAATGCATTCTTTCCCCCATCCCAGGTTAATTCCTCCTGTGCACTGGGTCACGCAAAGACAGAACCCAGATCGTATTCTGGTTTTCTTTCTTTCTTTTTTTTTCCAACTTTTATCTTAGGTTTGGAGGTCCATGTAGGAATTTGTTACATGGGTAAATGTCATGGCATGAAGGTTTGGTGTACAGGTCATTTCGTCACCCAGGTAACAAGAATAGTGCCCAATGGGTGGTTTTTCAATCCTCACCCTCCTCCCACCCTCCAATCTCAAGTAGGCCCCAGTGTCTATTGTTCTTACACACCCGAAGGAAGATAAATTGTTCTATCATAAAGACACATGCAGACGACATGATTGTATATTTAGAAAACCCCATTGTCTCAGCCCAAAATCTCCTTAAGCTGATAAGCAACTTCAGCAAAGTCTCAGGATACAAAATTAATGTGCAAAAATCACAAGCATTCTTATACACCAGTGACAGTCAAACAGAGAGCCAAATCAGGAATGAACTTCCATTCACAATTGCTTCAAAGAGAATAAAATACCTAGGAATCAAACTTACAAGGGATGTAAAGGACCTCTTCAAGGAGAACTACAAACCACTGCTCAGTGAAATAAAAGAGGACACAAACAAATGGAAGAACATACCATGCTCATGGATAGGAAGAATCAATATCGTGAAAATGGCCATACTGCCCAAGGTAATTTATAGATTCAATGCCATCCCCATCAAGCTACCAATGAGCTTCTTCACAGAATTGGAAAAAACTGCTTTAAAGTTCATATGGAACCAAAAAAGAGCCCGTATCTCCAAGACAATCCTAAGTCAAAAGAACAAAGCTGGAGGCATCACGCTACCTGACTTCAAACTATACTACAAGGCTACAGTAACCAAAACAGCATGGTACTGGTACCAAAACAGAGATATAGACCAATGGAACAGAACAGAGTCCTCAGAAATAATACCACACATCTACAGCCATCGGATCTTTGACAAACCTGAGAGAAACAAGAAATGGGGAAAGGATTCCCTATTTAATAAATGGTGCTGGGAAAATTGGCTAGCCATAAGTAGAAAGCTGAAACTGGATCCTTTCCTTACTCCTTATACGAAAATTAATTCAAGATGGATTAGAGACTTAAATGTTAGACCTAATACCATAAAAATCCTAGAGGAAAACCTAGGTAGTACCATTCAGGACATAGGCATGGGCAAAGACTTCATGTCTAAAACACCAAAAGCAACGGCAGCAAAAGCCAAAATTGACAAATGGGATCTCATTAAACTAAAGAGCTTCTGCACAGCAAAAGAAACTACCATCAGAGTGAACAGGCAACCTACAGAATGGGAGAAAATTTTTGCAATCTACTCATCTGACAAAGGGCTAATATCCAGAACCTACAAAGAACTCAAACAAATTTACAAGAAAAAAACAAACAACCCCATCAAAAAGTGGGCAAAGGATATGAACAGACATTTCTCAAAAGAAGACATTCATACAGCCAACAGACACATGAAAAAATGCTCATCATCACTGGCCATCAGAGAAATGCAAATCAAAACCACAATGAGATACCATCTCACACCAGTTAGAATGGCGATCATTCAAAAGTCAGGAAACAACAGGTGCTGGAGAGGATGTGGAGAAATAGGAACACTTTTACACTGTTGGTGGGATTGTAAACTAGTTCAACCATTATGGAAAACAGTATGGCGATTCCTCAAGGATCTAGAACTAGATGTACCATATGACCCAGCCATCCCATTACTAGGTATATACCCAAAGGATTATAAATTATGCTGCTATAAAGACACATGCACACGTATGTTTATTGCAGCACTATTCACAATAGCAAAGACTTGGAATCAACCCAAATGTCCATCAGTGACAGATTGGATTAAGAAAATGTGGCACATATACACCATGGAATACTATGCAGCCATAAAAAAGGATGAGTTTGTGTCCTTTGTAGGGACATGGATGCAGCTGGAAACCATCATTCTCAGCAAACTATCACAAGAACAGAAAACCAAACACCGCATGTTCTCACTCATAGGCGGGAACTGAACAATGAGATCACTTGGACTCGGGAAGGGGAACATCACACACCGGGGCCTATCATGGGGAGGGGGGAGGGGGGAGGGATTGCATTGGGAGTTATACCTGATGTAAATGATGAGTTGATGGGTGCAGCACACCAACATGGCACAAGTATACATATGTAGCAAACCTGCACGTTGTGCACATGTACCCTACAACTTGAAGTTTAATAATAATAAATAAATTAAAAAAAAAAAAAAAGACACATGCGCGTGTATGTTCATTGCAGCACTATTCACAATAACAAAGTCATGAAACCAACCTAAATGTCCATCAATGAGCAGACTGGATAAAGAAAATGTGGTACAAATACACCATGGTATACTACACAGCCACACACACACACAAAGAATGAAATCATTTCCTTTCTAGCAACATGGATAGAGTTGGAAGCCATTATCCTAAGCAAATGAATGCAGTAACAGAAAACCAAATACTGCATGTTCTCGCTTATAAGTGGGAGCTAAACATTGAGTACACATGCATTTTCTGATTTTCCTGTTATCGTATTTGTTATATTGGCATAACAAATGTTTTCAAATACCAACAGTGAGTCAGATGCAAAATTGTCCAAAAAAGAGCTGGGTTCTCTCACACTCGGAGGTTGTTTCTGCAGAGCAGGACCGTCAGTCCCCGGGAGGTGAACCATCACCCCGCACTGAGTGGCCGGGTACTGTATGTGGAACGCAGCTGCTCCACCCCAAAGGAGATGACGCTCATCTCTCAAAACTTAGATCTTGAATGTGAACTGCCATTCCCCTGCCACCCACCCTGGGCAACGGACCCTCACGATTTGACATGTCAGACCACCATGCATGTCATTTATTTAGCTGGCCATCTTTCATTGGCATTCCGACGCTTCCTCCACAGTAAGAAGCCTCTCTTCCTTCTGATGGGCTCTCAGGTGAGGCTGGCAGAATTCTGGAATTCACAAGCAAGGTGGCTAACCCTGAACGCATCATGTTTCTCCTGCACCTGATCCTTTTCCTCTATCCTACCCTCCGTCGACGGCACCGTCCTCATGTAGTCAGAGAAGCCAGCAAGTGAGATTCATCCAGAAATCTTCATCCTTACCCTGAATTTCTCTCGCCAGCTCTCGCCAGGCCCTGGGCTCCCTGCCTGTGGCCTCACCTGCCTCTAACCTGCACCCAGCTGCCCAGTGCAAGTCAGACAATACGACCTCCCACCTTGCTGAGACCAATAGTGGCCCCTTGAGGCCTTCAGGAGAAAGCTCTTTGGCTTGGCACAGACTCCTCATATGGGACCCAGCACCTGGCGACTCGATGCCTCCCCTCTGACCTGCCCCACATGGCCACCCACAAACACCAACCTCACCACAAGCCCCTGTGCAACAGCTGGCACCGTTCCTTTCACCAGGCCAGCCCCTCTCCACATCACTACCACTTACCTATGGGAACGTGAGCTCCTGAGGGCAAGAACATTTCTAGGTACGTATTAGCAGAAATCCAATTATTATAGAGAGAATGAAGAATGAATGAATGAATGGTTATTCAAGACCCAGATTAAGTATCATTTTTCTCTTGGGAGCAATTCTTGATGCCTCTTACTAATCTCAACAACCAAATCTGTTGCCCTTCATTTGTACATCTCTTCCTGCCCACATCAGCAGTGGACGCCTGTCTCATAGCATCCGTGGCTCCGTGCTATGACTGCTCCCATGTGTCTACAGCACTGAGTGATGCATAAGTCTCTTGGGAGCAGAACTGTCTTATGCCTGTGCTTGTGCTCTCTCCAACCCCCACCCATTCCTTCTTCTCCTACATATCTGATACCAACAACCAGGTGCCCTCGTGTATCCTGTGTGTCACAGACATCCCTATAGGCCCATCATTACGCACAGTGATGAACACATAAGACTGTCCACACATTTCAGGCCATTCTGCATTCACACCTAGATAACATTTTACCCTGGCTAATCGCAGCCCAACTTCCAAGGGCAGGTCCAAATGCAGGCCATTCATCTGACTCTGTGCTGCAAACCTAACTAGGGACAGTGATTAAACCTTTCTCACCTAAAACCTTAAAAATCTTTTCATTGCATAGACAGCAAATAAGGTACAAATTACAATGTGCAGGTACGGGTAGCATGATGCAACATGATACACATTATGTTTTGTATCTAATACATTTTGTTGATTCAAATGACACCCGGAGGATTTATGTAAGCAGAAGTGAGACAAAGAGACCAATAAGCGCTATGTGAAATAAACTGCTGAGGTGTGGGAAAGAAAAATCAAACATATTTTCTCTGAAAGATTTCCAAATCTAATTCCTGTTGACTATGTTTCTCTCTTTTTTGTGCCTGAATGAATGAGACAGGATTGAGGGGATTCTGGAGATCACCTCATTTGAGATGACAGGAAACATCGCCGCATTCCAGCTGAAAGAAGGATGCTTCTTTACCTGGCCATTTCTCGTGGCTCCAGGAAATATTTAGAGATTATCTCTTCCCTTGCTGTAGGGACCCTGAGTACCAGTGCTGCAAATAAATCAGACTGAGATGGCAAGAATAGTGCATCCACCCAAAAGTTCGCCGTTAAACATTGCTATGCCCACATTTACTGTCTAGCTAATCTGTGCCCACAAAGCCTGAGAGAAGAGCCAAGTCCTCCTGCGGCTGCTGTGCCCTGGACCCACAGCAGGGAGGAGTGGAGATGGGCTGGCAAGCCTGGGCGCAGACCCTGAGTCTCTACTGACCAAGCATGTGACCTCAAGCAAGTTCCTTTATGCTCCTGAGTCTCAGATGCTCATCAACCAAGCAGGGTGGCAAATCAGACCCGCGCAGGCCGTTGTAAGGGCTAGATGTGAACTTGCAAGGACATGGCACACAGTGAATGAGAGTGATGATTATTGTCATGCTCTTGCTCCAAATTTTATGGGTGTTCAGAAGCCTCGTGTGATGAGAACATTTTCACTGGCTCTGGAAACTTTGACTGATCTGCATGGTTGCCAGAATGAGACACAAAATGGACACTAGTTAGAGTCACCTGCCCCAGTGCATGGTGAAGGAAGGGGAAGTGCTGGTGCTGGTCCTGAAGCAGGACCCTGGCTGGGAGAGGTGATGGGCTGAATTGTGTCCCCCTCCATAAAAGGTCTGTTGCAGCCCTTAACCCCCAGGACCTCAGAATGGAACTTATGTGGGGATAGGTCTTTACAGAGGTAATCAGAGTTCAAATGGGATCATTAGATTGGGCCCTAATCCAATATGATGGGGGTCCTAATAAAAAGGAGAAATTTGGACACTAATACAGACACAGAGGGAAGACCATGAGAAGAGACAGAGGGGGAAGACGGCCACCTACAAGCCAAGGAGAGAGGCCTGGAACAGATCCTTCCCTAGAGCTCTGCAATCTTGCCAATGCCTTGGCCTCAGACTTCTAACCTCCACGACAGTGAGACAATGCATGTCTGTTCTTTAAGCCACTCGGTTTGTGGTCTTTGGTTACGGCCGCTTGAGCACACCAATGCAGAGGCCCTGTTGCCAGGGAAAGTCCATTCTTGGCCACTGTGATGCCCTGCAGCAGAGACCAAGGAATCTCTCTTCTCTTGCCCACAGCATCGTGTTGAAACCATCCCTATAAACTTTTTTTAAATAAAATTTGTCAGGGAAGAAAGAGAGGGGAGAAAGGAAAATAAATCCAGCTTGCAGCACACTCAGCATTAATCATGAGGCCAGCCTGTGCTCTAACCCCTTCCTCAGAGTTGTTTGCTGCCTACTGTCTTGGAATCACATAGACCCTAGATCACAGTTTCCCTTAACTGCTCTATTGATAACACCTTGAACATCATGAAACGTTACATTTTTCCTTTGAGATATTCCTTCAGGTCCTGCATTCTGAGGAAACGGCTGACTCAGCTGGTCTGAGGGACCCCTTAGGAGCTGACCCACCCAAGAATACAGTTTCCACATCCCGATGATTTCACCCCCCCCCACCTTGCCTTGCTCTCCATGATCCCCTTAAAAACTCCAGCCCAGAACAACTTGGGAAGATGGATTGGAGGGTCTCCTCCCCTCTCTACTCAGTGCCCACTGACCTTTAACTCTTTTTCTGCTGCAAATCCTGTCTCCATGTAATGGGTCCATTATTGTGCAGTGGGCATACAAACCTGTCAGTCCTATAACAGTGTTATCATCTCTGCCCTACAAATAAACACATGCCTAAGAAGTTTTAACTTGAAATAAAATCAAGAGCAAAAATTTTTTAAGTATCCAAACTTTAATTTGAATAACTGCTCTCAAACTAAGAAATAATAAAATGAGACATTCTTCTCACTACTCTCAACCCAGGTGACATTTCCTCATTGCCTTAGTCTGGTTGTGATTGCTATAACAGAATACCTGATACTGAGTAATTTATAAAGAAAAGGAATTTATTTCCTACAGCTACAGAGGTTGAAAAGTCGAAGGTCGAGAGGCGGCATCTGGTGAGAGCCTTCTTGCTGTTGGTGACACTGTAGAGTCTCATGGTAGCACATGGTGAGAGGGCCAAGCATGCTAATGTACTATATTCAGGTCTCTCTTCCTTTTATTATAAAGCCACCAGTCCCACTTACATGATAACCCATTAACCCATTAATCCATGAATAGATTAATCCACTCATAAAAGCAAAGCACTCATGATCCACCCACCTCTTAAAGGCCCTACCTCTCAATACTGACACATTGGGGATTAAACTTCAACATGAGTTTTGGAAGGCACAAACATTCAAACTATTGTACTCACCCATGTTGCTACAATGACTCTCCAGTTTGAATGTCCACTGGGACTTCACTCTGAGTCCAGACCTACGTATCTAATTGCTTCCTTGATTCCCACTTGGACATCACTAATGCACCTCAAATTATGTACTCTTAATGCACTAGAATTATGATCCACACCTCCCCATCTCTGATCCATCTCCAGAGTTCAAACACTACCATCTAACCAATCATAGACCACCCATCTGTTTCCTGCCTATGTCTTGAACAGGGTCATTCTTGTCATCTCTCCCCTCTCCTGCCCACCATGCCCCCCACCCAAAACATTCCCTGGGCCCATCAGCCATTTCCCCACCCATCTCTCCTGGGTCCATGTACTTCTTTCCATCCTGGCCTTTCCCTGTCTACTGCTTGCCTGACCTACCGTCACAGCCCCCAGAGGTCCTTCCAGGCACTCCTGCCTCTTTAGCCCATTCTCCTCACAGGAGGCCACATGGTCTTTGGAAAGCACAGATCTGATCACAACACTGGCTACAGCAAACCTTCCAAGAGAGCTCTCATGCATTGTTGGTGGGAGTGCAAATTGAAATGGCCACTTTGGAAAACTGCTTGGCAGGATCCATTAGTGCTGAATATGTGTATACTTTAAGTCCCAGAAATTCCACTCTTAGAAAAACACCCAAAAGCAGGTGAAATAGAATCACCAAGTAGCTCATAGTACAGTCTGAGCATCCCTAATCTCAAAATCTGAAATGTTCCAAAATTTGAAACTTTTTGAACGCTGACATGACACTTAAAGGAAATGCTAATTGGAGCATTTCAGGTTTCAGATTTTCAGATTAAGAATGCTGAACCAGTAAGTATCATATAAATATTTCAAAATCAGAAAAAAAATCAGAAACACTCCTGATCCCAAGCATTTCAGATAAGGGATACTCAACCTGCAGTACTATTCCAAACAGCCAAACACTACCCAAATGTCCACAACAGCAAAACTGATCATTAAATCATGTTCTATTCACACAGTAATCTATGGCTATAAGTAGCAATCTGGATGAGTCTCACGTTGTTGGGTGAAAGAAGCCAGGCACAGAGAATACATATGATATGACTCCCTTCATATAAAGTTTCTAAATGGTCAAAATTAACTAGTGTTGTTACCAGTCAGGGTAGGGTTGCCTTTGGAACATGCCGGGGACTTAGAAGGGCTATGGGTAGGCTGGGCACGGTGGCTCAAGCCTGTAATCCCAGCACTTTGGGAGGCCGAGATGGGTGGATCACGAGGTCAGGAGATTGAGACCATCCTGGCTAATACGGTGAAACTCCGTCTCTACTAAAAATACAAAAAACTAGCCGGGCGAGGTGGCGGGCGCCTGTAGTCCCAGCTACTTGGGAGGCTGAGGCAGGAGAATGGCGTAAACCTGGGAGGCGGAGCTTGCAGTGAGCTGAGATCCGGCCACTGCACTCCAGCCTGGGCGGCAGAGCAAGACTCCGTCTCAAAAAAAAAAAAAAAAAGGAATGGCTATGGGTGACTTTTGGGGGGTTAATAATGTTCTGCTTGTTGATTTGGTTGCATGATGTGTTCACAATGAAATTCACCTAGCTCACCCCCATGGGTGGTTTCTTGCATGTATATTACACTCCAGTAAAAAAGGCATTTAAAAAAAATGACAGTGACATTGACAACTTTCCATTGCCCTTTATATAAAGATGAAAGTCCTTCATTTGCTTCAAGAACCTGGTTGGTCTGGTGCCTGCCTATGTCTTGAACCCAGGGCTACCCCTCTCAGCTGACCATCTCTGATGACCTCATTGGTCTTTTCTCCATCCCTTGAAGCCAGCAACCCCCTGTGGCCTTGTGGTCTTTGCACAGGTTGCTTGTTCGGATGGTCTGGTGCTCTTTTCTCCCCATCTGTCCCTCAGATCTGAACTTGTCACTTCCTCACGACGGCCTCTCTGTGCCCTGACCCTAGCCTGGTCAGGTGCCCCATTTCACACACTTGTACCTTCCTTCACATCACTTATCACAATTTATAATTACCTGCCTGTGTCTTTAAGTTTTCCTCTCCAACTAGACTATGGGCCATGCAGTCAGTGTGCCTATCTGTCTTGTTCATCATTGTATCTGTGGCACCAAGCCCAGCACCTGCATGATAGAACATGCTTAATATATATTAATAAAAGAATGAGCTGTTGTAAGATATCAGTGCCATTTCTTTGCATCAGACATCTCAAAAGACTACTTTCTGAAGTTATGAAGTTTGATTCTTAATGTCTAATTCCTTTCTGCTTCAATTTGAGTTCATTTGTCTTCATCTTGCCCTCAGTGAATATGAATTGAGATACTTACCACTCAATTTCCATTTACCATGCACTCTTTTCATACCTTTGAATTTAGCCATTAAGTCATTTTTGATTTTCATTTGTTCAGTCGAAATAAGCTGATTCCATGCACATCAGTCATTCATTCCTATACTTCAGTTGTGTTTTTTGTTTTAAATGTAAGCACAACCATGCAAAGTTACATGGAGGAAAAAAAACTGATCTGAGCATATATGTTCCACCAATAGGCTGATAGTGGGCAACTGTACCATACAACCTCATAGAGCATATCTAAAATAACGTTGATACCTAACATCCATTGAACACCATGGGAAGAGGAACCAGAAACTCACAGTACTCAAGTATCGAGTTGAAAGTTGGTTAGTAAGAACCAGAAATAGGACTTGAATGCAAGCAGCCTAGCTTGAGTACCTTAACCTTCACTTGGTGGGATTACATCAATACTTATTTTTTCCCTCTGCCAACAAGAGAGATAAAAATACAAAATTCTGGATGCATGTATCTTGACTTTTCTTTTAACAGTAAAGGAGGTAAGTCCCATTGTACATTGAATTTAGCCATTACACTTATGTTGATTCACTAGTACAACATGACCTTTTTCTCTTGGTGCTCAAAACTGTAACAGTGCTTGTCAATAACCTAGGTCAGGAATATATGACAAATATGTCTGCGGACATCTGGTAAATTTTCCTGGCTGTACAAGGTTGGACTCTGCAGTATGAAGGTGGCCTCATGTGAGCCACCCCTGAGAATGGTAGGTGTCACAGAGCTCTTGATAAGAAATGGGTCCTCATATTAAACGAAATCTTCCCCTTCTAATTTTTAGTTCTTAACTTGTTGGGGAGATTTCCTTGTGACTGCTGACTTGACCCATTGATCATGTAACCCCAGTCCGCTCTCCCTCCAGAGTGGCCCTTTGGATGGCTATGATATCAGTACTGTTCTGTGGCTCCCATCAGGCCTATCTCCACCCAGGAGGAACCATTTAGCAGTGGGCACCCTGTACCCACCCTGCCCATTCTCCTAAGCCTTTGCTTTACCATTAACAATGAGGGTGGGAGGCAAACAAAGAAAGGTGGGAGGGACAAAGTAAGTCCACACACCTGTCACTGAGGCAGCAGCAGAAAAGAATCCGTAATGATTACCCCAGCTGTAGCCTGCCCACCTCTGTTTGGGCTTCAGAGACAGCCTTCTATGGCCCCTGAAAACCAGAAACCCTCTTGAAGCTCATTTGCAGCACTGAATTCTAGGATTCAGGAATGCTAAAATGACTGAAGTGTTCAGACACAAAGCTTTAAAACCTAGATTGCAACTACCATGTGTCAGTGACAATTACACCATTTCTGCAAAAGGCAAGCTTGCTCTGTAAGCTGAAGCCACTGCTGCTACATATTGTTAGGAACCTAAGATGTTAAAAGACATATGAGATGGAAAGGTGTATTAAGCCATTCTTGCATTGCTATAAAGAAATACATGAGGCTGGGTAATGTATTAAAAGAGAGATTTAATTGGTTTATTGTTCTGCAGGCTTTACAGTAAGCATGAGGCTGGCATCTGCTCGGCTTCTGGGGAGGCCTCAGGAAGCTTACATTCATGGCAGAAGGCAAAAAGAGGCCAGGCACATCACGTGACAAAAGCAGGAGCAAGAGAGCAAGTGGGGCCGTGCCACAGACTGTTAAATGACCAGATCTCGTGAGAACTCACTATCACGAGGACAGTACAATGGGGGGATAGTGCGAAACTATTCAAGAAGGATCAACCCTCATCATCCAATTACTTCCCCCCGGGTCCCCACCTCCAACACTGAAGATTACATTTAAACATGAGATTTGGGCAGGGACACACATCTCAAGTATATCAGAGGGGGGTCCTTCAGAGTGTCCTTGTTGTATATTGGGGCTCTCAGGCCTTTTACAGCCCATATTTATCAGTCATTTCCAAACAGAAACCAGATCAACAGCATTCCTAGGAAGCTGAGTTAATGGGCTACACCATGGTCCCGTTAGCCCATGTGTCCTAGCCGTTCACATACCTTTTGGTATAGTTTGCTTTATCCTTTTTCCCTCTTTTGTTCTCTTTATTTGTGGCCCCATTTCCCAAGCCAAACTCCTGGGGAATTATGAATGATCTAAGTTGTCCATTGTAGACCTTAGGAGAAAGTTGGAAGGAAGGAGAACAGTAAAGCTGAGTCACACCTGCTCTTACCAGACAGGAGAGTGAAAATGACCATGGAGCCTTGTACTTGGTAGTTCAGAGGGAGTACAGTTTAGTTCCATCAAACTAATATGTTTAAATAATGATAGAACCAGATGTGCTAGAAGTCATTTTATAGATCATCTCAGCTCTTTTTCTCATTTACAGATGAGAAAACAGTGAGGTCAAGGCCAGGGAAATGAATTGCCCAAGTACCCAAGGGGTGGTCAATACTGCTCATGATTTCAAACCTTGGTAGGCAGCTGGTCATCCTCGCAGCAGCAGACATTGCCAGAGCACCCAGACAGCAGCACGAGGAACCCCAAGCTGGCCGACACTTGGCTGACAAGTGGCCTTCACTCACCAGGGCCGGGGGCTGGTGGCTCATGTCCCCACAGGCTCAGCTGCAGAGTCTTCTCCTCTCCCCATGACTGACAGCATCCTGGATCATCTCCTCCAAACATCACAGCTATAAGTGTTTGTCACAACCTTAATAAAAATTCAGCTTGCCACAGACAGTGCAGATTTACAAAGATAGAGATTGATTTTTCTATCAGTGTTGATATCCATGGGTTAGACAAGTGAGAGGACAGGATAAGGTTGGTAGAGAACCAGATGGCCACATCCAGATGATGCTCTGCCTGGATCCTGAGGGCTTATAATGTCTGCACTCTAGTTTCTGATGGAGATTGTTTTCATATCTTCATTGGTATCTCACTTAATGCTATGGTATTCTTAATAATTCCAATGGTTAATACAGGGTTAAATTGCTTTGTCGTTTTGAAGCAGAGGACTATGAAAACAAGTGTTTTTTAATGGAAGGGATAAAAATCAACGAGAGTGAGTTAGGAAGTCTTTGGTCAGGCCATGTGTTTGAATATCACTATGTAAGACTATTGGCGGCCGGGCGCGGTGGCTCACGCCTGTAATCCCAGCACTTTGGGAGGCCGAGGCGGGCGGATCACAAGGTCAGGAGATCGAGACCATGGTGAAACCCCGTCTCTACTAAAAATAGAAAAAAATTAGCCAGGCGCAGTGGCGGGCGCCTGTAGTCCCAGCTACTCGGGAGGCTGAGGCAGGAGAATGGCGTGAACCCGGGAGGCGGAGCTTGCAGTGAGCCGAGATTGCGCCACTGCACTCCAGCGTGGGCGACAGAGCGAGACTCCGTCTCAAAAAAAAAAAAAAAAAAAAGACTATTGGCTAGGCGCGGTGGCTCATGCTTATAATGTCAGCACTTTGGGAGGCCAAGGTGGGCGGATCAGGAGGTCATGAGATCAAGACCATCCTGGACAATATGGTGAAATCAAGTCTCCACTAAAAAACTTAAAAAAAACAGCTGGGCGTGGTGGTGTGTGCCTGTAGTCCCAGCTACTTGGGAGGCTGAGGCAGGAGAATCGCTTAAACCCAGGAGGCAGAGGTTGCAGTGAGCCAAGAACGTGCCACTGCACTCCAGCCTGGCAACAGAGTGAGACTTTGTCTCAAAAAAAAAAAAAAAAAAAAGAAAGAAAGAAAAAAAAAAAGATTATTTAAGGCCAGATGCGGTAGCTCACACCTGTAATCCCAGCACTTTGGGAGGCCGACAGGCAGGCAGATCACCTAAGGTCAGGAGTTCAAGACAAGCCTGGCCAACATAGTGAAACTCCATCTCTACCAAAATACAAAAAATAGCTGGGCATGGTGGTGCATGCCTGTAGTCCCAGCTACTCGGAGGCTGAGGCAGGAGAATTGCTTGAACCCCGGAGGCAGAGGGTGCAGTGAACCGAGATCACGCCACTGCACTTCAGCCTTCAGCCTGGGCAACAGAGCAAGATTCTGTCTCAAAAAAAAAAAATTACTTAAGATGCCCTCTTCCAATGATAGAAGTCATAATTTGGGGATTCCAACTACATTTTCCACACAGAACCCCTCTGACAACTTCCTCTTCTTAGAGTCCGTCTCCCACAGCAGTGAAGAGCCACGCCTTCTGCAGTTCCTCGGCTCTGCAGGAACGATCTCATTATGAGGTTGAACCCATTTTCCTTGACAGCTGGAAATGTGTCATCTGAACTTTCCTTAATGATATTCTTAACCTGCCTTCACATCAGTAAACATGTCCTTACAATTCCTAAACTCTCCCAACTCATTTCCTCTTGGGAGTGCACCACCAGATTTTATAAGTACTCCATTCCCTTTGGTTTTCAAATCACTAATTGGTCCCTTGTATAAGACCCAATGCTATGGAATGCAGGGGAGGGACATACGAAGGGGTGCTACTCAAAGGACATCATAGAAAGGGGCTGAAACGCAAGTCTTTTGACTGCTATCAGGCTGAAGTCCGCTTTGCTTCTGATCTGCAGCCCTACTATAAATCGTCAGCCTCCTCATGGCTTTGAAACGGAGATGAGTAGCCTCGCATGATCCTCTTCTGCCTTCTTACCGGGGCACTGATGGGAAAGACTCCCAAATCTTTCACAGTGACTCAATATCAGATAATGGGTTTGTTCCTCCCAAGGTCTCCTTAATGAGGCCACTTTACAACAGAAGATCTTGTCGGAAATCTAGGCGCAGAGTCGGTGCTTGTGAGATTAGGCCCTGGAGGTGAAGGCCCTTGCAGGGCTGCCCAGAAAGGATCTCAGGCCTCCCACTATCTTCTTCCACTGCAATGTCTTCTTCGTGGAATAGACAAACTCCTGACGGATGCCTGGAATATGTCTTTATATGTGGTAGTGAGAAGCTACATGCAACCAAAGATTATTTCAGAATGTAAAAGGAAAAATTAAAACTGAAAGTGTATGTCAAAGCCAATTTCATAAATAATGGCTTATCTGGGGTAAAAGGAAACTGCCTCTGAAATATGCACTTGTCTTGAAAACAGGCAGGCACCCCAACAATAGATCATGTATGGAAAACAAGTTGAGTGGATGAGTAATTTAATGAGAATTTTCTTCAACTGGTTTCCAAAGCATTGTGAAGACTGTGTGCCTGTCATCTGGATTGGTTTAAAATAAAACTCAGTTGGTTTTTTTTTTTTAAGAACAGATGGAAAGAGGGACACAAAGGCAAACAGTATGCAAACAACAGCAGAATTTCAAACAGGAGTGGGTAAAGAAATGGAAAATAAACAGAAGTCTAGGAAACAGCTACAACTTCAGTCCTAGAAAGGCATTTTCCAAACTATGATGTAGACACTTTAAAGCTGAAGAATCTCTGTGACTCTGTCTGCAGCCGAAGCATCAGACTGTGGGGTCTTTTAGGGACCTAGAGAGCGCAGGTATCACTAGATCAGGGTTGGACTTTCAGGACATACGGTTTCATTAAATCAGTCAAAGGAGTTAGGAGTAATAAGAAAGTTTTCAAGCAAATGGAGAGAAATAACCTTACAAAAGAACCACATGACACACACATTTTTTTTCATTACTAAGATGGGAGATTAAAAAAAAACAAAGAATGAAAGAAAGCCAATGTTGAAGGGACTGAGTGATCGAGTGCTGAAGTGAAAGTTCTCGTTTTTGAGATAGAGGTATTGATCTGCCTAGACAATCACATCCCCGCACCTCGCATGCCTCAGGCTGTCTTCACCCTGTTCACCAACTGAAGGCCTCCTGCCGCTGCCCACCGAACTGTCCTAGTGCAGAGTCCCCTAGAGAAAGCCAGAGGAAGTCCAGGTGTCCGCTCTGGTAGAGAGCTGGGACTCTCCAGTCTCTGAAGGTGAATCTAGCGCACACAGTCCATGGCTCTCCTTTGAATTACGACAGGTGAGACAGAGACCAGAAAGAGTTGTTGGGAAATGCCACATGCAGGCTCTGGCCAGGGTGCCACCGAGCAGCCCTGGAAACATTTTAGAGCTGGTCTCACCATCCCCGACCCCACACACCACACATACCACACGCATGCACCCCGAAAGCAAATTCAAACATTATAGAGACCCAGAGGCTGCTGGAAAATCACACCCTCCACAGACAGGCGCACAAGAGAGGCCGTAATTTAGGGTGGACTGACTTCCTTTAAGACAGAAGACAAAGAGATGGAGATTAACACACGGTTGGCTAACTATGGTAGAACCCGCTAAGAGGATTGTCTATACTTGAACTTCAGGAATAAAAGCCACCAGCCACAGATCGTTTGAATTCAACTGCACTTCCACCATCAATGGCACAATTCTAGTCAAAGAGAACACGCTCTTAGCACTATGGGCAGAAGAGGGTGTAGCTGTGTTCACTGTTGGTGCCGTCCAAATAAATGTATTAATTAAAGTAAGGATAATTGTGATACTCCCCCAAACCACTTCCCTATCCTTCTCCCTCTGCCTAGAATGGGTCTCTTCCCTCTAGAAATACCTAGAACCTTCTATTCTCTCTTCCCACATTAGGTGTTGCCCTCGAAACCTGCCTACACTCTGAGGAGAGAATGGAAACTAATAGGCAATGCTCTGCAAAGTGTATATGCATTTATAGCCTAGTCCAAAAGGAGTCTGTGACTCTAGACTTTCCAGCACCAACCAACAAGAAAGGCAACATCACAAGGCCCCGGGCTTGCTGCATCAATGAGTGCCGTCAGCTTTGAAGCTCCTTTGAGAAGTAGAGACCCACACACAGCATCTGCCCCGTTACACACAGGTCCAGCCCCCACCACATTCCCAACAGTGCACCCCCAATAGCTGGAAGAAGAAAAATGCTGGGTACATACTACAAAACTGAGATTCCCATTTATTCTCAGAAAGTGCACTACTAGAGCAAAATTCAAGTCATGATCATTCGAAAATCAGATAACTTTGCAGAAAATATTTATTCTTTAAAGTATAATCTAAATTAATGTTTAAATTAAGTCATGTCACCAGGCATATCTCAGTTTGTGGAGGAAATGACAACAGCATAATAATTTTGGAAGGAAATACATAATGGCTAATCTCTAAAAACAGAGTTTGTAATAGGTTAATAGGTTGGCAATAGTGATAATATGTCTAACACTCTTGTATGTCTTCTTGACCATGTTTTAAGGGCTTTCTAGGGGCCTGTCAATCTCCCAGGCCCCTAACGTGCCACAGTTCATGCTGCACTAATCAAGCTGAAGCCTTATGGAAACTGATGCAGCCACAGCTGGGCAGCACACCCTGGTCCAGCCGCCTTCCCACCACGAGCTCAGGATAACACCAAGAGACAGCTCAGGCCCCTCAGAGATGCAGGTCACAGAAGTTGGCACACGTTGGCCAACTACTTATCAGAAGTTGCGAATCTACTACACCTAAGATCGTTGGATGCATTATAGGGAAAGGAGGGGAAGACAGGTATCTCTAATTAGAACCTTTTGCCTAGCTCATCTAAGAAAGGACTTTCAATTGTAGTGGTCCATCAGTTTTACTCTGACCATTTAATTGGAAGCCCATGCGGCTCCATCCCCTTATCACTCTGGCCCTTATCTCGCCTTCTTACTAAATAGAGCATATTGGCCTTTGCCTCTTGGTGTCCTGCCTGGGAGTGATGTTCCCATATCAGGAGCTTCTCCTGATGATCCCAGGCCAAATGGTGGCCAAGTGTTCAAACCTCGTCTTCTGAGCCTTCCTCACTCTCCCTTTCTTGTATCCTGCCCCCCCCAAGAACTGACCTGTCTCTAGGCCCCCCATACCCTCAGATCTCCTGTAAGCACTGCTTACAGGCTCAAGTAATGCCCCCAGAGGTAGTCCCTTAGCTAGCTTTTTCCTATTTAAAGTTCAGCTCTGTGTTCTGCTTTTCAGACATGGGCTCTCCCCAGGTGTAAAGGATAGTACAAATTTTATCTAGGAAAAAATGTGACTGCTGAACAAGGTAAGACCCCTCTCAGGAACCAAGGCCCAAACACTTTCATCTCAAGATCATCACAAAGAGACTCGGCTATGGTTTAGATACTTGGCCACTCCAAACCTAATGTTCAGATTTGCTCCCCAATGTTTAAGGCGGAGCCCAGTGAGCAGTGTTTGAGGCACAGGTGCAGATCGTTCCTGAACAGATTAATACTCTCCCTCGAGGTGAATGAATTCTCACTCTATTCGTTCCCCCAGAGAGCTTGTTGTTAAGAAATGCCTGGCACCTCCTCCTCTTTCTTGTTCCTCTCTGGCCAGAGAGCACATGGCCAGATAGGAAGCAAGAGAGAGAGGCCCTCACTAGATGCAGATGCCAGTGTCATGCTTCTTGTACAGCCTACAGAACCATGCACCAGATGAACTTATTTTCTTTGTAAATTCCCCAGCCACAATTGTTCCATTATAGCAACACAAAATGGACTAAGACGCTATTCATTAAGTGGAAATGGATCATCATAAAGGTCTTCATCCTTGTCATCTCTAACACAGGCCTGACTTATATTTTTGTTAAGGGCCATTTTTACTTTTTGCACTTCACACTCAAGACAACTAGCAAGCCTGTTCCTAAGTTAAACATCTGTGAAGACAAGAGAGGCTCCCCTGTGGTCGTATATCTTTCAGGCATATTCTTCTCTCAAACACAACCATCTGCTTCCTTCATTACTTTTCATTCACTCATTCATTCACTCATTCATTCATTCATTCATTCACTTATTCATTCACTCATTCATTCATTTACTCATTAATTCATTCACTCATTCATTCATTCACTCATTCATTCAAGCAAGTTGATATGTTTGATATGCTGATATGTAGTCTGTGTCCCAGACTAAATGTCTTCAAGATCAGCACTCTCTATCAACCTTCTGAAGCTTCTCATTACAGGTCCAGCAACGTGGCTTCTTCCTTGCATTCAGGGCAGCAGGGTGGGGAGGCAGTACACACCCCTGCTCTTGCCCTGATTATTGTTACCCCATGATTGCATTTCCCCATTGCTCCTCTCAAAAATATATAACCGGTAACTCCTTTTCTTTCCTTTTTAGACACAGGGCCTTACTCTGTCATACAAGCTAGAGTGCAGTGGCACAATGATAGCTTGCTGAAGCCTCAAACTCCTGAGCTTGAGCAATCTGCCTGCCTTAGCCTCCTGAGTGACCGGGACTATGGTTGCTTACCATCATGCCCAACTAATTATATATATATTTATTTATTTTAGAGATGGGGTCTTGCTATGTTGCCCAGCCTGGCCTTGAACTCCTAGCCTCAAGTGATCCCCCTGGTCAGCCTCCCAAAGTGTTGCGATTGTGGACACGAGCCACTGCGCCTGGCTTACTGACTCTTTCTAAAGGCCCTAGATTTAATTTCATGTTATCATCTTCTTCATCTCTCTCACAAAGAGAAAAAAAATAATAAAGTTTGATTAGGCTACCAGCTGTTTTGAGGATACATAAAGGCTGGTCTAAGCACATCTCAGGACTGGAAACTTCCATGACAATGGCCTTGGAACTCAGTATTGCCTAGCAAAACCACCCTTGAGAAGGAATAAAGAAAGAGATGAAAAAGAAAATAAAGGAAAACGATGAACGAGGGGAAAAGGAGTTAAGGACAGAGTGGAAAAGGAGAGGGGAAATAGAGAAAATAAGGACTAAGAGTAAAAACTGGAGACAAGATAGGAAAGCAGAATCTCTTCCGATCTAAAGAGGGGAGAGTGGAGGGTCTGGGGCAGGTGCTACTGAGGGCTCTCCTTTGCCCACCTTGGAATGCCAGCCACATGCATGTAGCTTCTTCTCAAAAGCAGAAATAACTGTTTATTTTTTTATGCCTCTGGTGGCATAAAATGCCATGAGTGTCCTCTGAGGTTTTGTTTTGCTTTGTTTTTTCTTGTCCCCCAGCCAGCTAAGCAGGAGCTTTAAAACGCACTCAACGCCAAAGCACACTCATTGCAATATAAATGGAAGATTAGCAGAGGAATGCTAAGGGGAGGGTGGCAGCTTTTTTCTCTCCCTTGCCAATAGCCAGGTTTGAAGCGCCCTGCTCACCTTTTAAAGATAGTCTTAACCAAGCTGACGATTCAGCCTTGGCGGATTAAAGAGACAGTGTCCTTTCATTAAGCCATACATAGCGCTCCAACTGTTTCCTAACCAGGGTTTCCAGTTCTTCCGTTTATAATCATCTGCAAGGACTTGAAATTTTTCTTTCTAAACAAATCTAACTGTATGGGGAGATCTATCAACAACAGGAGAGGAAAACTGCTGACTGATGGGTAACACGACAATAACACATGGGCCACAGGGCTGTGTGCCCAAGACTCATCTCTTTTTTAAAGCTTGAAAATGAATTCCTCCTGTCCTACACACTCAGGAGGGTTTACTAGCAGCCTAATTAATTAAGAGCATCTATGTATCTGATGGGGATGCCCCCATGGCTGGAACAGGTGCTCTCTGCTCCTCCTGGGTACCTCACTGTTCCCTCTGTTATTATTATTTTTTAAACACAGTTCCAAACCACTTTTTACAGCCTCCAGGGTCTAGCTACGGGAAGCCTTCCACGAATCAGCTCCAGTTCTTCTGTGCTGCCTATTCTCATCTGAAGCAAAAGAGGTACATCCATTCATGTTAAACAATTACTTTCTCTAAATCTTTCTCATTTCCGATCACATGGAATGACAGTGTGACAGCTAACCAGACATGTGAATAAGTCATGGAAGATTTTTTTAAAGCAGATTTAAATAAAATATCCCTCATTGTGGTGCTTAATTCCATCTACTGCTAAGAAGACAGCCATCTGGAGCATACCAGCAAGGTGGGTATTAAGGAGGCATGCACACCCCATACTGTAACACTGAAGCAGAAGTTTGACTCCAGACCTCAAGAAGACTGGTGATGCTATCAAGGAGGAATGTAATTGTGTTGATTTATGTGTTATTTTTATTCTGTATTTTAAAAGAATGAAGACTGGCTATCCCGAGGTGATAAATGAGGTCTTAGAAATGGCATCTTTCTTTTGAAGTTTGTCCCACGAAGTTATACCCTCCTGCGGCAGAGGATGCGCAGACCGTAAGCTTTGCCACAGCGCCCTCTTGTGTTCAGAGAACCGCAATGACAACATTTCCTCCTCTTAAGTTAACTATTATGACTTTAATTACAGATTAATTATACCCTTTCATCAAGGTTGAAAGAAGAATCCATACAAAGCATGACGACTAGAAAGTCGAAGACATGCTTTCTTTTCTTTTTTTCTTTTTATTGTGACTTCATTTCTCTTCAATGCCCTTTCAATTAATAGTAGTTGAGCGTTGGGGGCTGCAGTCAGATCCTCTGGGTTCAAATCACATTGCTGTGTCCTGCAGGCTGTCCCCGGGCAAGTTACTAACTTCTCTGTGTCCAGAACTCTGCATCATGTACTTATATCCTAAGGTAGTAGTGAACATTAAATATTAAGGACTTCGAAAGTGCCTGGAGCCTTGTAATAAGTGTTAGCTATTGGTAATTATCATTGATTTTATTTTTAAATAAATCAAAGAATCGTTACATTTCTGCTTGAAGTGACTTCAGAGATAATTAAGTCCAAGTTTTTCATTTTGTAGATGAGAAATCTCTGGTCCAGAGGAGCAAAGTGAACTGCCTGCAGTTGCCTAATTATTCAATGGCAGAGCTGAAACTGGAATGTAATTCTTCTGGTTCTCTAGGGCCCGGGTTTCTGTCTTTTCTGGAGAACAGCTCCCATAGGAAGCTCTTTTTGCTCTGTGTGTGCAGTGGGTGGACTTGCAGGAACTTTCTGCAGGGCCCTGGGGGGATGTGGGGCGCTATGGGAAAGGCACTGAGCCACACTCACACACTGGGCTCAGAGGTCTGGGCACAGGAGTAACGAGTTCAGTAATCCCTGCCCCTTCTTGCCATGACAATGAGATCGACAATCCAAGACTTAGAGAACTGGATGATGTGCACTATAGTCTGCCTAGAAATACTGGTCTCCACCACTTTCAGGAAGACCAAAATGATCACACACATATACCAAAAAATCTAGTGCCTGTAAATCTGTTTTTACAGTACCAGATTCCTAAGCTGCCATATCTTCTGAGCTAATATCCAACTCCAAAGGCTGAGCTTCCAAGAGGGCCTTGTATGAATATGGAACTAAGAGGCACGCTGGCTGCAGAACTGACTTCTCTCATGGAAAGTTTCTGTTCATTTTCTTTTTAAAGAAGATATCGTATCACAAAAAGACAAATGTCACGTGATTCCACTTATATGAGGCACCTAGAGTAGTCAAATTCAGGGACAGAAAGTAGAACAGAGGTTGCCAGAGGCTGGGGGAAGGGAGAATTATTTAATGGATATAGCCAATATTGCCAAGGAAATAGATGTCAGTCTACAGATTAGTGTTTACACTTTCAAAACTCAACCTAATGTTTATTAGGCTAAAGATTATTTTATCTTGAATTAAGACTCATAATACAACGAAGGTTTAGCCTCCCATCCTGGGTGAACTTCTGGGATTTCTTAACCTCCTTTTGATTTTCTGGCATCACTGAAAGCCGACATATAAACAAACCAGTGTAACACAATCACTGGCCAATGTATTGGTGGTCTTTGGCAAACATGAAGAGTGGGCATTAACAAATGATACCACACAATTCTCTTCCCCTACAAAGACATGTGGACTTCAGATAGGAAACATGAGCATATAGTAATTGTCAGACTCCCAGGTCAACATGTCTGTTTGGAAAGAGCTCTCGAGTGAAGACCGAAAGATGGGGTTCTGGCTCCAGGTCACCTATGCACTTGTTGGACCTCAGCAAATGGAGTGAGTTCTCTGGGCCTTTGCTTGCTCCTCTCTAAAACAGGGACTCAATAGGTAATCTCTAAAGTCCTTCAGTGATCATTCTGTGACCTGAGCCCAATACCACTCCAGGTCTACCACAGCCGTGGTGTGGGGTACTATTCGTAACTACATAATTGAGAAACTTTCAAAGGAGATTTAATTGTGCTAAGATTACCATGCGACCAAATAAAATAATTAGACTGCTACTTTCTCTTTCTAGGATAACCTGATATTCAGGATGAGAGATTGAACATAGGATTTTATATATCAAAACAAAAATAAAATTGGAACGAACAATATACAAGAATTTTTGTATAAGGAAGCCGTCTTAACATCTATCCTTTCTTTCTAAATGGTCATTATGTCGTCTAGTACCAAAAAATGGTGTCCACCCCCTCAGAATTTTTTTTTTTTTTTTTTTTTTTGAGACGTGTCTCCCTGTCGCCCAGGCTTGAGTACAGTGGTGCGATCTCGGCTCACTGCAAGCTCTGCCTCCCAGGTTCACACCATTCTCCTGCCTCAGCCTCCCATGTAGCTGGGACTACTGGTGACCACCACTACACCCCGCTAATTTTTTGTATTTTTAGTAGAGACGGGGCTTCACTGTGTGAGCCAGGATGGTCTCCATCTCCTGACCTCGTGATCCACCTGCCTCTGCCTCCCAAAGTGCTGGGATTACAGGCGTGATCCACCGCACCTGGCCCACCCCCTCAGGTTTTCTAACGACACCACCAATACATAGAAAACAGAGGCAACGTGTATGAGCCTCTTGTAACTGAAACTCTTATAAATGAAAGATCAAGGTGCTTGTTATACAGACGAGATATAGGGAAGCCTGATGTAGGAAAAAAAAAATGAAAACTTCTAAAATTCCTTTCTGTTTTCATCTGAAAATTTGCCCTCAGAAATGAGAATAATGAAAAATTACAAGTAGCATTTTATAAATGATGAGTTGCATGTGTTTTTATTGTTAACTTTGTGTGACAAAAACTATGTTTAATCTTAAGTGTTCATATACTGCTAGCTGGCTATACTCTGCAAAAGGATTTATGAAAAAGATTTTCATAAAAAAAATGTCTATACTGCCAGCCAGTACAGCCCTTTCGTGTGCAAAAGCACTAAACAGAACTCCCCAGTGCAAGAGCAAAGGGCATTTTTCTCTTCAGGGGACACAGTGATTTCCTCCAAGAAAAGGAAGAATTGAATACCGGCTTTGATTCTGAGTTTCCGCTCATGGACTTCTGATCTACACTGGTGCTTTTCCTCCACATTGTGCCACGAGGGACTGGGAGTAGACTAGACCTTGGCTCCAGCATCCTTTCATCCTTACGGAGATGAGAAACCAGGGACTCATTACCCTACTTTCTTAAAAAGCCCAGGGCAAAGAAATGGATCAACTCGCCTAGAGATTCTGATAATGGAAAGAAGTTGCAGTCTGTCCCATGACAGTTTTATGAGAAGTTCAATCTAACCCAAGAGTCTGAAATAAAGCATACTGTCTCATTAAAAGCAATGGTTCGAATCTACCTGAATTCAACATAAAACTATGCTTTTGTTAAAAGAATGTTTTAGGCCGGGCGCAGTGGCTCACGTCTTGTAATCCCAGCACTTTGGAAGGCCAAGGCAAGCAGATTCATTGAGGCCAGGAGTTTGAGACCAGCCTGGCCAACATGGTGAAACCCCTTCTCTACTAAAAATATAAATTAGCCAGGCATGGTGGGGGGTACCTGTAGTCCCAGCAACTGTAGAGGCTGAGGTGGTAAATCGCTTAAACCCAGGAGGCAGAGACCTCAGTGAGCCAAGATCGCACCACAGCATTCCAGCCTGGGCAACAGAGTGAGACCCTATCTCAAAAAAAAAAAAAAAAGAATGTTTTATAAACTATGTCAATTAAAACTAAATTCTTGTTAGTTCAATATTTTCACAGCAATGAGCCTGCAGACCCTGTGAAGACATTACAAACTATGCACGTGCTGAAACTTGGAGCTTATCTACAAGCTAATGAAGACATGTTGGTCTTTTATTATCCCTTTTATTACCAAAATGGGATATCGACTTTATTACATGAAAGCCATATAAGTCCTTTGCAGAGTCAGAGGCTAACTCTGTCACTTATTTGCTACGAATGTGGGCATTTTTTACTTACATGAGCCTCAATTTCAACAAACTGAGAACAATGTCTACCTTCAAGGTGAGAAATAAACTCATATTCATAAAGTATTCCCAACTGTGCCTGACACATGAAATCTCCAGCCATCATCACATCAGCACTCCATGGTGCAAGTCATTTTGAAATGATCACCTGATTGGAAAATATTACCAAACTAAATGTCTTTCCAAGTGCAACAAAGATATTCAGATGTTTCCTGGGTCACTTGAAGTCACCATTATTAACCCAATAAATGGCCAGAGACACTTATATCCTCTCTAAGTGAAGAAGAATGAAGATGTCCTTCTAGTTCTGATTCTATAACATTAACTAAGGGTTGTCTAGATACCATCCTTAAGTAACAAAATATTACAAAGCAATCATACCCCAGATACTTCAAGACAGAAGTGGCGTCTGAAAATCAGAAGAAAAAAAATTTACCAAGTTCTTTCGTAGGCAGACTATTATTATTATGCTCAAATAACTAAAAACTACCTACTAAAACTATGGAAAACCATTGAAGTAGTCATTTCTTGAGTACACTCCTTTGGAGTCCAATTATGACACCACTAAGGGAATCCTCACAATGGAAAACAGTTGCCATGAGTGATGAGAACACCAAGAATGCTCAGCTCAGAGGCAGCATTCCGTCTCTGCTCTGCCTAATAATAGCTGCTGAAGCTATTTCCAGCCACTTAGGCCTCTGAGTCTCAGATGCCTCATGTATAACACCACCTACTCTACAGGGTTGTTTTGTAAATCAGAAACGAAATAACGATGATAAAGCTTTTTATCATCTGTAAAGTAATAAAACTGTTGTCAGGTACGGTGGGTGCTGGAGCCATCCTCCTGGTGAGAGCCAGTTGATAAACTTTCAAGAATTTTGTGAGCCACTTGTTAAACCAGAAATAGCTGGAAATCAGCCATGGTGGGAGATTTACACTATGGAAATGGCCAGACATTGCCAATCAGGACTTTTTTTTTCCTGGAGAACTGGTTCCTAAACATTTAACAGCACACTATTGGTCCTAGTCACTGTTGTAAATAGCTATAAAGCTTCCTAGGCCTACAGATGAGTGAGCAAACATTAATGGGAAAGTTATCTACTATGAAGTGATATCTCAATCAGATTCTTAAAACATTCACTGTATGAGCAACGCAAAAAATTAGAAGGCATACTAAGAGATGAAAATGGAATAATATCACGTGACAGCAACCTCTTGTACATGCTGTGGTCTGACCTTGATATTGAATGGCATCATCAAATTGCATAATCACTAAGATCTACCAAAACATAAAGCAAGTTAAAAGATAAACGTTACTCAAGATATAGCGGCTACTGTAGTGAAATCAAAAAGAAATAAATACAAATAACTAACTAATAATTAGGCTCTGAGAAAAATTCAGTCAAGTATGCCCTTTCTGAGAAAAAACTTCCAAAACCACAACAACCAAAAAAACGAAAAACCTTGTCAAAATCAATGACAGAGTCTGGGTGCAGTGGCTCACACCTGTAATCTCAGCACTTTGGGAGGCCAAGGTGGGAGGATTGCTTGAGGCTAGGAGTTCAAGACCAGCGTGGTCAACATAGCAAGACCCTATCTCTAATAAAAATAAATAAATAAATAATAATAAAAACAATGACAGAAAAGGCTCTTAACCCCAAAATGTAAGAAGCACTCCACCCGAAGGACACTCTCAATCATGTTTCATGGCATCTTTGTTAGACAGATAACCAGTCCCACCCTAGTGGATTTCAATTCATACAATGGCACCATCACAGAGCCCAGATGAAGCTCCTGTTTCCGATGTTCTTCAAGGACTTTTCTGTACCGACATTCACAGGAACAGAACAAAACTAAGTTGAAGACTTTCTTTAGATAAAGGAAATAGAAAAAAAAGATTGTTTTTACCAATACCATTTGAAGGCAAAAGTGCCCTTAGGGAAAAAAAAAAATTGATGAAGGACAGAATCATCTTCAGCTGCTAGGTCCAAAAACACAGTCTGCAATTCTGCCAAACTCATCCCACACAGGACTCTGCTGGCACAGGTTACTCTATAGCAAGAGGATGAAACTGGCTTAGATTAGAAAGATTTGCCCCAATTCAAGGAATGAATCAGTGAGAGATAAAGGGTAGGGAAATGTGCCTCATTCAAGCCAAATTTCAGTTTTTGCAAGCGCAAAAAGATAACAAAAAATGAGAAATGCGGGGAATGGAAAATGCCTGATAGTGATAAGTCTGAAGATAGAAATGAATTGACTCTGCAGCAGGCAAAATATTATGACATGCAGCTAGGAGGGAAAAAATGTTGGCCCTTTATTTTCTTAAATTCTTTCCTGAAAACGTGGGCTTTTCATATCTGCTTAACCCTGAGAAGGCTCCAAACACACACATGGTAAGACATTACACAAAATATTTTTTTGATTTATAGGTTGAGCATCTCTAATCCAAAAATCTGAAATTTGAAATACTTCAAAATCTACTATTTTCTGAGCACCAACATGATGCTCAAAGGAAATGCTGATAGGAGCATTTTGGATTTTGGATTTTTTGGATTAGAGATGCTCAACAGGTAAATAAGCAAATATTTTTAAAAAAAAAATCCTATATCTAAAACACTTCTCATCCCAGGCATTGTAGATAAGGGATACACAACCTGCATTATTATGTTGAACGTGTCTTTGGCTTAGAGTATTGTCAGTTTTTCATAAACTAGAAAAATCAATCAAATGCCAAGATTCTTTAAAGTTTTATAGATTTCTGCAATAAAACCCTAAACTATTTAGAGTTAATTTAGTTTGCAAATACGAAATTGTATGGAAGAAAAAGACATCACTCCATTTCTCAGTTTTTTACCCTTGATTTCCAATTTTCTGTGGTACAAGATCTCTACCTAAATCCACATTAAAGCATTAAATTTAATCTCCTTCCATCACTAAGCCTTTTACAGAGTATGAAAACTGGCAGCCACCTTGCCATGGGAGCCCACATTCTCTCTGACTGACAAACTTTGTACTGCTGGAACAATACGTGGACGGGAAACAGGAGCCCCAACAGAAAGCTCGGCTCATCAACCCTCCAAGTCCTCAGTTTTCGACTAACACAGAACCTGGCAGGAGAGCCCCCGCTTCCTCACTCTCTGGCACTCATGCTCTCCATCACCTACTGGTGCTTCTTGTTTTCTTAAGAAGAAAAACTCAGTCAAAATGCAAAAGAAAAGAGAAAATGGTTACATAGAAATCCACTTTCAGAAAGAGCCAGAAGAGATTTTGATGTAACGGCAACAAAAAATTTTGAAGTAGGCAAGAAATGGATGTTACAGACTGAATGTTTGTGCCCTCCCAAAATTCATTTGTTAAAATCCTAACCCCAAAGGTGATGGCATTAAGATGTAGGGCCTCTGGGAGGTGACTAGGTCATGAGGGTAGAATCTCCATGAATGGAATTAGTCCCCTTACAAAAGAGGCCCCAGAGAGCTCCCTCACCCCTTCCAGAATGGGAGGACATATGGACATATGGACAATGGAAAAGGCACCATCTATGAACCTGGAAACAAGCCCTCACCAGGCACCGAATCTATCACTGCCTCGATCCTGGACTTCCCAGCCTCCAGAACCGTGAGACATACATTTCTGTTGTTTATGAGCCACTCAGTCTATGGTACTTTGCTACAGCAGCCCAAATAGACTAAGATAATGGAGATAAATAGAAAAGAAATAGAGCAGGGTGGACAGACCTAGATCATTGATGAAGAAACAAGTGAAAATGTGTCAGACAGACATGGGGCACATCACAAAATTTTTTTAGTCGGGGGTTTGTATAGGAAACTAGGTATTGTTTCTCAGCTGAATTCTCAGAACCAGAAGTATGCTGGTTTCCAAAATAGGTTGATGAAATGCAGCTCCCATAGATGAGACCATTAGTTCAGATGCTATTCCCTGGAGCCAGCTGAGGATGAGTGGGCACTCAAGGGTTATAGAGTGTATTTTAAAATACAAATTAGCTTTTGGATTTTGCAGACTTTTCCAGAATACCTCTGACCAATCAATACCATTCATGGGGTGACTCTGCAATTCATCAACGTTTTACATTTCCAGACCCCATCTCTGAGGTTTCCACTTGCCCCAGATACTCAAAGAAACCTGGGAACAAGGCAAGAGTTATTAAAATACTAAGAAGGCCAGAAGCAGGAACGTTTGGAAACTTCTACCGTACTCCCTAGAGAAACGGGACATGAGGAAGAAACTTGGACTTTGCAACATCTTTTTTGAAAGTAAATAGAAAAAGGAAGACTACAGGAATCAACTCCAAATTGTAACCTTCAGTGGAACAATAGAAAAGGTCATCTAACCCAGCGAGTGCATGGAATAGTAAGTAGGAAGGTTGAGAAAGAGTAGGGAGATGGAGGAAGACAGCATGCAACACAGACCGGAATGAAGACGAGCACCCTTGCCACCTCCAGAGACAGGCAGAGCTCACAACGCAAGTTCAAAACAGTGTTCCCTCCTCTTAATAAGGCTTTCAAAAAAGATCCACAGGAAATTAGCCGGTTTTATCCACATGGAAGACTGATAATCAGCCCTAAATGAATGATAAATTGACTAACCATTGGAATCACCTGGAGAACTCTGAAAAACATGCTGAGTCCAGGTCCCACCTTGGACCTAGGGCCCAGCAGGTAGCCAGGATGCTTAGTCAAGGAAGAGAGCCACGGCTATAAACAAGCCCCCCGACTTAATGTCTTGGAAGACAAGGCAAGAAATTCAGTTAGGCTACATTTTATGGGGCAAATGAATTATTAATTGAGTTAGTAAAATCTGTTTTATTTTGCTTTTTTGATGAAACAACTGAACTGACACAAGTGGTTGTTTGCTTAGATGTTTCTCCAGGCTCCATCCACAATTGTGTTCAGCCATGCAAGCCACTGGAATGCATTTCGTGGCTGTATTTTAACCTGGGCCTACAGCGGCAAGAGTTAGCTGATGTTCTCCTACCTATGCTCAAGTGCCTTCAAGGAAATTGACTTCAAGGTGGGGTGGTGGCAGGAACTTAGGTTTCTCCTCTATACACCTTTTAGAAAATGCTTGGAAATCACAGCCATAGAAACCAAGCAGCATTCTTGAATGCACTAAGTGGCCAGATTCCAGGTAGCCGGTCCACAGTCTTTCTCAGTGTGGCCCGTCTAGTTCTGATGATGAGAAATGGCTGCATCTGGGCTGTGCCGATGCCAGAAGAAAGGGCAACAGACTTCAGCTAACTTCAAGATTCTCTGTAACAAACAAACAAATAATTTTTTCAAGATTCTAATCATTCTAGGTTCTTGTTTTCCTGGGTTAGTTATACAATCCCAGCATCACCAAAAATATTTGACAAGGTCCATGGAGAATATCTAGTATAACCCTAACTTTTGCTGTGAAGAAACTGAGGCCCATGGTGTTTAAATGGCATGGCAAGGATCTAGGACAAAACCCGCATGTCGTGATTCCCAGGCCAGTGGCGTCTCCACACACCTGGAGTTCCATCAATGACACTTATCCAGATAATTGATTATAAACATTTTAAATCAGTTAAATAGATCAGAGTTTTCCTGCGCTAGACAGGCTATCAGTGTCAACCCATGACTTTGAAATGTGTGAAAAAGTAAGAGTAGTACTTTAATTTCCAGAATAAATTTGTACTTGGAAAAGTGGGGCTGACATTGGAGCCTGTAACTCTGGTGAGTCCCCTACAGCCCTTGCCTTTCTGTTGTGACCAAAACTCACAGAGTGCCTTGACCGCCCTGCGACCCAGACAGCTGCAGGTTTTTCCCAGCAGGCTTGAACCCAAACCGGGGCCTTGAACATTCCCACGCATTGATAAAGGTATCTACGTTTTCGCCCAAAACAGTGAAAGAAACTGGCCCTGGCCCTGAGCCAAATTCCTTAAACCCTCATGTAAACTCCATCCCCTGAGCACCTCGCTGCGGACGTTTCTAGGTGGAAGGCCCCTTTGTTCACGCTGCCGTCGCAGGATTGCTACAGCCCACTCTGCCTAAGCTCCCCTAATGAATGCTTTGGCCTGATCACTCTGGCTTTTACTGCTTCTTTTTTTGGAATCTCAGTAGGCCCCATCTTGGGAAAGTTTGGGGCTCTCCCTTGTGGGGACTCCCCTGCCACCACCTTTGGGGCAATTCCAAGGATGGGTTCGGCAGTATGAAACAAGGTCACAAAATGAAGCTTCAAGAGGATATGAAGGAAAATACCGTGACTTCAGTTCCCCACTGAGCAGCACTGGGAACCATTATCATTGCAACCTGCTCACGCAGGGTAGGCAAGCTCCCTGGGCTGCGGCCACATAAAGAAATGGTAGGGGCAGGTTTTCAACTAGAAGGTCATGTGCCTGCGCACAGGAGAATTACTCTGAAGCAGGGACATGAGAGAAAATCAATGCATGGGAACTAACTGGGCTGCAGGCGCTGAAAGCACCTGGAAATAAGCTCATCCTTAAAATAAATAAGACAGGTTTCCACAATATCCACAACATTGCTTCAGCAACTTTGATTTCAACAGCATTTCATTACCAACTGCATTTTAATGGGCACCCCGAGAAGCAGAGGAGAAGCAGAACAGGGGAAGGGGGAAAGGAGATGTCTAACTGCTGTTATACTCCCGTACTTGCCACCTTCTTCCTGCCTCTTCATTGCATAGTTTCTGTGCTGCATTTTACCATCCACATGCCACAGGCTTCATTATGTTCCAATACACTGTGACACATCAATCTGCAATCCAACCGAGAGCTCATAAGGTCACCATCCAAATTGGGCAACCCATCTCCCATCTGATCATTCTTGGAACTAATGAGCTGTTTAGGCTCACACAGCTTGACAAACATTTGTATGAGTTTATGTTTGCTGAAGCCTTTGGCATATGCACGTCAAGTCAAAAACAAAGCTAGACGTGTCATCGCCGGATAGTCACCCGGAGAGTGGCAGCCACGACTTTCACGTTCAAAGTGCCATTTGAGGATCTGAACTTAAACAGTACGGCAGCTGTTTGATTTGGATATCACGTAAAATTAATGGCCTAACTAGCAATGAGAACCTTTTTTGGAATATGCATGTGAACATATTCAAAGAAGAAAGATGTGCCGAGGGTTTTTACAGACTTTGAATCAAGTCCCAAATTAGAGACTTGCTTTTGTGGGCTGTGAAAATGGACCAGCTGAAGAGAAAGAAGGGGAAACGTCACTTCCCTTTGGATATAATCACCCTTAAAGTCATTTTGTGGAAAGGAAAATAAGTCATACTTATGAAGGAGAGAACATACAGGACTTTTGGTTTGAGGGCATGAGGGACATCTCAATTGTATTGCTCATCCTCAACTCCTGCCCTCCAATATTTGTGGCTTAGGCTTTATGTTGTAAATGCAAGAAAAGGGACTACTTCATGAAGAGGGTTCAAAAAGAGAAGTGGGATTTCAAATTTGGGAAGGAGGATTGTTCTTTGCGTGTTTGCCTTAATGGAAATGAAGTTTAACTGCTTGCATCAAATGGGGAATATTCTATCACTGTGGATTAAATAACAAGTTCATTTATAGAAAGTTATTTTTGTCTTTTTAATGTACTATTTAATTGACAAAAATTGTATGTGTTTATTAGATACATAACATGTTGCTTTGAAATATATATATGTTACACAGAAAGTTATTTAAGAATGAGGTCCTCTTTTGTGATTCTTTACAGTACAGTGTAAAGTGAACAAGGACACCTAGAATAAGGTGTAAGTTTTCAAAAGTGTCATTCACAAATTTAAGGATTTGCAAAGGACACACCATCAACATTGAAAACCATACTTTTCTTCAATTTTTTAAACTTCTTTTATATTTCCACTAAATAAATTCCTTTCCTTACCTAGAATTTCTTGTTTTTCCTTTGATATTTCCTTACATTAAAGAATTATTGCAGGGGCCAGGCACAGTGGCTCACATCTGTAATCCCAGCACTTTGGGAGGCTGAGGAAGGTGGATCACTAGAGGTGAGGAGTTTGAGACCAGCCTGGTCAACACAGTAAAACCCCATCTCTACTAATACAAAATTAGCCGGGCGTGGTGGCAGGCGCCTATAATCCCAGCTACTCGGGAGGCTGAGGTGGGAGAATCGCTTGAACTCAGGAGGCAGAGGTTGCAGTGAGCCGAGATTGCGCCACTGCACTCCAGCCTGGGTGATAGAGTGAGACTCTATCTCAAAACCAAAAAAAAAAAAAAAAAAAGATTTTTTTAGATTATTAGTTTCTTGTATCACATACTTCCAAGTACAGGGTGATACACTACATACCAAATGGGAAAGACATCATTTGAAGTCTAGAATGCAAACTTGAATCTTTTCAGAACATAACAACTAGAGGAGGCCTTGCAAAGACTTAAAAACAGGAGGAGAAGCTGAGAGCAGGAAGAGCACATAAGAATTCATAGCTGTAGCCAGGTGTTTTATTAGAAGGTTTATATATACTGCTCTATATTTTATATAAAAGAACTGTACATAAATAGATATTAGTAGGTATATTTGCCAGGAGTTTTCCACATATTACACATATTTTACAATTTAACAGGTATTTTACTTTTTGAAAGTTTTATAATTCTACATATCACATCTATTGCATTTCATATTATCACATGTATCACTTCAGTTGTCCCTCAGAATGACTAGAATACGATTTCATGCTCATTTTATAGATGAGGAATTTGAGGCTCAGAGAGAAAAAAATTAGAATGACTTAGCCACAATCACTTATTAAGAGGCCAGCCAGGATTAAAACTCAGGCCTGCCAGGCCACAAAGCCCCAGCAGAAGCTAGCCTCATGTTGTTGATGTATGTGTTTGTGAGTTGGTTATCAGCTCCAGGGTCATCGGGACCCAAGAGTCCCCTTGGGCCACCCTAGACTGATCACCCCACCCAGGTGGGAGAGCAGCGTGACCCTTCGTCTAGGAGACTGCCACACTCATCTCACTCCTGTGCAGTGAACAACAGATTATTATTGTCAGTTTAGCTGCTAAAGGAGGTTGTTTAGGGCGGTATTTCTAGTCTCATCAGGGCCACTGGGATTCCCCAAACTTTAAGTTCAACCACAAATTCAGGGATACAGCACAGGAGATGCCAAGCCTGCAGCGAGCCAGGACAAGGCAACTGCTGTACCTTGGCCCTGCGTCAACCCTGGAGCCTATCTGTAGCCTGTCTTCAGCCTATTTCAACCTACTGCTCTGCGTGGCAAGTTCCTCACCAGCCAGCCCTTAAAACAAGAAGCCAGTACCTGTTCCCATTCCACCCTCTCAGTTCGGAAGCACTTTATTGCTAGTACAGTCACGTACCACTTAATCACATTTTAGTCTACAATAGACGGTGTATGTGACAGTGGTCCCCTAAGATTATAATGCCATATTTTTACTGTACTTTTTCTGTTTAGATATGTTCAGATACACAAATACTTACTGTGTGACAACTGCCTACAGTATTCAAGACAGTCACACAGCTTTGTAGCCTAGGAGGAATAGGCTGCACCACAGAGCCTAGGTGTGGAGTAGTAGGGTGCACCATCTAGGTTTGTGTAAGCACACTCTATGCTGTTCACACAATGGCAAAATTGCCTAACGATGCATTTCTCATAATGTATCCCCATCACTAAATGATGTATGATTGCATTTGATTATTTTGTTCCTACAAATATTATTCTCTTCAGTCCTTTTTTAAAGGACAACAGTAGGTTATTAAGGTCTAAATACCTCCAGAAAGAATGCTAAAGGCAAATATCAGCAAAGATGTCTAGCAGGGCTTCAATGCATCCTCAAGCAGTGTTACTCTTAAAAGCAGAAAAGAGTAGAATGCATTTGGTTCTGTTTAAAAATCAGATCCAGAGGGCATTACCTAACTGCAGTCTAATCTTTTAGAGCTGCTGTAAGGTCAAATATTGGGCCCAAATCCATAGCTGTGTGGCATAATCCCTTGTAAATGACAAGATGAAATTTGCACATAGAGAAACTTCAACTTAGTTACAATTCTATTTCCTTTCCATGTTAAAAACAAAAATCCCTGACTTCTTTCTACTCGATATCATTTACAGTCTGACCAATGCATTCTTCTCTGCCATCTCTCCCCAACTTCATCCCATATGGAAGATGGAATTGGCACCTGTCTCCATTATTACAAAGCTGATGCATTTAGCCCTTGATACCAATGCCAGTTTGGGCAGAGAGGGAACCTCAACTGCAAAATAATTACGGCTGGTTGAAACTGTGAAGCCTGAGGAATCAGAGAATTAATTAGCCACTCCTGCCCTGACTTAAACAAGACCAGGAGCATGTCCTCCAAAGGTCGATATCTGAATGCTTTACAAAATATTAGGAAAGTTAATAATGATCCTGACTTTCTCTTGGGTTAAGGGTAATGCGTCTAAGAAAGATGCATAGAAAAGCCGCGTCTGATTTTTCATCCTTCGTACCCTTGCTGTGCTCACCCCTGTGAGTGGTTCTCCTATATCACCTTTACTTAACACTGCAAAGGGGAGTGAAAGCAACGAATAGTTTTGGAGGATTCTAAATCTAAAACCTGAGATAAATAAGCTCTGATATAAAGATTCAGAATAATTGAATCAATAAGCAACTCCAAATGTCACCTTCAGATATTCTGAAATGAGATATCCCTCGTCTATTACAGAGGAAAGGTAAAATCAATTGAAATTTGTTTTTGTCAGTCAGGCCTTTGGAGATGAGCCAACTGGTGTTGAATCCATGCTATCCCTCACTGGCTGTGTGATCTCGAGCAAGTTACCGAACCTTTCAAAGCCTCCGTTCCACGACTGAAAAATAGGCAGAGCAACATCCCTCCCTCACACTGCTGTTCCTGCTGTAGCAACAGAAGGTCCTGGACAGGCCCCATATCTCACAGGAGCCAGACCTCCTCCTAAGCACCCTCTCCTATGAAGGACAGCGTGTGAGCCCTTGGCAAACATCTCACTTTGTGCACCAAAGCTATCCAGGTTAACACTTTGCTCCCTCCATTCCAAAGACGATGTCCCAATTTTATATTCTAAGCCTTTTGTAAAACAGAGGTTCAGAAGAGTAGGGAACTCTGCCTCCTCAAATGCTCATTCTTCCACTGGCCATGCCACAGTCCCACTCAACTGGCCTATGTGAAGACCAGCCAGCCTGGCTGCCCTTCTGTCCTCACTTCTCATGGCCCTTACATGTGAGATGCTCACGGCAATGCATCACGGCCAGCTCCTCTCCCCGTCTCTGTCTCCACCACAGCCTTTAGCACCTGTAAAATGAGGACACCTGTGCTGGGGGAGCCTCCATTCTTCTTTCAGGTCTGCACTTCCATGTGAGGTGTGAGATGGTCTCATCTCCATCCTCTTCGGACAGGGGTGAACGTCGGCCTGAGCCTGGGTTTGGCTACGTGAGTGACTGTATACTCAGTTTCCTGCTGCTCAGGGCTGACTGTTTTATAGCAGGTTTTGCAGCATATTTATCTCCCCAACTCTATGAGAGGGAGCTCAGTAGGTACAGGTAGTCATCTGCACATTCAGCTTCCTCAAGGGCATAAAAGTTAGAAAAAGGTGGCGAATTACCCACTCAGAACATTGCCGTGAATCTAAAAGTCAGTGGCCACCCATATACCACTGGATTCTTAAGCACTAAAAGTTGCCTTAGAAAAACACAGTTCAAAAATATACTCAGAAGCTCTTGTCATCTACATGCCACATATGTGTGAGAACATTTATGGTAACAATGACTAACGTAAGGATGACAATGTACAGTAAGTGCAGAAGAAGCGCTCAGTAAGCTCTCGTCCTGTGGAAGACAGGCCCCCTTTAGAAGTCAAGGGCATGCCGACCTCTCCAGGCACGTGATCCTGGGAAGCGCACTGCTGCCCTTGCTCTGACCTTCACACACTGCCAGTGCTAGTTTCCCTGTAAGAGTGTCTGAGATGACTAGGTGACAGCAACAGCCTAAGGAAATCCAAAATTAAAACAACGAGCTATTTGTGTTCCCACTTCTACTGATGGCTGGCTGAACAGATAGCAGAGAGCCAGAGCGTCGGACTTTCCCAAAAGGAAGAGATATCAGGACAATTAAAAATAAAACATGAACCAAAGACGTATCCTTTAAATAGAAGTGCCCTTACTTTACCATATTTAAAACAATTCTGATAGAATATTATGTTGCTGCTTCATACAAGACAAGAGAAATCTCTTCTTTTCCACTTTTCTTCTTTGTCTTCTTCTCTTTTTTTTTTTAGTGTATGAAGAACTCCAAAAACATTTCTTAACGGAGCAACAACTTAGGTTGCATTCATACAGGATCGATATCTCTATGGTGTATTTTTTCACCTGTCACCATCCATACAATTATTTCAGAATATTCCCGGTCAGGTTCTACTTTGTGCTCCACACAACTCGGGAAGATTTTCATCACCCCAAGGACATGTGAGAGAAATTTATGGTTTACTAGAAGGTTAAGCAACTCAGGCCCTAGCATTGTACAGGCAGAGATGTCTTTCAAAAGGCAACAGATTTACTTGATGGTCAACTCTGGCATCATTGGTAACCGCTAAAGGCTGTCTGTCATAGAATCCTACCTCATGCCTCCATCTGTTCCCTGATTTAGTAACAGTAATGCCAATGGGGACACAATAAAGACACCCGAGGGGAAGACGCCCCCATCATTCAGGGACCCCTCCACCCTCCTCTGTGCCCTGTCACATGCACCAGTTATGCAGTCCTGCTCTTGGCACACTACCAGAGTCCTCTGTAGGTGGGGCCCAGCCCTTCCAAAGGCATTTACTCTTTCACACACACACACACACAAAAATAGCACAAATCAAGATTAATCAAGATAGACAAACCTCAGGCAAGCAGAGATTTGGTGACACTTCGGACACCATGGTGAGTGCCATGGAAGCTTTTTAATGTACAGAGTCTGTCTCGTGCTTCCAAAGTTCTGTTCAAATCAAACCACTGAATGAAATAAGGATGGAAGACAGTAGAGAACAAAATGGAAAATAACACCCAGTCCTTGCTCTTAAAAATCTTATAGTCCGTAGGAGAAACTGCATATGTGCTCATGAGAATATAAAATCAGTTCCTGAAGGGAAACCAGTGTGTTATGGTGGTGAGAAGACAAAGGTTCTATTGAGGATCAGAAAAGGTATCCAACTTCTTCACGAGCTTGTATAATAAGTCACAGCTCACAGTGAGCTGCGTCATGCTTTGTCTTTGACCTAAAGCCATACACTTGGAAAGAACCTAAAGGATCATTTGACAAGCAAAATGGTATGAGGGAAACACATATACACACACACATACACATATACACATGCAAACACACTCATACACTATACTATACCCCACACACACACCATCGTCATCATAATCAGATCCCTGCTGTTGGCTCCTGGTTATTGACCTGGGGACCTTGGGCATGTTGTCTAACTTCTCTGAGCACTAGTTTCCTCTTCTGAAAAATGAGGATAGGCCGGGCGCCGTGGCTCATGCCTGTAATCCCAGCACTTTGGGAGGCCGAGGCGGGCAGATCACCTGAGGTCAGGAGTTCAAGACCAGCCTGACCAACAAGGAGAAACTCCATCTCTACTAAAAATACAAAATTAGCCGGGCATGGTGGCACATGCCTATAATCCCAGCTACTCGGGAGGCTGAGGCAGGAGAATCGCTTGAACCCGGCAGGCAGAGGTTGCGGTGAGCCGAGATTGCGCTATTGCACTCCAGCCTGGGTAACAAGAGTAAAATTCTGTCTCAAAAAAAAAAAAAATGAGGATAATAATTCCACCTTGCAGGATTGTTGTGATAAGTAGACATAGCATGTATCAAGGAGCTCAGCAGGTACAATGTGTTCAACAAATAGTATCTCCTGATATTTGGACTAGGTTCCTCAAAAGTAAACTTCAAAAGACTGTCAGTTATTGTCTTTTAAATATTCACTCATTGTTTCACTGTAAACATTTAGAGTAAGGCCTCTATGTACAAGACACCGCAGAGTATGAATATAATACAATCCCTGTATCATGGGATATGATCTAATGGCATAGTTTGATATTGCCCAAAACTTGATCCAAGACATCAGGCAAAATATGCAAGGGACAGGGAAGAAAGGGAGCATTGACACCCATCTCCAAGTCACCTATGTAAAAAACTGAAAATCAGGGAGGTTAAGTAACTGGCTGAAAGTCGCTGTGTTATTTTCTGGACAAACTGAGAAGTGACTGGGGTCTTTTAATGACTAGTCAACTCACAAGATTATCTTTGACCCTGTAGACAGACCATCCTGGACACATCCTATAGCTTTGCTACACAAAGGAGAGGCAAGGACAACAGCAATAGCATCACCTGGAAACTCAGTAGAAATGCAGATTCTCAGGCTACCCAGGACCTCCTGAATCATACCTGGCATTTTAACCAGCTTTCCAGATGGTTCAGATGGATGTTGAAGTTTGAGAAGCACCACCCTAGAGGAACTTCAAAAGACTGTCAGTTCTTGTCATTTAAATATTCACTCATTTATTCACTGTTTCACTCAGCAAACATTTACAGTGAGGCTTCTATGTGCAAACACTGCAGGGTATGAATGCAGTACAATCCTTGCACCATGGGATACAGTCTAGTGGCACAGTTGGATGTGGCCCCAAACTTGATCCAAGACACCAGACCTGTTACACAAGGGATAGGGAAGAAAGGTGGCATTGATACACATCTCCAAGTTCTCCAAGTCACTGTATACAAAAATACCATCTGCTTATTAAAACAAAGTCACACGCAGGCCTGGAGTCAGACGAGCCCTGTTTCTCTCTTTGCCCAGGGGAGGGACCTCAGGCAAACTACCTCCTTTTGATGAACCCCACCTAAAACAGTAAAGTCTTGGACTTCAGGAATATCCAGGTTCTTCCCAGTTTTCTTCATTTCTTCCTAACTCTTCTGGTTTTATTCATTCACTTGGCAAATATTTCAGTGACACTATCTGCTGGGGATTGCTTCAGTGCTGGGGACACTGGCGACAAGATAAATGAGGCCCTATCAACCAGCAGTAAGTACCACGCTGAGCACTGAGACAGGGTAATGAGATCTGGCATTGCTGGGTGGCTGTTTTCCATTGGATGGTCAGGGAGGCTTCTTAGAGGAACAGGATTTAACTTGAGGCCGAAAAGACAAAAGGAGAGAGCCATGTAAACCTAAGGAGAAACCATTTTAGGATGAGGGAACAAACCCTGAGGGTGTGAACAAGCTTGGGGCATCTAGACATGTAAGGAAGGTTCCGGCATGTGAAGGAGAGAGGAGGGAGAAGGGTCCAGTGAGGTCTTACAGCAACAGAGGGTCCGGCCACATGAGGCTGAGCGGCCAAGGTAACTTTCTGGATTATTTTCTGTGTGTGACCAGAAGAGTGCCAGGCAAGGATCTGATTTTAAATTCTCTTCTTATAAAATGAGGTATGGAATAGGCTGCTATGGACTGAACCGTGTCCTCCCCCAAAACTTACATGTTGAATCCCTGGTACTTCAGAATGTGACTGTTTTTGGAGACAGGGTCTTTAGAGAGGTGATAACATTGAAATGAGGTCATGAGGTTGAGCCCTAAACCAGTCTGATCGGCGTCCCTATGAGGAGAGGAGATGAGGACACAGACACACACAAAGGGAAGGTCACATGAGGGAGGACGTAGGGAGAAGACGGCCATCCGCAAGCCAAGCAGGGAGGCCTAGGGAGAGACCATTTGTGCTGACACCTTGATCTCAAACTTCCAGCCTTCAGAGTTGGGAGAAAATAAACATCTGTTGTCCAAGCCACTCGGTCTGTGGTTTTCCGTGACAGCAGGCCTAGCAAACTAATGTAAATTTAAGAACAATGATCTTTACAATGACACAGGGAAAACAGCGAATTCTCCTGTACTTCTCTAATTGGCGCATGTTCTTATAAATGCTGGCTTAACCTTTATAACTCTCTCCAAATCTTAAATTGGACTTAAAAGTCCTTCAAGCTAGTAATCTAAACTCCGGTTCTGCCCAATCCCAGAGTCTTTTTCCAACAGTTCCTGAACCAATCACAGGCAAATACCTGAGTTTCACGTTATCCTGCCTGAGTTTCTTTCAGCTAAGAAATACAAAAAAAAAAAAACTCATGCTCTTTCTTCCGGTTTCCGTTAAAAGCCTCCACCACTTTAGTTATTATGCTGCCTTAAATTCTAAGATGCACTGTCTTTTTCCTTTTTCAACATTTAAAAAGCAAAGATGAGATTTGGAATTGACGTGAACCTGCAGTGTGAGTGTCTACCCGCCTTGGAGCTGTTGTCAAATCTGGGATGCATCAGACAATCACTGGCATTGTAGAAGCAAGACAATGTGACAATTTTCTGTTCCTTTTGAAAACGTCGATGAAAAGCTAGGACAGAGGCTCTTTTTCCACCCTGAATTTTGGCAGTTATGTAGTGGCAGAGATGATAGAAAAAGTTAGCTCTCACTTGGGAAGGCCAGGGTCCAAATCCTTGGATGGCTGTGAAGACGTTGCCCGTATTCCAGGACGGACAGTGTCTTCACAGCTGTCCCGTCCTGTGGGCCCCTCCGTGGGCTTCGCCCTGCTGCCTGGATCCTCCATCCCTGGTTACCAAGTTCTGCATGCCCAGTTCTTTCTGAAAGCTGCCTCCTCTTCTCTGTCCTAACAGTGACCTGGTCATCCCTGGAGGGTATCATGGCACCTGCAGCCACTCAAGTGTGGATGCTCACTCCTCACCCCTACCCAAGCAGTCAGTGTCCTCCCGGGTCCCTAACATGGCTCTACCTTCAGGTATAATCTGCTGCTGCTTGGAGGCTCAGGGTGCTCAGCTTCACCCCCAGCTGTCCTTCTCGTTGCTCTCATCTGAGACATCCCCCTTCTCTGGGGGCCTTGATCCTGGACCTCTACCTCCTCCCCACCCCAAGCCCTGCCACTATCCTTCCATCACCAGGCCGACATCTGGGCTTCTGGGTTCCTTGGCCTCACTGTCCCACCCCACTTCACCTTCACTTCATCTGCATCCAAACTGAGCCAACGAGCTCCCAGCCACCCTGCCACCACTTTTCCCACACCCCAGTTATTTCTGCCCCTGCTCCACAGCCACATCCAGCCACCCATCCCTCAACCTGTCACTTTCCCTTCTTTATCAGCCTCCAGTGTAGACATAGCCATCCATCACTTCACTCACCTTCCAGCCACTCCATTTGGCTCCCGAACCCAGTTGCCTTTCTCCTCCACTTGCCTGGAAACCCCCAGCCTGGCGTGCCCGCTCTTGCCATCTCCTCTCCCTGAAGCAAGCTGCTGAGCACAGCTGGGGAGAATGCACGATCTCAGGGACAGTGTCCACAGAAGTCACTGGGCCACCTTCCAAATGGGCACCAAATCCACCTGGCAATTCTGTGTTCCCTGTGCCAGGTCTCCCCACCTTCAAGGCACCACAGCAGACCTTTCCCCACTCTCCTCAAACCTCCGCCGGCCTTCCTCCCATTCACTCACTCGCTCACTCACTCATGTATTCATTCAAAAGTATTTGTGGAAACCACAGCCAAACCCGGTCCAGAGCTGGCACCAGGATGTGGCTCAGTCATTCATCACCCTTCTCTGCTTTCTCTTTGTAAACCAAAAAAAAAAAGTCTAAGGTCCTCAACCACGTGAATGGACTTCCTCCCTGGCCAGAGAACTCTAAAATTTAACCAGAAAGACTGGCTCAGGCCATGACATTCAACGAGTGGGGTTGAACATGCCTCATTATACCCTCCGGTATCAACATCAACACAGACCTTACATCTGATAATAAACATTTACAATCTAGTCTCTCTGAAGCCTGCCACCTGGAGGCTTCAGCTACACGAGAAAACTTTGGTCTGCACAACCCCTTATCGAAACCCAGACATTCCTTCTTATTGATAATAACTCTTTCAACCAATTGCAAGTCAGAAAATTTTTAAATCTTCCTATAACCTGGAAGCCTCCCTGCCCGCCCAAATTGCTTCAAGTTGTCCTGCCTTTCTGGACCAAACCAATGTATTTCTTAAATGTATGTGATTGATGTCTCATGTCTCCCTAAATTGTATAAAACCAAGCTCCATGAAAACCCTAAACCACAGGGTTCAGAGAGCTTCTGGGCTGGTGAACCCATGGCAGTGCTGGGAGGTGGCACACCTGGAGGGGGCACGGAAGCTCTGCGCCACCCCCATACCTTGTCCTATGCATCTCTTCCATCTGGCTGTTCCTGAGTTGTATCCTCTACAATAAACTTGTACACATAAGTAAAGTGTTTTCCTGAGTTCTGTGAGCCACTCTAGCAAATTATCAAATCTGAAAGGAAGCGGGACTAAAAAAACCCTGGGCTCTGTACACAAGTTGAACAGAGCTAAATGGAATTCCGGGCACAACCAGTTGATATCCAAAGAGTTAGTGTGTCCCTAAAGGCAGGGGAACCCGACAAACAAAAACAGTCCGTGCTCCTCACACGCTCCTGCTGGTCCTCCCTCATCCCTGACCACTCTCTCTCATGCTTCTTTGTGGCTCCTTGTCCTCTGCCTGTCCCCTAAAGATTAATGTTCTTTGGGATGCTCCTTTGCACCATCTTGTCTCTGCACTGGCTTTTCCCATGCTCTCTCATCTATCTGCACGGCTCAAATTATAATCCCCATGCTGAGAACAGCCGAAGCCCTGCAGTCAATCAGCCCACCTTCCTCAGCTTTGCAACCAGCTCTCCACCGAACATCTCCACCTGGGTGTCACTCAGAAACTGCAGACTCAAGTGGCTCAAAGGAGAAGTACAATCTCTTCCAAATCTGCCATTCTTATGGCCTTGATTCTAATGAATACCACCTACCAATGGTCCAGGCCAGGAAGCTAAGCTTCTATCTCATCTCCTCCCTCAGGATCACCTTGCACCTCCTGTCTCTAAGCATCCACTCTCAAGTCCTGTTGGTTCTCATGGCTGAACACCTCTGCCATGTATCACCTCCTCTCCGTCCTCACAGCTGCTCTCCTGTCACCTTCCTCTCTCCTGCCACTGGCCTCCCTGCAGGGGGATGGCCCTCATGTCCAGTGTGGAGTGGATTCTCTCTCCATTCTGTAGCTGGACCCAGTGTGGCCTTTTTTTTCCTCCCCCTAATGCAAATCTTATCAGATCACTCTCTGCTTAAATCTGTCCAAGGGCCTCCTATTGCTCTTAGGATCACTTCCAAACTCCTTAAATGGTGTACAAGCCCACCTGGCCCTGCCTAACTCTGGAGCGGAAGCTATCCCCACCCCTCCACCCCATCGAACAACGCAGCCCCACTAAATTCCTTGCAGTCCCCATAAGGAAGCTTTTCTCTCTCACCTCTAATGCTTGTTCTTTCTTCTGCCTCAAATGGGCTTTCCATACTTTTCTCCATTTTAACTTTTACATATCCTGAGTAGCAGCTTAGATGTCATCTCTTCCAGAAATCTTTCCCTGGCTTTTCATACCTCCCCATCATACACTTACCTGACTGTACCGCCGTTGTCTTTTTTCTGCTGGTATATCCCAGTGGGCGCTAGCATTCTAGAGGACCAGGATGGTACTGTTAGGCTCAGCACAGGTAACCAGCTGCAGACACAGCCTGGCACATAGGGGCTCACTATAAAAAGTTAGTTGAGAGCAAGGACAGATTTACCATGAATCTAATGGCACATAAGCCTCAAGGTCCCCCACTTTCAAGAGTCCCCTTCAAACCCTGTATCCAATTTTGAATCATAATTCTATATATTTTTTTCTTTAAATAAGACCCATACTCAAATTGTGTGAGCCCAGGGCTCACAAAACCTGGACTCACCATTGGGTTACATAAATGAATGAGGTGGAAAGTGAGACTCACAAAAGTGAAACAGCTACCCCAGCCCATGTCCCTCTGAAGTGGCACAATGAGGATCTGAATTCACATGTGTCTGACACAGCTCACACTCCATCCAGTGTGCATAACAAGCAAGTCGGCTCATCACTCCTGGCCTCAGCTTCCTTATTTGGGAAGGAGAATGTTTGCTGCATGGGATGTCATAAGGAATAACTCAAATAATATCTCCAAAGTACCTACATAGGAGTTGGCAAATGAATGACTCTGAAATACCAGACTGTTGGATACATAATAGTTTGAAATACCATACACCACAAGTCTCATTCAGTTCTCAAGTTCAATATCCGTTGAAATGGAGTTCTAACTCAGCAGACCTTTACTAAGCCCCTATTCTATGCAAGGATTACAGGAATTGGGGACAGAAGACTAATAGCCTCAAAAAGGCTGGGTGCGATGGCTCATGTAATCCCAGCACTTTGGAAGGCTAGGGTGAGAGGACTGGTGAGAGGATTGCTTGAGACCAGAAGTTCAAGGCCAGCCTGGGCAACAGAGAGAGATCCTATCTCTACAAAAACAAATGTTTTAAAAATTAGCCAGGCATGGTGGTACATGGCTGTAGTCCCAGCTGCTTGGGAGCCTGACGTGGGAGGATCAAAGCCCAGGAGTCTGAGGCTGCAGTGAGCCTTGGTTGCACCACTGGACTCCAGCCTGGGTAACAACACAAGACCCTCTCTCTCAAAAAAAATAAAAATAAAAAACAACAAGAAAAACTGGCACAGAGGCTGGGGAAACAGATATTTAACCAAATAATTACAAAGTATGCAAAAAGAATTCAATATCTTCATCCTTTTTACTGTTTTCTAACCTTAACATTTTGCTCTTCGTGTGTGTGTGTCTAAGGAATTGTCTCTTCCCCTCTGGTCTGAGGTTAACTATGTAGTTGACTAACAGTTATTAATAATTAACAGTTCTACTCAGCCATAGAGCAGCCTCTGGTTACAACCTGAGTGATTTTTAAGGAGACGAAGTTAAAGCTGTGAATTGAACAAAAACTGAATAAGGTTTTTACTGGTGTCACCACACAAACCCTCTAGGGAGGTAGCAGTTCCTTGAAAAGAAGCCAAATTTCACTTAGCCAACAGCACAAGAGGTCAGAAAATACTCAGTAGGCAACTCCCTCTCTGATACTAAGCATTTAAAACGTTTGCACATTTGTAAAGGTGCACCAGCATGATGCACAGAGCAATGACACTGACCAGCGAGCCGGATAACTGAGGTACAGCCTGGACAAGAGCCTGAGAAAGATCTACCTCCCACTCCGTGACTCCTTGAGGGGTGACTCGCAATGCTGTGGAAATTCAGGGTCTGGGGAGTGTGCACACCTGGCTTGTGCCAGGTTTTGCCCCCTGGAAGGTATGTGGGTTTGGACCAAACCTCACAAAGCCTCTGCTTAGTCAATAATAATAATAGTAGTATATAATAATGCACTAAGAGAAAAACAGGTTGAGTATTCCTTATCTGAAATGCCTAGGACCAGAAGTGTTGTGGGTTTCAGCTTTTTTTCAGCTTTTGGAATATCTGCATTAGAGTTAGCTGTGGAGATTCTCTAATGTGAAAATCCAGAATCCTAAATGCTTCAGCGAAGCTTTTCCTTTGAGCAGCATGTCAGCCCTCAAAATTAGTTTCAGATTTTGGAGCATTCCAGATTTTGGATTTTCAGATTAGGAATGCTTGACCTGTAATAATAACATCAACATCATAGAGATGATTAATGAGATTAGACAGGTAAAGCATGTGGTAAATGAGCTATACATTTTCAAGTTTTTAAATTTTTAAAAAATTTACGCGCAGTAAAATTCACTTGTTATACAGTTCTACGGGCTGTAACTTGTAACTATCACGACAAACAGGATACAGAACAATTCCAAGGCCCCTAAAGAATTCCCTTGGGCTGTTAATTTCTAATCAGACCCTTTCCCAGCCCCTCTCCCAACTCTTAAACTCTTCCCCTAGAGGTCTCTTTTCCAGAGCATTATATGAATAGGATGCTGCAGTTGTAGCCTTTTGAGACTGGTTTCTTTCACTCAGTACAATGCATTTGAGAAGTAGCCAGGTTGTTGTATATATTAATAGTTTGTTCCTTATTACTGAGTCGTGTTCCATTATGCAAAGGTACCATAGTTTGCTATTCTATCCACTCAGTGAAGGACGTGTGACTTGTTTTCAGTTTTAGGCAATTATGAATAAAGCTGCTATAAATATTCATTACAGTTTTGTGGGATAAAAATTTTTATTTCTAGAGGATAAATAAGTATCTAGGAGTGGAACTGCCAGGTCACATGGCAAGTGTAATGTTTGACTCCATAAGCCACTGCCACTGTCATCCATCTACTGTTACACCCCCACCAGCGGTACTGGCACATCCCACCAGGGATGTATGAGCAATTGGCCTGCTCCACCTTCTTGGCAGCTCTTGGCGTTGTCAGTATTTCTTACCTTAGCTATAATAGGTATGCAATGTTTAGGTTTTCTTGGAGATAGAACATTTACATGAGACTGTGTTTAATCATTGACTTTCGATATCGTTTAGATGTTTGCCCCCTCCAAATCTCATGTTGAAATGTGATTCCTCAGTGTTGGAGGTGGGGCCTGGTGGGAGGTGTTTGTGTCATGGGGGCGGGTCCCTTATGCATGGTTTGGTGCCCTTTCCGTGGTAATGAGTTCACACAAGATCCAGTTGTTTAAAAAGAGCCTGGCACCTCCACCTCTCCTCTTGCTCCCTCTCTCGCCATGTGACACGCTGGCTGGCTCCCCTGCCCTTTCCACCATGACTATAAGCTTCCTGAGGCTTTGCCAGAAGCAGATGCTGGCACTATATTTCGTGTACAGCCTGCAGAACCATAAGCCAAATAAACTTATTTTCTTTATAAATTACCCTGCAACATAAATATACCTATATATAAATATAAAGGTATTCCTATATATAAACATAATACCTATATATAAATGTAAAGGTATTCCTTTATAGCAATGCAAACAGATGAACACAACTGTAATACAAGAATGTTCAGGAGCAGTGGAGGATACAGAAACCAAGTTATTTTAAGGGCTAGCCATGACCTTCGGGAAATCTTGAAAACCCCAGCCTGCTGAAAAGGTATCTCATGGTTCGGCTCCGTCCACTTCTCCAGCCTCATCTCCTATCATTCTCACGCTTACACCCTTCAGTCCAGCCAGATCAATAATCACATAAACTAATATTTATTGAATCCTTATGATATGCGAGGGCACTAAGCCAAGATTGTTACATGTATTATTACTTCATCTACTCATGGTCCTAGGAGGTCAATATTAGTAGTAGTAGCATTTCTATTTTACATGGGAGGAAACATACTCAGAGAGATCGGCAAACTTTCCCAAAGTTACACAGCTGCTAAGTGGTAGGGCTGGGATTGGATCCCTGTCTCCTAGATGTGCCACATTCCTCTGACCTCCGAGTCTGTGCTCTCCTCTTCCCTAATACAACAGTATTTCTGTCCCTTCCATCCCCAAGTCACGATGCATGCCCTGCCTCCTCTGTGAGGCTCTCCCTGGCTCCTCGAAGGCATCCTTGGTTGTCCTTATCTCTGCTGTCTTGACACCCATTGTTTATTGCTTCATTTCATCCTTCAACACATCATGTCCTATTTGCTGTGTACATATGCCTCCTCCACCAGTGACTGCAAACCTCTTAAGGTCGGGAATCATATCTTGTCACCCTTCCACTCCCCAGTGCCTATTACAGTGGCTGGCACCTGAGAGGCACTCAACATGTGTTGTGGGAGTTGAGGAACAGCTAAGGCTTCTGAATGAGAGGCCAGGCAGTGACACAAGGGTCCACTGCTGCACAGGTGTTTTAAACAAGCTCACAGTCCTACAAAATGCATCCAAACAATGAGCAAAAATGTAGAAGCAAAAGAAGGGCCTTACACAAACTTACATGTAACTCTTGAGACAGACTCTCAGATATCCATCCCTATCAACAACAAACAGGACGAGGTATAATGCAAGATGACAACAGGGACATTCACCCAATGTTAACAGCTTTAGGCCAGAGGGCAAAAAACAAGAGAGTGGAAGAGGGAAGAAAGGAGTCCTTTTCTACATTCTTGCTACAGTTGTTCTCCTTCCTATTTACGTAAGCATGGAGGCAGTTTTTTCCTCCACCTACATGTTGCAGGGCAATTAAAACTGTTTATTCCTCCCTTTCTATCACTGTCAATAAAAAGGATCATTTTTAATATTAAAAAAATAATAAATTCATAACACAGCTCAACACAAAGGCCGGGAAGAGGCAACTCTCTGCAGTGTCTGCATCCTATGAATATATGTTCAATTCATAGATTAATTTTTTAAATTAAAGCATTTGAAGAGTATGAAATATCAACAGTCAAATGCTTCATGGGCCACGGGTTCTTCTCCAGTATTCTCCCAAGTGAGAAATTTCAAAACTGTAGAGACCACGGCTGTGCATTAATGAATCCAGAACTTTTTATCCATCTTTCTTCTCTATTGATAAATGTTTGCAAATTCTAAAGGCTTGAATAGAGAAGTTTAGCCTGTCTCTCATAATTCAGACCAAAGCCTCTTAGAGAGAAAAAGGCATAAATGAAAGGGCATTCATACAAAGAAGTAGATTAATATTTCAATTGTGGCAACCAAATTTGCCATTCCCAAGCCAGATTAGGAGCTATTTTTTTCCAGCATCAGTTCCCATGACTCATATCCACCATGGCATGTTTCAGTTTCCTGGGAATTCTCTGCTTTGGTTCTCGTGCAGGTTGAACCCTCTACAAGTTCCGTAAGAAAACATTACTTGTGCCACCTCCTCATCTCCTCCCTTTCCTTTCACCTTCGCCCCATCATTTCTTCAAGGTTCACATGTAGAGAGTTAAATACAATAACGGTTTCCATACTTTAATGCAGTTAATAAGTTGTTCAAGTTAAGCAGAAAAAAATATATAAATCAGAAATACACCAGTGTCTTAATGACAAATTTCTTTATTCAGTTCTTTGGGGACCTCATCATGTAAAGCTTCATGGAAGAGGGTGACTTCATATAATTTAATCAATGAAAAGACAGAGGAGAATTTGCTTTAGAAGTTTCTATGCTCATATATCATGTAAAGGCATACAATAGGCTTGTTCCGTGTTTGGTAATTAGTTGTAAACAGCTACACTTTGGGATAAAAAATGCCATGTCTCCCCTTGTATTTGCATACAAGTGCCTTAACACATTTCACGGTGACAGTCACGAGCTGGGATATATACCTAATGGAGCCTGGCAAGACAGAATGACCTTTCTAATTGTCATTATGAGAAGCACAATTGCAAGTGACTTTGAAACATATGGTAAACTTCATTATGCTAAAATAGAAAAGCTCCTACTTTGGGGCTCACGATTAATATTAATGTCAGACCTCCTGAGGAAAAAAAAATGTACTCTAAATTTTATATTGTATAAAACCCTCTCAATATCAAAGAGAGCATTTATTTATAGTCTTCAGGCTTCTTCATAGATGCTATTAAATATTACATTAGGCATGGCAAAATAGAATGAATAATCTTGAAACATTAAGGGGAGGATAATGATTACCTTCCCAGCATCAGATCAAATGCCATGCAGCGTGGGAACAGAGAGACTGACTATAAATAGGAGTCCAAGGAGGACAGAGGATGTGTATACAGGAGAGTCAGTGGGGTCCCACTCAGATCACACGGGGAGGGGCGGGGCGGGGCTTAGCGCACTTTTTCCAGAGCACGTGGACATCGTGGGAAGTTAAGGTGGTCAGAAGAGCTGTCCTGATTAGGCATGGAAGGGATGTAGGGAGTGAACGTGTGGATAGATAAGGGTGTGTGATAGTCCAAAGGTGGAGAGGAGAATGTGAAAGCCAGCCAGAGGAGCCAAAAGCTGTGGGAAGACGTAGTCGGGGTGGAAGGAGAATGACTCCCAACTGCTGCAACAGGTAGAAAGGTGCCTTCCTGAATCCGAAATCATAGAAATTTCTCACGATTTATGATTACACATCAATGGAAAAGGATCTTTGCCTTAATACCAAATGCTGCATATCGTCTGTGCAGAGAAGGGCAGGGAACTGTTGCAAACACCTTTTTCATGCCCCTGGTGACAGTTTCAAAGGTCATCCTGTCTGGCATCCTTCCAGTACAGGGACGACGGCCTTTCTCTACCATTTCTTTGAACCCCCTCCCTTAAACTGCAGCTTCAAGGGCCACAGACACCATCAAGACACTATCCGTTCACCTGTGAAATAACAGCATGCCTCTGGAAGGAAAAAAATAGTCCTGTAAGCAGTAGTTGCTTTTATAAAGGATCAACTTAAGAAACTGGGAAATAATAAAGAAAAAAAGGGCCAAAGACAGTGAAGTACAAAACATGAGATGCATCCTGAAGAAAAATAAGGTCATGGGTAGGATACTGAGTACTTCTCTCAGTTTCTGCATTTTAACGGTGGAGAAAAGGTAAAATAATACCTTTCACAGGTTTACTGGAAAAAGTGAAACTGGTTTATTAAGGTCTCGATTGCAGCAGTTCCCTGAATATCACATTTGTTTGAAAGGCCAGGTCCAATGCATATTAATACACAGAGTGGAAATACAATGGCTTTACTCAGAAAGATCGGTCTATGTTGTTTAGTACATCATTTGCACCCTAATGCCTTAAGAAGTTTAAAATCCACTCTACACTGTTGTCTCAACATGTTATTTTTTATACTTTGTTCTTGGTCCATTATGAATCATGATGAGGGGTTAATTTCACAAACACACACACACATACAAATAGGAAAAAATGATAGATAACCATATTATGTAAAGAAAAGGAAACCACTAGGTGCCTCCTTCAAAATAAAACAAATAGACGAAGGACATAGGCAACACAAAATGAAAAAAATTAGGCCAGGCATAGTGGCTCACTCCATAAATTCCAACACTTTCAGAAGCCAAGGCAGGTGGATCATTTGAGCCCAGGAGTTCCAGACCACCCTGGGCAACATGGCATAATCCCGTCTCTACCAAGCCAGGCCATGGTGGCACATGTCTGTACTTTCAGCTACTCAGAAGGCTGAAACGGGAGGATCACTTGAGCCCAGGAGTTGGAGGTTACAGTGAGCCGAGATAACGCCACTGCACTCCAGTCTAAGTGACAGAGTGAGACCCTGTCCCAAAAAAAAAAAAAAAAATTATAAAGGCACAAAAAAACAAGTTGAATGTATTACTAAAAGACATGCAAAAATGAGGCATGAATTAAATACCACTCGATTGTTGTTATACCAATAATCATTTAAGAAATAATGCTTATTATTAGAAAGGATGGATTGGTAGTATCAATTAAATTGCTATAATCCTTTGGCAAATTAATCTGCAGCATGTATGCAGCCATAAAAATGACTGCACTCTTTGGGTCGTTAATCCCACTCTTGGCACTTTATCCTCAGAAAGAAATTCATGAAATAATCATTAAACACCTCGGAATAAGGAGGTAGTTAAGTCACAGTATATTGATTCTTGAACTGTTATGTACATAACAAATAACAAATTGGAATACCATATTGCAACCAGGGACACAGAAGTGTATAATGAAGAGTATGGCTCTGAAATGAGACAGATGAGTCTCATTCCAGTTCTTGATTTCCCATATACAGAAACTTGAGCAACTCTGTTAATTCACTGAGCCTCAGTTTCACACATCGGTAGATTGGGAATAATAAATTTGTCTCAAAGTACATTTATGAGGATTAATTGGTGCCATGCTCTCACTATTGTCCTATGAGGTTAAGGACAGACAGAGGATGTAAAATTGCATCCTCAGACGGAGGATATACTGCATCCTCAGTACAAGTGTGTAAAAAGCTTTCCTATGCTGCAAGCACAGAAGAGAATGCTAAAAATGTAACCTGGGCTCTGTTATAGAAGTTGTATGATAAACATTTTTCATTCATTTCAAAAATTTTATTTTATGCTAAAGGTATTTTTTGAAATAAATTATAATTTTATCCTAGAGTAACTCCAGAAGTTTCATCAGCTTTGACTTCAGAGAATTTCTCTATAATCTTTAGGGGAGAATAACTTCACTTCCAAAGGCTGACAGATTTGCAGGATTCCAGACCACTGGGGAATGTCAGTGTTTGGTAACCTTCTTAGGGCAGACATGAAGTTGGTATCCAGCCACTACTTTTACTCAGTCTCTGAAAACAATGGAGTTGGGTGAAGGGTACACAGATATTTGCCAAATTCCAATGTATGTGTCTCACCCAACATAATTGGTACATGTGAACCAAATTGAATGCTGGATCCAAATCAGAGTTAAAAAGAAGCCCAAGATTTCAGTCACTTTGTCCAAACCAGACAGACCTCCATTCATTGACAGACCATACAATCATAATATAATTGCTTTTGATTCTTTTTGGGGGAGGAAAAATATCAGATTTGGGGAGACCTGAAGCGTAAAGCAGTCATAGTAAACACAGGAAAAGAGACACATTCATAATGGGTTAATACACCAAAAAATTATACATCATTTTGGCAAATAAAATTTGGTTATAATTAAAACAAAAAGCAAAGTGTGTCATCAGTTGTTAATGGGTTATTAAGACTCCAGAAAGTATAATGTCAAAAGAAAAAACGACATTCTATGACTATGCAGGCATGTGGAATGTGAGCATGCCTGCCTCATAAATTTTTGATGATGCCAAGTCAGTAAATCCTTAAGCAATTCTTGATGGTTTCTGTACTGGCCATAAATATTGAATTGCAGTGCATTCACTCAGGGTTGTCCACCCTCCCCAATTACAGAATGCCTCAATGGAAAGTGGATTATACAGTGTGGCCATCCCCAAGTCCAAAACATAATGGGACTAAAGTAGAACGGGCCCAGGGCAGAAAACACTAGCTCCTCAAAGTGGTCAGAGCAGGAAAACATTCATCAGCATACTCTCTCTTTTTTATAAGAGCTCAGAGAATCTGAAAAATCAAATTAGCAACAAATGATGATCTCTCCAATAAATACCATCTCCCTTGGGTTGTTAACATATGGCAGCTTCAAAGAAAAAGCATACAGCTAAAATGGCAGGGGTATGTACAGGAAGCCATAACTCATGGTAATGCCAAAAAGGAAAATAAAATATTTCTTATCAAATTAATCATTGAAAAACCTGTGACCACATAGAAGATGTCATATTTAGCCCTAGTAAAATTAAATTCTGCAAAACCTCATAAAATCATATTTGGTTTATAAAGAATCAACATTCATTCCTGAAAATCCTAAATTATATAATAGTTTAAATGTTGTTTTATTTATGCCGGACGCAGTGGCTCACACCTGTAATCCCAACACTTTGGGGGGCTGAGGCAGGTGGATCATGAGGTCAGGAGTTCAAGACCAGCCTGGCCAAGATGGTGAAACCCCATCTCTACTAAAAATACAAAAAAATTAGCTGGGCAGACGCCACCAGCTACACGGGAGACTGAGGCAGAGAACTGCCTGAACCCGGGAGGTAGAGATTGCAGTGAGCCAAGATCACACCACTGCACTCCAGCCTTGGCAACAGACCGAGACTCCTTCTCAAAAAAAAAAAAAAAAAAAAAAAAAAAAAAAAAAAAAAGTTGTTTTAACTAAAGTTCAAAACTCACTCAAAATAAGCCTAGAAATATTGACATCACATGTTGCAAATCGAATTCCTTATAATCAATAGGATGACAAATTAGTAAATTCTTAAAAGCAAAAGGGCTTCTAACTACTTCTTTACAAGAAACTGAGTAATGTATCAATCTAAAAACCAATGCATTTATTTATAGGAATACAAAGGAAAACATTGATGTTTCAGCATTTTAAAACAGGAAGCAGAACTAGCAACAGTTCTTTGAAAATATACAAAAAATCTGGTTTGAAGTTAACAAATATGTATCCAATTAAATTGCTATAGCTCAACTTCTCTCTAATTTATGGTAGTATGCCAAGTTTCTCTTAGTCACCCTTCAAAAATAAAGAATTGAGGTTTTAATACAAAAGATACGAGTTTCATAGGGTGATAACCTATAGAACCTCCTACTACTGAGTTAAATTATCCATCTGCTCTAGCAACATGGCAGATAGTAGATCGTCATTTCAGGCACAAAATATAGGAGGGTGCTTGAAAACTTCAAAAATGAAAAAAAAAAATTACCCGTCTTTTCAGGATGTCCAACATCAGCAATAGATGACTTTTGGTAGACTTTTGTTTCATAATTATGAATCTATGAGTGTGGTATTTAGGTAGGGCGATGAGATTGCGGGATGGATAGACTGACATTAGGAGTCAAGTTCATAAAGAACAAATATCAAAAGCAATGTCAAAGGTAAAATGGCAGGTTAAGAAGGATTCAGATGGTGGCCTTGCCCCCTGGAGGCTCTGTGGCAGGATCCTTCCTAGACCTCAGCTTCTTCATCTGTAAAACAGAGATTCCAGTGGAGCCAGCACCACAGTGGTCCAGAGGATGAGATGACTAAAGTATGTCAAGCCTTAGCACAGTGCGTAGTTCTCAAATACTTGAGAAACAAGAAGAAAGGGGTAAGTCTTTGTTACTAAAAAGAGGGTGACTTCATACAAGGGATCATTCCTTTTCTTCAAAGAAAACATTAAATCCACAATAGCTGTAGCTCATCCGTGCCCAAGAAACACATACTGAATATACACAGTAAACAGCAATAGAAGTAGAAATCTGCAAAGAATTTATATTTAAACCTCTAAGGATCTATATAAAAGATAACGTGAATAATAGAATTCGGTTTTATTAATTCCAGGCAAGTTCTAATGATCATAACAATATATTTTCAAATCATATGGATGATATTAAAACATAAAGCATAATGCTGAAGTTGTGCAGTTAACTGAGTGTGGTACCACTCCTATCTAGGGGCATTGAAAAATAGGGGTGGGAAGAAGAGTTGGATGCAGGCAGTGACCAGGGATGTGAAATGTTCTGCAATACATGGTAGGGTCCCCATGCAAAAAATAATCCCCTCACCCAAAACATGGCAAATAGGCTCTTCTTTAAGATCATGAAGTTCCACTTACCATCACTCTGAGCTTAATCTTCAGGACATTATATGAGTGTGTGTGAGTACATGTGTCTACCAACATTATCCCATGCCGTATTTAAATTTCACTAGCCCAAGCCCAGAGTCTATATGAAATGTACAAAGAGACTCTAATAGGCACTGATTAGTAAGAATAACCTACAAAGCAGAAAATCTGGCAGATATTTAAGAGATACATGTACCCACCTTATTACGTAGAGTCAAGTTCCTGCTGTAAACAAATTAGCATGTCAAAAAAAAAACTGCCTGTTGCAATTTGGTATGACATATAATTGAAAACATCATTGCATTTCCACCCAGGGGGGTATGTGACTTATGTATTTTAAGGGAGTATAGAAACAAGTAGAGAAACAAGTGAAAAAAGACGTAACAATAGCAGGGACTTCTAAAAATATATATGGATAAAAGTGGGAAAAGGAGATCAAAAGTTACTGAGAGCTAGAAAATAAATGAACAAAGTATCAATTGAATTATAGAAATTCACACACAAGGGGCTACAGTTAAAAGGGACCTCAGTAGCCACAGGGACTATCAAATTCATCTCTGGACCATGAGGTCCTGCCACAGCACCTAGCATATTGGAAGTACTCAATAAATGCTTGTGGAAAGGATGGATGGATGGATGGATGGATGGATGGATGGATGGATGGATGGATAGAAATGCAACTTCAAGATCTGGTTCTACAGTATTATATATGAAGCAATTGAGACTCAGATAAAATTCAGTGACTTGCTGAAGATTATTCATTCACTGAGCCTCACATTCTGATGTTACATATGTCAGGTGCTATGCAGATGATTAGGGAAGGGCAGGACTGAGATTAAACTGACGCCCTCCTACATCCTAATCCAGGCTCTTTGCACTGTATGGGGATGCCTCCCAAAATAATTATCACAGTGACTTAATAAAGGAGGGAGAAAGTTAGTTGCAAATTTCAGCTTAGAAATTCACAGGCAAAAAAGGCTGAAGGGAAATAATCACACTAATAGTGATGCAAGGATGCAATTGGAAAGGAAAAAATGGAGAGAAATTAAAAGCACAAACAGATTTAATCAGGGTCCTGATAAAGTGATAAAGTAATCAATAAGGCAAATCAAAGATAAATGATTAGAGATTTAAAACCTCAGCCTATTAGAAAAACCTAAGGGAAAAGATTTTGAATTTTTTTTATTTCTTCCAAAAGATCCTATTTGACATACTTTTTAATCTAAATGACTGAAGATTTCGAATTTGGAAAGGCAGACACGTATCTATTTCTCATATAACCATCTACATTTCTTGACACACAGCACTGCAACACTCATCTGGTTCCAAAGCAGACGGCTTGGCCCTCTGTTATCAAGAGCGCTATCACTGTTCTGGCCTAGAGAGCTAAGTTGTCTTACACGTAGGTCTTAGCCAAAGCTCAGAGGAAAGAAGTGATATTTGGTGAGTCTACAGGATGTGTCTCCAGCCACTTTTTAGGTACTAAGTTACATCTTGGGATAACGTCAGATGCTGGAAGATGCCGTATTTAAACTTCACTAGCCCAAGCCCGAATTCACCTCCACAGTTTAATACCTTAATGTTTCTTAAAATTTGAGGGATCTTAGAACGACCACTTTAAAAATCTGCTGAAAAACTGGATCTTTTTCTGGGAAAAACTGTACATACCTACATATCTAAAATGTGTATGTGGTTTCGGCCTCTCCTGTCCACAGTCTCTCCTGCTTTGAAGGGATCCCCTAACATGTTTTTTCCTAGAGGTAGTTGGTAACAACCATTGGATAACACGCCTACCACTTGGGTGATAAAATACTCTGTACCCCAAACCCCAATGACATGCAATTTACCTATATAACGAACCTGCACATGTACCCCTGAACCTAAAATAAAAAGTTGTAAAAACTAATAATACAAGTAAAAGAGTTTTTTGCATGTGTTATAAATCTCTTCAGGAGGACCTTCCACTATGCTTTCAAGAGAATTGTCTTGAAGAATTTAGCATCCCTCTGAATTCCCAAAAAAACTCTGTGCTTTTCAAGGTGCTTTTGAGGAAGAAGGATGATGCTTCAACTGTCTTTTGTGCTCTGGCTTCTAGGAAGTTCATTATCACATCATATTCTCAACCAAATAATTAACACTTGACATTGGCATTTTCTTCTGTCTTTGTTTTTAAATTTTATTGTTGTTTGATAATTTTATTGTTTTTGTCTTTGTTATATGTATTGTCCCGGTTCTCCATTTCCTCCCTCTCCCTGCGAATAAAAGAGACGCATAGATTTTATTCTTTTGTTCTACTTTTTCATGAACGTTTCTTCTACATGTATCTGATATATATGGAAAAAAGAATTACTGCCTATATATGCAGAACTTGTAACTCACAGGATTTCTAAACTAAAAGACTTTTCTTAATAGGTGTGAAGTGAAATTCTGCAAGTAGCTGCATCCAGGAACTTCAGAGTTAAACCAGTATCTCAGTATAATCTGTCGCTGCTATAGTTTCCTTTCTTTGACCTCCAAACCTTATATTGAAATTTGACCCCCAATGTTGAAGGCGGAACCTAATGGGAGGTATCTGGGTCATGGGGGCAGATCCCTCATGAATAGCTTGGTCATCAATGAGTGAGTTCTCACTCTATTCGTTTCTGGGAGAGCTGGTGGTTAAAAAGAGTGTGCCATGTCCCTTCTCTCTCTTTTTGCTTCCTCTCTCTCCAGTGATCTGCCCACGCCAGCTCCCCTTCATTTTCTGCCGCGAGTGGAAGCAGCCTGAGGCCCTCACCAGAAGCAGATGCTGGCACCATGCTTCTTAGACAGCCTGCAAAGCTGTAAGCCAAAGAATTCTCTTTTCTTTATAAAGGACCCAGCCTCAGGTATTCCTCTATAGCAACGCAAATGGACTAAGACACTTGTGCTTCCTTTCATTAGCTATTTCAAGCTCAAAATTTACGAGACTGTTCCAAAAATTAGGGCAGGATCTTGTCATTGTGAACTTACAACTTTCTGTCTGAAGCAAAAGGTCCTAACCCCAAACCGTAATTTGAAAGGTGCCTCTACTCCAACTTCATTACCCTTCAACTGCCTCTTCTCTGCCTCCCACTCCCCTCTTACTCAGCAAAAGACAAATGAGTTTAGGCTGGGCATGGTTAACCATCATTCTCAGAAAAACAAAATCCTGCTGTTTGGTATTCTCACTGAGAATCCCTTCACTTAGCTTATGGATCCCCCTCCACAGATTCCTGACAGCTCACTGGGCCAGGGAACCAGCCAGATTTTTTAGCTACATCTGCAGTATCTTTTCTACTCCAGCAGCTGGCATAAGGTGGGAAAATTCATTAACATGCTAATGATGTCCTACTTAAAATTCTAGCCCTGATTATTCTGTGATTAAATCTCTCCCCTTGACGTCGGTTTCCTTTATAGCTGAGTTACAGTGCGAAATCAACAATATTAATAAAGTACAATACAGATTACCAATTTATACACAAGGGATGGTGGAAAACAGTTGCATAAATCTGAGGGCTCTTTTTTTCTTGAAAAGCAGTTGTAGGCCTGGCGCGGTGGCTCACGCTTATAATCCCAGCACTTTGGAAGGCCTAAGCGGGTGGATCACCTGAGGTCAGGAGTTTGAGGACAGCCTGGCCAACATGGTGAAACCCCGTCACTACTAAAAAAAAACAAAAATTAGCTGAGCATAGTGGTGGGCACCTATAATCCCAGCTACCTGGGAGGCTGAGGCAGGAGAATCGCTTGAACCTGGGAGGCAGAGATTGCAGTGAGCAGAGATCGCACCATTACACTCTAGCCTGGATGACAAGAGCAAAACTCCGTCTCAAAAAAAAAAAAAAAAAAAGCAGATGTAGCGAACTATAAAAGTTGCTGATTTTTTTCATTCCACCCTTCTTTAAATAAACACACACATTGGAATCCACAATAATTAAATGTTTATAGTTAATTTCCATAAATATTTAAGGCTTGGAAGATAGATTTAGCTTTTCCTTCTATTTCACTGCACTTAACATTGCTCAGAATTCAAATGCATTATCCTGAAGTCTCAAGAACAGCTGACAGGAGTTAAAGCACACTTCTTTATCATCTCTTTATAGAGATTGTGTCTTGGTGACAAAAGCCAATGGATTCAGTGATGAGATCTGTCTCCCTTTGCCCTTGAGTACCTTGGCATATTTCAGTTCCTTTTCTATCACCATATTATTCTATCTGCTGACACTCCAAACTGAAAGTCCGACTCAGACAACTCAAACATCTTCCAAGAAAGACAAACTTATCACTACCCTCATTAATTTAGAAAATGAATAAAGAAGCAGCAGATTCAAGGTCTGGATCTGCAATCTAAAAGGTAGGAAGAGAGGACTCGTGTCATTTTAACATCTGGCCCCAGTAAGTGAACAAATATCGATGGTATAGTACATTCACTATTTCAAAAGACATCATGCTGGATACCAAAGCAGTACAGTGAAACCTAAGGACGATGTTCTGACCTCAGTGGACTCATAATCTAGCCAGAGACACAAGATACAATGATATTTTAAGTGATGCGCGCAGCAAATTCATCTCAGGTGCATCATGAGATGCATCATTAAGAGGTCTCTGCATGAGAGACACTGCTCATTGTTCCCTAAGACTGCAAATCTCCCCTTTTGCTACGGAAACAGAATTCAGTACTTCAGCAGGGCACACTGCTGCCCAGGGTAAGGACAGTTCCCAGCCCCTCTTGCAAGTAGCTGTTACCATATAACAAGGTTAAGGTCACAGGGATGTGGCCGTAGCAGAGATGTGTGCAGATTTCTTAAAGGGCATGTAAAGGGGAAAGGTGAGCTCTCTTCCTTCTTCGTTTTTTTCTGACTGGACTTGGACATGCATGTGGCTGGGTCAGCCGGGTGGGACTGAATGGCACAAGTTGTGGGTCAGAGAAGAACAAAATAGAAGAGTCTGAATTCCCGACAATCAGGGTGGCTTGATTATACGTCAGTTGCCCTTTTCCCCTGAACGCTGCATTCCACAACCACTGTTGGAAATCAAAATATTTTTTAAGAATACTACATATTGCTCATTTCTTAAATGGTTTCATTCTCTAAGGCTAAAAAGAGTCATGGTACATGCACGCATATGTGTATGTGCGTAAGCACACTCTCCTTTGTACTTTCCCTACATTTAAACTTGAACCCACAGCTCCCTCTGAATTTTTAACTCCCAAAACACAAAAATAGCTGAATATGGACTTTGGCCCAGTTTTATCATATTTTAATAAATAAAAGCTTCAATATATTGAAGAGTTCATTATTTATTTGTTTCCCACCCTCTCAACCCTAGATTATTAATTTGGTTCATCTAAAGCCTACTCACCTCAAATTGGTTAAAAAAAATTAAGCATGTGTAAATCAATGTATAGGGAAAAGGGTGGCTGATCCAGCAAAATCCAAGTGTAAAAACATAAAGAGAAGCTTCACAACAGTAATGAGCCATCTGCAATTTAGAATCACCCATAGTAGCAATCTCTCATTCCATTTGTTTATGTTTTATTCATCATTGTGAAAATACTTAGTGAAGTGACAATGATGAGATTCAAAAAAAACTGCACGGTTCTTTTTTTAAAAAGAGATATTGATGGCTTTCAAGGCTCTACTATTCAAATGAAAATATTGCTGGACTAAATTTGCTCAAATTTGTTCACTTCCTCTTTATTCTTGGATATAATATATTCTTCATTTTGTGACAAAAAGTTATGTGGTGATAACATAAGAAATGTCGTAGTTTCCATTGTTTATACATTTAAAAACTCAATAGCAGAAACCTACTTAAAATGTACAGTCCTCATTCCTATTACGACAGAGTAAACCAGGCTGTGGTGTCTCAGGTGACCATGTTGTCATTCCTTAGTACTATAGTTATTTAGGCTCAAACGTACAGTCTGTAATTACATATATGGCAAAAACAACGCTTGACCTTTAAGAATGAAAAGAAAAAAAGATAAGTACTGAGTTGTTAAAGTCAACTTCAGGGTATTCATTACAAAGAAGACAGAATAACTACTGAACATACTCTTTGATGCAAATATCTCTGTGAAGAAACCTCTCTCTACATAAATTGATAGGCATTTAAAAAAAAAATTTATTCATCCTGAATTGATGCACTTAACTTCAGCTATTTTATATTTCTCAATCTAGCTTATAACTACTACTCTTCATTTACTTCAATTTACGGAATATTTACAAAAGCCCTATTTCAAATCTGGTTCCCATCAGCCCCGCTCTTTTCTTATGTCTTCTTAAATAAGCATACTTTGTAAAATATAGCTGTTTATTCATATATATTTCATTCAACTTTTTTAGTAAATAACATTTATTTAGGAACCATAGTATGCTATAAATGACCCCTGACTTTTAGTTTCTAGGGGCAATGGAAAGGCACACACACACATACACACACACACACACTCCAGGATCTTTGTAAATTAATCTGTACCAATCTGCCTAGGAGATAGATTTTATTCTTGTCATTTTACTGGTGCAGAAACAGGTTCCAGTATTTAATAAAGATTAAATCTGAATTTGCTTTTAATGATTGTATTCTGTATATTAGAAACGGAATCATCAGAAATTCCTTACATGTTTTAAGAAGTAAGTTTTTACTATCTCAATTTGCACTGAACCAGCGCCTTCTGAGACCATCCCTCTGGGTGCAAATCTCAGAGTAACCTGTTACTCTTAACAACTGGAAAAGGAAAGAACTCAGGACACTTGAACTCCTCTGACCAGCAGACACTTTGGCTAAGGCAGCATTTACATCTTCGACACCATCTTGCCTGGGGAAAGCAGCTCTCAGAAAAGCGCACACATAGAAGAGCCACTTTGTGGTCTTTCCTCGATTTTCTCAGATCAACCTGATTTAGTCTATGATTGTGTAGACTAGGAGACTGAGCCAAGAGACAAAAGGAAGATAATTGTCACACAAAGAAAACGCTCAAGACCTTGCCGAGAGAGACTGCCCTAAATAATAACAAGGCTATTAGCAAATGCAGGGTGGGACGGGGAACAGAAAAAGGAAAGATGTCACATGTGAATATGAAAACAAAAGCTGACAAGTAATTCCATTCAGTTTGCCAAGGCGCCTGCCAAAAACGTCCCCAAGGAAAAGGGCCATGTGCTCCGTGACGCTCTTCACGGTGACGTTCACATAAAGCACAGAACATCCTGCCCAGCCACAAAACACAACAAATATCAACATCTTGCCGAGGAACAGTTGTACACTACCTACCATAGGCAGTCTCCTGGTGCTCCACTTCTCTTCTCAATCTGTCGTAATCTTCTTTAACACTTCCCAGCTTTTTGACATTCCTGGAACTCAACACCAACAGCTTGCTGAGAAGTCCCTCCAGCCCTTCTCTCTCTGATGTTAATGATCTAATCTCCTCGGTGAGGTCTTTAGCTGTACAGAAATGGTTTCCTACAGCACATTGTGGGAGAGAAGGAGGGAAAACAAGCTTTACAGCATCCGCACACATGGAAGATCTAGCAGCAGCTAATGTACATTCACAGCATGGGCAAAGAAACAGAACTTTGAGATCATGTACAACTTCCTTAGCAGTCCTCTGGGGAAAGAACATGGAAAAATACTGCCCTCCTTAAACTGGAAAAATCACCAGTCTTTTTTATCACCTTATTCTTGTTATGTCTGTTTTAGGAGTTCCATTGGCTAAGCCATGTCCCATGAAATATGATGACACAAAAATGTCCCAGTGGAATCCAGAGGAAACACAATGTGTCACTCCGTTCAAATAATATACAAATGTCAAAGAGATGACATATTATGGCAGTGTGGAAGGGGACTGGGCCATATAATCAGAGTTGACCTAAATTAAATTCCTCCCCTGTTACTCAAATTACACGACCTGGAGCAAGAAAATTAGCACATCTAGGGCAAATTTCTTATAAAATATGATTGCAATAACACCTGACTCATAGGTAGTTACAAGAATAAACAAGAATTTCCGTCAAGCACTGAGCAAAAGATATGGTAAATTAAATGCAGCAAGGTTGCAGCATACAAGGTCAATATACAAAAATCAATCTTATGTTTCAATATCAACAACAAAAAACTAGAAGATGATTTCTTAAAAAAATACAATTTACAAACTATTTTAAAACTCAAAATACTAACGGATACTTTTTTTAAATATGTGCAAGAGCTCTACAGTGAAAACTATTTTTCAAAAACTGCTGAGACAAAGACAAATAATTTAAAAGATTAAATTATTATACATACACTGGAGGTTCAGTATTGGTAAGATTTCAGTTTTCCCCACATTGATTCATTGATTTAATACAATTCCAATCAAAATTTTATGAGGCTGTTTTGTAGAAATGTGTGTGCTTATTCTAAAACGTTGAAGAGTGAGCCGGGCATGGTGGCTCACACCTGTAATCCCAGCACTTTGGGAAGCTGAGGTGGGTGGATCTCTTGAGGTCAGGCATTCAAGACCAGCCTGGCTAATGTGGCAAAACCCTATCTCTACTAAAAATACAAAAATTAGTGGCACAGTGGCAAGCACCTGTAATTCCAGCTACTAAAGAGGCTGAGGCAGGAGAATCGCTTAAACCCGGGAGGTAGAGGTTGCAGTGAGCTGAGATCTTGCCACTGCACTCCAGCTTGGGCAACAGAGTAAGATTCCATCTCTAAATAAATAAATGAATAAAATGTAGAAGAATGAGCCCATGAGTTTGAAGCTGTAGTACACTATGACTGCACGATTGCCTGGGCAACATAGCAAGGCCCCATCTCAAAGAAGAAGAAGGAGGAGGAGGAGAAGGAGGGAGGGAGGGAGGAAAGGAAGGAGAAGAAGAAGATGAAGAAGAATAAGAAGAATAGGAAGAAAGAAGAGAAGAAGCAGAAGAAGAAGCAGAAACAAGAAGAAGAAGAGGAAGAAGGAGGAGGGGGAGGAAGAGGAGGAGGAAGAAGAAGAAGAGAGGAGAGAGGAAGAGGGGGAGAAGGAGAAAGAGGAAGAGGGGGAGGAAGAGGAGGAGGAGCGGTCTAGGTAAACCAAAGCAATCCTTAAAAAGTTAGTCTAAGACTAAGGCTAAAGCCACTATAAATCAAGGTCATATGGCATTGCATATAGATGGACAAATAGATCGATGGAATATAATAAACAGTCCAGGAGTGGATTTACACATATACAGCCAACCAAAGTGCCAAAGCAAGTCAATAAGGAAAAGAAAGTATTTCAACAAATGGTGCTGGAACAACTAGCTATTCACCTGGGAAAAATATTAACCTTGATTCATACCTCAAACCATACAAAAATTTATTTAAAGGTGGATCACAGGCCCAAATGTAAAAGTTAAAACTATAAAGCTTCTACAAAAAAATAATAAAAGAATATTTTATTGACTTTGGAGTAGGCAAGAACTTCAGATAAGATACAGAAAATACTATTTAAAAAAGGATAAATGGGCTTTATCAAAATTAAAAACTCCTCATCAAAAGATACCACTAAAAAAATGAGAAAACAAGTCACAGACTTGAAGAAAATCATTGCAATATGTCTAACTGACAAAGAAGTTGAATACTACAACTCAACAATTAAAACACAAATGGTGCCATTGAAAAACAAGCAAATGAGCCGGGCGCGGGGGCTCACGCCTGTAATCCGAGCACTTTGGGAGGCCAAGGTGGGCGGATCACGAGGTCAGGAGATGGAGACCATCCTGGCTAACGCAGTGAAACCCCATCTCTACCAAAAAACAAAAAATTAGCCAGACGTGGTGATGACTTAAAAGCCATTTTACAAAGTAAGACACACAAATGGCCAATAAGCATATGAAAAAGCATTTGACATCATTAATCATTAAGAAAAGAAAAATTAAAACCATAATGATTCCACTACAAGCCCAATCAAATGTTCCAAATTAACTCAACTAAAAATGTCAACATTCACAAGGGTATGGAGCAACTGGAACTCTCACACATGTAAAATGGTCCCTTCAAGAAAAGTTCTGCCAGTTTCTCATAAGGTTAAATGTATACCTACCCTTTAATCCAACAATTCTACTTCTAGGCATTTACACAAAAGAAATGAAAACACGTAATCAAAAATATTTGCACTCAAATAAATGTTCATAGTGTCTTTATGCCTGAGAGCCTGTCCCAAACTGGAAGCAACCTAAATGTGCATTAGCAGGAAAATGCAAAAAGAATAATAGAGCTATACAATGAAAGACTACTCAGCAATAAAAAGAAACAAACCCTTCATGCTTGCAGTAACATGTATGTGTTGTTGGTTTTTTGTTTGTTTGTTTTTTTAGATGGAGTTTTGCTCTTGTTGCCCAGGCTGGAGTGCAGTGGCGCAATCTCAGCTCATTGCAACCTCCGCCTTCTGGTTTCAAACAATTCTCCTGCCTCAGCCTCCCAGATAGCTGGGATTACAAGTGTCCACCACCACGCCCAGCTAATTTTTGCATTTTTTAGTAGCGACAGGGTTTCACCATGTTGACCAGGCTGGTCTCAAACTCCAGACCTCGTGATCCGCCCACCTCGGCCTCCCAAAGTGCTGGGATTACAGGCGTGAGCCACCACGTCCTGCCAACATATATGTGTCTTTACAAAAGACGCAAAAGAGTAGTGCCACATGATTCCATTAAGTTTTAGAACAGGCAAAATTAATCCATGGTAGAAGGTATCAGAATAAAGGAGGGATGATGATGACTGGGACAATACAGGGTATTGTTTCTTGAGTGATGAAAATGTTCTATCTCTTGATAGGGCTGGCTGTCTGTAACACAGGTGTCAAAATTCAAGATCTGTAAACACTTAAGACCTGTGCATTTCATTGAATGTAAACCATACCTCAATTAAAAAGAGGAAAAATTAGGAAATTTTAAAGTATGAACACTGAACAATAAATTACTAAATATATAACATTAATGAGTGCCCCACAAATCAGTGTTAGAAAACCCCACTATGTTTTCTAAGAATTTATAGTAACCATAATCACAATAATAGCTACAAACTTTCTCACCTTTGAATGTCATCACAACTTTAGGAAATAGGTTATAGCTTATATTATTATTACTATCATTATTATTATTTTACATTTTAACATCTCTGAAACAGGGATATGCCCTACAATCGTCAAGAGCCAGGAAGAAGCAGGATGCAGTGGTTATAACTGGATTGTTTTCCTGGACCTGGCTGACCATCTGCAACCTCCTGGTGTTTCAATGTACAAACGATTTTAGGACCATCTGCGTACTGGCTGTTGCCTGAAAATCTTGTGTTGATGTGGATTTGTAAGACTGGGAAAGCACCAGCATTCAAAACTTGAGGAAAGGTGTCAGCAGTTTGGCAGACAATCCTACAGAAAACAGTTTATTCTTGGGGGAGAAAAAGTTGCCTCCCAACAACTTCAGGGGTTCAGAGGATGATGATGTGTGGGGAAACACGAACCTCGACAACTTTGAGTCCAAATGTGCTTCAGAAGACTCAGACTGAATAAGAAGACGCCTAGGAAAACCTTAACCAATTTATTTTCCTTTTTAATGGGTGATATGTGATTTTTCAAAAGCCTAAATACATCCAAAAGAGCTAGATCCGTAAGTCTAAGATAAAAGTTCTAAACCATAGAAAGCACTGTTACTGTTTAATTGACAGCAATGTTTCTTTCTTTGTAATATATAAAATAACGGGTGCTTTTTATGTTCACTGAAATTCATATTGTTATCTCTTTTTACAGCTGGGAAAACGGAAATCTGGAGAACTAAAATATCTTGCTGAAGATCACAGTGCAGTAAACCATAGGACAAGTTTCCAGCTGGAACATCACCCCAGAGCCCCTCCTCTTAAGCATAAATTATGTTGCTAGCTTCTTTATTGTTACTTAGTAGGCAGACTTCAAACTGATACCAATGTTGAAAATGATACAAAATGTTTTCCCACCTTAAGGCCATTCTGAAGCCTAGCACATATCATCTGTCACTGAAGTCCATAGTTTCCAGTGCCATGATTTTATAAAGACCCTATTGAGACTCATGCGTTTGTCTCTCACTGTTTTACGCAACATGGCAAACACAAAAGAGAACAAGTACTGCTCCTGCTCTCCAGGAAGTTACCACAAAATAAAGGGGAGAAGGTGCCTTCCAAAGAAAAAGCAAACACTAGGAGAGGTCAGAGGAGAAGAGAGATTATTCCAGGACAGACTGAGGCAGATTTCAGGAGGGAAGAATATAAGAGTACCAAAAGAAGAAATAAGAGCCCTGGTTAGAGAGCAATGGGCAGGGGGCAGGAGGTGAGACTAAACTCACAAGGAAGTTGCTTCAAAACAACAGTGCCCCAAATGCCACGCTGCTGGGTTGGACCCATTTAGGAAAAACCCACAAAGTCCACAGGAGAGCAGACCGCACTTCCATGAGCTTCAAGTTGTAAACAGTAACACAAATAAAACTTTTCCTGGATCGGTAATTTCCATCCTGAACAACGGCCAAGTCAAGGAAGCTGAGGATTGAGCCTCATACCGCGTGCCACAAAGAACCTCAAGGGACCCCACACTCTGGGGAGCTCGCGGGAGGACCAGCACGGAGGTGTGACTGTGTTGGAGCAGGGTGGCCACATGTACAATGTTGTACTTTCCAACGTTCTTCCTTAGGCTATGCTTATGAAGTCCCAACATGTCTTCTGGGCTGTGTTTTCAACCAAGAGAGTTAATAAAAAGTGGGATGGGCACCAACTATGCCTCCAGAGACACCAGGCAGAATATGCCACAGCGTGCCCTTTCCTCCTGTGAACAGTCAGAAAGAAAAGATCTCCAAAAACAAAATGGAAGAGACTACATATACGAGTATACTACACTACGAGCGAGTGCCGGCACAAAAGTTTTGCTGGAAATACACCCCCTAATCCCTTGCAACCCATTGCAAGCTCTAGAGACCAGTGCCCTTGGTAAAACATAGGAGAGATCATTAATTAAAGCCTGGGCCCTTTCTTTGATCCTGAGGAATAAGGCTTGGGAAAATGTACAGTGATAAAAGCAAACGTTTTAAAAGAGCAGAATGAGTGTGAATTCCCAAAGAGACCGTTCATATCAAAACCCAAGCCATGATAAAATGCTACAATGCCCTTGATTAAAATTTTAGAGGTATTTTGACCTCAGATCTAAGCCCATGAGGCTTAGACCAGACCTTGCTTGATGCAGACCTCTTTGACTGCTGAAATTGGTCAGGAGCTTAGTGATGAAAATTTGGAAAGTCAATGCTGATACCTGAAGACAGTCCCATCAGAGATCTGTGACCTGAAACTTCATAACTTTCATGGGCCCTTTCTAAATGCCACAGAAGGATGTGTGTGGACAAGAATATGCCACCTATGGCATCCCAATACACCTGTGCCTGCCTGCTCTTCAACAAGGGAATGAAACCTGGGTATTCTCATAGGTTTTTAAAGCACTTGTCAACATATTTTATTCTGCAAATAACACAATTTAAATCCCTAGGCATATGCCGAAGCTGACTTTACCCACTCTGTTCTAACCATTACTTAGCCTCTCTGAATTCAAATATCAGCCAGGTGTGGTGGCTCAACCTGTAATCACAGCACTTCAGGAAGCCAAGATGGGAAGATTGCTTGAGGAGTTGGAGACCAGCCCGGGCAATATAGCAAGATCCCCATCTCTACAGAAAAATTTAAAAAATTAGCCAGGCATAGTGGTATGTACCTTTAGTCCTAGCTACTTGGGGAGGTTGAGGTGAGAAGATCGCTTGAGCCCAGGAGCTTGAGGTGGCAGTGAGTCATGATTATACCACTGCATTCTAGCCTGGGCAACACAGCAAGACCCCATCCCTTAAAAAAAATACCTACCCTCTGTACTTCATAGTACCTGGGGCATTTTGAATAGTTCTTCCTTCACCTGAGGTCATTATTTGAGAGTCCAATTTTAGAAATTACAATGCTCTCATTACATGGATTGTCTCATTTAATCTTCCCAACAATCCAGGAAGGGGAGTCTCTTAATAATTGTCCTTGATTTCCGGTTTAAAAACTTAGACCCAGAGGTGACCTTGTGAAGGTCACAAAGTTTCAGAGTTCTAGGATACCATGCAAGGTTGCTGAACTTGAACCTGGTTCTTCTGATCTCACATCAATAAGTGACTTAGTTAATACCTGGACAGGAATCATCACTAAAGTGAGAGAGCACATGGCGGGGGGGATGAATCCTGTGCCCACATGGCCCCTTTCACCTGCCCCGTCCTCAGGCCTCTCACCTGGGGTACCCCTCACACACATGGCACTTGCCTGAACCCATGGACGTTTCAGTTTGTAACGATCCTCCTAAGATTGTCTACTTTCACCTATCCACATCTGAACTACACTTATTTAGTGGAAAAAAAGAAATGAAGCCAGTGCTGAGAATAATCAAACTCCAGAAAGAGTAGAGTGCTGTATAATCTGTCTTGTGTGACACCAGATATTTCAAGGAACTGCAAGCTCAAGTGCACAGTTAAGCCAGATCAAGATCTACCCTTTTTTCAGAGCCTTCCCTTGGCGAGGTAAAGGATATCCGCTGTGAGCTTGGGCTGGCTGAACCAAAGGGCAACTGAGGCAGCCAACAAGCCCTAGCCAACTGCTCCCCTCGCCACCCCCCTTCTTCCTGGAGGTCCCTTCAGCTAGAATCTGCCATTTTCTGTCAGGGCTGTGCATTTCTTCCAGTCACCATGACTTCCTGAGACAGCCAAAAGCATTTCCTGTGAGCAGAGCCCCACGGCTGGCTTTGCACATTGAACATTTCAGATGGCCACATATTTCATAGAATACAAGGGGAAGATAACACTGGACACACAGAACTTTCCAACTGCTTAAGAAAATTTGGTGCCTGGTGATAGTGACAGACTAAATATACAACCAGACAACAGCCAGGCCATATCAAAAGGTGGAACTCTGATCCACAAGGTGCAGCAACTTCCCCAGAAAACAATACCCCTGCCTACAAAAAGCAACCCTGGAAGCCGGCCTGCTCTAAGTCAGACCAGCTGGAAGCCAAATTGCTGTCTAGTAACTCTTCAGGAAGTTAAATAATAAATTCTGTAACAACTGGCCCAAAATGTTCAGGACTGGATTAATAACTGATGGCTTCCCTAATTTTTGTCCCCAATTCCAACTTAGAACCCACCAGAGAAAGCGAAATATGCTCCCGTAACCAAGCACACAAGATGTTTGCTTCTAGTGAGCTGTCTCCAGCTTCCCCTCATCGATAACTTCCAATCAGGGCACATCTGAAGACTTCACCTTTTTCCACTATAAAGCTTTCCCACTCGTCTGCCCACCTTTGAGTCTCTGCCAAATTGCAGTTGATGGTGTCTGACTCCCTTGCTGTAGCAAGCTCTGCATAACAGCTTTTGCTTATTCTCATTGGGTAGGTCTTCATTGCTTTTCACACCAGATAGGCATCATCTTTGAAAACATCTTTATTGGGTCTCTTGTCTCCCTCCTCCAGTCACTGATCTAAATCACAGACTTTTTTAGAAAGAGGGAAAATAGTAAAGAAAGAAAGCAACTGAGTTGATGCTCCCAGCCACTGTCTGTATCCTGAATTTTGTTTTTCTGCCATATGTCAAGTGGCCTCTCCTGGACCATTGTCACTGCTTCTCCTGCTTCCTTGCAGCTGCAGACACAGGAGCACTCTGTAGGTCTGGCCTTGAGCCCCCATCCACCCCAGTACAGGGCCAGCCCCTGCTGTTCTGAATTAGTGCAGTGACCACTTAAAACACAGTGAGTGTCCATGCCTCTGTGATCTGCTCTTTCCAGTTCCATACAATGTTAAGAACCCACTTAAGAATGTTTAATCATTCAATAGTTTTTCTTAGCATATAATAAAAAAGTGATTTAAATACAATCTATTTTATTTTAGATTATATCATTGGGGTTATTTTACAAAGTTACAAATAAAATTAATAACAAGCAAAATTCTTATTCTTCCTTGTTTGACAAGTGACATGGTCCGTTTAATTTCCTTTAAATTAATTATGCAAGAAAAGGATATTTTCTCAAGAAAATTTAAGATGATATATATTTATTGGTTGGGTGCCAAATATTCATTCAGAAGATGGAAATTTAAATCCTTGTTTCTAAATTTAAGGAAAAAACTACTTTCATTACTTGATGTGTGAAATTCACCCATTTTGTGTTTATCTAGAAAATCTAGTTTATTGTTTAAATGTTCTTATTTTCCCCAAAATCATCAGTTAGGAGAGAAGATTTCAAGCTGCCATTCAAATACAATTGTGTGCAATGAATACATTTCGGGTATAGATAGTTTTTACTCTCTATAAAGGAAACGCCAAATTGGACAGAACCATCCTTTTTTTTTTTTTCTAAGGCTTTTGGAGTATCAGAGACATCCTCTTATGTTATTTTAAAATGAAAAAATTTTTGAGCTGTTTGCTTCTTGGAAACAGATAACAAGGGGGCAGGTGAGATTAAAAAAAAAAAAAAAAAAGTATCCAAACTGAGGTGAGACCCAAAGATGGCCAATCTAATAACCAGGCAGAGGTCTCTGCTTGTCCTGGGAAGGCTCCCTCATTGGCCAGAGGAGCCCACTTGTTGGGCTGCCAACTGGTTCCTATAAATTCTAAGGCAATTAGAATCATATGGTGACTCTAACGGGAATGAGACAGCTGCCCAGGCATTAGAAGAAAACCACACCCAATGGCTCAAGCCAGCGGCAAGAGATAAAAACTTAGAGGTATCTCCCCTGACTAGCAGACTGGGCTCCCTGCTTCCCCTCTGCTTCCTTTAAACAGACCATTCACACATTTGCCTGAAAACTTACAGTGACCCAGACCCTACTCCCTATACACACTGCCAGTTGTCGTGTGTCTTGTTTCTCTCTCTCTGCATGATGCTTCATTCCTATCTGGAGTGGCCCAGGGACAAAGGACTGCCCTCCCGTCTCTCTGTGCCCTCCCTGCCCAGGATCCATAAATTACACTTTCTGAATTTGTTCCCTATTGTGGTGTATATTGCATTTGCACTTTCCATCTGAAGAACCAGGGGATGCCCCAGGCCAGGTTTTACCTGGGACACCCAAGAGAGCACAAGGTTGGGCTCCCAGCACCAGAGCAATGGGCAGGTGGGCATAAACTGAACACAGGAAAGGCAAGAGCCACAAAAGTATATAAACAAGTTTCCCAGGCAAGGAGCCCCTGGTCACAGGTCAGACAACTAGGCATTGCATCTTCCAGGTAAAAGAAGCATCCTATGAAAGGCACGCAGTAAACACCATGTCCATCTCCCCTTCATTTCTCCTTAGGGCAGGTTGCTAGCTGCTCTGGGACTGGAACCTCAGTTTAGCTGGGGGCTCTCAGAACAGACAGCTAGATGAATTAAACAAGGAAGCCTCTCAGCCTCAGGCACATCTTCTAGGACAAGGAGAAGGCCAGGGGAGAGTAAGATCAGCGATCCTACAGGACGTGCTTCCAGGCCAAGGCCAGGCTGCAGTTGCAGGTACTTACCCAAGGTGCACATTGGGCCTGGAGCTTCACATGGGTGTGCAAAGATGTGACTCAAAAGTCCATCTGCCAGAAGTGAGCAGGGCAGGTCAGCTCTCCTCTCACTAGTACAGCGGTTCTAGCCCTCACAGAACATTAAAACCATGTGGAAACTGTTTATGAAGGTTCCCATATTCAGGAACAATCCCTAGAGATTCTGACGGAAGGAATTTGGTGCTGCATGGGTACCAGTATTTTTAAATTTCCCCAGATGATCCTAACATGCAGTCTGAGTGAAAAACACAAGTTTGACAGCTACACAAATTTAGAGCTTCTCTAAAACATACAGGGTATAATACCGGGCCCATCCACGGGAAATGCTTCTGTCGGGAATGCAAAGAAAAAAGAAAAAGATGGCCAACATCTACCATTGTAAAGGGATTCCAGCAAGCATATTATAAAATGCAGGGCTGCCTCTGGCATCTGGAAGCAGCTTGGGTGCCCTGGATATAATTCTCTTTTAAAAGTTTTTTCACAGCGTTTGCAGACTACTTAAGACTGGCCTTCATCTTGTGCCAAAATAGCAGGGCTGTGTTTGTTTAGCCTCAAGATTTTCAGGTCCAGTTGATTAAAAAAGGTGAGTGAGAAGCCTGCCAACACACAATGGGGCTGTCACCGAGGCAGCTGCTGCTGCTGGCTTCCAGCGTCCAGAAGCTGGAACATCGGCCAGCTCCAACCACCTGGCAGAGGATGGATCCGATGAGCAGGAGGACTGGGGCTTAAAACCAGACATACCCACTGGAGTCAGGGCAGGCGACGAAAAGCCTGACAAGTGAAGGAGCCTGACAAGTGAAAACAACAGATTCTAGGGATCAGCAACCAACCAATGAGGGTTCATTTTTTGAAAAATAAATACTTCTACCGGCTGTCTTTTCAGTGCCAGGTATTAAAAAAAGTAGAAGAAAAAAATTTCAGGGTGACTCAACAGATGGACCAGATCAATAATAAGGGGTATTTCGAGCAGGACAAGCCTGGAGCGGGAAGTGCGTGCAGGATGCCAACATCAGAGCAGCCAGGCATCAGAGAACCAGCCTTGACTACTCGCCGGGCCTCAGAGCCTGAGCCTTCGTCCCAGGGCAAGGGAGTGGCTGGGGCTTGGCTGGCCCCTTTTCAGATGAGGACTGCGATACTCGCCAGGTCAGTGAGCACCGATAGAAGTAGGGCCCAACGTAGGAGTGTGTCTCAGAACGGTGCAGACCCACAGTCCAACACACAGGAAGGATGCTTGTTGCTAAGTCTTAGACACGGGAACTGGAGGAGGCTTGAGGGCCCCCAGCAGTGGGAAGGCAGGCATGGCATGCAGATGGTGGATGCAGATTCAAGACACCAACTCTCATCGCTCCAGGTCAGTGGTTTGGAAAGTCCCAACCCATTCTAGAGAAGGGAACAGGCCCAGGTTTCTGATGGGGATGGGTAGTAGCCACAGAGCACAAGTCAGCCCCACCCACCACACACTTGCTGTAGTGCCACACTCTCAGTCCTAGAGGGCACCAATGCTTTCCCTTCGCTCTGCCCCAGGGCCAAAGCCATCAAGTCCCGGGCAGGGGGCGGGAGCATTCAGTGAGAGCAGCACAGAGGTTAAGGAGCGGCTCTTTTTTGAGATCTTCGCTCTCGCTTCCTTTCCAGGCAGTCAGTTGAGCAAGGTGGGTCTGGGGCCTCCTCTTGGGAGAAGAGGCCTTTCACCCTTGAAGCCTGCAGGACCTCAGTTTGTCCCAGGGCAAACCTCCTACAGTGGGCAGTTAGGTCAGACCTGCTCCAGGCCTCGGAAGACTCTTCTCCTTGGCTTCTCTTACTGCACTGGATCCAGCCAGGCCATTGATCAGGCCTCCAGGGCCCAGGTTAAAAATATGTGGCCCAGCTCTAGGAGAGAAGCCAGCAGGTCTCCCAGGCTCTTGAACTCAGAGCTGAAAACCAAACAAAAAAATGAATCCTCCCCATTGACAAGTGGCCCAGCCTGGTTGGCCAGGCAGGAGAGTGCACAAGCACTGAGGCCAAAGCTGCCTTGTAATAAGAGGTACGCTGGCCGGGAACCCGCAGCACCGAGCGTCACCTGGTCAGAGAGTCACCTGCTGGCTGGGTCTCCCTCAACTCAGATGCATGGCTAACAATCGCTAGCTAAGCATATATTCACTCTTAGAAAGAGATGTCACATTCGTATATTTATTATCTCATGTATTAATATACTGATGTACCACATTATTCTAATTCACTACCTCACTTAATTCTTACAACAACCTAATGTGACACGCAATATTATTATTAGCTCCATTTTATAGATGAAGAAACAAGACCTGAAAGGGTTAAATAACTTGCTCAAGATCATTCAGCCAAGTCATGATAAAGCTGCACTTGAACACACGCGTCTCAGATTCCAAAGCCCAAGTTTCTCTCTACTACCTGTATGGCCCCTGCACTCAAACACTGAGAAATCTGTCTGCCCTGGTGAGTTTCTCACTCCAAGTCAGTATGCATAGAGCTCAGGGCTGTACTCTCCTTCTCTAGTGATATGGTTTGGATCTGTGTCCCATCCAAGTCTCAGGTTGAAATGTAATCCTCAATGCTGGAGGTGGGACCCGATGGAAGGTGATTGGCTCATAGGGGCGGTTTCTCATTAATGATTTAGCCCCCTCCCTCTTGGTGATGTTGTTGCGATAGTGAGTTATCGCAAGGTCTGGCTATTTAGAAGTGTGTGGCCGCTCCCCCACCCCCTCCTCCTGCTCTGGCTATGTGAAGTGCTGGTTTCTCCTTCACCTTCTGCCATGATTGCAAGTTTCCCGAGGCCTCTCCAGAAGCTAAGAGGATGATGCCATGCTTCCTGTACAATCTGCAGAATCATGAGCCAATTAAACCTCCTTTCGTTATAAATTACCCAGTCTCAGGTATTTCTTTACAGCAGTGTGAGAACTGACTGATATCTAGGAAGGACAGTAACAACAGAATCCACTTTTGCTATCGGCTTTAAACCAAACTATTCTCTGCGGAACAGGAAAATTGAAGCAGAAAGAGAGAATGGAAAGAAAAGAGGTGACTAAAACACATTTAAGGTGTGTACAGCTCAGTGAAAAGGGAGAGAAACAATGGGCTTTCTAAATTACTTTTCTTAATGTGTATTACACCACACTCAACTGGATACATCAATATCATCATGGTTCTTCTAAAAATCAATAATTACCTCTCTGTAGTAGATTTCCTATACTAGCCTACTTTTCTTCCTTTTTTCATTTCTAACATCTTAGTTAATTCTATGACTCCCAAGGTCTTACCACATCCACCCCTCTGTGTACAACATGGCTGGATCACACTTCCCAAAGTCTGGTTTTAGTCATTCAGTACTCCTCTAAAACATCGTAATGGCTCCCTAAAATGCTCTTATCCTTAGCCTACAGTTCAGAGCTCTGTGTATCCTGGTCCTAACCAACTTTGAAGAGCTACCACAATACTAATCCTATACCTGGGCCAATCTAGACTGCTCTTCCTTCTGAAGAAATAGTTGTGCTTTTCCTCCACACTCAGCCCAGGCATATCTAGCTCCACTCCACTGTGGCCAATGGGACAACACAGCTATCAAAAAAGAAGAGACATTGAGCCAGGATGCCTATAATCCCAGTGACTCCAGAGGCTAAGGTGGAAAGATGGCTTGAGTCTAGGCATTCAAGGCTGCAGTGAACTATGATCTCACCTCTGCACTCCAGCCTGGGTAACAGAGCAAGACTTTGTCTCAAAAAAAAAAAAAAAAAAAAAGGAAGGGGGATCTTGTCCTGTTCTCTACTGCATCCTCAGTAGTGCCTAGAACCAGATCTGGCACTTCGTAGATGCTCAATGATATTTTTCTTTTCAGTAAATAAAAGGAACAGGCCATTTCCTCTGACTGAAAAGCTTTCTGTCCAGCTCTTCAGTTCTCAAAATCCTTCTGTCTCAGTAAGCCCTGTGTCACTTTTTAGAGCATGGCACTGAAACTCTTTGACACACCTCTCACTGAGACTTGTCATAATGGCCCTTCCCTTGAATCAGCGCACCAGGAATGCTGGACCAATAAAACACAATGGAAGTAACACTGCAGTGGTTATAAAAATATGCCCACGAAATTCTTTAATACTCCTCCTTTGGGGTAAAACCTGTTTCCTTCCCCTTCCCTGTGGGCTGAACTTAGTGACTTGCTTCTATTCACTAAGCAGAAGTGATGCTGTGTGACTTTGAAGGCTAAGTCCTAACAAGGCACTGTGGTTTCTGTCTTATTTGCTCTCTCTTCCTCAGATCACTGGCTCTGAGGAAATCAGCTGCTATGTTGCAAGAGGTCCTATGGCATAGCTCTTGTGGCAAGGAACTGAAGCCGTCTGTTAACAACACATGCATGAGCTTGGAAGCAGATCTTTCAGCCCCAGCCAAGCCTTTAGATGACTGCAGCTCCAAAGTGTGTCTTAACAGCAACCTCATGAGACCCTGAGTCAGAGCCACCCAGCTAATTCACTCTGGACTCCTGTCTCTCAGAGACTATGAGAGATAAAGGTTTGTTGTTTCAGGCTATGAAGTTTGGGGAGCCACTTACTACACATTAATAGAGATGCATGCCAGTTTCTGAATTCAGACCTTAAGAATAAGAAATTTCCATTTCCTTTCTCTTGGGACACTCGCTCTTGGAACCTAGCAGCCATGTTGTAAGGAAGCCAAGCTGCCTATAGAGAGGCCCACAGAGACAGCACTCAACAGCCAGACCATATGTATGCACCATATTTGGTGTGGATTCTCCCACCAAATATGGGAGCCACCCCAGTTGAGCCACCCCAGCTGTCCCTGCCAAGCCCTGCCCAAATTGTATTTCCATGGGCAAAATAAATAACTGGTCATATTTTAAGTCACAACATCTTGAGATGATTTATTATGCAGCAGTAGACAATGAAAACAGATTTTGGTATCTGGATATGGAATGCTGTTGTAACAAAATCCTAAAATCAAGGCATTGGTTTTGGGACTTGGTAGTAGGCAGAAGCCTCATGGGCCTCAGTGAAGGATGAAAAAAAGTAAGAAAAATATATCAGAAGCTAGAAAAAAAATATCCCTGTAGTGGCAAAAAAGTCACTGAGTTACCAACTGAGGCAATATAAAAAAGAGTCCTTAATAATTGTAATTATATATCCAAGGAGATTTCCAGGCAGAATACAGAAGTGCCCACTGACCTCCTGTCACTGCCTGTGATGAAATGCAAGAGAAGAGAGATGAATTAAAGAATAAACTGTTACATGTAAAGGAGCTAGATCTGCCCAGGTTTGAAAATGAAACTAATTTCTTATTCCTGCTCTCTGCAAATGGCGAATAATTCTCAAATTAAGAAAGGGCCTCAGGCCATAGATCAAAGTCAGGATGGATGTATTAGTCCTTTCTCACACTACTATAAAGATACCACCTGAGATTGGGTAATTTATAAAGAAAATAGGTTTAGTTGGCTCACAGTTCTGCATGGCTAGGGAGGCCTCAGGAAACTTACAATCATGGCAGAAGGAAAGGGGAAAGCAAGGCACCTTCTTCACAAAGTGGCGAGAAGAATGAATGCAGGAAGAACTACCAAACACTTGTTAAACCATCAGATCTCAAGAGAACTCACTCACTATCATGAGAACAGCATGGGGGAAACCACCCTCATGATCCAAACACCTCCCACCAGGTCCCTCCCTTGAATGTGGGGATGACAATTTGAGATGAGATTTGGGTGGGGACACAGAGCCAAACCATATCAATTGGTCTATAAATCTAAGAGAGCAAATCATAGAAACTTAAAGACAGACAAAAGACCCCCTAAGAATCTTAACGACATCCCTTAAGATCCTCTCCATTCAATAGGGGTTTTAAGAATCTTACCTAATGGAGTGAAGGTTTGCCCATTCTGAAGGTATTGAAATAGGAGGAAACAGAAATAGCATTATATGCAGGAGTTGCAAAAAAAAATGTCAACCACCTTATCACCAGTATCACCCATTGACTGAAAGGCCCGTCCACCAAAGAGCATACAGTGCAATCAGAAAATAGTGAGGTCAAAAGGTCAGTTACCAGGAGGGTTAATTCAGGTCATCCTTCAGCAGATCAGGCCTTACCAATTTTCTCAGCTGACCAAAGAGCTAAAACAGGAAACCTGCCCCATATGCAATATGCCATCTTAGGCATTTTCCCTGGAGTCTGAAGAGAGATTGTTCACATTGGAGTGAGGCTATCTCTGCTGCCTGAATTATACATTTCTTCCCTCGGGCTTAATACAGACTCATCCACCTGTATTCCTGGGAAAGATATATTGATTAAGAAAGGCAAAAACCCTAACTCAGAAGCAAGACTGTGTTCAATCTTCTTTTTTTTCCTCTTACCAAATGGGCTCATAATTTCAAGTAAATGGCATGTGAAGCTGTTAAGAGCCAAGCCCCACATTCGCACTGCCGTGTTCTACTGGTTGTAAATAATACGCGTGACTACACCAGGGACCAAATTGCTCATTAGCTGCCAACATTAGTTGTTTAACGATCTGAGGAGCAGAAGCTGCCAATTATTGTATTCCTTCTTAAAATACCATTTAAAACCCACACATGTAATTATTATACCTTTTCGTTAAATTTTTATGATTCTTTTGAAGCTGATGAGCTGTGGGTCCATTCAAACTACAAAACTCAGAGAACTTTTTGAAGTTGTCATTATGTAACTGGGTTAAATATCCATATATAATACACCAAGAGAGGGCCTGGACTTTAGCCCCAGATCAGCCACTGCTGAGCTAACTGAGTGACCTTAACCAAAGGACACATCCCGCGGCCTCAACCTCCCCATCAGTCCATTTGGATCACAGTCTCTCTCCCATCTACCTAATACAGCAATTGTGAAAATAAAATAACAAATACAGAGGAGTGTTTGAAAGCACTATTCAAATGATAGGATAAGATACTGTTTTCAGAGACTCTTGTTTTCAAGCTACTAATTAATGGAAAAATCAATTCCTTAATAACTGCCAGACTAAGAGGGAGCATAATCCTTTGAGGATTCGCCAAGTTTCTGTGACTAGATTTTTAAACCAAGGATATCCATTTGTCTCATGCTACCACCCTTCCCCCATAGGAAGAGTCTAAGCACACCCAATAATCCTCATTCACTATTTACAGATACACAATGCTACATACACATCTGCTAGAACCATATGGCACACAGAGTACATTCAGTCTCTAAACTCTTCAAGAAACAGGAACTGGAAGTCCCAAATACGGTACTCAGATAAACAACTTGTGCTATATTATGTGTACATTAGTGAAACTCCCCAGAAAAGCTTTCAGATGTCTGAGAATGACATAATAACTGTGGAATGTTCATCGAGGCCAAAACACGGTGCGCTGGTGGCTGTCATTATTTTAGTTGGACAGCTTCAACATCTCCTACACTGCCAGTTACCTGATATGGCATGCATTTTGGCTTCAAGCAAGGCTGGTAGTTGGGTTTCAATATCGTTAACTTTCTTCCTCAGGGTGCTGCAGAATTTCTCACTCATACACACCTAGGGGGAGAGAAATGGCCAGAAATCATCATTTATTCAGCTAAAAATCAGAAGGCAGTAGAACAGCCAGGTCAGAGATTTCTGGGTTTGTAAGTAATTAAAAGGGGTGATGAAGAGTAATTGGAGGATAATGCTCAAAAAGCAAGAAATGGAAAAAGAAAGACAAAGAAGAGAGGGAGGGAGGGAGGGAGGGAGGGAGGAAGGAAGGAAGGAAGGAAGGAAGGAAGGAAGGAAGGAAGGAAGGAAGGAAGGAAGGAAGGAAGGAAGGAGAAAGAGAGGAAGGAAGGGAGGAAGGAAGTCAGGGAGGGATGGAAAAGAAAAGAAGGGAGGGAGGGAAGAAGGGAGAGAGGAAGGGAGAAGGAAGAAAGGGTTGGAGGGAGGAAGAAACAGGGAAAAAGGGAAGGAAGGAAGGGAAGGGAAGGAGGGAAATGGAAGAAAAAGAACAAAAATAAAGTGAGCAATGGCGTATTCCAAGCACATGCCCATCACCCACACTCAATTACAAAACCGATAGGAGCTAATCCAACAGAGAGCAACCACAAGTTAACATCATTGCATCACTCCTGCCTCCTGCCTTCTCCAGAACTTTGCCGAATCCTCCTGTCTGCATCACTTTCGTAGCCCCAGGTGGTTTGGCTCACTCATACCCTTCGGGACTCTGCTCAATTGCTGCCTGGGAGGGAAGGCCTTGCTGATTACCCACCCAAAATAGCAACCTCCTTTGGCCCGCCCTCCGCTTGATGTTTTTCTACAGCTTCCGCTCAGATGACACACTATGTACTTCTATTCCTTTGTTTCCACATTGTCTGTCTGCTGGGATACGAGCTCTATGTGAGCAGGGACTTTGCTCTGTGCCTGGCACATAGTATGCAGTGAATAAAGATACGGCCATTGAGATGAAGGTCAAAGCTGCAAGCTAAATTTAATTACTAGTATTAATAGACACTGTTTAAGGAAACTTTGAAGGCAGATAGATACTTGCTGGCAAGTCAGATCTGAAAAATAGACAAGTAACTCTCAGTGAGGTTTGAAGGTTTTATCATGTATTTTCCCATGACATTCCAAACACATCCTACAGTTTTTTTCTTTGGTTTTTCAAAAACAGCAAAAATCTTAAATCTTAATTTATTTTTCCAAATGTCTTTAGGTTATCTTTTATTTTGTTGGAGGCTAAAACATCACATTTTTCCCTTTTTGAACCCTTTCAGCAGTCTCAAGACTTTTCATATGCCAACGATATCTAGACTCAGATTAATGAGCTACCTAGAAAAATTTAATTTCCCAGAAGAATCTAGGTTTTGTTGGACACCATCAACTTTAAATGTTTTCTTATATCAGTTTGAATTGAGATTATTTTTAGAGTCAAAGCAGACTTCATCCATCCTGCCTAAAATACTCCACTGTTTCTCTCATGGACTTCCATATGTTCTATTCAGTGGCTATAATTTTCCAACATCTTTTTTATAAAAATCATTCTCTGGATGAAGATGACAGTTTGGTAGCCTCTAAACCAAAGCCTGCACTGGTGGTGTTGGGCATCCACATGTCCAAAGTAATTAATTCCGAGACCCTTTCAACGTCTTGAGACTTTTCAGGATGTCAGAACCAGAGTTAAAAGGAAGGTATCCCTTCCCCCAGCACTTTGGCTCAAACCCAGATGACTGGCACATCCCATTGTATCCATTTAATAATGTCATCTGAGGTCTGAGGGCATTTCCATTAACTCTGTAACACCAGCCATAATTCTTACGTCTCATCCAATCTATGTCCAATATTTCTGATTTTAGTGAACAGTATCTGTTAATTATTATTGGGTCAGTTTCTCCTTTGTTGAGCAAATCTATCCTTCAAGTTGCCAATATTAATACAAAACAACCTTTCTGAATCTTCTTATTAAATTGCAATGTTCACTCTTTCAGGCTCTGCTGGATGTAATCTAATATCTACCAATCTCCAGATATCCCATTTATTTCCAACTGTTTCTTCCATCTCATTTATCCCTTAATTACCTTTGGTTTGGGTAACCCATAAGAGTTTAAGAAATGCAATGAGTGCAAGGAAGGTTTCATTTCTTTCTGAGACAGGAATCTAAAGAATATCAGGTAGGGGTGTGTGTGGGTGTGTGTGGGGGTGTGTGTGTGTGTGTGTCTAACACACTAGAGAAAGAAAGCTATGTCAATCTGAGACCTTTAGCTCATGGTCACTAGTCAATCTAGTTTAAAGTAAAGAGAAAGGTGTTTTGTGTGACTGGACAGTTTTGTTTTAATTCTCTGTGGACTAATATAGGCCCCTGCCCACAGCACACACACACACACAGATTCATGTCTGTGCACACATACCTATCCAACTCTGCACACACACATACACATCCCCAGAAAACCTGTGTATCCTTTTTATTTACAAATAAAATTGCACACTCATTATCAAATGGAGCTTTTATGTTTACATTTTAAAATCAAAGACATGAGTTCCTTAATTTTATGGAAAAGCAAAGTAATTATAAAGTATTTTAAATGTATTAGAGAAGGTATATGCAATGGTTGGAAATGTTTTTGTCCCCCCAGAATTCACAGGTTGAAATTCTAACTCCCAAGATGATGGCATTAGGAGGTGGGGCCTTCGGGAGGTGATCAGGTCAGGAAGGTGGGGCCCCCATGAAGGGTTAGTACCCTTATAAAGAAGCCTGAGACCCCGCCTTGCCCTCTTTCTTCCATGCGGGAATACAACGAGAAGTCAATCGTCTGCAGCCTGGAAGAGGGCCTCTCACCAGAACTTAGCCATGCTGGAACCCTGATCTCAGACTTCCAGTCTTCAAAGCGATGAGAATTAAATTTCTGTTGTTTATAAGCCACCCCGTCTATGGTACTTTGTTATAACAACTCAAATGGAGTAAGACTGTATGCAAACAAAGCAAACCATTTTTGATATTTGGGAAAATCTAAGATATTTAATAGTAGTTCGAGATTTTCAACAAATCCTAATACTGAGTACATATCAGTATATGTGTGTATCCACAATACACAGTGTCATAAACACACACATACAAGCACCATCTGCATTATATAATAGGCACACCTGTATCCTCAGTGTTGGTGTACAGATGCATTCATGTTACCTATACAGTATGTTCTGAAGATAGTCAATAAACTCAGACCCAAGACAGTCCTCCTATCTTTTAATTCTACATAGAAATCAGGATGCACCTGATAAACAGTAGAAAATGTAAGAGAGGCCAGGTGCGGTGGTTCTTGCCTGCAATCCCAATTTTGACAGACTGAGGCAGGAGGATCGCCTGAGCTCAGAAGTTCAAGACCAGCCTGAGCAACCTAGCAAAACCTGTTCTCCACTAAAAATCAAACAAATGTAGCTGGGCAAGGCAGCATATGTCTGTAGTCCCAGCTACTTGGGAGGCTGAGGCTGAAGGATTACCTGAGCCCAGGAGATCAAGGCTGCAGTGAGCTGTGATCTTGCCATTACACTCTAGCCTGGGTGACAGAGCCTTTGGGTGAGCAGAGCAGAATTCAAGCATTTCTGGGTCCCTGGTTCCAATGCTGTCTTATGGGCACCACTTGTTCCTAACAGGAAGCTCTCTTTGTATGCAAGTTATAATTACCCATCAAACCTGCGGCTCTGTGACCTTTAGCAAAATCACTGGGTGTTGTTTTCAGAAATAAATTAGATACAGAAACGGAGAAAATGCACAGAGTAACTCTAGACATTTTGCCAACAACACATCCCTGATTTTGGCTTAGCTGCGGTGAGCCCTTGGCGTGTTTCCTGATCCAGGGTCCAAGACTTTCTTTCCCTGGGCACAGAGACCGGAAGAGAGTCCTTCCAGGCCAACAGGCTCTTGGCTGCATTGCTCTCTGCTCAGCAAGCTGTCCTTTTTACATTTCGACCATCGTACAACCACCCCTGGTTCCTAGACCTACTGCAAATAATGAATGATTCATACCCAGTTCTCTGCCACAACATTTAGTCATAATTCACAGAGTAATTGATCCTCTTTCTCAGTCTGTCAATAACTTGGCCAGGTATAAATATATATGAGAAGGGCTTTTGTTTTGTAAACTGTGGTTATCCTAACTTATGAGGACATTGACTATTTAAATTAATTGACCGTGCTCCCAGGGAATAATGAAGACATATTCTGTCTGTACACAAATCAAGGTCTTGCTATGGCAGTATAAACGATGTATAAAGTAGGCAAAATGATTGTCAAGCCAACTGAAAAGCTTTAAAGAACAAAAAACAGTCACCGACTGTTTCATTTGTGAGGAAACTAGACACTGCCCTCCTGGGAAGAAAAGTAATTAGTTTCTCAAGTTACTACCATCCTGAAAGCATTTTTTTTTTTCTTTGAGATGGAGTCTCGCTCTGTCTCCCAGGCTGGAATGCAATGGTGCAACCTCGGCTCACTGCAACCTCCACCACCTGGGTTAAAGTGATTCTCCTACTTTGGCCTCCCGAGTAGCTGGGATCACAGGCACCCGCCACCATGCCCAGCTGATTTTTGTATTTTTAGGAGAGATGGGGTTTCACGATGTTGGTCAGGCTGGTCTCGAACTTTTGAACTCAGGTGATCTGCCTGCCTCAGCCTCCCAACGTGCTAGGATTACAGGCGTGAGCCACTGCACCCGGCCCCGAATGCATCTTTAAGCAAAGGCTTTCAATATGCATAGTGGCAGTCCTTTTCCAGTCCCTAAATTGACAGCTTCTTTTGTAGCAAAGGCCAAACCAGTGCATTTCTGGGGTGTCCACAAGTCAAGACCTCCACTATGGCAGAAGCACTCTCTCCTGGCTCTTTTAACTCATCATTGGGACTGCAAAATGGCTTGACAAAGTCTATGTGTTTTTGCAGAAGCTAGGTATCCTATGATCTAGACATAAAATCACGTCAAAGAAAAACTTCATAGGCTTCTTTGGAAAATGGGAGTATAAAGGTACTTACCTTAGTAGTGATTTCTTTAAGTGACAAGTTGAGGGATTTTATTCTTTCCTGGAGGCTGGAAGAATTAAAAAGAGGAGATTGGTCTCCTTGGTAACCACAATTCAATACCACTACAGTTAGGAATACTGCAAAAAGTGAACCTTCCACTGGTCTGATGGATGAAGAAGTGCAGGAGGAAAGATGATGCCAACTTGGTTCCATTTGACTATGGAATAAATATGGTGCTAGGAAGCAGACCTTTCCTCCCTTACTATGCCTTACTAAAGCTAGAATTACAATTTTATCATGCCCGGAGTGTACATCTACTGATAACGGGAAGAACAGCCAAGGTGTGCTCCTGGCAGCAAAGGATTAAAATCTGCATTCCTATAACCACCTTCCCAGAAGGAAGGTGTATGCTGAGTAGTGTCTCACTAGCAGGGAATCAAATAGTATCTATTTGGGTAGACCATGCAATTCAGCAAGTATGTACCCAGTGTCCTCTGCATTGAGCACTGAAGTAGACCATAAAGGAGAGACATATATTTAAAGTATGTCTGAGATAGCACCCCTTAGGCTTCTCCCGCTTCTCTTTTCTCCTTAGCACTTTTCACCTTGACATATTTATTTATTCATGTAATTTCTCTCTCTCCCACTGGAACTTAAGTTCCACGAAGGCAGTGACTGTCTGTTGTATTCATTCCTGCATCCCGATTGCTTAAACAATTCCTGGAGCTTGTTAGCCAGCCCTCAGTCAGTATCTGTAGAATGAATGAATCAATGCAATTAAGAGTCAGATCTTATTATGAAGGTTGTTACCTAGTGGAGAAGAAACACATGCACGTGAGTCACTATAATATAAAGCAAGAGGAAAAAATTACTATAAGGGGAATAGAAAATCAATACTAGGAGAAAACTGCTACATAAAAGCTGTCACCAGGCAGAATATTGTCTGCCTTGAGCAATGGAGACAATAACTTGTGGAGCAATTTAGAACTAGGAGAGTGGAGGGAAAGCTTACCAGAAGAGGTGGAAAGTGAACTGGGCCTCAATGGAAAAAACAAAACAACAACAACAAAAAAAGGAGAATGAAATTCTAGCAAGAAGATAAATCTAACTGGACCAAATGGTTCTCACAGGTGATTTGTGAAAGATAAAGTTAAACAGTGAAATGACTATTTCTGGTAGGAAAGGAGAGGGAAGGATGGGGTGGGGCCTATCTGTATCTACAATGTTTGCTTATTTATTTAGTTAGGGGCCGGGCGCAGTGGCTCATGCCTGTAATCCCAGCACTTTGGGAGGCCGAGGTAGGGGGATCACCTGTGGTCAGGAGCGCGAGACCAGCCTGGCCAAAATGGTGAAACCCCGTCTCTACTAAAATACAAAAATTATCCAGGCGTGGTGGCATGCACCTGTAGTCCCAGTTACTTGGGAAGCTGAGGCAGGAGAATTGCTTGAACCCAGGAGAATTGCTTGGTGTGAGCCGAGATCATGCCACTGCACTCCAGCCCAGGCAATAGAGTGAAACTCCAACTCCAAAAAAATAAAGTAAAATAAATTTATTTAGTTAGGGAAAGAAAATCAAAGTAAATATGGGGTAAATTCTACTATTTGTTTAATTGTAGTGGTGGGTAAATGAGTGTTGTATTTTTAAATATGTTTGAAATATTTACAATTAAAATAATTTTAAAGAAATATCAAGGGCAAGCTTTAGTCAGTATTAAATGACTAAGGAGTTTTGAGTTTTATCCCTCAAGCAATAAGAAATCACTCCATTTTTTAGCAAGAGAGCAACATGAAAAAAATGTTTTCATTTTTTAGAAAACTAATTGGGTGGCACTATGAGAGATGATTTGGAGAAAGAAAGTCTGAATGTGACAAAGCCAGGCAGGTCCCTTCAGCAGTGTAAGCCAGTCGGAGGGCACACGGGCCCTGCAGAGTGATACAGGTCAAAAAGGGGAGGGAGGAACAGGACTGGATTACGTGGATGCTCAGAGCAGTGAGAACATCCATTCTAGAGTTTTCGATTCTTTCATGCATTCATGAACTCATCCATTCTTCAAATATCTATCTGCTGGGCACCCAGCAAGTTAGGGACTTAGAGCATGAAGACATGGTGCCTGGCCACAACCACTTACTGCTGCTAGATATGCCAGAAAATGTAATAGATGCCAGAAGAGGAGTGATTACTTGATTAAATGATGACCTGCAAAAGGAAAGGTCAAGGTTTTTGGGGTATGTGTGGGGAGGGGAAGGGAAAGGGTACAGGGTGTCAGGAAATCTTATACCAGGGGTTGCCAAGTATTAGAGCTAAGCTGCCAATTTGCTGATTTTTGTTTGTTTGTTCTTCAACTGTAAGAACTATTTTTTGATGTTATCACATCCGCCAATTTGTCATTTCTGAGTATAAGCAAACTCGTTTCAATTGTAAACACCTGGGAACTGGTGCGGGTCCATACTAATCAGTCATTACCACTTGAGACCTACTTTCAACAGAGTAGGGTTTTCCAGTCCAGCTGAGATCAGCCCAAAAGGAGGAAGTGAGGGTTGACAGAGGTGGAGCATGTGACACCAGACTCTTCAGAATTCAGGAGTTGCCATCTGACCATCTGACAAAAATTAGTGTACTCAGTGGGAACTGAGGAAAACAATCTTTGGAAGCCTGCCTGGAGAATTCTAGACTCTGGCTGGCTGGGGACTGGATCTTTTGAGAGAATGTAAGTCAGAGTGTCACACAGACACGGAGATTGGGGCAGATGAAACCACTTAGGGTGGTGGGGAGAGAGGAACAGAGAGCATCCAACGTGGACCCGGTCTGCTTCTTCCTCTGATTCTAATAGCAGCACCAGCTTTGGACGGCTAATGCCTGCTGTCCAAACTGAAAACCTTTCTTGGGCAGAAATGCACTTTCCCTTGCTGAGCTCGTGAGAGTCTATTCAACAAATAAATTTTTAACAAATGGTTCACCACATCATTGAACCTATGTGAGCATTTAATAGTGTATTATAAGTAGATGTTCCCAACCACACACACAGACTAGCTCATGCATTCACATTTCAAGTAAGTAGCAGATCCTCTTACTGATACTGAAATTTTAGCTGACCAAAACGGCCGTGCTGTTAGCTAATGCCCAACATATCACATAAAAAGTAGGTCAAGCACCGTCTTTCCAGGGGTTTACACAGTTCACTGGTCTGGGCTCAGATCTGGCCCTATCTCAGAAAGAAAGTTAGTCTCCTCTTAGATATCATGTTAGAGGAAGGAGGCAGTGATGCAGATAATTAAATGCATTGTTTTATATTTAATTTGATTTATATTTAATTTATGCTATATTCCTTTTTGCAACAGATTTACCTTCCCAATTATGTTTTGCTCAGGCTACTATTAACATGAGTTGTATCCCTGGGGTATATACAGAATAAAAGCAATTGTGGGGGAACAGACGATATGAGTAATCTATATACTATGCTAGTGGGTTACAGGCTATTTATAATAGAAGAATTCTCTCAAACCAAAGTTTACACAGCATTATAAAATATAATAAAGATAACAGGGAATCTGCTTTTATTGAAGAGGGGTGTCTGGCCTAGGGTACAAAGATGTCACTTTAGCCCCCCCCACACACACACACACATTGCTGCTGCCATCACACTGTGGTCCCCAAACCATAATTCCAGGAGCAGGAATACAAACCGAAAACCAGAAAATAAGACCAGTTCAATGTTGATAAGCAAGAATTCTGTGTACTTTAAATGAGTATAACCAATCCCCACTTTTTAAAAAACTTGCATATTATTCATCACAAATATGAACTATCTTCTCAGATGAAATTATGCCTTAGCCTAGAAACATATAATTTGTCCACACAAATTAGCAAATATGTTTTCAGAAACACACCAGACCTAATTTACCCAGATCAGTATCTTCATTCCAAGTGGCTGCCCTGGAAATAACAGAGTCCAACATTTATTGAACACTTACTATGTACCAGACACTCTCCCAAATTCTTTACGCAGATGAGCATTTTAAATTCTTATTATAACTCTATGAAGTAGAAACTATAATCATCTACATTGTAAGACAAGAAAATTTAATCAAAGAGACTAAGAGAGATTTAAGTAACTTTCCCAGGGGTAACCAGTTGGTAATTATGGGAGATTAAATGGTAACCCAGGCAGTCTAACTATCTGTTCTCCTAACTACTCAACAATACTAACTACTGCTCCCAGAAGCTGTGTACCTATTTAAAATGAACTGTCATCATCCAGACAAATTTTTTGAATTCTACTTTAGAATTTTGTTAAATGTACAATATAATCAATACCATGATTTGTAAATACACGTTATTCTTTACTCACAAACTGGTGTTCTAATCATATGACCAAATTTCACCCTCAACAAATGAAACCTTAGAAAAATTGAGACTACTGACATGAATGTGCTGCACAGAACGTACATCAGTAGCAGATGGTCCTGGGGGTGATGACTGTAGCAAAAGGAAATTAAATGCAAAGGTGCCTGTCACTAGTTGAGTTGTATACCCCAAAATTCACAGGTTAGAGTCCGAATCCCCAGTACCTAAGAATGTGACAGTGTTTGGAGATAGGGCTTTTCAATAGGTAACAAATTTAAAATAAAGTCATTAGGGTGGACCCCAATCCAATATGACTGGTATCATTATAGGAAGAGATGTGGAGGGCCGGGTGTGGTGGCTCAAGCCTGTAATCCCAGCACTTTGGGAGGTCGAGGTGGGTGGATCACGAGGTCAGGAGATCTAGACCATCTTGGCTAACATGGTGAAACCCTGTCTCTACTAAAAACATAAAAAATTAGCTGGGTGTGGTGGCGGGTGCCTGTAGTCCCAGCCACTTGGGAGGCTGAGGCAGGAGAATGGTGTGAACCCAGGAGGCTGAGCTTGCAGTCAGCCAAGACCACACCACCGCACTCCAGCCTGGGCTACAGAGCCAGACTCTGCCTCAAAAAAAAAAAAGAGAGATGTGGAGACAGACACACGTGGTGGGAAGACCATCTGAGGACAAAAGAGAAAATGGTTGTCTGCAAGTCAATGAGAGGAGCCTCAGAAGAAACCAGCCCTGCCGACACCTTGATCTTAGACATTCAGCCATCAGAGTTGTGAGAAAATAAATTTATGTTGTCTAAGCCACCCTATCCATGGTACTTTATTACGACAGCCCTAGCAGACTCGTGCATGTGGAATTTTCCATTTCTCATGGTATGATGAGTTATATGTATTATTAAGCCACCGCACACTGGTGCTTCATGATCCAGGTAAAAATAGTTGCTACTCCATGTAGCAGCAGCAGCAGGTCCAACAGAAAACACGGCAACTCTTTTGTTTTCTTCAGACTGACAGTTTCTTTTCAATCTGCCCAACTGGGAGACTGCGGGCCACTACAGCAATAAATGTGTGCAGAATATTATCATTCTTGTCTGCAGTTTAGGAGCTAAGTATTATGAATGGTGGCTCTAAGAAAATGTTATGTGAGAATGTCTTTGATTTTTTAAAATGATTATGGATTATGATTTAAAAATTATTATTTAAAAATGATTCATTAGAAATGAAAAAGGGCTCCCTTCAATACTCCTGCAATATCACAAACATAATGCAATCACTGATGTCAAAAATATAAGGAATAAAAATTCAATCTGGGGAGGGATAGATTGCTTTTCAGCCATAATTAGAAGGGCAAATGGAATTTAAGTCAATAACAGTCACTAATCTAGATAATACAAGCCAAGACTTGGTCAAGGGCCAGAATGAGACATTTATACAGGAGGATACAGCCAGGCAATTTTGGTTTAATGACTTGGGAGTGAGAAACTATTCTAAAGATAACTGATCCGACCAAAGAACTATCTCTACTTCTACCACTCTGCTCCAAGCCACAGGCACCTCTCCTCTGAAATGCTGCAATAGTCTCAGAACAGTTCTTCTGCATTTACCCTCACTCCTCCACAGTCTGTTCTTGAGATACAGCCAGGGTGAGCCTTCACAAGCATGTCAAATAAAATGCCACTATTCAGCCCAAAACCTTGCTCCATCACACCTGGGTCGAGCCAAGTCTGCAAGGACCTATATGGCCCATCTCTCATCACGTCTCTTACCTCCTCTCCTACAACTCCCTTCTTTGCTTGCTCCACCCTGGCCACAGAGGCCTCCTGACAGCTCCTCAAGTCTGCTGTGGCTGGTGCAGGCTCCACTGCTTTGACCCTCTGCCCCAGCACATATAATGGGCCGACCCCCTCCCACCTGCAAATCCTTGTTCACCTCTGACACTCTCAGTGAGGATGGCCTGACTACTCCATCGACAGCTGTAAATTTCACATCCACTCATCTTCTGCCCCAACCCCCAAGTCATGTTCATTTTCTACTAACCTACCTGTAACTTACTTATTTATTATGTTTGTTATTTATTTCTGCCTTTTACCACTAGAAAAAGAATGCCATGTGGGCAAGGATCTTTGGAGAAGTACTTGAAGTGCTTGGCACACAGTGCTTACCTAATAAATATTTGATTAATGTATAATACTCACATTCTTGCCTTCTCTCTAAGAAACAAGTGGGGTGGGGTAGAGTGGGGCGGAAGTACCCTCACCTCTGTTAGAGGCACACTCAAAGCACAGGATGGTGAGTGGCTCCATCTTTATCCCCACTTCCCACCACTGCCCTCTCAGGATCAGGGATTAAAGGCTGCAGCTGCTCTTGACTGTATGGCTGGGGTGGAGCTTTGCATGACAGAGAAAAAAGAGGTTAAAAACTTGGAGTCTACTCATCAGATGTCCTCTCTTCTTTTAAAATTCCATCTCTCAGAAGTCGTATTTATCTCGGTTTATCTCTGTTGGAGAGTTTCCTTTCATGGGCTATATTACATGTTGAACTGTGTTGTCCACAAAATTCGTATGTTGATGTCCTGACCTCCATACCTCAGAATGTGACTGCAGTTGGAAATAGGTCATTGCAAATGTACTTTGAGTTAAGATCAACCATACTCTGACATGACTGGCATCCTTATAAAAGGGGAAATGTGGATTCAGAGACATGCATAGAGGGAAGATGATATGAAAAGACACAGGGAGAAAATGATCATCTACAAGCCAAGGAGAGATGCAGATCCTTCCCTGACAGTCCCCAGAAGAAAGCAACCCTGCTGACACCTTGATTCTTGGACTTCTTTTTTTTTTTTTTTTTTCTTGAGATGGAGTCTCACTCTGTCTCCCAGGCTGGAGTGCAGTGGTATGATCTCAGCTCACTGCAACCTCCACTTTCTGGGTTCAGTCGATTCTCCTGCCTCACCCTCCCAAGTAGCTGGGATTACAGGCCTGTGCCAGAACACCCGGCTAATTTTTTTGGTATTTTTAGTAGAAATGGGGTTTCACCATATTAGCCAGGCTGGTCTCAAACTCCTGACCTCAAGTGATCCACCCACCTCGGCCTTCCAAACTGTTGGGATTACAGGTGTGGGCCACTGCACCCGGCCAATTCTTGGACTTCTAGACATGATAAATTTCTGTATTTAAGCCAGGTGGCTGTGGTGCTGCTTTATTATGGCAGCAAACTAATACAGGCTGGCATGGAAAGGAAGATATGTGGAGGGCCACTCATTCCTGCCTCTTAGAATGGTAAGAGCTAGAAGTCTGGAAATGAGGTGTAGGCCTGGGCAAAGGGCACCAGTGGTCTCATCTGGGAGCCTGCCTCTAGCAAAGTGCCAAATGAGTCCTCACTGCCAACATGCTGCCAAGGTCAGAAGATGGCTCCAAAAATTCAGAGTGATTGTGCTTACAGCATCTCGCTCATCTTTCTCAAAAACCTATAGCTACTGCTATAATGTCAATGTGTCCTCCAGAATTCATGTGTTGGATACTTAATTCCCAAGGCAACCATGTTGAGAGGCAGGACCTTTAAGAAATGTTTAGGTTTTCAGGAATCTGCCCTCATGAATGGGTTAATATCATTATTGGGGGAGTGGGTTCCTGATAAAAGGGTGAGTTTGGTCCCCTCCCCTTCTCTGTCTCTCTCTCTCTCTCTCTCTCTCCTGCTCTCTCTCACACACGTGCTCTCTCTCTCTCTCTCTCTCTCTCGATCTCTCTTGCCCTTCTTTTTCCTGCCATGGGATGATGCAGTAAGAAGGTCCTTGCCAGATGCAGCTCCCTCAACCTCGGACTTCCAAGCCTCCAGAAGTGTAAGAAATAAATCTTCTCTCTTTATAAATCACTCAGTCTGCAGTAACAAAATGGCCTAAGACAGCTGCATTGGGCATCCATTTGGTTAGAGAATCCCACGCCCCAATCTAATAGCAACTAACAACTATTTACTTGGTTTCTCCAGATCCTGTACCTTAGGGAAGCCTATCTCAAGAGCCTTATAACACACTTGAATCCACACCCTCTCTCTGTAATACTTCCAATACTCTCCTTAAATCCAGGCAAAAGAACTCCTCCCTTGCTCTCTGCTACATTGGAGGGCTCTGTCCTGATCCTCCTTACCCTTGAGGGGAAGGGTAAATGGGGGAGCCAAAGGTACATGCCACCCAAAGCTGGTTCAGGCAGCCAAGACCAGAAGTGCCTTCCTGAAGTGCCAGGAGCCTGCATCCTGCCAGGGTTCTTCTCAGGGCACTGCTCGCAAGGGTGGACTGCAGTGCAGTAGGCATACCTCTAGGCCCAAGCAGTAGTCGAGCACAGGCTATTTTGAAGGGTGTAGATATTACCTGGACATACAGGCTAGGTCCCCATATAAAACTTATCAGGGTGTGAGACAGGTGCAAGGGTAGGAAGACAAGGTGGGAAGTTCCATTTGACCCCTTACTCTGGGACACAATATCAGGCAGGCCTGGATAGACCCCTTTAATGTTATATCCTAGAGAAACCATCTCTCATTCCATGCAATCTTTGGTAGTTTATTACCAGTTCCTCATACCACCAGTAACCCAGCCATGACCACCTTAGCACCTGGCACTGGAGGCAAAGCCTTGGCTCTCAGCATCAGAGGCACTCCCAGGGTGACAACCACACACCTGCCCCAAAGATGAGCCTTTGAAGAACAAACTCTGTTCCTGTTCTTATCTGGAACTCTGCAGAAAAAGAATATTAACGACACTCAGAGAATTACACCACTACCCCACTAACTTCTGCAAGACTTTGAACAAGTCACATTCATCTGGGGCTCCATTTTCTCAGTTGCAAAATGAGGAAGTTGAACACAATTATTTCTAAAATCCTTCCAGGTCTACTATCCCATATTCTTTCACTGCTCTATCATTCAAAAATCTTTTACTAGCCTTTTTTATTTATAGATATGTAGAGAATCTAAAAACCACATAGGTTTTATAAAGTACCAGAGAACATTGATAACAGAGACAGAAATATACAGGAGACATGTGTCTTTTTTTCCTCTATAATAGAGTAATAGAGACAGAAATATACAGGATATATTAGATTAGACAGAAATATAATAGATAATAAAGATACATTCGATATTAGAAATGTAATAGATAATAGAGACAGAAATATACAGGAGATACATGTCATTTTTTACACTAAGTGAGGGACGTGTTTTTCAGCTTGGAAGCTAACTATGCAAAGGGTCTGCTCCCTGCAGACAGTTGTCCGCTCATCTTCCTGCCTGTGTATATGTGGCTTTATGCTGAAGTTCCACTTTAGCAAAAAGCTACAGGAGATGAGGAATATCAGTTTCATCTCTGAACAGCCTTCTCTCTACCCTCTCCCTCTCCCTCTACTCCCTATCCCATCCCGTTTCCTGTTTTGTAAAAATCAGTTTAAGAATGAGAGATTATTACTAAAGCAAACCACAAATGATGGAAAGAGCAAAATGACAGCTATCTTAGCATAGGCGCCACTTGGGTCTTGAATTAAAACACACTCACACAGCCAGGTATGGTGGGTCACACCTGTAATCCATGCACTTTGGGAGGCCAAGATGGGCAGATCACTTGAGCGCAGGCATTCAAGATCAGCCTGGACAACATGGTAAAACCCCGTCTCTACCAAATAATAATAATGATAATAATAATACAAAAATTAGCCAAGCATGGTGGCATGTGTCTGTGATCCCAGCTACTCGGGAAGCTGAGGTGGGAGGATTCCTCGAGCCCAGGAGGCTGAGGCTACAGTGAGCTATGATCGCACCACTGCACTCCAGCCTGGGTGGCAAAGCAAGACCTTGTGTAAATAAATAAATAAATAAATAAATAAATAAATAAATAAATAAAATAACACACACACACACAATACACACAAATCCACTGACATTAACAACCTTGCCCCTCACCTTCTGTCAGAGGACAAATGGAAAACAAAATGACTGTGGAAACAGCTTTAGGAAATTCAGGTTTATCTACTTGGTCTTTATCCTTCCTTAGACCCTTCTATTCTCACAGCTGATAATGTCACATGGCACCCATCAGACATTCATGGAGCACAGAGGCACAAATGCCACGAATTCCTCTAGACTTCAGATGATCTTGTAAAGGCACAACAGGGTGCATAAATTCATCAGAAGCAAGCCATTCTATATGGCTATTTATAAAAATGACTCAAGCTGGTTATCTGAGACCTTTACTTCTGGGAAAGCCAGTGTGGTGCAGTGGAGAGAGATTTGAGCTGAGAGGTAGGAGCACCAGGGCCTCTGCTGGCCATCCTTGCCACCTTTGGCAAAGCATGTTACTTCTTTCCAGTTCAGTGGTGGCTGAAGTCAGAGAGTTTGCGGTACTCAAAACAGACATTCACCTTCGTGTTCACCAACTAACTCATCTTTTGAGGATCATGGGAGGAATGAAGTATAGAAAGACCATTTAATAAATCATGCAGACATATACCATACCTGTATTATAGTAAGAAAATATTTTAGAGTAATCTGACCAAAATCAGGCATATAAATTTTTAACAAGGGTGGAATAAATATATTTAGAGTTTTTCTGGCCCAGGCAAAGGACATTAAGTAAAAGAATCAAAGGAAACTAGGCCAGTGAAATACTTGAACATTCAGTTCTTTGATTCCTTCTCTGAGTATACATCACATCATGACTCACATTTCCCTATTTCTCTGAATTTCAAAGATCCTGTGTTTTCAACTGGGGTGCTACACTCCATTATTCTGAGTCCTTTTAGTACAGTACAACTTCTCCAAATAACTCAGCAAACTGAAAATGAGGTGTCACTTTTTTTTTTTTTTTTTTTTTTGAGACAGAATCTCACCCTGTCACCCAGGCTGGAGTGCAGTGGCGCAATCTCAGCTCACTGCAACATCCACCTCCCGGGTTCAAGCGATTCTCCTGCCTCAGCCTCCTAAGTGGCTGGGATTACAGGTGCACACCACCATGCCCAGATGATTTTTGCATTTTTAGTAGAGAGGGAGTTTCACCATGTTGGTCAAGCTGGTCTCAAACTCCTGACCTCGGGATCTGCCCGCCTCGGCCTCCCAAAGTGCCAGGATTACAGGCGTGAGCCACTGTGCCCGGCTGATGTCACATTGTATAAGACCATAAACTGTTTTTAATAAGATACACCCATGTAACTCATATCATAAGGGACAACGGAGGGAGAGGGAAAAAATGAACATAAGGATTTCTGATCTTTCCTTGGAAAAGATTTCCTGTGATCGAGGTGCTGATGCAAAGGCAGTGAGCAGAGGAAAGGAGTAAGCCCTAATAGTGAATTTGCTGAACTTTCCAAATTGGCAGGTATGAGTAAGGTAGCACACGCACGCGTTCACACCCTCACCCTGTGCCATCTCTTGCAGGTCCCCGTGCTTACTGGGAAGCTCCGCCTGACATCACAGCATCACAGTTTGCATCGAAGTCCAGTTTCATAAAAAATCACAGCTTTATTTTTAACTGATGAACTTGCTATTTGGCTTATCCAAATATTCCAAGTGTTAATTCAACCAGATCTTTCTCATTGCCTCAAACAATCTTATTCCAAACTGAAACTATAATTCATGTGCCAAAAACATTTTGACTTACAGACATTTGTCTGTAGGAGATTTTGGTGGTTTAATAATGAAAAAATGAGAACAGGAATCAGAAATATGAACAGCCTTATGTTCAGATTATAACCATTCTCCTTTCTACCCCTTCCTCACAAGCTGTTTAACGATTCTTTTTTACAACAATAAGGAAATAAATCACCAGCTTCTTATTTTTTGGAGACTGGTAACCAAGTCAGCTCCATATTTTCAACTATTCTCATAACCATGATGTATTTAAATGTTCAAACAAGATTTCAGTACTTGGGCTCTAGAACTTTTCCCCACCCCCCAAAACTCATGTGAGTTCAGTCCATTAAATACTACAATTTAATCTAAGGGGAAAATGATACTACATCCAGGCTTATTCTGTTAAGTGATCCAAAGGCAACTTCATATTTCCATTTCAATTACTGCCCTCCCTTTATTCTGATTATTTAATAAGGAATGTCCAGTTGTTCCCATGGGAACAACTGAGATTTTAAATAAATACCCAGAACTGCTTGCATTTATTTATTTTTTTATATTTATTTTTATTTGTTGAGACAGTCTTGCTCTGTCACCCAGGCTGGATTACAGTGACACGATCTCCGCTCACTGAAACCTTCACCTCCCGTGTTCAAGTGACTCTCCCACCTCAGCCTCCCGAGTAGCTGGAACTACACAGACGCGCCACCACACCTGGCTAATTTTTTATTTGTTATTTTTGGTAGAGGCAGGGTTTTGCCATGTTGGCCAGGTTGGTCTGAAACTCCTGACCTCAAGTGATCCTCCCACCTCGGCCTCCCAAAGTCCTGGGATTACAGACATGAGTCACTGTGCCCAGTCATTTGCATTTATATTTAATACTAATTTTTTAAATATATTCTTGCTTCTCCTAAATTTCTAAGTATTTATACTTTCCATAACTATGAAGTTTGCCAAAAACGTTGTACTTTCTGCTGTGGGTTTATTCTTTTCTTCTGAATCGTCTTTAATTAACTGGCGTCTGGCTAAGAATAAGCATATGTACAGCTCAAGTTTGCAGAGACAATTTTAACCTTACATTTCTCTCAAGCGTCTCTCAAAATCTGTTGACAAAGCAACAGATCAGCCTGATTCCTAAAACTGGGGAATACTGTCAATTTCATTTCCTAAAATGTTTCTGTGGGTAAACTAAAGATGGACAAACTTTACTGGATAAAAAAATGCAAAAATAGACCACTGGTGAGCAAAATGAACCAACAGTAGGAGAAAAATTCAGTTGACTAAAGGAGAAACTGAATAAGGAATTCAAACACCAATATCAACATGACTCAAAGAGGAAGCTAAGGAAATTTGTAAAAGAGGAAGTACAAAATAGTAATGACAACGAAAGTCAAGATGAAGGTTTAACAAGGATCTCTATAAAAGACACAGCATCCCACCCCCCACCCCCGCCTCCCCGCACTGAAAGCAGCTACAGGAAATCTAGAGGTTCTGTCTGACTTTGGTTTCAGTCATCCTAGCAGCCTAGCTATCAGCACAGGGTAGATTAATCACCCTTCCACAGCTTGAAAAGGATGTGCTCTTAACTTATTAAATTCTCAGCAAGCAATGAGCTGGCATTTCCAACCTGGGGATATTCCCAGCAGTCACTGGAGAAGGGTCTTTCTGAGCAGAGCTAAATTACCTTCTGCTGGAAGATTCCAAAACTTCTGTACTTCTTCAGAGTTTCAGCTCAAGGTCTGAAGAAGAGTTTAGCCTGACATACTAAATTAACATCTGAAAAGTTAAAGCAGGGAAAAGTAACATACAGCTTACAAAAAGGAAAGAATAAGAGAATTTGATAAAGGGAACAGAAGAGTGCAGAAGACATGTAAATTACACAGAAATTAAGTACAGAACAGTTCTCAAGGTGATAATAATGGAAACTAAAAATTGAAATTGACTAGGAGAAAGACTTAAAATAGGCCACATGCTTTCATGTTTGTGAGAGTTGACTTGCAGCTGCAATATTAGAACTAGCTATGATCATTTTAAGATGACTATCTCCCATCTTTGATAATCCATGGGGCTCCAGTTGAAAATAATTAACCTAATGCCCAAATTATATAAAAGAGAAATGGGTGAGTCTACAAATCACAAGCCTCCAAAGAGCTACCTAAACAATAATAATACTAAGAATAATAGACTCGTGTTGTAAGTTTCTTAAAGAAAACAAGCACAGAGAATTTGTAAAACATTAAAATACAACATGATAAAATACGTATCCATTTTTTCACCCTCCTTTGTTCTAAGTTATTCAAAAATCATGGTAAATGTTACTGTAGCACAAAATAAAGTCTTTTTTTAAATCTGCAAGTAAAATAGAATTCCTCCCTTGAGTTTCTCAAACACAGCCTGTTAACTTAAAAATCACACAATTTATCAATTTAGAAAGAGCTTTATTTCTTATAAGGGGGTTAAAGCCTGCAATGTTGCCATTCGAACAGGCTGGGAAGCATAGGCTCCGGTAGAAGCCAATAGCAGGCACTTTAAGGGAGGGACAGGTAAGACAGGAATTTACGCAGAATAGCTTGACCAAGTGCACATATTCCACAGGTTATAGCAGGAGCTATGAATATTCATGAAGGTGGTCCTAATGCATGCATACTGAATAAGCACACATGTTATATACAACTTATGTTCACCTTGGGGTGGAGACTTAACATTTACATGTATTACAATTAGGCCCTCTACGTAAAAGGTCTTTTCAGAACACAAAGGCACTCAAGTGTCTCTGTAAATAGGCCAGAAGCAGTCCACAGGTGGTCTTTGTATCAGAAGAAAGTTACTGAAATCTTTAAAAATTAGAATCTTTTCTAATGAAAGCTGCAGTTACGGCTGGTAGAACAGGGAGTCAGTCAGCGTCTGGCGGTGGAAGGAATGCCATGGTTTTAAGATAGCTCATCTCAAGGCCAGTGCTTGTTTAGCTGCTAGAGAAAAAGAAAACCCAGGTGGCAGTTAGAAGGTCATTTATTCTTTAGGTGCAGGGGTGTGTGACTTATCCCTGCCTGGCATGGCCTTAGGTCTTGTTTATAATTTGGTATCTCATTACCACCGAGAGTCTGTGCCGTCAGTTCTTATGATCTCGTTTTAGCAATGATGCTGGTCAGTTGTTGTGTCTAAGCTACAAAAGGGAGGGATTATAACAAGCCAAATCCAACCTCCCGGCCCATTGGGGCTGGGAACTCAGTTTGTATGGAGTCTCTGGGGTCTCCTCGGCCAAGAGGGAATCCGTTCAGTGGTTGGGGGCTTAAGATTTTATTTTTAATTTACAACACAATGAAAACTGGAAATGGGGGTTCTGTTTTCTTGGGAACTGACATTTCCTGGTGAGCAGCATCTGTACCCAGCCAGATAGGGGGGACTTTCTTCCTTCTTTTCCAACCGTCTTGCTCCTTTACCAGATTATAATTTGGTAAACTTTTCACGTTGCCTGTAATGACGACTTTCCAGAAGAAAATGGGAGGATACACAACGGCGAGGCGAGGTCTCAGCTCTGAGCAGCAGCAGTAATGGTTGGAAAGTAGGTTTGCTCAGGTCCCTGCTCTAGGGACCAGCCCTTAGGAAAGTGCCAGCTAGAGCACCATGGCCTGTGGATGGTCACAGACTGCCCAGGGAACTTCAAAGAGGAACTTAACATAGAGCTCCTAGTAATAGAATTATGAGGGATTTTAAGGCAGTTTATTTTAACTTATTTCACAAAATCCTAAAGTGCAAAGTATTGTAGAACCAGAAAGGACCTTCCACATCATCCAGTTCAAACCCTCTTTTCACAAACAGTAATACCAGTTCCTCTAGCCCTGGGGCAGGGCCTTGCTTTCCAGTTTCTCTTCCTCTCACATTTCTTTCTTTGGAAAGTCTGACAGACCTCTCTGACTTGAGACAGTTGCCTGTTTGGTCTCCCCAGGCTGCCTATTTTTAGATACCCCTTGGCTCCAATCCAATCAAGCAACACTAGGCACACAGAGACAACCATCCCTGGCCTGGAGGGACATCCATTCTCTTGTCCTTGGGCCTACAGACCCATGCTCTGCTGGGCTGGACTTCTTTCCAGTGCTTGACTAAGCACTCTGTCCAACGCCTGGTCTCTCCCAGGCCATAAGTGTGAACCATCTCTGGATTCCCTCTGCATTAAAAATTGACCAAAGACATGAGGGCACCACTTTTATGGCTGTGTGAACTTGGACCCTCAGCAGCCTCATCTACAAAATGGGCATAAAAACATTATATTGCCCAACAGACTTTATAGGGTTATTGTAAGCAAGTATGACAGTTTGTAAATAACAGAGATATTAAAATTAGTGTATGAGTATCATCACCAAACTTACTAAGAAGGACAGACAGGATAAATCTGAGTGGAGAGGGCAAACCTGCAGGGAGGTCCTGACGCTGCAGATGTCGCCTATGCAGGGAAGCCTCACTCCGGGCACCCATCTGGCCAGCATTGCTCACACACTTCTGTCTCACTGCATTTGCTGTCTTGGCAAATATTTATCTGCCTCGTGAATTCCTAGGAAAAGCAAGATGTCTACTTTACTTAAAAAAGGGGGGTGGGAAAAAAAAAAAAAAGCCTGTAATCCCAGTGACCCAGGAGGCTGAGGTAGAAAGATCACTTGAGGCCAGGAGTTCAAGTCCAACCTGGCAACACAGCAAGACTCCCCCCACCTCTACAAAAAATTTAAAAATTAGCCAGGCATGGCGACATGTACTTATAATCCTAGCACTTGGAAGGCTGAGGCAGGAGGATCACTTGAGCTCAGGAGTAAAAGGCTGTAATGAGCCATGATCATTACCACTGCACTCCCGCCTATGGGAGAGAGGGAAACCCCATCTCTAAAAAAGAAAGAAAAGTCCTTACCAAAAAAGGGGGAAAAAATCAGAATTTCCTGGAAAAATGCAAAGCTCTCCTCTTTCTCCAGATGATTTGTAATGCTCTCAGTCCCATAAAGCCATTGTCTTGGCAAACCAATCAGGTAGAAGGCAAAGACAGAGGAGAGAGAAAGACAAAGCCCAAAAGTGGAGATTAAAGAACAACAATCTTCACGAATGGAAAAGCAGCTTGGAGACTGCTGATACGCTGCAGGGATTTTCTCTGCAGTCTCTGCATTATTGTAGTTTGGTGGCTGCCTCACACTACCCCCGGGGCAAGAGCATTAATGGGATCTCTCCCACACGGCTGCCTCCAGGCAACCTTCTTGGAGAATCTCTACTACGATCCTAGATTTGGGATCAGTTTTCCAATTCAGACCTTGTTGTTTCAGTGTCTCCTCACTCTAATATGATATGCTTCTGAGGGGAAAGAGGAACTATTGATTTTTTTTTCCCATTCAGTTGTGAGCTGGTGAATTACATTATTTCAAATCTCACTTGCAAGGAGGCCTGACATCAGCAGGGACTGCGTGGTGTGGAGCTGAGCACAGGCGTGATGAGGATGCCTGCAGCACCCTGCATAATTACTGCCCCCGGCCAGGGAGCCCTGGGCAGTTTAGCTAGTGGTTGGGGACATGGACACCACAGAAGGCCTGGCTGCTCTCCACCTACCAGCCTCCCCAGCCCAGCCCTGCTGCGAGGCTCCCAGATTCTCCAACCAAGGCCCAGCCAGCCCTCCTTTAACCAGGGGTTGAGTTTGTTTCACACTTTGTGCCAATGGTTTGTAAAAAGATGTGACATGTTTCTTCCAAATGCACAACAAGCGACAATTCGTCCGTGAGCTGCCAGAACACATTTTACATGAAGCATGAAAAATCCCAGGAGCTGAGGAATGAAGGACTCAACCCCAGATGAATACAAGCCAGTCAAGCATTTCTAAAGAATGTTAGAAAGCGTCCTAGGCAGCCCTCCACGTCATCACTGTGATTATTACCATAATTATTCCTCACTTTGCAGTTAGCCATATGCATGCCACATGAGGTCACAGGCTGCCCTCCCCTGGTTTTCCTGACACATAAAACCAACAAGAAGCCAGGGGAGGCTGAGCTAATGGTGCTAGAGAGAGATGAGCTGCAAATCACCATTCTCCTCAATTTATGCCAAATACATAGATGGAACCTCACGCCCCACACGGCAGGATGTGATCCACAGAAAACCTTGGACACTGTGTCCCCCATCTTTTCCCTCTCCTCCCTCCCCCACCCCCACATCACAATCCCATTACAGAGAATGGGAGTGCAGTCAGCAGGGGGTGGAACAAGAACCATGGGTTTCATGTGGGAGGAGAACCAAGCTCACTGGGTAAGAAAATAAGGAACTTGTTTTAAAGCAGAGGGGTTGAAATCCCAGGGATGAAAGAAATTCAAATGAACATATCTTTTAATTGGTTCCTGTCCTTTTATGCACCCCTGCTCTGTCAGCTTTCATACTGTGGCGCTTCTGATTCTCCAGTGCTTAAAAAGGGTTCTCCTTTTGTTCACTGGAAGAAAACCATTTTTGTTGGCTCCACACAAAAAGTGTCTATGATGTCTCTGGGATGGTAACACTTCATCTCCTCCTGCTAAGTTATTTGATCCAGAACACAGACATTGGAAAATTCAAATGGCTTCTTTGATTTCTATTATCACACCCAAACCTAAAATCATTGGGTGTCCTTGACCCCAGCACATGCCCTCTACTTCCAGCCTGTCTCTGACATTGGCCAGGGAGTTCCTAACAAGCCACAGTCAGAAATGATGGCCTCCATGCAAGCACTGTAAGTCTCCACCAGTGACACATCCAGAAAGGCCACGTGCCATCAGGAAGTTTCTTTTCAAGCTCGTGGGTCATTGTCCATGAAACAAAGCATATCTTTCCCTTTGCAATTGCATGTTAGAAAGTTGAGTAAATTACAAACAGATGGCATCCCCAGTTTGCATCTGGCCTCTATGAAAATCCTTATAGATGATGATAACAGTCGTGATGTTGAGTGATCTGTTTCTCCAGGTTTTGTAACAATACTAGTCTCTGCAACTTCTCTTCATAAGACTTCAAGGTTTTCCTGTTTCACAATTTGTCTGACTCTCCCCATCTGGCCTAAGAAGAGCCTATTCTCATGAACAACAAAGGTAGCTATTGATGTATGTAAGATGGGTTCATTTGGCTGAATATACCTACTGGATATTCTCCCTAAGTCAGCATTTTCTAAAAGACAACCAATACTTCATAGCAAAAATTAGGTTCACAGGATCATGTCCAATTAGTTAAAAATACTGGACCAAGCAATCTCTCTGACCTGTTGAGCCAGCTGGCTCTACACTGGCTTCTTTCGAATGCTTCATTTCTTCAGATCCAGGTTTCAGAATTAATCAACAAGAGTGTAAATATCAGGTTTTTCTCTTATGAATTAGGACTTTGGGCAAATTATAACCTTCTTAAACTTTTTTTCCTCACCTGTAAAATGAATATAACAACAGAAGTAACTCATAGAGTCAGCTTATAACAGTGCCTGGTCCATGGTAAGCACCCAGTGCATTTTAGCTGCCAATAACAATCCATTCTTCCAGATGGAAACTTTGTCATTGGCTGTCCCTCTCTCACTGGTTCACCTCCTCCCTTAGTGAGAGGCATAGTTCACCCCTCTCCAGATGATCGTCCTCAGCAAAAGTTGGCATCAGGATCTTTAGCCCATTGAACTCCAACAGTTCTCAAATGGAGACAGGGTGTCCTGAGGGTGTTTGGAAATGGGGAGGGTGTTTGGAAATGGGGAGGGTGTTTGGAAATGGGGAGGGTGCATATTGGAACGGGGAGGAGCACTGGCATTTAGTGGGTTGAGTGGCCAGGAGGTGAAATAACTTGCAATGCTCAGGACTGCCCCACACCGTGAAGAATTTTCCCACCCAAAACACTAATGGTGCATCCACTGAAAAATACAGACTGTTCGGGAAATGTTTAGAGATGAAAGTCATTAGACAAAATCATTCCAATGAACAGGTCAAAGAGGTGAGTGGCCCAAAATCAGTTAGGAAATCACCAGTACCTCCTTATGGTTTCCAGTGGCTCTGCATGGAAGGGAATCTGACCGGCTGAGGCCAGGGTGTCCTGCAAGGCCTTGCTGACCTCCTGCAGCTGACCCAGGGACAGCCGGCCCACCAATGGGGTCAGGTCACAGCCCTGCCACCGGAGTTGTTGCTCTTTCTCCTCTATTTCCCTTCTCAGCTGTTGATCTTTGGCTTCCAGCACCGACATCCTTGCTTGGAGAGCTTCGATTTCTTTCTATAGAGAATGAGGAGTCGAGATTTTATAAATTAACCCTGCTCACGGCAAACTGCTCTGAGGATAATGACTCGTTTAAATGAGAATTGGCCATATGCACAAGAACCAGGAAGCTCCCCTTCTGAGGCAGGCAGATTTTTGGAGGTTTGCTGAACTGGAAAAATCATGCCAGCTTTATATTTCTAATGAGTTGGCATAGGAAAAACATTCCCTCCCGAGCATTAAATAACTATGGGGGGTGAGCCAAGAATTTGACTTGGAAGAACCCAGCAGATACATAAATGACTTACTTCATCTCGGATGGACAAGTTAGGACACAGGGCAGGGAGCCTTACGCACCTGAGGTCTGAGCTAAGCAGGTAACCCCAGCCACAGACCAAAACAAGAAATGCAAGCGACCCTTTGTTAGTCTGTCCCCAAACACAAGAATTCAAAGTAGAGAGAAAAGTAAAAAATGGCTTCTTAAGTCTACAGGGCTGAGAGAGGAATGAGATGCTGCAGATGGTGCCATGCAGGCTAAAGTTCATGACAATATAAAAAAATGTAATTTCTGTGAATATAGCAAACTGAAATCCAAAGAATCCATAAAATATCATTTAACATTAAGGTCAATTAACTAAACAAGCAGCAGGTAATGAACGCCCATCGTGTGCACAGTGTTACAGCAGATCATCATCTCACTGCCCATATGATTCTGAATCAAAAATAAGACTCTTAATTAACATACTCCCAAGTGTTATGCTGATAAGAGCACAACTCTAATCCTGGGTGTCTCCTAACCTCTTATTCACGTTCTCTCAGCCCCAAGGTGCATCACCTGCAACTTCTACCTCGTGAACCCACTTCAAGTATGGCAGTGGGGAGAAGAATTGGGAGTTACTAAAGAATGTCTACTACCAAGACATTCTAAGAAAAAAGTAAAGCCTCAGTGTCCCCAATTGCTCCAAGATTACAGTCTTACTGACAAAGTCTCTCAACTAACCTCTCTACTTCCACCTTTGACTTCCTCTACCCTATTCTTTTCTTTTTCTTTTAGTTTTCTTTTTTTTTTTAACTGGTAAAACACATGTAGCATGAACTTCACCATCCTGAGCATTTTTAAATGTAGAGTTCAGTGGCATTACGCACACTCACATTGTTGTACAACCATCACTGCCATCCATCCACAAAACTCTTTTCATCTTGCAAAACTGAGACTCTGTATCCATTGAAAACTAATTCCCCATTCTCTCTTCCTCCAAGTCCCTGGGAATTACCATTCTACTTTCTCTATGAATTTGACTTCTCTAGGTAACTCACACAAGTGGAATCACACAGCATTATCCTTTTGCGACCAGCGTATTTCACCTCAAGGTTCAACCATGCTGTAGCCTGTGTCAGAATTTCCTTTCAAGACTGAGTAATATCCCATTACATGTACATACACATTTTGTTGATCATTTATCTGTTGATGAGAACTTGAGTTGTTATCAGCTTTTGGCTATTGTGAATAATGCTGCTATGAGTCTACGGGTATGTAAACATCTCTTTGAGTCTATGCATTCAATTTTTTTTGAGAGAGAGAGAGAGATCTATACCAGAAGCGGGGGTGGCTGGACCACACAGTGAAGCAATTTTTAATCTTTTAAGGAAGCTGCATACTGTTTTCCATATTGTCTTACATCCTATTCCTAATACAGGGTCAAATTATTTACGATGTGGTCAGATCAATTACATTTAGCATTGTTTACTTTAAACTTTCTAGATGTTCCTAAAAGCAACACTCTGACTGCAGCTGAACGCCATTATACAGGCAAAAAATTCTCCCTAAATGAAGGCATCCAATGGTGCCCTGTTGCAATCTGAGAAAATTCCAAATCCTTACAAGGCCCCTTTATCTCTGACTTCCTCCCCAAATCCTCCCCCTCATTTACACCGCTCCAGCCACATGGGCCTCCAGCTGCCCTCTGAACACATGAGACCCACTCCCACTCTAGGGCTTCATCTTGGTATCCCCCTGCAGGATCCTCTTGCAGAAATTTCTGCAAGGCCTACTCCCTCTCTTCTCTCAACTGTTGGGTCCTATTTCACTTCTCAATGAGTAGACTCCATCCTCCACATCATCCTAGTCTACTCTGGGAAGCTCTTATCACCCTACAACATACCAGTTATCTAATAGAGGTTTTATTATGTTTATCACTTGTTGTCTATCTCCCCATTCTCACCCCCTAGTAAATCAAAAGCTCCCCAGGAATCTCAAGCATTTCAAACAGTATCTGGCACTCAGTGAACCCTCAATAAATGTCTGTTGAATAAATGAATATTCAAGTACCTTTCCCAGAGTGCTTCAAACACTAAGTGCCCAGGGCTAAAATTATTTTCTCTACACTCTGACTTTCTCAGGAATTGTGTAGACCTTTAATTGGCAAATGTTATTAAAAATGAAAAACCAGATTTCACATTTTCAGCTATCCAAACAGTATAACACATTGACTACATAAGTGCTCAGTTAATGGAGGAAATGGTTTCAAATAAATTGCCCTGACTTTTTCCTCCCTTTGCCTCCTTACTCTTGAAGTGACCTGGATGGGGCAAATTCAGATAACAAAAATATGCGATGGCCAGAGCAGAGAGGGGAAGCCTCCAGCCTAAGCCAGAATTTGAACTTGAGTGTTGAAGACCTATGCTCTTCCCATGAAGTCACGTAGCTTCCAATCAATGCGTCCTCATTGCTCCCCACTCATGCTTCACAACTCCAGGCTCAAGCAGGCACGGACCCTGTTTCAAGATTCCCTGCCTCTCGGGTGCCCTGTCAACTTCCAGAGCTCTGGCTTTAACTTGGTGCTGCACCCACATTTGTAGCCTCTCGATGATTCTTAGCCAGCTTGCATCCTCTGTTCTGGGCCAACTTTGGGCTTCCACGCAGTCGGCTAATCATTCCAGATGTGCCTGCCTTGCTCAGTCCGGACTTACAACTCTGTCTCTTAACAACTTCAGCTCATAGACTACCATGATAGGAATTTCCATAAAGGATTTTCACAGCACAGATGTCTTTCTGCCTTTCAAAGGAAGCTTCTAAAGGTCAAAATGATAAGAAGTGGCAAATTGGCCTGGCAGACAAGAAAAGCATATTCAAAAGGTAATGAGGAATATCGAAAACAGGCACAAATGCTGCTGAGCTTTCAACCCTCGTTTGTAATGAGATTCCTACAAGCCCTCTAGTCATTCCCACCATCTCTCCTTTTTGTACTCCCCAGCTTGACAGCCAAGGCTCTAATTGCTACACTCAAGGAAAGTAAGACCCAGTTGGCTGCATTTGGCTTAAATGGATAAGAAAAATGCTGGCTGGGCACGGTGGCTCACGCCTGTAATCCCAACACTTTGGGAAACTGCGGCAGGAGGACTGTTTGAGCCCAGGAGTTCAAGAGCAGCCTGAGCAACATACTAAGACCTGATATCTACTAAAAATTAAAAAAATTTAGCCAGACATGGGGGTCACACCTGTAGTCCCAGTTACTTGGGAGGCTGAGGTAGGAGAATCACCCAGGAGCTCAAGGCTGCAATGAGCTATGATTGCGCCACTGCCCTCCAATCCGGGCAACAGAGCAAGACCCCGTCTCAATGAAAAGAAAAATGCCATGATATTTCTTGAAGATCTTTCACCTGCTCACCTGTAGCTGCTGCTTTTCCTGAAGAAGCCAGTCTCGTCTCGTGATGGACACATGCAAGCTGTCCTGAGCAGTGCATTCCAACAGCCTCGGCTCCGTTCTGAGTGAGGCGTGGGTGTCGTCTCCACTGGCCCTTAAAATAACACATACCTATTGGTACAGGTTTGGGGAAGCTGAAATCCTCATGTTGACAAGTATTTTAAGAGTAAGAAACTCCAAGTGGCCCCCATCTGTTCTCACACTTAGGAGGGCACTTACCTGTTTTTAGGGTGAGCTCCAAAATGTAAGTTTCTACCTTAATTACAATCTCTTGGGATTTTTGATTTTTTCCCCTTAGTCAGAATACTATTATGGGACCTGCACTGTCCCATAAGGTAGCCCGTGGCCACATGTGACACATGGTTAGCCCAAATTAAAATGTGCTGAAAGTGTAAAACACACACCAGATTTTAAGGACTTAGTATGAAAATAAAGAGTGCAAAATAACTCATTAGTAATATTTTTAAGTTCATTACATGTTGAGATAATATTTTGGATATATTGAATTAAATGTATTGTTAAAATTAATTTCACCTGTTTCTTATTAATTTGGGGAAAATATAACAAGATCTTTATTCAAATGATTAGGAGTGTTGAATTCACACTCACTATTTCTGAAATTCACCAGTTCCCCTACCTTTACGGCATCCACCCTTCCTCTGCTCATTTAGAATCTTCCACTTTGCACTAATGTTTGAATCACTAGTCAATGAGAAGGCTGTCACTGAGGGTTTCAGAAGATTTTCTCCCACAATCAGCTTTAATCACAGAGAAATACACTTCTTGCAGAGCACACATCACATTTTTTTTTTTTATTCCCAGCACTTATCACAGAGTTGAACTTAATAAAATTAGGCCAAGAGTTCTAGAAAATGCAGCTGAGCTCCTGGTAGCATTTCATCTAATTCCTGAAATTTTCACTTGATTAACTTTCTTCTTAATCCATTTTTTTTTTTTTTTTTTTTTTTTAAAGAGTGTCTCACTGCGACACCCAAGCTGGAGTGCAGTGGCACAATCTTGGCTCACTGTAACTTCAGCTTCCTGGGTTCAAGCAATTCTCCTGCCTCAGCCTCCCGAGTAGCTGGGCCTATAGGCGTGTGCCACCATGCCCAGCTAATTTTTGTATTTTTAGTAGAGATGGGGTTTCACCATATTGGCAAGGCTGCTCTCGAATTCCTGACCTCAAGTGATCCTCCCTCCTCGGCCTCCCAAAGTGCTAGGATTACAGGCATGAGCCATCGCGCCTGACCATTAATCTTTTTTAATGTGGCTACTAGTTCGTTTAAAATTGTGTATATGGCTCACACTAGATTTTATTGGATAGCACTGCCTTGGATTATCCAAACGGGAGCAAATTCCAGAGCTGAACTTGATGGAGATTAGAAGGAGGGGTGACTGATTTGCAGATGCTTGGGTGTGAGCCTCTCAGAAAAGATTTGCTGAAAGGCTGTCAAAACCACTTAAAATCTGTTAGGCTTCTTCTCTTATTCTTGCCAGGGTTGACATATTTGGTAACAGTGATGCTGGTGAAAATGTGGCACAGGCTTGGGCCTTACGTTGGTGAGCTGTCTTTACAGGACACTTGGTGGTATTTGTCACCAAAGAATAACAAATTCACCCTTAAAACATTCCATTTCCAGTGGAATGCAGGTGGGCAGAAAAACAATTTACCCTAAGCAAAACTACGTCAACAATCCAGGGAAGCTATGTCTAAGAAAACACCACCAACTAAAACTAAAAGGCAAATGACAGGTTGGGAAAAATACATTGCTACATGTATGGCAGCAAAAGGGTTAATATTGCTAATTTTAAAAAGTTCCATCAAATTATGAAGGAAAAGACAAGTGCACCAACCAGAAATTCCAAAAAAATGGAATACGGCTAAGCGTGGTGATGCACACCTGTAGTTCCTGCTACCTGGGAGGCTGAGGCAGAGAATTGCTTGAGCCTATGAATTTGAGACCAACCTGGGCAACATAGCAAGATCCCCCACCTCAGAAATAAATGAAGCAAAACAAAACACAAAAAACGAATTGCAAAGTGTTAAGGAAAATGATTACTATCCAAAGATTTTTGTGTGTGGGGGGGGCGGGGGATGGAATCTAGCTCTGTTGCCCAGGCTGGAGCTCAGTGGCATGATCTTGGCTCACTGCAACCTCTGCCTCCCAGGTTCAAGCAATTCTCCTGCATCAGCCTCCCGAGTAGCTGGGACTACAGGTACGTACCGCCACACCCAGCTAATTTTTGTATTTTTAGTAGAGACGAGGTTTCACCTTGTTGGCCAGGATGGTCTCCATCTCCTGACCTCGTGATCCGCCCACCTCGGCCTCCCAAAGTGCTGGGATTACAGCCATGAGCCACCGCGCCCGGCCTCCAAAGATAGTTTTAAATTAAAATCCAAACAACATAAAACATCATCTTTCACCTAACAAACTGGCCTGTCAAAGGTTTTCCCAAACCGTAAGTCTTTGGTGAGATAGGGAATAAGAATGACACTTAAAATTAAATATAACTTGGGATTCTACATTCCCACATCTAAGCATTGATTGCCTGTAAATAAACATAGTTTTACACAAAGATTAGCTACAAAAATCAGGTGTTTTCTTAGTAGTCCAAGAGATGCCCCAGCATCAGGACCTCTTAGCAATGCTAAGCAGCCACTAAAATTAGGTCACACAAGAAGATATACTGGTCTGGAAAATGCTCACTATTTATTGCTGTTTTCTCTAAAGCAGGTTTTATGGCAAAAAGTATAAAATGAACCATTGTAAAAATATTAATAACATGTATATAAAATAAAAGAAAAATAGTCACCAAAATGCTATCAGCTCCTATCTCTGGGTGGTGGAATCACTTCTTTCCATTGATCTTTCTAAAGTTTCTGTAGTGAGCATATGTCATTTTTACAACTGTAACATAAAGTGTTTGCCAACACGCAGTAAGTAGCTGCACTTTTGATTTAAATATTTTAATACACCCAATTAGTCTTGTAGCTCCTGAACATGCCTGTGTTTTAAATAAAGCTCATCGATAACATCACCTTCAAGGTCACCTTCCCTTGCAGAGGAGCAGATATCTGTAGCTTCTGACACTTGGAGGCATAAACTCAGCATCCTAAAAAGGCCAAATTAAACCTATCCCCTCCTTCTACGGAATCTCCCACACAGCTAGATCTTGTCTGCCACCTTTGTACTTATTTCAGGGCTCAGTGAGGAGAAGCGTGAAGCTGCATGTTCTTATTTATATATTAACACAGGGTCGCGCTGCCTCCGCATTTCTTAGAAAAGAAAATGAGTAACTGATCCTAATATATGTTGTGCTATGTTTGTCTCCTTTTACTCCTACCCCATTTCATTCATTCATTCAGAAAAAGAGAAAACATTACTGAGCTCGCCTGGTATGTACTATGGATTGCTCTTGGCTCTGAGGATACAATGGTAAACAGTTCTTGGTTCTTCCATGGAGCAGGAGAGACAAATGCATCAACAGAAAAATTACAAGGCAATGAAGACATGGGCAATGCAAGGCAATGAAGACATGGACCAATGATGGTAGACTTTAAAGCTGGGGGAGACTCTTCCCCCTTGCTGAGTCCTAACTTGACACTTACAAAATAAGTGAACCAACCGACCATGGTGCAATGAAGCAGGCTTCATATTTTTAGAAACAATACTAGGAAATATGTCACCTCAGCTTTTCGAAGTTAGAAAACAGCAGTTACAGAAAAAGGAACCTTGCTTTTGTTCCTATGTCTACCAAAAAGATCAGATTCTCTGAATAATCTTAAAGGTCACTTATTGTAACATATGATGCAATTTAGAAATCTATTCTTTGTTTTATGTGCTTAAAGGCAAATAACAGCAGCAGCAACAAAAATGTTTAAACTGATAATAATAAAATAAACTACTGTGAATCAAGAATGTACTGCACACCAGACGTCATCTTTTGATCACATTCGCTTCTCGTTACAGACCTAAGATGAAGACGCTATTATGCCAGTTTTGCTGATGAGGAAACTGCCTACCGGGGGTTCCGGGTCTAGACCATGGCCACGCAGACAGCAGGAAGCAGAGTTTAGGAGTCAATGCGGATCAGGCTGAGTCCCAGGTTCCTGCTCTTTCCCAGATATCACTCGCCATTAGGTTCTCAGCAAGCCCAGGAACTTCCATCTCCCCTGCCTTCCAGTCACATCCACACACACCCATTCTTTGAGTCCTCTTGCTGGCTACCAGCAGGGCAGTGCGACGCAGACAGTGCACAGCATGTGGAGTTAGAGGCCACCCTTTGGGTCTTGGTTCTGCCTTTTTCACGCTGTGTCACTGGACTTACCTAATCTCTCTGAACCTTACCTTCTTTGTTTTTAAAATGAGAATGACAGTGATGTGGATAACAAGAATGGCTTCCCTATGGAGTAAACTATGGGGAACAAATTGATCTGACAAACGACCACTGAGCATCTACTGTATACAGACCCCACCCTCGCACTGGGGCTGGTGGGGATGGAGACAGAACACCTCCATCCTCAAGAAGCTTGCTGTTGATCTCCCCACCATCTCAATGTTTGCATCGAGAAAATGAACACTGTACTCATGTCCAAAGCACCCACTTTCTATACAGAGTAAGAGATGAAAAATGTGGGCCAGGCATGGTAGCATAAGCCTACAATCCCAGCAATTTGGGAGGCAGAGGCAGGAGAATCACTTCAGCCCAGGAGTTCTAGTCCAGCCTGAGCAAGACAGTGAGACCTTATCTCTACAAAAAATTAAAAATTAGGCACGGTGGCAAGTGCTTGTAGTCCTAGCTACTCAGGAGGTTGAAGTGGCAGGATAACTTGAGCCCAGGAGTTAGAGGCTGCAGTGAGCTACGATCATGCTGCTGCACACCAGCCTAGGCAACAGGGCAATCAATACCAAGAAAGAAAGGAAAGAAAGGAAAGGAGAGAGGGAGGGAGGGAGGGAGGGAGGGAGGGAGGGAGGGAGGGAGGGAGGGAGGAAAGGAAGGAAGGAAGAAAGGAAGAAAGGAAGGAAGGAAGGAAGGAAGGAAGGAAGGAAGGAAGGAAGGAGAAGGAGAAGGAGAAGGAGAAGGAGAAGGAGAAGGAGAAGGAGAAGGAGAAGGAGAAGGAGAAGGAGAAGGGGAAGGGGAAGGGGAAGGGGAAGGGGAAGGGGAAGGGAGGGGAGGGGAGGGGAAAGGAGGGGAAGGGAAGGGAAGGGAAAGAAAAGAAAGGAAAGAAGAAAGAAAGAAAAGTAGAGAGAAAGGAAAACAGATAAAATGTGTCTGAGGATCTTTACATGTGTCAGAAGAAATGTCTGGAACAAAACCATCCTACTACCATCAGCTACTGATGTCTGTGGGAACAAAACACACTTCCTCTTCTGGGCTCCAAAGGCTCAGCCTGTTTGCACAGTTCCTCGTTCCTGACTGTGAACCTGGAGGGAAGCGATTGAGCTCATCTCATGGTGAGGACTCCAATGCCCAGTGTTAAGTAGGGGCTTGGCAAATATTTATTGAATGATTCAATGAGTCTGTGTCCTAGAAAATCCAGAAGTCGTTTATATTCACTCTTCTATTGCATTGGATCATTTCTTTGCACTAATTTATTCCCCAATTTGCTCTGCTTATGCTAATATTACGAGTTTCTTGAATTTCCTAAATAGATACCATCTGGGTCAGGATGAGAGTCACTGAAGGAAATCAACACAGAATTCAAAATTAGCTACAGAGGAGCTACAGGTGGTAACTGGGAATTCTCTATATTATCATTAATCACATTAATTACTTAATCCATAAGAAAATCCCCTGTGATTAACCAAAACTCCTCTCTCTGTCTCTCGTATTCTTACTCCAGGTAGAGAAAGGGATCCACAGACGGCTGAGTGATGGCCCCAGGACACACTGTAGCTCAGCAATGAAGCAAGAGACAGGCTTCCATCTTTCAAATCTTCTGTCCTCTGAGTCAGGCTTCCTCTCCGTTCTGCAATGTTGTCCCCTTTACATTCAATAATTCTCAATGTGTAATCCCTCATGTCACTGCAAATTAGCATCGCTGCTGTAAACTAATCAGTATGCAAAATGAACAAATCCCTCAGGGGCAAGAATTAAAAACATGCAGGGTAGAATGTTAGAACAGCACTCAGTGCCAACGGGGATTCAGGTGTCCAAGATCACACCCAGACCCACAGTTTCATACAGGTCTCCATCGGCATCACCCCAGTACTGGAAAAATCTTGGCCTTTTCCACCAATAATTTAAAAGAGGATAAAATCCATTCATAAAATAAAATCGTACATCACAGAAAAAAAAAATTAGCTGCAAATTGCACAGGAAAAATGGTTTCATTCCATTGACAACTTTTACCAAGTGACTGTTGTGAATGCATATTTTCAGGAATATTGAAAAAAGAATGAAGAAATTGTCTAAGTGTCTGTGGTTCCTCTGCCAGCTTGTTAAGGGGTGCATGCCTGTGATGAGGCTACTTTGCCACCTCCTTCACAGCCCAGCACTCAGGCCCCCTGGGCCCTCTAGTGCCCTTGGCATTGCTGGAGAGGCCACCTTCAGAAGCCTTTGCAAGTGAGAATGTCGACGGGGCAAGGAGAAGCCAGGAAATCCACCTGTGAGAAAATCCTGCACTGGAACTGCTCATGACAGTGCTGTGGTTTATGCATCTTCACATGTAACGCAGGAGGTCCCTCTCTGAGACCCTAATGTTGTTAAGAGTACCAAAAACATTGCTTTGTGCCACTGTTGGAATCGCACAATTTTAGTCTCAGAAAGGACCAAAACTATCAAGGCCAATGTTCTCATCGTCACAGTTAGAAAAACATGGTCCTGAGGAAGCGCCACCTTTCAGATGACTATTTCCAGCAACAAGAGTTGGGTACAACTCTTCTGATTAAGGTTGCTAATCGCTGCTCCCTACTGAAGACTATTCTATCAAATTGATGTCATATGACTTGTGTGTTCCATTTCTCCCTCTTTGGGAAGATGGTGATAAAGAATTAGTTTGGGCCAGTCATAGAACCAACAAAGTGCACTTTAAACCTAGAAATAGCTTGCTCATTCAATAAATGATGACCTAAATTACCAAAGCCATTCTGAGAGCGCAAAAGAATACTGTAAAATTGCCAGAGACAATACAGGTAACTTTATAATTCTTCCATATATATATGATTTGGGTCTAAAAGGTAAGGAGCCTGGAGAAGTCACATTCCTTGGGGAACTGACTTTCATTGTTTTATACAGTCGTATCCCACTCATAGAAATGACCGCCCTGCAAGACACATGAATATTCATTTGGGTTTATAATAGTTATGCCTGTTGCCACTGGCCTCAGGACAGACTTCAGTTGAGTTTGAACAAAGAGGATGATATGGAAGACCTTTATTTGGGAGCTTTTATTTATAATCCAGTAGTTCCAAAATAAGTTCTGAGAAGTCCTCTGTGGCTCGCCACTTATTTTTCCCCGCTTGTCCTTTCTCCCTTCTTTTGTTGAGGCCATGACAAAGGGTCTGGAGTTGGTCTCCTGGAAGTGGGACACAGGGCATGCCACTGTCCCTTGTGGTTCCCCATCTCCTGATCTGATGTGGGGTTCAGAAATATATCCTTGTTTGTTGATAATAACAAATATTTTTTTTCTTAGCAATGGGATCTTGCTCCGTCAGCCAGGCTGGAGTGCAGTGGTGTAATCGTAGGTTACTACAGTCCCAAACTCCTGAGTTCAAGCAATCCTCCTTACTTAGCTTTCCAGGTAGCTAGGACTACAGGCATGCACCATCGCATTTGGCTCGTTTATTATTATTTCTTTTTTGTAGAGATGGGGTCCCACTATGTTGCCCAGGCTTGTCTCAAACTCTTGGTCTCAAGCAATCCTCCTGCCTCAGCCTCCCAAAAGAGCTGGGATTACAGGTGTGAGCCACCATGTCCAGCCAGTAATGATAATTTTTATGTTGTATCATAGTCATCTCATTTTATATCCTGGGTAAAATGTGTCTGTAACAGTTACTTTCTGGTCTCATACAGTGTATCTTGATTCCAATCTCGAGACCTTAGAGCCGACCATCACTGAATTCTGTGACACTGAATGCTGTGTTAGTCCCTATATGAGAACCAAAGGGAAATAAAGAATCACATGTTTCAAAGGCAATCGAGGAGCAATTGGTCAGAGGAAGAATGACTCTGTCCAAAAGCATCATGGTGCTGCACAACATTCGTCTTCTCTGTTCCCATCTCAAAGGAAGTATGCTAGTGGGAAATATGTGGACAGGCAAACTGGGGCTCTACCTTGATAAGCCCCACTGGAAAACCATGATAGACCTTTGTTTTAAACTTTGTTATATTTTGTTTGCTTGAGTTTGACGTTATCCACTGGGAAAGGGTCTTTGATAAAGGACATTTTGTGTGCACATGCATACAAACACATACATGCACACACACAATTTCGGTTACAAAAAGGACCAGTTTTCATATACATATTGGTGAAGATCCAGTGGAAAAATGCACGGGGTGTATAGTTAGACAAATGCAATGTATTCATGAGAAAATTATCATCCAAATGTGTGATGATAGTAGGCCAACTCTCTCTCTTAGGAGAAAGGAAAAATAACTTTCTTTTGATTGGGTGGAAGACACAGTAGAAACAGATGCCTCTCTCTTCTCTTCTGATCCCTATTGTCACAGGATATTGAGCTAGAATTTTCCTGTTGCTCCAGAGGTGGAAACTAAAGCTGAAGGACGTAGACCTAAATGCCCTGCATTCTGAATCTCTAATGATGGAGTGGGGCATCCTACCCCTGGGGCTGCTCAACCAGCAACTCTGCAATCAACCACCACTCTCAGTACCCACCCACCTGTTGGCCATGAAGAAAATACAGTCTTCATGAGAGATGCGTTTTTCTCCCCTACCCCATGGTTTGCCTGTCCAAACCTGGCCACATGGGAGTAAACTCTTCCACTCAAACCCAGTGGGAAAAAAAAAAAATCCACTAGATTCACTCATAAAGACTGGGGGTGCCCTGCAAGAAGGAAGACTTACATCTGATTCTCCAACATGGATATCTGTCTATACTTAGGTTCTCTTAACAGCAGAGTCTGAGGCAGGGACCTGAGTACAGGTTGTTTTTTGAAGAAGTGATTCCCAAGAAACTAGAGTGAGAAGGAGGAAAATTCAATAAAAGGTTCATCGTGGAGCTGGTTACCACATGGGCAAATGGAACCCAATGGCCGAAAGGTTCCTAGTAGCAGGAACCTTCTAGAAAAGAAAAAAAATGTGTGGAGCATGCCTCAGAACTGTTCCCTAAGAGGTTGAGTAGGCTGGGGCATTGGGTGAGGGTATTATCCATCCCCACCCCTCCTCACACAGGTTCTGAGAACACCTGTGCAGGCAGGCCAGATAAACCTGTTGGGTGCCTGAGTGGAAAGCCGACAGCCAGCACAGTTCCCTGTTGTGGAGGGAATCTGAGGGAGGCTGAGGGATTGGGACACAGGGCACCCAAACTGTCTGCTGCAGCACTGTTTAAGCAACTCACTTCTGATGTGTCGCTGCCCCCTCAAGCAGGGATAAAGGAATTAGAGAGACCTAACAGGGCAGAGAGGGTCTACTATGGGGTGGCCTGAGCGTACACCATTTGTTGTGGCAAAGATACATGAACTTCCCACAGGAATCAAGAGGACATCACAAAAGTTATTCCTCCAACAAGCAAACCCATTGGGCCAGAGGATCCCACAGAAGAGGGGTCAAATGATTTGAGTACCGATATCTTCCCTCCTCAGAGGAACCTGGTTAACCCCTGAAGATAGTTAAAACTCTCTTGGCTGCTGGCAGGATCTGAACATAGCAACGGTGACCCAGGGTGCTCTTCTACACGAGCTCAGAGGATTAAACAGTGTTTCTCAAAAGTTGACTTAAATTGTGATTTTTAAGAACAAAGTGACAACAAAAATAATAAAACACAAAGTATCTGATTGTATCTGGATGTTTACAGCTTCTTAAATCTTATCCTAAATTAAATTTTCTTAACCTGGGAACCAAAGACCCTCTAAGGAGTGAATGAATAACTCAGGAGAAGTGTGAGTCCCCTGAAAATACACTCAATAGTTTGCATATATGTACATGTGTACACGTAGTTTTGCAACAGAGGAAGTCATAGCTTTCATCAGCTTCTCAAAATAAACAAACACTTGATCCCAAAAAGGTTAACAGGCACTTATTTGCGTTATTAATTAGTATTTAAAATTGTTCATGTTGATACAACTATTTTATTTCTACAGGAAAAGCACCACTCATTCAAAAATATTGTATTTCCCCCTTGACTCAGAGAGCCTGTGAGTGCAGTTTCTGTCCAGGCTCTGGTCTGTGTGGGCTTCAGCCTGCCACGGCAGCCCTCTGTTGGTCACTGTGAAAACTGCAGTGGGTAGCTAGCACACTGAAAGGCAGGTTTTAAAAAATTATTAGTAACTATGTAATTGTGTTAACATGTATTAGAAAAATTTCAGAAAGTTAATTTCAACTCATTCTTTTCTACTTATGGTAATAATAAGACGGGTAGATTTAGCTAAACAAAAGACAAGATAAAACATAAATAACTGAAGTTTAGAAACCAGTGATCTAATTTAACCCCCTCATTTTCTGATGAGGGGAGTGGAGTTTGGAGAGGTTCAATAACTACACCGATCCATATACAGCTGGTTGGTGGAAGAGAAAGGACCAGAAATGACCTCTTATCCAAGGTTCTGTCAAGATTCTGTGCAACTCCTTCTTGCTGACAATTTCAGAAGAAAAGCTGAAGGAGCATTTTCCTCTAGGGCATCTGAATCCCAATAAAGTAAAGTCAGTCTCTCTCTCTCTCTCTCTCTCTCTCTCTCTCTCTCTCTCTCTCTCTCTCTTTCTCTCTCTCTCTCTCATCTCTCTCTCGATATTCATATATATGTTTGTGAACCTATATGTAACTACACATGCATATGTGTCACATTCACACATTCAATGAATATAGATTATGGGTCAGACACTATTCTAGTCTCTAGAAATAGATAAATATAATACAGTCTCATCCTCAAGGAGCTTATCATCTGTTAGAATAAACAGATATTCAAGAAAACAGATGTATTTAAGACCTAAGCAGACGTGAAGTCATTCAAGGCATGCTGTCATTCAAGGGGGAGGCAGTGTGACTAATGAGCAGAGCTTTGCAAGGATATTAGTTTCACTAAGTCTGGAAGAATGGGCAATAGTTGGTAACAACAATGGGGCATGAGCAAGATCATAGAATCTAGAAATATTCAGAAGCTGGGGGTAACATATAATACTTCGGTAAGTGTCTATTGCAGATGCTGGTAATGTCTAGCTAAATGCTGGGCAGCTGGGCAGGGGCTGGATCGTGAAGACTTTTAACGTCACGCTAAGCAACATGAATTTTATCGTGCAAGCAATGGGGAGCCATTGAGCATAATGTAATACTTCCATTATGGCCTTGTGGAAGATGCATGAGAGGCAGTAATAATGGAATCAGAAATACCAGCAAGGAGAACATTGCCATAATCCAGATTGAAAATGTTAAAGACCAGAACTAAGGCATGGATGTGCAGGTGAGACAAGTGAGTGGGAATGAGAGAGACAGACAGTGGACGCAACAGGACTTGGTAACCAATGACTGTGGGGAGGGATGGAAAGGGAAGACCCAGAGATACCTCAGAGTCCTTACTTGGGTAACTGGGTAAATGGCAGTGAAAGTCACTCAGACTGGGGATATAGGAGAAGGAACCGAATGGGAAGAACAATGGTAAATTTAGTATAAAAGATAGTAAACTTAGTAAAAGACAAGGATAAAGAGATAGTAATTTTAAGGATAAAAAGATACTACATTTAGTAAAAATAAGGGAGATGTTCAATAGAAAACTGAATTGTGGATTGGAATTCTGGAGATAAATCGGGGCTAGAGATAGAAATTTGGGGAAAATTAGTATAGAAACAGTATCTGAAGCCTCAGAGTATTTGAGACCACCAAGAAAGAAGACACAAAGTGAGAAGAGAGGAAAAGCTAGAACAGAAGACAGAAGAACAACAATATTAAAGAGAAAGGGGCCGGGCATGGTGGCTCATGCCTGTAATCCCAACACTTCAGGAACCCAAGGTAGGAGAATTGCTTGAGCCCAGGAGTTTGAGACCAGCCTGGCCAATAGAGTGAGACCCTGTCTCAAAAAAAATTTTAGAAGAAAGGGAGAGAAGGAGCTCATAAGACATTAAGCAGAATGGCCAGAAATGTAGCAGGAAGACCAGGAAGGGTGAAATCATGAAAGCCAATGGAAATGGGAGTTTTAGGAATGAATTTATTAAAAAATCTAGACACTGCCATGATATATAGCAGAATAAGAATTGAAAAATGTCTTTTAAATTTAACAAATAGAAAGTCATTGCTGATTTTGGTAGAGATTTGAGGAGTGATAGAGATAGAAATCAGGTCACAGTGAGCTCAAAAAGTGAAGGGAACATAAAAGCACAGTATACAGACAACTCCTGTGAGGAAAAGGAAAGAGGATGATAGCTCATAAAGTAAGCCAACAGTTAATATTGGCTTGATAAATGTTAAATAAAGACCTATACTTTTCTGGGGGCCTTAATAGGTCAAACCCCATAAAATGTTTGACAGGTTTCAAACAGTCAAATGTAAGAGATGTCCTTATGGTGTAACCTAATATAATTAAGAATGCATGACACTGGCTTTTAGTCAATCATATTCTATCAAAAACTTAGGCAAGACCACAATAAAAGCATCACTCTCTGCTATGGTTTGGATCTGTGTCCCCACACATATCTCGTGTCGAATTGTAATCCCCAGTATTGGAGGTGGGTCCTGGTGGGAGGGATTGAATCATGGAGATGGATCTTTCATGAATGTTTAGCACCATCCTCTGGTGTTCTCGTGATAGAGTTCTCATAAGGTCTGGTTGTTTAAAGTGAGTAACACTTCCCATTTCTCTCTCTCTTGCTGTTCCAGCCATGTGATATGCTAGCTCCCCCTTCATCTTCTGCCATGATTGTAAATTTCCTAAGGCCTCCCCAGAAGCCAAGCAGATGCCAGATCATGCTTCCTGTACATTCCACAGAACTGTAAGCCAATTAAGCCTCTTTTCTTTATAAATTACCCAGTCTTGGATATTTCTTTATAGTAATGTGAAAATGGACGAATACAGAAAATTGGTACCAAGAAGTGAGACATTGCTATAAAGATACCTGAAAATGTGGAAGTGGCTTTGGAATTGGGTAAAGGGCTGAGGTTGGAAGAGTGTGGATGGCTCAGAAGAAGACAGGAAGATGAGGAAAAGTTTGGGAATGCCTAGAAACTGATTTAATGGTTATGATCAAAATGCTGGTAGTGAAATCAACAGTGAAAGCCAGGCTGATGAGGTCTCAGATGGAAATGAGAAACTTATTGGGAACTTCAGTAAAGGTCAATTTTGTTATTGCTTAGCAAAGAACTTGGCTGCATTGTGCCACTGCCCTAAGGAATATGTGGATCTCTGAACTTGAGATTAATGATTTAAGGTATCTGGTGGAAGAAATTTCTAAGCAGCAAAGCATTCACAATGTGGCCTGACTGTTTCTAACAACCCATTCTCATATGCATGAGCAAAGAAATGACCTAAAGTTGGAACTTATATTTAAAGGGGAAACAAAGTATAAAAGTTTGGAAAATTTGCAGCTTGGCCATATGGTAGAAAAGAAAAGCCCATTTTCAGGGGAGGAATTCAAGCAGGCTGCAAAAATGTACATAAGTAAGAAGGAGCTCAGTGCTAATAGCCAAAACAATGGTGAAAAGGCCTCAGAGGCATTTCAGAGACCTTCATGGCAGCCCCCCCCTCACAGGCTTAGAGGCCTAGGAGGACAGAATGGTTTCATGGGGCAGACCCAGGGCCCCACTGCTCTGCACAGGCTCAGGACATTGCTCCCCACACTGCTGTCAGTTTTTCCAACTCCACCATGACTCAAAGGGGTCCAGATACACCTTGGACCACTGCTTCTGAGGGTGCAAGCCATAAGCCTTGGTAATTTCCACATGGTGTTAAGACTGAGGGTGCACAGAGTGCAAGAGTTGAGGCTTGGGAGTATCTGCCTAGGTTTCAGAGGATGTATGGAAAAGCTTGGTTGTCTAGGCAGAAGTCTGCTGCAGGGCAGGACCCCTCATGGAGAACCACTACTAGGGTAATACAGAGGGGGAATGTGGGGTTGGAGGCCCCACACAGAGTCCCCACTGGGGCACTGCCTAGTGGAGCTGTAAGAAGGGGGCCACCATCCTGCAGTGCCTGGAATAGTAGATCCAACTGGCAGCTTGCATCCTCAGCATGGAAAAGCTGCATGCACTCAACGCCAGCCTGTGAGAGCAGTTGCAGGGGCTGTACCCTGCAAAGCCACAGGGGTAGGGCTGCCCAAGGTCACAGGAGCCCACTCCTTGCACCAGTGTGCTCTGTATATGAGACATGGAGTCAAAAGGAGATTATTTTGGAGCTTTAAGATTTAATGACTGCCCTTCTGGGCTTCAAATTGCATGGGGCCTATAGTCCCTTTCTTTTGGCCAATTTTTCTCTTTTGGAACAGGAGTATTGACCCAATGTCTACATCTTGGAAGTAACTAACTGTTTTTATATTTTACAAACTCTCACAGGCAGAAGGGACTAGCCTTGTCTCAGATGAGACTTTGGACTTTGAACTTTTGAGTTAACACTGGAAATGCGTTAAGACTTTAGGGGACTATTGGGAATGGATGATTGTATTTTGCAATGTGAGAAAGACATGAGATTTGGGGAGAACATGGGTGGAATGACATGGTTTGGATCTGTGTCCCCACCCAAGTCTCATGTCAGATTGTAATCCCCAGTGTTGGAGGGCAGGGTCTGGTGGGAGATGACTGGATCATGGGGGTGGATACTTCATGAATGGTTTAGCACCATTCTCTGGCACTATTCTCATGATAGACTTCTCATGAGATCTCGTTTGTTAAAAGTGTGTGGCACCTCCCTCTTTTCTCTCTCTCGTTCCTACTCTGGCAATGCAATGTGTGTGCTCCCCTTTCACCTTCCACCATGATTGTAAGTTTCCTGAGGCCTCCCCAGAAGCTGAGCAGATGCTACCATCATGCTCCCTGTATAGTCTGCAGAAACATGAGCCAATCAATCTTCTTTCATTTATAAATTACTCAGTCTCAGTTACTTCTTTATAGCAATGGACTAATACACTCTCCACCCAAATTGCAGGTAGGGCTAAAAGGCAGCACAGTGCACTGATTCAGGGCCAGGATGCAAGCCAGACAGTTGGGTTTCTGTCTCCCTCAGCACTCACCTGCTGGTTGGTCTGCCTAAGTTTGTTAGCTTCTCTTGGGCCTGGTTTCCTCATCCTAAAATTCAGGCATAGATGTAGATAACGGATCTCTATACACATAGATATCAATGTATAAAATAATATTATATATAAATATATGAAATATATAAAATATATATATTTAATACTATATATAATAAAATATATAAAATAATATATATAAAATAATAATACCCCTTAGACTTGTCATGAACATTAAATTAGTTATTTAAATGAATGAATGAGCAAACTGTAGTCTATCCATACAATGGAGTATTATACAGCCTTGAAAGAAAGGAAGTTTTGACACATGCTATCAGATGAACGAACACTGAAGACACTATGCTATGAGAAATGTCAGTCACAAAACGGCAAATATTGTATGATTCCACTTGTATGAGGTACACAGAGTAGACAAATGCAGAGAAATGGAAATTAGAATGTGATTGTCAGGGGCTGGAAGAGGGGAAGGGATGGGAATTTATTTCTTAATGGGTACAAAGTGTCACCTGGGGAAGACGAAAAAGTTCTGGAGATGAATGGTGGTGATGACTGCACAACATTATGATGTATTTAATACCACTGAACTGTATACTTAATAATGGCTTAATCACTCAATCACCATCACTTAAGATGATGGATTTTATGTTATGTGTATTTTACCACAATTTTAAAAAATGGAAATAAGTTAAATGAGTAACTTCTAAAGCACTTAGTAACTGTTATGAAAGTGTTTGTTAAATAAATAGAAACATAAAAAATTAGCTAAATTTATTGTGCCTCAATTTTTGTGCCCCATTTTTATATGCTAAAAATCTCCCAAGACTGGAGTAGAGGACAAGAAATAACCCCAAAGATTAAAGAATGAGAGAATTACATAAAAAGTCAACTTGGGAGTGGTCTCATGTGTGAAAGAAAGAGGAACACGCAATGTTGCAATGATGTCTCAATATCAGATTAGAAAAGAATAAAAATGGCAAGGTGAAATTTACTCCCTATTGAAGAGAACCATGAAAAAGTTCACTAAGCAAATAGTTATAAGGAAGCACCTACCACGTGCCATTCACTCTGCTATATGCTACTGGCAAAACTGAGAAAATAATTGGCCTCACTGTGCAGGCAGGCTTTAGGGAGGTACCAAAATAAACTAAATGTATAATGCCATGTACACTTAATAGGAATAGGCCAGAAAATCTTGTGATTGTCAGGGTCAATTGGAAGTGAGAAATAAAGTGTAATTGTTGTGGCCATGTTGGTAACTAAGTAGAAAGAGACCTGAATTGTGATGAGGCTCATAGCATTCATAAAACACCTGTTCCCTCTCAGACCTTTACCTGGGGAGAGAGGGAACACACAGGTAGATGGAGCAGTGGTTCTCAGCCTTTTTAAGCATGCCAATATCTGGGAGCCACCCTTGCCTCCCACACCTAGACATTCTGACTTAGCTTGCCTGGGGTGGAGCCTGGACATTGGTAGGTTTTAAATCTTTCTAAGTTATTCAAACATGCAGCCAGGACTACAAGCCACTGGATTAGAAGCAGCAATTGCTCTCTATGTATTACTGATATCAGAAGAGCCTTGGGTGACAGAAACAGCAAACGTTGCTCAGGAGCTGGAGGTAGAGTTAGGAGGAGGATAGATTTTCATCGCTTGGTCAGAGGGGACCATCTGTTTATCTTACAGGCTTAATATGATCACAGGACACCAAGCTGCCTCAACAAGAGGAAATTACCCCCACCTTCTTAGAAGGGTAGCTTCCCAAGAGATGCTTGAGACCTGGGATGCAGTTGCACTTGAGGAGGGTCTCTCTCTGTCAAGTAGCAGAAAAGTCTTCTTTCTAGAGAAGCATGACCCACATGGGTCATCCCTCACTCTGGAAAAATCCCCACCTTCTCAACCAACAAAGGGCCCTTCCCAGGAAAGGCAGCCGAGGGTCTCTACAGCTAAGCTCCTCCCAGCTCTTCACTATGTGGGAGCTGAGAGGTAGGAAGAAACCTGAGGGGAAAATGGTGACAATGACAAGTACTCACTGCTGAGTGGCCCCACGGTGCAAGGCAGCCTGGACTTGTGCTGCCAGGTGACCCAGGAAGCTGCTAAGAGCTGGCTGCCTTGAAGGAAGCTGAAAGTGCAGGTTGATTTTCTCTTGTTCCAGGTCTTCTAATCTTTGTTGTAATGTCTCAGCTGGAAACCCAAAATGATGAGAGAGAGGAAAAAAGAACCATGAAATGCAAAATAGATAACTCCAGTGTCTCTTAGCTCCAGTCGTAGTCAACCTTTGCCTTAATGACATCATGAGAAGGTTACTAGTTTCTAGGCCAGCACTTTTATCTCTCAGTTGGTACTTCTAAGAATCTTCTTTGCACCAACAAGATGGCTCTCCTATCTTTTATTCTTTTAACTCTCAAAGATCATTGTTGACATAGTGATATGATGGTCATAATTATGATCTTCACACAGAGGGATACTTTATTAATTATTTTAAAAGCACAGTAAGCATTTTGGGGAAAAAAAATTATAATTTTGGTGAGTTCTATATAATTACTTTTTTTCAAAAAATCAGTGCCCAAGTTTTGATTTTAACATTTCCTCAGCAATTGCACATCCAGATAGAGCCAGTCATAGTTACTAAAGCCACAGAAGTGATGTTCGAATTCTACCATGCTATAGATAACTATATATCCACTTCTGTTGTAAAGTAGGGGTTCTATTATATTTTAATGACCTTAAGTCTCCTAGCATAAGGTATAAATATAGAATCCTTGTAATACAATTTTTTCTTAAAAAAATAAAAATAAACTACAGATCATTTGAAAGAGTGATGTCAGCAGATGGTTGATTAGAGATGCCTGGAATTCTGCCTGCCCCCCCTACCCAAGAAAAGGACCAAGGCAATGAATAAACAGATAAGATTTGATTGGAGTGTTGAAGGGAGGGTGCTGGAGTACAGTGGGGGACTGAAGATGCAACTGTGGTGAATGGCAGTCCAGAAAGGCAGCATGCAGGCACTCAGCCTCTGCAGCCCTGTATCCCCTGTTCAGATTGAATCTGCCTGGAGTCAGGAGGGACTTCTCCTTGCATGGAAAAGATAAACAGAAGGACCTCATCAACCCCTGTTGACACAGCAAACACCTACAGTCCTTACAAAAGGAGAATCTCACAGTTCTTGCAAGCCCTGATTCCAGTTTGGAGAGCTGCCAGGAATCTGCACAGCTGCATTGCTCCAGACTAGAAGCATAAGATATGCACTCCCTACCCCTATCCCACACCTTCTGTTGAATCTTTAAAGAATAATTAATACCAATTCTTCTTAAACTATTCCAGAAAATTAAAAGGCAAGGAATTCATCCTAACTCATTCTACTCATTACTGACACCAAAATGAGACAAGGACACAACAAAGAAAACTACATGCCGACATCTCTGATGAAAAGAGACACAAAAATTCTCAACAGAATATCAGCAAACAGAACCAAACAACTCATCAAAAAGATAATATACCATGATAAAGTGGGATTTACCCCAGGAATGCAAAGTTGGTTCAAAATATGCAAATCAATAAACATCATACATCTCATCAATAGAATGAAGCGCAAAAATCACATGATCATCTCAATAGATGCAGAAAAAGTTTTTGATAAAATTCAACATCCCTTCATAATAAAAAAATTTCTCAACAAATTAAGTATAGAAAGTACCTCAATGTAATAAATAGCATGTATGACAAACACACAGTGAATATCTTACTGAATGGGGAAATGCTGAAAGCTTTTCCTCTAATAAATGGAACAGCACAAGAATGTCCAACTGTCACCACTCTTATTCAACATAGCACCGGAAGTCCTATCCAGAGCAATTAGATAAGACAGAGAAATAAGAGACATTCAAATTGGAATGGGGGAAGTTAAATTGTCCCTATCTGCAGATTGCATGCTCTTATATCTAGAAAAACCTAAAGACTCTAGCAATAAAACTCTTTAGAACTAATAAATGAATTCAGTGAAGTTACAGTATACAAAATTAATATACAAAAACCAGTGGCATTTCTATACATGAACAATAAACTAGCTGAAAAAGAAATTAATAAGGAAATTTCACTTAGAATAACTACAAAAATATTAAAATACCTAGAAATAAATTTAACCAAGAAAGTGAAAGATCTCTACAAGGAAAACTACGAAACATTGATGAAAGAAATTGAAGAGGATGCAAGCAAATGGAAAGACAGCCCATGTTGATGGATTGTAAGAATTAATATTGTTACAATAACACTGCTCTCTCTATCAAAATACCAGTGACATTTCTCTGTCACTGGTATTTTGATTCCAGTGACAGAGAATAAAAATAGAAAAATAGAAAAAAAAATCCTAAAGTTTGTATGGAACCACAAAAAACCCCAAATAACCAAAGTAATCATAAGCAAAAAGAACAACACTGAAGGTGTCACACTACCAGACCTCAAAATATACTACAAAGCCAGGGTAACCAAAACAACATGGTACTGGCATAAAATTAGATACACAGACCAATGAAACAGTATTGAGAATCCAGAAATTAATCCACATATATACTGCTAACTGATTTTTGATGAAGGTCCCAAGAACACTAATTGGGGAAAAGAAGGTCTCTTCAATAAAAGGTGCTGGGGAAACTGGATATCCATATGCAAAAGGATGAAACTAGACCCCTGCCTCTCGCCTTATATGAAAATCAACTCTAAATGGATCAAAGACCTAAGTGTAAGACCAAAAATGATAAAACTATGAGAAGAAAACAGAGGACATGAGTCTGGGAAAATATTTTATGAATAAGATTTTAAAAGCACAGACAACAATAGCAAAACTAAACAAGTGAAATTTTATCAAATTAAAAATCTTCTGCATAGCAAAGAAAAAAATCAACAAGACCAGGCCCAATGGCTCACACCTGCAATCCCAGCACTTTGGGAGGCTAAGTGAGGAGGATCACTTGAACCCAGGAGTTTAAGACCAGCCTGGGAAACATGGTGAAACTCCATCTCTACACAAAACACAAAAATTAGCCAGGCATGATGGTGTATGGCTATAGTTCCAGCTACTCAGGAGGCTGAGGTGGGAGGATCACCTGAGTCTGGGGAAGTCGAAGCTGCAGTGATCTGTGATCATGCCACTGCACTCCAGCCTGGGGAACAGAGTGAGACTCTTTCTCAAAAAAATAAAAGAAAGAAACAATCAACAGAGTGAAAAGACAACCTACAGAATGGGAGAAAATGTTTGCAAACTACCCATCCAACAGGAGATTACTATCTAGAATATACAAGGAACTGAATCATCTCAACAAAAGAAAAACAATCTAATATAAAAATGGGCAAATAATCTGAACAGACATTTCTCAAAAGAAGGCATAAAAATGGCCAAAAATATATTTTTTAAAGCTCAACATCACTAATCATCGGGTATATGCAAATCAAAATCACAATGCGGTATCATCTCACCCCAGTTAGGATGGCTATTATCAAAAAGACAAACATAAATAAATAACAAATGCTTGTGAGGATGTGAAGAAAAAGGAACTCTACTGTTGGTGGGAATGTAAACCAGTACAGCCACTATAGAGAACAGTATGGATGTTCCTCAAGAAACTACAAATAGAACAACCATATGATCCAGCAATCCCACTACTGGATATTTATCCAAAAGAAAGGAAATCAGCATCTCAAAGAGACATCTACACCCCCATGTTCTTGCAGCACTACTCATAATAGTCAAGATATGGAATCAATCTAAGTGTCCAACGACAAACGAATGGATAAAGCAAATGTGGTATATATCCACAATGAAATACTATTTAGTCATTAAGAATGAAATCCTGTCATTCTTGGCAACATGGATGGAACTGAAAGACATTATGTTAAGTGAAATAAGACAGGAACAGAAAGTTAAACATGTTTTCATTCATATGTGGAAGCTAAAATGAGTTTGTTTTAATCCATTTTGCATTGCTATAAAGGAATACCTGAGGCTGGGTAATTTACAAAGAAAACAGATTTATTTAGTTCATGGTTCTGCAGACTTTACAAGAAGCTTAGTGCCAGCATCTGCTTCCAGTGAGGGCCTCAGGGAGCTTACAATCATGGCAGAAGGCTAAGGGAGAGCAGGCATGTCACATGGCAAGAGAGGGAACAAGTGAGAAATGCCAGGCTCTTTTAAACAACCAGCTCTCACGTGAACTAATAGAGCGAAAATTCACTCATTACCATGGGAAGAGAATCAAGCCATTCTCGAGGGATCCACTCCATGACACAAACACCTCCCACCAGGCCCATCTCCAACACTGGAGATCACATTTCAACATGAAATTTGGAGGGCACAAACATCCAAAGTGTATCAGGGTTGATCTCATAGAAGTAAAAAGTAGGATAGAAGATATTAGAGGCTGAGAAGGGTAGCAGGAAGAGAAGGATAGGGAGGGATTCGTTAAAAGTTACAGAATTACAGCTAGATAGGAGGAATAAGTTCTAGTGTTCTACAGCAATGGAGAATGACTATAGTTCACAATAGTATATTTTACACTTTCCAAAAGATGGAAGGATATTGAATGTTCCCAACACAAAAAGATAATGAATGTTTAGGCTGAGCGCAGTGGCTCATACCTGTAATCCCAGCACTTTGGGAGGCCGAAGCAGGTGGATTGCTTGAGGTCAGGAGTTCAAGACCAGCCTGACTAACATGGTGAAACCCCGTCTCTACTAAAAATACAAAAATTAGCCAGGCATGATGATAGGTGCCTGTGATCCCAGCTACTCATGAGGCTGAGGCAGGAGAATCACTTGAACCCGGGAGGTGGAGGATGCAGTGAGCCGAGATTGCGCCACTGCACTCTAGCCTGGGCAACAGAGGAAAACTACGTCTCAAAAAAAAAAAAAAAAGCACAAGATAATAAATGTTTGAGATGAGGGATATGCTAATTACCCAGATCTGATCACTATATATTATATGTACTGAAGCATCACTATATACCCCATGAATATGCACAATTATCATTCGCAAATTTTTTAATGGCGGAAAAATCAATTGACAAAAAATAAAGATATTAAATTTTAATTTAAAAAATTTTAATTACACATTGCATAATGCTCAAAGAATGCACATAAATAAAATGTTATACAAGTTATAAATATGTTGTGTTTATCAGTGGCTCATTATTAACGAGGATCTCGGGACTATTGATTTTCATTTCTTTTACATGGAAACATTGAGAGGAGAATTCTGTAGATACTCTTTAAACAATCATTTATGAGTTTAACAGGTGGGGTTTTTTCCTAAGCTGGTTAATAAAAACTTCTCTATTTATCTGAAAGGCTGTTGGATCCATGGGTGAATTGAAATGTATTTCTAAAATGCAGGTGAGACTGATCTTTATGTAGCTTTTGAATTGTTCTGTGATGAATGGGTCCTGGAAAATGAACTTTTGCTATTTGTTGGGCTCTTACTGGCCCTTATGTGGGAAGTTTTGGTTGTCTCTCACCCATTACATATATTCCACCTTTGTTTATTACGGAAAAAACACTATGCTTCCTGGCACACAAAAAAAGATTTATTCCATTTTCTTTGCTAATAAAGAGTTGGTATCAAATTATTTTTTAAAAAATTTAAGTAAACTGCAGAAATTGGAATCCATTCTAATGAGAACTTATCTTCAAAATCAAATGTCCAAAGAATTAGAAAGTTTCCCATAAAACTATTTCTGCAGAAATGGAAGGACTGAGTTTTAAGATACCATTCATCAGAGCTTCCCTTCTGGTGGTCCTTGGCAGGTGCACTGACACCTTGATCCTCTTCACCCTGGGGCAGTGGGTGGGCCCTAGGGCAGCCCAACATCCCAAGCCATCACCTCGGGCCATGAGCACTTACTACTTACCCCAGCGTGCAATACAAACATTATCCTTTTTTACGTCATAATGAGAAAATGTTTGAGGAGTCTCTACCCTAGATCACAAAGACTCCTTTATGTTCTTATGGCTCTATAAGCCATTTTCTAAGGAGGCCATTTTGATAAGACACAAGTCTAAATCCAAACACATTTTTCAACAAGCTTGTCATTTTGAACAAAACCTTTTATCATACACCAGCAGAGGGTAACATGAGTCGCAGTGTGCCTCTCAACCTAACTCTTTCCCTGCACTGGCCCAACCACAAGGCACACACCTGGGTACCAAAAAGGTAGAGGAAAGGGCAGAAAACTTGTGTCTCTGGGGCTGTTAAGTGAAAAACATTCACATAAACTTGCCATATGCATTGAAACCTATAGCCGGAAACTAAGAGCATTTACCAACAATTCATTCTAAGGATACTAGAAAAGGTCATCTGTCCAAGATCAAGTCCCAGGTCATTAGCAGACTTCTCAGTCTGTGCTACCTTCTTCAGCAGTTACTGTGGAAGCTAATTTAGACACCCCATTTAAAATATGCAGAAGCGTCTGGCCTGATAAGACCTTCTAGGATAATGCTGAAGTGTACCCATTCCTTAACTGACAGCAAGCATTCAAACGTTTACATGATTACTTTCCTAATGCTTTATTTCTTGTTCTACAAAATCAAAACTTTGGTGAAACGCAATAAAGTTCTTGAATTATGTGTTCTAAAATAGCATCCTGATACAGTCATAATGTATGTAAAGATGCATCCAGATCTGTTCCATAGGGGTTAGGAGAAAACCTGAGTTTTCTCCAACTCTGCCATTTCTAGCTGTCTGACCTTCAAGTTACTTAACCTTTCTAAGCTTCAGTTTCCTGCTCTGTAAAAAATGGGGTTAATAATAGTATCTACATCATAAGGTCTTCTGAGGATTAACTGAGATAATCTATGCAAAGCATTTAGCATCATGCCTGGCACTTTGTAAGTGTTCAAAAGGATTGTCTATTATTAGTAATGCCATTAAGTACTATCTTCAAATTCCAAAAAAAAAATTAAAAACCCAGTCTAGCCTTCCTCTGCTATCCACCATATTCTAAACTATACCCGTCCGCTGCCAGATGAAAAGTTCTCAGAGAATGCAGGTTGATCCAACAAAATTAAACACTGGAAATGGTAAACCAGTTGCCAAAAGTTACACTCACAGTGAATTCCAAAGGAAGATATAAGTGATCGCAGAAAGTATCTGTGATTAGCTATGTTCTATGCTGCTACTCACCTTCAAAAGTGTAGGCATCAAAAGCTACTATTTTCTCTCTCTCTCTCTCTCTCTCTCTCTCTCTTTTGAGACAAAGTGTTGCTCTGTCACCTAGGCTGGAATGCAGTGGCAGCCTCCAACTCCTGGGCTCAAGCGATCCTCCTGCCTCAGCCTCCCGAGTGGCTGGGACTACTGGCATGTGCCACCACACCCAGCTTTTTTTATTTTTATTTTTGTAGCTACAGAGCCCTGTTATGTTGCCCAGGCTGACGTCAAACTCCTGGGCTCAAGCGATCCTCCCACCTCAGCCTCCTACGTAACTTGGGTTACAGATATGTGCGACCAGGCTCTGCTTTTTAAATTATTTTTTCAGAGATGGGGTTTTGTCATGTTGTCCAGGCTGGTCACAAACTCCTGACCTCATGTGATCCTCCTGCTTCGGCCTCCCAAAGTGTTAGGATTGCAGGCATGAGCCACCACACTCAGCCTCAGTTATTTTTTATCTCATGATTAGAAAAGGGCATCAGGATGGTCACCAGTAATTGTATAGCTTCAGTGATTATCTGCAATTTCTAAATTATCTCCTACTCCAGCCTCTCTCATGGCTCTCAGCTACTGGGAGCTTCCACTTCCCCTGCCAGCACCACCTCTGGTTAGCAGAAGGGTGCGTTCTACCTCCATTTTGATAAAAGCTAGCTCTCTGGGTTCCCTGAATGACACCCCTATTCATTAATTAGATATTCCAGACAGAGGGAGCTCCCAGAGAGTGCAAAAGCCATGAGGCAAACACACGCTTCAATATGTAAGGAACACTCCCAGTAGGGCGAACCAAGGGGAAAGTTGTAAATGAGGGAGAGAGGGTATGACAGTGGGCTTGATCTTCAGAGCCACGTAGGCCGTTGTAGAGGACTTTGGTGTTTACCCCAAGGGAGATGAGAGCCATTGAAGGGTCCTGAGCAAGGGACTGGCACGATCCAGCTCATGTTTAACAGGATCACCTGGCTGCTCTGTTGGGAACACACTGTAAAAGGGCAGAGCCCAGAGACCAGTCACAGGGTCATTGCTGCTCCCCAGGCAAGACCTGAGGATAGCCAGGACCTAGAAATCAAAGTGCAGGTGGTGAACAGTGGTCGGATTCAGGATGTTCTCTGACAGATCGGACATAGGGAACCAGAAACGCAAAGTTGCCGTGAGATGAGCTGGGAGCAGGGTTCAGGGGAATATGCTGTTCCCATTGCCAGAGTCATTCTTCCTCCACATCCAGCCCAGGCTAAGTCTGCCTCATCCATCAGACCCCAGTATCTCCTCCGGTCCTGCCAATGCTCCAGGTAGGCTCCCTGCTCCACCAGCTCCCTAAGCACAGGCAGGTTCTCCTTGACAAGCCACCACACCCTCACCTCCACATGTTCGAGGCCTCCTGCATCCACACAAGAGATGCCATGACACAGTGTTGGTCATTGTATAGTGACCTGCCCCAGGGATGCTGCCTGGCTCACAGCAAATGTTCACAAAAATGTGTCTCATTACAGTGAACTTTAGATTCCCTTGTTTTGTTTCTTGTTTTTTATGTTTTTCATAAACCACTTTAAACCCTTTTCATTAGCAACTAAATGAATAGAAAACATAAATCTCATCAAGTCTTCAATCAAGTTCACTGCCTACCTACCTAGCAAGACGTTACTCTGCCTTGCCAGGCACTACCCCACCCAGGCCTACAGCTTCAGATCTTTTGATTTGTCCTCTTCCTACGTTTCACATCCTTGTGAGTCTCTCATGGTGTTTGACATATTCACATCTTCTCCATTTCTACTGCCCCCAGCCTAGCCCAAGTTGTCAGCACTTTGCAGGGATGAATTACTCCGTGCCTAATCTCTCTCACTCCTTCCGTGGTTTCCACACATCACCAACAGAGTGGCCTTCCTAACACTCAGATGTGCACAAGCTGATAAACAAAATGCAGAAACATCTGCTAGGACCTGGCATTACTCCAAGTACTTTTGTACATGTTACAGGTTGAGCATCCCTAATCCAAAAATCTGAAATTTGAAGTGCCCCAAAATCTGAAAGTTTTTGAGTGCTGACATGATGCCACAAGTAGAAAACTCCACACCTGACCTCACAGGTCACAGTCAAAACGCAGCCAAAACTTTGTTTCATGCGCAAAATTATTTGGAAATTTGTATAGTATTAACTTCAGACTATGTGTGTAAGATGTACAAAAAACATAAATGAATTTCATGTATAGGCTTGAGTCCTATCCTGAAGATATCTCATTATATATGTGCAAATACTCTAAGACCGCCCCCAAAAAACACTGGAAATTTGAAACACTTCGGGTCCTAAGCATTTCATATAAGAGGTACTCAACCTATCATACAAAATGTTCTCAAAGGCCTGGAAGACTCCATGTGAGCTCCAGAACAAAGTCCAAACCTCTGTCCCTGGCATTCATGACCATGAGTGAGCTTGCTCAGCCTCCCTGTCTCTTCTCCATGCCAGCACTCTGCTCCCGAGTCATGTGGGGGACGCATGACATTGGAGAGAACACAGAATCACAACACTAAGGATCGGGGTACCCAGATCCAGGCAACAGCTTGGACACTAACTGTGCATATCCTATTTGACAAATCACTTACCCCACTTAAGTCCCAGAGCCTCATGTGCTAAATATGACCAATACCTCCACAAGATGTTTTTAAATCATGATTGTTACAAAACAACAAAAAGGTGCATCAGAGACCTCCTCGTCTATGTCAGTTTGTGATGCTATTACAGAGTACCATAGACTGGGTAGATTAAACAACAGAAATGTTTGCCCACAGTTCTGGAGGCTAGAAGTTCAAGATCAAGCTGCCAGCACAGGTTCTGGTGAGAGCTGCCATGTTGCAGGCAGCTGCTTTCTCATGGCAGAAAGGGAACAAGCTACCGCTCTGGTTTCTTCTTACAAGGGCACTAATTCCATTCATGAAGGCTCCGCCCTCATGACCTAATCACCTCCCAAACACTCCACCTCCTAAAACCATCACATTAGAATTAGGGTTTCAACACAGGAATTTAGGGAGCACAAACATTCAGTCCGTTTCACACCTCAACAGGGGAAGGAGGAAGCTTTACCCAGATTGGCAATCTTTGTCCATGTGATACAGATGATGTGGAAATGGTTCCTCTGGGAGAGGAGAGTGTTTGAAAATGATTGACAATAAGACTTTTTCACCTTTCAAATGCTGTGTTTATTTATTATTTCATGTGTCACTCAATTAATAATACTTTGGGTAAATCAACATTGCTAGACCACTGGGCTACAAAGATGAACAAGACACATTGCTGGTCCTTAAAGAACTCAGTGCCCAAGACTGGGGTGAAAATCATAAATGGGCCTTCTTTTCTCCTCCTGTGCAGGAAAGGTGGCAGTGAGCTGCCCCACTGGTAAGTTGGGAGCCTGTGCGGGAGCACACAGGTGGTCCACTCACCAGCACTGAGGAGGCAGGGGTCGCCACCAGAGGCATCTGGGGGGACGCATGGTGATGAGCCCACCAGGGCCTGGGGATGAGGCACATTGAGGGGAACACCACAGCAGATGGGGAAGACAGCTGGGATAAATGGGAGATAGGTTGCATGGAGAAAAATATAAATAAATGGAGCAGTTAAGGATATGAGGATAAAAAGGGCCAGATTCCTGAGTACTGGCAAATGTTCATCCAATCATGGAAATGGGGAAGGGTAGAAAAGATTCAAATGACTTGCAGTGGAATTGGAAACATTACCATAAACTACTAGTTTTTAACATGCAAACTCACAGGTGAATATGGAAATAGCTACAGAAGCATATGTGCGCATTTATGTACATTTTCTATATTTACCTACTGAGATGGCCTATGAGTAATGACACCTCAGTAGCAACAAGCACACCAAGCACACAGATCCTGATTTCTAAACTCCATCCATCCATACAAGGAACTAGAGCTCCTGGGAGAAATGGCTGAGGCCAGGGCTGAGGCAGAGGCAGTACAGATGTGTCTACAGCATCCTGATGTACAAAAAATTAAGAAGTACTCAAAGGCTGATGGGGACATGTCAATAGAAGACAAGAGACACCTTGAAGAAGTTCCTGTGGTCCAAATCTGGGACATTTTGAGAATCAAAATAAATAATAGTAATAAAGTACAAGCCTATTGAATAGAATAGGAACCAACACATGCATGCTAATAGAATGCTGACTAATGGAAAGGAATGATGAAATAGAGGTTTGATGGGGAGTAGGCATCAGAATAATCATAGACTATCATGCCCACAACATACTATTCAGACATCAAAGTAAACATGGGAACTTAGTGCTGGAGAAACCAGGCAGCCACAGCATGTTGGGGTGATGAAGATTACCATCCACAGTGGCGGGAGGGGTCCATGCTGTGTGACACCTGATGTGAAAGGACAGCATCATTTCCAAGAGGTTCTTGTTAGGGTTGCATGACCTGAACCCGGTCATGAGGAAACATCAGAGAGACTCAGGCTGAAGGTCATCCAACAGAATGTAAGGTCTACACTCCTGAAAACTTTCAAGGACACAGAAGACAGAGAACGACTGAGTACTAAGGAACTGCTCAAGCAGGAGGAAACTTAAGAGCTACGACAACTGCATGTAATGTGTGTTCCTGAGTTAGAAAGGAGAAAGGAGCATTGCTGGGATGCTTGGTGAAATGGAATGGAGTCTGTAGACTGGAGAAGAGTGTTGTATTAATGCTGACTTCATGACTCGGAGGAAGCTGCAGGTTGGTTGTGGGAGAGTGTCCTTGTTTGGGGCATACACAATGGGGTACTTAGAAGTGACGGGGCATCATGACTCACACCTGTAATCCCAGCATTTGGAGAGGCCAAGGCAGGATGACTGCTTGAGCTCAAGAGTTCAAGACCAGCCTGAGAACATGGCAAAACTCCATCTCTACAAAAAATTAGCCAGGTGCAGTTGCACATGCCTGTATTCCCAGCTACTCAGGAGACCGAGGTGGGAGGATGGCTTGAGCCCAGGAGGCAGAGGTTGCAGAGAGCCGATATCATGCCACTGCACTCTAGCCTGGGCAACAGAGCAAGCCCTGACTCAAAAAATAAACATAAAAATAAAAATAAAACTGCAGCTTGCTCTCAAGAGGTCAGAAAAACGTTCTGATAATGAGTGTGTGTATCCGGCTCAGGAATGAGCCAGCTCAGAAATAAAAACGAGGGAGCTATGTGAGCTCTTTGTAGCATACTTGTGACTTTTAAGTGTGGAATTATTTCAAAATAAGTTGTTTTTTAAAATATTAATACATATCCCCAGCACTACAAGTGCTGTATTTGTGACCTGCCTGTTCTAAGTCCCCTCATTTGTGTGAATCCTATTGTGCCTTTAAGAAAATCTTCTCTTCTATTCTCCTTTCCCTGTTTGGCCCAGTGGTCAAAAAAACATAACTCACCTTTCTCTGACTTTTCTTTATTTTAAATCTCTGCATCTTTCTGTAGATATTGTTAATGTGATTTCAGTTTATAGCTCAAGGTTTAAGACCAGCATGCTGACAAGTGTATTGCACACAGCAGGTGCTGAATAAATGTGGTTGAACCCATCTGACTAACAGAACAGCAATAATATTAGAAATATTACTTGCATTTTATAAGCATGGCTGAATAGTAGAAACAAAAAAACTGAAAATTAGCAAAGGAAGATATTCCTAAGCAGTAGGCAAAATAATGATGCATTGAAGAATATGTTCCAATTGATAATATAAATTCTATTTATGAAACAAACATGTTTTAGTCATAGGACCTCAGCAATAGAAATGTTAACCATCATCTCATTCTATTCTGAAGGAAGTGAATGTTATTTTTTATGCTACTGCAACATACGTGTTAATGTTTAATTGAAGGTCAATGCTCATCTGGTATTCTTTAGTACATCAGTAATAAGTGACTGTTACTTGGGTTACAATAAGGAAACAGAATGAAAGAAAAGGGTTTTCTAATCTATGAATAAATAATCAAATAAGCATTTATAAGCAGCAAGAAATCTTCACACATAAAGACATCCTGCTAAATAGATTCGATTCCCACTGTCTTGTTGTATCTGCAGGATGACAGAATATATAGTATAGACCACATTCTTAGAGGCTGTGTAGCCATTCTAATTCTAAGGAGGCCTTTTAAAGTTACAAAGCAAGCAACGTCTTCATAAGTCATTTTTCTTTGGTTTTTACATAATGGCCAATAAATGAAATTCTCTGAAAGCTGAATATTCTAATTCCACATTACCATACATACGATGAGCGAATGACCACTTTGCAGAGAATTAGACTGTAATAAAATGTATTTCAGACCAACCTGAGCACAGCTGAGCCAGTCTTAGACATTTCAGAACACTAGAGTTTGCTGAGTTCATTTTCATGAAAATCAGCCATGACTGGGGCACTGAAGACTTCAAGCATAATAATCATTTTTGAGCATCTGCTACATGCCCAGAGCTATATGTATATTCTTTCACAACAGTTTGCAAAGTAAGAATACAAATGCAGAAAGTGAAATTCAGGAACTTTAAGGAATTTTCCCAAGACCTCACAGCAAGAAAGTAGCAAAGGCAGAATCTGAACTTAATCTTTTTCGGTGCTAACCTCTGGGCTTTTGCTATTACATTTCCCAAGAGCCATCCCCAAAGCAGTACCTTCCCCTGTAGTTTCCTCAGTGACACAGGGGTCTTGCCTAACTGTTTGATCTGGGTCCCTGGATACTAGGGGATCCACAAGGCAGAAAGAGAGCCTCATTCAGCTCTGTCTTGCCAGTAACAAGCTCAGTGCCAGGCATGCAACAGCCACTGGTAAATGCTGAATAAATAAATGAATGGGGCTGGGCACAGAGGCTCATACCTGTAATCCCAGCACTTTGAAAGGCCAAGGCAGGAGCATCTCTTGAGCTCAGGAGTTCAAGACCAGACTAGGCAACACAGCAAAACCCCGTTTCTACAAAAAAATACAAATAAGTAGCCAAGTGCAGTGGCACATGCCTGTAGTCTCAGCTGTTCAGGAGGCTGAGGTGGGAGGATGGCTTAAGCCCAGGAGGCAGAGGTTGTAGTGAGCCAATATCACACCACTGCACTCCAGCCTGGGCAACAAACCCAGATCCTGACTCAAAAAAAATAAAATAAAATAAAATAAAAATAAAAATAAAACAAATGAATGAATGTTTCTGTTTGGATGAGGAATAAGATAAGCATAGAAAATAGCAACCATTTTATGAGCACTGCTATGTACCAAGCACATTGCTACATATCAATCATTTTCTCCTCACAATGATCCCATGAGAGAGTGGTGACTCCCACTTTGGAAATGAAAGACAGAAGCCTATAGAAAGTTTGAGAAAATTTTCAAAATTAGTCACACAGCTATGTGGATTCAGAAACAAAGCTAAGGTCTATCTAACTCCAAACCTATGTTCTTAACCTCCGTGTTCTTTCTACAGGAAAGATTCTATGCTGCCACTGTGACATATCTGGAAATACATATTTGCATGCCTTATACAAATGCAAACTATTCTATCAACTCATTTTCCACCGTGTCCACCTCTTTCCCATAGGAAGTATTCAGTAGCCAAAAGAAACAAACAAAAAAACTCTCAAAAATGGAAACAGCCTCAGATCCAATTCTAGGGGAATGGTTAAGTAAATTATGGTATATCCACTCCGAATGGTATGTAGTAAGTCAAAGAACAATTAGGAAAACAGGAAATATTTTAATATTACAAGATAAATCAGGATACAAAATATGTAAATAGTATCTGTACTTTTTATTAAAAGTAAGTTTTTTTAAAAGTCCCAGGGAAGAACTAAGAGTTTTGGCAATCAATCAGTCAGTGTGATTATGAGTGACTATCTCAATTTCTCTATTTACAAAGCCAGCTACAAAATTTGAGTTGTTTATTGTTTAGAAAATTATTGTATTATTAAAATAACCTACAGGTTACTTATGCCACTCTTTGATTTCTGCATAAAAATGGAGATTTGGTTTCTTCAAATGCTTAATGCTAAACAGCTTAGGGTAAGCTTGGTTTCCATAGCTCATAGATCTTTTTAGTGAACACCAAAGAGGATTTTTAGAAATGTTGTATTTTAAGCTTGCCCAATGTGTGGAAAGAAGACTGGGAAATCATTTTGTTGTGATATGAAAGGAAAAACAAACCTCTGGAGATGATACAAAAATTTTGGAAGACAAGCAATAATTTAACTGTGATATCTGCCCACTCAGCACTTAGCCTATTGCCTTGTTCTTGATACATATTTGTTGCTTTGCTGACACATTTCAGTGGGATATGTGGTTTTGAAGCAAGTGTTCTTCCTCAGCAAGAATTTGCCAAGTAAACTAGTTAAGTTGTGAATGACTAAAATAGAAAAAGTACTTACACCAGGTCTTGAGTGTGTCATACGACTGGCAAGCTCTAGCAAGCTCATGTGTGTGCATGTGTGCGTGTGTGTGTGAGAGAGAGAGAGAGAGCACGCGTGCACATGATGCCAACAGGCCTTGCAAACATGCTTATAGTTGCTGTTTATAGACAACACAAAAAACACAAAATTTCTCAGGATCACAAGCTTCTGAAGAATGGGCTTGATTATGGGCTCCTCTAAAATCCTCATTGCCCCACCACTTCAAAGAGATTCACAATAAAATGTTCTTTCACCAAATGTCAATCATCAAATGTCCCAGGGAAGTAAATGACCAACTGAATTTTTGCTACTTTTCATTAAAACCTCAGATTTTCATAACTATACATTGTTTCTACAAGTATGTCTTCATAGATGCTATGGAAAAGTGAATCACTTATATATGTGGTCCAAGCTCATGGTTTGGGCTCAGGGATGGAGGTATCTTCACTCACAACTGTCCAGGCAAGAGAAATGAGTTTGTCCACTTCTTTTTAAGTGCAATAGAAAGTGCTCACAAACACTCCCACCACCACCACCACCACCACCACCACCACCACCACCACCACCAGTCAGGTCATCATCACCATCACCACTCCTACTACCCCCACCACCACTTCAGCCATCACCACCACCAATACCCCTACCACCAACACCACCACTTTTACCATCACCACTCCCCAACCATCACGACTATTACCACTACCCCTCCCATCACTACCATCATCACCATAACTCATACCACCACCACCACCACCACTCATGGCACCACCACCACTCCCACAATCACCACCACCACTACCACTCCTACCATGACCACCACTATGACTTCTCCCACCACTACCACTACCACCATCACTCCCACCATCACCAGCACTGCCACAACCACCACCACTCCTACCATCACCACCACTATCACTACCGCTACCACCATCACCAGCACTGCCACAACCACTACCACTCCTATCCTCACCACCACTACCACTATCACTACCACCATCACTCCCACCATCACCAGCACTGCCACAACCACCACCACTTCTACCATCATCACCACTACAACTACCACTATCACTTCCACCATCACCAGCACTGCCACAACCACCACCACTTCTACCATCATCACCACTACAACTACCACTATCACTCCCACCATCACCAGCACTGCCACAGCCACTACCACTCCTACAATCACCACCACTTCTACAATCACTACCATCACCACCACTCCTACAACCACAATCACCACTTCTATAGACACCAGTACTCTTACCATCACCACCACCACTCACTACCACTACCACCATTCCTACTGCAGTCACCACCATTCCTACCATCACCACCACCCCTACCATCACCACCACTCTTGCCATTACCACCACTCCCACCATCACCACCACTCTTGCCATCACCACCAACACTCCTACCATTACCACCACCTCTACCATCACCACCACTCCTATGTACTATCACCAGCAACACTCCTACACTCTTCTTCAGCAAGAATCTGCCAAGTAAACATCACCATCACTCCTACCATCACCACCATCACTCCTACCACTACTATCACCACCACTTCTACCACTACCACCATCACCAACTATGCTACAACCACCACCATTCCTGCCATCACCACCACCACTATCACCACTACCACTGCTTCTACCATTACCACTACTACTCCTACCACAATGACTACCACCACTCCTAACACTACCACCATCACTAACAACACTGCTACAACCACCACCATTCCTACCATCACCACCACCACTCCTATCACCACTACCACCGCTTCTACCATCACCACCACTGCCACTGTTCCCACTACCATTACTCACACCACCAACTCCACTCTCACATTTACTATCATCAGCACCACGACCACTGCTATTATCACCTCCACTAGCACTCCAACCACTATCACCACTGTCACAATACTACTATCACCTCTACTTATTAGTAGAAAGAGCAAACTATCCAACTTTCTACCTGTGTATTAAGATATATGCACTGAAAGCACTTACTGGAGAAAAAGGAACATTCCTTAGATCATATCCAAGTAGCCATAATACAGAGAACCCAACAGAAATAGCAAAAGACAAAATGCCACTCAGCCACACAATGAAAAATGTCAAAAAGGACACACATCAAAATATGAATGGTGGCCATCTCTACAAAGGATCTCTACAAAGGATATTTTTCTTTTACTTACACTGTATATCTCAATGCCTACATATTTTTACAATGATTATGCATTGTTTAAATAATTTTTTTAATTTCTAGTTTCAGAAATGAAAGATAATTTCCAACTGGTATCTTCAGGCATTTCTAAGTAGGATTCTGTCTGGAATCGATTTGCATAAATTATGAAGCCAAACAGAGCTGGGTCTGAATTCCTGCCGGGGCACTTCTCATCTCTGTGACCTTTCTGATCAATACAATGGACACGAGGTTGTAAAAAAATTCATGATGTGATGTATGAGAAACCCTAGGCACATAGATGGCTAGTTTTCATTATCTGTCAAGCCTTGCTATGCTATCAAACTCAACTGTAAAGTATGCACCCACCCACCTTTCTCATGTAGCCTTCAAGTCAATACAATCTTGGAAAGTCCTCATGACAGTGGAGGGCAAAAGAGGACTTTATGGCTGACCAGGGGTCCAAGGTATTCACACTATAGGGTCAGGATTTAAGAGCATGAGTTCTGAAAAAGCTGTCTCAAGTCAAACTCTAATATTACTCTTTACTAGCTGCATGATCTTGAACAAGTCAGAATCTCTCTAAGACTCAGTCTCCTCGACAGTGAAAGGGACAGTGAAACTACATCTACCTGGTGACTTTGTTGTAACTCCTGAGAGCAGAGTGTCTGGCTCAGGGTTTGCAGAGTGTCAGGGAGAGCCATTGCCATGGCTGTGAGGCAGAGGAAGAAATATTCTAATTAAAGATGCTTTATAAGTCAACTTGCTAAAATTATGCCCAAACAGAATATGTGCTAAGAAAGCAGCTTTTGCAAAAACCAAATAGACTGTATCTCTTGGTGGCACTTCTCAGTTAATTTGAAAACTTTTGTAAAATTCACAGGTCTTTCAGTGCACAAAATTAACATAACCTTGATATGTTAATAAAAATATAACAAAGTTTTAAGAGTGATACAGAGGTAGGAGGTGGGGCTCAGACACCAGGCCTAATTGAGGACTGGTTAAAACAGGGAGGCAATGGAAGCACCTTTTCAAAGACACACCCAGCATGCCATGTCAGTTTACCATTGCCATGGCAACACCTGAGAGTTTCCACCCCTTTCCATGGCAATGATCCAACAATGCAGAAGTTACCACCCTCTTCCTAGAAATTTTTGCATGAACTACCTCTTAATTTGCATGTAATTAAAAGTGGATATAAATATTACTGCAGAACTGCCTTTAAGCTGCAGGAGCAATCACAGAACTATACCACTGCCACTTCAATAAAGCTGTTTTCTTCTACTACCGTCTTGTCCTTGAATTCTTTCCTGGGCAAAGCCAAGAACCCTCCTGAGCTAAGCCCCAATTTGGGGCTTGCCTTTCCTGCATCAATACTGCCTAAAAACTGGGCTACAACAGAATATCCTTTCAAGGTCCCTTCTTAATCCTTACAATATTAAAGTGAGATTCAGGAACCCAAGCCTGGAACCCAGAACTTCCATTTTCCCATTTTGGGTTATACAGGGAAATGTGATAGATCAGGCCTACACACAAAACTGTGATTCTTTTTAGCCATTTAAAAATACGTAAACTCTGAAAAGAAACTCTTATTTAAAATGTAATGGCAGGCTCTCCTACATAAAAATAATTTTACACCATATTCTTCATTTTAATTGAATTTATATATTTGTTCAGTCATCACCAAAATGGGTTAATTACTTAGGCTACGACTAACTCACTTAGCAATCTAGGTGCACAGCTGATAAATGACCAATTCTGTGTAATGAATATTGAAGTTTATTAGATATAGCCTAAGAAAGAAATTAAAAGAATAATTCTTTATAGCATACTATCATATCCTACCCCAGCCTACCAACAAGGCCATGGGAAATTTCTGGCAAGCAATCTGCCAACTTATATATTCAGCCAGTGGTTCTTGGGCCAATTCCATATTAACAGTAACTTTGTAGAAACTGCACTATTGAAAAATGTTTTATTGAGTGCTGTGTTCACTAACTACATTTGGGTGACAAGATCAATAGAAGCCCAAACCTCAGCATTGCACAATATACCCTTGTCACAAACCTGCACAACATGTACCCCCCGAATCTAAAATTTAAAACTAAAAAATAAAAATAAAAGGTCAATGTGAGTGGCTGCAGGAATGTGGGGAAAAAATAAAATCCAAATGGTCACTTTTTTAGTTTCTCCTTCATTGGCTTCTTTATCCTTCTCCATGTCTACAAGGGATTTTGGACACTGGAAACACTATTGGCACTGAGGCTAATTTTGGGATCATACAAATGAACGAATTCAAACGCCATTCATTATTTCTCTCTACTGGCTTTTGGTTGCAGTCAGTGTTCACTATTAAACTGGACATGGCATTTAATTCGTTCCTATGAATAGATTTTTCAGGAGTAATTTGCTCTGCTGGTGTTTTCACAAAAAATTAGCTGGACATATCTGCTTGTCAGTGCTCAAAAACCACAGGCTCTCTCACCCTTTTAGTGGTAATCACTGCAGCCTGTAATCTTTTAAGACGTAATTGTTTTTTTGTAGAATATTTTTCAGCACATTCAACTCTAATAGAATTCAGAGTATGAGAGGAGCACTAGTGAGCAACCACCATCATCATTATTTTTTAAAATATAATTCAAACCACATTGATGTGTATATCCCTTTCTGGGAATGGACAAATGGAGCACAGCAGTGTTAGGCCCAAAGCCAAGGGGGTTGTACAAAATTGGTCTCTGGCTAATGACATGGCACAGGAACAGCTTAAATTCTATGAGTGACGTAAAGGTATCAAGATACAACAGTTAATCAAAAAAAAAAAAAAAAAAAAAACCCTAGAGGATTAAATAAAATATTTCTACTAGCCTGAGCTATTCCAATTTGGATGAAATCCAATCAGAAGGCATAAAGCATTCTAGAATATTAGTTTCTTGGAACAAAGCAGAATTAAGCTATTTTCTTTTGGCTGAAAAACAGCAATACAAATAAAACAGTGACCTTCAATTCAAAGGCGATGTTAACAGAGAGAAATCACAAAACAGCAGTCAGTGATAAGAATAACTAACAAAGAGCAATGCTTCTAGCACACTGTGAACCTGCATATGTACTGGACTCAAATATGCCTCTATAAATACTAAGGAGAAGCTGAAAGACACACTGTAGAAGGCTCTGTGGGACACATTTTAGAAGTACCTTCTCAAACTCCTCAGATGCCATGCAGATTTTAGAAATAAAATTTCATTAAATGGGGACATTCTCCAGAGCAAAAATGCAATAGTAACAGAATGCAGATGGAAGAAAGACCTCAGGTCCTTGGTAGAACCAACTAAGTTCACCTTGCGGTTTCACATCAAGCAGTTACATCCTTGGCCATTAGGCTCTTCATTGGTTAAGTGTATAACTCCAAGGACAGAGCTCCAAGACCTCTGAGCTACAAAAATAAGAGTAGTTGGCAGTTCAGTGACTCTTACTAGGTATTAAAGCCTAACTCCAGGATGCAGATGGGAACTCCTGGTAGGCACTATCCAGGAGTATGAGGACTAAGCCAGAGGCCCCTGAAGACAGCGGGTGACTGTGCCTTGTTGGTGGCCGCCTCCCCAGCATCTACCGCACTGTGTGCTGTAAAAGGCAGTTAAGATTTATAAAATGAGTGAGAAGACAGTCTCACTTTAACAAGAGACATTCTCTTTAGACACTTTAAAAAACAAATCTTGGCTTTATAATGCTTTAAGCTAGCATCTTAAAGATTAACATCATAGATTGCACAAAATGGGATCCTAAAGATAAACCTCTGAAGATGAATAAAATGATCATGTAAACACATAAAGGGATGCAGCGTGATTCCCCCATCTTTGTATGAAATCCTCTAGTATATAAAAAAAATCAAATCTTAAAACTGATTTATCTACTTAAGAGTTAGGAGACCCAGATTTTAATCCTGGATTCATCCTAAACAATCTTGTAATATAATTTTAGGGTTTTGGTTTTTTTTTTACCACCCCCCTACCCCCCTCCCCCTTTTTTTTAGAGAGAGTCTCACTTGGTCACCCAGGCTGGAGTGCAGTGGTGCAATCATAGCTCACTGCAGCCTCAAACTCCTGGGCTCAAGTGATCCTCCCACTTCAGCCTCCCAAAGCACTGGGATTACAAGGCGTGAACCACCACCACACCAGGCCTTATTTAACGCCTCTAAGAGCCAGTTTACTCATCTCACATATGAAAAATAACACTAGACCAACTCATCCCACCAGATTATTGTAAAACGGCGAGAGAAGAATGCCTGTGAAGAGTTTTGAAAAATACGAGTAGAAGAGTTGTTACAAAAGTAAAAATGATTCCAAGAGATTGCTGTCATGGGTTTAACTGCCTCTTGATTCGGATTTAATTCTACTCAAGGGGTGTCTCTCTGAACCTCAGCCTCTATTCAGTGTGTCCAACACCTAGAGGACTGTCAAATAGAGGAGGAATTAATGGCCAGTCTTGCCCAGTGTTTACTTCTTCAAAATGTAAAATGTCCATCCCTAACCCCTGTCCTAACTCGCTCTCTGTCCTCCATTCACACATGTAGGACATGCAGCAGTCTCCCTTTAGGGTCCCAGGAATCAGTGGTTCTGAACCACCTGGAAGTCATAAAGCCCTCTGAGGAATACTGGGACATGTTGATATACGAAATTCTATCTTATGCACTAGCAAAAATACCAGTAACAGACAATAAGAATCCATTATAGGTGTGCAACATAAAATTAAGAGTGAGAAGCACAGGCGTCCATGAAAAATAAAAAGAGAAAAAGCAAGCTATAACACGAGAGATGATAGTTTCTGAGTATTCCATGGATAATCATTTGCTATGAATTCATCCATTTTATCATCTTGCAGACACCTGAAGACAAGCAGAAGCAGGCATGGATGTGCTGGTGTTTTAAGAAAAGAATAAGAATATTGCGACTGCATTACTATGCCAGCCTTATTCTGAGGTTGATTCTATTCACCTGAGAGCCCTCTCGTAATGACTAATCCTGAATAGTTACACACCAGATTCTTGCAGGGGAGGGTAAAATCTCACCGCAGACCCTTATTTATCCATCATAGGCTAAGAGAGAGATCATGGATGTGATTATAGATATGATATTTCTAGAAAGATGATGCAGTCCTTCCATCTCTCTTCTCTTAATATTCTAAAACCACTTCCTGAATTAAGACAAAGCAGTTAATGGAACCAGATCATGTGGCCACTTACAAAACTGCCTTTGCCCACACGCATTTTGGAGTGATACTATCAGTTTATAAGGACTGGCCCCTGTGTGTCAACTGCTTTTGAGAATATTGTCTTTTACATTATGTAGGGAGGGAATTCCCTGCCCTTAGGTATCCATGAGGAGGGGTTTTCCCTGTTGCCCCACCACTTTCATCTGTCCAGGGAGACGGAGTGAACTTCCCCATTGGTAAACTGGGATATAAGACTGAGCATGTGTAACTCAGTGCTTCCTCTCTCCCTCCTTGGTGGAGGCCAGGTGACCTTGGGCAGCACTCATTTGCTCTGCTCCTCCAGAAACTCAGGTTTACAAGGCCAGGCCTCAAAAAAAAAGGTGCCTGCAGCTCATCACTCCCCACAGCTGCATGAGCAATTCTTGTTCTGGTGTTTGGTATTAGGAAGGCCATTGCTGCCATATACCCAGGCTGCATTCTATAATGTTATGTTCTCAGGAACAATGCTGATATTTACATTTCCATCTTCTTCATGCCTTCATGTTATCTCTCACTTGGTTCATAACATGGAAAAGCAAATGTTATTTTGGGGCTGTGCCTGTTATTAAGCTATTGTCTCTCCCCTCTAAACGTGTCTTTTTATCTTCTGTTTTGTGATGCTGAGGCTGGACCTCTGTAGACTAACCATGTTTCTGACTTTGCAGCCAGCCCCAAAGAGACTTTCAGGCTGGAGGAGGAAAGGGAATGTGCTCCTTCCTGTCTGCTCCCTGCTTTCAGCTTCTTGCTCCTATCTGCCACTCCCTAACAATGCTAGGCTACACCATTTCAGTGTGCAGTTTCTCCAGCACTCATAGGACCAGTCTCATTCCCTCAAAGACACCATCCCCGAGATCAGCTAGTGTCACCCTCTTGGGCATATGGACCCAGCCCAGTAGGGCCTTCAGCCAGCTCAGGCAGCACTAACTGAGCTTTTCTCAGCAAACTGGGAAAATATCAACAATGCAGGAGAGGTAAGCCCCCAAACTGGGGCTTATCCCAGGAAGGTTCTTGACTTCATCCAGGAAAGAATTCAAGGGCGACCTGGCGGTGTGAGACAGCAATCATCTTTAATGAAAGGTACTGCTCCTTGCAGAGCAGGGCTAACTCATAGGCAGCATGCACAGAGTCAGCAACATATGGGCTCTCAGAACTGTGTTTATTCCCACTTTCAATTACATGCAAATTAAGGGTAAGCTAATGCAAACTGAGGGGTGGGTTATTTAGAACTTTCTAGAAAAGGGGCAGTAACTTCTGGGTTGTGGCCATGGCATTTGTAAACTGTCATGAGGCTGGTGGGATGTCTTATGCTAATGACCAATGAGGGCAGCTAGGGATGGCTTTTGTCGCCATCTGCTGGTTTGCGCCAGTTTCTTCACTTGACCCTGTCTGGACCAGATCCTGTTTGGGTCAGCAGTGTTGTGAACACAAAACAAGTCCTGCCAGTTTCCTACCTCACCACCATTATTCCAGTCTTCCATTCATCTCTCCTTCCCTTTCCTGGCAGACAGACTTCTGCAGCCACTGGGGCTGTTGGGGTGAGGAAAGGCAAGAACCTATGTTTCACTCTCTCCCTCCCTTCTTCCTCCCTCTTTTTTGGTGGTTGTGGGGTGGGCTACACCTGCTTACCCAAACAACCGGGAGCATTTGGTGGCAAGTTTATTGTGCCCAGTGCTGATGTCTGGACAATTAATTCCCTAGGTCAGTGGCTTTCACAGTTTGTGACAGTGACTCCAGGAAGGAAATTCACCATGACCCTGTGTATACATGGAACAAAAATGCAGCCCACTCTGATATTGTATTTGTTCTATTCTAGTTCATTAAAAGTGAATGTTGGTCTTCATCCTTTAAATGGATATTGTCACCTGCTAATGGATTGGACCATTAGTCGTTCAGTATTTTGAACGACTGCCTTGGTACTTCATTTGGCTTTGCATGCTCAATTGGCACATCCTCTGTGTGGTGATGGGGGCAGGGCTGCTTCCCTAGGCTGTCTCCCGGGATGCCTAGGGGCCCTGCCTGCCTGCCTAAGTCCTTGGGAACCTAGAAGTTTCTGGTTTTTCATGAAACAGCGGGGCTCTAGAAGAGCCTTTTCCATTATCCTGACTCTTCCACTCTGATTTCTTCCTGAGAACTTTTTACTATGTTTGAAGATGGCAGTGAAGTGGCCTGTGGGTTCTAAAACCCTGCAAACACAGCCCCAAATGCGATACCAGTTTACCCTTCTTGTAGACACCCCCAAACTTCGATGTGATTGTCTTGAAGCCCTTCACCCAGGGGAGGGAACCAGCGTGCAATAACCCCTGTGCTGCAGGAGAGGGGAAGGAAAAAGTTGTCACACTGCCTTGAGCCTAGCTCTTCCCCCAAAGACAGTCTCTTTTCTTCTTCCTTCCCTTAGTCATCTGTGTATAGACACAGGGGCAAACTTTTCCTGGAATTCCTAATCTTAGCAGTCTTCAGTAAGAGACTTGGCTTCAGAGCCTGTCCTTAAACTGCAAGGTACCCTGTGTCTTTTATTCTTAACTGTGGCCTATCTCCACTCAAAGTCTGGCATTTGGCATTCGGTTGTCAATGGTTATTTTACATTCTCAAGTCATTTGGTTAGGGTAGTTGTCAGGGTGGTTCTGAGAGTCAAGTGTCTAGCATAGCTTGTTGTTACAAACGAAAAGGCCAACTCCCATTTGACCAGGTACTGTTGGCTTTCTCTACAGGATTTGGTCCACATCCATTAGTGCTCTTTGTTGTCCACATCAGTACAGGAGAGATTCCCCAGGACCTACAGGGTCGCTGTCTGTTTCCAGGATCAGTGAGTCACTCCCTTGTGGCCTGTTACGGCTCTGTGTGACCACAGAGAGGGCCATGGTGGTGTGGAAACAGGGAGCGGGGGTCAGCCCTCACTCTGCGTCAACCACAGTGATGTCCCCAGTGATCAGCCTTCGTGGGGATGCTCGAGTCCCTCTTGATGATCAGCTCTAGTGATTCATCATGTTCTGCGCCCGCAGAATACATCCTGGAATAATGGTGGTGAGGTAGGAAACTGGCAGGACTTGTTTTGTGTTCACAACACTGCTGACCCAAACAGGATCTGGTCCAGACAGGGTCAAGTGAAGAAACTGGCGCAAACCAGCAGATGGCGACAAAAGCCATCCCTAGCTGCCCTCATTGGTCATTAGCATAAGACATCCCACCAGCCTCACGACCGTTTACAAATGCCATGGCCACAACCCAGAAGTTACTGCCCCTTTTCTAGAAAGTTCTAAATAACCCACCCCTCAATTTGCATTAGCTCACCCTTAATTTGCATGTAATTGAAAGTGGGAATAAACACAGTTCTGAGAGCCCATATGTTGCTGACTCTGTGCATGCTGCCTATGAGTTAGCCCTGCTCTGCAAGGAGCAGTACCTTTCATTAAAGATGATTGCTGTCTCACACCGCCAGGTCGCCCTTGAATTCTTTCCTGGATGAAGTCAAGAACCCTCCTGGGATAAGCCCCAGTTTGGGGGCTTGCCTCTCCTGCATTGTTGATATTTTCCCAGTTTGCTGAGAAAAGTTCAGTTAGTGCTGCCTGAGCTGGCTGAAGGCCCTACTGGGCTGACAGTGTCATAATCCAACTGATGAGACAAAAATCACCAGAGCAGACAGTTATAAGACAGAATAGGACCAATATTTTAAAATGTTTGCTCCGGACAGACCATCAGAGAAATCCGATATAACAGACATGCTATATGAAATGTAACCTTTGATGTAACCACGGGACTGCAAAGAAAGAATAACACTCACTTAAACCAGACCAGAAATAAGTTCTGTACAAAGAGTAAGGCCATCGCCAGTGCACCTGATCTCAGCAACAATTCTGGAAGCAAGGGAAGAAGACTGTTGCCATTCTACAGACCTGAGTTTACAGGTCTTCCTGCAGGAGCTTCCTGCCCAGATGTTCTGCCTGCAGTTACAGTTGACCCTTGAACAACACGGGATTTAACATGCGAGTCCACTCATAGGCAGACTTCTTTTCAACAAATACAGTCTGTATCGGGGGTTCCAGATCCTTAATCCAACATGGATAAAAAATACAGCATTCGCCAAATATAAAACCTGCAGATATGGAGGGTCGACTTTTCATATCCACTGAAAACAAGACTTGAGTACACATGGATTTTGATATCCACAGGCGTCCTGGAATTAATCCCCCATGGATATCAAGGGGAAACTGCAGTACATATTGCCACCAAGGGGAAAATGATTCCTTCATAATGATCCTAAAGTCCCCTGAAGTTTAATTCCCATAACTGACATTAATCATAGTATATTTTTCCATTTGCTTTTGGATAGTTTTTTCCCCCTCCTACAAAAATCTAATTGCTCCAACACAGAACAATAGCGGTTTTTTCATGCCATGACAGGGGACTGGGAAACACGTGGGAGAAATGGTACAGTGGGCAGAAATGTCCATTTGATTTTTTTCAAGCCCATGGCCAGCATCCGAACAGCTGCTACCCTGAAATAATTTTAAAAGGGAGAGAAGCATGATGCTACCCTGATCATAAATGAGCATAGTCTTCCACATGGGTCCTCTTTTTCTTTTCACGATGTCTAAAGAAGTCATGATCTATGCTGTGTGGATATCTATTTGTCTTGCTTTGTTTAAATTTGGGAAGTTTTATTAATAGGAGTTTGGTTCAGGATGTTGAGGCTTCCATGGTGGATCCAAAGCAATTGGTTCCAGCTGCCAAGAAGAAAATGAATACTTCTGAGTGGAATGGACACAGAATAACATCCTTGACCGGGACTAACAGTGTTTGAAGCACTGCGATGTTTATGCTGGAGACACTTGTTCCAATGTGGATAAGTAGAAAGATCTATTTCATAGAGCAGTTCGGGAAGAGCTGTCCGCATTCTACAGAACCCCGTTTGTATCAAATACCATGGTCATTCCAGGTTAAGCACCTCTAGCATACTGTGTTTTTTACTCAAAAGTCAAGCTTCTATCAAACATGAAAAAGAAGTCCGGATTTGGGAGGAATCTCTTCCTTTCTCTCAACAATAGTCTCCAAATATCTCAGATATCATTTTTGAAAGTCCTTAAGGCACTGCTTTTTTTTTTTTTTTTTTTTTGAGATGGAGTCTCGCTCTGTCGCCCAGGCTGGAGTGCAGTGGCACGATCTCAGCTCACTGCAAGCTCCGCATCCCAGGTTCACGCCATTCTCCTGCCTCAGCCTCCTGAGTAGCTGGGACTACAGGCGCCCGCCACCACGCCCAGCTAATTTTTTGTGTTTTCAGTAGAGACGGGGTTTCACCATGTTAGCCAGGATGGTCTCGATCTCCTGGCCTCATGATCCACCTGCCTGGATTCCAGGCATGAGCCACCGCACCCGGCTAAGGCAGTGCTTTTTAAGAATTTTTGTTGAAACTACCATCAGAGTGAACAGGCAACCTACAGAATAGGAGAAAATTTTTGCAGTCTACTCATCAGACAAAGAGCTAATATCCAGAACCTACAAAGAACTCAAACAAATTTACGAGAAAAAAACAAACAACCCCATCCAAAAGTGGGCAAAGGATATGAACAGACATTTCTCAAAAGAAGACATTCATACAGCCAACAGACACATGAAAAAATACTCATCATCACTGGCCACCAGAGAAATGCAAATCAAAACCACAATGAGCTACCATCTCACACTGGTTAGAATGGCGATCATTAAAAAGTCAAGAAACAACAGGTGCTGGAGAGGATGTGGAGATATAGGAACACTTTTACACTGTTGGTGGGATTGTAAACTAGTTCAACCATTATGGAAAACAGTATGGTGATTCCTCAAGGATCTAGAACTAGAAGTACCATATGACCCAGCCATCCCATTACTGGGTATATACCCAAAGGATTATAAATCATGCTGCTATAAAGACACATGCACACGTATGTTTATTGCGGCACTATTCACAATAGCAAAGACTTGGAATCAACCCAAATGTCCATCAGTGACAGACTGGATTAAGAAAATGTGGCACATATACACCATGGAATACTATGTAGCCATAAAAACGGATGAGTTTATGTCCTTTGTAGGGACATGGATGCAGCTGGAAACCATCATTCTCAGCAAACTATCGCAAGAACAGAAAACCAAACACCGCATGTTCTCACTCATAGGTGGGAACTGAACAATAAGATCACTTGGACTCGGGAAGGGGAACATCACACACTGGGGCCTATTGTGGGGGGAGGTGGGAGGGACTGTATTGGGAGTTATACCTGATGTAAATGACGAGTTGATGGGTGCTGACGAGTTGATGGGTGCAGCACACCAACATGGCACAAGTATACATATGTAACAAACCTGCATGTTATGCACATGTACCCTAGAACTTAAAGTATAATAAAAAATAAATAAATTTTTAAAAAAAAGAATTTTTGTTGACTTCTTTTTTTTTTAATTATTGTTTGTTTTCCTTTTCTTTTTCTTTCTTTCTCTCTCTCTCTCTCTTTTTTTTTTTTTTTTTTTTTTTTTTTTTTGCAACAGAGCCCTTTTTGAGATGAAATCTTACTGGACTAATAACAGATAGAAACCGAAGTACCCTAGATGAAGCTTCCCTTTCAGCCTTCCCTAAGGCATCTCTGAGGCTCCTCAGAACACAGTTTGAAAAGCACAGCCTTCTGGTGTTCTGAAGAGAATACATGGATCCAAAAATGTTGAAGAGCTGTAAATATCGCCAACCCCAGGTTGCCAAGTTTCTGTTGCTGCCCAAAGTCCATATGACATAAATGAACATTTCATTGTATAAGGTCTTTAAGAAAAATAAAAGATTTATATCTTTTGATACAGTTTTGATATTTCTGATTTCATAAATATGCATCAAATATTAATCTCAGCCAGATTTACTTACTTGGAGCATGAAGCCAAATCCTCAACTGTGTTACTAAGGATTTTATTAGAATTCTAACTTTCCAGAGAATATTTTTAAATATTTTCTTCTAATTTTTTCTCTCCTAAAAACTTTTTTTCTTTTTTTTCCCAACTGTAGTGTGGAAAAGAATAAAAAGCAGATAACATCATCCACAATACTCCAACCAGGGACAGCCCGAGTTAATATGTTGACATAGCTCCTTTCAATCAGCATAGTTTTTATATGTATCATTTCCTCTGTTTCTCTCATCAGCCCAGCGAGGTAGGTAGAGCTAATGTTATTGTATTCATTTGGCAGATGAGGACATCATTTCTCACATCAGGACAGACCTGGCTCTGGAAAAAAAGCTGGGAAAAGTACCGGAATGGCATGCCCATTTTCCATTGTCAATTTTCACGATCCATACCCACAGCTGCTTGCTGTTCACCCCAAATGAAAATGTAACCCTTCCAGTGACTTCCTGCAGAGGTAAAGTAAATTACCTGTGGTTATTAATGCAGTTGATGTCAGAACTAGGTGTGCAACCTGAGGTGACTGGTAGCAACTTCCTCCAATAAACCTGTAAACGATACGACAACACGTTTCCTACCTGCTGCTCAGAACCACTTCTGCCCTGTGACTATCTGGGAGAAGGAAGAAACTTACGAACTTCACATTTTAGCCCTCATGCAGAAAAGCCCCAAGGGAAAAAATCACCCAATGGTAGAAAACTAAAAGTAGTCAAGTTTAGGGAACGGCAAAAATGAAGCATTAGAAAAGCTGAGAAGAGGCCGAGTGCGGTGGCTCACACCTGTAATCCCAGCACTTTGAGAGGCCAAAGTGGGAGGATCGCTTGAGGCCAGGCATTCAAGACCAGCCCATGCAACATAGTGAGACTTTGTCTTTACAAAAAAATTTCAAAATTAGCCAAGTGTGGTGGCATGCACCTGTAATCCCAGCTACTTGAGAGGCTGAGGCAGGATCACCTGAGCCCAGGAATTTGAGGCAGCAGTGAGCTATGATCACGCCACTACACCCCAGCCTGGACAACAAAGTGAGACCCTGTCTTAAAAAAAAAAAATTAAAAAGAGAAAAGAAGAAAACATCCTGTGGTAAAAGCAAAGAGCAAAGAGGAGAGGAAGAGAGCTAACAAAGAGAAAAGTCAAAGGACTATAGTGGGATACATGCGAGTAACCAAGACCTTGGCAATGAAAATTCATTATGAGCAAATCTCACTTCACAATAAACTCCCAGAGGAACTAATTACACTAAATGTTCTGGCCGTGACTTAGGGAGTAGTCATCCCTAAGTCACCCTTGGGTATATGGAAGTTGCCATGCTCTGTAGCAAACAAGGGCTGCTTCAGTGTCTGTCTCCCGTCAGGTTAGTGTTCTACCAAGCCTGTCAATTGCAACTTATTTTGTGTTATGAGACAAGCTGGCACATTGTATAAAGGTCAAGTGGAAAACTGTCCCTTCTGCTACATCGCTGTCATCAGCTACTAAAGGTCATTCCGCCCAGTACATGGCTGTGACAGAAAGTAACTTTGTTTGTCTACTGTGAAATATGAAAATATGAAAAAGTCCCTCTGCTGTGAGCTTTCTGGTTTCTTTACTCTCAACAGGCATCAAATTAGCTGCACTAAGGTTATCTAAGAAAATGATTATCTAAGAAAATAATCAGTTCGCAAATAAATTTGAACACAAAAACACAAAGAGATTAAAAAGTCTACCTCTAACAGATCTAAAATATCTAAACATTTTACTGGTGAGTGTCATTTAACAAACATTCGCTCTGAATGATATATAACCCAAATATTAACTTGCACCATCTTATTTAATTCTCCAAACAACCCTATTATCCCATTTTATAGATAGAAAAAATAAAGCTTAGGAAGAGTAATTTGTCCAAGCTTATACAGCTGGCAAATGGCAGAATTAAACTTTGAAGTCAGGTTTTTAATGAGGTTGACCTGAAAAGTGCTAATACTTTATAATTCTATTGTTAGTAGAATTGCCAGCTATTAATAACATAACAGTGATAATAAGATGATAAGAGATGATAAGATGAATTCACTCGTTCATCCAACAACCACTTCTTGAGAGGCTACTTTGACCAGGCACTATGCTAAGTGCTGGGAATAAAAAGTAAACATGAGATAGGGTCTCTTTCTTTCCCCAGGAGGCTTACAGTTTGGCCAAGAGGACAGCCAATAGCTATACTAAAATACAATATTTATAAGGATAGAGAAATATACCAACCACTCAAAAGAAGGAGCACTGAAACCAAGTCTTTTTTGTTTTTTAGAGACAGGGTCTTGCTCTGTCACCAGGCTGGAGTGCAGTGGTATGATCACAGCTCACTGCAGCCTCGACCTCCTGGGCTTAAACAATCCTCCAGTCTCAGCCTCCCACATTTGGGACTATAGGTGCACAGAACCATGTCTGGCTAATTTTTTATAGACATGGGGTCCCGCTATTTGCCCAGGCTGGTCTAGAACTCCCGGCCTCAAGTCCTTCCACCTCAGCCTTCTACAAAGCTAGGATTGTGGCATGAGCCACACCATGACCAACCAGAAACCAAGTCTGGATGACCTAGTAGGAGAAGGAGGTGGTAAGTGCAGGCAGAGGTACTGAACAGTGAACAAGGCAGTACTTCAGGAACAGTTAGCCTTCAGGAACTACTGAGGGACTAAAGAGAAAGTTGTGGCCAGGCACGGTGGCTCACGCCTGTGATCCCAGTACTTTGGGAGGCCAAGGTGGGTGGATCACCTGAGGTCAGTAGTTCAATACCAGCCTGGCCAACATGGAGAAACCCCATCTCTACTAAAAATACAAAATTAGCTGGGTGTGGTGGTGCATGCCTGTAATCCCAGCTGCTCGAGAGGCTGAGGTAGGATAATCGCTTGAACCCGGGAGACGGAAGTTGCAATGAGCTGAGATTGCACCATTGCACTCCAGCCTGGGCAACAAGAGCAAAACTCCATCTCAAATTTAAAACAAAAGAGAGAAAGAGAGAGAGAGAAAGTTGCTTGAAGTGGGGAAGGAATGGCAAGAAATGAAGTTAGAAAGCAAAGCAAGGGCCAGGGCAAGAAGCTATTTATGTCAGGCAATATTTAACAGTTGTCCTGATAGTGACGTTAGTCACACAGAGAGATGAAGTAGAAAAGCAATCGTAAATGAGTTTTAGAAAGAAGACTGGTTACAACATGAAGGATGACTGCAGAGGGATTGAAGGATGATCGAAGGATGATTTGCAGGGGGATGAAAATAGAAACCAATGACCCAATAAGAGGCGTGTGCGTGTGTCCAGACAAAACTTATGAGATCAAAGGACAGAAGGAAGAGATACTTAGGAGATAAGATCGAAAAGGTGTAGTGGCTCATGTCCCGGGAGAGCTGAAAGTCCACAATGACCCCCAGGCTTTTTTTGCTTGACTTGCCATTCATTGTAATAGGGGATATAGCGGGAGGAGCTGGGCTGAGATGTAACAAAGATTGGGAACTTCTAGAGGGATGGTGGGAAAAAGAGTCTTTAGATCTTAGGTTGGACATTCTATACAATAGTACTGGGAAATAAAATGGTACCATGAATTCAAGTCTTTTTTCTTATTAATGAAGAGATTTGACTGTCAGGAAACAAATGGACAATGAAAACAATTCCCACACTATGACAAGCAGGCAAATGAAGTAAGGAGGTCATGGAATTGTCAGAATCGTTCATACAACACATAGAATTATTGAATGGTGCTCAGTCTATGGGACCTGGAGACTTTTGGCAATGAGAAGATCACTGGGGTGATCTCTCTTCTTCACTGCTGCTTATTTTCCAATTCCACTCAGTCCCTACTCTGAATACACGGCCCTTGCCACCTTGACCCACTTGATCTACCTTTCCTCATCAACAAGCAAGACTGAAATGGCCAGTGCAGAACGCCACGCTTATGGCTCAGTGAGACAGAGTCAGCAAAGGAGGCAGGCCTTGGCTTTTCTGACCAGTTCAAACTGCAGTAAGGCTCCAGACTCCAGATCATACACAACCAGCCTAGAGATCCCCAACTACCACTACCAACACCAAAGCAGAAAAGAACAATTCCTCCTATAACTTTCTACCCACTTGTGAGATGCCCTTTGGTCCTGCCAAGGGCCTGCCTTCCTCCACCTGAAGACCTTGATAAATTTTCAAATATTTATACACCATAAAGGTTTTATTTCCAAGACTTGCAGGAAACTTATTCAAATTTCCCTAGAGAACTTTTTTTTTAAATGGGCCACAATTCATCTCCCAAAGACAGGGCCTCTAGAGCCGCTGATGCATTCACACCATGCTTTGAAGTCCTCGTTGACTTGGGAATAGGACCTGGGCCAAGCAACAGGATGAGAGAACAGCCAAAGACAAGCTGCAGAGCTTGCTAAATCTGGAAGGAACCGCCACTCCAGATTTTCTTCTGGCGTGCCTCTCTGCCATCCAGAACGTGTTGCTGGTGGAGTTGATGTTGATTTTTTTATTAGACAGGATGCAAGATTTAATTAAGTGCCCGGACAGTTTATAAAAACAAATTAGCTGTCCAATCTATCACCCAGAGCAAGGAGTTCCTCGAAGGAGCACAGGTGCCATCTCATTGCCATTATGCAGAGGAAATGGACTCCATGTTTGTAAATGACCATTTTAAATGGAAAGATTAAATAGTTACCTGAGAATTGTACCTTAGCCTTCTCTGCCCATGAGGGTGAAGCCCACAAAACAGCAGAGACCCACAGATACATAATCAGAAGACAGAAACCTTTCAATCTCTCTTTCTTCAGTCCTGTCGTTAGTATTCCATATATGTTCCATTTTCCTCCTTCCCCTTTCCATTTTTTTTCCTTCCACTCTCAAAAGCAGGATTGCCAGTTCTTTCAAAGCCCAAGCAGGGTTTCAGTTTCATTTGTTCAGTGTCATCCAATGTCATGCAACAAAGCATCAGGCAGAAAACGAGAGACTCAAGGTCATGAAATTTAGACTGCAGAGGAAAAAAAATAGTTTGCCACACGAAGATGTGAAGAGTAGTCAAGCTTTAAATGCTACATTATAATTTGCATGTTTTAATATATATTGCTTTACTTCGTTTCCAATTTTTTTTTTTTTTCAGATTGAAAGAAATCAGGCTATGTGCAAATAAGCTTCTTATTGCCAAACAGAGAAGAAGCCAAATCATTCCATCTTATTTTCTACATGCTATTGGTGCTAACTGCTGGCAGGGAGATTTTTCAGAAGCATCCACACTTTACACAGTGTTTTCTAACATGTAGCACCCGGGGGTAGGGGGTAAGGGGTAGGTAGAAAAAGAAAAGGGAGCAAATAATTCTTCAAAACCTCCAGGCACTGTGCAGGCATCTCACACACATCATTATCACATTTAACCTTCCACCCACAAAGCAGGGTAGGTATTATTATGCCTAGTTTATCCAGGAACACACCAGCACTCAAGGACAGAAGACAAAACACAAGTGTGCTGCGTGGGCACACTGACATTCTGGTCTCCTCACCCAGTCCCCCTCCATTCCCAGCTGAGCTGTCCTCATCCAGAGGTACAGAGACAGTTACTAAACATTTCACAGCTCTTTGTTTGGAAACTATACCTCAACTAACAATATACTAAAATTTAAAACTGAATATGTAAATAAATGCATTAAAATTTTCACAGCTCATGAAGGTGCTGTTAGTACTGACTAGCCCAACCTGATTAAGAGTTAATTATTTCTAACTGGCAATTCAAGTAGACATAGAAGAGTTAATTCTGCCAACTGAATTCATCAATCAGTCAATTCAGTGAGAAAATGTGGTCCAATCAGTCCCAGAGTATACACGTGATAACCTATTGATGGGTTGAACTTTTCCTGAGCCCAGCACATAAAGCTCCCCGAAAGACAGCCACAGTCAGACACAATCAAAGGTTACTTTGCTTCCCGGTAAACATCAGACTAAAGTCTGGAAAATCTGTTGCAAGAGGCAACTTCAAGCTAATATCAGGTTTTGGGACAGAAATGACTGTATTGACCAAATGGATGAACTTTGTAAGGAGTGTTTTCATTTTAATCTTCTTTATGTATTTTTAACATCCCTCATTTTTAAATTCATATGCTGCTCTCAATCATTCCTAATTGCTTCATATGTGCAGGTTTCACTAGGCAACGAGCATACTAGCTACAATTTTTATCTGCACTGCACCAGTTCCCCCATCTTCTCCTAACAGATGTACCCACCTCATCACAGAGACAGACAGGTAACCAGGCTTGGCTAATTACAGTACCTCATCCCTTTGGTTATAGTCATTGGTCCAAGGAGTCAGCACCTAACCCAATCCTTTCTTGAAGGTTTTCATAGTGGATCCAAGAGGGGAAGTCTCTTTTTCTTCTTCTCTAGTCATGGTGTTGTTAATTCAAAAGTCTTCAATTGCCACATGGAATAAAGTGGTGTGATCATTTTAAAATATGCCCACAAGTTCTTTGACATTAAAAAAAATGGTCTAATTCTTCTCCCCTTGAAGATGGGACAACTTTGATCACTTGTTCCAAATGAATCCATGTGGTGGAAGTAACAACATAATTTCTTAAGATAGATTCATAAAAGATGATAGAGCTTCCTCCAGGATACTGTGTGTGCGCACAGGCGTGTGTGTGTGAGAGACTCCCCCGTCTCTTTCTGTCTCTCTATCTCTCTCCCTATATCTTTCTCTCTCTCTCAATCCCTGTGTCTCTCTCTTTCTGTCTCTCTTCTCTGTCTCTCCTTGTCTCTCTCTCTCTCCTATCTCTTTCTCTCTCTCTCTCCTCTCTGTTTCTCTCTCTTCTCTCTTTCTGTCTCTCTCCCCCATCTCTCTCTCTTTCTCTCTGTCTCTGTTTCATACATACCTGTGAGTAGAATTGCTGAATCATATGGTGATTCTATGTTTAGCTTTTTGAAGAACCACCAAACTTTTGTCCACAATCATTGCACAATTTGGAGTTAAACTTTGTGTAAGGTGTGAGACAGGAGTCCAACTTTATTCTTTGGATGTGAAAATCCAGTTGCCCCAGCACCACCTGTTAAAAGAACTATTTTCCCCCATTGAACGTACATGGCACCCCTTGTCAAAAATCAATTGGCCACAGATATATGGGTGTATTTCTGGGATATTTTACATTTTTCAATGTAAACTCTATTTACATGTTTCAAGGTAAAATATATTTTACATGTTTTAATGTAAAAGTCTTTCACTTCTTTGGTTATATTTATTTCCAAGTATTTTATTATTTTAAATGCTATTATAAATAGAATTATTTCTTATTTTCCATTTGGGATTGTTCATTCTAGGCAGATAAAAACATGACTGACTTTCACACCTAAAACTTCATAGAATTTGTTCATTAGCTCTAGCAGCTTTCTTGTGGATTCTTTAAGGTTTTCTACATATAGGATAATGTCAACTGCAAATAGAGATAATTTTACTTGTTCCTTTCTATTATGATGTCTTTTATCTATTTTGCTCTGACTATAACTTGCAGAGCAATGTTGAATAACAACAGTGAAAGGAGGCATCTCATCTTGTTCCTAATCTTGAGAAGTTCGATGTTAACTATCAATTTTCATAAATTTTTTATCATGTTGAGGAAGCCCCATATTATTCCTAGTTTTAACAGATTTTTTATCATGAAAAGGTGTTAGATTCTGTCAAATATCTTTTCTGCATCAACTGAGATGAGCGCGCGCGTGTGTGTGTGTGTGTGTGTTTCCTTCATTCTATTAATGTCGTGTAATTTTCTTATGTTGAAGCACCCTTGAATTCCTAGGATAAATTCTACGTGGTCATAAATTCCACTTGGTTGTGGTGTATAATCCTTTTAATATGCTGTTGGATTCACTTGCTAGTATTTTGTTGAGGATTTTTGTAACTGTATTTATAAGGGATACTGGTCTGTAATTTTCTTTCTTGTGATATCTGCATCTGTTTGATATCAGGATAATGTTGACCTCAGAATGAGTTATGAAGTCTTCCCTTCTCTTCTACATTTGAGAAGAGCTTGAGAAAAATTGGTTTAAATTATTCATAAATTCTTGCTAGAATTAACCAGTGAAGCTACCTGATCATGGACTTCTCTATATTGAAGATTTTTTATTATTCACATCATCTCTTTATTTCAAGATTTTCTATTTCTTCTGGAGTCAGTTTAGATAATTATTCACACCATCTCTTTATTTCAAGATTTTCTATTTCTTCTTGAGTCAGGATTAAAAATCCTATTTTATCCATTTTATCTAGCCTAACCAAGGAATCAAAAGACCTCTACAAGGAAAACTACAAAACACTGCTGAAAGAATTCATAGATGACACAAACAAGTGGAAACACATCCCATGCTCATGGATGGGAAGAATCAATATTATGAAAATGACCATACTGCCCAAAGCAATCTACAAATTCAACACAATCCCCATCAAAATACCACCATCATTTGTCACAGAATTTGAAAAAACAATTCTAAAATTCGTATGTTCCATATGAAAGAGCCCACATAGCCAAAGCAAGACTAAAGAAGAAGAACAAATCTGGAGGCATCACATTACCTGATTTCAAAATATACTATAAGGCCATAGTCCCCAAAACAGCATGGTACTGGTATAAAAATAGGCACATAGACCAATGGAATAGAAAAGAGAAACCAGAAATAAACCCCAATGCTTACAGCCAGCTGATCTTCGACAAAGTAAACAAAAACATAAAGTGGGTAAGGGCACCCTATTCAACAAATGGTGCTGGGATAATTGGCCAGCCACATGTAGGAGAATGAAACTGGATCCTCATCTCTCACCTTATACAAAATTCAACTCAAGATGGATTAAGGACTTAAACCTAAGACCTGAAAGTATAAAAATTTTAGAAGATAATATTGGAAAAACCCTTCTAGACATTGGTTAGGCAAGGATTTCATGACCAAGAACCCAAAAGCAAATGCAATAAAAACAAAGATGAATAGCTGGGACCTAATTAAACTAAAGAGCTTTTGCATGGCAAAAGGAACAGTCAGCAGAGTAAACAGAACCCACAGAGTGGGAAAAATCTCCATAATCTATGCATCTGAAAAGGATTAATAAACAGAATCTACAACAAACTCAAACAAATCAGTAAGAAAAAAACGAACAATCCCATCAAAAAGTGAGCTAAGGACATGAATAGACAGGTCTCAAAAGAAGATATATAAATGAACAAGAAACATAGGAAAAATGTTCAACATCACTAATGATCAGAGAAATGCGAATCAAAACCACAGTGTGATACCACCTTACTCTTGCAAGAATGGCCATAATCAAAAAAATAAAAAAACAATAGTAGATGTTGGCATGGATACAGTAAACAGGGAACACTTCTACACTGCTGATGGGAATGTAAACTATTACAGCCACTGTGGAAAACAGTGTGGCAATTCCTTAAAGAATTAAAAGTAGAACTACCATTTGATCCAGCAATCCCACTACTGGGTATCTACCCAAAGGAAAAGAAGTCATTATTCAAAAAAGATACTTGCACACACATGTTTATAGTGGCACAATTCACAATTCACAATAGCAAAATTGTGGAACCAACCCAAATGCCCATCAATCAGTGAGTGGATAAAGAAACTCATACACACACACACACACACACACACAATGGAATACTATGCAGTCATTAAAAGAAATGAATTAACAGCATTTGCAGTGACCTGGATGAGATTGGAGACTATTATTCTAAGTGAAGTAACTCAGGAATGGAAAACCAAGCATCATATGTTCTCACTGATAGCTAAGCTATGTGGACGCAAAGGCATAAGAATGATACAGTGGACTTTGGGGACTTGAGGGGAAGAGTGGGAGGTGGGTGAGGGATAAAAGACTACAAATATGGTGCAGTGTATACTGCTCGGGTGATGGGTGCACCAAAATCTCACAAATCACCACTAAAGAACTTACTCAGGTAACCAAATACCACCTACCCCAATAACTTACAGGAAAAAAAAAAAAAAAAAGCCAGGCACAGTGGTGTGTGCCTGTAGTCCCAGCTACTTAGAATGCTTAGGTGAGAGGATTGCTTGAGCCCAGGAGTTCAAGGCTACAGTGAGCTATGAACATGCCACTGCACTCCAGCCTGAGTAACAGACTGAGGCTCTTGTCTCCCTCTTTCTCTCTCTCTCTCTTTTTTTTTTTTTTTTTTTTTTTTTGGAGACAATCTGTTGCCCAGGCTAGAGTGCAGTGGCACAATCTCAGCTGCAACCTCTGCCTCCCAGGTTCAAGCAATTCTCCTGCCTCAGCTTCCCAAGTACAGGCGCCCACCACCACACCTGGCTAATTTTTGTATTTTTGTAGAGATGGGATTTCACCATGTTGGCCAGGCTGGTCTCAAACTCCTGGCCTCAGGTGATCTGCCTGCCTCAATCTCCCAAAGTGCTGGAATTACAGCCGTGAGCCATCGCGCCCAGCCTTGGCTCTTAAAAATTAATTAATAATAATAATAAAGTAATTACTGATAGAGAAGAACTTAATTCTGCCATTTTGTTATTTATTTTCCACATACCATACACATTTTTTGTCCCTCATTTCCTCCATTACTGCCTTGTTTTGTGTTTAGTTGACTTTTTTAGTATTAAGCCATTTTATTTCCCTTCTCGTTTCCTTTTGTGCATATTTTATTTGTGGTTGCCATAGGGATTACATTTACATTCTTAAAGTTATAACAATCTAATTTTAACTGATACCAACTTCAATAGCATATAAAATCTCTGCTCTTATACGGTTCCACCCTTCCTTACATTATTATTGTCACAAATTCCATCTTTTTACCCTGTGTGCCCAGTAACATAGATTTGTGACTTTATAAATAATAAATGTTCTGTAGTTGTCTTTCAAATCACGAAAAAAATAAAAAGTGAAGCTATAAATCAAAAATACAACAATGCTGGCTTTTATATTTATCAATATATTTACCTTTACTGAGATCTCATATTTCTTCATATAAGCTGCTGTCTAGTGTCCTTCCATTTTAACCTGTAGGACTCCCTTTAGTATTTCTTAAAGAGCAGGTCTAGTGCTAATAAACTTCCTCAGCTCTTTTTAAAATCTGAGAATGTCTTAATTTCCCCCTCCATTTTTGAAGAAGAATTTTGCTGAGTATAGAATTTCCACACTTTATTTTTTTTTATTTTACTTTAAGTTCTGGGATACATGTACAGAACGTGCAGGTTTGTTACATAGGTATACATGTGCCGTGGTGGTTTGCTGCACCTATCAACCCATCATCTAGGTTTTAAGCCCCACATGCATTAGGCATTTGTCCTAATGTTCTCCCTTCCCTTGCCCCCTCTTTCCACACTTTAAACATGTCATCCAATTGCCTTTTGGCCTCTATGATTACTGACGAGAAAATTGCTGTTAACGTATTGAGGATCTCTTGTATGTGGCAAATTGTTTCTTTCTTGCTACTTTCAAGATTCTTTATGTCTTTGGCTTTTGACAGTTTAATTATAATGTGTTTCCATATAATCTCTTTGAGTTTATAGTCCATTGAGCTCTTGAATTTGTAGATTCATGTCTTTCAACAAATTTAGAAAGTGGTCTTCAGCCATTATTTCTTCAGATATTCTTTCTGGCCCTTTATCTCTCCTCCTTTTGAAACTCATATATACGTGTGTGTGTGTGTGTGTGTGTATACACATATATACATATACGTGTATGTATACATGTGTATATACATGTATATATAACTGCTTCATGATGTCCTAGAGGTCCCTTCAGTTCTCTTTACTTCTCTTCATTCTTTTTGCTTTCTGCTCTTTAAACTCAATAATTTCCATTGTAGTATCTTCAAATTCACTGATTCTTTGTTCTGCCTGCTCAAATCTTCTGTCAAACCCTCTAGTAAATTCTTCATTTAAGTTTTCAGTTTTCAGCTTCAGAATTTCTGTTTGATCCATTTTTATAATTTCTGTCACTTTATTTATCTTCTCATTTTGTCCATATATTGTCTTTCTGGTTTCCTTTAGTTCTTTGTCCGTGTTTTTTTTTTAGTTCTTTGGACATCAAGACAATCATTTTAAAGTATTTGTCTAATAAATTTGATGTCTGGGCTTTCTCAGGGATAGTTTCCATCCACTTATTTTGCCTCTTTGAATGGGCCATGTGTTCTCATTTCTTTGTATGCCTTGTGATATTTTGTTGAACATTGGGCACTTAAATATTATAATGTAAACTGACTATCAGACTCTCACCCTTCCCCAGGGTTTGCTGGTGTTTATTTTTGATGGCTATAATAGTCTATTTGTAGGTACTTTTCCAAACTTCCTTTCCCAGTCTTTGCAGATTGGCTCTGTGCTGGGGAACTCCTAAAATACTTACCCAACCTTACACCTAACTCAAGGATCAGTCTGAAGTGAAAGCTTAGGGTCTTCTCTCCTATTTTCTTAGCATGCATCTTGCCCCAAATATACGCATGGCTTTCTACATTTTCCTGTATACATGGTGCTTTTGAATGTCCTAATTTCCCACAGACTCTCTCCCAGCTTTTGCACCTGGACTTTAGATGGCCTATTGTACACCTCAACCAGTAATCTTTCGCCCCAGGTTTTTGCAGTTTGTTAGTTCACTTTGAGCATTTGCAAGCAATGCCTGCCATTTTTCCAGCCTATGTTCTGAGTTAGGTTAAACAGAGATACATGCCTATGTCAGTCCTTAAGGTAGCCCCCAGACAGGTTAGAACAGACATCCACAATAAGTAAGGTCTTCTCTAGTCCCTCTGTAATCAAGGACCAGGGTCCTACACTGGGAATGAAGGCTGTCATCATCAAGAGAACTGTCTTGCTAGAGAGAAGGTTGGGTAAATAAAAATGCTACAAAGTTTCCTACCATTTTCAAGTGGCCTTTTTCTTTATTCAGTGTTTGCTTGGTTGCTGTAAACTTTTGCCTATTTTCCAGAGTTCTGACCATGTTGGCTCTAATGGTTTCTGTTCGTTTTTTGATGTTTCTGTGGGGAAACAAAGTTGGAGCTGCAAACTACCATTTTGCTAACATAACTCTTTGACACTGTTTTAAGTTTTGTGGTGGTTATTCCGTATGTAAGTTGGATGTGGCTGATGTAACTAATTATCACAAACTTACAGGCTTAAAACAACATAAATGTATTCTCTCACGGTTTCAGAAGCCAGAAGTCTGAAATCAGTTTTACTGAGATAAAATCAAGGTATTGATGGACTGTATTCCCTCCCAACATTCTTGGGGAAAATCCTGTCCTTGTCTCTTCCAGCGGCTGCTGGAATTCCTTAGCTTGGAGCCACTACTCCAATCTCTGCCTCTGTGGTCACATCACCACGTCCTCTTCAGTTGGTCCAGTCTCCCTCTGCCTCTCTCAGACATGATCTGATGTCATATAGGACCCACCTCAGATAATCTGGGATGATGTCCTCATCAAGATCTCTAATTCAGTCACATCTGCAGAGCCCCTTTTCCAAATATGGTAACATTTATAGGTTCCAAGGAGTAGGATGTGGATATCTTTGGGAAGGGGTGGGTATCATTCAGCCTACCACATGCAGCAATAGATAACTGAAACAAGGGGTTTGAAAGAATAAGCCACAATACAGAGAAAAAAGTGAAGGAACTGTTAGTTCTGATCACTCTTGCCACCTCTGGTCACACCAAATAATAAGTCCTCTTTTCAGCTGGTACTAGGTTAATTTGTGTCTCTGCCTATTGAAATATGTCTTCATGGCCAGGCGCGGTGGCTCATGCCTGTAATCCCAGCACTTTGGGAGGCCAAGACGGGTGGAGCACAAGGTCAGGAGATTGAGACCATCCTTGTTAATATGGTGAAACCCTGTCTCTACTGGAAAAAAAAAAAAAATTAGCCAGGCATGGCGGCATGCACCTGTAGTCCCAGCTACTTGGGAGGCTGAGGCAGGAGAATGGCATGAACCCAGGAGGTGGAGCTTGTAGTGAGCCAAGATCGCGCCACTGCACTCCAGCCTGAGCAACAGAGCAAGACTCTGTCTCAAAATAAAAAAAAAAAGAAAAAGAAAAAAAGAAATATGTCCTCATACACAAACAAACATCAATTCTTAAAAAAAAAAAAAATCAATTATAATGATAGCTGAAGTTTCACATATTTGTACTATTTATATTTTATTCCAGCTAGGCTGTATACTCCTTGAACGTGGGTTATTTTTTTATGCATAGTTTGTCCACCATGGCATGGTAATTCTGGCAAATATTCAGTAGATGGTCGTTTGTGACCGTGATATACTGGCCCAAGAGCCAGGCTCTGAGATAAACAAAATGTGAAAACCAGCTAAGTTCACTTGTGGGAAGAATCAACTTACTGGTGTCAAAAAGTCTGCTTTAAAAAAAATAAAAAGTTTCAATCAAATCTCTACATATGACCACAGATAGTCAAACCAAATTATTCAAATTTTGTAAAAATACCTGAATGTGTTTAGTATTTAGCTCTGTCCTGAGCCCTTTAGGCCTCCTGTTTCAGGCTAAATTGTGTCCCTTGCAACATTCATATGTTGGAATCCTAACCCCCAGGACCTCAGAATTTAATTGTATTTGGAGACAGGACCTTTGAAGAGGTCCATTCAGTTTCAATGAGGTCATGAGGAGGCATCCGAATCCAGTATGACTGGTGTCCTTATCAAAAGAGATTCAGACACCAATGTGTACAGAGGGAAGACTGCGTGAAGACACAAGGAGAAAAGAACGCAGCTGTCTGCAAGCCAAAGAGACAGACCTCAGAAGAGACCAACCCTACTCTCAACTTGATGTAGAATTCCAACCTCCAGAACGGTGAGACAATAAGTTTCTATTGTTTAAACCACACAGTCTGTAGTACTTTGCCAAGGCAGTCCAAGCAGACTTCCTACTAAGTGTAAATCAACCATTTGCATCAAATACAGAGACAGTTTGGACCTAAAATTGCTGTAATGGGAAGGTTCATGTCAATTTGGGGGTTTGCATCCGATCATTAGCACATCCCTTTCATTTCTATTGAGTTTTCTGTTGGTTGGTTGGTTGGTTGGTTGGTTTTTGAGACAGGGTCTTGCTCTGTACCCAGGCAGGAGTGGAGTGCAGTGGCACAATCATAGCTCACTGCAGCCTCAGCCTCCCAGGCTAAAACAGTGTTCCCACCTCCACCTCCCGAGTAGCTGGGAACACAAGTGCACGACATTGTGCTTAGCTAATTGTTTTTGTCATTTTTTTGTAGAGAAGGGATCTCACAGTGTTGCTGAGGCTGGTCTCAAACTCCTGGGCTCAAGCAATTCTCCTGCCTTAGTCTTCCAAAGTGCTAGGATTACAGGTGTGAGGCTCTAGATGATCGAAGTCACTGCCTCATCCTGTCTGACCACCTTCTACGGAGTAGCTGAGGCCTTAGGGCCAAGACCTACCTGGGATCCCAGGCAGCCTCTTAGCCATTCTAAGAGGGCAGAAGAAGCACAGAAAACCTGAGAGCAGCTTCCAAATTAGTCTTCTAAGTGCAAGAGAGACTTCTCGAACCACATTCTGCTTCATCAACCAGATTCTACAACATGAAAAGCTTGTGTCTCTTACAGATTCTCATAGGCAGATGCATAAAACGTGAGTTAGATGTGTCCACTGTTGGCACAGCTTCCTGCTACAGCTCAGCTAGTAGGAAAGCATGTACAAGTTTCAGCTAAGAACCATTTGGGAAGAGGAAATAGAGGAGAGGAAAAAAAATGCTTTTGGCTTGGCTTGGTGTTTTGTATTAAGCAGCACATCTAACCTTGAAGCTGTCAGAGTTTATCATGAATAATGTACCATGATAACATTCCAAGTGATCCTTATAGGACAGACTGATGTCCTCATGGGCAGGGAAGGCAAAGCAGCATGGTCCCATTCCCGGACAGAAACACACCATGACATGGCCGTTAGGAAGGAATGTTCATGCCACTGTGCTTCCACCTCCAGAGCTGCAGGGGTTCCAAGAAATCCCACCAAAACCTAAGAAAGAGCCAAGTGTGTACCCAGATGCAATACCAAGGAGAAAAGGCATCACCGTGAAATCACATTTTATGCTGTGAATGAGAGGGAAGTACATCAGATGCCAATAAGCTTTTGCATCTGTGCAAAAAGCTAAAATCTCAAGTAGATGTCACTTGACTCACTGCATGCACCCTTAGCACCCATGAAAAATGCCAACACAGACCTGCAAACACAAATGGGCAATGCTCAAAGTCACCATTGGCTATGATCTCTGCCTTTAACTTACAGAATTTTAAATTCTCCTGTAAGCAGGAAGAGAAGCTAAGACAATGCAACCAAACTAAATAAATGACATTTTGTTCATATTCTCTTCCTGTGGTATTTTTGTCTTAATGTACAGCCCATCTCCCAATTTTTAAGTTTTTACTTAAGAGGAAGCAGATATACAAGCTTATGCTCTTCTGAGAACAATGCTGAAGATTAACACGAGCTAATTTCCTAATTAGCACTTGTTTTTTGATAAAAATAGACTAATTTTTTAGATAAAATTGTGGAAAATTTTCCTGCTACCTCCCAGTGTAGAGCACTCATCTGTTCCTTTCCTCACTGTCATGTAAATAAGAGCTTCCAGAAGTCAGAAACTTCCTAGCTAAGTTTTGTCCTCAACTGTCTACAAACCTCAGTCTTCCACAGTGGGATACAAAATGCTCTAGACCCAGTAGGGATGGGAGGCATATTGGTAGAGTGGACAGAGCACACAGCTGGGCCTCCCTCTCAGCAGCTTCTGTGACCGCAATTGAAAAGCAATGATAGTGACAATTCCTCCCACAGTAATCACGTGATGTAATCAGGCAACGAATGGGAAAGTGCCCACCATGGAACAGACCTGCAAAGGGGCTCATATGCGGCCACCCAAAGAGCGGAGATCTCAAGAAATCTTATTTTTCACAAATGCAGGTGTCCAAACATCTCTTCATCTGTTGAGGAAATCCCAGCATTGTTATGTATACACACAGTGCTTACACACAAAGTCAACGTTGTTATAATGCACTTTCATGCAGTCAGATTTCTGATGTCCCTGGAGTCAGGAAAAAGTCCGTCTCAGTTCTCAGAGAGAGACCAATTTGCCTTCTGCATTTGTTTTCTCTGGGCCCTTGATGATTGGATGGTGCCTGCCAACATTAAACACGGATCTTCCCTACCTAGTCCACACAGACTCACACTAATCTCTGCGGAAATACCCTCAAAGAAACACCCAAAATAATGCTTTACCAGGTTTCAAGGTATTCCTTAATCTAATCAAGTTGACACTTAAAATTAAGTCCACAAGTCCATCCCTTGTCAGCTTGGCACCTATATGCATCTTCTTAAACCATATCTAATTTCCAAATAAAGACAATAAAAAGGTAATAGTTCCAACTACCGTGATGTAACTAACATGACGCAACTAAAAACTCACTAAATCCTTTCCCCAGAATTTGGCTTTCAGAATTACAGCATGTGGGATTTTAATCTTTCAGGATTGTGGTTTTTCAGGATTGCAGATGTTAGGGATTTTAGACTTTAGGGATTTAGACTTTAGGCATTTGGGGTTTTAGGGATTTAATTTTGGGAGATTTCAACATTCGGGATGACGGCATTCGGGATTGTGTCTTTTGATATTATGATCGGCACCAGAGCAGCAGCTATCTAATAAAACAAACATATCATAAAAAGAGGAAACATAAAATGCATTTCTTTTACTTGGTTGCACTATCTTAGCTTGTTTTCTTGTTTGCAGGAGAATTTACAATTCTGTAAATTAAGGGCAGAGATCATAGCCAATGGTGACTTTGACCATCTCCCGTTTGTGTTTGCAGGTCTAAGTGTTGGCATTTTTCGTAGGTGCTAAGGATGTAGCGAGTCTCATGACACGTACTCGAGATTTGTGCTGTTGATTTGGGTTTTAATCAATAGATTTTGTTAGTATACCAGGACAAGGTGATATTGCAAGCAGGTCTCACAGCAAAGGGAGGGAGAGCTCTACAGACCACCACCAAGAACAATCTGAAGTCCCGGTGTGCAGGGAGGGAGGGAAGTGCCTTGTTCAAGGGAGCTGCAAGTGGAAATTGCACCAGTGGTCATGTTCACTTTTTTTCTGTACAGACATTAGAAAGTGACAGTTTTGCTGGACCTGTCTCTCTGAGCAGATTTCAACTGCAGTCTACTTTTTAAGTCAGCAAGCAAAATGATACAGGCTGCCAAGAAAAGCATTTATGTTCCAGGGGCCCCCAAATGGCATCCACCTCCCAACGACCTGGCAGTCCTGAGGATATAAGAATGGCCCATTCTATTCAATCTTGTTTTCTTCTTTCTAGACTGGAATGAAACGCAGGGAAAAGGAAATCTTTGGGGTTGTGCTGTGTTCAGTCACATCAACAGTTCTGTGGCAGGGATTCTGGTTCTAACTGCCAGGCTCCTGGAAGCCACTGAGACACCAAACCCTGTGGGAGGTGTAAGGCAGGTTCCCTGCGAAGGAAAGTGGTATCAGGTTGGGAAATTTGCACACCATCACTGAAGAGTAACTGAGGATAGAGAAATCTTGTTCAAGACATAATTCAGAAAAAGGGATATTATGGTAATTTAGACAAAAGCTGGTCTCACCCTAACGTGTTTTTATGCTTGGCCTCGGCCGCCATCATTTTTCTTTCAATGTCTGTCATTATACTAGAATGTTTATTATACTAGAATTGTGTCATATTATGTAAGAATTGTGTCATAATGGATATGAGTTGAGACAAAGGATAGAGAAAGTAATACAATGGCTACTTTTACTCCAAGAAGGAAATTCTAAAGAAGCAGAGTGAAGCCAGCTGCACTATATGTCACATTGATATAAGTCACCGAAATGCTGGGTTCCCAAAATTGTGTTCCTTCCTTTTCACAATCTCTCCTTGCTCACATCAGAAGTGGAGGTGAGCATGGTCCCTGGTGGACATGGGACAAGAGCAGCCAGGGGGATATCATGGGGCACAAACAGGTGCAGGAACAACTAGAACAGTAACCACATGGAAACTTGTTGTCCACGCCCACCTTTCCTCTGCCCCACTCAGGTCAGAGCTGGAATCCTTATCTCCAGTACTGACCACGGTTCCTGTCTCTGCAGGACCCTGAGGTGTCAAACTTACCCCTCAACTGACCATAAGCATGGGACAGGCATTAATGCAATGAACCTAATGAAAGCTCCTGGAGAAGGACGTTATGCAAATACTATTAATCAAAAGCCTTATTCTTTTTCTCCCAAGCCCTCCCACCTTATGTAAGAATATAAGGAAATATTAACTTTACTTCCCTAGTGATGGAGAGATGTAATTAGAGCCTGGGAAGGTTTTCCCACAAGGCATTAGTGGGGAAATTTGCCAGCACTTTGATGAAATAAAACATGGAACTCTCTATTCTGTGCCAACTGCTTCTTTCTTTGGAACACAAAGTCATTTTTATGAGTGAAACTGGAAAGAAAAAAAGAGCAAAAAAAAAAAAAAAAAAAGCAACAAAAACCAAGGGAGATAAGGTCACCCTCTCGTTTCTTCTGGCAAACCTCTCAGATTCCGGCAGACCCCTTCCCCCGAGACAGAGCAGGGCTGCACAGCTGCTCCTAACAGAGAAAAAGGAGCAAATTCAAGTAAAAACTGAAAAAAAAACTCAACAATTCTTAAAATGTTTAAGAGTTACCCTCAATACACTATATGAGAGAGGAAATTGTATTCAAATCTTATTTGAATAAATCTCATAACAACAAATTCTCTACCTTTATGTCTTCCAAACTTTCCTAATGACTTAGTGATCAATTTATAATAATTTACTGATCACTGACAAATCCAAGCACTGAGCCCTTTTGTGATCCATTTCAAACCATAGTCAGTTGCAAGTCCCTTTCTCCCTCTTCTCTTTGCTGGAATGCCTGCCTGTTGCATCAAACCCATCCTTCAGGACCCCTCTAAACTGTCTCCTCCTCCACTGCTCTGATTCTTCACCCACCCCAAGAGCTCTGGAAGAAGTCATTTGTCTGCTTTTGGGATTGTCTTTGTCTGTCTTTTCTCTTTACGATTTTTTTTTTTTTTTTTTGAGATGGAGTCTCGCACTCTTGCCCAGACTGGAGCGCAATGGCGCAATCTCGGCTCACTGCAACCTCTGCCTCCTGGGTTCAAGCGATTCTCCTGCCTCAGCCTCCCGAGTAGCTGGGATTACAGGTGCCTGCCACCATGCACAGCTAATTTTTTGTATTTTTAGTAGAGACGGGGTTTTACTATGTTGGCTAGGCCAGTCTCAAACTCCTGACCTCGTCGTGATCCACCCACCTGGTCTGTCTTTATCTTAATGGACATATTATGTATAGCTTTATTATTCTTACTGTGTATTATCCAGTTTCCCCTCCTGCACTGCGTACTCCTTGAGATGCAGATCTTGAGGACAGCATTCGGTATGCCCTAAACCCGGTGTTGTTTCGATTTCTTATATGCCATTATTACTCTAAGTGTGGCTCACAGGCTCGCAGTATGCACATGATTTGGGAGATCATTAGAAATGGAGTCTCCCACCCCACCCCAGTCCTACTTAATCAGAATCTTCATTTTAATCCATTACCTACCCAGGTTATTCACAGCACATTAAAGTCTGAGAAGTGCTGTTATATACAATGGATACTTAATAGATATTTTTCACATAAGCCAAATTCTTTTTTTTTTCTTTTTTTTCTTTTTTTTTTTTTTTTGAGATGGAGTCTCGCTCTGTCACCCAGGCTGGAGTACTGTGGCCACAATCTCGGCTCACTGCAAGCTCTGCCTCCTGGGTTCACGCCATTCTCCTGCCTCAGCCTCCTGAGCAGCTGGGACTAGAGGTGCCTGCCACCATGCCTGGCTAATTTTTTGTATTTTTTAGTAGAGACGGGGTTTCACCGTGTTAGCCAGGATGGTCTCGATCTCCTGACCTCGTGATCCGCCTGCCTCGGCCTCCCAAAGTGCTGGGATTACAGGTGTGAGCTACCGCACCACATAAGCCAATTTCTATGCAAAGATCTTCCCCTTCAGCCACTGCCACCCCCCATCCTAGGCACTGCAGACGAGCTGAGAACTAAGCCCACCTTCAGGTGGCAAGAGTGCTTTCTCCTCATTCACTCTAGCTTGCCATCCACAGCCTCCATGCATTCAGACGCAAGTCACTTATTAATTAATTCCCTCACAACACATTTCCTGAGGGCCTGCCTCCTATATGCCAGGCATTGTGCATATTGCACAAGAACATTTATCTCTCAACGCACTGAATCGGGTTTATGGGATCAGGAAGAAGGCAAGGGGAGTGGCATGTAAATCATGTGTCCTGTGCCTACCAGGATGCTTGTCTGCTGCACAGATTTCTGGTGGATCAGGAAGGACACAGCCCACAGACTCAACTCCTCTTTCAGGGCTCGGCTGGCTGCTGCCCCGAAGGCCTGGCTCTCACTGGCATGAGCTCTGCACCAGTGTTTTCTCAAGCCTCAGGACACACCCCAGTCACCAGGAAGGCTTGAGAAAACACAGAATGCTGAGCCCACCCTGAAACTCCTGATGCAGTAAGTAGTGAGGTACCAACAAGAACAGAAAAAGGCAGAAACACTAAAGAAGGTGCCTGTATTCTCCGAGCTTCCCTGATGAGGTGTATCCTATCAAACCCCATTCCCTTAGGTGTTGCAGAATGCTTGGAGAAAAGACTAAAGAAGCGAGGTCTCCATTTAATGAAGTCCATTGAGAGAACCAAGTCTAGAAAGTTCACCAGGTCCTGAGCAAGAACAGGGGACAAACTAGGGCCTGATTGGCCTGCTTTTTCACTTGCATTGTAAGCTTTATGTGTTACAGTGTCATTAAATCTAGAGAGACCAGGACTCAACCTATGGTAATAAAAATAAATCTGTGCAATACTGGGGAGCTTCAAAGCTAGATGTAATTATCTCTCATAGATGAAACCCAGCAGGTGAGCCCTGGCCCAGGAATAGCTCATTTTCTCCCTACCTACAGCTGTGCCCGGGCTGAAGCCGCTGACGCTGGGCTTGAGGGGTGCCTTCCCCTGCCTCCAACTTGCCTCCTCTCTCAGGCACCTCATCCTCCACCTAGTGTTATTATGAAATCAAGTGGCCTGTAGAAGGAGGACTGGGAGAATGTCAAGAATCCCTCCCCTCTCCAGTCCTTCCTCCCTTCCTCCCATGCCCCATGACTTTCTAAACTCAACTGCAATGAATAGGTGGTGAGAACATGCAACAGCATTTCCTAGAACAGGATTTTCTACCTCCTTTTGGAAATCACTTATCTTATTCCCATAGTGCCCTAATTCCAACAGTATATGACATATATAATGAGAATGTCATATGAGCTAAGAAGGCTGAAGACCCATGCCTTAAGGCTAACCAGCTTCCAGAAGAATCCTTAAACCTACATTCCATTTCCATACCAATCCTGGGTGTCCTAACTTGCTCAATACCAGGAGTATCTATCAAGTTAGTAGGTGCCTAGGGGAATCTAGATGTCATTTTCAGCCCTTTCTCTTTCCCACACCCAGCAGAAATGGATGTGAGATCTCGCAATGAGCATCTAAAGTTTTCAGGATTGTTACTAGGACAACCACACCTGAAAGCTTTCCTTTGACTCAGTCTACCCTGTGCCCATTCAACCCCCATGTCAGCCCTCATCTGCTTCCAGCCCAACTTCTATTTTGGTGCCTCATTTTAATTGTTTTTTGTTTGTTTGTTTGTTTGTTTTTCTGGCCTCAGATCAATCCCTCTATCTCTGGTCTGATGTTGCAATTTCTCCTTTTTATCTTGGGTATTTTAGGCCATGTATGTGGAAATTTGACGCATGTGACCCCCTTTGGCACAGTCTGACATTTCTCAAATTCACCTCATTTCTGATCTCTGGTTCTGGAAATTATGAAGTCAGAAAGTCCCACGAAGGCTTATGTTTACTGGCATTACAAGGGCGGACATCATGTCTGTCTTACTTTCCTATTGCCTCCCATATTACCCAGCACATAATAGGTGTCAGACAAATATTTTTTATGAACAAATGGATTATAGATATATCACACCATGGGCAGACTAATATAATTTTTATTGTGTGAGTATGTTAAGTGTTTCTGGACAACTGATAAGGTTATATTTCTAACCCAAAGGATTAATGTTCACAAAGTACTTTGAAATCCACAAAACAATAATGCTGTAAAAGAGTCAACTATTCTCTGGTGGAGATGATCAGAGGAACAGATTGTACAATTCATTTGGGACTTAAAAGGTAGATATGAGTAAAGGTGGAAAGAAAATGGGACATGATGAGAAAACAATCAATAAACAAATTAAAACTCACCTTTATCATAATCATCATTCTCAATTGCATCTTCTTGAAGTTTCTGAAGTTTTAATCTTAAGGATATTACCTATGTTGGTATAAAGGGGAAAAAATAAAGAATTATGATAGAATTCAAGCAAACATTTTTGTGAAAACTAAGAACATTTAGAAACTATTTCAAAATGAACTTCATTCTCTTTTAAAAAATGCACATTTTTTTCAATGCCAGATGCATTAGTTTCTCCAAAAAAAGAGCTTATGTAAAGAATAAATGTAATTTGAGCATAACATCCACATAAAAAGTTAAAATGTTATTTTATTTTAAACAAAAACATCACACTGTGCCTTTATCCGCATGAAGAAATGCATAAGGAGAAGGAACACAAGTTTCCTGACCAAATGGTCTCTGTTCTAAACATCACATTAAACTTATGAAGGTAAACACACCAAAACTGGAAGAGAAGCCAAGAGAAAAAGAGCATGAACTTAAGCTCAGCAGGTCATCCTGAAAGCTTGAGTAAGAATGATGGCAAAGCTCTCACAAAACGCTTCTGAGAAGCCCTAAGGTTCAAATATTTTCCATTACAGAAAAGGGCACAGTCTTATTTAACCCACATGGAGACTCAGTGATCCAGTTACTTCTCTGAGTGTTACCAATAGGTTGACTTAGCAACACTGATATGGTCTGGCTGTGTCCCCACCCAAATCTCATCTTGAACTGTAGCTCCCATAATTCCCACATGTTGTGGGAGGTCATTCAATCATGGAGGTGGGTCTTTCCCATGCTGTTCTCATGATAATTAGTAAGTCTCATGAGATCTGATGGTTTTATAAAAGGGAGTCCCCCTGCACAAGCTCCCTCTTGCCTGCCACCATGTAAGATGTGCCTTTCTCCTCCTTTGCCTTCCACCATGATTGTGAGGCCTCCCCAACAATATGGAACTGTGAGTCCATTAAACCTCTTTCTTGGGTATGTCTTTATTAGCAGCATGAGAACTGACCAATACAATCATTGTTCTTCTCAACAGGAGACCCAAAGATTTACTGACAATGAATCCTTGGCCTACCAATGAATGGATTTGGGCTTGCTCCCTGAAAAACGTCTTCCTCCTTCTTTGCCTGGCTCACACCTACATTTCCTTCAACCCCTAGCACAAGTGCTGTCTCCTCCAGTCTGTGTTAAATGTCCCTCCTCTATACCTCCATTGTGACCTGTACTTGCTTCTATTCACAGACCCATTCAACAAATATTTACTGAGTGCCTCTTAGGTATCAGGCCCTGTTTGTATTGTGTTGGTGTACCAAGGATACATCATAAAATGCTTAGCCCTCTAGACTTACATTCTAGGCAAAAACATAATACAGTCAGCCCTTGAACAACACAAGGATTATGGGCACCAACCCCTGCCCTCACAGTTGAAAATCTGTGTAGAACTGACTTCCCCAAAACTTAACTACTAATAGCTGACTGTTGACCAGACACCTTACCAAAAACATAAACAGTTGATTAACACACATTTTGTATTATATGCTGTATTCTTACAATAAAAGCAAACTGGAAAAAAGAAAATGTTATTTAAAAATCATTGAGAAAAAAATAAATCCAACATGGACTAGATGACAAAAAAATCTTTAAAAATAGAAAATAAACTTCCTATTCATTAAGTGGAAGTGGGTCATCATCAAGGTCTTCATCCTCATCATCTTCAACTTGAGTAGGTTGAGGAGGAGGAAGAGGGGTTGGTCTTGCTGTCTCAGGGGTGGCAGAGTGAAAGAGAAACTGCATATAAGTGACCCTTGCAGCTCAAATCCCTGTTGTTCCAAGGGTCAACTGTAAGTTTTATGGCACCTTAGCAAGTGACTAATGCTATGAAAAAGGAAAAGGGAGAACCACATTATGGGGATCAGGGATGCTGGTAGAGGGTGGAGGTTGCAATTTGAAATCTGATCTCCTTGAGATGGTAACAATTACGCAAAGATTTAAAAGCGGTAAGGTAGTGAACCATGAGGCTGTCTGGGAGAAAAACATTGCCACAGAGGGAAGAACCAGTACAAAGGCTCAGGCAGAAGTGTTTCTGGTAAGAAAGCAAGAAGTGAACGTGAAATGAAAAGCAAGTGGGAGCAAGAATGCCACTGGATCTGGGACAGATTGATGGAAGGGAAAACTGTAGAAAACGAGGTCACACAGGTAATGAGGACTGTGTCAAGAAGAGACACGAAGACCATTTAAAAGTTCTGATTTTACTCTGAAGTTCATGGGGGCCACTGGAGAGTTTGGGGTGGAAGAGCACATGATCTGACTTACATTTTAAACAGTTTCACTCTGGCTGCTGTTAGTAAGAGCAAAAGAAGGGAGGCCAGGTAAGAGGCCATAGTAACGTTCAGGAAGGAGACGACAGGAGCTTGGATGATAGTGAGGATGGTGGCAATGGCAAAGATGGTAAGATGTGATCTGATTCCGGATATATTCAAAAGATCACTGGTTAAATATAGAGCCAACAGGATTTGCTAATACCTCACAGGTGGGGTCTGAGGAAAACGCACCAGGATGATGCCAATGTTTGTTTTGTTTTTTGTTTTTTGTTTTCTGAGCCACTGGAAGAACGGAGGACTTACTACACCAGGCTATAGCCATCATTTTGCTTTGTTTGGTTTTATCTGTGTATATCATTCGACCTTGAGCATCTGGAGGGCAAGAACTATTTTGCATCCATGTATAAGACGCTAGTACTTACCCTCACTTGATTTTTCCACTGCTTTGGGCACATGGAAAGAGTACAAGTGCCTCTCTCCTTGTTCTGCTGAACAGGGTATGAGTGGCAATGATGGGGTTACCTCTATGCTGAAGCATTTGATCGCTCTTGTAGGACTCCCTAACATTCTCTTCTTCATGTCTGTGACTAAGGGGGGCACATGTTCAGATGGTGCAGGCTGGGTTCTTGAGTGACTCTATGGAGCAGAGACCCCCTAAAACCTCTGTGGAACACGAAGCATACGCAAGAAACACAATTTTGTTGTGTTGAGCCTGTAACATAGTGTCTGTTACCAGCCTATCCTAACTAACACAATCTCCAAAGCCTAGCATAAGGCATTGTACTAGTTGTCATTGACAAACACTTTCTGAATGAATGAAAGAATGAATGAATAATCATATTAACCCCTTTGTCCTTGACTTGCTCTATATTACAACTGCAAAATTTACCACTAACTTAGTCCCGTATATTAGGGAGAGAAGCAAGGCTCTGTGAGTGTTTGAAGGCCACATAAAGCTATAGCATTACCATCACCACACCCAAATAATGGTATCGTTAAACATTTATTAGAATAGAAGCTGAAGAAATGCAGGAAACAGGGTCAGAGAAAAAAATTCATTTATAGCCAAAGCCCACCCCACGATGCCCACCTTGTCCAGTGATCTCTATAAGGCCTTGAATGGACTGCCCTAGGATATGTCTGAATACCCATCTTTGCTAGAAGCACAGCCCCAGTGGCCATGTCTTGCACGGTACCACAACCCTGCCTGTGGAATGTCCTATCATGCCCTGCAGGCACAGTCCTTCCTTTTTCACCAGTTTCCATGGCCTTAGGTGGAGCCTACCTTGCAGGGCCCACTCCACTTCCCCTCCTCTGCATGCCTGATCACCAACTGCCTTTATTACTAGCCTCTCAGTCCCACACAACCTCTGGAAATCTTGCTAAGCAGCGATTGCTAAACAGCATAAAATATACACAGTTGATTCTCCTTATTCACAGTACTGTAGTTATGTTCCATAAAGTTTCTGTGAATACTGAATTAGGGAATAATGAAGCATTGCTCCTAGGAGGAAATACAGGGTAGGTTCCCGTGAGCCCCTGGTCAGAATACTTTCCTCAATCAATCAACACATAACCTTGTTCTATGTGTGTTTCTGTTTAAAAACAACTTACTTAATACGTATTAATGATCCATAAACATTGTACTCTGGCCAACAGCACTCTAACTCACACCTGAATGAAGTTTCTGGAGCACCCATATCTTCTCCATCAGGCCCATCACAGCCTTCTCGTGCTTAGGAGCACTAGATGGCATTAGCACTATGCTTGGGGGGGCATTTGCAATGGTGAACTCACCAATAAAGAGCACAAAAACGTTAAAAAAGATGGTATTAAATAGACCACAAAAAGGGTACTAGTTTGTAGTATGAGAGAGAAGGTAGAATGTCATCTGGTCTGACCTTGTCTGACCTGAGTAGAAAGCGTGTACATCAGGTGACCCAAATTTTTTGCCACTCTGTGCAGGTTCAAAATTACCAGCAGGCATGGTGGCTCATGACTGTGATCCCAGTACCTTGGAGGCTGAGGCAGGAGGATCGTTTGAGGCCAGGAGTTCAAGACCAGTCTGGGCAACATGGTGAGACCCTCATCTCTACCCAAAAAAAAAAAAAAAAATAGCCAGGCCTGGTGGCACGCGCCTGTAGTCCCAGCCACTAGGGAGGCTGAGGCAAGAGAATCACCTGAGCCCAGGAGTTCAAGGTTACAGAGAGTTATTATGATGACACCACTGCACCCCAGCCTGGATGACAGAGACCCCCATCTCTTAAAAAAAATAAATTCAAAATGAAAAATGACCATAAAGGTGCCGTGAGTATTGATTTTGGAGTTAACAACAAATTTTAGCAAGTAGATGAATTCACACATATAGAATCCATGAATACTGAGGATCAAGCATCTTTTAGAAGAAGCTGAAACTTAAATTCCTGAGATTCCCATTTTTACTTAAGTAGAAGGGAGAGGAAGTTAAGGAATTAGAATATAATATCAAAAAGGCCCCCAAACACTAGAAATCCTACTCTTTCAAAGGATCTCTTTGGAGATCATTCACCCGATCTTCCGCCCCGTCCCGAGGGCCTCAGCCGCAACCCCAGTGAGCAGTCTGGGGCCTCTGCGTAAGCACCACGGGAAAACAAGTCCCTGAGCAGCCCGCCCCATCACAGACAGTTCCCACTGTCAAGAGGTTCTTCCTCCTATTGAGGCAAACTCTGCCTTCCTGTAAGTCCTGTGCCCTGGGCTGAGTTATTTTCGTCATTCCCACTACTCAGTTAATTCCTCTCCCACACAACAGATACTCAAGTACGGGCTTGCGTTCCTTAATGACAGGGACGCATTCTGAGAAAAGCATTATTAGGTGCCTTCATCATTGGGTGAACATCGTAGATTGTGCTTACACAAATCTGGATGGTGTAGCCCATTTCACACCTAGGCTAGAGGGAAGAGTCTATTGCTCCTGGGCTACAAACCTGTGCAGCCTGTGACTGTACTGAACACTGCAGGCAAGTGTAACACAATGGTAAGGTACTGGTGTATCTAAACATATCTGAACGTAGAAAGGGTACAACAAAAACACTGTATGATAATCTCATAGGACCACTGTCACATCATATATGTGATCCGTCATTGACCAAAATGTCATTATGCAGTACACGAGTGTAACTGAAGATAGTGCCATGTTTTTCCCTGCCCAGGTGTGGGACTGCCATAGACAACAATACTTACACTGCAGAAAAAGTGCATCCAGATTCTACCATTTGAGAGAAGATAGGAATTTAATTTGAGCTATGGGCAGAAGGGAGAGCTTCATTAGCTTTTGACTCAAACTCTCTAAATAGGAGCTATTTCTCTAATGATGACAATGGGCAATTTCTGGGCACTTGCTAGGTGCCAGGTCCTGTCTGAAGCACTTTACTTTGCACATACGATCACATTTAGTTGAATTAACTGGAGAAGAGAAACACCGCAGGAAGGTAGACCCTCTTGCAAAACCCAGGTGAAAGATAACAAGGATCTGAGCCAGGGCAGCGGCCACAGTGGTGAGAGACAGATTAGCAGTAGGACTGAGAGGGCTTGGAGGCCAGCCAGATGTGGAACGAGGGAGAGGGAGGTGTGGAAGATGGTTGTGGTTTCTGGCCTAAGAAACTGGATAGATTCTATGCATTCGAATCAACCAGTATTGGAGGCCCTTCAGAACGGGTTTGGGGGAAAGACAAGGGCCTTGGTTTAGACAATGACTAACCGGAAGACACCACACATCACCCAGAATACAAGCCTGTATCTCTGCTCTGGCCTCAATCCCTCTCTGCATAATAAATCAGAGGGCTGGGCTGAGGTCCCTGAGGGCTGAAAAAGGGCAAACAGGGGCAGGGCTAGGAACATCAGACTATAGATAAAGAACGGAAGGTAGATACTCTTTCGGGGAATGAGCATGAGCTTCTGCAGATTCTCCTCCCAAATGCCTGATGAGTGGGTGCTCCACGTCCCTACTCACATGAACACATCCCCACACACACGCACAAACACCTGAGTGCACACACACCCACAAATACATACACTCACACACGCATGCATACACACACATACACACGCACACACAGCACAAACATGCACACACACGCACACACAGCACAAACATGCACACACACATACACACACGCACACACATGCACACCTATATGCACACACAAACACGAGTGCACACACCCACAAATACATACACTCACACACACATGCACAAACACACACACATGCACACACAGCACAAACATGCACACGCAAACACATACACACAAGTACACACATGCACACCTCTATGCACACACACACACACACACAAACACACATATGTACACACACCAGGATTAAAACACAGTCTGGCAATAGATCAGCCACAGAGCATCTCTACCTGGGTTTCTCTGGGAATTTCTGTGGGTAGAGGAACCCTGCCTACTTCTGGCTATACCCACCTCTCAGATAACTGGATGGACAGCAACATCATAAGGCTAGGCCTTAGATGTCTCCAGTTTGTCCTTATTTCCAAAGCAGCTACATTCTCATTTGAGCCTTAGAACAATCCTATGAGTTGGTGTTATCTCTAAATACGGAAACTGAGAGCCGGAGAGGTTCAATGACCAGAAGCGAAGTCTCCTGACCCTATGGAAGGCAGCAGTCACTGCAGCAGGATGGAAGGGAATGAGTGAAGTGGATGAAGAGCAAGATCGCCCTGATACAGGGCATCCCCATTTTTGTATCTCTCAACCCCTTCCAAACATCACCCAGCTCAATCTCCCCTGCCCCTAGTTTCCTGTCTCAAAGCAGAGCTGAGCTGAGTTAACCACGTCTCACCTAGGCCGGGGCACCCAATGGAGAGCAAATCTGAGCACCTATGTGACAGAGAAGACAAAGGGGAGGGCAGATCTGTGTCCAATTCAAAGAGACAGAAGTGTAGCAACATCCTTGTTCAGCCAGCTCCAAAAGGAGCTGCTGTAGCTTTTAGGAGGATAGCAGTTGAGCCCAGAACCCCTCATTTTCTGCCATCTGCCCAGCGCTAATCTGAGCTCACGACAATCTTAGGCTGCAGAGGTGGAGGAGACACTGACCTCCACCTGCCTCCGGTTTCTCAGCAGGCAGTCCCGCAGCACTGGCTCCCATTTTCTGAGCAGGGTGTCCCAAGAGTGGGCATCCCCCGATCCGCTGCTCCCATCACCACCACAGCCAGCCAATGAGGGATCCAGAGAACTGGAGGAACCAGGGTCCATGTCCGGTAAAGAATGCATCTCACACTCTGGCCTGGAGCTGTTCCCGGCGGCCTGGGCCAAGTCTTCTGAGACCTGTGTAGCCAAGAGACTGAAGGGCCGAGAGAGACATCGAGGGTCCTTATGAGGCCCGTCCAAGCTGGCAGCTTTGGCTCCCATCTCCTGGGGGCTCTGGCAAGGGGACTCGGCCTCTCTGGATGGTGGGCAGCCTTCTGCTTCTCCACGTTCCCTGGCAGAGCCAAGCGAGAGCCGAATAAAGCTAAAGCTTGAGGCAAAGGCACTGTGAGAGCCAGGAGGGGTTGGGGGGTCCTCAGGGCCACAGCCAGGGCTGCAGCTATTGCTACTCAACTCTGCTGATGGCACAGAGCCTGCTGCCTGGACACGCTTTGCTCCATCACTGCAGGCTGCCTCCCAGCTGGCGTCCAAGGTCTCAGAACTGTCCATGGCTGCAAACTCTTGCTGCCACCCAGCATTGCCAGGGCCACACAGCCTGCTAAGCCTGTCAGGCAATCTGGTGCCACCTCTGAGCTGAATCCCAAAGTGTGCCGAGTTTCCTCTCACAGAGGTCACAGAAGGGGCTGTTGCGCTCTTGGAAACAGGGCTCCCAACCAAGAGGCCTCCCAGGTCAAGGCCACACTCTCTGGTCCTGGACTCCGAGTGGTGGGACTCCTCGCCAGGCACCCCTCCTGGGACCCGGAACAGTGTGCCCACTGCTGGGGAAAGGAACCCGATCCCAGGCCCTGTCGAGCTTCTCATGTAGCCCGGCCTCCGTGCCAGCCGCCGCCTCCGAAAGCACGCTGCAGGTGGTAAGCAATCCCGGCTGCCTGGGAAGGAAAGAGAAAACAGCACTATAAACGTGCAGTTCTTACTGGCCCAGCTGGAACTGCATCTGGAGCACATCCCTAGGTTTAAAGGTCATCTCTCAGTACACCTGTCAAAGATAGATGCTGGCTCAGTGGTCCTGGGGCCAATCCATTATGAAAATCCTGACAATCCTCAGGAAGTGTTTGCCTGGAACATGTAGAAATCAGCACAGCATCTCAGCTCCTTGGTTTAGCAGAGCAACTGGCACTGTTGTACGCTATGCCCACAGGTCAGCATGAACACAACCTTGGCAGCTCCTGAACCCTCCAATATCTTGCCTGTTGGTCTTTTATGGCACATCAGTACTCTCATCCTGGAGTAGGCCTGGAAAGCAAATGATGTGAAAGTGGGATGCCAGAGCACGTCTCTAAATGAGATCCAACCACTTACTCCAGCTATTCATTGAATAACATATGAATGTTCACTAGCGGGGCTATCCACATCCCTGCAAGACTGATCTGTTACTGCAGACCATGGATAGCTGGCTGTGCCACAATGTATGGTCATCATCTCATCTCACTCAGTGAATGACAGGAGGCCTGCTTGATGTGTTCTCCAAACCAGTGCTGCATTCCCCTCCCAGCTAGGCTATAGGAATAGGAACAATAACAAATGCTGACTCCTCATTGCCTGGTTCAAACCCTGACTATACCACTTGCTGGTTGTGTGACCTTCCACAAAGTTACTTAACCGCTCTGTGCCTCAGTTTCCCCATCAGTAAAGTGGTGCTATTAACAGCTCTCTCATAAGGTGGTTGTGAGCTTTCAACTAAATGAGTTACTATTTGTAGACAGCTTAGAACAATGTCTGGTACATATGATAAGAGTTATTAAAATGTCATTTTTAGATTGCATAGCATTTTGCTACTCATAATGTGTTTTTAATTTACATTAATTTCATTTACTCCCGCCCAAAACCATGTGAATCAATCAGGCCAGAAACTATAGCTTTCCTTTTATATTAAAGGCAACTGAGATTCAGAGAACTTGACTTTCCAGAACCCCCTGCAAGTAGCCAAGTGACCAGGCCAAAGTCTCTTGACTCTACTGGCCCACACAGAGCTCCCTCATCTCAGGACCCTGCCACATTGCAAATCAGGCATGAAAGTAAAACCAGGCAGCACTAGACACAGCTGTACTCATACCGTGGCCTATGGCGAGAAGTGGAACAAAGCTTCACTCCAGGCCCACACATCCTGCTTTGCTTCCCAGAACAGACACGGTCTTGGACTCTTTGTCCTGTTAAGCCGAGATCAGTAGGCATTAAAGATCCCACTGAGCTACGATCATGGCACATGTCAGCTCCTAAAAGGGGTGGGGTTGGCACTGATAATCTCTGGGAAAATGAGCACAATGACCTCCAGCCCTCTATTTCCTGACTTCAGCATCAGAAGATAACAGAGCCCAAGACTTGCTCACACAGTGACTTGCTCTTGCCAACTGCGGGGAGCCCCAGAAGGGCCAATGCTGCCCGGGGCACACAGAATTCGCAAGCTTGCAGGGAAGGGAGGAAAGGAATCAGGGACCATGAGGTGGTGGTGGAGGAAGTCAGAGTAAAGAAAGGAAGGGAGGCATTTAACACTATAACTCTAGGAGATCGGTACTATTCCCATTTTACAAATAATACAGCTAAAGCTCAGAAAGCCTTACTTTGCCCCAGAACTCCCGGATCATGGTTTCCCAAAGCCCGGACTTGAACTGAGGCTTGTCTGGTTCCAAAGTACACGCCCTTTCAATTCCCTTTGCCTCCAAGTATATCAGTTAGGGCGACAGAGTAAAATGACAGGAAGGCAAAAGAAACATTTCATTTTTTTCTTTCTTTCTTCAAGACAGAGGACATGCGAGTTGAAGCCAGTAGAAAAGGACATGATGAGAGGTACAGAAGGAATCCTTCATCATCCGAGGACATGAGGCTCCCTGCAGTGTCCGGACCCGACCGGCAGGGGGAGCAGTCGGAACAGGGCGGCCGGGCGTTGGGAGGGGGCAGAGAGAGACCCTCAGGGACACTCGCTCATAACCCCTGCAAAGCGAGCAAAACGTTCTCCAGAGGGCAAAGAATCTGAAAGTACGTTAGAGAAAACATTGAATTCTGGCTTCAATTACCAAAGGAAAACAATTCAACAATTTCGCATCTTGAAAAATGAGTCCAGTGAAACCTATATTGTCTGTAGTTTAAAAAGACTTAACTATATTTTATGTAAGTACCAGTCATCCAGATAACCCTTCTGAAGTTAAAAGAAAAAGGCTAAGTAGAAAATTATTTGTTTGAAATTTCATTTCTTTTCAAAGGCCTGAGGGCACTTCAGTCTGAGTAGCCTTTTCTTTTTCTCTTTTTTCTTTTTGAGACAGTCTCACTCTTGTTGCCCAGGCTGGAGTGCAGTGGCATGATCTCGGCTCACTGCTCCCAGGTTCAAGTGATTCTCCTGCCTCAGCCTCCCAAGTAGCTGGAATTGCGGGTGCCCACCAACACGCCCAGCTAATTTTTGTATTTTTAGTAGAGAGGGGGTTTCACCATATTGGCCAGGCTGGTCTTGAACTCCTGATCTCAGGTAGTCCACCTGCCTAGGCCTCCCAAAGTGCTGGGATTACAGTTGTGAGCCACCGCCACCACGCCCAGCCCCTGAGTAACCTTTTTCTAAAACCACTCAACCAAAGGTCCTGAAGTCCTGAAAGCCAGGTTCCAGCTGCAGCACAGTGAGGTTACCCAATGTAAACCCTTGTTTCTACTGGGGCCCTGGGAAGCTGTGATGAGCTGGGGACCAGGAGCAACAAGCACAGGAGGGCAAACATAAGAGAGGTGTTTACCAAACGTGGGAATGAGATACAGGGATCACCTGGCTTCTGCACCCTGCTGAGGGCTCATGCAAACCATCCCCTGGCCATTGGCCTTCCCAGAAGGTGACCCGAATAGCAAAGACTGTCACATACTATGAATCCTAACCCTGAGGGGACAGAGGTCAGATCTGGAGGGCACTGCTGGAATCTGCTAGAAGAATTCCAGGAAATCCATATAAGGCAGGAATGAAATCTGTAGGAAAAACTCCCAGTTTCTCATAACGAAAGGCCATTTTTTCTCACTCTTTTGTCTTCTTTTTTTACTTTTATTTTTTGAGGAAATTTATGACATCCCCTGTGACCAAAATCAATTCTCACTTACATATCCAAGTCTTGCCATCATAGCTTGCAGTTCAATAAGGATTAGGATGCATTCAGACCTTGGAGATAAATACTCCTTCCTAGCACCTAAGTGCAATCAGCTCTGGCAGGAGGTTCAAGAGGGCAGGAAGCAACGTATGGCAAGGTGAAGAAAAAGCACAGAGTGCAGGCAGGTTTTAAGAGCCAGTTAGGAAACAAGCTGTACCCTCTGTGACCTGCGAAACCCAGAGATGCCTCGTTCCACCCATCTAGCCCAGGAACGAACGACTGAGCAGGGAAAGGGAGCCTGGCGCAGCTTTCTCTGCTCCTCAAGGCCTCTTGTCTTGCAACAGATGAATTCTAAAGGGAAGTGCTCATGCCTTACTTCCTCTCTGAAGCACAGACCTGCTTGCCCTGGTAATCTATGACCCCTATCTCCACCTTATCCAACCCAACAAGCTCTGATTGGAGGGAAATGAAAGACAGCAGCTTAGAACAGACCCAGATGTCAATGGGTCTCTATATACAGTCTAAATAGGATGCCTGGAAATTTATGTTGACCTAGCTTAGAAAGAAAATTGGGGCAAGCCAATATTAACCAGCTGGATCGGCAAGAATCCTGCCAGCCCTCCCTCTATGCTCTCCCTTCATCTATCCAAATCCTTCCCAGCCTTCAGCTTCCAATCCCTTCCCCATCAGTTCCCTTCTCCTGATTGCCCAGTTAACAGGGCTTCACCAATTGTCCATATCACTCATTCCCTCCATCACTCATTCCCCACTACGTATTGTTAACACCCGGCACTGTTAGTGATTTTCTGTGGTGGATATGAATTGTTTCCAGTTTATACTACACAGAAGTTTCCTGAGGTCCTTATAATTCCTAAAACAATCCTAGTTTACAGTATATCAGAGAATAAATTAAAATACACATTGGTCAGACAATATTCATTTTTAAATATGAAATCTTAAACATGCAGTTTAAGAAAACATAATACTTAGTTTTTGTCCTGGAGCAGTGGCTCATGCCTGTAATCCCAGCACTTTGGGAGGCTGAGGTGAGTGGATCACTTGAGGTCAGGAGTTCGAGACCAGCGTGGGCAACATGGCAACGCCCCATCTCTACTAAAAATACAAAAATTAGCCTGGTGTGGCGGTGCATGCCTGTAATTCCAGCTACTCAGGAGGCTGAGGCAGGAGAATCACTGGAACCTGGGAGACAGAGGTTGCAGTGAGCCGAGACCGTACCACTGCGCTCCAGCCTGGGTGACAAAGCAAGACCCTTGTCTCAAAAAACAAAACAAAACAAAACAAAATGACTCATGGGCTTGGGAAGGTCACTTGGCTGCCCCGTACCCCAATGATTCCAAAGTCTCCTGAAGGGAAAATGCTGGGACCTCGAGGCTGCTACAGGGAATGCACCAAATAGCAAGAGAAGAACACGACTTTACAAAACATGACTTGTATATAAATTTATAGTGGAAGCATAAAGGAATATATTCTTTTCAGGGAAGGAATTTTAATCCCATCTGTCACGGTTGGGGTAAAAGATCTTAATACATTCAGGCTAACCAAATATTCAGAACCATAAAGAAACAATATATCCCTCCGGATTAATTTGTTTCCAAAGAATCAGAATCCAGTAATAGGCACTAAGCACAAACACTCTACTGAGCCGAAGTCCATCTTCCTTTGATAATTCAGAGAGCACTTAAGGCTTCTGAAGTGCCTTCAGCTCACTGTAATAAGCATCCAGTAAGCAAGGCAAGCGGGGGGTGGAATAAATCAACCTGTACTGTATTTCCAATTTAATCATGTAACCATTTCCATAAAACAATTCCTTATTGAACACTAGATGATACATGGGGTACAGACATGAACAAGACACCATCCCTGCCTTCAAACTGCTTATGATCTAGCAAGGGACGTCAGTCAGGCACACAAAAACTGTTACAGGAATTGAATGTACTCTTTTAATCATGGAGGAAGGAGAATTCGATTTGAAATTAAACTAATGGAGGAACCTGGTTAGCTCAGTTGGTTAACGGTTCTTAGGCCTTCCATGAGCTCCAAATTATGTGCCACCCCATAAAACCACCTCATGGGATTAAAGGGAAGAATAGTGCTGCATCTGGTGAAAAAGAAGTGAGGGCCGTCACAAACACATCTTTCATTTCTACCAGAAACAAAAGGTTTTTTGCCCTTTGAGAAAATGAATGCCACAAGTCAGTCCTGATGCAGATGCATTTTGTGAGTTACTCAGTTTGAACTCAGAAGAACTAAGGAAGGACAGGTTTACATCCAGAGACCTGATCCCACAGCTCTCCTATTAATAAGGTGGCACAGAAATACTAGAAATAGAGTAGCAAATCCACCACCCACTGTCCATGTTTGCAAACACACACACACACACACACACACACTTTTGTACATACTCATGCGAGCACCAGAGTGAGGAACAAAGAAGGTTCTAGAACTGACATGGAAGAGGAATTATCACACTCTTCTCTCTTTATTCCCAGAAATGTCAACAAAAACATGTAAGTGTAAAATCTAATTAATCCCTACTTTGCTAACTGACCATTTCTGACATTTTAGAATGTATGTGGGTTTGGAATTGACCTCCCCTACCATTTCTTGAGGCTTCCATTGCATTTTCCTTATGATTTTTTTTTTTACTTTTCTTTAATTGTGGTAACATGATACCTAACATAAAATTACCATTTTTGCCATGTTTCAATGTATCATTCAGTGGCATTAAGCACATTCACATTGTTGTACAATCGTCACCATCATGCACCTGAAGAACTTTTTCATCTTCCCAAACTGAAACACAGTACCCATTAAATATTAACTCCCCACTTCCCCCTGCCCCAGTCCCTGGTAACCACCATTCTACTTTCTGTCTCTCTAGATTTATTCATTGTTAATTCAACAACCTGGGCCTAAGCTTGGCCTAAAATTGGAAGTCCAACAGAAAGTGCATTTTCAACACCATCCATGTACATGAAGGAACATTGCTGGGGGGGCCCACATGTGTGATATGAAAATAATACAAATGTTATATGATTTGGCTGTGTCCCCACCCAAATCTCACCTTGAATTGTACTCCCATATTTCCCATGTGTTATGGGAGGGGATCCAGTGGGAGATCACTGGAATGACAGGGGCAGTTTCCCCCATACTGTTCTCATGGTAGTGAGTAAGTCTCATGAGATCTGATGGGTTTATCAGGGGTGTCTGCTTTTGCTTCTTCCTCATTTTCTCTTGCCACCACCATGTAAGAAGTGCCTTTCACCTCCCTCCATGATTCTGAGGCCTCCCCAGGCATGTGAAACTGTAAGTCCAATCAAACCTCTTTTTCTTCCCAGTCTCAGGTATGTCATGATCAGCAGCATAAAAATGGACTAACACAGTAAATTGGTACCAGTAGACTGGCGTGTTCCTGAAAAGATACCCAAAAATGTGGAAGCAACTTTGGAACTGGGTAATAGGCAGAGGCTGGAACAGTTTGGAGGGCTCAGAAGAAGACAGGAAAATGTGGGAAAGTTTGGAACTCCCTGGAGACTTGTTAAATGGCTTTGACCAAAAGCCTGATAGTGACAGGAACAATAAGGTCCAGGCTGAGGTGGTCTCAGATGGAGATGAGGAACTTGTTGGGAACTGGAGCAAAAGTGACTCTTGTTATGTTTTAGCGAAGAGACTGGCAGAATTTTGCCCCTGCCCTAGCGATCTGTGGAACTTTGAACTTGACAGGGATGATTTAGGGTATCTGGTGGAAGAAATGTCTAAGCAGCAAAGCATTCAAGAGGTGACCTGGGTGCTGTTAAAGGCATTCAGATATATAAGGGAAGCAGAGCATAAAAGTTCAGAAAATTTGCAGCATGACAATGTGACAGAAAAGAAAAACCCATTTTCTGAGGAGAAATTCAAGCCAGCTGCAGAAATTTGCATGAGTAACAACGAGCCAAATGTTAAGCCCCAGGACAATGGGGAAGACATCTCCTTGGCATGTCAAATGTCTTCACAACAGCTCCTCCCATCACAGGCCTGGAGGCCCAGGAGGAAAAAAAGGTTTTGTGGGCTGGGCCCAGGGTCCCTGTGCTATGGGCATGGGGACTTAGTACCCTGTGTCCCAACTGCTCCAGCTGTGGCTGAAAGGGGCCAACATAGAGCTCGGGCCATGGCTTCAGCGGGTGCAAGCCCCAAGCCTTGGCAGCTTCCACTTGGTGTTGAGCCTGCAAGTGCACAGAAGTCAAGAACTGGAGTTTGGGAACCACCACCTAGATTTCAGAACATGTATGGAAATGGCTGGATGCCCAGGCAGAAGTTTGCTGCAGGTGCGGGGCACTCATGAGGAATCTCTGCTAGGGCAGAGGAAGGGAAATATGGGGTTGGAGCCCCCACACAGAGTCCCTACTGGGGCACCACTTAGTGGAGCTGGGAGAAGAGGGCCATCATCCTCCAGACCCCAGGATGGTAGATCCACCGACAGCTTGCACTATCCACCTGGAAAAGCTGCAGACACTCAGTGCCAGCCCATGAAAGCAGCTGGGAGGGAGGCTGTACCCTGCAAAGCCCACAGGGGTGGAGCTGCCCAAGACCATGGGAACCCACCTCTTGCATCAGTGTGACCTGGATGTGAGATCTGGAGGTCATTTTGGAGCTTTAAATTTTGACCACCCACTGGATTTCAGACTTGCATGGGCCCTATAACCCCTCTGTTTTGGCCAATTTCTCCTATTTGGAACAGCTGTATTTACCCAATACTTGTACTCCCATTGTATCTAGGAAGTAACTAACCTGCTTTTGATTTTACAGGTTCATGGGTAGAAGGGACTTGCCTTGTCTCAGGTGAGACTTTGGATTGTGGACTTTTGGGTTAGAAGTGCCTTTTGCCAGGCTGGGTGCCGTGGCTTATGCCTGTAATCCCAGCACTTTGGGAGGCCGAGGCGGGCAGATCACAAGGTCAGGAGTTCAAGACCAGCCTGGCCAATATGGTCAAACTCCGTCTCTACCAAAAATATAAAAACTAGCTGGGCGTGGTGGCAGACGCCTGTAGTCCCAGCTACTTGGGAGGCTGAGGCAGAAGAATCGCTTGAACCCAGGAGGCAGAGGTTGCAGTGAGCCAAGATCACGCCACTGCATTCCAGCCTGGGCAACAGAACAAGACTCTGTCTCAAAAAAAATAAAATACAATAAAAGAAAATAAAGAAGTGCCTCTTGCCTCCTGCCATGCTTTTGAGGCCTCCCCAGCCATGTGGAACTGTAAGTCCAATTAAGCCTCTTTTTCTTCCCAGTCTTGGGCATATCTTCATCAGCAGCATGAAAACTAACTAATACAAAATGTATACAAATATAAATCCAAATGTGTATATGTCTATACACAACTATACGTATGAACTATTTATAAACACATATACACAAAGAGAAAGGTAGATATAGATATGAAGATGGAGCGAGAGAGAGGGAGAGTTCTATGCAAGTGAAGCAGTCCTTCCCACTCCCTTTCAAAATCCGCCAACTGAGCAGGTCAATCAAGGAATTGCCACAGAATCTTGCACTGGGCTTGCTGCCATCACATTCACCAACAGATACCATCCATCTCTTTGCAAGGTGGATTGTTTTCCTAGGCAAGATTATTCACCAGCTGCTCTTTCTTGGAGAGGCAAGCCACTCTACCCTGTTGGGGCATTTCAGTCATCTGGAAAGCTGAGTGGACTGCAGGTACAGATGCCAACAGGTCTGCAGGCTACCAGGAGTTCCACCAGAGGCAAAGCTCTGTCGCTGTTTTTCCTGTCAGCCTCTTGATCACCCAAAGGCTAGAGGTTTGACGTCCAGGTGGCATTCCCACAGGCACGACTTCCTTACAACAGCCTCACAGTCAGAAGGGATGAATCCCACACTGAACTGGCTTTTTATTTAATTGTCTACAGTCTCAGCCCAGAACAACTGAAACTGGAATTACTGTTCTGCTTGGAACAGTCTTTCAGCACAGGAGATAGATACGTGCTAAAAGTATAAACAAAAGCAAAAGAATGATAAACCAGTCTTAACAGGGAACAGGACGTGATGTGCAAGGGACCTCGAGGGCAATGTTCCATTTTTAAGCCTGCTGGTATTTACACAGGTGCCTACTGTATTATTCTCAAACAATACGTAGGAAAAAATTCATGCAATTATGAAGTAATTCAAGGGTAACGTTCCATTTCTTAAGTGGTGGTTACACAGGTACTGATTGTATTATTTTCAAACAGCACATATAAAACCTATGTGTAATTATATATATTAAACACATAATTATATATAAATACAATTTTCATACCTGTGAAATATTTGATAATACTTTTTCAAGTTGGGTGCATATATGCCCCTGTAGTCCCAGCTACTCAGGAGACTGAGCCGGGAGGATCACTTGAGCCCAGGAGTTCAAGGCTGCAATGAGCTATGATTGCTCCTATGAATAGCCACTGCACTCCAGCCTGGGCAACTTAGCAAGACCCCACCTCTAAAAATTAATTATTAATTTTTCAAAGTCATGGTCCCTGTCCTCAATGGAGCTCATGGCTCCCTGGGGAAGACAGACATGTCAACAAGCAGATGCAGACCAGGCTGTGAGCAACTCCACTGCAGGAGGCCAGAAAATCGAACTGGAAGGCTAAGGCTTCCCAAGCCAAAAAGGAGGGTGAGGTCATTGCCGGTGGAGGGAACAGCAAGCACAGTGTGAAAGGCGGCGGTGAGTGCAGCCAGCTTGAAGAAGTTTAGAACCACTGGGACTTGCGTACAGACAGTGTGGCAGCTGTGGAGGATGAGGCAGACGACGGGATGAGAAGAGGCACAGGGTGGCTTACAGGTGGGGACCCAGAGGACAGGGCCAAGGCAGGACCTGGGCCACAGGGAAGAGAGCTGGAAACACATGCCATGCAAGTGGGAAAGCCAGGAGGGTTAAATGAGGTCGCCTAGGAAGGCAAATCCTGAAAGAAGAGGGCTTGCAAAAAAAAGTGACCAGAAATCACCCAAGGAAACCACACTGGGATTCCAGGAGGGATTGGTCGCAGAGGGGTTAGTCAGTCACAGAATACAGGCACATTACATGCATCCCAGATGTGCCCAGGAGGATAGCTTGATCCCGGGAAGGCAAGGCGGCAGTGAGCCACAGTCATGCCATTGCACTCCAGCCTGGACAACAGAGCAACACTCTGTCTCAAAAAAAAAAAAATCATGGCGGCATCTTTTAAAAATTCTGAGGTCCAGATCACAACCAAGACTGATGAAATTACAACATCGAGGGATGGGCAGGAGAACCGCTTGAACCCAGGAGGCGGAGGTTGTAGTGAGTCAAGATCGTGCCATTGCATTCCAGCCTGGGCAACAAGAGTGAAACTCTTTCTCAAAAGAAAAATAGAAATTTCATAGACCCAGCTAGGGAACCTAGGAGGGTAGAGGAGAGGTCTCTTCCCCTCCATTGCCATTCAATAACTAGAGTTATTTTCAATTCATAAATAAAGATGAGGCAAAGGCACCTGGACCTGACCACCAGGGAGGTGGAGTTCAAGGCCAAGGTAAACCAGGGCAGCCTCAGCTCTGACCACAAGCTTTTTTTTGTACTGCTGAAGTTCTCTGGGGGAACAACATGATCTACACACACACACACACACACACACACAAGAGCCCAGCACGGGATCACAAAGACACGCGATCTATGTTCTCCATTGACCAATACAGTCTCAACTCTCTGATCCAATTTTTCTTTCCTTGTTATGTCTGGATCTCTCTTTCCCAACCAAAGCAGGTGGTTGAGGAAATCAGTAGCAAAAGATTCATAAACCAAGTGGAAGGGTATGCTTTGAAATGCATGAAGCAGCCTCTCTCCACTGTGCTATTAATTCTCCTAAACAATTGTCTTTTTCTTTTAGTGTAAAGTACTACTCCAAAATCTGATTGCCATCTGAGCCCTCCTTAAGAGTGCTGCTAGCTACAGATGGGTGTCTCTAATGAATTTTTTAACTGCTGCTCTAATAAAATATGGATGAACCAGAAGGAGCCCTCTGCGTAGCTGTTATTTCAAAACAACTACACAACTTTAAGTTTCTGCTCTTATTTTTTGCAGCAAAGAGCTGCAAACTCTCCTACCCACCCTAGCAAAAGATAGCTTCTTTCATGCTTGTCCATCTGTAAAGTTCACAGTTACCTTTTTAATGCCATATTTTGTGCATGGGCTTATTTTCATGGCTTTCTAAATGCCCCATTTTGCATGCCAACTTTGACATGTGTTTATTTTAAAATGATCCCAAATTTTCAGTGTTTCACACAGAAACAGCACCCTGGAAGCTGGAGTATCTTTTAAGTAAGTTCTTACTTTGTGCTAAATGTTTATAATACTCAGAATGTAAGTCCACATCAAAGCTTTGTGCCACTTTAAATGCCTGACCTTAAAAATAAAACCATTATAAAATTGCAAATGTCCTGCTCTATGGTCTTACTAAAAAACAAGGGGATATTCAGTAATTTTTTTCCACATGTTAGTATTGGAATGTAGTGCACTGGTGTGAGGGGAAAAAAACTAGCATAACACGACTCCTATGTTATAGTGATCCACACTCTCAATAAGCTGATGTTATAACGACCTGCTGCTATAGGCACGGGGGCAGGTGCTGAGCGTGACCTGTAACTTACCTGGGTCTGAGATATAAGAAAACATTTATAATAGAATACAGTTGTCTTTTATCTATCCTTGAGGACCCTTCTTTTATAAAATTTCTCTAGCCTTATTTCATACAGAGACACTATATATAGTTTCCAAGTTTTTTTTTTTTTTTTTTTTTTTTTGACAGAGTCTCACTCTGTTGCCCAGGCTGGAGTGCAGTGGCACGATCTCGGCTCACTGCAGCCTCCACCCACCGGGGTCAAGCAATTCTCCTGACCCAGCCTCCCAAGTAGCTGGGATTACAGGCATGCACCACCAGGCCTGGCTAATTTTTGTATTTTTAGTAGAGGCGGGGTTTCCCCATGTTGGCCAGGCTGGTCTCAAACTCCTGACCTTAGGTAATCTACCTGCCTCGGCCTCCCAAAGTACTGGAATTACAGGCATGAACCACTGCACCCGGCCTTGCAAGTTTTAAGAGGCCATGACTACATACAGAAAGCTCAATTCTGTCTGATGAATTCAAACAGCATTAGCATTTGGAGTTGATGATAACTAGACAGGGGCTGGACTGAAGTTAACCTTTGTGCTGCCTACAAATAAAGAGGCTGTTTAAACCAATTAATACCTTACGGAAGATGACAGTGGGAAAACTTAGGATGTTTAAGAGAGCAAACTGTTTTCAAGCACTCATTTACATTCAAACAGTGCACAGTAATGACAAAGAATTCTTGTCTCTTCGTGCCTCTGTAATGCCTCTCCACTACAGAAGCATCTTGAACAAAGCAATATATTTTACTGTTAAGAGTAAGTCTCCGGGGATGCTTTAATGCTTAAATATCTGAAGTGTGCTTTAGTTATGACAATGTTTTGTCATTGTGGAAAGCAACTAAACATTTTTATTAAATGCCTCTTAAAAGCTTTAGTATCCAAAGTGGCATATTTTATGATTTTTAAATTATTAAAATGAGGTGCTACTGTCTCTACCAATCACTCCTCTCTGATAGATACCACTTAAACTCTCAGATCAGGGCCATCTGCCAAAGGAGGCAGGAAGCGGAGGTGCTGGCTGCTCCCCTGAGGGCTGGGATTCAGAATATGGCAATGAGCTGCTCTTAGATATCTCAGCCAGGCACAGACCAGCATGGAGCTAGGCGCCCGCCCAGTCGGAAACCAAGCAATAGAAAATCACTCATGCAGTCCAAGGCAGTGCTTGCTAGGGAAGTGAGTGTCCCTCAGGGACTGAGAGTCAAAGGCATCAAAGATGGGGAACCTCCCAACAGGCACAAACTGGCCAGGAAGCTGTGACATTGCCTGGCTCCTAGAATTCAAGTCACCTGTGTGAACCCATCCTCACAATCAGCTATGCGTTAGAAAAGAAAACAAATGGCAGCACCCCAGGAATGACAAGACTATTAAGAGACAGAGCAACGTGGCCGGGCGTGGTGGCTCACACCTGTACTGCCAGCACTTTGGAGGCCGAGGCGGGCGGATCACGAGGTCAGGAGATCGAGATCATCCTGGCTAACACGGTGAAACCCCGTCTCTACTAAAAACACAAAAAATTAGCCAGGCATGGTGGCGGGTGCCTGTAGTCCCAGCTATTTGGGAGGCTGAGGCAGGAGAATGACGTGAACCTGGGAGGCAGAGGTTGCAGTGAGCCGAGATCACGCCACTGTACTCCAGCCTGGGCGACAGAGTGAGACTCCATCTCAAGAAAAAAAAAAAGAGAGACAGAGAAACAGAGCAACGTAGTCAAGAGAGTTCTGAAGTTAGACTAGGCTTAAGCCTATCTCTACCCCTCTTTGACTTGCCCAAGTATAACTTCACCATGCCTGTTTTCTCATCTGGGGAAAGTCCATTTTAGTATCTTCCATGCATGGTAGTTGGAAAGATTGGAGAACATGAACTCATGCTCCCCTAGAGAGCCTGTGCCCTGAGGCACTTGTCCACACTCTCAGTCTATAGATGATCTTATGGCCGCTAACGTCAACCATAATAGTTGAAGCAAATGTCTCCACTACACGGAGCTGCCCACCTGCCCACCAGACAGAAGACTTCCTGTTGCTCCTCACCATGCTTCCCTGGGTTCTGGTGGGTATAAATAACACACTCGTCCTCTTTGACCTCCTGTGTACAATTCCATACTGGCCATCCCCCTCTGATAGCAGTCTTTCTTCAGACACGACCAATACTATGTATTAGATGTCAATTTTTTTATTTACGATCTCATTCCAGTCTTGCCTTCCTGAGATTACACTGCAGTCACTTTGGAGAATAGGATGTTTACAGACATGCCCTGAGTTACTTCTGTAGATGACTAATCTCATCATTATGTATGAGGTTTACCAGTTTAATATTCACGGAGAGGGTCTTACAGCAAATCAAAGTGTCGTTTTTTTGGTTTGTTTTTTTTTTTCTTTGAGACAGAGTCTTGCTCTTGTCGCCCAGGCTGGAGTGCAATGGCACGCTCTCGGCTCAACCTCCACCCCCCAGGTTCAAGCGATCCTCCTGTCTCAGCCTCGCAAGTAGCTGGGATTACAGTCACATGCCACCACGTCTGGCTAATTTTTGTATTATTAGTAGAGATAGGGTTTCGCCATGTTGGTCAGGCTGGTGTTGAACTCCTGATCTTAGGTGATCTGCCTGCCTCGGCCTCCCAAAGTGCTGGGATTACAGGCATAAGCCACCGCACCTGGCACAAAGTGTTGGATTTTAATTTAGTCAGTTCTTATCTGGGCGATCCTTAACAAGTTACTTAGCCTGTCCAGGTCTCAGTTTGCTCATCTGTAAAATGGGGATAAAATCATGAAATGTGTGTTCTTTAAAAAACACATTTTGAATTTGTGCCAGGTGACGTTAAATGCTCCATAAATTTTAGTTTCTTTCCCCGAGTTGTTCTGAGCACCTGAAGTCATTCCTTTATTCCGATAACATTTTGGAATTTTCCAGCACAGTCTTTAAAAAGAGAGAAGAGCTATGAATTTTCTCCCTTTTTCCTTCTTTGTGGGAGAAAAATCTGTTCATCAGTTAAAGTAATATTATTCAATGGTCCGCTTCAGACTTAGGTTTTTGGGGGTTTTGTTTTGTTTTGCTTTTCTGTTTTATCTTCCTAAGAGAGTAAAATGCAGTAAAGAGAAAATAAATGGGTGTGGGTGAATAGAAAAACAGAGGAGTCAGTAGAAGTTTACAAACTATCAGGAAAATATCATCTAAGCTGTAGGCAACTTTTGACAAGTATAAGAAACTCATGAAAATTTTAATAGATCTGTATTTTACCCTAGAGTTACAGAAACCTTCCAAATGTGTGCGCCGTGACCAGACACTACTCTAACAATCTCTCCTTTTCCTTAAGGGAGAGGTTAAAGGGAAAAATGACATTTCACACACTCTAAACACTCAAAATCAGTTTTTCCCCTCCCTCTTTGTTTACCTTCTCAGTCTCTGGGCTAGCTTTCTAACCCCTGGCAACATCCAAAGGCCTATTTCTTTTTTAAAAGGGTCTTTAATAGCTAAAACAAACTAGATAAGTCTGTTTTTCTCTAGAATTAGCTTTAAAACTGGAGCTAGCTCTTGCTGAGGGAATAGAGCTTTCTTGGTACACAGCTTATTTTGAAATAAATGAAGCAATCCTGGATAATAAATTGGCTTTAATTCACTTATTGCACTGAAGGAATATGAAAATGAGATTGGTAAATTGCTACACTGGTCTTTGAGGAATTTGGGAGAATAGGAGACATGTCAACACACTAGAAAGACAAATATCAAATTTATTTTATTTAAACAGGAAATAAGAAAAGGGGAAAAGACAATAGTATTTCTTAAGAATTCTACTGTGGGTCAGGCATGGTAAACCATGGGAGAGGCAGAGGTCATAAATGTCTGGATTTTACCAAAAGGATTTAAGACACGGCCTCTCCTGATTTCCACATGTGGAAGTGGAGGCTGGAGACACAGAACGGTGGGACAGGTAGATGAATTCGTAGCTGGGGAATAACAGTTTCAGGCCAAATGGCTCTAAATCCTAAATGGTCACAGGGACGGTCCCACAGGGCTCTTTCCTTTGACCTGTCCTCTTCAACATAATGGATGATAGCATCAGGACCTAAAAATGTTCCAAAGGATTGAGACTAATATACCACTGTTATATGTCAAGACAAAGTAGAAATAATTTAACTAAACAGAGAGAAAGGAGTACAATATACCAGCAGACGCTGGGCACGGTGGCCCACGCCTGTAACCCCAGCACTTTGGTAGGCCAAGGCAGGTGGGTGGATCACTAGGACAGGAGTTCGAGACCAGCCTGACCAACATGGTGAAATCCCGTCTCTACTAAAAATACAAAAATTAGCTGGGTGTGGAGGCACATGCCTGTAATCCCAGCTACTTGGGAGGCTGAGGCAGGAGAATTGCTTGAACCCAGGAAGCAGAGGTTGCAGTGAGCCGAGATCGTGCCATTGCATCCAGCCTGGACAACTGGGGGGACTCCGTCTCAAAAAAAAAAAAAGAAAGAAAGAAAAAACAAATACAATATACCAGCAGACTAGAGCTATTTGGAACAGAAAAATTGAGCTCATGGAGGAAAAGATGTCACACATTGGACAAGGAAGTAAGAAGGATCTTGGAGACAAGAGAAGACAAAGACAGAGAAAGCCCTCACCCAGAGAGCCGCCAAGGGATGAGGGCAATGGTGCACACGGGCCTCTGTGGCTGTCCCTCACAGCGGCATCTTTAAGGATGTGGCCCAGTTGTACACTGGTACCTTCTAAGGTCTCTCAGCCACCTCAAGAGACCTACTAGCCCAGGAAATTTTGAGAGTAAATATACATGTATGAGAGAGAAATGTACAAATAGCATCTCTATCTGATGATAAGGTGAAATATTTTCTTAGGGTCAGAAATCCACTTCCAACCAGTTCACAATAGATCCTCCTTCCTGCCTAGATCTTTGTCTCTGAGATTGAGTGTTAACAACCACAAAGGCAACAGAGCTAAGCCACGCTAAAATGTGCAATAGGGTAGGGGTGGGGAAGAGGCGGGGAGAGAAACCCCAGGACCCAGCGATCATCTCAAAGCAAAAAGATGTGTCATTTTAGCGGGTCCACCAAGAGAGTGCGACACTTTGTGGGCGGGAGTAGCCTAAGGACCAATAAGCAGGACACATACGGATGCCTCTGAATCTGTATAAAGCCCCCACCAGGTGTGTAAGAGTATCGACGGTGTCAGCTTTTTCATTATCAATAACATCTTTTAAAGAGATATTTTCTTTTTACACACTTACTGTTGGAAGTCTCTCATCAGCTTTGTTTTAAATCCACCAATTCAGAGATTATGCCTGTGGGCACATTTTCAATTACACCGCTAATCTTGGGAAAGGACCAGACAGGATTAAAATCCTTCCCAGCCTCCAAAAGAGCCCCAGTGACAGCAAAGGTAAGCCTGGGCGGGGGTAGGAATGGGGTGAAAACAAAGGGACATCTGGAACACTACACAAATCCTCGCTCCTTCTGGGTGAGTTTCAAGGTTATTTGGGGAATTTTTTTCTGTCATCAGGCTGTGTTGTTATATTGGCTATAAGTTCATTTAACTTTGCTCTTAGGCAGAACTACATACACATGGCCACGAAGGCCATACAAAGCTGCTTTTCTTACAGTTTCCTACAATGCTTAACATAACATATACAGGTACTCTGTGTAACCAACAAGTGCTTCAATGTACTGCAGAGAGCTGCTCTGATGATGTCTGAGATCACCGAGCTGAGGCTGCACACCCAGGTCACACCTAGCCTGGTGATGAGACAAAAAGAAAATCAGTTGTTTCTCTGCACTTCATATTTTCTTTGTGTTTAAATTAGACAGGACATTAGAAAATACACAGTAAACTCCAAAGTGCCATAGAAATGAAATGTTTTACTATTGCTACTTTCTATAGTTGATAACATGGTCTTATCCCAATAGCTATGGATCAAATATTGTTATAGTACCAGCCCAGTGACTGCCCACGTTATTTAATTCCCATTTCTCTTCCTCCCAAAATTACAAAGCTTTAAAATGGTACATATAACAGATGTGACATAGAAAAGAATCAGAGAGGGATTGGAAAAAAAAATAAAAAACTAGCTTGACAAATCTGACATAATCTGATGTCCATTTACGCAATCATATATTCACTGAGCATGTACTAAGTGCCAGACATATTCTAAGCTCTAAACACATTTTATGTCAATTAATTCTTGCAAAACTGAACAAGGTAATGATCATTATCACCTTATTTTTAAGGTAAGATCACTGAGGTTTATAGGAGATAAGTAACACAGCTGGTTAGTGCTAGCTCCAGGACTAGATCCCAGGAAGTCTGGCCTCAGTCCCACCCTACTCTGCACACAATGGGCACTGGCTTTTTATGCGAGAGTCTGGGATAAATGCACATGTCTTAGTGATTGAGAAATGGAGGAGAAAAGTTTATTGACAATGCACCTTATGATCACTTCAAAGACACCTACTTTGTACCCAGCAGGGTTATAAGCATTATACAAACATAATTCATTTCATCTCACAGCAGTGCTATTACTAACCCCCTTCTACAAATGAGGAAAACTGAGGAATCAAGAGGTTAAGTAGCTTGCCCAACCTCACATGGCTAGCAACTGGAAAATTTTAAATTAAAACCCAGGCAGTTTTCTCCATAACTATGCTCTGAACACTATATTGCTTCTTAAAACCATGAGAATAGCTGCCAAATACTGTAAAATATGGACAAAATTAATGGCAGACACTAAAACCAATACAACCTTCTCCAGTTCTTAAGGAGTGTTTTTGTAAGGTCCTTTACTCAGGAGAATGGAGAGTTCAAGCATATGTTGGGCTGGGGAGAAGACAGCAGCTATTGGCCAACTATTAATCTGAGCTATGGTAATGTTAGTTTTTTTATGATAATCTAGGAAGATTTACCATAGGCCAGCTGATGCCTGCCTGGGTGTTCTGCTCAGTTCGTTCATATGAAGTCATCTCAGAAGCAGCAAGAGGTACAGTTACAGCTGAAAATAGAGTCAATGGCATGGAATATCAACTTGAGAAAATAGCAAAATGCAAAGGAAAAGGTAAAGAAAAATAATGAAAGGGAAGATGATATATACACAAGGCAAACAAAAATATGGAAAATTAGTGTCCCTTGAGAAGAAAAAATAAATAGGAAATCAAACTAAACCTACAAAGAAAAGATCACACAGCTCCCAAAAAACAAATTGAAATATTATGACCAACACCAAGATGTCCTGGTAAAATCACTGAAATCCAAAGAAAAAAAGAGTGAATCCTGACTGATCCTCTGAGAAAACTCAAGTCATGTACAAACAGCAACATTAAAGCTGGCTTCCAAGGCAATATTCAATACCACGTAACACTCTCTATACAGTTTGGATGGAGGCGGGGAGCAGGGTGTACTCAAGAATTTTATACCCAGCCAGGTTGCCAGACATTATAAAGACAATAAAAATAATTTAACATGCATAGATTTGGATACTATAACAGCCATAGGCTTTCTTGATAAAATCCTCTGGATGGTGAAATCCCAACAAGCAAGCAATAAATCACGACAATGGACTTGGGAAAGGCAAGGCTCTTTTATGAAAGGACTACTGGAGAGTGCTGGATCCTTTTATAAAAAGCTGAAAAATTGGTTTAAGTCTCAGAGTTGTTCCTCTCCATGGAAATCTTTCATAAAAGGCACAAGATTTATATGATCTTAAGAGAAACCAGGATAAACACTGAACAGAATGTCAATGTTATAACAGAGACATAAAATAACAATATAACTAATGAAAAAACTAGTATTTGACATTTGTATAGCACTTCTTGGTTTACCAAAGCCTTTTCCATACAATACCTCATTTCAACCAGTTTTAGAGATGGGAGCCTTAAGGCTCAGAGAAGCAAGATGAAAAGGCACTCTCACAGACTTTTCAACCCAATCTTGACAGTCTTTACACATGTACCACTGTTGCATAAATTTGGCTTATAACCCCTATTTTATTTTTGGGTTTTTTTTGTTTTGTTTTGTTTTGTTTTTTGAGACGGAGTCTCGCTCAGTCGCCTAGGCTGGAATGCAGTGGCGCGATCTGGGCTCACTGCAAGCTCTGCCTCCCGGGTTCTCGCCATTCTCCTGCCTCAGCCTCCTGAGTAGCTGGGACTACAGGCGCCCACCACCGCGCCCGGCTAATTTTGTGTGTTTTTAGTAGAGATGGGGTTTCACCGTTCACAGGATGGTCTCAATCTCCTGACCTTGTGATCCGCCCGCCTTGGCCTCCCAAAGTGCTGGGACCACAGCCGTGAACCACCGCGCCAGGCTGGGTTTTTTTTTCTTTTAACTTTTAAGTTCAGAGGCACATTTATTTAAGTTTGGGGCACACAGGTAAACTTGTGTCATGGAGGTTTGTTGTAAAAATTATTTCATCATCCAGGTATGAAGCCTAGTATCCATTTATTTTTCCTGGTCCTCTTCCTCCTTCAATTCTTCATTCTTCAATAGGCCCTATTGCCTGTGCATTGTTCCCCTCTATGTGCCCATGTGTTCTCACCATTTAGCTCCTACTAATAAGTGAGAACATGTGGTGTTTGGTTTTCTGTTCCTGCCTTAGTTTGCTAAGGATAATGGCCTCCAACTCCTTCCAGGTCCCTATCGTATTCTTTTTTATGGCTGCATAGTATTCCATGGTGTATAGGTACCACATTTTCTCTATCCAGTCTATCACTGATGGGCATTTAGATTGATTTGGCAGCACATATACTAAAATTGGAACGATACAGAGAAGATTAGCATGGATGCTGCACAAGGACTCCGTATCTTTGCTGTTGTGAATAGTGCTGCAATGAACATACACATGCATGTGTCTTTATAATAGAAAGATTTATATTCCTTTGGGTATATACCCAGTAATAGAATTGTTGGGTCAAATAGTATTTCTGTCATTAGGTCTTTGAGGAATCACCACACTGTCTTCCACAATGGCTGAACTAATTTACACTCCAGCCAACAGCGTATGAGGGTTTTTTTTTTCTCCACAACCATGACAGCATCTGTTATTTTTACTTTTTAATAATATCCATCTGACTAGTGTTAGATGGTATCTCATTGTGGTTTTGATTTGCACTTCTCTTATGATCAGTGATGTTGAGCTTTTTTCATATGATTGTTGTCTGCATGTATGTCTTCTTTTGAAGTGTCTGTTCATGTCTTTTGCCCACTTTTTAATGGGGTTGTTTAGTTTTTTTCTTGTAAATTTGTTTAAGTTCCCTATAGATGCTGGATATTAGACCTTCATTGGATGCATAGTGGGTAAGAAATTTTCTCCCATTTTATACATTGCCTGTTTACTCTGTTGTTAGTTTTTTCTGCTATGCAAAAGCTCTTAGGTTTAATTAGATCCTATTTGTCAATTTTTGCTTTTGTGGCAATTGCTTTGGCATCTTCATCATGAAATCTTGGCCCATGCCCATGTCCTGAATAGTACTGCCTTGGTTATCTTCCAGAGTTTTTATAGTTTTTATAACTCCTATTTTGTACACCAACATAAAGACACCTAAGGATTTACGTGTTCTCCTAACAATTCCCAGGCATCCCCCTCACTGCAATTCTTCCAAGTCATCCCTGTTAACTCTCCTTTACTCCCTGACTTCCCCTTCTCACCCAACTTGAGGAACTGCTCTCTGATATCAGAACAAGGCCTCCTTCTATAAAAATGATGAACAGGGAGCTCCCTCAAAAGAAAAACTGATAGACTCGAGTTACCATTGCAGGAAGACATCAAATAAGGAACATGTGAAGAAACTGGAAATGTGAGGCCCAAAGAAGGAAAGGCTGAAGAGACACATGAGCGCTGACTTCAGATATGTCAAAGACTGCCATGGGAAATGGCAAATTGTGTGTTGTCTGTCACAGTGGGCAGAGATCTGATCCATGGCCCATCTCTCAAGCTCCCTGGAAAGCCATGTCCCAAACACCAGCCAGTCTCAAACCACTTCATGGTGCTTGTCAATTTAAAAGATACTTTTATTCTTTTTTGGTATCACTATTATCACTGGGATATGAAAATCACTCACCAAAATTAGAAGATAACCATACAAGTAAAGACAATGACAATAAAACAGCTTTTTGCTGTTGGCCAAAGATTTTGGGACAGAAGTGTGCTGAGCTCTGTCTTGATTACAAAGGGAAATGAGTGTTAGAGAAGGTTAAAGATGCACTAGCAGCAAATTGAGACTTTTGCCTTAGCAGGAGAGTGTGAGTCAATGGTACCCCACGCCATGTCCTTGTGACTCTGAAAATCATCTCTTGGATCACTGTGTTGCACATCCCACACCTGGACAGGAATGGCTGCTAGAGGTGAAAAATGTTCGCAAGCGATCTGTAAAGTTATTCTAGTTTATATCCACAAGAAGGAAGACAGGAGTTCAACAGGAAAACTCATGTTATAATATATAAAGTTTAAGCTAATAAGTACAGTCTGCTGTACTATACAGCATAATGCCTATAGCTAACAAACACTGCATTGTATACTTAAAATTTGCCTAGGGTAGATTTTATGTTATATGCTTTTACCAAAAACAATTAATCATAGTAATAATAAAGAAGAAACTTTGGGAGTTGAGGGACCTGTTTAATGATTGGTTTCACAAGTGGGATTCACAGGTGATTTTCACAAATGTGTTGCAGTTATCCTGAAACTTATCAAGATGTATGCATTAAGTACATACAGCTTTTCTTTTCTTTTTTCTTTTTCTTTTTTTTTTTTTTTTTTTTTTTTTTTGAGACAGAGTCTTGCTCTGTCACCCAGGCTGGAGTGCAATAGTGCAATCTCGGCTCACTGCAACCTCCCCCTCCCAGGTTCAAGTAATTCTCCAGCCTGGGCCTCCCAAATAGCTGGGATTACAGGCACCCCCCATCATGCCCAGCTAAGTATGTACAGCTTTTTTATGTCAATAAGACCTCAATAAAGTGGTTTTAAAAAAATAAGTAACATTGGCAACAATGGAAAAAGCATCTTTATAAATGCTAATGATAATTTTTTTTAAATGTCCTACAATTTACAAAGCACTTTCATTTATATCATTCCACCTAATCTGTTCAAAGTAATGACTGTTCTGTTCTTGAGATAATTCGACAGAATCATCACTCAGGACAGATGATAGCCAAAGCCCTTTCCAACACCAGCAGTCTCAGAATGTGGGCTGCTTTACCACCTTGAATTTGAATTGCTAATTTTTAAAAGAAAGGGAATTTTAAATTAAAACTTTAACCTATGGTCAGTAAGAAGGCTGAATTGGATTTACTGAAGTAGAAAGCAATTTGATTTTAACTCAATGAAGATGAAGCACATCCAGGGGAAGTGAACACGGTAATCACTCTGGGTGTGTGTATTAATATGACAACACATCACAGGAACGAAAGCACTGCCCTGCAGCTTATCAGGAACAGGAGGGCTCAGGAAAGATCACTGAAGGTAAGGAAGGATTTAAGCCCTGAGTCTGCAATTTAAGAAGAGGTAAACTCCAATGAAGTCAGACAGACTGTAAAGCTCAAGTGTGCAAATTAAACTTTTCTTCCTACCTCCCTTGGCAACCTTTGGACTGCCCCAGATTTATCCAAACTGAAAAGAATAAGACCTCTGTGGTCCTCTTGGGTACCTTAAAGTTAATGGAAATAATTTCACCAGTTCCTCCTTCTTTTAAGGGGTAGTAGATCCAAGCCACTCTGTAAGGACTTCCTTCAGAATACAGGCTCTTGTCTGAAGGGCCAGGCTGTGTAAGGGGATCATAGCAGCGAAGCCAGCTGGTTTGCCAGCTTTGAAGGTACCATGTCTTAGCTACATTGTTTGACTATTCTCCTGAAAATGCATAAACATTTAAACACAAAGTCCAGGAAGCCCAGAGGGTTTGAGGCACTGCCATTTTTAATTGAAAGGGAAAGAACAAGGCCCTGTCTGAGAATTCCTAATCACCTCAGCAGCTTCCTCCTGTGCAGCCAGTCCTGACCTCTCCTCTCCAGATTCTGCAGGTTGCCAGTCCTCCTCGGAGCCCATTACAATGGGGTGAAGATGAACACCTTTTTCCTTCACTAAGAACCTTTCATTGTATCCTTCAAGCTGGCGAGGTCACAGATGTGTCTCGTATTGAAATGGCTGGGAGAGCCTACGCCATCTGAAGCGTATGTAGGGAGGGGTGGGCAGAGAGAATGGGCAGCCACCCGGCCTGTGTCTATTTGCTTCTCTCAGCTTCTTTTGCATCATACCACTATTTGTAAAAAGATAACACTTCTATGTAATGATAAATTAAAAAATGAGACTAGATATTTGCTAAGGGTTTCTTAGCAGACACTGATTGTCATATTTTATTTATGCACCAGGGAGAAGTTCCCATGGCCCTTTAATTAGATTTGCTCTATAATTTGCCATATTTCTCTCAGAATTCCATCTGTCTCTTCTTATTATCCTAGTCTTTAAATCTTTCCCTGGAGAGATTAATTCAGTACTATGCTTTTCTTTTTTCTCTTTGAGACAAAAGCTACATGACACAAGATGGCAGACATTCTACAAGATACAAGAACAGCTCAAAATGGCTTTTGCTTTAATATGACATGAAAAGCTTGGGGTTGTAGTTATCAATAAACTCAGCCTGAGTGAGCAGTGGATGTGATGTGGGTGCCAAAAAAATAAGCATTACCTTGGCTTGCACTGAAGAGATCTAGCATTTGGATTAAGGGAGGTAAAGACCTACTATTCCCTGTCCTACTAAGATTACATATGGACTATTCTGTTCCTTTATAAGCACTACCTTTTAAGAGAAAAGAGCCAGACAGGCAATTGGTGTGGCATGGCCTTTAGTGGAAGTGAGAGTCCTCCCATACCCACAGAGGATGACGATGCAGCTGATGAAGTGCCGCTCTGAAACAATCTGGATGGTGGCAGTGGGAGGAAGAGATGCAAAGGCAAAGAGGAAACTTTGTAGAACTAGTTCAGAAATCATCAAGAGGGAAAGGAAAACAGAAAACCTATTGTACCATTGGCCCTTGAACAACATGGGAATTAGGCATCAATCACCTGCACAGTTAAAATTCACTATAACTTCTGACTCTTCAAAAAATCTTACCTACTAATAGGCTATTGTTGACCAGAAGCCTTATTGATAACAGAAATGGTCAATTAACACATATTTTGTATGATATATGTATTATATTCTTAAAATCAAGGAAAGCTAGGGAAAAGAAAATATTATCAAGAAAATCATAAGGAAGAGAAAATGTATTTACCCTACTGTACTGTACTTATTGATATCGTAAGTTTACATTGTCTGCTTACAAACTGAATTATCTGTCTGAAATGGTGGGCAACCACAGTGCAGACCTCAATTTATAGTACATATCAAACAATTCAGCTTTTACTTGTAATGTCATGACTTTTCTCTGCTTTTTGGGAGCACTTCCAGCATCAGTAGTGGCACTTCGTATTAGTCCCGCCGTGTCATTCAAAGTTTATAGTATTGCCCTAAACACAAAAAATATGTGAGAACTGAAAGAGATAAGTTTTATTGCAATATGCAATTTACTGGAGAGAGAAACTGCTCATGTGCAGACGGTTAGCATCACATGGCATTTTAAGTGGATACTTCCAGCACGTGAGCTCACCACAATGGCAATGTAGCTGGCAATGCAGCAATTATTACAGTAGTACCTTATATATACAGTTAATTTTATGCAATTATGATTTAATAATGTATTTTGTGTTGTTTCTATTTCTCTCTACTGCAAAGGACGCCATGTACAGTCTGTTTGCATATGTTTTGATACATTTTTACTTTTTAGAATAGATGTGTGCATTATTTTATGGCAGTAAATGATAAAATAGACTGGTATCTACATATATTTTATGCATTCATGACATACCTTTTTCTTAATTTTTCTTATATTTCTAGGATACATGGTCTGTCTGTGAGTTTTTTCAAGTTGCCACAAATCTCCAAAAATATTTCTAATATATTTACTGAAAAAAATTCATGTAGAAGTGGACTTTCACAGTTCAAACCCATGTTGTTCAAGGGTCAACTGCATTAGTCTCCTATTGCTGCCATAACAAATTACTATAAATTTAGTGGTTTCAAGCAACACAAATCTATTATTTTACAGTTCTGGAGGTCAAAGTGAGTCTCACTAGGCTAAAATGAAGGTGTCAGTGAACTCCTTGGCTTTGGTGCCTTTCTCCATTTTCAAAAGCAGTTGAGCATCTTCAAATCTCTCTCTGACTTTGACTCCTGCCTCCCTTTATCCTTTATGAGCACCCTGTGATTAGACTGGGTTCACATGGATAGCAAAGATAGTCTCTCCATCTAAAGACCCTTAACTTAATCTCATCTGCAAAGTCCCTTTTTGTCATGCAAGGTAAAATATACATAGGTTCCAGGATTGGGATGCAGACATCTTTGGGGGGTTATTACTCTGCCTACCACAACTATCATTAGATATGGGGGGATGTGGATAATGAAAGGCTTGAACTTAGATCTCAGGCAAGATTAAGTTCAGGGACTGAAAGGTAAATATTGTAGATGTTTGAAATAAGCAGTGGAGTCGGGGAGATCTAGGTTCAAACCTTGACTCTTTCATGTGTGAGTTGGGTAATTTTGGCAAATTGCTTAATGTCTCTAGGTCTCAGTTTCTTCATCTGAAAAACAGGGATAAGCATAGCTTCTCCTTAGACTGTTGTGATGGTCAAGCTAGATATACATAGATGGATGGATGGATGGATGGATGGATGGATGGATGGATAGACAGATAGATAGATAATAGATGTGGCATTAGCACATGAAACTGAAGTTCACAAAATTAAACAGTTTGGCCATATCTGTCTAACTTAATACCTATGATGCTTCTATTAGCTAATCCTTAGGATTAAGATCAGTATTTGGGCCTAATTTAGGGAGACATCTGTTAATTCATTAAAAAAATAAGATTCTGCATCTATATAACAATGCTCATTGTCAGAAACTTAATGGAGCATTAGCCTCCATGGAAATAAAGCTCTGGTTATGGAGGAGACCAAACAAATAGGCTAAATATAGCTACATGTGTCAAATAAAAAAGTATCAAATGTGATGTGCTAAATGAGTGCTATAGGTATATGCAACATGCGGAGGGTAAAGGATGCAAGTTATTAATCTTAGCTCATAAAAAAGGCTTCCTAGTGGCAATGGAGCTTGAAGGAAAGCATCAGATTTCAGGCAGCAGGGTGGAAAGTGATACAACCTAAGTGAGAATGTTCATTGCAAGTTGTAGGAGCAGGGTAACTGAAGTAAGAATTCACATAAAGTACAAGGGACTTAAATGCCAGCAGGAAACAAGAACTGAAGACTGCAGATGTCCAGGATGTCCACATCAAAGTGATGTGGAAATCATGGAAGAGGCTGGACTAGCTCACATACTGCATTATTCAGGCATTTGATCGCAGAGTTGTCTACTACTCCCTTCATTTCTGTCAACATTTGCTTTGTATATTGTGGAGCTCTGATGTTTGGTGCATGTATGTTTTGAATTGTTATATCTTCTAGGCAAATTGACCCTTTTATCAACATATAATGTCCTTTTATCTTGTAACAATTTGTGACTTAAATTCTATTTTATGATATTAGTGTAGATACTGAAGCTCTCTTTTTGTTATTATTTACATCTTGTTCTACACATATATATGTATGGAGTGAAACTCCATCTCAAAAAATATAAAATACATATATATTATATATGTTATATGATATATATCATATATGTGTTAGATATAAGTTATATATATGATATATATAAAGGGCTAAATGCCCCAATTAAAAGACATAGAATGGCAAGCTGGACAGAGCCAAGACCCACTGGTGTGCTCTTCAATTCAACAAGAAGAGCTAACTATCCTAAATATATATGCATCCAATACAGGAGCACCCAGATTCATAAAGCAAGTTCTTCGAGAATGACAGACTTAGACTACTTAGACTCCCACACAATAATAGCGGGAGACTTTAACACCCCACTGACAATATTAGAAAAATCAAGACAGAAAATTAATAAAGATAGTAAGGACCCGAACTCAGCCCTGGATCAACTGGATCTGATAGACATCTACAGAATTATCCACCACAAAACAACAGAATATACATTCTCCTCATCAACACATGGCACTTACTCTAAAATTGATCACATAATTGGAAATAAAACACTCCTAAGCAAATGCAAAAGAGCTGAAACCATAACAAACAGTCTCTCAGACCACAGCACCATCAAATTAGAACTCAAGATTAAGAAATTCACCCAAAACCACACAACTACATGGAAACTGAACAACCTGCTCCTGAATGACTCTTGGGTAAATAATGAAATTAAGGCAGAAATTAATAAGTTCTTTGAAACTAATAAGAACAAAGAGACAATCTCTGGAGAACAAAGAGAGAATCTCTGGAACACAGGTAAAGTGGTGTTGAGAGGGAAATTTAGAGCATTAAATGCCCACATCAAAAGCTAGAAAGATCTCAGGTTAACAACCTAACATCTCAACTACAGAACTGGAGAACCAAGAGCAAACAAACTCCAAAGGTAGAAGACAAGAAATAACGAAGATGAGGGCATAAGTGAAGAAGACAGAGACATGAAAAACCCTTCAAAAAAAATCAACAAATGCAGAAGTTGGTTTTTTGAAAAAAAATAATAAAATAGATCATTTGCTAGACTAATAAAGAGGGAAAGAGAGAAGAATCAAATAAACATAATCGAAAATGTTAAGGGAGATGTCACCGCTAACCCCACAGAAATACAAATGACAATCAGAAAATACTGTAAACACCTCTATGTACATAGACTAAAAAATCTAGAAGAAATGAGTACATTCCTGGACACATACACCCTCCCAAGACTGAACCAGGAAGAAATTGAATCCCTGAATAGACTGATAATGAGTTCTGAAATTGAGACAGTAATAAACAGCTTATCAACCAAAAAAAGCTCAGGAACAGATAGATTCACAGCTGAATTCTACCATAAGTACAAAGAAGGGGTATCATTTCTACTGAAACTATTCCAAAAAATTCAAAGGAGGGACTCATCCCCAATTTATTCTATGAGGCCAGCATCATCCTGATACCAAAACCTGGCAGAGATGCAACCAAAAAAAGAAAACCTCAGTCTAATATCCTTAACGAACATCAATGCAAAAATCTTCAATAAAATACTGACAAACTGAATGCAGCAGCACATCACAAAGCTTATCCACTAGAATCAAGTTGGCTTCATCTCCAGGATACAAAGTTGGTTCAACATATGCAAATCAACAAATGTGATTCATCACATAAACAGAGCAAAAGACAAAAACCACATGATTATCTCAGTATATGCAGAAAAGGCCTTTGATAAAATGCAGCATCCTTCATGTTAAAAATTCTCAATAAACTAGGTATTGAAGGAACATACCTCAAAATAATAAGAGCCATATATGACAAGCCCACAGCCAATATCATACTGAATGGGCAAAAGCTGGAAGCATTCCCCTTGAAAAACAGCACAAGACTAGATGTCCTCTCTTGCCACTCCTATTCAACATAGTATTGGAAGTTTTGGCCAGGGCAATCAGATAAGAGAACAAAATAAAGAGTATTCAAATCGGAAGAGGGGGAGTCAAATTATCTTTGTCTGCGGATGACATGATCCTATATCTAGAAAACCCATCATCTCAGTCCAAAAGCTTCTTAAGCTGATAAGCAACTTCAGCAGTCTCAGGATACAAAATCAATGTGCAAAAATTGCTAGCATTCCTATATACCAACAACAGGCAATCAGACAGCCAAATCCTAAATGAACTCCCATTCACAATTACTACAAAACGAATAAAATACCTAGGAATACAGCTAACAAGGGAAGTGAAGGACCTCTTCAAGGAGAACTACAAACCATTGCTCAAAGAAATCGTAGAGGACACAAACAAATGGAGAAACATTCCATGCTCATGAACAGGAAGAATCAGTATCATGAAAATAGCCATACTGCCCAAAGCAATTTATAGATTCAATGCTATTCACATTAAACTACCATTGACATTCTTCACAGAATTAGAAAAAACTATTTTAAAATTTATGTGGGACCAAAACATCCCAAATAACCAGGACAATCATAATCACAAAGAACAAAGCTGGAGGCATCGTGTTACCCAACTTCAAACTATACTGCAAGGCTACGGTAACCAAAACAGCAGGGTATTGGTACAGGAACAGACACATAGACCAATGGAACAGAATACAGAACTCAGAAATAAGACCCAACACCTACAACCATCTGATCTTCAACAAACTAGACAAAAACAAGCAATAGGGAAAGCACTCCACATTTAATAAATGGTGCTGAGAGAACTGGCTAGCCATATGCAGAAAACTGAAACTGGACCCATCCCTTACACCATATGCAAAAATCAATTCAAGATGGATTAAAGACTTAAGCGTAAAACTCAAAACTATAAAAATGCTGCAAGACAGCCAAGGCAGTACCATTTAGGACATAGGCATGGACAAAGATTTCATGACGAAAACACCAAAGCAACTGCAACAAAAGCAAAAACTTACAAATGGGATCTAATTAAATTAAAGAGCTTCTGCACAGCAAAAGAAACAATCATTAGACACTTTTCAAAAGAAGACATACATCCGGCCAACAAACATATGACAAAAAGCTCAACATAACTGATCATTCGAGAAATGCAAATAAAAATGACAATAAGATGCCATCTAACACCAGTCAGAATGGCTATTACTAAGATGTCAAAAAACAACAGATGCTGGTGAGGTTATGGAGAAAAAGGAATGCTTTTACATTGTTGGTGAGAGTGTAAATTAGTTCAACCATTGTGGAAGACAGTGTGGCGATTCCCCAAAGACCTAGAGGTGCACCATTTGACTCAGCAATCCCATTATGGGGTATACACCAAAAATATATATAAATCATTGTGTTATAAATATACATGCACATGTATGTTCATTGCAGCATTTTTCACAATACCAAAGACATAAAATCAATCTAAACACCTATCAACGATGGACTGGATAAAGAAATGTGGTACATATACAGTACATATACTACGCAGCCATAAAAAGGAACAAGATCATGTCCTTTGCAGGGATATGGATGGAGTTGGAAGCCATTATCCTCCAGAAACTAACACAGGAACAGAAAACCAAACAACGCATGTTCTCATTTTTAAGTGGGAACTAAATGATGAAAATACATGGACACATAGAGGGGAACAGCACACACTGGGAACTATCAGTGGGTGGTGGGTGGGGGGGAGAGCATCAGGAAGAATAGCTAATTGGTGCTGGGCTTAATATGTAGGTGATAGGATGATCTGTGCAGCAAACCACTATCGCACATATTTACTTGTGTAACAAACCTACACATCCTGCACATGTACCCATGAACTTAAAATAAAAGTTGAAGAAAAGAAAAAGAAAGAATGAACAATCCTAAAATTCATATAGAACCAAGAAAAGAGCACAAAGAGCCAAAGCAATCCTAAGCAAAAAGAACAAATCTGGATGCATCACAATACCTGACTTCAAATTATACTGCAAGGCTATTGTAACCAAAATAGCATGGTATTGGTATAAAAGTAGATACATAGACAAATAGAATATAATAGAGAACCCAGAAATAAAGCCAAATAGTTACAACCAACTAATCGACAACGAAGCATATACAAATATAAACTTAGGAAAGGATATGCTATTCAATAAATGGTGCTGAGAAAACTAGATAGCAACATGTAGAAGAATGAAACTGGATGTATATCTCTCACTTATACAAAAATCAACTCAAGATGGATTACAGACTTAAATCTAAGGCTTGAAACCATACAAATTCTAGAACAAAATCCAGGAAAAATTCTTTTAGATATTAGCCTAGGCAAAGAATTTATAACTAAGACCCCAAAAGCAACCACCACAAAAATAAATAAATAAATAAATAAATAGGACTTAATAAAACTAAAATGCTCTGCACAGCAAAAGAAATAATCATCAGAGTAAACACACAACTCACAGAATGGGAGAAAATATTTGCAAACTATGCATCTGACAACAGACTAATACCCAGAATCTACAAATAAATCAGCGAGGGGAAAAAAATCCCATTAAAAAGTGGGCAAATGACATGAATATACATTTCTCAAAATAACATGTATAAATGGCCAAGAAACATATGAAAAACTGCTCACCATCACTAATCATTAGGGAATGCAAATTAAAACCACAATGAGAAACCACCTTATCCCAGCCAGAATGGCCATTTATTTAAAAGTCAAAAAACAAGAGATGTTGGCATGGATATGGTGAAAAGCGAAAGTTTATATACTTCTGGTGGTAACATAAATCAGTATCACCTCTATGGAAAACTTCTGGTGGTAACATAAATCAGTATCACCTCTATGGAAAACAGTATGGAGATTTCTCCAAGAACTAAAAGTAGATCTACCATTCAATCCAGCAATCCCACTACTGGACTATGTACCCAAAGGAAAAGAAGTCATTGTATCAAAAAAACCTACATTCATATGATTATCACAGCACAATTCACAATTGCAAAGCTATGGAATCAACCTAAGTGCCCATCAGTCAATGACTGGATAAAGAAAATGTGGTATATATACACCATGGAATACTAGTTAGCCATAAAAAAGAATGAAATAATGTATTTTACAGCAACTCAGATGGAACTGAATGCCATTATTCTAAGTGAAGTAACTCAGGAATGGAAAACCAAATACCATATTTTCTCATTTGTAAATGGGAGCTAAGCTATGGATACACAAAGGCACACAAAATGATATAATGGACTTTACAGACTCAGAATAGGGGAGTGTGGGAGGGGTGACTTAGAAAGTTACATATTGGTTACAACATACACAACTTGGGTACACTAAAATTTCAGACTTCAGGACTATACAATTCATCCATGTAAGCAAAAACCACTTGTACTCCTAAAGCTATTAAAATGGTTTTCCTTTAAAAAAAAAAAATTTGTTGGTTTGCAAGCATAAATGAAAGGGAATAGAGTCCAAACGTTTGTCCAGAAACTTCTGAGTGTAAAGCCTTGGAAAAAATGACTGCTTCTAAATTCTGAGGTGTAAGAAACAAGATTGAAAAGGCTTTTGAGTGACACAGGTCAAAAGATTCAGCCTAGTAGCAAAGAACTAATTAAGAATTTTGCCTTCCCATCTGACCTTGAAGGCCTCAAGGAAGTCACCATCTCACTGAGAGAAAAGGGTATTAGGGTAAGAAAGTAATATAATAATTCAAGCTTGGTAGTGATATCTAGGGAAAAAACTTTGGGATTTGCTATTGGCATAAAAAAACTTAAGGGAAGAAAACAGAACAGAAACAAGTAATCCAAGCACAAAAAGAAAAACACTGCATGATCTCAGTTATAGGTGTAATCTAAAAAAAGGTCTAACTCCAAAGTAGAGAATAGAATGGTGGTTAGCAGGGACTGGGGCAAGGGTAGAAGTGGATGGGAAGATGTTGGTCAAAGTATACAAAGCTTCAGTTAGAAGGAGTAAGTTCTTGAGATTTATTCCACAGCATAATGACTATAGTTAATAATAATGCAATATATTTCAAAATTGCTAAGAATTTCACATCACACACACGCAAAAAAATTTCATACCACACATACGCATGTGAAGTGATGGATATGTTAATTTGCTTGGTTTAATCATTTCATAGTGAATACATATATGAAAGCTTCACATTGTACTCCATAAATATATAAATTATTATTTGTCAAAAATAAAATAAATTTTTTTAAAAAAAGAAAGAACAGAATCTTATCAGATTTTTGACAGAAATGTATGGCCAAGAAACCATGAGCCTGAACTAAAAATAAAATTGTTTAAAGGCGTTTGTCTATTTGAGCCTTGAAACAACAGCAGGGCACTAAAGGGCTGCAAAGCTGTGTACCCTCCTAAGATGGCGGACTCCCCTGCAATCACTTCAAACGTAGCCATTGAGAATAAAGTGCAAGAAAGAACTTGCCAGGACAGAGCTGGGGCCATGGAGACCAACTGAGAAGGGATTGCCTTTCCCAGCAAAATCAAGGTCTAATCAAGAAAGTTCTCCCACATTCTGGCTGAGAATCTCTACCTTGCCTACCCAACTGGATTCCATTGTTGCTTTGGGCCTGTGATGACTGTGCTGCCCGCTCTTAACCCTGTTCTAAATGGGAGCTTCTAACGTTATGAGGCTTCCGTGCTTCACCATTGAAAATGGGGAGGCACTAGGGAGGAGGCAAATAACTTTATTCTCTTCTAGTTCATAAGTCATCAAACCACAAGGATCCTCATTTAGATGTGATGGAGAAGAGAGCACATCACCCAGAGATCCTGAACAGTGACTGAGCAAGGTGCCAGGGCTGAAGGGGACTTAGGGTCCCCCTCTGGGAGGGGTGTGTTGTGTGTGAGGGGAAAAGCAAAACAGGAATTTGGTAAACAGTAGGGGAAGCTCTGTTAGAGACTGGCTAGTGTTCACCAAATGTACTTCCTTTCCTCCCACACACACAGATGAGTGACATTTCCCAGCCTCCTTTGCAGTTTTGTATGGCCATGTGACATTCTGGCCAATGGAATGTGGGCAGAAGCAGTATCTGCCACTTCCAGTTCTGATCCATTAAAACCTCCTGTGATACCTTCTTCACTCTTTCTTCCACTATCAGCCAGCTAGGTAGCAAGGGCCACATGCTGGAGAGAGCCTGAGTCCCTGCATGGTCATGTGAGGCACAGCAGCCCCTCCACGCAAGCCTGGTACCTCAAGGTAACCATCAGTGAATGGAGAAAACCTAAACTTTACATTAGGAGAAATAAACTTCTGAGGTGTTAAGCCACCGAGATTTCAGAATATATGCTTTAGAACTAGCATCACCTTAAATATGAAAACTTAATACTGGCATGTTCTAAAGGTCAACAACTATGAACATTCCAATGTAATATAACTAGATGAGTAAATTATGGTGTCAGCATGGAATACCGTGTAACCACTAGGCCAGGCATGGTGGCTCACACCTGTAATCCCAGCACTTTAGAAGGCCAAGATGGGCGGATCACCTGATATCAGGAGTTCAAGACAAGCATGGCCAACATGGTGAAACCCCGTCTCTACTAAAAATACAAAAAGTAGCCGGGTGTGGTGGTGGGCACCTGTAATCCTAGCTACTAGGGAGGTTGAGACAGAACAATAGCTTGAACCAGGTAGGCAGAGGTTGCAGTGAGCCAAGATCATGCCACTGCACTCCAGCCTGGGCAACAGAGCGAGACTCCATCTCAGGAAAAAAAAAAAAAAGAAAGAAGAATATAAAGTCATACTAGTTGACATGAAAACATATCTGTGCTACACTATTAAGTGGGAAAAAATTAGGTTAGAAAACAAGATGCAACATAATCCCATTTCAGTAAAGTGGGAAAAAATTAGGTTAGAAAACAAGATGCAACATAATTCCACCAGTAAAGTTGTATGGTTAGGTAATCCAGGTTCTGTGAACCTTCTAGAAGGATGTTCCCTAAATAATTAACAGTGAGGAATATGTGACTTCAGTAATCATTTCATCTTCTCCCACGCATTTTTCAGGCTTGTTTGACATTTTACAATGCCTATATTTTTGTGTGTGTGTGTTTTTGTTTTTTGAGACGGAGTCTGGCTCTGTCGCCCAGGCTGCAATGCAGTGACGCGATCTCAGCTCACTGCAAGATCTGCCTCCCAGGTTCACGCCATTCTCCTGCCTCAGCCTCCCCAAAAGGTGGGACTACAGGCGCCCACCACCACACTCGGCTAATTTTTTGTATTTTTAGTAGAGACAGGGTTTCACTATGTTAGCCAGGATGGTCTCGATCTCCTGACCTTGTGATCCACCCGCCTCAGCCTCCCAAAGTGCTGGGATTACAGGTGTGAGCCACCACGTGCAGCCCGATGCCTATGTTTTTAAATATAAAAACAACAAAGCTATGTTTGAGCAGTAAATGTGTTATTTTTCCTCCAGCTGACCCTGTAATGTCCATTTCCTTTAAGAGAGTTTCCCCATCAGTATTGAATATTCAACATTGAATATCCTGAAAGCATTACTTCAAGCACGTTGGAAAACCTATAGGTAAGAAAATAACATGATAATAACAATAATAACAATATAACATGATAATAACAATCTTATCTAGGCTCAGAGCACATCTGCACATTTCACAGTTATTCTTATTCACACATAAGAAGTGACATGATGGATTCTGTTCCAAGATGGCCAAATAGGAACAGCTCCGGTCTGCGGCTGCCAACGTGATCAATGCAGAAGATGGTGATTTCTGCATTTCCAACTGAGGTACCTGTTCATCTCATTGGGACTGGCTGGACAGTGGGTGCAGCCCACAGAGGGCAAGCCAAAGCAGGGCGGGGCATCATCTCACCCAGGAAGCACAAGGGGTTGGGGGATTTCCCTTTCCTAGCCAAGGGAATCTGTGACAGACGGTACCTGGAAAATCGGGACACTCTCACCCAAATACTGCGCTTTTCCAATAGACTTAGCAAATGGCACACCAGGAGATTATATCCTGTGCCTGGCTCAGTGGGTGCCATGCCCACAGAGCCTTGCTCACTGCTAGCGCAGCAGTCTGAGATCGACCTGCAAGGCAGCAGCCTGGCAGGGGGAAGGGCATCTGCTATTGCTGAGGCTTGAGTAGGTAAACAAAGTGGCCGGGGAAGCTCAAACTGGGCAGAGCCCACTGCAGCTCTCCAAGGCCTGCTGCCTCTATAGATCCCACCTCTGGGGCAGGGCATAGCTGAACAAAAGGCAGCAGAAACTTCTGCAGACTTAAACGAACCTGACAGCTCTGAAGAGAGCGGTGGTTCTCCCAGCATGGTGTTTGAGTTCTGAGAACAGACAGACTGCCTCCTTAAGTGGGTCCTTGACCCCCAGGTAGCCTAACTGAGAGACACCTCCCAGCAGGGGCCGACTGATACCTCACATAGGTAAGTGCCCCTCTGGGATGAAGCCTCCAGAGGAAGGATCAGACAGCAATATTTGCTGTTCTGCAATATTTGCTGTTCTGCAGCCTCCACTGGTGATACCCAGGCAAACAGGGTCTGGAGTGGACTTCCAGCAAACTCAACAGACCTACAGCTGAGAGACCTGACTGTTAGAAGGAAAACTAACAAACAGAAAGGAATGGCATCAACATCAACAAAAAGGACATCCACACCAAAACCCCATTTGTAGGTCACCACATCAAAGACCAAAGGTAGATAAAACCACAAAGATGGGGAGAAACCAGAGCAGAAAAGCTGAAAATTCTAAAAACCAGAGTGCCTCTTCTCTTCCAAAGGATCACAGCTCCTCACCAGCAATGAAACAAAGCTGGATGGAGAATGACTTTGACGAGCTGACACAAGTAGGCTTCAGAAGGTCGATAATAACAAACTTCTCTGAGCTAAAGGAGGAAGTTTGAACCCATTACTAGGAAGCTAAAAACCTTGAAAAAAGATTAGACAAATGGCTAACTAAAATAAACAGTGTAGAGAAGACCTTAAATGACCTAATGGAGCTGAAAACCATGGCACAAGAACTACGTGACACATGCACAAGCTTCAATAGCCGATTTGATCAAGTGGAAGAAAGGGTATCAGTGATTGAAGATCAAATTAATGAAATAAAGCGAGAAGAGAGTTTAGAGAAAAAAAAAAGAGTAAAAAGAAATGAACAAAGCCTCCAAGAAATATGGGACTATGTGAAAAGACCAAATCTATGTTTGATTGGTGTACCTGAAAGTGACGGGGAGAATGGAACGAAGTTGGAAAACACTCTTCAGTATATTATCCAGGAGAACTTCCCCAACCTAGCAAGGCAGGCCAACATTCAAATTCCGGAAATACAGAGAACACCACAAAGACACTCCTCAAGAAGAGCAAACCCAAGATACATAATTCTCAGATTCACCAAGGTTGAAATGAAGGAAAAAATGTTAAGTGCAGCCAGAGAGAAAGGTCAGGTTAACCACAAAGGGAAGTCTGATGACTAACAGTGGATCTCTCAGCAGAAACTCTACAAGTCAGAAGAGAGTGGAGGCCAATATTCAACATTCTTAAAGAAAAGAATTTTCAACCCAGAATTTCATATCCAGCCAAACTAAGCTTCATAAGTGAAGGAGAAATAAAATCCTTTACAGACAAGCAAATGCTCAGAAATTTTGTTACCACTAGGTCTGCCTTACCAGAGCTCCTGAAGGAAGCACTAAACATGGAAAGGAACAACTGGTACCAGCCACTGCAAAACCATGCCAAACTGTAAAGACCATCGATGCTAAGAAGAAACTGCATCAACTAACAGATAAAATAACCAGCTAACATCATAATGATGGGATCAAATTCACACATAACAATATTAACTTTAAATATAAATAGGCTAAATATCCCAATTAAAAGACACAGACTGGCAAATTGGACAAAGAGTCAAGACCCATCAGTGTGCTGTATTCAGGAGACCCATCTCACATGCAGAAACACACATAGGCTCAAAATAAAGGGATGGAGGAAGATCTACCAAACAAATGGAAAGCAAAAAAAGCAAGGGTTGCAATCCTAGTCTCTGATAAAACAGACTTTAAACCAACAAAGATCAAAAGAGACAAAGAAGGCCATTACATAATGGTAAAGGAATCAATTCAACAAGAAGAACTAACTATCCTAAATATATATGCACCCAATACAGGAGCACCCAGATTCATAAAGCAAGTCCTTAGAGGCCTACAAAGAGACTTAGACTCCCATATAGTAATAATGGGAGACTTTAACACCCCACTGTCAATATTAGACAGATCAACGAGACAGAAGGTTAACAAGGATCTCCAGGACTTGAACTCAGCTCTGCAACAAGCAGACCTAATAGACATCTACAGAACTCTCCATCCAAATCAACAAAATATACATTCTTCTCAGCACCACGTTGCACTTATTCCAAAGTTGACCACATAATTGGAAGTAAAGCACTCTCAGCAAATGTAAAAGAACAGAAATCATAACAAACTGTCTCTCAGACCATAGTGCAATCAAAGTAGAACTCAGGATTAAGAAACTCACTCAAAACTGCACAACTACATGGAAACTGAACAACCTGCTCCTGAGTGACTACTGGGTAAATAACAAAATGAAGGCAGAAATAAAGATATTCTTTGAAACCAGTGAGAACAAAGACACAACGTACCAGAATCTCTGGGACATATTTAAAGCAGTGTGTAGAGGGAAATTTCTAGCACTAAATGCCCACAAGAGAAAGTGGGAAAGATCTAAAATTGACACCCTAACATCACAATTAAAAGAAGCAGAGAAGCAAGAGCAAACACATTCAAAAGCTAGCAGAAGGCAAGAAATAACTAAGATCAGAGCACAACCGAAGGAGATAGATACACAAAAAACCCTTCAAAAAAATCAGTGACTCCAGGAGCTGGTTTTTTGAAAAGATCAACAAAATTGATAGACCACTGGCAAGACTAATAAAGAAGAAAAGAGGTCGGGCACAGTGGCTCACGCCTGTAATTCCAGCACTTTGGGAGGCCAAGACGGGCAGATCACAAGGTCAGGAGATAGAGACCATCCTGACTAACACAGTGAAACCCCCTCTCTACTAGAAATACAAAAAATTAGCCAGGAGTGGTGGCGGGTGCCTGTAGTCCCAGCTACTCGGGAGGCTGAGGCAGGAGAATGGCATGAACCCGGGAGGCAGAGCTTGCAGTGAGCTGAGATCGCACCACTGCACTCCAGCCTGGGTGACAGCGCGAGACTCCTTCGAAGGAAAGGAAAGGAGAGGAGAGGAGAGGAGAGGAGAGGAGAGGAGAGGAGAGGAGAGGAGAGGGGAGGGGAGAGGGGAGGGGAGGGGAGAGGGGAGGGGAGAGGGGAGGGGAGGGGAGAGGGGAGGGGAGAGGGGAGGGGAGAGGGGAGGGGAGGGGAGAGGGGAGGGGAGGGGAGAGGGGAGGGGAGGGGAGAGGGGAGAGGAGGGGAGAGGGGAGAGGAGGGGAGAGGAGAGAGGAGAGGAGAGGAGAGAGGAGAGGAGAGGAGAGAGGAGAGGAGAGGAAAAAGGAAAGGAAAGGAAAGGAAAGGAAAGGAAAGGAAAGGAAAGGAAAGGAAAGGAAAGGAAAGGAAAGGGAGAGAGAGAGAGAGAGAGAAAGAAAGAAAGGAAGGAAGGAAAGGAAAGAAAGAAAGAAGAAAAGAGAGAATAAAACAGATGCAATAAAAAATTACAAAGAGGATATCACCACCAATCCCACAGGAATACAAACTACAAAATACAGAGAATATTATAAACACCTCTATGCAAATAAACTAGAAAATCTAGAAGAAATGGATAAATTCCTGGACACATACACCCTCCCAAGACTAAACCAGGAAGAAGTTGAATCTCTGAGCAATAACAGGCTCTGAAATTGAGGCAATAATTAATAGCCTACCAACCAAAAACAGTCCAAGACCATATGGGTTCACAGACGAATTCTACCAGAGGTACAAACAGGAGCTGGTACCATTCCTTCTGAAACTATTCCAATCAATAGAAAAAGAGGGAATCCTCCCTAACTCATTTTATGAGGCCAGCATCATCCTGATACCAAAGCGTGGCAGAGACACAACAAAAAAAGAGACCAATATCCCTGATGAACATCAGTGCAAAAATCCTCAATAAAATACTGGCAAACCGAATCCAGCAGCACATCAAAAAGCTTATCCACCATGATCAGGTCAGCTTCACCCCTGGGATGCAAGGCTGGTTCAAGATATGAAAATCAAGAAATGTAATCCATCACATAAACAGAACCAACAACAAAAACCACATGATTACCTCAATTAATGCAGAAAAGGCCTTCGACAAAATTCAACAGCACTTCATACTAAAAACTCTCAATAAACTAGGTATTGATGGAACGTATCTCAAAATAATACGAGCTATTTATGACAAACTCATCACTAATATCACACTGAATGAGCAAAAACTGGAAGCATTCCCTTTGAAAACTGGCACAAGACAGGGATGCCCTCTCTCACCACTCCTATTCAACACAGATTGCAAGTTCTGGCCAGGGCAATCAGACAAGAGAAAGAAATAAAAGAGTATTCAATTAGGAAAGGAGGAAGTCAAATTGTCCCTGTTTGCAGATGACATGATTGTATATTTAGAAAACCCCATTGTCTCAGCCCAAAATCTCCTTAAGCTGATAAGCAACTTCAGCAATGTTTCAGGATAAAAAATCAATGTGCAAAAATCACAAGTGTTCCTATACACCAATAACAGACAGAGACCCAAATCATGAGCGAACTCCCATTCACAATTGCTACAAAGAGAATAAAATACCTAGGAATCCAACTTACAAGAGATGTAAAGGACCTCTTCTAGGAGAACTACAAACCACTGCTCAGTGAAATAAAACAGGACACAAACAAATGGAAGAACATTCCATGCTCATGGATAGGAAGAATCAATATGGTGAAAATGACCATATTGCCCAAGGTAATTCATAGATTCAATGCCATCCCCATCAAGCTACCAATGACTTTCTTCACAGAATTGGAAAAAACTACTTTAAAGTTCATAGGGAACCAAAAACAGCCTGTATTGCCAAGACAATCCTAAGCAAAAAGAACAAAGCTATAGGCAGCACACTACCTGGCTTCAAACTGTACTACAAAGCTGCAGTAACCAAAACAGCATGGTACTGGTACCAAAACAGAGAGATAGACCAATGGAACAGAACAGAGCCCTCAGAAATAACACCATGCATCTACAACCATCTGATCTTTGACAAACCTGACAAGAACAAGCAATGGGGAAAGGATTCCCTATTTAATAAATGGTGCTGGGAAAACTGGCTAGCCATATGTAGGAAACTGAAACTGGATCCCTTCCTTACACTTTATACAAAAATTAATTCAAGATGGATTAAATACTTAAATGTTAGACCTAAAACCATAAAAACCCTAGAAGAAAACCTAGGCAGTAACATTCAGGACATAGGCATAGGCAAGGACTTCATAACTAAAACACCAAAAGCAATGGCAAAAGCCAAAATAGACAAATAGGATCTAATTAAACTAAAGAGCTTCTGCGCAGCAAAAGAAACTACCATAAGTGTGAACAGGCAACCTACACAATGGGAGAAAATTTTTGTAATCTACCCATCTGATAAAGGGCTAATATCCAAAATCTACAAAGAACTTAAATGTATAAGAAAAAACAAAAACAAAACAAAACAAAAAAACATCAAAAGTGGGCAAAGGATATGAACAGAAACACAGAAACTTCTCAAAAGAAGATATTTATGCAGCCAACAGACACATGAAAAAATGCTCATCACCACTGGCCATCAGAGAAATGCAAATCAAAACCACAATGAGATACTATGTCACACCAGTTAGAATGGTGATCATTAAAAAGTCAGGAAGCAACAGATGCTGGAGAGGATGTGGAGAAATAGGAAAGTTTTACACTGTTTGTGGGAGTGTAAACTAGTTCAACCATTGTGTAAGACAGTGTGGCGATTCATCAAGGATCTAGAACTAGAAATACCATATGACCCAGCCATCCCATTACTGGGTATATACCCAAAGGATTACAAATCATGCTACTATAAAGACACATGCACACATATGTTTACTGCAGTACTATTTACAATAGCAAAAACTTGGAACCAACCCAAATGTCCATCAATGATAGACTGGATTAAGAAAATGTGGCACATATACACCATGGAATACTATGCAGTCATAAAAAATGATGAGTTCATGTCCTTTTCAGGGACATGGATGAAGCTGGAAACCATCATTCTCAGCAAACTATTGCAAGGACAGAAAACCAAACACCACATGTTCTCACTCATAGGTGTGAAGTGAACAATGAAAACACTTGGACATGGGGTGGGGAACATCACAAACAGGGGACCGTCATAGGGTGGGGGAAGGGGGAGGGATAGCATTAGGAGAAATACCTAATGTAAATGACGAGTTAATGGGCGCAGCAAACCAACATGGTACATGTATACCTATGTAACAAACCTGCATGTTGTGCACATGTACCCTAGAACTTAAAGTATAATTTTTTTAAAAATGTTTTAAGCCAAAAAAAAAGAAGTGACATGACATAAACTGCCCGGTCTCTGCCCTCCTAACCCTGGGACATCAGGCAGACCTTGAAAGCTGGATATTATCATTTGGGAGGTGAAGAGAGGGCAATGCAATGAACGTCCCTGCTCTAAAGGCCCTGGTTTGACTTGTACAAGGAAGCAGTAAGGTGCAGAAAGGAGCTTCAGTGGGAGCTATGGCCAGGCTTTGAAATCTTCCCCACACCAGCATGATGACTGGTGTGTCTACCACTGAGCTCCCTGCCTTCCAGTTAGCTAGGGTGAAAACATAACCAATCCTCTTCTGACACAGATCTCTCTGTTATTAGGATCACAGAAAAGGTGGCCATGGTGACAATCCTGCCTTTGGGGTTTAGATCATAGACGACTATACCTATGCTTAAATAGCTGTCATAAAAATAGAGTTTTGAGCAGAAATGTGGATCCAGAAAATAGATTTTTAGAAAAATTAAACTACCAATAATGTCCACAGTGAACAGAAAGAGGCTGGTGGCTGAAAATCTATTTAAAGGCTACTGCGACAATCCTGCGTGCATGATGAAGATGGAAAGAGAAAGGAAGAATTTAGGGCGCAAACCCAGGCCCTAAGCATCCAACAGATTCACAGAGTCCACGTACGAAGTGCAGGGAAACTGAGACCACTCCAGGTATCTCAAGCAGAGGAAATTTAACATAGGGAATTGGTTACAAAGATATAGAAAGAACTAGAAGAGAACAAAGGAGAGGGAGAGGGCAGAAGTAAAAAGGAAAAGGGGGTCACAGCTAGACACCCATCATTAATGCTCCTAAACAATGTCCCTTGGCCTGCTCAGCCTGAGGAGGTTGTGCCAGTTGGCTCTGAAGCCACCAAGGAAGTGCTATATCAACTAAGATTGGAGCCCCAGTAAGGAGGTTACCTGCAGGGTTGCTGATGTTCCAACTCACCCCGTCCTTACTATCACTACAGCAACTGCTTGCAATGACCTCACAGTAAAACCCAGAATCAGGAAGTTTTTCTCTCTGTCTTACTGGTCTCCCACCAGTGCCTCCTATTAACAGAATTTAACAGCAAACAAGCTGGCAAGATAGCCTGGGATATGTAGCTTTCCAGCTCCTAGCCCTAGCAGTAAAGAGCAAAGCACAGGAAGGTAAGTGAAAGGCCAGCCTACACTCTTACCCGTTGTTAACAAATGTCCATTGTGAAGGATATGTACAGGGCAATGGAGAGGAAGCAAGGTGATGGGGAGGGTAGGGGTTATAGTCCTTGCCTTCAAGGAAAATCCTAGAGATAATTTAGAATTGGGGCAATAGCAAAATTGCTCCTGTGACTGTATGGCAATCAGATCATTGAAATTAAATGGAAATGACCAAGTTGGAGCCAGATAAAGCATGCCACGTGCCCTCTCCAGAATTCTCTGTCTGCTACACTAAAAATAACATCTTTCTCTTGTTGACAGAATTGCAGCTAGCACATATGGTACCATTGTGCAAATTTTTAAAAGGTATCTTCTCTGGGGTGGTAAAATATAAAAAGATGTCCTCTCAGGGAGGGTAAATTAGAAAAAGGTGGCACCTCTGAGCTGATGAATTAGAAAAAGGTTTGCCATCCTCAGCACCAGGGCTCCATTCACCCCTTGGCCACTACCATTGTGTGGGATGTCACCTGCACAGCGGCAGGCTGCAGGCCACCTGTAATACGCTACTGTTTGCTAAGCCCTTTTATCTCTCATCTTACATGATCCTCACAATAGTCCCACAAAATAAGCATTATTACTTCCCATCTTACAGTTGAAGAGAATTAAATGGCTTATTCCCAGTCATATACTTAATAAGTGACACAAGAGCTGGTAGAAATGTGAAATCTAATAATAGCTCCTCAACAATAATACTGAGCGCCAACAGTGAGGCAGAAACTGTATGTACTTGAAACTCTACACATATGACCACAGTCAATTCTCTTAACAGTATGAGGTTGCTAGTATTCTCTGCATTTCACGGGCCAATTTTTGACTGCTAGGAGAACAAGGATATCAGGGTCCCGGGGAAGTCCCCCACCCCGTGCAAACAGTGTGTGTGCCCAGTCCCCGAGCCACCATGAATGGCATTCTTTCATTTATTTATTTATTTTTTTTTGTACTAGTTATTGCCTCACTCAAAGGAGGCCTAAACACAGTGAGATCTGAAGGGACAAGGGGACTGAATAGGAATATCTGAAGCTGGGATTTCCTGTGGGTTTTTCTACGAGTGAAACAAAAAGCTCCTTTGACTCTGGCTCCTTCAGGGTTCCAGGGAACAAGTTGGCATTATCTCTGCACTGAAGGGCCTTTGACTCCCACACTCACTGCAGACAATGCTAAAAGAACACCCAAAGGATTAGTGAAATGGCCTGCCAAGTCCCCAACTTTACAGAAGCTCTCCCTTGGTGGAAACAGCTCACAAGTGACAGCTCTGAAAATGTACAGAGAGCCGGCAAGGTTTGGTGGGAAGGCAATAGACCGAGTCCTCATCCTCTGCTGTCCCAGTGCATACCCAGGTTGGGTACATTTTCATAACGGTTTTATTAAATAGATGTTCACTGTGACTATTTCCTCCCTGGAGCTAAAACACCTGAGAAGCCAAGGAAGAAGGAAAACTATGTTTAGAGAGAAAGGCAATGACAGACACTCTGCTGAGCTGAACTTCTTTTAAGGTTAGAATGCCCTCTTTGGGTATGAAATTATAGCAGCAGGAGCAGGGGAATTTTCTGAGCCAGAAGAGATTCAGAAACACCAAAATCCACACAATGTCCTAATGGAGAATTGTACAGAGCTTACATTTCATAGAGATGAAAATGTTATATAGGCAAAACCAAAATTCAATTGCACAGTGAAAAAACAAAAGATTTACTGGGTCTAGAACTATAACTCCTGTAACAGAGCCAACCTATATGTTTTGTTACACAGCCTTCACTGTCCATGATACATTTGGTATCAATCATCCACACTGAATCTTGGTCTAGAACTATAACTCCTGTAACAGAGCCAACCTATATGTTTTGTTATACAGCCTTCACTGTCCATGATACATTTGGTATCAATCATCCACACTGAATCTTCTCATCACCAGCAGCACTAGAGATACTCAGAGCCCAAGACAGCATCCTACCCACCAAAAGAATAGCTCACCTTGATTGTCATTGCTGGTTGGTATTTAATGGGGCACTTTGACAGTTTCAACCCTTTTCCTTCAGGCTTATCAGTGAAAGCAGTTGTCCAGTTCATCTTGTTAGACCAGCAGGGTCTCCAGAGCATGGACAGACTACAGGGTAGGTTATCATTTGTCCTAAGGCTACAAAAATGTGGCATCACAGGATTCATCCAAAAGGCAGCATCGGGAGAGTCTATACTAGTCAGCCCTCCAAAGAGTGTAAGTCAAGCAGGAGAATCCAGGGGTCAGGCCGAGGATCAAAAACCAGGGAGGGGCCCAGCATGGTGGCTCATGCCTATAATCCCAGCACTTTGGGAGACAGAGGCAGGAGGCTTTCTTGAGCCCAGGAGTTCAAGACCATCCTGGGTAACATGGGGAGATCCTGTCTCTACAAAAAATAAATAAAAATAAAAATAGCCAGATATTCTGACATGCTCCTATAGTCCCAGCTACTTGCAGGGCTGAGGTGGGAGGATCACTTGAGCCCAGTAAGTAGAGGCTGCAGTGAGCTGTGATTATGCCACTGCACTCCAGCATGGGCAACAGAGGGAGATCTTGTCTCAAAAAAAAAAAAAAAAAAAAATACCAAAGAGGTCTAGTGAGCCCACAGTTTTGGCAGCTGAGTTCGGGAGGCACTCCCACTCAGAGCATACTGCTGTGCTGCTTTATGGAGAAGCCAGCCTGCACTCACACTCCAGAAATGTGCTAAAGCTGGGGGTGAACAATACAACCCCACGATGTCTTGTGCTTATCTTCCCCAAGACACTCTCCTGTTCATCTGTTCCTCCCTTACGCAGTGCTGTGCCTGGTGGCTCAGAGACCAAACGCAGCATATCAGCAGCCTGTCTCAAGAAACAGAGGCAGTACAATAGTAACTGAGGCTAAGAACTGGAAATGGAGGAGGAGGGAAAGAGAGGAAGTGGAGGGAAAGTAGCAAAACAGCTATTAAGCACAAATCCATGATGCATCATCTCTAATTCCAAAATCCAAAATTCTCTGAGAACCTCAAGCTTTCTCTAATTCATGTGGCAGTAATCTGACCTGACTGAACTCACATGGTGGCAGAACCTCATGTGCACAGATGTGAAGCAATTTAGAGTCTTTATTTATCCTACTCAGTGGGAACATGCATCTGTTTTGCTGTAGAAACACTAATGTGATTCAGATAGCATTATATATCTGTAGAAACACCAACGTGAATCAGATAACATTAATCCACTTGGACCTGGATTAGGACAGGAGGGAGCCACAGATTACTGGACAAGCAATAAAGACAACAGATTATAGGCAGGACTGGCTGCTGGGGACAACACAAGCAAGTTTATAGTAAAAGTATTTATCTACACATAAATGATGATAGGGTGTGACAAATACTGATCACATTGGACCTTCACTGCAACTCTGTAAATTGAGGGCTGATATTATTATCCCCATTTTCACAAGGGAGGACACTGAGATCTAGAGACACTAGAGGACTTATGCAGGACCCTGACCCTCCTTCCCCATCCACATCCTTTCCACCTGGCCATTCAGCTGGTTGTGGTTAACTATCACTTATCCACAACAATAACAAACAAGTTGAAGTATTTTGATCACAATTTAAATGACGTTTGCCTTTGGGATGTACCTCTGTGCTTCCAGGAGAAGATGCATTTGTCCATTGTTTCAGGAATGCACCATACTTCATGATAAATGATGAACACAGGAGGTGTTGGGAGCACCAGAGGCATAAGGGTTGGCTAGGGGGATGATCAAGTGTCCCATGCTTCATCAGTCTCCTAAATCCACTCCAAATTAAAATCATGATGATGTGCTTTGCTATGAGGAATGGACATTTTTCTCTCATGAAACATGTAGATGGAGGCTCCTTTAGAGATTTTTGTCACTTTTGGCGTGTTGATCTTGAACATGCACTCTACATGAAAAGTGTGCTTGTGAACCCAAGCAACATTAAGACAAGTGCCTTGTGCTCCTCTTTCTAACCCAACTGTTACCTAATCCTCTCCACGTGATGTTTCAAGAGCCACTCCTGGTTGAGGGCAATTCTACCTACTCCTGCATGTTATGGTGGCTATATTACACATGCTGTTTTAAAGCAATCCAGTTCAATAAGTCTTTATTGTTACTATAAGTCTAACATGAATTATAAGAAGGCAAATGAGACAAGGTTTGTCCTCAAGAAATTTACCTCATACTAATACAAAGACATACCCAAAACAGTGGATTTCTCTCCACTAAATTCCTGCTGATTGACACTTTCCCTGCTCTGTGATAATTAATAATTATTCATTTTATTGGCAAAGGCAGTCTCCTAATTTGGATGTTGTCTTTTAAAAAGGATCTTTTACTCACTGAAAAAGAAAATAAGGAGTAAACACAGCAATAGGTAAAAAATAGGCTGGTATAAAAATAGACACATAGATCAATGAAACAGAATTAAAAACTCAGAAATAAATCTACATATTTACAACCAACTGATCTTTGACAACATTGACAAGAACATACACTGGGCAAAGGACACCCCTTTCAATAAATGATATTGGGAAATTGGATTGCCATATGCAGAAGAATGAAACTGGACCCCTACACCTCACCATAAACAAAAATCAACTAAAGATGAATTAAAGTCTTAAAAATAAGACCCAAAACTATAAAAATACTAGAAGAAAAGTAGGGAAAACTCTTCTGGACATTGGTCTATGCTAAGAAGTCATGTGTAAGACCTCAAAAGCACAGGCAACAACAAAAAGAAAACATAAACAAATGGTACTTAGTTAAACTAAAAAGCTTCTGCAGAGCAAAGGAAATAATCAACAGACTTAAGAGACAACCTGCAGAATGTGAGAAAATATTTGCAAACTATGCATCCAACAATATCCAGAATATGCAAGGAACCCAAACAATTCAACAACAACAAAAAATAATTCCATTAAAAAGTGGGAGAAGGACGTGAATAGACATTTTTCAAAAGAAGACATACAAATGGCCAACAGGTATATGAAAAAATGTTCAACATTACTACTAATCAAAGAAATGCAAATTGAAATCACGAGATGCCATCCTATGCCAGTCAGAATGGCCATTATTAAGAAGTCAAAAAATAACAGATACTGAAGAGAATGCAGTGAAAAGTGAAAAATATAACTATTGCTGGGAATATAAATTATTAAAACCTCTACAGAAAACAGTATGGAGATTTCTCAAAGAACTAAAACTAAAACTACCATTTAATACCGCAATCCTACTACTGCATATCTACCCAAAGGAAAAGAAATCAATGTATCAGAAAAATACCTGGACTCACATGTTTATCAAAGCAATATTCACAACAGCAAAGATATGGAATCAACCTACATGTTCATCAACAGAGAACTGAATAAAGAAAATACAGTGAACATACAAAAGGGAAAACTATTCAGCCATAAAAAATGAAATCATGCCTTTTGCAACAACATGGATGGAACTGGAAGCCATTATCTTAAGTGAAACAAGTCAGACACAGAAAGACAAATATCACATGGTCTCACCTACAAGTGGGAGCTAAGTCATGTCCACACATGGATACAGAAAGTGGAATAACAGACAGTGGAGACTCAGAAGGGTGATGATAGGAGGGGTGAAGGATAAGAAATTATTCAATGGGTACGATGTACACTATTTGGGTGATGGACATCCTAAAAGCTCTGACTTGACCATTAGGCCAACTACGCATGTAATGAAATTGCACTGTACCTCATACATTTATATAAATAAAAAAACTAATCATTTGACCCAGCAATCCCATTACTGGGTATATACCCAAAAGACTGTAAATCATTCTACTATAAAGACACATGAGCATGTATGTTTACTGCAGCACTATTTACAATAGCAAAGACTTGGAACCAACCCAAATACCCATCAATGATAGACTGGATAAAGAAAATGTGGCACATATACACCATGGAATACTATGCAGTCATAAAAAAAGATGAGTTCATGTCCTTTGCAGGGACATGGATGAAGCTGGAAACCATCATTGTCAGCAAAATAACACAGGAACAGGAAGCTAAACACCATACGTTCTCACTCATAAGTGGGAATTGAACAATGAGAACACATGGCCACAGGAAGAGGAACATCACACACACCCCGGGGCCTGTCAGGGGATGGAGGGCGAGGGGAGGGAGAGCATCAGGATAAATACCTAATGCATGCGGGACTTAAAACCTAGATGACAGGTTGATAGGTGCAGCAAACCACCACAGCACATGTATACCTGTGTAACAAACCGGCATGTTCTGCACATGTATCCCAGAACTTAAAGTAAAATTTAAAAAAAAAAAAACTTTTTTTAATAAAATTAAAAAGCAGAATAAAATTTTAAAGATAGTGTTGATATAAATTCATATCAAGATTAGCTGAAGGGAAAGTAACTCCCATAAGACATCTCATTCTGTTTCTGCTGAGCCTGTTCTGACTCCTTGAAATGAGAAAAACAGGGGTAATAATAATATAGTTTATCATTTATTACCTTATGCTTTTCAAAAAAAGTTTCAAAAAACTTTTACACACAATCAATATTTGAATGAATGCACTTAGATAATCCCAAATCACGCAGTCAAGAAAATATATAAAAGTTAAATTCAAATGATAGAATTTGTCCATTTTTCCATTCAAATTACAATTTAAGTCAAGTAAAGAAAGACACACAAAAGCTGTATGATTAGGAGGGAGTGCAGTGCTCATCCTCCTGTCCCTAAGGCCGATTAGCTAGTTGGGTGAGAGATGAGATCATGAGTTCTGGGTCAGTGAGTCACTCCCTTTCACCGTGGCCCCCAGACACAAACAGCTGCAGGTCTCCCAAAGCATGTGTCCACCCTACAGAGCTGCCATCATACAGAGGAGAAAATGTGGGTGAAAGTAAGCAACAACACAACCAGGAAATTAACTCAGTATTCTACAAATGGAGAACTACGTATCCCTTTCTGAATGAAGAGCAGCACATTTCACACACACTGTGGAAATCAATATTGAGTACACTGTTTTCAAAACTGTCATACCTAGGAGTAAACCCAGCGATAGGTAAATTATGAATTAAAGGAGTCCTTCTTTCTTCCTCCATCTATCCATCCATCCAGCCTCTAAGGTATTTATTAGGCATCTACTAGGTGCCAGATACTTCTTAACGATTTTGGTACATCCTGATGTGCCCAATCATTCTGATGAAACAATATCCAGAAACTTCATGAGAATTAATTCTCTTTTTTCCATGGGACTATAGGCTTCTCAATGGTATAGACAATACTATCTATTTAAATTTATGTATCAATTTATATATATGCAAACATAAGTATATATACTTTTTTTATATTCAAGAGCTGCCATAGTATCTGACTATATAGTGTATGCATCTCAATAAATATTTAAACTGAACCGAACTTCTGAAACTCTTGATTGGTTTCATAAGATATAAAAATAATAGACTTGGTTAATCTATGCATTGGATTAATCCATCCTAAATATAATTAACAGTTTGGTCTAATCCAGTGAGAATAGAGTAAACCATAAGTGTACTACATAGATGAGGGAGTAAGGAGATAAACCAGACAACTTCCTTGAGCTGAAGAAGTCTACACTGGAGTCAGAAAAACACGTTATATCCATAACAAACTATAACAGAAGAAGGAGAGAACAGATGATTCCAGAGAACCAGGGAAGGCTGAGAAGCATTATTGATTTGCTAGATCATAAATGAGGGATGACATTTTGATATGTTCAGATTGGGAGCAAGGAAGACGGGTTCTGTAATATTCTTGGTGGGCAGAATAATGTGCACAATAAAAAGGCCAGAGTGTCTGTTTTAGGTGTTTGAGGGCCAGTGTATGGAAGGCTTGAAAAGGGATGCTAAGAATTTGCTTGGGGGCAGATAATGAGTTTCTGAAAGCCCTGTCCACAGAGGAACAATAACCCAATCAGATCTGTGCCTTGTGAGAACTGTCCTGGCAGCAGTGCGCAGGCCTGGCTGGACATAATGACACAATCCAGCAGAGACATAACGACACAATCCAGTATCAGAACTGGGCAGACACAGGAAGGCCTGGAACACCTTCTGAAGAGGCATCCTAGGTGTGGCTGTTAAGCTCTAAGGCCTAAGAATACCAGGCTCCCTTAGTTCTTCTCTCTAGACTGGATGGCCCTTGAGAACAATCTACATTTTTGTTTATTGGGGTTTTGTTTGTTTGTTTGTTGTTTTTGTTTTTTTAGAGACAGGGTCTTGCTACGTTGTCCAGGCTGGAGTGCAGTGGCTATTCATAGGCACAAGCATAACGCACTGCAACCTTGAACTCCTGAACTCAAGCAATCCTCCCACCCCAGCCTTCCAAGGAGCTGGGACTACAGGCATGCACCACCATGCCTGGCACTCTACATCTTTAAGTACCCTGCAATGCACAACACTGTGCTATGTATACAGTTGGTGCCAGTAAGTGTTTGTGAATGAATAAATAAATACAATAGGAGAAATTAATGGATGAGTTAATGTCTCTAGGAGATAATTCTATAAACTAAGGAACACAAAATGATTAATAGAGTCGAGGTAATTTAAGGCCCCCAAATCTACTGTTTAAATTGAATACAGATGATCTATCCCCAAGGACAGTGTCTCACATTTCATTTTGCTTGGCCTGCAGCTATAATACAAAAACACTGGGGAAACATTAAGACTTGTACTGAAATATGCGAACTTTTTTTCTTCAGAAGATTTATGATCCCAAAACAGCTCTTGAAACTCTAAGTTTCCAGTGTAGCAGAAACATAAGAACCCCATTTTACCTCTGTATTTACTTTTTTTTTTCACTTGACTGCTGTAAAATAATCTTCGTTTTCCTATCAGTGTTGGAGAAAGATGAGGCATGCTTTCACTTATAAATGCAAAACACGCACATTCTCCTGTGTTAAAGATAAAGTCCAACAATCAGTCTACTCACAGATCAGGAGATGACAGGTATAGGCCAGCCGCGGCGGCTCACTCCTGTAATCCCAGCACTTCAAGAGGCCAAGGTAGGCAGATCACTTGAGGTCAGGAGTTCAAGACCAGCCTGACCAACATGGTGAAACTCTGTCTCTACTAAAAATACAAAAATTAGCTGTGCATGGTGGGGTATGCCTGTAATCCCAGCTATTCGGGAGGCTGAGGCAGGAGAATTGCTTGAACCTGGGAGGAGGAGGTTGCAATGAGCCAGGACTGTACCACTGCACTCCAACCTGGGTTACAGAGTAAGACTCCGTTTCAAAAAAAAAAAAGAGATGACAGGTATGATAAAGAAAAGTTAGGTAGGTGTACATGTCACAAAATGCAATTTCAACTCAGATTCCACACTCAGGACACAACTTACTCATTAAACTTTAGATATTTCACCTTTCAACCTGTGAAAGCGATTAGTCTCCATGCAGGGCCACCTGTCAAATGCACGTTTCTATTCCTGGTAGATTTGTACACCTGGGTGAACACAACTGTGTTAATGATTAATATCAATCCTAGACCTGTATAGCTCTGGGGAGTTAAAGTAGCTACTACATTCAGGCAGATGACTGCAAAGAAGCTATCTAGGCTTCCTGAAATGGAACCACCTGGGTGAGGGAAGGAAGCAAAATGTGAAAGTCCAATGAGCAGGGAATAGGAAATTTACACAGTAGCTCAAATCCTGCACAGTCCCAATCCTGCAGGACAATGACCACAGCATCTTAGCGCTGGAAGGGTTCCCATTTGTCATTCTATGCAGCCCCCTCCCCAGTGCAGAACCTCCATGACAGTCCCCCTAGAGTCATCCAACACTGCCCTACATACTTCCAACGACAAAAAGCTCTCTGTCTTTCACGGTAGCCTATTCCATCAATGGATAACTATTTTTAGCAAGTTTTTTTTTTTAATTAAGTCAAAATGTGATAGCTTTCTAATGTGTGACTCTCATGCTAATTCTAATTCTGAGCCAAGTAGGCACTCAATAAATGTCGAATAAACAAATAATGAGTTCATGAACAATTTTTTTTTTTTTTTTTTTTTAACAGAGTCTCTCTCCGTAGCCCAAGCTGGTATACAGTGACATGATCTCAGCTCACTGCAACCTGCGCCTCCCAGGTTCAAGCAATTCTCCAGCCTCAACATCCTGAGTAGCTGGGATTACAGGCTCAAGCTACCACATCCAGCTAATTTTTGTATTTTTACTAGAGACGGGGTTCTGCCATGTTGGCCAGGCTGGTCTCGAACTCCTGACCTCAGGTCATCTGCCCACCTCGGCCTCCCAAACTGCTGGGATTACAGGCATGAGCCACCACACCCGGCTGAAAATCTAAGTTTTTAAGAGCCATTATGGCTCAAAAAAAAAAAAGGGATTCAGTTCAATTCAGTTAATGTATCTTAAGCAGGGACGAATTACACAGAACTATGAAATGAAACACAACTTAATGAAAACAGTTCTAAGTAAGCGAAGAGGAACCAGGTTCTAACAATTGCTCTGCTGCTGTTTCTCAGTGTTCTCACCTGTAAAATAAGGATGCCAGATTACATGATCTCTACTGCCACTTACAACATTCAATATTCTACAATAAATATATGATTTATCTTCAGAGATTGCTGTTCCTCACCTCAAGGAGCTTACAGTCTTATTTGCATTTCTCTGAGAGCTCAAAATCTGAACTCTGAAAAATAAAGGATAAAATTCCATTCATGACAGGCAAATGTTGTGGCTGAAGGGGTAGAATTTTATCCACTTTTTTTTATGATGAGCAAGCACAAGGCCATGTGGCTGGAAAATTAAGCTGAAGTTGACATGAGAAAAATCATGTGGAGCTACTTATTTCAATCACAGTCAGGCATCACTTATTGACAGGGACAGGTTCTGAGAAACGTGTCATCAGGTCATTTTGTCATGCAAACATCGTGGAGTGTACTCACAAAAACCTAGATGGTATAGGCCATGACACACCCAAGCTATACTGTATAGCCTATTGTTTCTAGGCTACAAACCTGTGCAGTATGTTGCTGTACTGCACACTATATAGGCAGTCGTAACACAATGGTAAGTACTTTTCCATCTAAACATATCTAAACATAGACAAGATACAGTAAAAATACACTATAAAAGATGAAAAATGGTCACCTGTATAGGAGGCTTATCATGCATGGAGGACTGGAAGTTGCTCTGGGTGAGTCAGTGAGTGAGTGGTGAGTGCATGCAAGGGCCGAGGACATAATTTTATGATACTGTATTTATAAACACTGTACACTTAGGCTATACTAAATTCATTTAAATTTTTTCTTCAACAATAAATTATCTTTAGCATACCGTAACTTTTTTTCTTTATATATAATAATTTTTTAATTTTTTTTAACTTTTTGACTTTTTTATAATGACACAAAGCTTAAAACACAAATACATTGTGCAGCTGTACAAAAATATTTTTTCTCTATATCCTTATTCTATAAGCTCCTGTTTTTAATTTTTATTTTTTTACTTTTCAAACTTTTTTTTAAAAACTAAGACACAAACACGCACACTAGCCTGGGCCTACCCAGAGTCAGGATCATCACCATCCCTGCCTTCCACCTCTACACCTTGTCCCATTGGAAAGTCTTCAAGGCAAAAACATGCATGGAGCCATCATCTCCTATGACACCAATGCCGTCTTCTGGATACCTCCTGAAGGACCTGCTTGAGGCTGGTTTACAGTTAACTTTTTTTTACTAAGTAGAAGTACACAAAGTAACAACAAAATGTAGAGTAAATACTAGGCAATAGGAAATTGTCAGCCCACTATAATCTTATGAGACCACTATCACATATGTGACATTGACCAAAATGTCATTATGCGAGGCATAACTGCACTTATTTTGAGACTCCGTCTCTACATACATAGTTCTCAGTAGCATCATTTGTTAAATAAGGATGCCGACATCTTACCTGCCAGAACACAAGGAGTTTAGCCAATTGCTGTTTCGAAGCTTCATCTGAAAATAAGTTCTGTGATTCTGTTCATAAGTCAGTGAGCAGTGACCCTGGTGACTGGAGGGAGCCCACAATGTCTAGCATCCATTTCTGAATCATGACAAAAAGCAAGTGGCCAAAGGGGAAAATGGGGCAGGGAAAGGAAGCAGATACAGGACTAGTAGTCATAAAAGAGGCTGTACGCACCATGTTAGTCCCTGCCTACTTTCTACAGCTAAATGTCAGTATTTCATTCATTGCCCATCCACAGTTCTCTCTTCCTGCTTCTACGTGGTATGAACATTTGAAAGCTGATTGCAAAGTCTTGACTCAAGAGAAGCAGCTGGTGAACTCTGGTTTTGAAAGAAAAAAATGGATTCTGAATGGCTAAAGCATCTGGAATTTTAAAAATTACGTGATTGTTGCACAGAAGTCATTCGCTAAGGAATTTTTACCACAAAGTCATTAAAGTTAGGAACTAACAACGGAAGACTCCTCAAGGCTAAAAGTCTTGTATTACTAAATGGTGCTGACTGAAAAATGGCTCTTCACCGGTGGTTCCAGCTGTGCCAGGAGGGGACCGTCCTCAACCCAGGGTGGCTGCCAAGGGAATCTCTGGAAGCAGTGGGGTCTGCTTGGGTTGCATGAGAACACAGCATATAAACTGAATTACCATCATTATTTTCAAAAGAATGATTGTGGCCAGGTGCAATGGTTCACATCTGTAATCCTACTACTTTGGGAGGTCAAGGCTGGAGAGTTGCTTGAGGTCAGGAGTTCAAGGTCAATCTGGCCAACAAAAGGAGACCCCATCTTTTTTAATTAAAAAAAGAAAAGAAAAGAATGATTCTAATTCTGGTCTAATGACCCTAACCTAAAATATTACCTATTTTTGTACTCAGAAACTTTGTGTGCTGGTCTTTAAACCTTGTTTAAAGGGCCGGGCGTGGTCTCAGAAACTTTGTGCACTGGTCTTTAAGTCTTGTTTAAAGGGCCGGGCACAGTGGCTCATGCCTGTAATCCCAGCATTTTGGGAGGCCAAGGCAGGCAGATCACAAGGTCAGGAGATCGAGACCATGCTGGCCAACATGGTGAAACCCCATCTCTATTAAAAATACAAAAATTAGCTGGACATGGTGGTGGGCACCTGTAATCCCAGCGACTCCAGAGGCTGAGGCAGGAGAATCGCTTAAACCCAGGAGGCGGAGCTTGCAAGTGAGCCGAGATCGTGCCACTGCACTCCAGCCCGAGGACAGAATGAGACTCCGTCTCAAAAAAAAAAAAAAACAAAACTTGTTTAAAGTTCACCATTGTACCCTGTCTTTGCTCTGAAGGTCCTGCATCAAACTTTAACCAAAACCACAATACAATTCAAACATCAACAATTTAGTCTAATCCTTCGCCAATCAAAATTTTTAGATTTAAAAAAAAAGAAAAAGTTTTAATGAGCATAATAAATTGGCTTTTTTTCTACATTAATGTCATAATGTTTGAGCAATTAGCAAGTACTATTTTTGTCATTTAACAAAAAACAACAATAGTTGCATCTCACTTTTGAAATAGACACAAATGGATGCATGCAGCATAGAAATGGGTTACAAGGACAGAGACACCAAGCTATTTGTCTACCTTGGTGAGATTACAGTCGTTTTTAGTGTTCATTTACTTGTTTGTAGTTTTCTGTGCTTCCTGTAATGAGCATGCATTGCTTTTGGAAACACAAAAACCAATAAGATAAACAATTTAGGAAACAAATAAACTAGGAATTGTTTGTGCAGCACAGAAACAGAGCCTTCACGCTCCTCTCAGAAGTTTCTGCTTTCTTCTGGAGGCATCTTGGGTGGGCAATGAACTTCCTGCAGAAAAGTCCTGGGGCCCAGCCCTGCAAAGTAGCTATGACACCCAAAGCCTCGATTTCTGTTTACGCCTCATGTGCTATCCTAAGGGTTCTGGCAAATGAGTGTTGAAACAAAACAATCCAGATACCACTTTGAGATTTGCGATGAGATCTTGCAACCTGTTCTTTCAATGTTTTAATAACTTTTCTGCAAATTGTCATCATTTGTTTTACAAGAAGACAAAGTATATTTTATAAAACAAGGCTGAAGGAAATTAAAATTATGCCAAAGCCTCTTTTGCCAGTACTAACAATTCACTCTTACATTTCGGGTCTACAGATACGCAGGATGGAGTTTGGGCCTGGTGGCTCATGCCTGTAATCCTAGCGCTTTGGGAGGCCAAAGTGGGAGGAATGATTGAAGCCAGGAGGTGGAGACCAGCCTGAGCAACATAGCAAGACTCCGTCTCTAAAAAAAATAATTAGGTGGGCATGGTGGCATGCACCTGTAATCCCAACTACTCAGAAAGCTGGAACAGGAGGATCACTTGAGCCCAGGAGTTCAAGGCTACAGTGAGCCATAATTGTGCCACTACACTCCATCCTAGGTGACAGCGCAAGACCCTGTCTCTTAAAGAAAAAAAAAAAAAAATTACCTAAATTCTAATATAGGTCTGTTTTGAATCACAGCTCCACGCTATAATTTCAGTTTGGCAAGTCGCCAAGAACACAGTTGTGAGTAGCACCCACACCAGGGTTCTAATCCTGGCTTTACACTTAAGAGCTCTGTGAGCTTGGGAACCAAGCAGGGTGACCCTGAACCTCAGCTTTGCCACAGGGAAATGAGGACTGTAATCCCAGTCCCATAAAGATGTGGGGAGGATTTCATCAAAGGAATTCATAATAAAATGTCTGGCACATTTTAAGCTCTAAAAACCTGCAGATGTTACCATTCCCTCCTAGTACTATCATATTTTATATGTGCATAGTGACTCATACTCCACAAGGTGCTTTCAGATCTTTTGCCCCATTTGATCCTCAGGCAATGTGATCATTACAAAAGGCAGTAATTACTACCCCCATTTTTCTTTTATCTTTTCTGTAAACAGATGAGAAAACAGGCTCAAAGTCAAAGAGCCCGAAAAGCGGGTGTCTTGTCCAGGGCTCTTTTTGCTCTGTGGCATGGAACTGAACCTCAGAGGACTTCATGTACCATGCCCAGCACAAGAAAACTACATTTATTTTTAAATGCCCTACCATTCCTACGTTAATCAAATCAAACTGGTATTCTCACATTACTCGTAATTATTTAGATTTTGCCTAGGAAAAATGGCAACTAAGGTTTTTTGAGATACTAGGTATCTCAGGCATTGGGCAACGTGCTTCACTTCCACCATCACAGTTAAACCGTGTAACAACCCTATGAAGTAGGTACTGTCATAGTCTCCTGCATGTCCAGGATTGACATGCAGGCAGATTTTCTCCAAACTCCAGTTCCTATGGTCCTAGTGCTGTCCAATTCAAATTGGTCCAGTCGATGATAACACTTTGCAAACTGATTTCCCATACAACAAACCTAGCAACACAGGGAGGCCAGGTTATGAGCGTTCTCTTTTGCATTTCAGGAGACTGAGGCTCTGAGAGGTTAAACGACTGACCCGGCCCTGTCCTCACCCAGCAAGGGCACATGGCAGCACTCCCTAACTCCAAATCTCACTGTCTTTGGAAAACCTCACATTTTAAGAGTCAGAAGGTAGAAGTGCTGTCATTGTTGAAAAACAACCATCCACTCAGTGGTCATCACTAAGAGTTGACAGTGAGACCCGCGCTCCAGGCGGTGGAAACAGAGCAGTCTCGGGCTTGGGCCGTGGCCGTTACAGTAGCCAAGTAGGAAGTGGGCGGTGACACTGATTTCAGAGCAGCCCCTAGGGAAGGCAAAGGCACCAGTTCCTGGTCCCGCTCCCAGCCTCCTCCCTCCAGGTTCCCGAAGGGGTGGAACCCGAGATCCAGCTGGGTCTTGGGGTTAGGCGGGCGGGACGTCCCCTGTCCCGAGGGGGTGCGGGCTGGGGCGCACCGCAACGAGAGTGCGGGTCGCGCAGGTGTCCCGGGACGGATCCAAACGCCTGTAACCTTTCCCGGTCACCTGGACACTCAGCGGGGGCGCGGGTCAGACGCCTGCAGTTTCGCAAACTGCCGGTCCCCGGGGATTGCTCCACAGTCCTAGGTCAGGGACCTGGCCCGACTCGCTCTTCTCTCAGCCTCGCAGGCCGCGCGTCCTGCCTCAGTTTCCCTCACCTCGAAAGGGGTTGTTAACAGAGGCACGCCCTGACCTACAGGACTTCCTGGAGGCCAGAGCGCGCCCTCCCTGCCAGGACCCCGCAGGACGTGCTAGGACGCGGTGGCAGCTCCCCTACCTGCGCGGTGGCCCACGCCGCCGCCGCCGCCGGCGGCGGCCGGGGCGCCCTGGGGACCCCCAACTGGCATGCGCCCCGCTGCCAGCTCCTCCCGCTCCGCCTGGGCCGCCTCCTGCTCGCTCCCCGAGGGGGAAGGGAGCAGCGCGCCGGACGGGAAGTGAGGAGGGGGCTGGCGACGAAGGGGGCGGCTCCTTTCTTCTCCTCAGCGAGGCCGCTGTTTCCTTTCCAGCATTGGCCCCTCACGCGCGCGCGCGCACACACATACACACACACACACACACACACACACACACACACACACACACACACGCAGCTGGAGAGGGCGGGGCCAGCGGCCCTCACAGCCTGTCTCCGGGATCTCAGGACCTCAGAAAGTTTGCTTTCACTCTGACTCATTTCTGGAGGAAACAAGAGGGGAAGTGCAGGAAGCCTCCAGGATGGGGTACAGGAGGGCGCCTTCCAGACGCGTGATTTGAGAAGTGACCACACAGTGATGGAGAAGATGCAGGGATCTGAGGAACTCATTTATACAAAGTGGGGGCGGGGAGGCGGAGTGGGGATGACTGATGACCCTGGAAAGAGATGAGTGGGAGCAGATGTTTAGAAATGAGATGGGATTCCAACTTCTAGCACCTTCCAGCAGCTCCGGGCAGGTTCCAGGACACAGGCTGGTTCCAGGACACAGGAGTCCATGCAAGCTCCTAGGCAACTGACTCATCCCCTTCACCCCTTCTCTTTGGTTCATTCAAGGAAGCTACTGGAGCACCCCCTAGGTAGCACCTGCTATAGGACAATGGGTACAAGGAAGGGCTACACATGAGCTCTTTGTCATTAAGCAGCTCACCTCCAGGCTAGAAGGAGAGCACGTGCATAGAAAACCAAATCACAACATGAGATAGAATGTGCCATGTGCCAGAGGCTTGGCACAAAACCTCTTGCAGATGGTTCAAGGATAGGAGGGAGAACTGTGAAGAAGAAGAAGAGTTGGGGAGACGTTCTGCAAGAATGGGAAGGATCTCCTCAGAACGAGAGGAGTTAGAACTAGAGGAAGGCTGAGGGCCTTCAAAAGCTGAAGATCCTTAAGACTGAAAGCACACCGTTGTGCTTAAAATCAGTGTGTTTGCCCGGCATGGTAGTGCACTCCTGCAGTCCCAGCTACTCGGCAGGCTTAGGTGGGAGGATTGCTTGAGCCCGGGAGTTCAAGGCTTCAGTGAGCTATGATGGGGCCACTGCACTCCAGCCCAGGTGACAGAGAGAGACCCCCCACACCCCCACCATGTCTCTAAAAATAAATAAATGTATGAATATCTAAAGCTGGGCCCTTTGGGAGGCCAAGGTGGGACATTCACTTGAGTCCAGAAGTTTGAGACCAGCCTGGGCAACATAATAAGACCCTCTTTTTTGTTTAACTTTTATTTTAAGATCAGTTTGTTACATAGGTAAGCTTGTGTCATGGGTGTTTGCTGTACAGAGTATTTTGTCACCCAGGTATTAAGCCTAGTGCTCATTAGTTGTTTTTCTTGATCATCTCCCTTCTCCGACCCTCCACCCTCCAAAGGCACCAGTGTGCTGTTCCCCTCTATGTGTGCATGTGTTCTCATCATTTATCTCCCACTTATAAGTGAGAACATTCTGTGTTTGGTTTTCTCTTCTTGTGTTAGTTTGCTAAGGATAATGGCCTCTGGCTCCATCCATGTCCCTGCAAAGGACATGATCCCATTCTTTTTTATGGCTGCATAGTATTCCATGGTATATATGTACTATATTTTCTTTATCCAGCCTATCATTGATGGGCATTTAGATTGATACCATATCTTTGCTGTTGTGAATAGTGCTTCAGTGAACATGTGTGTGCATGTGTCTTTGTAAAAGAATGATGTATATTCCTTTGGGTGTATACCCAGTTATAGGATTGCTGGGTCAAACAGTATTTCTGTCTTTAGGTCTTTGAGGAATCACCACACTGTCTTCCACAACAGCTGAACTAATTTACATTCCCACCAACAGTGTAAAAGTGTTCCTTTTTCTCCACAACTTCTCTAGCATCTGTTATTTTTTGAGTTGTTAATAATAGCCATTCTAGGCCGGGCGTGGTGGCTCACACCTGTAATCTCAGCACTTTGGGAGGCCGAGGCGGGTGGATCACAAGATCAGGAGATGGAGACCATCCTGGCGAACATGGTGAAACCCCGTCTCTACTGAAAATACAAAAACATTAGCCGGGCGTGGTGGCGGGCGCCTGTAGTCCCAGCTTCTAGGGAGGCTGAGGCAGGAGAATGGTGTGAACCCGGGAGGCGGCAGAGCTTGCAGTGAGCAGATTGCGCCACTGCACTCCAGCCTGGGCAACAGAGCGAGACTCTGTGTCAAAATAATAGCAATAATAATAATAATAGCCATTCTGACCGGTGTTAGTGTTTCACTGTGGTTTTGATTTGCATTTATCTGATAATCAGTGATGTTGAGCTTTTTTTCATGACTGTTGTCCGCGTGTATGTCTTCTTTTGAAAAGTGTCTGTTCATGTCCTTTGCTCACATTTTAATTGGGTTGTATGGTTTTTTTCTTGTAAATATAAGTTTCTTATAAGATGCTGGATATTAGATCTTTGTTAGATCGCAGTTTGGAAAATTGTTTTCCCATTTTGTAGGTTGTCTGTTTACTCTGTTGATAGTTTCTTTTGCTGTTCAGAAGCTCTTTAGTTTAATTAGATCCCATTTGTCAGTTTTTGCTTTTAGCATCTTCGTCATGAAATCTTTGCCCATGCCTACGTCCTGAATGGTATTGCCTAGGTTGTCTTGCAGGGATTTTATAGTTTTGGGTTTTACATTTAAGTCTTTAATCCATCTTTAGTTAACTTTGTATAAAGTGTAAGGTAAGAGTCCATTTTCAATCTTCTGCATATGACTAGCCAGTTATCCCATCACCATTTAGGAAATTCTTTACCCATTGCTTGGCAAAACCCTTTCTATAAAGAAAAAAAAATTAATTAGCCAGCACAGTGGCCTGTACCTGTAGTCCCAGCTACTTGGGAGGCTGAAGCAGGAGGATCACTCTAGCTCAGGAGGTTGAGGCTGCAATGAGCAGTGATTGCACCACTGCCTGGGCTAATAGAGTGAGACCCTGTCTCAATAAAGAGAGAGACATAAAGAGAGAGACCTCAAATCCTGCCTGAATTTTTAGCCTAGCAGCCTGCCCTTAAATTTCAAACTTGCTAGACCTTAAAATCAAGTGAGCCAATTCCTTAAAATTAATCTTTCTCTTCTCTCTCTCTCGCCTCTTTCTCTATCTTTTTCTTCTCTCTCTCTTTTTCTATCTCTTTCTCCTCCCTCTCTTTATCTCTCTCTGTTTCTCTCTTTGTCCTCTCTCTGTCTCTTTCTCTTCTGTCTTCTCTATCTATCTATCTATCTATCTATCTATCTATCTATCTATCTATCTATTTTCTGTCCTCCTCCCACTTGCTCACTCCTTTCTTTGGGTCTCCTCCATTGGTTTCTCCCCTTCTACCCACCCCTTATCTTGGACCTCCCTAGAATTGAATCCATGGCCTGCTTCTTTTCTTGAGCATCTCTCATTCTTGAACTTACTCATCCCTCTCATCCACTTCCAGGGTTTCAGGCACCCAATGCAACCTCAGTCAGAATCCCTGACTGCAACCTCTCTCCCAAACTCCAGATTCATATTTCCAACTTTCAGATTCTGTTAGGTTCTCAGAGTTAATATTGCCAAAACGATTCTCATGGTCCTCTCCAGCACATTCCCAAAACTGCTGCCTTTCCTGTATTAAACTTTTCTTCAAGATAGCTTGACTCTTTTCTTGTATTCCCCGCCAATCCTACATCCCCTGTCACCTTCGTCCCTTTCATTCAGCCATTGGATCCTGTCCTTTTTGCCTCGGAACTGTCTTTTGTGTCCATTTCCTCCTGTCCATCCTTCACTAGCTCGAAATTAGACTGAGCTTCATTGTATTTCCAACTGCGCCCTGAACAGCACCACTTGGTTGTCTAAGAATCCATTCAAACCAACCGAATTGAACACCATTCCCATTCCTTTCCCCTCGATTCTATACTTCTAATTGTGTTCCATACCTCCACCACTGGTCCTACCAACCATCTCATTAGCCCTGTGGCATAGTCTGGAAGGCGTCATACTATGTGGTTAGGAGGATACACTCTGCACTCAGATAACGGCACCATATCTGAGCTCCACTACTTCTCAGCTGTGGACCTTGAAAAGTTATTTAACCCTCTGCTAAGTCTCAGTCTGCTCATCTGCAAAGCAAAGGTAACAGTGGTACCATAGAAGGTTGCTGTGAGAGGGTCTGATATATGGTCTAGAGTGGAGCCCAGACAATGGATTTTTTTAAGTCCTCCAGGTGATTCTAAAGTACAATGACGGTTTGGACCCCCTTCTGTAGTGGTAGTATGGACAGATTTGTGGTAGACACAGAAAGACTGATTAGGAAACAGGTAGGAATTCCAGGTAAGAGACCATGAACATTTGTAACGAGGATGGAGAAGATATGACTGGCTGAGCGCAGTGGCTCACACCTGTAATCCCAGCACTTTGGGAAGCCAATACGATGGAACACTTGAGTCTAGGAGTTCAAGACCAGTCTGGCTGACATGGTGAAACCCCATCTCTACAAAAAAAAAAAAATAATAACTGGGTATGGTGGCATGCACCTGTATTTCCAGCTACTTGGGGGCTGAGGCAGGAGGATCACTTGAGTCTGGGAGGTTGAGGCTGCAGTAAGCCATGTTGATGTCGATGCATTCCAGCTTAGATGACAAAGTAAGACCTTGTGTCAAAATGAGAGGAAAGAGAGTGAGAGAGAAAGAGAGAAAATGGGGCCGTATTCAAGAGACACTTAGGAAGTAAAATTATATGAAACTCGGTAACTAGATGTTGAGGGTAATTGAGAAGAAAGCATCTAAGATGACTCCGGCTTTTAATTTAGTTGACTAGGCTAGGTGGATATGGTTCCCAAATATGTTTGTTCCTTAGAAGCACTTGGGGAAAATTTATATATTTTTTCCTAGCTGTTATGTATTATATAGTCCTAGTCTTATCAAAGATCTGTGTGCAGGATTATTCTATTTTCACCTTGATTATTCTGGGATCTATGTTTGGCAGAATCACCTTCCTTGAATGGATCCCAGCTACACTTGGCCAAAAGAATAATATTTGGGAAGTGGCAGTGAGCAGTAGTCATTTTGTTCTAAGGTTACTGTTGGTTGGAGACAGTCAGAGACAGAGGCAAAGGTGCTGGTGGTTTCCAGTTTGCCCTACCTCTCCCTATTCCATGCCCAGGTCTCCTCCTCAACTACTAGCTCCATGGACCAATAGCAGCCCCAGGCTCCCTGTGAGATGCTTCTCTGCACATTCACAGAGGAAGGAGACACAGAACCATCAACCTTCTGTAGATGTCTATGCCAGCCCCTTCACAGTCCTCCTCCAACAGCTGTACATACATAGCTCCCAGATTTTCTGTAAGCCCCAACTCATTCACCCACACAGGGCTGGTTAAACACTTTTCTCAGATCCTTCAGCTCCCTTTTTAGACTTCTGCTTCTCCAGTTCTTCTCACAATGGTGTGAGGTCTAATTCCTATAATACATTTCTTATTCCACAATACTCATAGTGGTTCTCCTTCTCCAATTGATCCCTCACTGATAAACCTCCCAACTCCAAATCTCTGGTGTGGGTACTATAGCAGTCTTCCTTTAGTTTTTTGACAGCTTTCTCATTCCAACACAATGCTGTATTAATTAGCACTCTTAATTGCAACTAACCAAAACCAATATACTCTAACTTAAGTAAAACAAATTTTGGTGAGGAAACAGGAGTCATTTCATGGGGCCTGAAGGCATAAGGAAGCAGGTCTTCTGGAAACACTAGAGTCAGCTCTGGAAAGCCAGAAGGACCCTGGAAGTCTTGCTCATCCCTACTTTTTTCTGCACATCTGCTTCTAGCTGCTTCCAAGTTTACCTGTTTGTAATCTAGCCACGTGAAGAGCTTGACCCTCTTGGAGCCAATTCTCGATCTTTAGGAGCAAGATCCTAGTGAGCTCAGTAGGTCAGGAGTCCCTCTCTCAGGTCATCAAGTGTAACTGAAGAAGTGGACCCCATAGGAACACAGGACAAGCATAGCCCCAGGGAACCCTGAATGAGGGGCAAGTGGAGACCATCACTTTGGGCAGCCATCCCCAATTGTGCCTACTTTAAATGTCATGGTGAAGGTTAGGCACCAAGAATCCTGCTGCCTGCAAGTAAACACATGACATCTATAGTTTCCCTCTGCTTCTAAGTTCTGGCTGTTAACACATGTAAAGGTTGTCCACAGAGAGGATAACTAAGATGAAGGGATGATTGTTCTATCAAGCTTTTAAATTTAAATTACTGGACAACTCTTTCTTGTGAATACTACCAAAGTCTTCATGAGATTGAAAATAGAGTAATGCCATGCTGACACAATCTGAGGTCACAGCCTAGAATCTTTGCATCACTAACAGGGTCAGCAGTTGCTCTGTTGTACTGAAATTATGCATATCTACAGATTACATTTACACAGTCAATGAACATGAAATACTAGAGGTAGCCAGAATCTAGGAGCTCAGAGGAAGTAAAATGTATAACTTTTTTGCCAGGTAACAAATACTATGTGATTTCACTTATATGAAGTAACTAAGAAGTAAGATTCCTAGAAACAGAAAGTAAACTGATGGCTGCTGGGGACTGGGGAAAGGGAAAATGAAGAGATGTAGTTTAAAGGATATACAGTATCCTTTTAAAAAAAGTTTTGTAAAATAAAAGGTTCTAAAGGGCCGGGCACAGTGGCTAGTGCCTGAAATCCCAGCACTTTGGAAGGCCGAAGCAGGCAGATCACGAGGTCAAGAGATCGAGACCATCCTGGCCAACATGGTGAGACCCCGTCTCTACTGAAAGTACAGAAATTAGCTGGGCATGGTGGCGTGCGCCTGTAGTCCCAGCTACTCGGGAGGCTGAAGCAGGGGAATTGCTTGAACCTGGGGGGCGGAGGTTACAGTGAGCCGAGATCGCGCCACTGCACTCCAGCGTGATGACAGAGCGAGACTCCATCTCAAAAAAAAGCTCTAAAGATCCATTGCAAAACAGTGTGAATAAATTAGTACTACTGACCTCTACACATAAGCATGGTAAATATGATGGCTTTTTTTACCACATTTAAATGGAAAGAAAATATTATCACTACCAAAAATTTTAAGAATCTTCTTAAAATGTTTAAGAACATGGGAATCTCTTAGAAGTTTACTAATAATAACACATGGACACTTACAACATGCCAGACACTATTCTACACAATTTAAACTTGTTAAAGGTATTTCACCTTTACAATAATCTGATTTTATATCCATTTCTAGACGAGGTAACTGCAGCACAGAAGATTAGAACTTACTCAAAATCTCAAACATAGTAAGTGGCCGAGCAGAGATTTGGGCCCAGGGAATCTGGCTGTAGAGCCCATATTCCTACCCACAACCAAGTACTGTTCTCTCACTAAACAAAATGGCATTTTCTGATGCCTGAGTACAAACTGTCACTCTCCATTCATATAATGAGACTTATACTTAGCTAATAAGTATGCTGCATTTTCAGGCATAATATTCTCTCTCCCTTTCCTTAATTTTATTCCCAGAGGAAGGTGAGAGGGGAGAAGGTAGGCTATGACAATCATGCTTTATATATAATCAATGTACCTTTTCATCTCCCCTTCTAAATTGTAAGCTCTTTGAGGGCAAATGTCATGCCTTATTCATTTTTGCATCCTGTCTGGCCAGAGACTTGTTGGAATGAATGATCTGAATTAAGATTCTGACTCTTGACAGGCTGGTTGATTTATCTGTCAAGTGTCCTGCAAATTCTCTGAGTGTGGCAATGATAGATACTCAAGAAAATTCCCATCAAGTTACATAACTAGAGTTAAATAGGAAATATTCTCATTGAGAACAATAACAATGCTTAAACAATTCTGGGAAATTTAATTGTTTAAAGGAGATCTTTTCTTTAAAGAAATGTGAATGAATTGGGGAAAAGAAATCAGTCTTCAACTCAGGAAATAACATTAGACAACATGAAGACTCTCATTAGTTAATGCCTGGAAATAGGAAGTTGGTTCAGTTTCAAATACCATCAGATAGTGGCCATGCCAAAGGATGTTATCCTAGTGTTAGGCTAAATATATAATATAAATAACCTTCCTTTTGCAGTGCATATTGTCTCAAAGCCACAATGGTGAGATAATTCATGGGAAACTGGCAGAGAGGCTGCAGGCTCCTGCTCCAGACCTGTGATCCCGAGGTGCCTGAAACTACCTCCCAGTGATTAGCCTCTGCTAGGATGTGGCACTCAAAATGTGTTTACATGGTCAAAGAGCCAAAGCCATTAAGGAAGGGCACATTAATTTTACTCTACATAAAGACCTACCACTCAATGGTTTAAACCTGTTTTTGCCAATTTACCACATGTAATATAGGAACAGCGAATCCCACTAACTCAGAATCTCTCCAGTCAGAGATTTATTCACAATTAAATAGTTCACTGTGAGAGGAGTGCTCTTCCCCTGGCTCTCTGTTTTGAATAAGTAGACTTTGTTCTCTATCCGTGTCTACATTTACGCCAGCTTCCACCAAGAAAGAGATACTCGCCCCCGTCTCACTGGTTATCACCTCGGCCATATCACCTATCATTCTTAGGTGATAGGCACCGGCCCTCTCTTTCCATCTTTCACATTGATTGTCTCGTGTGACCCCTGACAGGTAACACTTTGTCATTCTCACAGCTCTCATATACAGGGGACAACATGAATGGCCATAATAATAGGTGGCAACCTTATTAGCATTAGAAAGTTCAGCAATTTCAAGATTCTTTTTCTGATTTTTAACCATCTGGCCAACCCCTCTTCCTTCGTTTTCTGACCCAGTCCTCTCACGGCTGATTTTTATGTTGTCTGATCAGCATAAATTCCTGGCTTGTGTCTTCTTAATGAGAGACAGGGGACCTCCCCGTCCCCCAAAACTGATGTACATTGCAACCATCAGGAGCTTTTAAATGCCCCAATTCAACAGCCACATAAGAAGATCTCAGGAGGCTCTGCAGGCAGTTTCAAAGACAGTGCCTGTAAGTGGACCACTGTCCAAAGTCCGGAGTTTGTCTCATTAATGAAGTGCTTGACGTTAAGCCACTCACATTTTTCCCATCTCGTCTGTATTCCTCATGTGTTACACAGTGAATAAAGTAATCATGTGCTTTAATATTCTCTTGCAAATGCTGTTAATGATCAGGTCTCTGTAAGGCTATTCCAGGGGAAGAAAGATTCATGTCATTCAGCCAATTTGAAATGTGAATTCAAGAATTGATTAGGGGTTCTTTCTCCAGTTAAATGTGTGTGTTTTGGGATACATCACTTTATTTTCTAGCTTCCTTCTTTGAAAACAAAGGGGAAACCAGATGAGTGGCTTTTAAACTTTGTTTCATGGCTGGTTGCTAAAAACTTAAGAAAAAACAAGAAGGTGAGATATATAATGACACATTTTATTTCGCCAACTAAATTTATACATATATATATTTTTTAGATGGAGTTTTGCTCTTTTTTGCCCAGGCTGGGAGTGCAATGGCTCGATCTCGACTCACTGCAACCTCTGCCTCCTGAGCTCAAGCAATTCTCCTGCTTCAGCCTCCCAAGTAGCTGGGATTACAGGCGTGTGCCACCATCCCAGGCTAATTTTGTATTTTTAGTAGAGATGGGGTTTCACCATGTTGGCCAGGCTGGTCTTTTCCTGACCTTGGGTGATCTGCCTGCCTGAGCCTTCCCAAGTGCTGGAATTACAGGCGTGAGCCACCACACCTGACCATACATTTCTTTAAAAAAAAAAAAAAAAAAAAAAAAAAAAAAAACTTCTACCAATTACCATCGCACCATTTCATACAGAAAAGTCTTTTTTAACCTCAAAAAAATAATAAATATGTGATAGAAGCTAGGACACTTCCCTGAAAAGAGTGAATTTTGCTTTCTCAAAGACTCATTTATCCTGGTTTTTTCTTTCTTTTCACCTGGCCGGTGAAACTTCCATAGCAGGTAGGACCAGTCTCCAACTGTGGTCTTAGGGACCAACTAACGAGAGAGTCTCTGAGCTGAGGAAGTCAGGGAGCTCTCTTTTAGGTGTGATGCACAGAGTTTCCAAAAATAAGCTCATGAATATTATTAAGCTTCATGTCACGAGAATGTTTACCCATTTTCAAGTATAAACCTGTTTGTAAGATTTTGAATTTCGGATTTGGCCTTTCAGAGGACAAAACTGGAACATAGGCATGAGAACTAAACTACCAGTAGCCACATAGGCACTCACCAAATATTTCTGACTTGCTGGCATCCAGACACATAGTGGGAATGCCTTCCCAACCTCTTTGAAGCTGAAGATGGCCATGTGACGGGCTTTGGTCAGTGAAATGTGAGCAGAGGAGATATGTTTCACATCTGGGCAGAAGCTTTAGAAGCCAGGGCTTGATTCATCGCTCTTTTTCTGCCTCTATAGTATTAAAAGTAAGTTTTCAGATGGAGCTTCTGTTAGCCTCGATCCCGAGAGCCTCTGGGAGTGGGATCTCACCTGTAAACTTCTATAGAACATAAAACACGAA